>NC_091266.1:25017500-26267500 GCF_042477335.2 Ovis canadensis
AATATCAATAACCTCAGATATGCAAATGGCACCACTCTTATGGCAGAAAGAGAAGAAGAACTAAAGAGCCTCTTGATGAAAGTGAAAGAGGAGAGTGAAAAAGTTGGCTTAAAGCTCAACATTCAGAAAACTAAGATCATGGCATCTGGTTCCATCCGGTTCCATCACTTTATGGCAAGTAGATAGGGAAACAGTATCAGACTTTATTTTTTTGGGCTCCAAAACCACTGCAGATGGTGACTGCAGCCATGAAATAAAAAGATGCTTGCTCCTTGGAAGGAAAGTTATGACCAACCCAGACAGCATATTCAAAAGCAGAGACATTACTTTGCCGACAAAAGTCCATCTAGTCAAGGCTATGGTTTTTCCAGTGGTCATGTATGGATGTGAGAGTTGGACTATAAAGAAAGCTGAGTGCCGAAGAATTGATGCTTTTGAACTGTGGTGTTGGAGAAGACTCTTGAGAGTCCCTTGGACTGCAAGGAGATCCATCCAGTCCACTCTAAAGGAGATCAGTCCTGGGTGTTCATTGGAAGGGCTGATATTGAAGCTGAAACTCCAATCCTTTGGCCACCTGATGCCAAGAGCTGACTCATTTGAAAAGACCCTGATGCCGGGAGGGATTGAGAGCAGGAGGATAAGGGGATGATGGAGGATGAGATTGTTGGATGGCATCACTGACTCAATGGACAAGGGTTTGGGTGAACTCCGGGAGTTGGTGATGGACAGGGAAGTCTGGCATGCTGTGGTTAATGGGGTCGCAAAATGTCAGACATATTGAGTGACTGAACTGAAGTTATCTTATATAGTAACTCACTTAAACTGCATTTTATCTCCATGAGATGCTACCATTTAAGATATGAAGTAATTGAGGCTCAGAGGGATGAACTGGCATAATGTAGTCTAGCTGGTAAATAACTGACCTTTAACCATGAGGCAACCCTGCCTCCCTTTCCCACCCATTTTCCATCCTCTCTTGCTGTGCTTGTCTCTCCATGGTCCATCTTGGATACAAAAACCTGTTACTGTTTGTCTCTAGCCACTCACAGTTAATATTTGACAGCCTGATTCTTCTTTGATTCCCCATTCCTCTTCTCCTCCCATTGGTTGTGGCTGTATTGCGTTAGTTGCTCAGTCGTGTCTGACTCTTTGCGACCCCATGGGCTGTAGCCCACCAGGCTCCTCTGTCCATGGGATTTCCTAGCCAAGAATACTGGAGTGGGTTGCCTTCCCCTCTCCACGGGGTCTTACCGACCCAGGAATCGAACCCAGGTTTCTTGTATTGTAGACTGATTCTCTACTATCTATCAGGGAAGCCCCTTCTCCTGTATTTCAGGCTTTTCCCTCACCTTGGTCTCTCTTTCACTCTTGCTACATTGATTTACTGGCTTTCCTACTTTGGGTATCAGCCATAGACTGTCATTTTAAAGGACCCTTTCTCTTTTTCCTCAACGGTAACTAAATGCTTACCAGCTGTATATGAAAATGTAGCCCCTGCAGATCTGATAGCTAACCTACTCCCTGTTTAGGAGGGGCCGTAGGAGTGGCTGGAGGGATACAGCAGGTTACATGTTCAAGTATAAAAATATGGAATGTTGTTGGAGCCATGTAAATTCCATTAAAGAGGATTATAGTGATGCTGAGAATAACACACTTAGAGAACAGCACTGTATCTCGCGCTGGTAGCCTAATTTTCGGGATTACTGTTATTCTGACTTGATCCACATCTGACTCTACTTGCCCATATTGCTCAGGAGGGAAGCCTGAGCATATTTTCCTAAATTTACCCTTTCTGATTCCATCACAGGAATAACTTTAGAGAAAGCTTGCAGCTGATCCTCCAACAGTGGCTGGCTAGAACAAAGGCCGTGAACTTTGTTCTGAGGCAAGCTTTGGAATTTTAGGCAAGTCAGTCTTGAGAGGAGTTCTGGGACGATGGTGGGTGGGAGGAGGCGTGGACAATGGGGCCATTTTCAACATCATTATGCTGGATGAAGTTAGACTTTCCCTATAAAGCGTCCTTGAGGTGCCCCAGCACTCTTTTCTGGTAACTTTCTTGGATACAAAATAAACAGAGGACTTTTGGCTCCTGACCGCCACAGCACCTACAGAAAGCAGCTTTTTAGAACTTGTGAGCTAGCAGCTTATGTGTGTCTGAGTGTGCGTGTTTGGCAGGAATTTTCTGGAGAGGCATGAAGCCCTACTTTAATTCCCATGGATGCTGCTTGTTCCTCAGAATGGAAAATGTTCTATTTTTGGCCACAAGAATATTTCTGAGGAAAAAAAATTAAACAAAGCATGGTAATAAGTTCATGTGTGTAGCCTTTCGAGTTTGAAGACATTTAATGCATTTTGATGGGGGGCGGGGGGTGGGGTGTGGGGGAAGAGCAGCTTCTTGGAGGCACTGGTCTCTGAGTGATAAGAAGAACTATTCAATTTGGATTCCTGGGTCTGGACGGGAGGGTTCTGGGTAGCAGACTGGCTGCACGAGTGGGTCCTGGTTGAAGCTGTGAAGGCTATGGCTTGGTCTTTGCTTGTAGGCAGGCTGGCTGGTGCAGAGAAAAATGCCTTTTGTACCTGAAAAAGGAAAATATTGAAGAAAAAAAAAAGGCATTCTCCTCCCATCATAAATCTATCTTGGATCATAAGGTGACACTCCCCCTAAAATGAGGCAGCCCTGTTGGCACGCCTGCCTTAGTGATATGGTTGGCCCTGAGCCTTTTGGGGAAAGGATGTCCAGGGGCAGGTTTCCAGCAGGGTCTGATCTCAAGGCAAATCCAAGGGGGCCAGCTCCATGGTGAACCAAATCTTTTTTGGCCCTTTCACCAGCAGCTACCTGGTGGAAAAGGAAATCGCTTTTTGCTGCCATGACCTCTTTGGCTGATGTTTGATATCCTTGGTATGAAAAGCGACACAGCGAACCAGCACGTCATCTGTTAGCACATTGTAAGGAGGCTTGACGGCTGTGTCTTCCCAGGAGCCCAGCCAGCACAGCCTAGGGGTCAATAGAAGGATCTTGAAAGAGAAGGTGCCATTTTGCAGAAGTGGTTGGAGTGCCTGGCAAGAGTGATCACAGAATTTGTGAAATCCTGGCTTACCCTGGGAATGGATCAGTGCCTTTTGACTCCCATTAAGAAAGACAGGCTTGTTTAGAGGGAGCTGCGTAATCTGATACCCTGAAGCAAACATGGGACGGGGGAGTTTGGGGAGGCAGGCTGGGATTTTCTCTCCCCATCCTGCTGTTGAAATATTCTTGAATTCCAGTTGGTTCTTTCATCTGCTTTAAGCCTAACCTTTAGGTACAGATGCAGCCGTGTTTCTGGATAACATTTAATTCTTGGTAGAAAGTGCTGTTCCCTTCCCAAGAAGAGATTTGATACCTACTGGAGCTAAGAAATGAAGTGCTGATGAGAAGACCTATTATTACAAGTTCCTGAAGCAAAGCATTTCTGGGGAGTGCCGTTCTTGAAAGCAGCTCTGAGTCGATATGACCGGTTGTGAGGTGGGAGTTTTTCTTCTTGGATACAGTCTTGAAATACGTGCTCAATATTGAGGAACTTGCATTGCGCTGGTTCAGAAATGTATACAGGCGGTGCTGGGCAGGCACTCTTTCTTGGAGTCAGCTGGATTTCTCATGCCTTTAGGCTCATTTATTCTACATATAAGTACTGAGCACCTAGTACATGCCAGGCACGAGGGCAAACACAAAAGACTCAGTCTCTCTGATGTTGTATGTATGTTGTGGTGGGGGAGACAGACAGTATACATAAACATAGTCATATCCTGGGATGTGCTGTGAAAAAAAAGAACAGGATATTGGGAAAGAACGATGGGAGATATACTTTAGAAAGGGTGGGCAAGGGTGACGTTTCTGGAAGGGTGACATAAAGTTAACATCAAAAGAAGAAGCCAGTAATGGGTAGAAAGGAAGACGGGGATGAGATTTTCCAGCAAAAGAAATGGCAAGTGCCAAGGTCCTGGGGTGAGAAAGCTAAGTGTGTCTAAGGAGGCAAATAACACCTGAGATGAGTGAGCACAAAGCGAGTGAGGATGAGAAAGGCCTAAGACGAATCTGCAGGGTTAGCATTGGGCTGGATCACATAGCACCTTTAGGTCAAGCAGAGGCGTGTACAGTTTATTCTGAGTGTTGGAAAGCCACTGGGAAGCATAAAGCAGGGGTGTGACTGTATCTTTCTGAGTTTTAAATATATTTATTTCTGTGTTTGGCTACACCTGATCTTAGTTGCAGCCTGTGTGACCTAGTTTCATGCTCAGGGATTAAACCTGGGCCCCCTGATCTGGAAGCGTGGAGTCTTAGCTACTGGACTGCCAGGAAAGTCACTTCTCTTGCAGTTTTGAAAGAGCACCAGCTGCTGTGTGGAGACTGGATGAGGATACAGGCAAGAGTCAAAAATGGGAGTTTCCAGAAGTTTCAGGGCGTTCCTAGCAGAGCCAGGTGCTTCCACTCCCAGCGCCATTCACACCGCCTCCCCGTGAAACTTGTCCTCTTGACCTTTTTGTTTTACACTGTCAGTTCGGTTTACACCCTGGGTTCAAAAATTATTTTCAAAAAGGTAAAATTTTGTCTCTTGGGAAACATAAAAGGAACATAAGTCAAAGATTTTATTTAACTCATTGATTAATAAGGGGACCAATGAGATACTATGGCCTGCTCAAAAACTGTCCAAGAAGCAAGGATACTTACAGGCAATTTAATAAAGAAATGTTAGGAGTAGGTTATTAAGTTAGATATAAACTGGTTAATGCCCCACAGGTCCTTAATCTCCTGGGATTATCCACTGGACAGAAATTATTTGCATCTCCACCAGGCAAAAGTCTGTGAGATAACAAGTAACTTCACAAAGTCAGGGACCTTTCGTCCACAGCAAATTGTGAGATGAACTGAGCTCATTCTCCTAGAAAAGGGGCTTGGAAAAGATGTGGCACTTTCCTTTTTGGGGATCTTATTTCTATTTTTATGACACTATTTCTTAGAGCGGTGATCACTAGGCCTTTATTAAGATGTTTACAGAAAACCTAGGGAGAGAGAGCAAAATGAGTAAGGTATGAGTCAATTAAATGTAACCTACCTCTCCCAGAATGAGCTGGAATTTAGCCATTAGCAGATGTATATGGAGCTCTGACCATGGGTACGTAGAACCCTGTGTGGAGCTGTGGGAACACAGAGCTTCACACAAAACAATTCCTGCCCTGTGGACCTCACAGTCTAGACAGGGCGACAGACACATAAATGAATACATTCCAATCCATTCCAATTAGGGCCAAGTAGGGACCTGGGGATTGTGTGGGCGCCAGAGAAGGGAGCAGCACCCTCACCCTGGGAGAGTCATGGGGACTTCCCAGAGAAGGTGCATTTGAGCGGTGTCTCAATGGATGGGAAAGAGTTGCCAGGTTGAGAAATGGTGGGAACAGAGAAAGCCACTCAGGCAGGATGTCAACTACCCACTTGAGAAACGCACAGAAAGAGATGCGCCGCTTGGCAGACTTAAACATTTCTCCTCCATTCTCGCTGCTTGTGGCAGAATTCTAAGATTCTGTGGGGTGGGGTAGAAAAGGGAAGAAGAAGTGGAGTCTCCTGGGCAAACTTGCAAAATTTTCTTTAAATATTAGGTCAAATTCTCTATAAAAACCCTATTTAAAACTTTTGGAAAGACTTTGAAGTCCCAGAGAAGCAGGAAGTTAATTAGAGTGGCTTTGATATCTTAGGGTATGTTTTAACAGCTGCTTAAGACAGTTTAAACAATAAGAACTTATGTGGTTTGGGATGCGTCTCTGATAGTCAGCTCTGGCCAGAGTGAAATATCACTGCATCTGAGAGCAAGAGCAGTTGGCTTTAATTTTAGAAAGAGTTCAAGCCAAAAAGTTCTCTAAAACCCAAGAGAGGAACTTCTAAAGAGGAAGACTGCTCTTAGAGAATGTATTCAGGGGTAAGGATGAATTGACATTAGGCGACAAATGATCTTAACTTGGTTCTTGGAGCAGCACAGGGGTTGTCCACTCCTGAATACTTCTCTTAAGGTGGATTTAACCAAGGCTATTTGTTGGCACCTGCCGTTTGTAAAGGGGTCTCAATGGGGTGGATTAGCATCTCTAAGGAACACTTGAAAAACACAAAGGGAGTCCAAGTCATTTACATTTTCTGGGGATTGTCACTGTGCTTCAATTAACACTTCACTTGTTCCCCTGTGGACACCTTCAGACTTCTTAATTATTTCCTTTCTCCCTGACCCAGATTGAATCTTCTCCATGTTGAGAAGTCCCAGGACAGGCAATTGAGGAGCTGCCTGTGGATCAGATTTCCAGAGATCCTGGGAAGGCCTGCTCAGGAGGGCCTACGTGGGCAGGATGCCAACTTGCTGCTGTAGCTGCTGGTGATGACGGGGCTAGTGGTGCTGCTGCTGGTGGTGGTGGTGGTAATGCGATATTAGCTGACATTTGGAGAATAGGACTTGTACGACAGGCACCCCACTGAGCATTTTACACCCGTCCTCAGGTGGTAGGCATTTCACTCCCATTTTACAGATGAAGAAACTGAGGCTCAGAGGCTTCAGTAATTTACCCATTCATCCATCCACCCATGCTCCAAGTCTTTGGCTTTCCTAAGGTCCCCACCTCTTAGCAATTTGTACAACAATGTATTGCATCTCTTTCCCCATATGCAAAAATTGACTAAAAGACATAGACATGGTTGTAGAGAGCTACTTTTGGTGTTGGGCCAACAGCTGCCTGACAGATGACTGTATCATCCCAGTCAAAAGACAAATTTATCTTCCAAAAATATTGCCTTGGACATGCTAGCCCAATCTTCCAAGGACTTCCCACTCTCCACAGAATAAATACCAAATTTTTCTGCCTGGGCAATACATGCCAGGCCACTCTGCATCTCAATCTGGGTCAGGAGGGTTTGAGTGCTTGCTTGCTACTGTGGTTGGGGATTGCCTGTGAAGAATGTTGTTTCTTTAAAAAAGTGCCGCCACTATGTCTTTTCTAAAGGAATGCTCGGATTCATTAATAACATGAAATGAAAAGAAGATTGCTGGAGATGGCATGTTGACAGCACATACACTCAGGCTGAATGGTGTGAGGAAAGATTGGCATGGATCCTCACACACAGATAACCTGATGGGTTTACATGTTCATTTTTGGTGCAGCATCTGCATACAGTACTTTGAAACAGTTAGCTCTGTGCGTGAGGTGCATTTGTAAAGGAGGAAATTTGACAGAATGTCTGTGCACAGACAATAGCTTTCTGCAATAGTGCACTTTTCTTGATAAACTGTTTTCCTCAAACTGCTTAAATTTTTTGGCAATATGTACATATTTTCATGTCTATATGTATATATGTATACATATATATATGCATTTTTTTACCTCTATATACAAATACACAAGTGAGTGGGTGGGCTGCCTAAATCCCCTGGAGGAAAAGGTACAAATGGTGCCTAGAGAAAGTTCAGATAGAAAACATGAAGGGAGTAGTCTCTTTTCTTAAATGACAGGTATTCTCCATGCACAGGAGAGGGCACGACAAGGTGTTGTCGTGTTGAACACATATGCCACCAATAAGAGGCGGGTACAAAAACAAGGGAGAAGAGGAGAATATTAGCTTCTCTTTTGTCCTGCACTCATGTGATTGTTCTCCGGGAGCCTTTTGTGCTCCCTATCTGTGGGATGGCCTTTGGAGTCTCCACCTTTGAATTTACAGCTCCTTCTCTCCTTCTTTGTGCCATCTATTGGGACAGATTTTTCTCCAGATCGGCTGCACAAATTTGGGTGGAAATTTTTGTCTGAGTTTCACATGCTGTCTAGGGAAAATAAAGCTTGTTCTTCTGCTTTGAATTTAGGTTTCTTTATCTTTTTTTTTTTTTTCTTTTAAATCAGTTGTTGAAGTGCCACCAATAATCTGGATGGATGTTAAAGACAGTATGACCTCACTCCATCAAAAGCAGACTGAACTCTGTGCAGAGCAGTGAGCACTATGGAGTTCACAGCTGATCCCAAGTCTCTTGCTTGAGAGCTCAAGCCAACCTGACTTGATGATGTGGGTAGGGGGCTGCCTCTGCTGCTTCCAGGAGCTGAAAAGAATAGACTTTTGAGCACATAAAAGGATATTCCGTCTTTCCCACTTCAACCATCTTGTTTAAGAATTCTAATGTTTCCAAATTTTCAATAGATATTAATCTTCAAGATTCAGGGATGAGAAACCAGAGCTCACAGGAATTCTTAGGAATTCCCCAAATCCTAAGTTAGTCTTAAAATATGAACAATTTTCATATTCTTTGTTGTTTTTGTTTAGTCACTAAGTTATGTCTGATTCTTTTGCGACCCATGGACCGCAGCATGCCAGGATCCTCTGTCCATGGAATTTCCCAGGCAAGAATACTGGAGTGGGTTGCCATTCCCTTCTGCAGAGGATATTCCTGACCCAGGGGCTGAACCCACATCTCCTGCATAGCACACAGATTCTTTACCTCTGAGCCACCTGGAAGCCCTTTATATTCTTTACTTCCTATCATAGATATCTAGGAAAATATATTTAATAAATAAGCATAACGTTTAGCCGTATTTTCAAGGAACTATAGCCTATAGCAAATATTCAAATGCTTGAAAATGCTGGCAGATATTATTGGGTTCAGTTAAGTTCAATTGCTCAGTCATGTCCAACTCTTTGCAACCCCAAGCATTACAGCACACTGGGCTTCCCTGTCCATCACTAACTCTTAGAGTTTGCTCAAACTCAAGTCCATCGAGTCAGTGATACCGTCCAACCATCTCATCCTGTGTCGTCCCCTTCTCCATCTGCCTTTACTCTTTCTCAGCATTAGGGTCTTTTCCAATGAGTTGGTTCTTTGTATCAGGTGGCCAAAGTATTGGAATTCCAGCTTCAGCATCAGTTCTTCCAATGAATATTCAGAATTGGCTTCCTTTAGGATTGACTGGTTTGATCTCTGTGCTGTCCAAGGGACTCTCAAGGATCTTTTCCAACACCACGGTTCAAAAGCATCAATTCTTCGGCACTCAGGTTCCTTTATGGTCCAGCTCTCACTTCCATACATGACTACTGGAAAAACCATAGCTTTGACTACATGGACCTTTGTTAGCAAAGTCATGTTTCTGCTTTTCAATACTCTGTCTAGGTTGGTCATAGCTTTTCTTCCAAGGAGCAAACGTCTTTTAATTTCATGGCTGCAGTCAGAATCTGCAGTGGTTTAGAGACCAAGAAAATAAAGCAAGAAGACAGAGAAGCAGGACATTCACTCACCTTCTCCTGCAAGAACTCCAGAATTGCAACTCACTGCTGAACACCCATCAACAGGAGAATGTTGGATCCCACCCAAAAAAGATATAGCATGTCCAAAAGCAAAGGAGAAGCCCCAACAAGATGGTAGGAGGGGCAAAATCATGTTTAGAATCAAACCCCATACCCACCAGAGATGCTTGGAGGACTCAAACAAAACCTTGGGTGCACCAGGACCCAGAAACCCCACAGAGACTGAGCCAGACCTGCCTTTGGGTGTTTGAATGTCTCCTGTGGAGGCACGCATCAGCAGTGGCCTGCTGTGGGGACAGGGGCTCTGGCTGAAGCAGACCTGAGACACACAGTGTGTGGCAAAGGCCCTCTTGGAGGAGGTCATCATTAGCCCCACCACAAAGCTGCCAAGCACAAACTGCAGAATGATTATTCAGTAGTATTTGAATAATGTATGGGCTTCCCAGGTGGCCCAGTGTAAAGAATCTGCCTGCGAAGCAGGAGACACAAGAGAGTTTGATTCCTGGGTCAGGAAGATTCCCATGGAGGAGGGCATGGCAACCCACTCCAGTGTTCTTGCCTAGAGAATTCCCTGGACAGAGGAGCCTGGTGGGCTACAGTCCATGGGATCACCAAGAGTTGGATATGACTGAAGCGACTAAGCATGCACACATGTTTGAGTAATGTCATTGGGATCTTCCAGCAAGTTTAATAATACAACAGAATTTCATGTTGAAACTGCCAATTTAAGGACTTACTTTACTTGTGAAACTTTTTATTCTTTGGCATACTAATAGAATTTTAATACCATATATGCATGTGAGTTTATTAGTATTATTGCCCGCCCCCTCGCCAAAGTAACACCATTGACAGCTAACAGGACCTTGAACACACACTTATAACAGGGCAATAGCTAGAAAGAAAGACCAACTGGCTGGATTGGGACAGTCTCCCTCCAGCATGAAACTGCTCCCTCCAGTTTCCTGAAATGTTAGCCTTAACCTTTGGCTGCACATGTCAGCTGTTCTGGACTTAGTTTGAGGACTTCAACCTGAGCATAGCAACACCGTTGGAGAAATGTACAGAGCCAAGACAGACCTTGGGGCTCTGAATTATAACCAGCCCTGGCTTTCCATTTGATGTCAGTGGATTCCCTCAAACCATTAACGTCTCTTAGAAAATGAACTTATGATTACCAAGGGGGACGGTAGAGGGAAAGATATAGAGTTTGAGATGGACATGTACGCACTTGTCTGTCAATCATGTACACGTTATCAATCATTGTTAGATAACTAATAATGACATACTGATATACCTACCTGTATATTACAGAGAACTCTGCTCAATATTATGAGATGGGAGGGGAGTTTGGTGGAGAACGGGTACATGTGTATGTATGGCTGAGTCCCTTTGTTGCCCTCCTGAAATTATTACAACATTATTAATTGGCTATATTCCGATATAATTAAAAAAAAAAAAAGCCAGTAAGGCCTCTTGGTTCATTGCGAGGTTTTAGTTTTCTCAATCTAATTATAACATTTTCCCCATTTTCTCAATTTCTTGATCAACTTTTTTGGGGGTTTGGAATTCAGAAAAAACAACAATTTCTAAATATATGCTGGGAAGGAATTCCTTCATGGAAACACTGAAGATTTCCAATGTTAGTTTCTCTCTTCTGTCTGCTTCCGTTTTATATGTCCAGTCTTGGAAAGGATCACTGTTTCTGGAAGTAATCTAGGACATCACCTTTCTTCAAAATGGGGACCAAGGAACTGTCAGTTCAAAAAATCTCCAGTGGTCGATCTTGGATACCCACCACTGCCATTACTCAGTGGTGTTCATGGGGTCTTCCTGCAGCAAAAATGTAAAAGCTGAACCACAACAGGCAGGGAAAATTCACAACTGGAATGGGTTGGTGTATAACATCCATGTGGGTCTTCGATGCAAATGGCTGTATTCAGGCCATGTTGAAAACCTTGATGTTGGTTAACTCATTTTCTCATGCTGTATGGAATAAAGCTATGGTGAAGAGTAAGAGCGTCAGATCACCTGAGATGAAATCCTGGCCCCAACTCGTTGTGAGAGACTGAGCAGGTTGCCTAACTTCTCTAGACTTTAGTTTCTTGTCTCTATCAACCTCACAGATCTTTGGGTGTATAAAGATTTAATGAGATAATGCTTACAGTGGGTGTAAGGTTGAAATGAGACAATGCATGTTACAATACCCTGGCCACATGCTTACTATGAACTCAGAAGAACCTGTTGTTACACTCTTTTTTTTTTTTTCAGAAAAGTGTACATGGGGTTACTGAGAGTGCATCTTACCAGCACTTTCATTTATTATTCAGAGGTCTAGGTGCCTGCAGCAAGGTAACAAGCAGGGCTGGTTATAATTCAGAGCCCCACGGTTTGTCTTGGCTCTGTACATTTCTCCAACGGTGTTGCTATGCTCAGGTTGAAGTCCAAAAAAAGGTGTCAGGAAAGGATCTTATGTTTGATAACTCTTTATCTTGACACATTAGCAGGTGTCCCCAACCTCAGGGCCATGGACTGGTACCTCCTGTCAGATCAGAGGAGGCATTAAATTAGAAATAAAGTGCACAATAAATGTAATGTGCTTGAACCATCCCCTCCTACCCCAGCCCATGGAAAAATTGTCTTTCACAAAACCGGTCCCTGGTGCTAAAATGGTTTGGGACTGCTGCACTACAGGATTTCAAGGTGCAGTGTTGGACTTAAGCATTGTTATGAAGACAACTGCAGGGGATGGGCTGATGAAGTAAAAGTCTGAGCAACCTTGGAGCCAACTGCAGAGCAGTGCAGACCTGCACACTCAGGGCAGGTCACTGGGGTCTTCAGCTTATGCTGTTCCTGTATATTTTAGGCTGTTGGTATGGGTTTTATAAGAGAAAGGGCCACTTGGGAAGAGTTTTGTCTTTCTGAATTTATCTTAAATGATAGATACAGGCCTCTCAGATATGGTCACAGAATCTGACATCAGAATCCCACGAGTAGCTTTGTTACAGGGCGGTCAGTAAACAGTTTGCGCTGGAGTGTAGTAGCAGTTTCTGAGTTAACAGTGTTAATATAGAGACTTTAGCATATTTCAGTTTAAAAAGCACTTCATTTACTGCCTGAGTTACTTATTCTCTCTCAGGTTCTGTTTCTTTCATAGTAAAATGGGGATAATAATTGCACACACCTCATGAGGTTATTTTAAGGATTATATAAAATACCTTAAAAGCTCTCGACACAGATCCTGGAACACAGTAAACACTCAAGGAATATTAGCTCCTTAAAATTATTACAGTTGAGTCAAGGAGGTATATGAATGCTCCTTGATGTACTCAAATGTTGCATTCTTGAATGGATCAAAAGGAATTTTATTAAAAAAATATGGTAAAGCAGGAAGTGAGATATCCCTTGGGGACAAAGTTTTCTATTGTCCTGGCCTATGTTCGTTCATACACGGTGGTGTCCCGGATGTGGGCAGCAGGAGGGGAGACTGAAAGAGCAGTTGGGAGGATCGGAAGGAGCCTTTGTGCAGGGCGTAGGTGAGTGGGCCTAGGTGGTCGGACTCCGTCCCAGCAGCCCCAGAAGCTGCCGGTTGGGCGATCTTCTTTTCCCAACAGTTCTTTAACTTATTCCAGCCTGTTTAACTTATTCCAGTCCTGGTTTAGTTAAGGTTTTCAGAAGAGACACTTGAGTAGTTGTTTACAAATAAAGTTTTTAAATAGACCCCAGTTCATCACCTGCAGTGCCTTGTTAGCAGTCTTTGCAAAGACACAGGTTATCAGCAGCTGATCAAATAAATCCCAGTGAGGAGAGTTCAGGGGATGCAAACATTGGCTTTCTCAAGAGCAAGATGGAGCATTCTTCTTCAAGGATGTTCTGACCAGATTCTGGAAGGGATGGAGAGTCCCCAAAGCCCTCATTTTCTGATCCATTCTCACATTTTTGATCCATTAGCTTTCAAAATGAAATCGAAAAGGATGTGACACTGGAAACTTCCAGAGCCTTTTTCTCAGATTACATCATGGGTACTGCTGAGCTGTTCCCACCACTCTTGAAGAACATGCAATCAGCACTCTTTGGCTGTAAAAAGCTCTGAGGACGTCTTCACAGATCACAATGGACCCCCACCCCCAGAGAGAGGGGTGGATTCCCGGTACCCATGTATATGGTGTAGGGCTTTCTCGGTGGCTCAGACAGTAAAGAATCTGCCTGCAATCCAGGAGACCTGGATTTGATCACTTAGTCAGGAAGATCCCCTGGAGAAGGGAATGGCAATCCACTCCAGTATTCTTGCCTGGAGAATCCAATGGACAGAAGAGTCTGGTGGGCTACAGTCCGTGGAATTGCAAAGAGTTGGACACAACTAGCAACTAACACACACACACAGAAACACACACATACACACATGTATATTATGTGACCTCCCCCTTCCTGGAATGATTTCCTTTCTTTCTTTTTGGCTGTTCAGGATGTGCAATCTTAGTTCCCCCACAAGGGATTGAACCCATGCTCCTGCATTGGCAGTGTGAAGTCTTAACCACTGGACCGCCAGGAAAGTCCCTCTGGAATGATTTCTGATTTGGCACTTGCATAAGAATAGTAAAGATCACAATAATAATAGCAGCTATTTTGAGTGCCTTCTCGGTGTCAGGCACATCACTAGCTACTTAATATTATTTCCTTTAAACCTCAAAACCAGTTAGGTCTCAATATCTCAGGTTCACAGAGGAGGATAGCAGTTTGGAGAAGATTATTCACTTGCTGCTAAAAATTGATGGGATTGAGATTGCAACCTTGGGCTGTTTGACTCCAGGGCCTTTCCTTTTAACTGCTAAACAGCGGCTTAAATGGATGTGGCCATAGCATCAAATTGTTTTCTAGAATCGAACTACATACAGGGGTGTAGGCCAGGTGACCCTCTTCTTGACACCAGCCCTGCCCTGATAGCTTATGCTGATTATAAATCTCTCTTGGTTCTCTTTCTAAGATGGATATTACACCCTTGTTTTCGCCGTCTGTATGCAGCACTGGCAGCTCTTGCCTTGAGTTTATGATAGATGCTTTTGGTTGGCTTTATAACCTTGTCATTACTGGTTGAGAATTGACCCTAGAATCAGATTGAAACCGCTTGCCTACTACATTCTAGGTCCATGACCCTAGGAAATGGCTTAATTTCTCTCAGCTCTTGCATCTATAAAGTGAGGACAGTAATGGCATCTAACTCATAAGACTATCCTGAAAATGAAATGAGACACAGTGCTTTGGAGTACAAATGGTTCATAGACTTATGGTTGCCAAAGGAAAGAGGGGTGGGGGATAGATTGAGAGTTTGGGATTAGCAGATGCAAACTGTTACATATAGAATGCATAAACAACAAGGTCCTATTGCATCGCACAGGAAACTATATTCAATATCCTGTGACAAACAATAATGGGAAAGAATATGAAAAAGAAAGTATTTATACGCATAGTTGAATCACTTTGCTCTACAGCAGAAATTAACACAACATTGTAAATCAACTAGACTTTAATAAAATAAATTTAAAAACCTTTATCAAATAAAAAACAAAGAAAGCAAATGGCTCACATTAGCTACTTGATAGAATTATTCAAACTTAGGAGCATTTACTGAGTATTAATTATAGCTAACAAAATACTACAAGGTTACACATGGCCCATCACAATCTCTCATGCCCTGACTTTGGTTTGATTTTTAAATAAATATTTATTTCATGTTTACCATATGCGCAGGCTGTACTGAGGGTCATGGACACAGAGAAGAATAAAGCATTGCTGTGGCTGCCTTCAGGAAATGGATGGTGTGGTGGGGTAAGCAGTCTGTAAACAGATACCTGCAACTCCATGTGCTGAGAATACAGGGTTTACTAGGAGCCTAGCAGAGAGGAGTGTGTATCAACCTGGCTTTACAGGAAAAGCAAGAATTAGTTACATGCAGAGAGAAGGGTTTATGCAGAGAGAGCATATAAAAAGACAGAAAGTTGGGAAATGACAATATGAGTGATTTTTGCTATTAGAATAAATATTTTAGACTAGGAAATGAAGCTAGAGACCAATGTGAAGGCATGGACTTTATATTCTGTAGGTCATGGAGAAGCCATTTAATGGGGAAATTGAAGTGCGGAGGGTGGGTTTAAGAGGAATAGGAAAGAGGTCAGGGTTGGAGTAAGGGAATTAGGAGGCCATTAAGAGACAAATGGCTCAGATTAAAGTGGCAGGATGGAAAGGAAGGGAGGAATTAAAGACATATTCAGGAGGTGAGATTGCAGGACCCACTACTGGATGGTGGTGGAGGGTGGGAGGAGAAAGGGTCTTGGTTAATTGCCCTTCGCTGTGGTAAATCCCGAGTGAATGCACCCCCTCTGCTGGGAGTTCTCATTTTAGAGGATAATTCTTATCCCATGCTTTCAGAAGGATCAATTAGACAATTGTATATGCTTCTGATGTCTAGAAGAGAAACTACCTGAGGAATTGAAAAGCCGGTTCTAAACAATCAACTTTAAAAAGTCAGTAGAGAGATAGTAGCACTTAGGGTCTCTGCCCATCAGTCCCTCAGTCTGTAAAAGCAGGGTTTGCTTTATTGGATTGATCTGAGGATTAAATGAGTCAAAGTTTTAATATCAGTGGGTACCATTAAGCCGGCACTCAAACTATGAGTTGCGGTTAATATTGTTGTGACAGTGATTCATTTAATCCCACAGCCCCGTGAGTCTCACTACCTAGGTTCAAACCCAAGTTCTGTGCAAAAACTGATAAAGGAATCACTTAACTTCATTAAGTCTCAGTCTCTATTGTGGTGGCAATAATAGACAGTAAAAAAGTGCCTATCTCATAGGCCTGTGTGCAAATTGAGTGATGGTCTGTATCCTTGATATATAACATGGGTCCTGGCATATAGAAAGAAGTCAGGAAATATATGTAGGCTACCGTTATATTTCTTGGTATGTGTTAGGCATTTTTGTGTAAGTGCTATAATTTCATTTCCCATGTATCCAGTACAATGGATAGGTGGCATGATCCCTATCTTATAGATGAGGCGATTGACACATGGGAGGTTAAATACTTTGTCCAAATTCATTTACTGCTGTAGCTGAGCTGGTATATGCTATTCCATTAGGACACCTTGATCCTTGGAGAATCTTTAGGAAGTTCCTTGAGGCCCATAGCAAAAGGAGTTTTAAGTTGCACCCAGTTTACGCCTGTATTGATTTCTACCAGAAGGGAACTAGAATCTTCGTGAAAAGTTAGAGCTGGAAGTAACTTAATTATCTAGAAAAGTGAATTGCTACCTTGTATTAGTCCCCCCTCTCTCATGTTAAAAGTAAAACAAAATAAACAATGTGTGGTTAGTCACTCAGTTGTGCCTGACTCTTTGCAATCCCACAGACTACAGCCCGCCAGGCTCCTCTGTTCATGGGGATTCTCCAGGCAACAATACTGGAGTGGGTTACCATATTCTCCTCCAGGGGATCTTCCCCACCCAGGGATCAAACCCAGGTCTCCTGCATTGCAAGCAGGCTCTTTACCATCTGAGCTACCAGGGAAGCCTGATACAACAACAACAAAAATCCAATGTATAAAGCTTACACCAAAATCCAATATGAGAAATAGGTATTTGTGGATTTCTGCTGCTGGAAGGAGAGGTAGAGGAGCTCAAATCTTTGTCCCTACCTTTTCTCAAGAGCCCCACAAAGCTCCAAGAAACACACTTTGAAAACCACTGAGTAGCTAATGTGAGAGTCAGAAGACTTATTTGATGAAGAAACCAAAGACATGGGATAAAGTGACTTTTCAGTGTCAGGCGCCAGGACTCACTGAATCCAAAGTTAGCAGTTCCTTCTGTGATTGTTTCAGCTGCAACACCCCCAGACCCAATCCAAAGTCACAGCAACAAATCTCTGAGAGAAACCAAAGACAAGAAAAGCCCACAAGCTTGGCATTACCCCACGGCTGGCATACAAATTGCCTCTACCCTTTTAACCAACTGAATATTTTAGAATTATTGTTTTCTGATTATGAAAGCAATACATGTTTATTATAGAAAATTTGGAAAGCACAGAAAATTATAAAAGTGAAATGAAGCATTAATATACGCTTTCACCAACAAAGAAGTTATGGGGAGACTCTATCATGGTTCTGCAGAATATACTGGGGGAGGGGACAGTGGCTGGGGGGACATGCAAGTTAAATATTATTTATACATTACTAAATTTTTTATAAATTACTAAATTTCTAACTGATTCAGTTTGGATGTAAGGGAAGCATGAAAGGAGAATAAAGACAATTTCAATTATTTTGTTTTCCTGAACAACTATTTAAATGGAAAACTAGGTGAAGAATAGAATTTAATTGAGGGTGGTATCCATCAGTATGTGTGTGTGTGAGAGAGAGAGTTGGAATCCAAGATTTCAGTTTTGATATGTTAAACTTGAGATATTGGTAAAACATCAATGTGGTTCTATTAAGCAAATAGTTGATTGTACAACCCAGTTGTTCAAAGAAGAGTCTGGGGTAGAGATAGAAATCTGGCAGTTGGCAGTAGAGATAGTACTTAAAGTCATGCAAGCAGCTGAGATTTCCCAGAGCAGGAACGTATAAAGATGGAAGAGAAAAGGCCCATAGCTAAACCCAGAGCATTTCAACATTGAGAAGCAAGGAAAGCAAGTCTTGCTGTAAAATGACTGACAAGGAATGGTCACTGGGAAGAACCAGGAGGGCAAAGCAGTGTCAACAAAGTGGGCTTGCACGGCCCACTCCCTTCTGCAAGGCACACTGGGGTCCTGTACCGCCCATCTGGTACTTTATACATGTTTCATTGGGATGCGGTTTCTCTTTGTGCGTGTAGGCTGCTTTCCTTTGTGATGAGATGAGCTCTATGGTCTCCAGGGACTGAAGTCATGTCTGCCTCTGGAATTCCCCATACCAGGCCTGGCTCTTGACCTTGAGGGGATGCTCCAAAATGCTGTGCCCACTGGAGTCAGGGAGAAAAATGAGGGGGTTGAGAAAAAGGAATCTAGTTTGAAAAAAATGAAAATTTAGAAAGTTCGCTCAATCTTTCATTGAAAGTCTCCTTGAGCAGCAGAATGAGATTCATACTAGAGGGAAGATTTTTAAAGAGCAACATCAGAGCACAGGTTGGTTGTCAGTCCAGGACCTTGAAAAGCCAGACAGGTTAAAGCAAAGACTGCAGAATCCAAGAATTCCACTGAAGCAGGGTTCAGATGGGGAGGGTAGCTTTGACTAGAAACAACAAAGTCTTTTATTGGAAGCTGAGTGAGAAAAGACGGCATGTTCTTAGAGCTGGGATGAGCTCATGGTGGATGCGGGGTAAAACAAAGAGGAAGGAACCATGAAACCCTGGCTACACGCTGACCCACAGTGGTGGCATTCGTTGATTCTCAAGATTTCCTACAGTGGTGTTTGGCATGAAGTGCTGATGCCCTGCTTTAATAGAAGCCTAGGGTGTTGGAAGGGCTTCCCAGGTGCTGCTAGTGGTAAGGAACCTGCCTGCCAATGCAGGAGACTTAAGAGACACAAGTTTTATCCCTGCGTCAGGAAGATCCCCTGGAGGAGGGCATGGCAACCTACTCCAGTATTCTTGCTTGGAGAATAGACAGAGGAGTCTGGTGGACTATGGTCCATAGGGTTGCAAAGAGTGGTACATGACTGAAGCAACTTAGCAACAGCAGCAGCAGGGTGTGGGGGAGGTGTAGCCCTGAGCTTGAAGGCCATACTCCTGGTCATTCATTCATATTTAATATGCTATTACTATATGCCAGGTCCTAGAGATACAGTAGTACAAAGAGAAAAACATACCTAATTTCATGAAACTCATATTCCAGTGGGGATGGTTTGAGTGTTTGTGAAAACAATAGAAACAATTAACAAGATAGTTTCATATTGTGATAAGTGCTATGAAGGAAATCAGAAAATCATGACATGAAGGAAATCAGACACATTGATATGCTAGAGCTACCAGTATGATCCCTGGATTGCCAGCACGTCACTGATAAGCTCATTAAAATGCAGAAGCTCAGGAAACACCCCAGACCTACCGTATCTGAATCTGCATTTTAATAAGACCTCTCTCCTCAATCTTTCTAGGATTTCTACACATGTCAATGTTTGAGAAGCACTGTGCTAGCATGTTTGCAAATGATTCTTTAGGTTGAGTGGTTTTGGAAAGCTTCTCTGTGGGGGTGACATCGGAGCTGAGACCTAGGTAAAGAGAAGCCATCCATATAAGGATTTGTGGACAGAGCATTCCAGGCAATGGGAAAGGAAAGTTCAGGGAGCTCTATGGTAATCAGCTTCTTATGTTCACAAACCAAAAAATCACGGACTTTGTCCTAGTCATGGACTCTTCTCTTTTTACCTTACCCAGTTTAAACCTTACTTCCTCTTGGAGGATTCCTTAACCTCCAAATACCTTTCCCATAGAATCCTATCCTACCCTATACCAATCCTGTGTGAGACAGGCCTGGTTATTTATCTCCCCAACATGCCTGCCGTCTTGGTTCTGAACAGGTGCTGTGTAATTTTGCTTGCAGATTGTTAGAATGGAAACAAGAAACCCAGAAGATAGAAGAGGCAGGTTGTAAAAACTGTCAGACCACAGTTTTGCTTGGGGGCGAGGTCAGTCACTCTTGAACCCCTCTGGCCTTTGCTTGGGGAGGTGGGCCCCACCTCAGAGTTTGTGCCACCAGTCCTTGTACATTTCCTTCCTCTTGACCCTCGTTGCTCTGAGATCTGTGTTCGGACTCTCCCTAAAGGTTTCCTTTGAGTCAGGGATCCAGGGCCCAACAGAGGGTATGAGCTATTAGAAAGGACATGCAAACGAATAAACCACAAGGCAACGTGCTTGATGGCAATTACATAGTTGAGAAAAAGTGACATTTGGAGTTTAAAGAGGGACTTGGCCCTAAATTCAGGAGGGATTTAGGAAGTTCCATTTGAGCTGGCTCTTAAGAGAGGAAGGAGACATTTTTTTCAAGTTTAAAGAGGTAGTGGTCACTGGAAGATAGTGGTGGGGGAGGGGCAGTGATGGTGGTGGAGGGGGGTTGGTTTTGAATGGAAATGGTGGTGAGTGATGGTGGTGGTGGTGAAAATGATGATGGTAGTAGTGGTTGAGGTGACTGTGGTAATGGTAGTGGTCATGGTTAGGGCAGAATATTTTAGATGGAGACCACAGCATGCCCGGGTTTGGACCTCATTAAGTTTCCAAACCTGGAGATGCTCACTTTGGTAGGGAGACTGAAGGTAAAATGGGTCAGCAGATGGGAGCCAGAGATGAGGGAGAGATCAAGATGGGTCCATGATGGATCCCTGTGTTAAAAGTTGAAGTCGACGATGGATTTGGTTTGGGGAAAAAAACCTGGAAGCACTGTAGTGAGGGTGAGATCTCCTGTCGTAACTGCCTCTCATTTTTATGGTCATCTAAGCCAAGAGGAAAGCTTCAAAGGTGGCACAGAACACGCGCAAATCCACTTCTCCTTAATCCCAGCATCCTAGAGAAGGAAGGAATGTCCCCTTTCAGGAAGAATGTTGGAATCACTTGAGAAAGTTGCTTAGGGATCTCATTCATAAATTTGTGCTTATCTACTCAATCAGTCACTAATTCTTTACTTACTCAAAATACTTTTATCAAGTGCTTGCAGAGTTCAATGCCTAGGATTTGATGGTCCAAAAGAACAGTAAGCTACCTCCCCAGCCCACCAGGAGATTACAATCTTGGGGATACACAGGAGGCGGGGCTGTGGGGAACACACAAGGCTGAAAGTCAGAAGGCCTGTGTGCTGTCTCTGACTTTGCAGACCAGCGCTTGCGCATTCACCACTTTCTTCCCATCCTGGGTTTATAGATCTCTGATGGAGAACACGCAGATATGTAGAATAGCTCTTGCTCTAAGGAGCAAGAAGTTTACAACCCAGGGAAGAAGCTTCCCCAGACTGCTTCCCTCTTCATCTGTATTATTTATGTGCCTGTGCATGGGTGAATGTGGAAGCGTTGACCCGATGATTTTGAAGGTCTTTACAAATTTAATATTTTATGTCACAAAGACCCAAGATTTATAGAGAGCACTTGGATTATAAATAAACCCAAGGTTTATGCTAACTTTGCTAGCTGCTCTAAAAATTAATTTCAGATGCTTCTGCTCACCCCTCACATACAGAGTCAGTAATCTAGGGTCCTTGTAAAAGGCTTATGATGGATTTGTGAGGGGCTGTTGGTGGGTGTTCAAACCCAAGTGCAGGTCGTGGGACCATCCAAGGGAATTTCGGGACCCTGGAGGGCGTGGCTGGGGACATAGGCATTTAATGAAAGACCCAGTTGTTCTCTCTTCATGCTGGGGAATGTAGTCTGAGTGACTGTGGGAACTTAAACTTTCTGTCCTTCTGTGTAACCGAAATTTCAGCCTCCAAGTGTGTCCAAAGTGACATTCCTGACACAGCACATGTAGCCTGGCTCTCTCCTAATGTCTGTTTTTCTTACTCTCAGAAGAAGAAACGGCCTAAACAATCCTCCCGGGCCAACAGTCGAAAAAAATATTTGTTTTGGTTTGCCGAGCACTTTCCCTATTAAAACGTGAACATTTTGAGGGGAAAGGAGATCCCCATTGTGTGGGTTTGATTCATTTACGCCTAACAGATCAATTGTTTCGAAGGGAGACTTTATGTCCCAGAGGCTATAGAAAGCTTTACTGCCCCTTTTCCTTTCAAACAGGAAGTTGCATTTTGCTAAAAGTAAACAAATGTGAACCCGGGAAGGTTTGTTTAGTTTCTGACGCTGACTTCAGAACCTGAGAATGGAGTCTGTGCTTGGCAAAAATGTCTTCTCTGAGATCTATCTGGGCCAACATGTTCTCTGCTCTGGACCTGGCCTTTGCGCTCTGGTAAACATCCTCCTCTCACTAGCCCCCAGAAATTCACTGCCGAAGTCCCTTGGGAGCTTTGCTAACTTATCAGGGACATGCTAAAGCTGATGACAACTTGGAAACCAGTTTTCAGTGGGATGTAGCTTTCTGAAGAGGGGCCACTTTCCGGAAATGGCCTGAAGTTTGGAAATCTCAGAGGATGTGACTGCAGTCAATATTCTAGGTATTTACACCACGGGCTAGCCTTTCTGGGTGAAGAAGCTTCTGGAAGAGTGACTGTTTCCACTCACCTAACACAGCAGTGCTAGGCCCTGGATGAAAAAGTGAAAGTGTTAGTCATTCAGTCCTGTCTGACTCTTTGTGACACCATAGCCTGTAAGCCGCCAGGCTCCTCTGTCAGTGGAATTCTCCAGGCAAGAATACTGGAATGGGTAGCCATTCCCTTCTCCAGGGGATCTTCTCCACCTAGGGATCAAACCCAGGTCTCCCGTACTGCACGCAGACTACCATCTGAGCCTCCAGGGAAGCCCTGTACAAGAGTGAGTTAAGAAACTCTTCACATAAGCCCCAGGAGAAAGGCACGGTGATTATTTGCAGTTTACAGAAGAGAGAAGTAAGGCTTAGAAAAGGTAAGAGGAAGCACAGGTAGTCAAATCAGGGAACCCTTGAGTCTTTCTGCCTTCTGGTTTGGAGATGTTAAATAGTTAACGATCAATATCTGAACTCCAGAAAGTTACAAAAGATTTTGGGGAGATCAACGTGATTCAGGTAAAGAGTTATGTGAGACAGTTTCCTATTGCAGGCCAAAGGGCTGAGTAAGTAGTGCTTAAAGTTTTTAATGAGTATGTTTGACATTGAACCTATCTTGTTCTGGGAGGGGTTTAAATCAGCTGATGAAAGCAAAGGCAATGTCAAAAATAGGGCAATAAGTTAGATAGTGAATCTGTGATGATTCTCAGAGGAGGGGTATGGCTCACCCTCAAAGAATGAGTGGGAATTAGATAAGGAAGGAACCTTTCAAATTTGGGGATTCAGAATTGACTCTTTTTTCGGGGACTTAGAGTAGAAGCTACTTTATGAAAACATTTTTAGTGTACATGACGGCCTTCCTTGGGTCTTGATAGTATACTCTCTGAACTCTTATATGTTTGAGAGATATTTTATCCACCTAAACATACAAAGAAACATTTGGTCTGTGAAGCGATTTGTCACAGAGAGGCAGTGGCAAAGCTAGATGACCAGAGATTCCCCCTCTCCCACCTCCCCATTCCACCAGGAACAAATTCTCTTACATCCTAATGGTATCAGGTTTGTCAGGGCTCTGAAAACAGGTTTTTGCTTAACTGTGTTTCTTTATGGTACTTTACAGACATCAGCATTAATGCTCACTACTGTTCTCAGATGCTAAGTCAGATTTGGCCCATTTCACAGTTGAGAAAACTGAGGCTGAAACAGTAAGAACTTCGCCCAAGGTCATGCAAGTTCTTGATGGTGGAATCAGCTAATTGATGGAAAAAAGAGGTCTGATGCCAAAAAAGCCCATGTTCTTTGCATTATACCACATAGCCATCTTAACAGAACGAAGACTCCCCTGGTGGTTTTTAGCTAGTATTCTGGATTTGCTTAAAATCCTTATGAGATGTTAACAGTGTTAAGTCCTGTGGTGTATGGGACACCTGAGCACTCTGCATTTTCTTTTATTCAAGCTAATAGGGACAGAGACCTCTGGCTTCCCTTGTAGAAACCCCCTTTTGAAGTATCTCTGCTTTCTTCATTCAGAAGAACAGATCAGCATCTCTCATGCAAGGCCTGGCTCCATGCCCATCTCACTTTTGCAATGAGTTTAGCAACATCTGCTTTGCCCATTAAAGTGATTTTTCTCTTCCTGGCCCTGAGCCTGTGTGCTTGCTGCAATTGATTACCAGCAATTTCCTTCCCAAACCAGAGGGTTCAGTGAACTCTAAATTGAATTGTTGCTCATGGGTCTCCTTTGGACCAATGCATACAGCTTACATGCAAAATGATCAAGCCACTTAGTTCCCGAATCTATAGGCTGACGATTCTGGTTTGACACAGGGGAGGACCTGATAAGTGACATTTCCCATTTTTGCACAAAGTGGCCTGAGGCTGTGGTCATCTCTGGGTTTCTCAATTTCAAACCTAAGATTGGGAGGAGGGGTGAGGTCACCTTGCTCACAGCAGAGCTATTGCTGTATTCACACCCTCCTCCCTTCTGGTCCAGTTGTACCACCAATGGCCCCGGAAGTAGCTGCCTGGGATGCTCACCCAAGAGACGTCTGAGAAAAATTCTCTCTAGCTATAGAAGCAAAAATAATGACCTTAGGACAAGATGCATCATTGTATCCTTCTGAAGGCAACTGCGGGTCCCTTTATATGATTCAGGCCACTTTTCTCCATAAAGCAAAGCCCTGAAGGAAGCAGAGCTTGTGTATCTGCTCCACTGCTCCATTGTGTCTTGGGTCGGTGGATTCCTGATCATCCTTTAAGATTCATTCTGACTCACCCAACCTCATCACTTTTCATATGCTTGGGTTACCACCCACAATGATTCATTGCATTTATCTGCGTACCTAGAGGCCTTTTACAGGGCTGGGGCCCCATCTTCAGTCACTCTGTATTCCCAATAGCTAACACAGAGAGTTGCATACAGTAGGGCCTCAGTCAAAGGCTGAAGGGGGTGATGAATGCTGCTTGCTTTGTGAGAAGTTTTTTAATTGGTACTTTGCTCTGAGCTATTCCTGAAATGTCTCTCCTCCCCCACAGCTGTGGTGGCTTTACAGAAGGATGCTGAGGAATAGTCAGTTATTTAGAGAAGTGGAACTCAGGAGTCTTCTCCACCACATAGTCCTTGCAAAAATCCGAAGAACCTGTTCAGTTCAGTTCACTCACTCAATAGTGTCCAACTCTTCTCGACCCTATGAACTGCAGCATGCCAGGCTTCCCTGTCCATCACCAGCTCCCGGAGTCCACCCAAACCCATGTCCATTGAGTCGGTGATGCCATCCAACCATCTCATCCTCCGTCATCCCATTCTCTTCCTGCCTTCAATCTTTCCCAGCATCAGGGTCTTTTCCAATGAGTCAGTTCTTTGCATCAGGTGGCCAAAGTATTGAAGTTTCAGCTTCATCGTTAGTCCTTCCAATGAATATTCAGGACTGATTTCCTTTAGGATGGACTGGTTGGATCTCCTTGCTGTCCAAGGAACTCTCAAGAGTCTTCTCCCACACCATAGTTCAAAAGCATCAGTTCTTCAGTGCTCAGCTTGTTAACCCTTGCTAATCAAATCGCTGCTGTTTATTAGAGCAGTTAAAGCTAGATGTCTAAAATAAGGAAAAGGTAACATATATGGCTAAAGCCACTAATACTGACTGTTACTTGAAATCATTGTCATTGCATTTTCTGTTTCTTTGAGAAGACATTCTCCATTTCTACCACAGGAAACTCATCTGCATCATCAAGCACTTCTGAAATGCTTGTTCCCACCTCATGCGAAGAGTCGACTCATTGGAAAAGACTCTGATGCTGGGAGGGATTGGGGGCGGGCGGAGAAGGTGACGACAGAGGATGAGATGGCTGGATGGCATCACTGACTCGATGGATGTGAGTCTGAGTGAACTCCGGGAGTTGGTGATGGACAGGGAGGCCTGGTGTGCTGCGATTCATGGGGTTGCAAAGAGTCAGACACGACTGAGCAACTGAACTGAACTGAACTGATCTTATTCCTGTGGATCTCTTTCACAAACATCTTTGGCATCAAGATATTTTTGATGCCAAACTACCTAGAGGCTCTTTGTTTTCATTTCTGGAAGAAATCTCATTTATATTATCACCATAATGAGAAGTATTAGAAAGAGCACAGTTTTTCAGAAAGTATGGCTTGGCTTGAAGCTCTGAGACCCATTCCTGGTAACCAAGGAGATTCTGAGCTGAATGTCCAAAGCTTTGAAGGAATCCTAGGGTTCTCAGCTTCTAGAAAGACCTTTAGTCTTTATTAAACCCCTGCACATTGGCAGATGGCCCTGTAGACCTACTGAGGAAATGGACTACTGAACTTCAAGGGACACTTAGCTGTGCTGCATGTGAAGACAGGTTGTTAGGGAAAGGACATTTAGCGTTTTATTTCCTTTTTGTTTTTTGACTTTGAGAGTCTAACCGAGGAATGGCTGGGAAAATGTTCCAGCTGCCTCCTCTTGCTCTTTGCAATCCACTTATCAGGTGCAGTTCAACCTAGTCCCCTCCCCGCTCCAGGCCCACAGCAGAGAGGGCGGGGCCTCAGCCCCCCATGCCGGCTGTGCTGAGTCATGCTCTTTCAGTTCTGCTGCCAGTCGCCCCCCCAGCTGGGATGTAAAACACGCTCTTCCCCTTTCCAGAGTTTCTGGCTCAATTTGAACAAGACTTTTCTAGCAGAAATGGATCGCCTTAATCCAACTAATCAAGCCCTTGCTTAGTCCAGGGTTTGAGACTGAACAAATCCTTAGGGAGAGGAATGTGCTTCGATTTACCCAGTGCTAACTAAACCTCCTCAACAATCAGATCACCACCTTTGCTACCCAAATGGCAGTTCATTATATGAATGCTTATCATGGGCCTGGCACTGTGTAAGCCCTTAACGTGCACAATGTGTTATCCTCATGTAGTTCCATGAAGTGGGGTTTATGCTCCCAGTTTACAAATGAGGAAACGAAGGCTTTGAGAGTTCAATTTTTTTAAGCAGCAAGTATTTGTTAAGAGTATTGGGCACTATGCTAAGTGCTGGGGATAGAATGGTAAATGAAATAAACACAGCCCTTCCTTTAGGAAGTTTACATATAGCTAGTAAGTGCAACATAGCCAAGGCTGGAGTCTTCATAGGCCTGATTCGAAAGCTTGCCTTAAAACTTATGTATAACTCCTCACAGTCTAAGGCACCCCTTGGGGACACTTTTGAAAACTCAGCCTGGCTACTGAGATGGTAGATCCTAAACTGAGTTTAGCCTGCTAACATTACACCACCATGAAGTGTAAGCTCACTTGGACAAGGATCATATCTGTCTTCTTCTGGGCACACAGTTGTCCTGGAATAAGTTTGTGTTGGATGAATGAGGATCAACACTCATACTTTGGATTTTGGTTTTCTGCCTGAGAACAGTCCCCCTAGGCTCAGTGAAAGCACATTAAAGCTCGTGTGCTATAACAGGTGACAGAGGAAGTCTTTGAGTCCTTTACGTGTAGTGGGTTTAATTCTTCTTTTCTGCAAATTTTCACACGCCCCCACACTTCCTGCTCTTTCCTAGGCCTGGAAGCGGAAGTATTGAAATACTGAGACAAACTGTTTCTTATGGTTTTTAGAGACCGGTCGAAAGCAGGAAGAATGGGAAGTCAGAAGGCTGGCTCTCTCTGGGTTCTCTCTGTCCAGGAGACAAGCTGGGTCTTGGGCCCTTGACCACATTTTTATTCCTCCTGTGAGCTAGTTGGACTCAGCAAGATTAGTCAACAACTTGATCTTTGCTGCAGCTTCATTGTTCAATGACAGGTCTATTACCATTCTTTTGATTTCATTTTTTCATCCATAAGTGAAAGGAGAGGTCTTTAGCTGGAGACACTGCTGCTATTGATTTCTTGATTATAGATTTATGAACACACTGACTTATTTATCCAACAAATGTTTATGATGTACCTCTTATATGTCTCCCATGGAAAGCCCTCATAGAGCTTACCTTCCAATGGAATGTATTTTGTTGTAAACAAAACAAACAAAATATGTGTTATGTGAAAAGACAAAATGCTGTGGAGGAAACTAAAATAGAGGAGGGAGTTGAGGAGTGTATGGTTGGGGGTCCTGCAGTGTTAAGTTGGGTTATTAGGGGGAAAAAGTATATTTGAATGAAGATCTGAAGCAGTTGAGGGAGAAAGCCACATGGCTATGGGAGAAGCGGATTCTAGAAAGAGAAAATAAGTGCAGATGTTCTGAGGCTGGAAGCTGCCTGGTGTGCCCTCTAAACAGCAAGGTGGCCAGTATGACTGGAGCAAAGTTGGCAAGAAGAGTAGAAAGAGAGACAGTCAGAGTGGAAATGGGGTCAGATTGTGATGAAGACTTGGAGAACAGGGGAAGTCTTTAGGATGGCTTATGAGTAAGAAGAAGAGCCTCCAAAAGCTTTTGAACAGAGAAGGAACATGATCTGATAAAATGATGTTGACTTAGCTATTTCGCAGAAGCCCTGACACTTCCTACTGACTGGCCTGTGCATGAGTAGCAAGGAACAAAAGATTTGAGATTTGACTGAGCCTCCTGACCCTCTGTGACAAGGTATCACCCCTATTTTAGCTAAGGCCAAGGAGACTCAGAGAGTTTGAGTGACATCCTCGGGCTGTTAGCCTCCTAGTAGAGGAGGAAGCAAGCCAGGCAGGCAGCAGCATTTCTGCATGCCCTATGGCTGCATCCTTCTGCAGGCTCTAGGGTTGAGCTTGTGTCCTTGCCTTTTCCAATATCTATAGGCTGCCCAAGTTCTTCCATCTCCAAAGCCAGCCACATCACATCTCCACGACCCTGTCTCTGTCCTCAGTCTCTCTCTCTCTGATCCCAATTGGGAAAAAGAAGTGGTTTTCCTCCATGGCTCAGAGGATAAAGAATCTGCCTGCAGTGCAGGAGATGTGGGTTCTATCCCTGGGTCAGGAAGATCCCTTGGGGGAGGAAATAGCAACCCACTCCAGTATTCTTGCCTGAGAAATCCCATGGACAGAGGAGCCTGGCTGGCTACAGTACATAGATTTGCAGAGTCAGACACAACTGAGCACTGGGCAGCAGTCCACTTTAAAGGACCCAAGTGTAAGGTTGGGCCCGCGTGGCTGATCCAAGATATTCTTCCCTACTCAGGGTCTGTAACTTTAATCATATCTGCAAAAATTTGTTTCAAATATATGTATGTGTTATAATACATATATAAATATTATATATACTGAAGTTGTAGGCCAAAGCAAACACCTGTAAGTGATATAATAGACAGATAAATGCCTTTGGGGACCACATTAGCATCAAGAGAGAAGGATGTTCAGGATAAAAGACAAGGGGTGGTGGTGAAAGGAAAAGAAGACCAAGAAGATGATCCTTATTTTGGAAAAGAAAAATAGGTGGTTTGTTATCTGCACATTCACACATGCAAATCCAAGCACAGCAAAAAGTCAAGATTTAACAGATGAAATGGCAATGGTTCATTATATGTAGTATATTGAATTCTATATTATTTATAGAACATGTTGTATATATTATAGATATATATTCATATATTTATACATACAGAATGTGTAAGGTAGTATATAATATTAATATATTTATTATAATATAATTAATGAATTATTAATAGATATCAGAAGAATGGGAGGGGTCCAGTTGTCTAGTTTTCCTTAGATCTTCCCTATTCAGCTCTCTACCTATAATAAATTTCCAGGCCCTAGACAGTTTTTCTGAAAAGTTATTATTTTGGTCCTCCAAACTCGCATTGTGTTACACGTCTACTAGTCAATCACAATAACTAGGGCTGGGGTGACAATAGCCTCTTCTTCTCCCCTTACAGGTGTAGTTTCCTCTAGCGCAGATCAAGTCATGTTTTAAACTCTCCCATTACCCCCGATACTATTTCCACTAAACAAAGTACAATGTCTGCTCTTCAAGACCTGTTTTACTCTAACCCCATCTCATCCTAAAAAATGTCCTTTTCATTATAAGGGACTGGAATGCAAAAGTAGGAAGTCAAGAAATACCTGGAGTAACAGGCATATTTGGTCTTGGAGTACAAAATGAAGCAGCACAAAGGCTAACAGAGTTTTGCCAAGAGAACACACTGGTCATAGCAAACACCCTCTTCCAATAACACAAGAGAAGACTCTACACATGGACATTACCAGACGGTCAATATCATAATCAGACTGATTATATTCTTTGCAGCCAAAGATGGAGAAGCTCTATACTGTCAGCAAAAACAACACCGGGAGCTGATGGTGGCTCAGATCATGAACTCCTTATTGCTAAATTCAGACTTAAATTGAAAATAGTAGGGAAAACCACTAGACCATTCAGATATGACCTAAATCAAATCCCTTACAGTAGAAGTGAGAAATAGACTCAAGGGATTAGATCTGATAGAGTGCCTAAAGACCTATGGATGGAGGTTCATGACATTGTACAGGAGGCAGTGATCAAGAACATCCTCGAGAAAAAGAAATGCAAAAAGGCAAAATGGTTGTCTAAGGAAGCCTTACAAATAGCTATGAAAAGAAGAGAAGCAAAAGGCAAAGGAGGAAAGGAAAGATATACCTATTTGAATGCAGAGTTCCAAAGAATAGCAAGAAGAGATAAGAAAGCCTTCCTCAGCGACCAATGCAAAGAAATAGAGGAAAACAATAGAATGGGAAAGACTAAAGATTTCTTCAAGAAAATTAGAGATACCGAGGGAACTTTTCATGCAAAGATGGCACAATAAAGGACAGAAATAGTATGGACCTAACAGAAGCACAACATATTAAGAAGAGGTGGCAAGAATACACAGAAGAACTATACAAAAAAGATCTTCATGACTTAGGTAATCAAGATGGTGTGATCACTCACCTAGAGCCAGATATCCTAGAATGTGAAGTCAGATGGGCCTTAGGAAGTATCACTATGAACAAAACTAGTGGAGGTGGTGGAATTCCAGTTGAGCTATTTCAAATCCTAAAAGATGATGCTGTGAAAATGCTGCATTCAACATGCCAGCAAATTTGGAAAACTCAGCAATGGGCACAGAACTGGAAAATGTCAGTTTTCATTCCAATCCCAAAGAAAGGCAATGCCAAAAAATGTTCAAACTACCGCACAATTGCACTCATCTCACACGCTAACAAGTAATGGTCAAAATTCTCCAAGCCAGGCTTCAACAGTACATGAACCATGAACTTCCATATGTTCAAGCTGGTTTTAGAAGAGGCAGAGGAACCAGAGATCAAATTGTCAACATTTGTTGGATCATTGAAAAAGCAAAAGAGTTCTGGAAAAACATCTACTTTTGCTTTATTGACCATGCCAAAACCTTTGTGTGGATCACAATAAACTGTGGAAAATTCTGAAAGAGACGAGAATGACCTGCCTCCTGAGATATCTGTATGCAGGTCAAGAAGCACAAGTTCAAACTGGACATGGAACAACAGACTGGTTCCAAATCAGGAAAGAAGTACATCAAGGCTGTATATTGTCACCCTGCTTATTTAACTTCTATGCATAGTCTATCATGAGAAATGCTGGACTGGATGAAGCACAAGCTGGAATCAAGATTGCTGGGAGAAATGTCAATAACCTCAGATATGCAGATGACACCACATTTATGGCAGAAAGTGAAGAGGAACTAAAGAGCCTCTTGATGAAAGTGAAAGAGGAGAGCGAAAAAGTTGGCTTAAAGCTCAACATTCAGAAAACTAAAATCATGGCATCTGGTCCCATCAGTTCAGTTCAGTTGCTCAGTCAAGTCTGACTCTTTGTGACCCCATGAATTGCAGCACGCCAGGCCTCCCTGTCCATCACCAATTCCCGGAATTCACCCAAACTCACATCAATCGAGTCGGTGATCCCATCCAGCCATCTCATCCTCTGTTGCCCCCTTTTCCTCCTGCCTCCAATCCCTCCCAGCATCAGAGTCTGTTCCAATGAGGCAACTCTTTGCATGAGGTGGCCAAAGTATTGGAGTTTCAGCTTTAACATCAGTACTTCCAAAGAACACCCAGGGCTGATCTCCTTTAGAATGGACTGGTTGGATCTCCTTGCAGTCCAAGGGACTCTCAAGACTCTTCTCCAACACCACAGTTCCAAGGCATCAATTCTGCAGCGCTCAGCTTTCTTCACAGTCCAACTCTCGCATCCATACATGACTGCTGGAAAAACCATAGCCTTGACTAAATGGACCTTTGTTGGCAAAGTAATGTCTCTGCTTTTGAATATGCTATCTAGGTTGGTCATAACTTTTCTTCCAAGGAGTAAGTGGTTTTTAATATCACGGCTGCAGTCACAATCTGCAGTGATTTTGGAGCCCAAAAAGATAAAGTCTGACACTGTTTCCACTGTTTCCCCATCTATTTCCCATGAAGTGATGGGACCAGATGCCATGATCTTCATTTTCTGAATGTTGAGCTTTAAGCCAACTTTTTCACTCTCCTCTTTCACTTTCATCAAGAGGCTTTTGAGTTCCTCTTCACTTTCTGCCATAAGGGTGGTGCCATCTGCATATATGAGGTTATTGATATTTCTCCCAGCAATCTTGATTCCAGCTTGTGCTTCTTTCAGCCCAGCATTTCTCATGATGTACTCTGATATAAGTTAAATAAGCAGGGTGACAATATACAGCCTTGACATACTCCTTTTCCTGTTTGGAACCAGTCTGTTGTTCCATGTCTAGTTCTAACTGTTGCTTCCTGACCTGCATACAGGTTTCTCAAGAGGCACTTCATGGCAAATAGATGGGGAAACAGTGCAACAGTGAGTCTTTAATTTTTGGGCTCCAAAATCACTGCAGATGTGACTGCAGCCATGAAATTAAAAGACGCTTGCTTCTTGGAAGAAAAGTCATGACCAATCTAGATAGCATATTAAAAAGCAGAGACATTACTTTGTCACCAAAGGTTGGTCTAGTCAAAACTTTGGTTTTTCCAGTAGTCATGTATGGATGTGAGAGTTGGACTACAAAGAAAGTTTAGCACCAAAGACTTGATGCTTTTGAACTGTGGTGTTGGAGAAGACTCTTGAGAGTCCCTTGATGGCATGGAGATTCAACCAGTCTATCCTACAGGAAATCAGTCCTGAATATTCATTGGAAGGACTGATGCTGATGCTGAAACTCCAATAGTTTTCCCACCTGATGCAAAAAACTTACTCATTGGAAAAGACCCTGATGCTGGGAAAGATTGAAGGCAGGAAGAGAAGGGAATGACACAGGATGAGATGGCTGGATGGCATCACCAACTCAATGGACGTAAGTTTGAATAAACTCTGTGAGTTGGTAATGGACAGGGAAGTCTGGCATGCTGCAGTCCCTGGGGTCTCAAAGAGTTGGACATGACTGAACGACTGAACTGAACATCTCATCCTCTGCCCAGTTTGTATTCAACATCTCAGTTAAATAGAAGGGACTTATCATCCTGATACACTTCCCAGTCTTCATACCATTGCTCAAGTGTTTCTCCTTCTCTGGAATGTCTCCTGTATCCACCACCCTCTGTTTTCTGGGTCACTGAAATCCTACCCATCTTTCCAGGCTTATCTCAAATCTCCATGAAGTCTTTCTTGACCTTGCCCAACAGGCGTGACTTATCCATCCTTTGAGTACCTCCTATAGGGACTTTGTACCTCCTCTTTGGAGCTTATCTCATTTTACAGTTATTTGTGTGCTCGTCTTTTCTTTCCTACTAAATTATACTCTTTTTAGGCCAGGGACTAGGTCTAACTCTTTGTCAGCTTCCCATGGCATCGGCACATATGTAGTGACTTCTGAATGATGGCTAAGCTGTCTGCAAGGGCATATGTAGCCAGGGCAGTACTCTTTACTAGATCATTGCTTCCTTCATTGTTGTCTGAATGCATGAGGGAACCAGTGCTCACTGAGGGATAATTCTGACCTCTTTTATTTCTATGGGCCCCATGAATTTTAATTTTCACACACATTATCTTAGGGATTTGAAAAACTCAGTTCTTCGAATTGTTTTTTCACAATCTCTGCTTTTTCTTTGTACCACCTCCACTATGATTTGCTTAATTTAAAAAAAAATTGATTTACTATTTTTCCTTGCTTAAGCCATAAAATCCATGAAAACACTGTCTCTAGTAGGGTGCGTGTGTGTGTGTGTGTGTGTGCGTGAGCACGCGTGTGTGTACCCAGTTGCTAAGTCATGTCTGATGCTTTGTGACCCCATGGACTGTAGCCTGACAGGCTCCTCTGCCTATGGAATTTTCCAGGCAAGAATACGGAGCAGGTTGCCATTTCCTACTCCTGGGGATCTTCCCAACCCAGGGTTGAACCCGTGTCTGTTACATCTGTGTACTGGCAGGCTGACTTTACCACTGTGCCACCTGGGAAGCTGGCATACAGTGGGCTACTCACACATTAAATAGTTACAAAACAGTTAAAGCAAAATATCTTCACCGCATGATACTAAAAGGACTGCACTTTAGAAAATCCTACCTAAGATCCTAATAGGTGTGAAAGAGCTTGAACATGCTCGCTGAGCTGTTCTGTCTCTTTCCACTTGGCCACATTGCCTCAAAACCTAGAGTCAAGGAAGTGAGCTTACAGAGTCCCTGACACTGTACTCTCCATCAGGATGGGGACCAAGCCTGTGGTAGGCAAGCTAGAATGATGAGTAGAAACAGTATCAGAGGACATGGGAACACTTGCACACACACGAACTTGCACACCCACAGCTGAACTTCAACTTCGTGGCTGGCAGTGTTTCAATTCACTCTTGCTTTGCTCATAGTTTCCTCAGACTTTATTTTATGGGGTGATGCTAGTTTCCCATCACCCCCAACCTTGGCCTCACCTGTGAACCTCTGCAAGCGACCACTACAGTCATCCCTGGCTAGTTCCTCCCTTGGCCACCTCCTCTGGGGCTGGTCCCCAGCAGCTCTGCCCACTCATATCTGCCATGTGGCTGTGGAGCACTTCCCAGCCCATGGGGCATGAGAAATGCTTTGTCATTCTCCCCAGACTTTCCGCTACGCACTAGGTCCAGTCACAAGAGCATCTGTCTCCCAGAACCTTTGAAGTGTCTTCACAGAAGAAAACACTTGCTCTGAAGTGATAGCCCAGGCAGGAAATGGGGCCGTAGCAGAGTCACTCTAAGGCAACAGAGCTGCTCCAAGGCCCCTTTCTCCTTCTCTTTTTCAGCTCTTGTCTTTCCCTCAAAAGGAAACAGAACATTGAAATTATTTAATAACTTTGTTCGCCATTCAGTGCCATTTCACGTTAGATCTGGACTGTGTGCAAAGCAGACACTTGTAAACTGGAGGTTGTAATGGAATTTCTTCAGCGGGGTGCTCTGTCTCTACCCTTCTTTGAAGAAGTGTGTTCTTCGGGAATCGACAGATTGTGGGAGAGGTTGCCTGGCATAAGGTTGTCTGGTGAGAGCTATCTTTGACAGTATTTGATTTCCCACCACAAGTACCAACTAGAGGCAGGAAATGGGGAGGTGGGCCAAGTGGGAGGCCACGGACACTACTAGGAGCAACATGCAGGGCCTTCCTTCGAGGTCAGAAAGTGTGCTCTGCTTAGTTGTTCAGTCATGTCCGACTCTTTGAGACCCCATGGACTGTAGCCCACCAGGCTTCTCTGTCCATGGGAATTCTCCAGGCAAGAATATTGGAGTGGGTTGTCATGAGTAGAGTTCAAATCCCAGTCTTACTGATGGATGTTAGCTTGTAGACTCTTTCTTACAAAAATATTTGTATATTTGGCTGTGCTGGGTCTTACTTGTAGTAATGGGATCTTTTTTTGCTATATGCAGGATTTTTAGCTATAGCATATGGGATCTAGTTCCCTGAACAGGGATTGAAACTGGGCACCCTGCATTGGGAGCACAGAATCATAGCCACTGCACCACCAGGAGGTGCCTAGCTTGTAGAACCTTGACCAATTTACTTATAAGAGAGGAACTAATCTCTGTTTCTCAACCTTGTATTCAACATGAATCTACTGGAGACTAGAATGTCTTACCACAATGTACTGCACACTAACTCTATGAACTTCTGAGACAAAAAAAGACACAGATGAAGTGACTTCAAAATCTTTATGAAGCTGTGAGTCCAAATGGGCTGCTTAATAGAGCTTAAAGTCTGTTGTGTTTAAAAGGGGATTCCAAGCACTGGAAGGGATGTTGAGCTTAAAGGTCTTTAGCATGCCTTTCTGTTTAGAGATTCTGTAGTTTTGTGGTCTTTGATCTCACATCAAAGATAGTGTATTCATATAATAACTGCCCAAAGTAGGGAACTTTTGAGAGTGAAAGAGGCTGCTATTAAAAATTACAACAGGACAACAGGTGTAAAATAGAAATGTTTCAGACAAGTGAGGTTTATTTTTACTATAATTAGGGTGCAAACTTTTAGCCCTAAACTTTTTGTATTATAAGTCTTCATACTGACCTAGCTGCCATGCAGTTTGAATCACATCCATTTTTCCCATCTTCAGCCAAGGACTTATGTTATGTAGGTAAGGAGCTCCTGGAAGGCTAAACATGCATGACACAGTACACGTGTAAATAACACATCAGATATACATAAAGGTGTTGCTAGTGGTAAAGAACTCCCTGCTAATGCAGGAGACATAAGAGACACCAGTTTGATCCCTGAATCAGGAAGGTCTCCTGGAGAAGGAAATGGCAACCCACTACAGTATTCTTGCCTGGAGAATCCCCACTGATAGAGGAGCCTGGCAGGCTACAATCCTTGGGGTTGCAAAAGAGTTGGACATGGCCGAAGCAACTTAGCCTGCATATACATAGAGACAAATGAAAGCCAGAGGGTGAGCCCACCCAGGATCCAGATAATCCTTCAGTTCTCTCACCACCTGCCCCCGCCCAACACCCTCACGGGTTGGTGGTCCCACAGCCCCATGATGACCAGCTGTGGAGGGAAGGAACAGGCTGGGGTGAGGCCAACCAGATGTGACTTCCAGAAAACCCAGAACAAAGCTGACATCTGTTCATGGTTTCAGAGGCTGGCTCTGATGGTCCAGACTCATGGGGATGAGACTTAAAGGGAGAACTTTCATTACTGCAGACTTTAGGTACCAGGTGAGTTTCTTACATGTCTCTGGGAGTTAGGTTGCTGCAGCAACTAGCTTCAGCTTACAAAGAGGGCTGCCCTAGTGAGGGCCAGGGACTTAGGAGGCAGGTGCAGAAATATAGACTGTGAACTTGAAAAGACCCTTAGGGATGCTGAAGGGTGAAAAGGAAGGCCCCCTGAGCTTCTAATCAGTGGATCTGGGTTTTCTTTTCTGCTACAGAGAAACCTCAGTATCCTCACCTGGAAAACTGATGGTAATCTACCTCTTGTGTCTACTGTCTAGGGTCATTAAGGGACAGAATGAGATAATGGATGTGGAAGTAGCTTACAGACTGCAACTCCCTCCACAAATGACAGGTGGTATTCTACTTGGAGAGCCTCAGTTCAAACTCCTGAATTTACAGATGAAAATCTGGGGTCTAGGGAGGTCAGCTGTCTGGCTCAGTGTGGGGAGTCCCTTTATAGAGAAGGATGTGGCTGGCTTGTGTGTATGTGGGTGGGTGGGGGGGAGGAGTGGGCTGAGAAGGTAACACTGAGAAAAATAGAAAACCAGGGACCAATTGAAGAAGCAACAATATTTCCAAGGAACTTAAGTTTGTGCTGGATGAGATGAGAAAAATGATTCTGTGGTGATAATTTTTCTCAGGCAGCAGGATCCATCATATCTTTTATTTCTCACCGTCATAGACACTGACAGGAGTTGATTTCATCTGCAGCTTTTCATCCGCAGCTTTGAGGCTAGAGCTGATTATGCTAGTAATCCGGCTAGGCCATTCTCTTATTAAAAATGCTTGTTGGCCTAACTGCCCTGCTCTGACACAGGCGATGGGGGCCTGGCCAGGTTGGAAAAGAATTTGAGCACCAGAGAGGACTGATCTTAAGTAGAAGGTTTAGGCAGCTTAGCAGAGAAATTAAGAGTATAGACTCTGGAGCCAGACTGCCAGGGGAAGAGTCCCAGTTTTGCCACTAGTTAGCTGTGCCAGCTTAGGTGAGTTACCTAACTTTTCTGTGCTTCAGCTTTCTCATCTGTGGCATGAGAATATGAACCGCACATATTCTCAGAGAATATGAACCCACATCACAGAGTTGATGTGAGGCTTAAGTAAGTTAAGACATTTAAAATGCTTAAAGCATTTGGCACACATTCATCTTGATTTACCTGTTTATTAAATAAAAATAAAATAGATAAGGGTGTAAAAGAAGGATGTAGGGGAGAGGCTGTGAGGAGTGGTAGAGAGTGGGCTTTGTCATCATTTGCATTTGAATCCTAATTCTGGAAACTTTTTCTATCAACGTTTATATTTTTCTAATTACAAAAGACATGTGTTTATAGGAGAAAATTAAAAAAATACAGAAAGCCAGCAGGAACTAAATAAAAACCAACCTTAATTTCACCACATGGAGATGGTCATCATGAAGGCATTTTGGGCAGTGATATTTGTGTTGGTTTGGTTCTGGTACTAGTGGCTTGCTGGTTTTTATTTTTATTATTATTAAGTTCTTTTTTAAATATAAATTTATTTATTTTAATTGGAGGTTAATTACTTTACAATATTGTATTGGTTTTTGCCATACATCAACATGAATCCACCACAGGTATACACACGTTCCCCATCCTGAACCCCCCCTCCCTCCTCACTCCCCTTACCATCCCTCTGGGTCATCCCAGTGTACCAGCCCCAAGAATCCAATATCATGTATCGAACCTGGACTGGTGATTCGTTTCATATATAATATTACACATGTTTCAATGCCATTCTCCCAAATCATCCCACCCTCTCCCTCTCCCACAGAGTCCAAAAGACTGTTCTATACATCTGTGTCTCTTTTGCTGTCTTGCATACAGGGTTATCGTTACCATCTTTCTAAATTCCATATATATGTGTTAGTATACTGTATTGATGTTTTCCTTTCTGGCTTACTTCACTCTGTATAATAGGCTCCAGTTTCATCCACCTCATTAGAACTGATTCAAATGTATTCTTTTTAATGGCTGAGTAATACTCCATTGTGTATATGTACCACGGCTTTCTTATCCATTCATCTGCTGATGGACATCTAGGTTGCTTCCATGTCCTGGCTATTATAAACAGTGCTACAATGAACATTGGGGTACACATGTCTCTTTCAATTCTGGTTTCCTTGGTGTGTATGCCCAGCAGTGGCATTGCTGAGTCATAAGGCAGTTCTATTTCCAGTTTTTTTAAGGAATCTCCACACTGTTCTCCATAGTGGCTGTACTAGTTTGCATTCCCACCAACAGTGTAAGAGGGTTCCCTTTTCTCCACACCCTCTCCAGCATTTATTGCTTGTAGACTTTTGGACCACAGCCATTCTGATTGATGTAAAATGGTACCTCATTGTGGTTTTGATGTGCATTTCTCTGACAATGAGTGATGTTGAGCATCTTTTCATGTGTTTGTTAGCCATCTGTATGTCTTCTTTGGAGAAATGTCTATTTAGTTCTTTGACCCATTTTTTGGGTCATTTATTTTTCTGGAATTGAGCTGCAGGAGTTGCTTGTATATTTTTGAGATTAGTTGTTTGTCAGTTGCTTCATTTGCTATTATTTTCTCCCATTCCGAAGGCTTTCTTTTCACCTTGCTTATATTTTCCCTTGTTGTGCAGAAGCTTTTAAGTTTAATTAGGTCCCATTTGTTTATTTTTGCTTTTATTTCCAGTATACTGGGAGGCGGGTCATAGAGGATCCTGCTGTGATGTATGTTGGAGAGTGTTTTGCCTATGTTCTCCTCTAGGAGTTTTATAGTTTCTGGTCTTACATTTAGATCTTTAATCCATTTTGAGTTTATTTTTGTGTGTGGTGTTAGAAAATATTCTAGTTTCATTCTTTTACAAGTGGTTGACCAGTTTTCCCAGCACCACCTGTTAAAGAGATTGTCTTTAATCCATTGTATATTCTTGCCTCCTTTGTCAAAGATAAGGTGTCCATAGGTGCGTGGATTTATCTCTGGGCTTTCTATTTTGTTCCATTGATCTATATTTTTGTCTTTGTGCCAATACCATACTGTCTTGATGACTGTGGCTTTGTAGTAGAGCCTGAAGTCAGGCAGGTTGATTCCTCCAGTTCCATTCTTCTTTCTCAAGATTGCTTTGGCTGTTCAAGGTTTTTGTATTTCCATACAAATTGTGAAATTATTTGTTCTAGCTCTGTGAAAAATACCATTGGTAGCTTGATAGGGATTGCATTGAATGTATACATTGCTTTGGGTAGTATACTCATTTTCACTATATTGATTCTTCCAATCCATGAACATGGTATATTTCTCCATCTATTAGTGTCCTCTTTGATTTCTTTCACCAGTGTTTTATAGTTTTCTATATATAGGTCTTTAGTTTCTTTAGGTAGATATATTCCTAAGTATTTTATTCTTTTCATTGCAATGGTGAATGGAATTGTTTCCTCAATTTCTCTTTCTATTTTCTCATTATTAGTGTATAGGAATGCAAGGGATTTCTGTGTGTTGATTTTATATCCTGCAACTTTACTATATTCATTGATTAGCTCTAGCAATTTTTTGGTGGAGTCTTTAGGGTTTTCTATGTAGAGGATCATGTCATCTGCAAACAGTGAGAGTTTTACTTCTTCTTTTCCAATTTTGATTCCTTTTATTTCTTTTTCTGCTCTGATTGCTGCGGCCAAAACTTTCAGAACTATGTTGAATAGTAGCGGTGAAAGTGGGCACCCTTGTCTTCTTGTTCCTGACTTTAGGAGAAATGCTTTCAATTTTTCACCATTGAGGATAATGTTTGCTGTGGGTTTGTCATAGATAGCTTTTATTATGTTGAGGTATGTTCCTTCTATTCCTGCTTTCTGGAGAGTTTTTACCATAAATGGATGTTGAATTTTGTCAAAGGCCTTCTCTGCATCTATTGAGATAATCATATGGCTTTTATTTTTCAATTTGTTAATGTGGTGTATTACATTGATTGATTTGTGGATATTGAAGAATCCTTGCATCTCTGGGATAAAGCCCACTTGGTCATGATGTATGATCTTTTTAATGTGCTGTTGGATTCTGATTGCTAGAATTTTGTTGAGGATTTTTGCATCTATGTTCATCAGTGATATTGACCTGTAGTTTTCTTTTTTAGTGGCGTCTTTGTCAGGTTTTGGTATTAGGGTGATGGTGGCCTCATAGAATGAGTTTGGAAGTTTACCTTCCTCCGCAATTTTCTGGAAGAGTTTGAGGAGGATAGGTGTTAGCTCTTCTCGAAATTTTTGGTAGAATTCAGCTGTGAAGCCGTCTGGATCTGGGCTTTTGTTTGCTGGAAGATTCTGATTACAGTTTCAATTTCCATGCTTGTGATGGGTCTGTTAATATTTTCTATTTCTTCCTGGTTCAGTTTTGGAAAGTTGTACTTTTCTAAGAATTTGTCCATTTCTTCCACGTTGTCCATTTTATTGGCATATAATTGCTGATAGTCTCTTATGATCCTTTGTATTTCTGTGTTGTCTGTTGTGATCTCTCCATTTTCATTTCTCATTTTATTGATTTGATTTTTCTCTCTTTGCTTCTTGATGAGTCTGGCTAATGGTTTATCAATTTTATTTATCCTTTCAAAGAACCAGCTTTTGGCCTTGTTGATTTTTGCTATGGTCTCTTTTGTTTCTTTTGCATTTATTTCTGCCCTAATTTTTAAGATTTCTTTCCTTCTACTAACCCTGGGGTTCTCCATTTCTTCCTTTTCTAGTTGCTTTAGGTGTAGAGTTTGGTTATCTGTTTGACTTTTTTCTTGTTTCTTGAGGTATGCCTGTATTGCTATGAACTTTCCCCTTAGCACTTCTTCTACAGTGTCCCACAGGTTTTGGGTTGTTGTGTTTTCATTTTCCTTCGTTTCTATGCATATTTTGGTTTCTTTTTGATTTCTTCTGTGATTTGTTGGATACTCAGCAGCGTGTTGTTCAGCCTCCATATGTTGGAATTTTTAATCATTTTTCTCCTGTAATTGAGATCTAATCTTACTGCATTGTGGTCAGAAAAGATGCTTGGAATGATTTTGATTTTTTTGAATTTATCAAGTTTAGATTTATGGCCCAGGATGTGATCTATCCTGGAGAAGATTCCGTGTGCACTTGAGAAAAAGGTGAAATTCATTGTTTTGGGGTGAAATGTCCTATAGATATCAATTAAGTCTAACTGGTCTATTGTATCATTTAAAGTTTATGTTTCCTTGTTAATTTTCTGTTTAGTTGATCTATCCATAGGTGTGAGTGGGGTATTAAAGTCTCCCACTATTATTGTGTTATTGTTAATTTCCCCTTTCATACTTGTCAGCATTTGTCTGACATATTGTGGTGTTCCTATGTTGGGTGCATATGTATTTATAATTGTCATATCTTCTTCTTGGGTTGATCCTTTGATCATTATGTAGTGTCCTTCTTTGTCTCTTTTCACAGCCTTTGTTTTAAAGTCTATTTTATCTGATATGAGTATTGCTACTCCTGCTTTCTTTTGGTCTCTATTTGCATGGAATATCTTTTTCCAGCCCTTCACTTTCAGTCTGTATGTGTCCCCTGTTTTGAGATGGGTCTCTTGTAGACAACATATATAGGGGTCTTGTTTTTGTATCCATTCAGCCAGTCTTTGTCTTTTGGTTGGGGCATTCAACCCATTTACGTTTAAGGTAATTATTGATAAGTATGATCCTGTTGCCATTTACTTTATTGTTTTGGGTTCGAGTTTATACACCCTTTTTGCATTTTCTGTCTAGAGAAGATCCTTTAGAATTTGTTGGAGAGTTGGTTTGGTGGTGCTGAATTCCCTCAGCTTTTGCTTGTCTGTAAATCTTTTGATTTCTCCTTCATATTTGAATGAGATCCTTCTGGGTACAGTAATCTGGGCTGTAGGTTATTTTCTTTCATCACTTTACATATGTCTTGTCATTCCCTCCTGGCCTGAAGAGTTTCTATTGAAAGATCAGCTGTTATCCTTATGGGAATCCCTTTGTGTGTTTGTTGTTTTTTCCTTGCTGCTTTTAATATTTGTTCTTTGTGTTTGATCTTTGTTAATTTGATTAACATATGTCTTGGGGAAAATTCTGAAAGAGATGGGAATACCAGAGCTAACTGATCTGCCTCTTGAGAAACCTATATGCAGGTCAGGAAGCAACAGTTAGAACTGGACATGGAACAGATTGGTTCCAAATAGGAAAAGGAGTTCGTCAAGGCTGTATATTGTCACCCTGCTTATTTAACTTATATGCAGAGTACATCATGAGAAACACTGGACTGGAAGAAACACAAGCTGGAATCAAGATTGCCAGGAGAAATATCAATAACCTCAGATATGCAGATGACACCACCCTTATGGCAGAAAGCGAAGAGGAACTAGAAAGCCTCTTGTTGAAAGTGAAAGAGGAGAGGAAAAAAGTTGGCTTAAAGCTCAACATTCAGAAAACTAAGATCGTGGCATCTGGTCCCATCACTTTATGGGGAATAGATGGGGAGACAGTGGAAACAGTGTCAGACTTCATTTTGGGGGGCTCCAAAATCACTGCAGATGGTGACTGCAGCCATGAAATGAAAAGACGCTTACTCCTTGGAAGGAAAGTTATGACCAACCTAGACAGCATATTGAAAAGCAGAGACATTACTTTGCCAACAAAGGTCCATCTAGTCAAGGCTATGGTTTTTCCAGTGGTCATGTATGGATGTGAGAGTTGGACTGAGAAGAAAGCTGAGTGCCGAAGAATTGATGCTTTTGAACTCTGGTGTTGGAGAAGACTCTTGAGAGTCCCTTGGACTGCATGGAGATCCAATCAGTCCATTCTGAAGGAGATCAGCCCTGGGATTTCTTTGGAAGGAATGATGCTAAAGCTGAAACTCCAGTACTTTGGCCACCTCATGCAAAGGGTTGACTCATTGGAAAAGACTCTGATTCTGGGAGGGATTGGGGGCAGGAGGAGAAGGGGACAACAGAGGATGAGATGGCTGGATGGCATCACTGACTCGATGGACACGAGTCTGAGTGAACTCCGGGAGTTGGTGATGGACAGGGAGGCCTGGCATGCTGCGATTCATGGGGTCGCAAAGAGTCGGACACGACTGAGCGACTGAACTGAACTAAACTCAACTGGGGTGTTTCGCCTTGGGTTTATCCTGTTTGGGATTCTCTGGGTTTCTTGGACTTGGGTGATTATTTCCTTCCCCATTTTAGGGAAGTTTTCAACTATTATTTCCTCAAGTATTTTCTCATGGTCTTTCTTTTTGTCTTCTTCTTCTGGGACTCCTATGATTCGAATGTTGGGGCATTTAACACTGTCCTGGAGGTCTCTGAGATTGTCCTCATTTCTTTTAATTCGTTTTTCTTTTTTCCTCTCTAATTCATTTATTTCTACCATTCTATCTTCTACTTCACTAATCCTATTTTCTGCCTCTGTTATTCTACTATTTGTTGCCTCCGGAGTGTTTTTGATCTCATTTATTGCATTATTCCTTATATATTGACTCTTTTTTATTTCTTCTAGGTCCTTTGTCTCCAGGCTATTTATCTGTGATTCCATTTTGATTTCAAGATTTTGGATCATTTTCACTATCATTATTTGGAATGCTTTATCAGGTAGATTCCCTATCTCTTCCTCTTTTGTTTTGTTTGGTGGGCACTTATCCTGTTCCTTTACCTGCTAGGTATTCCTCTGTCTCTTCATCTTGTTTATATTGCTGAGTTTGGGGTGGCCTTTCTGTATTCTGGCAGTTTGTGGAGTTCTTTTTATTGTGGAGTTTCCTCACTGTGGGTGGGGATGAATCAGTGGCTTGTCAAGGTTTCTTGGTTAGGGAAGCTTGTGTTGGTGTTCTGGTGGGCGGAGCTGGATTTCTTCTCTCTGGAGTGCAATGAAGTGTCCAGTAATGAGTTATGAGATGTCAATGGTTTTGGAGTAACTTTGGGCAGCCTCTATGTTGGAGCTCAGGGCTGTGTTCCTGTGTTGCTGGAGAATTTGCATGGTATGTCTTGCTCTGGAACTTGTTGGTCCTTGGGTGGTGCTTGGTTTCAGTGTAGGTATGGAGGTGTTTGATGAGCTCCTGTCAATTAATGTTCCCTTGAGTCAGGAGTTCTCTGGTTTTCTCAGGGTTTGGACTTAAGCCTCCTGCTTCTGGTTTTCAGTCTTATTTTTACAGTAGTCTCAAGACTTCTCCTTCTATACAGCCCTGTTGATAAAACATCTAGGTTAAAGATGAAAAGTTTCTCCACATTGAGGGACACCCAGAGAGGTTCACAGAGTTACATGGAGAAGAGAAGAGGGAGGAGGGAGTTAGAGGTGACCCAAATGAGATGAGGTGGAATCAATAGAGGAGAGAGCAAGCTAGCCAGTAATCACTTCCTTATATGCACTCCACAACTGGACCACTCAGAGATGTTCACGGAGTTATACAGAGAAGAGAAGCGGGAGGAAGGAGACAGAGGTGGCCAGGAGGATAAAAGGGGGGAATCAAAAGGAGAGAGACAGATCCAGCCAGTAATCAGTTCCCTAAGTGTTCTCCACCGTCTGGTACACACAGAGATTCACAGACATGGGTAGAGAAGAGAGCAGGTAGAGAGGAGACAGAGGCAACCTGGTGGAGAAAAAGGATAGTCCAAAGTGGGAGAGAGCAGTCAAGCCAGTAATCTTGCTCCCAAGTAAAAATGGGTACTGAAGATTGGGTTCTTAAAGGTACAAAATTGATAACAAATACCAAAAGCAAAGATTAAAAATCTAGAGTAGAAGTTGGATTTTCAAAGATACAATATTAAAGAAAAGAAGAAAAAAAAAACAAAGTCACAAAAATTATAAAAATATATATATATATGAAGTTTGCTTTAAAAAAATAGGGTCCTTTTTTTTGCAAAGTAATAGTAGGTTATAAAAATGAAAATTAAAGAAATAATAGAAGACTTAAAAATTAAAAAAATAAAAAGAAAAGAATGATCATAAAAATAGTAAAAATATATCTAGGACTTTCTCTGGTGTTGTTGTGGTATTGTGGGGTCAGTTCATTTTCAGATAGTTCCTTGGTCCTGCTTATATTTCTCAAGACCTATAGGCCCCTTCCTATGTAGTCGGTACTAACTACAGGGTTTTAATCTATTGCACCTGTCACTTCCAAGGCAGTTCCCTCTGTTTTAGGTTCTTCTGTTTGCTGGTCTCTTCAGTGTCTGATTTCCACCCTAACACAATGTGGGCAGTGGTGGACACTTTTTTTAGGCTCATTTGTTCAGTTGCATTGTGGGGAGGGAGGGACACTGCAAACAAGTAACACTGGTGTGTGCTTGCAGTGTTTCAGCCACACTGGGCCTGCCCCCACTCACGGTACGTGTGCCCTCCCTGCCCACCCTGCTCAGGTTCACTGGGAACTGTCTGAGGCCAGCCCTGGGCTGCATGCATCTCCCAGGTCTAAGCCGCTCAGGTTCAGGTACTCGGGTAGTCCTCAGAGGCACAGACTCGGTTGGGCCTGTGTTTTGTGCCCTTCCCAGGTTCAAGCAGCTCAGGTGATGAGGTGTTTGGCGAGCGCGGTTGCTGCGACTTACCACCTCCGCTGTCCCTGCCGCTAGGTTTTCTGGGTGTACAACCAGCGCACCTTCTCAGGTGGATGTTGACAGTCCAGAACCTCAAGAAGTCATAGTTAGCAAAGAAGCCTGCTTGCAGTTTGGTAGATAATGTCTCTCTTGGGCTGTGATTGCCCTCTTCCAGCTCTGGCTGCCTGTCACTGGAGGGGGATGGTCTGCAGCCGGCTATCTCTGTTCAGTCCTTTGTTCTGTGCATGGGCCTGGTGGTGTCTTAGGTTAGGGCTGGCTTTTCGTGTGGTAGCTATCCCACAGTCTGGTTTGCTAGCCCAAGTTAGTTCGCTCAGATTGCCCTCGGGACATTCAGCCCTGCGCCTCCCTGCCCAGCCCCCGCTTGCTAGTGGCAGGTGCAGGCGTCTGCGCTGCTTCTCCGCTGGAGGAGTTACCACTGGGCTTGTAATCTGTGGGTTTTAATTATTTATTTATTTTCCCTCCCTGTTATGTTGCCCTCTGTGCTTCCAAGGCTCGCCACAGATTCGGCAGTGAGAGTGTTTCCTGGTGTTTGGAAACTTCTCTCTTTTTAAGACTCCCTTCCTGGGACAAAGCTCACCTCTTTTGTCTCTTTTTTTGTCTTTTATATTTTTTCCTACCTCCTTTTGAGACAATGGACTGCTTTTCTGGGTGCCTGATGTCCTCTGCCGGCATTCAGAAGTTGTTTTGCGGAATTTAGTAAGCGTTTAAATGTTCTTTTGATGAATTTGTGGGGGAGAAAGTGGTCTCCCCATCCTATTCCTCTGCCATCTTCCACTCCGGTTTGCTGGCTTTTAATAATTTCTCCTGAGTTTGTGTATTCTTCAGCAAAACATCCAAGGGAACAACTTGAGGGCAAGGAACCATATATGCCTAGGAAATAAAATATTTTTTTGACAGTGACAAGACCCCTGATATGTAACTCAGAGCCTTTAATCTATACACTTTTTACAGTTCTCTGTTCCTGACTTTTAGAATCTCAGTTTTTCTAGTGATACAGCATGCCAAGCATTTAGATTGAAACTCATAAATTTCTTCTTCCAACTTCCCTGCTATAATTACTTGGCCGCCCGCATTATTGTTGCCAATTGCCAAGTGTAGCTGGTGAGTGACAGGTAGATTATTTGTGCCTGATGTGGGTCACACTTTTGCTTGGTCTGAGCATTTTTGTTTAATGCTCCAAGAGAAGGCCGTCAATGAGGAGCAGAGCAGGAGTAACAGGAGAAGTCTACTGGGCAGTGATTTGGCAGCTCAGAGAAAGTTGTAAATTAGGCTGTCAGAAGGGAACTTTCTGGCAAAGTTAGTGAACAAACACAAGGTGTGAGGTGGCCAGCACTTGTAATAAGCTAACTTTCTCTCTCACTGGTGGTTTCCTCTTGTTGGTCTTTCGGTGAAGTGGTTAGACGTGTTAACTATCACCCAAACAGAACCTGAATGGCTTTGGGGTTGGGCATACGGTGGTGGCCAGCAGTGGTAATAGAGGAGGGGTACGAATGCACACATCTGTAATCAGAGCAGTGATTGTGGGCTTTGGAGATTGGTTAATGGTGTAACCAAATCTATTCCTGGGAACCGTCCATGAGCAAAGGCATACCAACTAAGTTTTCTTGTCATTTTACTGACTTCAGGTTGACAGTCCCCCAAAATCTGCTCTGTCTGTTTTCATGGCCAGGGGAGGGGTGGGTCTGTAATATAAAATTATGACATTAATATTAAAGAAACTTTAAGGAGGTTTCCTCTTTCTACTCCAATTTAGTGAAGGGGGGAAAAAAAGCCTTGGTATGCATGCTCAATCCAATTGTATAAATTAACTTCTTTATTGGAACTGTCTTTAGTCAATGTGACAGCAATTCACACTGAAGAAAGACTTAGAAATGGGTCTGTCTTTCTCACTAAAACCTGTCAACGTGGCCAGTACCTGTTTTAATTACGGTGACCAAACAGTCGGGTTTGCCCAGGGCTGTCTTGGGGGATTATGCCTGTTGTCTCAACCAGTAAATTTTCATAGACCCCCCCATTTCATTCTCAAAAGTGTACCAGTTAGGACAATACATTATATGGGCTTTCCCAACATGAATGAAATCGAGGAGGAGCCATCCAACAGACAGGTCTGCTTCCCTTTTCATAGTATTGCTTTGCTTAGAAAAATTCCCAGTGCCTCAGCCTAAAAGCCTCTTGGCCCTGGGGTCACAGTTTGACTTCTTTCATTCTCCAGTAATATTCCTTCCCAAGGTCTTTTTCCAGCAGCATAATCTACTTTTTCAGATGATAATTTAGGCAGAGGCTCCAGTGTTTAAAACAGAAAAAGTAGGGGCTTTGCTGATTGCAGTGAGGGTAGCAAGCTCAGATACCCCCATATTTGGCCCCTCTCTCTTTCCTTCTGGTGTGGGTCTCTGATGAATCTCATGGCTTTGTGAAGCATAGATTAAATCTACTGCCAGAGCAAAATGTTACCATCAATTTAAAGTGCTGTCACTGCATGGATTGAATACTGTGCTCTGGTTCCCGAGTCAAGTTATGTTAGCAATACTGTATGTGTTTAAAGGTTGGCACAAGTTGATGATCATCAGGCTCTTTAAAAATATTATCTCAGGGTTCAGCCTCAATTCTAGGTTAGGCTACTCCTGTGGCTTTAATTCTTCTAACCAATCAAATTTTGACTGCCAACTGTGTTGTTCTATCATGGATCATGGCTGAGGAATGACCACACCAACCATAGATCCTGGTAATTCTGTCTCACCTGTCCCCTTTTGGGGCCCTTTAGTTTAACTCTGGCTTTATGGCTCTTCCCCTGTAACCTCATCCTTTGTTTGTGATTTGAAATGCTATTCTATTAGACTAATTTTCTCTTCATCTTTGCAAATCTTGAGCAGACCATCCTGGGTCTTTTCTCTGATTGAGTTTCCAGTTTATTATAAAGCTCCTTGTAGCTTAAAAAATACACAAAACCTACCAAACACATCTATGGATTAAAAACCTTCAGTTATTAACCTCATGAGTCTCTCTCAGCTTTACCAGCTTCATTATTTTAGACATCCTAGCCAAATACAGACTTTCATCAGATATATGTACTATTCCACACCTATATTTCAACCACAGTTGACTCGCCAGCCTGATGACCCCCATCAATTCTATGATTCTGAGGAGCGGGTTATTTTTCTTGGCACAGACCCAAATATTGAGGCTAGAATTCAATATAAGCTGGTCTCCCTAGGATGTCATTAAGAGGGTTTAGTTACTGAAACACTAAAAGATATTGTCATAATATAGCAATTTCACTCAAAATGGCCTCGTATCCCAACCCTTGTGACTGCCACATTTTAAAACTCTAGCACCCTTGGAGGGTTGGGGTGAAGGGCCCATCAGGAATGGATACTTTGCTTATTTATTTATTCAAAAATATTTGGAATACAGTGGCATTTTCTTGACTGCTAAATTGAGGTACTACTAATTATTTCTAGATGGTCAGAAATATACAAAAGAAAGTTTTGTTCAATCAATTATTATTTGCTCAGGACATTTATGGAAAAGAGTCATTTATACTTTGAAGAAAGTTTGCATTTATATATAGTGCACATTGTATACAAAAAGTTGGCTTGAATTTTTAAAAAGGATAATTTTTACATATTTAATACAATTTTACCATACAGTTCCTCAGACTCAAACTTATATACCCTCATAAGGGGAAATATCAAATAATGCTAGCTTAAACCGTAAAACAGAGTAGCTCAACCTGGCACTGTTGACATATTGGTTCAGATGATTCTTTGTTGTTGGGTTGCTCTGTAATGCCATGGGGCTTAACAGAAGCACTTCCTTTGACCCACTAGATGCTAATATCACCATCTCCCCTACCCAGCTGTGACAAGCCAAAATGTTCTAAGATGTTGTCAAGATGTCCTTTGTAGAGCAAAAACCCCTTGCTGAAAAACCACTGCTGTAGAAAGATATCAAAACCGAGAGGAAGAGTTGGAAATGGAATGAATGGTCCATGGTTCTACAGTGGACTTCAGATCCTGTCCTCTTCCATGAGCAACAATGAAGGGAAGTATTGGCTGGCTCGCTGAATAGGGCTACATGGAACTATGAGGGACTTCAGCCAACCTGGGACATCTCCCAAGTTTCTCCTTTTACAAATTGACCCCTTATGGAAAGTAGGCAGCATTAAAGATATTAGGTAACTGGTATTATTTTTCCTTTAATAATTTAGAAATGTGCTCATAACAGTTGGCTTTTGTTGTTTGATTGCTCAGTCATGTCCAACTCTTTGTGACCCCATGGACTGCAGCACGCAAGTCTTCCCTGTCCTTCACTGTCTCCTGGAACTTGCTCAAACTCATGTCCATTGAGTGCATGATGCCATCCAATTATCTCATCTTCTGTTGCCACCTTTTTCTCCTGCCCTCAATCTTTCCCAGCATCAGAGTCTTTTGCAATGAGTCGGCTCTTTGCATCAGGTGGCCAAAGGATTGGAGCTTCAGCTTCAGTCCTTCCAATGAGTTTTCAGGGTTGATTTCTTTTAGGAGTGATTGGTTTGATCTTGCAGTCTAAGGGACTCTCAAGAGTCTTCTCCAGCACCACAGTTCAAAAGCATCAATTTTTCAGTGCTCAGCCTTCATTATGGTCTAACTCTTACATCTGTACATTACTACTGGAAAAACCATAGCTTTGACTATATGGACCTTTGTTGACAAAGTAATGTCTCTGCCTTTTAATATGCTGTCTAGGTTTGTCATAGCTTTTCTTCCAAGGAGAAAGTGTCTTTTAATTTCATGGCTGCTGTCAGCATCTGCAGTGATTTTGGACCCCAAGAAAATAAAGTCTCTCACTGTTTCCATTTTCCCCCATCTATTTGCCATGAAGTGATGGGACCAGATGCTACTTGATAAACCAGTCTAGAGCTCAGTGGCTGAGAAGACATTTATTATGGCTCACATATCAGATTGGTGAGTGTTCAGCTTATACAGGCTGGACTTGACAGGACAGTTCTGATTCTCCATGTAGGTCTGTGGGTCACCTGGGGCTGCAGCAGCTGACCGAGCTCTGCTCCATGCCTCTCTCCTTGTCTTCCTGGTGCCAGTAGGCTGCTTGGAACATGCTTATCTCATAGTGATGGCAGAGGTACAAGGAGATGAGCAGAAACACATGAGGCCTCTGAAAGCCTCTTCTCAGCACACCATCACTTCTGATCCATTCTGTGAGCCAAAGACCATCACATGGCTGAAGCCAAAGACTGTCACATGACTGAACCCAAGTCCATGGGAGGCAAGCTAGGCTTTGCCCCTTTGTGGGAAGATGTGACAAAAGGCATATGGATACAGTGATGGGTGAGGAATTGGGGTTAATGACACAATCTAGCAAATCCTTATTTTTAGACTAATAGTTTTGCTTTTATATAATTTCTGAACTGAGTTACTTTATTTTGTTGGACACTTCTGTAATAAGAGAATAGAATCACAGGACCACTTCAAAAATGGAATCATTTGGTAAGGAAGAGTGGGCCAAACAAACTATCTGAAAATTTACTTTCACTCCAGTTAACTCGATCTTGCATGAATTAAGCAACATTATATTTCTGTGGTTTTAAAAAAATGGAAAAAATTGAATTTGTCTGACATGGAGGCCATGAGGGAAGGTATTTTTAAAGATATTTGTGAGATTAAGATGCAAAAACACTGATTTTTTTTTTTTCCAGGATTGGCAGATTGCTGATATGTTGGCCAGAGGAATGCGAAGTGAAAATCTCTGGAATGTTCTAGCAACCTTTAAAATTTATTGCCAGGAAATGGGCGCTGCTTGTCTTCTCTGCATCTTTTCAAAAGCTCTCTTGTGAATCCAGTCAACTCCTGTCCAGGTAGGGAGGTTTGGAAACTGTGATAAGTAAAAAGTGTTTTCTACAGCTGTGCCTCAGCCCCGCCTGACCAAACCCCATTAATATGTAACCTGAATCTGACCATTTCTTTTCTGTTTACATTTGGTTGCAGCATTATTTTTAAGTGGTGAAAGAGCAGTTCAAAGTCATCTTTTCTTTTTGGCACTTATGCATCATCTCTCGAGGTTTGGTAGCAGAACGACCATAAGTTGTGTCGGTAGGATTTGCGTCTGGAGGAATTAAAAACCCCTTACCTTATTACACATGTGAAGGTACTAAAGATGGATGGGTTGGTCTGTGTCAGGATAAGATATGATATCAGAAATAATTTTTAATTGTTTATACTGAGACCATAGATTTAGAGGACGATATTCTGCATGCTTGGCACAATCCATCAAAGATGGGTATGTGCTACACACCTACGAGAAGGGCTGAGACAAAGCAAAATAAAACCAAAGTAAAATGCTGACAGTGACAAGTGCTGGAGAGCATACAGAACCATGAGAACGCTCAAACATTGCTGTTGAGACTATCAAATGGTTCAGTCACTTTGGAAAACAGTTTTTTAATTTCTTATTTAGTTAAGCATATCCTTACCATTGGGCTTCCCAGGTGGTGCTAGTGGTAAAGAAGCCACCTGCCAATGCTGGTAGACATAAGAAAGACAGATTTGATCCCTGGGTTGGGAAGATCCCCTGGAGGAGGACACAGCAACTCACTCTAGTATTTTTGCCTGGAGAATCCCATGGACAGAAGAGCCTGGCAGGCTGCTGTCCATAGGGTCTCACAGAGATGAACATAACTTAAGCAACTCAGCACACGTGCTTACCGTAAGACCTAGAAATCCCACTCCAAGGTAGTTACCCAAAAGAAATGAAAGCTATATTGACACTGACATTTCCATGTGAATGTTTATAGTGGTTTTATTTGCAATCACCAAATATTTTAATTGGTGAGTGAGTAAACAAATTGTGGGTCATCTGTACAACGTAGAGTTACTCTGCAATAAAGAGATGAGCCACTGATACACGTAACATCATGGTTAAATCTCTAACACATTATATTGAGTGAAAGAAGCCAGACTCAAAAGGCTATAAGCTGTATGATTCTGTTTATATGACATACTGGAAAAAGGCAGACCTAAAGGGACAGAGAACAGATTAGTGGTTGCCAGGGGCTAGAAGTAGGGGCTCTCCACAAAGGGGCACATGGGAAATTTAGGGGTGATAGAACATTTCTGTATCTTGATTGTGGTCATGATTATAAGGCTGTGTATATATGTCAAAATGCATAGAACCATGCTTTAAAAAGGGTGAATTTATATCCCACTATTCCCGGGATATTAGTGGATGGAGCACATCCACCATGCGCTCAGTTGCATCCGACTCTCAGAAAACTTATGGACTGTAGCCTGCTAGGCTCTTCCGTCCATGGAATTCTCCAGGCAAGAATACTGGAGTGGGCTGCCATTTACTTCTCCAGGGGATCTTCCTGATCCAGGGATCGAACCTCGTTTCCTGCTTGGCAGGCGGATTCTTTACTGCAGAGCCACGAGGCAACCAGCCCTCGTATGCCTGATTTTAATAAAGTGTCTGGATGACTGTTACTCTGAATCTCCTATTTATATATTTATCAACCTAACATACATGTTGGGGTAACCACCCAACTCACATCTGCTTCTTGGGAGCTGGCCTCCAGGCCCCAGTCCCTGTTGAAGGGTGGGCTTAGCCTATGCTTCTTGTGGTTGATTCCACACCCTGACCCCGCTGGATAGGACCATGAGTGGACATCTACCCCCAACTAAAACAGTAACACACTCTTTTTTGAGACTTTGCTCTAAGACACATGGAAACCACAGTCCAGAGAGTGTAGATTTTGGCTTGCAGATGTTTTTTTTGGCCTGCACAATGTTTAAAGAAATTGAATTAATTGCCAACATTAAAAAAATGGGAGATTTCACATAAAAATCCAGATTTCCGGCTTCTCTTTCAGAAATGGGAGGATCTGGTAAAATGGCCTCAAATTCCCGCCTGGAGACAATGGCTGGAGCAGTGGTGGCTCACCCCCTCCCACGAGCTGCCTCTCCATCCACACAGGGCCTTCCACTCCTGGGGAAAGGGGGCAGAAGCAATGAAGCTGTGTTGGTCTGTATAGTTTGCTGGTATAGTAGTGCTCAGGGAAATATGAACTATTTCTTTTACCTTTTCTTTCTATCAAAAATGGAGAGCAAAAGATAAGACCATGTTTTACAAAAAATGATCATGAACATATTACTTTGTGATGGTAATGATGACCCTAAGTGGTTTATAGTAAAGAAACCAAATACATCTGAACTAGAAGAATACAAGTTAGGATACCTTTCTGAAGACAAGCTTATTGTTACCAAAGGGGATAGCGGCAGGGCCAGGAGAAATAAATGAGGAGCTTGGGATTAACAGATACACACTTCTTTGTATAAAATAAACAAAAAGGACCTACTGTATAGCTCAGGGAACTATATTCAGTATCTTGTAATAACATACAATAGAAAATAATCTGAAAAAGAACATATATACATGTATAACTGAATCACTTTGCTGTACACCTGAAACTAACATAACTTTGTAGATCAACTATACTTTAAAAAATGGTTAAAAAATAAAAAATTAGATCATTTTACATTACACACACACACATACACACACAAGATTCCTTTCTGAAATGAACATTGCTCTTGACATTCATCCACGTTACACGGCTGGCCTCTGTAGGCATTCAAGTTTGCACAACCCTCCGAGTCCAATGGTTGAGGACCGGAGTGCTAAGGTTGCCTAAAGTTGAAGGTGCCTTGAGTTGGACATCGATGTGCAAACAGGTGTCAGTGGAGAGGAGAAATTGAGAACCTTACAAAGGGGCAATTCTGCAGAGATGTGCTTGTGGTTGTGTATGAGGGAGAGAGAGAGAAACAATGAGATTGAGAAAGGGACAGACGTTGTGTGCGGGTGAAGCGGCTTCAACCTATCGTGCACATGCCTCTTGGAGCTTGTGAAAATGCCCATTTTAGTAGTTCTGGAGTGAGGCCTGAGATTCTGCATTTCTAACAAGAGGGCAACTCTGCTGATCAGTGGACCATATTTTGAGCTAAAAGGCTCCAAATCACCCCTTCTACAAAGAAACAGTAAAAAAATTACCCTGCCTAAACTTTGTTTTCTAACATTTCTTCTCCACTGAAAAAGTGTGTGATAAAACCAGTTTCTTTGTCACATATCTAAGACTCTTCCTCCTTTTTAAATGAGGAAGGGGCTGTTTCAAAGGTAGTGGAGGTTGGCACTCCAGGAAGCAGGAACAATTATTGTGATTAACTGGCTGGCATCTTTGGAGCAGTGAGCTGGGTGAGCAGCCCAGCTCAGTGACTGTGTGTCTGGCCTCCTTAGTCTTGATGACTTTGTTCTGTGGCTGTAGGCAAATCACCACAGTCTGCTTTCTCACCAGTCAAAAAAAAAAAAAACAAGGTGAGATTTTGACCTTGTAGACTATCGTGAAAGATTTAATTAGCATTTGTGAAAGCCTGTGAGATCTATGGAGGAAATGTTCTTCAAATGAACAAAGTAATTTATAGTCACCATCATCATTTCATTACCAGTTCAGCTGATATTCCAGGCAGCTCAGTCTCAAAGAAGCTGTCTCTACAATCTACAACTCCCTCATGGTCCAAACTATTGCAGTGAGGAACATTACAGCTCTCTGTGGAAGAGGATAAATCATGCTTCTTTTTCACAATGCCTGATGTAACACAGGTGTCTACCATTTCACGATTTAATATGATAATTTTTTTCACTTAAAGAAGGGAGACTCTCCTTTCAGTTGTGTCCTCCTTCCAAATACGGGCCACAGTGATGTCTGTTTAGTACTTATGGTCTCTGGTTTGAAAGGAATATGTTTTTTCATTTTTCTTGATTTAAATCAGCAGTCTAGAGAAACAGTGTCCAAAAGAAATAAAGGCTACATAGGTAATTTAAACATTTCTAAACAGCCACGCTGAGAAGAGAAAAAGAATCCAATAAAATTAATTTTAAAGATGCATTTCTTTAATTTTTCTAAAATATTTTTCAGTATGCAATTAATATACAACTTATTAATGAGAAATTTCACCTTTTGAGGGTATTGTCTTTGAAATTTGGTATATGTTACACTTCACATGGGATGTTAAATTTTCATTAAGACATATCTAATCTGTTTAGACAGCCTAAAATTTACAGTTAAAAGAGTAGTTTTACCTACCCAAGTTGTTCCAAATATACTGAAATTTTTTCTAATAACAGTTTTATGTTTAAATGTCAGTTATTGTGTCCGACTCTTTGCGACCCCCTGGACTGTAGCCCACCAAGCTCCTCTGTCCATGGGATTCTCCAGGCAAGAATACTGGAGTGGGTTGCCATTTCCTTCTCCAGCAGAATAAAATAGCACTTAAAAATCAGTTCCTTGGTCCCCTGGGCCACATTCCAAGGGCTTGCTAGTCACATGTGGCCATTGCCTAGGCTGTATTGGACAGGGCAGGGCTCCTCTGTGAGGGAAGCTCTTGCCCTGGGATTCGGTTGTTGTTGTTTAGCTGCTAAGTTATGTCCAACTCTTTTGTGACTCCATGGGCTGTAGCCCACCAGACTCCGTTGTCCACAGGATTTCCCAGGCAAGAATACTGGAGTGAGTTGCCATTTCCTTCTCCAGAGGATCTTCCCAATCCAGAGACTGAACTCACATCTCCTGCATCGGCAGGGGGATTCTTTACTGCTGAGCCACCCAGGAAGTGTGATAGAGGTCCTATTCCCACACTCACCACTGGCAGTGCATGTCTGTCCTCTGTTGATGGAGTTGCTTCGTGGCTGACAAGCCCGGTGAATGTAGTGATTAGGTCTTCCTTCCATCAGTACACATTATTTGGCTTCCACTTTTCAGAGGATTGCTGTTTACAGCCCATCTGTCTCTCAGAATGACCCACATTCCCCAGAGGGAGTTTACAGAGATCCCAACTGGGGGCCACTAGACTAAAACAGCATCCATCCACCCAGGCATGACTCCACTCATCCATTCAACAAATATTTATGAAGCATGTTTCTATGACCAGCCCTGATAAGCTCTGGGGACTGCTTCAGCCATGAGAAAGGACGACAGGGTTACTGCCCTCAAGAACCTTAGTGTCTAGGCGTGGTAGACATTCAGTGGAATCACACAAATAATGAGTTCATAGCTATATGACATCTATGAAGGAAACCAGAGGTCTCCATAAGCCCCTGAGGGAGCCTAATCTAGTCTGGAGGTTCAGGAAATCTTCCTTTTAAAAAATGACATTTCCGTTGGAACCCGAAGGGGTCAGGCCATGAAGAGATGGGAGCAAGGCCTGTTCTTGGCAGAGGAGACAAGAGAGAGGCAGAAGGTCAGGGTGGCTAGAGAGAGGTTAGCCAGGAAGGGTGGAGAGACGAGGAAGGGCCAGATCGGAAAGGCCTGGAGGTCCTGGAGAAGGACCCTAGTCTTTGTCCAAAGAGCAACTGGAAGATCGCCTGAGCATTTTAAGAAGAACGACTTGATCAGATTCAGGTCCTGCCCCCCCTTTTTTTTTCATGAGGATAATGAGTTATTTATTCTACTAGAATGACTAACATTTATTACAGGTTACATAATTTTTAAAAATCAGTTTTAATACTTATTCTTATTTAAAATTGAAAAAATTTTTATACGATTTTAAAAGATGACTTTCCATTTACAGTTAATGTAGAATATCAGCTGTATTCCCCATGTTGTAACAATGACAACATGTCCTTGTAACCTGTCTTACACCCAGTAGTTTGTACCTTTCACTCCCCAACCGCTACCTTGCTCCTTCCTGTTCCCCCACATAACCACTAGTTTGTTCTCTATATCTGTGAGTCTCTTTCTTTTATGTCATCTTTACCAGTTTGTTGTATTTTTTAGATTCCACATAGAAGCGATAGGATTCCCTGTCTGATAGGCTTAGTAAAGAATTTGCTTGCCGTGCAGGAGACCTGGATTCAAACCCTGCTTGGGAAGATACCCTGGAGAAGGAAATGACAACCCACTCTAGTATTCTTGCTTGGATAATTCTGTGGACAGAGGATCCTGGTGGGTTACAGTCCATGGAGTCCAAAAGAGTCGAACCCAATTGAAGGACTAACACTTTATAAGTGATATCGAACAGTGTTTTTATCCATCTCACTTATTTCTCTTCAGGTCCTCCTTTGAGTTTTACAAGACGACACATGGCCGCAGATCTTCCCCGGGATTTCACCTTTAATTCAGCCTCAGTAAAAAAAGACCATGGAAGCCAAAGAGAAAATGTTAGTTGCTGAGTCGTGTCTGACTCTTTGCCACCCCATGGACTGTAGCCCTCCAGGCTCCTCTGTCCATGGGATTCTCCAGGCAAGAATACTGGAGTGGGTTGCCATTTCTTTCTGTGTGGGATCTTCCCAATCCAGGGATTGAACCCGGGTCTCCAGCATTGCAGGCAGCTTCTTTACCATCTGAGCCAGCAGGGAAGTGACTTTCTAATTTCATTGTCCTGCTCACTGGCCATAGACACTTGGATTCTTTGAGGAAGAACTAGACCTTAAATGTAGTGAGGACAAAGGCAGTCTGATAGCTCCTGAGGAATAAAATAACAAAACAAACGGAAACAAAACATAGCAAACAAAACCCTGGATACTCCAGGTTAAATTTAAATTGTATGTGCAAGGGCTAAGATTTATCATTAACATATCACTAGTGGTACTACTGACAATTATGATAGACCACTGCTACTAATTATTGAAGGGTCACTGTTTGCCAGTTGTACATAAATAAATAATTAAATATATACCTAAATAATTATGTATATATAAATGTTATAAGTGTATGTATACAAATATGTGCACAAATAAAAAATATGTAAGTTGTAATCTACAAAATTTCCTGCCTGCAAGATAGATACATTATTCCCATTCCTTTTGATATTCAAGGGAAGGAAGTTTCCCAAAGTTGAAGCAACTTGTCCAAAGTGAAGTCATTAGCAAATGTAGAGGCAAGGACTTCCCTGGTAGTCCAGTGGGTTAAGAATCTACCTGCCACTGCAGGGGACATGGGTTTGATCCCTGGTCTGGGAAGATTCCACATGCACTGGGACAACAAAGTCTGTGAGCAACTACTGAAGCCTGTATGCCCAGGGCCTGTGCATGACAAGAGAAGCCACCACAATGAAAAGACTTTGCACAGCTACTAGAGAGTATCCCCCTCTTGCCACAACTAGAGAAAACCGGAATTCACTCACGAAGATGCAGAGCAACCGAAACGAAAATGAATGAACAAAGATTGCCTTAAAAAAGGGATAGAGACAGGGTTGGAGCAAGTGTATGTCTGAACTCAGGGCCCCCGTGTGTCCACGTCATCACGCTGCCTCAGGTATGTAGACCCCATGTGAGTCCTGAGCGGGAGTGTCTGAGAAACAACACGCCTGGGCTTAGACAACACACCACTGCTCATGTTGGTGACAAGCAGAGGACAAGGAGTGGTTTTAGGATATTTGATACTTTCTGAGACTTTGGATACACTCACCCTCAAGATGTTCTTTCTAGCAGGAGTCTTTTCTAAATGTTGTGTGTACAGTGGCTTTTATTATCCTTCCCTTTTTCTAATATTTTTTAAACCGTTTCTGTTTTCTTCTTGCTGCTCCACAGGCCAGCCTGCTTCTGTTGACTGGAGCTGGGCTTTCTTTCTGTAGTGAGTGAAACAGTTCGGCCAGCTCTGTACCTGGGCATGGCCTCTTTCCTCTGCTAGGGTGGTGGGTGTGGGTGGCAGCTCCTGACACCGTGGATTTGTGAGCCAGGCTCTGAGGCCCTACAGACAGAGCCTACAGAGGGAAGGGCCTCCGGCACAAGAGATGCTGTGGTCATCTGTATGACACCTTCCTGACAAGTGTGCAGAAAGCTCAGGCTTTTTGAGGCATTCATCTTTTAACATTATTCACAGAGAGAGGGAAAATGTCCACTATATCTACACGAGAAGAAACTAGCTTGAATCTCCAGTTAAGGATGTAAATCAAGAGGCTTGTTCAAACTTTATTCATTCCTCAAAACATCAGTGAACACCTCGTAAGGGCCACAGATGGACCAAGATGCTGGGATACATACAGCAGTGAACTAAACTGACTAAAAAGAAGCAAGTCAATAAAAAGAGTAGATTTTAAATGTTCCCACCACAAAGAAGAATTGGTAATTATATGACAGAGTGGAGGTGTTCACTATTGCTATGCTGGTAATCGCTTGCTGCATATGAGTATCAAACCAACACCTTAAATGTATACAATGCTGTATGTCAATTACATCTCAATGAAGCTGGGGGGAAAGCCAAACAATCAAGCAAATAAAGCACCACCTCTATCAAGAAAACTCCATCTGAAAGGAGATTTTCTTGTCTAAAAGGAGAGACAGGCAATAAACAAATAAGACATAAAATATGCAGTTTGTTTGATGATAGCAAAAAATAAAACAGGAAAATGAACTGGGAGTATTCAGGACAGTCTGGGAGCGCCTTGAGGATGGAATTTGAGCAGAGACGTGAAGGAAGTGAAGGGATAGATGGTGGGGAAATCTGAGGAGAGAGCATTTTAGGTGAAGGAAATAGTAAGTGCAAAGGCCCAAAGGCAGGAGAGTACCTAGAGTGGTTAGTAAAAAGCAAAGAGGCCAGTATGGTAGGAGATGGGGTTGGAGAGAGAGCCAGAGGCTCAAAGGCCTTTGCCCTCACAGTTAGACTTTAGGCTTTTCCCCTGAGTAACATGAAAAACCTTTAGTCTCTTAGAGGATGAAGAGTATGGAAAACAGACTGTACAAGTCCAAGGACAGGAGAACAGTCAGGAAGCCATTGCCATCATGCATGTGACTGATGATGAAGCTTAGACGAGGGGAGCAGGGGAGGTGATGAGCAGCACTTGAATCCAACATGTATTTTGTGGACAAGTCCAATGGACTTGCTAGTGGATTGGATAAATAAGGTAAATTACTTGAAGTCATTTTTTTTCTCCCCACCTAAAAGTTATTTTAGTCATTTTCAGGCCTAGATAGAAAGTTACCTAGATCATTTATTATCCTTGACTAGATACTTATATTCTTTTAAATAATATCTTAATTTTTCGAATTATGCATATCCATTACTCTATCCTTCTTATAAAAAGTCATGCAGTGCAAAATGAACACTCCCACTTACCATGCCGCAGTTGTCCTTTTCCAAGAAAGAGATAATCTCTTTTATGTTTGACTTTTTCCCTGTGTTTGTATATCAGAAATATAGTTTTATTCTTTTAACAAAAATGGGATCATAATGTTCACATTGATTTCTGCTTAATATGCCTTGAAGATCTTTCCAAATTAGTAACCTAGAGGTTCACTTCATTCTTTTAAATATCTTAGGACTCCTCTAGAAATGTATCTGACTAATTTCTCTCCTCTCCGCTAATCACTGTCTAAATTAGGGTATCAAAACAGGCAGGCATCCACACACATGCCCTAGGAAGAGTGTCTCCTTCCAGAAAGCATCCACAGATGACATTTTAAGGTTGAGAGGATGAGCCCAGCATGCAGAGCCAATCTGTTTGACATGTCTTGGAGGGGATCACAGTTGCCTTAAGTCACTTGAGTTTGAAAGTACTTTTTCTGGGGAATCGCTTGGGACATTTTGTGCTCCTGGTTTCCGAACACCTCATTCCCTAGCATTCATGGTTAGAGAAAGTTCGAGGGCCCAGGGCAATGGGTTGGCCTGGCCTTACAGGGTCGGCAGACTTCCCAAACCAAAATGGAGCATCTGACTCAACAAGGATAACTGATGTTAATGGCTGGAGATATTTCTCTATATATGTATGCTTCTTTTCCAATTAAAAAGTTGCATTTTATTATTTGTTGTAATTGCATAGGTAAGGCATGAACATTGTAGGAAAATTTAAAAAAAAATACAGAAAAAGACTAGATAGTGATGACCAGAAAGCTTTTACCTAAAGTTACTCTTTTGCAATTTACAAGAGGATTAGAAATTGGGTTGGCTGTGACATACCTGTTTTACATGGTTGCCATAGTACAAACCACTAACTTCGCTTGGTTCTTTTGCCCCTGGGTAAGGGTTTGTCAAGGAGCTTCCCTGGTGGCTCAGATGGTAAAGATTCCTCCTGCAATGCAGGAGAACTGGGTTTGATGCCTGGGAGGGGAAGATCCTCTGAAGAAGGAAATGGCAACTCACTCCAGTGTTCTTGCCTGGAGGATCCCATGGACAGCCTCCTCTGTTACAGGCTGGCTGGTTACGGAGGAGGACTGGCTACAGTTCATGGGGTTGCAAAGGTGCAAAGGGTTAGACACGACTGAGCAACTAACATGTGAGCATGCACACACACACACACACACACACAGGGATATGTCATGAGGAGGTGGGAGGGAGCACAGACATATCCTGTTGCTAAACCAACTCCTGCTTTGCATCACCAGATCCTGTTCATAAGGAAGTGACGTTATAGTGCTGGAGGCAGTTGGACCTGTTGACCATGGTTTCCATCTGTTGGGACAATGCTTAAAATTCAGCAGCTATTATTCACTCTTTCTGATCCTCTGTAGAGGCACCTGGAACACAATCATGCCTTCCTCTGGGCTGTGTTTACTTGTTTTGAATTAATGACTGGGACCTAGTCCTTCAGCTCTGCACTGGTGAAGAACAGCAGAGAATGGAAATGAGAAGAAGGGTTTGCCCAGCTGGGTGGGTCCTTCCAGGACAGCAGACTAAGCCAGGTGAGAAGGCCATAAGAGATGTTAGGACTCATCGCTTCCCAGCACAGCCAGGATGGGTGTTTGTCTCGATGCCAGGTGCCATTCTGCTGAGTTGGGACATAATGGCTGGACACACTAGCCTGGGATAAAGGGAGGAGTACTCACATATATTGTGCCAACAGGGCGGTGGATGCACGAGCTTCTCTAGTTGCTGAATGGAATTCAGTCCTTTAGCCTTTCACCTTTCATGCAAATGACTAGGCTTATTCTTGCTTGAGGCAGCAAAAGTCTTTTGTTTCTATTATTGTGGTCATTAAAATTTATAAAACATAGGAATAGTACTATAAGATGGGGTTTTAAGAGATAATAAGGCAGAGTCTTTGCCACCCCCAAACTCTCATTATCCAGGGGTAGGAACAAAATATGAGCAAGAAATAGTATCACTGGGTAGCAAGTAGTGAGTGCTACCTGAACAGAATGGAAGTTAAATGTTAATGGTGATCAGAGGAAGGAGACATGGCCTTACTAGAGTGGACATGACATAAAACTTCAGGAAAGGGGTGGCATTGGGTTTGGAATCTAAAGGACATCTAGAAGTGAGAGACATGGAGACGAGAGGTGGGTGGGGATGTCGGGCAGAGGAGATGGCTCAGGTAAAGGATTGGGGCTGGCGGACAGATACGCAAGAAGTAAAAATGGTGAATATCACAAAGGAAGAGTCAGAAAGCATGAGTGTGTGGGAACAAGGCACAGAAAAGTGAGAGATATGGTAACATTGTGAAGATAGATTATTGGAGGAACGATGATGTTGACCGAAGCATGGATTTCTGGAAGGATGATTGGGAGGAAAATGGTGACTTTGAGACCGGCTCAGATGAAGGAGGAAAATACAGATGAAGGTGACTATCCAGCTCAAGAGTGCAATCACTTGAGCGGGAGAATGTATGTGGAAGTTAGTGTCAAGGATCGTTAAAGTGATTGGACTGTGAGGTCTCCCATATGGAGCAGCAGGAAGCCATCCTCTCAGTCTTGCTTATGCTCACATGTTGGGTGGAAGGAGGAAGTGGCTGCAGTGAAAGACATGGGGTACTGGCCCCCGTGATAAGAGTGCCACGAGAAGGTTCACAACAGAAAAAGGAGAAGAAAATTTCAGGAAAATGGAGCCTTGTTTCCACCTTGACTGCCACAGAAAAGCCAGGAATGAGCCCTGAAAACGGTGAGTTCCCAGCACTGTGTAACTGCACAGGGCGGTTAGAAGTTAGCAGTGACTCGAGAGACCAGTTGTGATCAAGTCGGCTTGGTGGGTGTTTGGAGTGGGTGGTGATGAAATAAATACAGTGAGGATAAACCAGTGGTTTAAAAATTTGGCTGAACATCCTCATCACTTGGAGGGAACCTGAAAAATAAAATTCCTAGGCCCCACATCAGACCCTGTGATTCATATTTGTAGTGGTTGTACCTGGGAAACTGGTACAGATAGTTCAACTGCAGCCAGTCCACAGAGCATCATTTATGAACCACTGGTAGGTGATATGAGTTGAGAAATTGGATGCACTTGAGAGGAGAGGAGGGCTGAAGAAGTTTTCTTGGTAGTTTTGCTTTCCTTTAATTTTATTTTTAGAATAGAGGGGATCTGAGCTCTTTTTCCAGGTCATAGGGGAGATAATCTGATTGAAGATACAAGAGAGATGGGAGATAAGAGATAGCCAAGGGTCCCCAGCTGTAGAAAATAAGCTGGGGTCCTCTGAGGCAGGTGGGTGCAGGGCAGCCTGGAGTGGGGAAGGTGGAGGAGATGGAGAGCCAAGGGAAAATTTGAGGACGTGAAAGGAAACCTCTGAATTCTTAAACTGATCCCAAATCAAGCTCTGCGTGTTCTTCAAAGATGGATTCAATTCGCCTAAGAATCTTGTTGAGTCCTTCCTAGCACTGTGTTGAGCAAATCACATGGGGCTTTCATCATGCCAGTTACACCCAGGAAAGGCAGGTTATGAAAGTTTAGAATTATGAAATGAGACAAGTTGTGCAGTTCAACATGAGCTTATCTTTTGAAAGTTTCTATTTCACAGCTTCCGTGAGAATGTGCTTTATATGACATGTAACACCGAGTATTTAAGAGACCGGTGCTAAGTGGAAGAATTGTCCAAGGGCCTCTTACGGTCTCAGGCAGCATCTGAGAGTCCAGTTTTGGGGTTAGAAGGGAACATTGTGGATGCTATGCCCACAGAATCTGTTGAAAATGGGTTCTCAGCGTTGTGGCAGGAAGCATTGTGTCATGAATCATACCTCACACGTTTCTCTTGCTGGCTGCCTAGGCTCTGTGTGAAATCTGGGTCTGTAATCTACTCCTTCTATCATTTTCTACACTCTACCAAGAGTCAGCACAGTCCAGCCATCATCTGCACATTTTCTTTGCATCCTGTGAAGCACATCTCTAGTATTCTTATAATAGAAATGAACTTAGTGGGTCAGGTAGTGAATAAGAACCACTACACTTTTTTGAACTCATCATGTACATTTTATCTAGTACCTCCCTTTTAAATGTGTCTTGGGAAAATTTCTGTTTTAATATCCTATCACAATGAAATAATTATTTCTTATTGTGAAAGACAAGACACCACCAATATTACAGCCTTTACACTTGATACCTGGAGAAGGAAATGGCAGCCCACTCCAGTGCTCTTGCCTGGAGAATCCCAGGGACGGGGAAGCCTCATGGGCTGCCGTCTATGGGGTCGCATAGAGTCGGACACGACTGAAGCGACTTAGCAGCAGCAACAGCACACTTGATACCATTTTAAGGTATCTCAAGGCACTTCAACCTCACAATAGCACTGTTATATAGTTATTCAGATTCCCATTTTACAGATGAAAGAATTGAGGCTCAGAGGGGCAAGACATATTGCTCCAAAATCACATAGCTAACGAGTGGTGAGAAAGGGAATCCAACCTGTCTGTCTGACACCAATGCCAGAGCTCTTCAATCGTAAATGATGAAATAGATGGAAACATAGTTAATTAGAAGGGGAAGGCATCCTTGGGAGTTAAAACTACTTATGCTGGGTGCTCCTGATTTTTTCAGCACAGTCTTGGCTGGGCATTATTCAAAGAATCTCAGCTGAAGTGCCTGCTTAAGGGACACAGGTCATTTGCCTTCATCCTCAATGAAGATGGCTTTTAGAAAAGCCAGTTGGATGAACCACTGGAAGCCTGTGGTACCTTCTGTGAGTTCATAGAACATGAGAGTGAGGCAGAGACTGACTCTAATTTATCTCGGAGTGGATGGACAGAGAGCTTGTTCATTCATTCAAGAAATTGTCCTCATAGAGTGAACCTCTGTGTACCACGCCTTTATTTGTGTAGTGGAAACAAAAGTGTGAAGCATTAAGTCCTGGGAGGGGACACTGATAAGAAGCAAGAAGGACTGGGAGGGGAGTGATCACCTGTGACAGATAGAGGTACGGAGCAGGGCTCTAACCCAGACAGGGAGGTGAGTGGGAGGTGTTAGTTCCTGTGAACTGGAGTTAACCCCTTGACTGATGTAGGGCAAAACCCACGGAAGGCAGCCTTTCAGGATTCAAGGTAGGACGGAAGTGTGTTCCAGTGATGTTAACTCGTTTCTAGACTTGCATCTCCAGATGAGGACAAGACGAGGGCACTTGGCCATCCTCGCATCACCTTAAATACTCAAAACTGGACTTCTTGCACCTTCCCCTGCTCACCCTTACCCTAGTTTCTTATGACATTGGATATCTGGCCATTTTAGCCAACGACTACGGCTCCAAACCTCAAGCACTCCAAACCTCAATTCACCTTCCTTCCTCTATTCAGCCAATCTCCGGGTCCTTGAAATTCTTCTTTCATCACATTTCTCCTGTTGATTCCTAACTCTTCTTCGTGGCCACTGTTTTAGTTCAGTTCTCTATCACCTCAGGTTCTGATCTGTAGTAACTTCCTCCTTAATCTGCAAGACTCAACTTTTTCCTCTAATGTATTCAGCCAAGTAAATCAAAATGCCATTTTATTTCCTATATGCATCCACTAATTCACTCGGGTATTTATTGGGCACTACTCTCTGTCAGGCACTCTTCTATGGCACAGAGATGAATATGACCCTATCAGGTCCCTTTCTTATTCCGTGATCCTCAGTTCCTTATATCAGCACAAGCTGGCCTCCCGCTCCATCCCTACATTTCTTTACACAGCCCCTCAGCTCTGGTCATTGCCCACTGTTCCCACCTGCTCATTGCTACCTCTGTAACTTTGTCATGCTCTACTCTACTCAAGGTCATCTCTCTTTCTACTCCACACATCTAACTCCTACTCACCCGTCAAAACCCAGATCAAATCTCATTTTCTTAATGAAGTCTTTCCTAACCATCTTACTTCAGGACCATTTCCTCTCTCCTATAATCCCACAGTATTTAAAGCCACCATTATTTTTGGAACTGCTACTTCACATACACATATGGATTCATTTTTATGCATGTCTAGTGGGGGGAAGAAAGGTTGCAATCTGGAACAGTTTATTGTAAAGGATTTAGTCACTCTGGGCGGCATGGTAGATGGAGACGCAAAATAGGCATCCGTTTGCCAAATGTAGTTTAAAATTCCTGTGGGTGGATCTTAGAGCCCAGATCTGCAGGCTGTGTGCCTGGCTTACCCACTTGGACCAAGTGCTGCTGTTCAGAATGGCCAAAACCCACAGAGGCCCAGTTCGTCTCTGCATCTGGCAATAATTCCAAGAATTTCTGGATTTGTCCTTCAGTGATTCTTCGCAGAGTTCTGTCAGCTAAAGAGGAATACTTTAGCAATATCTAATGTTTATTGAGTGCTTACTATGTGCTGGGCATTGCATTAAGTGCTTTATCCACATCATCTTCTTCAGCCCTCACAGCAGCCGTTAAGGTAGGACTATCACTTTCATTTCACATGCGAAGAAATGGAGGCTAAGAGAGATTTAATAACTCGTCCAATTTTACACAGCTGGTAGCAGTGTTAGTCAGAGGAATTCGGGCTTTTCTGTTTTTATTTTATTCTTGAATTTTAACCCTTCTATGCAATCCAGGGATGGGTATAAAAACTAGTAAGGTTACCTAAAGCCTTCCAATTTTCAGGTGAATGCTGGGACTCGTAATCTTTGTGGTCTAAGAAGCTTTGCATTGAAATGAGGATTATTTTAGAAACAACGTGGTTTTCCCACTGAAAAGATGCTTTGTCATATTCAGATTTAAAATAACTGCTGCCTCGTCATACTCCCATTCTATCCTGAAAGCCCAGCGCTGGACAACTCGGAAGATAGGGTGTGAAAGGGCAACTCATGAGAATGTTTTCTGGGAAAACTGATGGGTGAAAGACTTCCTGAGAAATTTCACACTGGGAGAGGAGTACTCTGCTCTGCTGTATTTCACGGCAGACCATGAAATCCTTCTTTGGGGCGTGTGTCCCTTGCCCTGTGTTTATAGTTGTCACTGGTTCAGGTGGCCTGAAATGCCTGATGTTGGAAGTACTTGCCATTTCAGATTCCCCATCGACCATGAAGGGTGAAAAGAGTCTCCTGATCTGTTTAAAATTTTATTTATTTATCCACTTATTTTTGGCTGTGCTGGGCTTTCTTCGCTTCATGGGCTTTCTCTAGTTATGGTGGGTGGGGGAGACTTTCTAGTTGCGATTCGTAGGCTTCTCACTGTGGAGCACAGACTCTGTGAGTGCAGGGGTCAGTAGTTGCAACTCACTGGCTCTAGAGCATAAACTCAAGGGTTGTTGCCCATGGCTTTAGTTGCCCTGCAGCGTGTAAAATCTTCCAGGACCAGGGATCAAACCCATGTCTCCTTCACTGGCAGGCAGATTCTTTACCACTGAGCCATGAGAGAAGCCCTCTCCTAATCTTATAAAAATCTGAATCATATAGCTTAGAAAGATGGAGTTTGTATCCATTAACAGAGGGACAGATTTTTATGTTATTTTTTTAGTGTCAATTTGAATATGCAAACTTGATGGAGATATTGGTTGCATCTTTTTAAAAAAAATGTGTTTTTGTTTTGTTTTATAAAAATCCAGATTTTGAGAAGCATATGTAGCTGAGATGAAGTGAGCCAACATTTTGGTCCAGGAAGAAAAGCAGAAAAGAAGAAGCTCTTGGTGATCCTGAATATTAAGTCTTTTCTTTGGAGTCAATTGTAACACTTCTTGTTACAGTAATAGCAGGCACGTACATAATGAAGCATTATTAAAGGTGGACGAGTCCCTGAGAAAATCACCAGTGGTAAGAAGAATAAAAAATGCTTCACCAAAACAGCTTTTAAAATCTCCAGCATTTAAATTCTCCTGCTCTCTCAAAATTCAGCTTCCCTTAGAAGAATGCCTCCTATTTAAATTTTTTCTTAATAATGTGAAATATCAAATCACTTTTACTTTAATTTTTTTTTCATTTTAAAATGAACTAAACCTCATCCTTCACATGTTTTCACAGTGAAGAGACTTATGATTACGTTGGGAAAATGTAATTTTGGTTATGTTTCCTTCAGAATTTGCTAATGTGAAAAAAGTATCTTTTAAAAAGATGTGATTTAATGAGAGTTCATTTTTCTTTTTCAGTTCCTCAGAAGATCAAAGCAAAATCAAATAGAATACCATTCTTTCCCAACTTGGGTTAGGTGTTAGGCAGTGCTGTTTGCTACCTTCTCTCTTACTCTTCAGTACAAGGGTACTATTAATAGTTTAGAATATGTGATGTAAGGGCTATGCCAATTAAGAGTTACATTTGTTTGCTAGTAACAAAGATTTAGCTACAGTGCTTAAGAACATAAGGGTTTAATTTTCTCTTTTTAAAAAATTATTTATTTATTTTTGGCTATGCTGGGGCTTCATTGCTGTGAGGGCTTTTATCTAGTTGTGGCAAGTGGGGGATACTCATCGTTGCCGTATGCAGGCTTCTCACTGCGGTGGCTTCTCTTAGTGGAGCATGGGTTTTAGGCACAGACTTTAGCAGTTGTGGCACTTGGGCTCAGTGGTTATGTCTCCTGGGTTCTAGAGCGCAGGCTCAGTGGGCTTCATGGCTCCACCGTATGTGGGACCTTCCCCGACCAGAGATGGAACCCATATCTCCTGCGTTCACCATTGAGTCAACAGGGAAGCCTAAGGGTTCAGTTCTCTTAAACAAGAACACAGAGGTAAGGCAGTCATTGCTTAATACTGTAACTCCACAGTGCCATCAGGAATCCAGGCTCATTCTGTCTTTCTGCCCCACCACCCTTAGTTTGTGACTTTTACTGTCAAGGACTCCTCATGATTTAAGAAGGCTGCTGAAGCTCCAGTCATTACATATAAATTCTTATCAGGAAACAAAAGGGAAGACTTCTTGAAAAACATATTAATAGCTTTTACTTATATCCTGTTTGGAGAAGGAAATGGCAACCCACTCCAGTATTCTTGACTGGAAAATTCCACACAGAGAAGCCTGATGGGCTATAGTCCATGGGACTGCAAAGAGTTGGCCACGCCTAAGTGACTAAGCAGATATCCTCTTGGCCACTATGTAGCTAGTATGTAACATAGTGCACTGTAAAGTAATAGAATGTAATTTTTCAGTTTAGGCATATTACCCCAGCTTCTGTTAGTAAGGAATAAAGAGATAATGAATTGCCATCAAAAATCCCTGTCACAAGATCTGTGTTTTAGTCTGGCTATTATCTAGGATCAGCTGGACTATACAACAACAAGAAAGTAACCCTGGGATCTTGGTGACTTGTAACAAAGACATCTTTTTTACTCACAAAGCCTGATCTAAATAAGCCTCAGTGACTCTGAAGTGTGGCTCCCCTCCATGTGATGACTGCTGCCTTTTATGGCCCCTTCTTCTTAGCATATGGCTTCTGGGATGCTGAGATAAGGGGACATAAAACTGAAGGATCTCACAAGGGTTATTCACTGCGCCAGCATGGGAGTAACACACATCACTTCTGCTTACTCTCTTCTGGCCAAAACTAGTCATATAGTCGCTTCCAATTGCAGTGGGGCTAGGAAGTACCATCTTTCTACTACTCAGGAAGGATCCCATAGTGATGAGTTTGTCTGTGCAATTTAGTCCTATTTCCAAACTAAGCCATTTGGATTCAATAGGTCCTAGGCGATAGGATAGCCTGTTTTGCAGTAACCATTTATCAAGTGGTTACTATGTACCGAAGCCTGGTGTCACATGCTGAAGGCACAGATATGAAAAAGATGCAAATCCTCTTTCAAAGAATTTATTGACTAATAAAGAAGACATACACATCTGTGGAATAATAATGACAATAAAAGTAAAAAAAAATCAGGTGCTCTGGGAATTGAAAGTTGGGAGAATATCTTCTAGTTGATGCCTAGGGAAAGGTTTTTGGAGGAAATGATATTTAAACAAGTCCTTAAAAGATTAGCAGAATTAGCCTAGGTGATGTGGTCAATCAATAGTGTCTCTCTCAAGGAGTTTTCTGAATCAGTAGGAATGTTAGCCTGTAATTTCCATGGTGCCAGTGTCTAGCTATTTGATCTTCGACAAGTTTTTCCCTTTTGTAAGATGAAAGAATCTGATAAAATGCTCTCTATTGTTTGTTTCACGTCTAATACTCTGTGATTCTCCAATTCTTAAACCAACGTTCTAAAAGCCTAATGATGTGATTGTGGAACAAGTAGACAGTGAAACCTTCGAAACAGAAGTACAGTCAATGTTCTTTGACATACACTGGGAAAATAGAGAAATGTAGAGGAAAAGTCTAAATATCAGGTGATATCTATCTCATTCTCCTGTTTTATTGCAACTTCTTCCAGGATTTCTGGTGCACGGGTTTAAAGATTTCGTTTTGCTTTTTTTAATGTAGTTGCCAAATAGAGCATGGGTTATATTAAAGCAGTCCATAGTCAGTCTCTCAGTATGCTACTGCAAGCATTTTTTACCATGTTATTTAAAACTCTTTAGAAATAAGAGAAAATATGATAAAAATGATGTTTAGGTCCATTTCTATGCTTCCTTGTGGTAAGCTATTTAAAAGTCAGGTTTCCCTCATGTACTAGTGAAGCTTGTGTGCTGTGCTAAGTCATCAGCCATATCCGACTCTTTGTGATCCTGTGGACTGTAGCCCTCCAGGCTCCTCTGTCCGTGGGATTTTCCAAGCAAAAATACTGGAGTGGGTTACCATGTCTTCCTCCAGGGGATCTTCCCGACCCAGAGATCAAACTCATGTCTCTTGTGGCTCCAGAATTGGCAGGCTGTTTTTTTTTTTTTTTTTTTTAACCACTAGTGACACCTGGGAAGCTCAGTGAAAATGAAATAATATTGTAGTAGCTTTAATCTTGTAATAGCAGACATTGGGTTGCTTTTATTACAGTTTGTTTGTTAAAAATTGTAACTCACATTTGTTGTACATGAATTACATGTCAGTAACTCTAACAAGTGCTTTGGAGAGACTATTGACTCACTGATCCCAGAATCAGATAGTGTAGATAAGAAACCTGCCATTTAGAGAGATTACATAACTTGCTTAAGGTCTCATAACTAGAAAGTGGCTGAACTGACATCCACACTTTCATTTCTGCATTTCGAGAGCCTGCATCGTACTATTGCACGGTACTGTCTGTCTCTGCGGCAAATGGCAAACCAAACTTGCTAGGTATAAGCAAAAAGGTGATGCGACTAAAGCTCAGAGGTAGCTCTCACTTCAGGAAGGCAGGAAACAGGTTTCCCTCTTGCCCACCTTGTTCTTGATCACTGTATCTTGGCTCTGCTCTGCTCTGTGTTTCCTTCACTTACCATTACGTATTCGATGTGGTCACCTCTGGTACTTCTCACAGTTGGTGATTTGAGTGGCACGTTGTTGTTCAGTCACTCAACGTGTCCAATGACCCCACGGACTGCAAGTGTGCCAGGCTTCCCTGTCCTTCACCATCTCCTAGAGTTTGCTCAAACTCATGTCCGCTGCGTCAGTGATGACATCCAACCATCTCATCTTCTGTCATCCCATTCTCCTGCCTTCAATCTTTCCCAGCATCAGGGTCTTTTCCAATGAGTCAGTTCTTTGCATCAGGTGGCCAAAGTATTGGAGCTTCAGCATCAGTCCTTCTAATGAATGTTCAGGGTTGATTTCCTGAATAAAGGGCAAGAGAGCCTTCTTTTCCAAAGTTTTGTTAAAAATTCAGCAGTCAAGACTCATTGGGCCTCCCAGGAGGTGCTAGTGGTGAAGAGCTTGTAGGAGACCTAAGAGATGCCATTTCATCCCTGGGTCAGTAAGACCCCCTGGAGAAGGGAATGGCACCCCACTCCAGTGTTCCTGCCGGGAGAATCCCCATGGACAGAGGAGCCTGGCGAGCCACAGTCTATGGGGGTCACAAAAGAGTCGGTCGGACATGACTGAAGCTACTTAGTCTGCTGCAGAGTCCCATTGGTTTGGCTTTTCCATGTGGCCGTCCCTGGCTGAATCACATGTATAGGGTATAGAATGTTCTGACGTCCTGAGTATCAATCACAGGACCATCCTTTGAGCTGATGAGGACTGTCAGGGGCAAATTTTAGCTCTGTCCAAGAGGGACAAGAGGGGTGGATAGTCTTCAAAGTTCAACTCGGGCATTTTTGTCAAAAGAAGGCCAAATGGGTACTGGGCAGGCAAAACCAACCACTGCTCTCCACGCTGGCTTCCACAGCTTCTCCTCATGAAATTGTGTGAGTGTGTTTTTTTAAAGTTCCCCTGCCTCCAAAAGAGCTTATATTTTGCCATGTGGTGTTACCTCCCAAGAACACTTCACTTATGTCTTAGAAAAATAAATACACAGCCAATTTGCAGATTATACCTTCCTTAGTTCTGCTATAAATTATATGACTTGTTCTTGGCAAAGCCTGAAGTCAAAGCTGGCTTTTTCCCACCCCCTCACCAACTTGAAGCATGAATGGCATTCACTGAAGTTGTCTGCCCAGGGATGAATTTGCCCACCTGAAGGGGATAGCTAAATTTATGGGAAGAATGGCAACTTTTTAAATAGTTCCAAGCATCCCTTCCACTGTGAGAAGCTTATAGGCAAGTAGGAAATATTTTTTTCTTTTAAACTTGGGTCAAACCTTCACTCACAATATTTATAAAATTTGTGAATCTGGAAGAAACCCATTATGGTTACCTTCACCGCATTAAAATTCCAAAATTTTCTCAGTGTGTTCCACGTGGTTTGAGAACAGCATGATGTATAGAATTCCAGCAGGAGGAAAAGACAAAATCAGAAGTAAAAATGTCTGGGTTCTAGGTTTAACTCAGATCCTAACCAGCAGGGTGGTCTCAGATTGGTCCCATTGTGTCCCTGGTTCTTGGTTTCTTCTTTTGTAAATGAAGAATTCCGTTTATATGTGTTATGAAGTCCCAGATCAGCTATCCATTAGAAATACAATTCCCTGGGCCATTGGAACTATTCATGGGGGTTCAGCAAGTCTCAGCTGATTGAGTCTTTTCAATATCGTTACACCAAATCCTTTTGGAGTTTCTATTCCTGGCTAGAATTAACCTGCTCTGTACTATTCTCTTCTTTACCTAAATAAGTTATATAGAGAATAACTATGTAAGGAAGTCTAGTAAATTTTATTTGGGGAGCTTTTTGATTTTAAGATTTTTCTTGTTATAACTGAAAGGCATCTAAAAATTTGGGAATTCTTGATCAAGCTTCATTCATTGAGTAAAACTTTCTTGATCTTCTTTAGTCTCAAGATGGAGAACGCAATGGCACCCCACTCCAGTACTCTTGCCTGGACAGTCCCATGGATGGAGGAGCCTGGTGGGCTGCAGGCCATGGGGTCGCAAAGAGTCGGACACGACTTCACTTTCACTTTTCACTTTCCTGCATTGGAGAAGGAAATGGCAACCCACTCCAGTGTTCTTGCCAGGGAAATCCCAGGGACGGCAGAGCCTGGTGGGCCGCTGTCTATGGGGCTGCACAGAGTCGGACACCACTGAAGCGACTTAGCAGCAGCAGCAGTCTCAAGAACCCTCTGGTCAAGGATTCTGTTGCTTGTTTGGTGCTGAGCAGGGCCACTATACTGATTCTTTCTGATTTGGGGAACAAAGTCTGCCAGGATTTCCTGCTATTTCCCACAATTAACATATTAAAAAAGTCTTGTCTATTAGGAAATGTGAGGAATGTGGGGTTCTCATATATGTTCATCTATCCACCATTTATTGAGTGCCTATTATCTGCCAGCTGCTGTGAGAGGAACAGATTTACTGACACAAATTCAAATAAATAGCCCTGGCAGATGAGGGCTTTTTTTTTAAGCACAGGAAACATAACTGAGAACTAATTTCTTTATGTCTGATTTGAGAAAATATAATTCCACTCATTGCTCCTAATTTTCCTGTTTCTTGTAGCCTTTTATACTTGTATATTCTTTTTCATTGAAATATAATTCATATAACATAAAAGTCAACTGTTTTAAATTGTGTACTTTGGTGGTTTTTAGTATAGTCCTTATGTTGTATAATTATAAAAACTATCTAATTCCAGAATATTTTCATCACCCTAAAAGGAAACCCCATACATACTAGCAGTTTTGAACCCCACCCCTTCATCCCTTGTCAACCACCAATCTATTTTTTGTCTTTATGGATTAGTCCATTCTGGACTTTTCATGTTATGAAATCATACTGTGTGTGATCTGTCGTGTCCGGCTTTTTTCACTTAGCATAATGTTTTCAAGGTTCATCCATATTGTAGCTTATAACAGCACTTCATTTTTCATTGCCAAATGACATTTCACTATATGTTATATGGATATGCCATATTATCTTCATCCATTAACCATCTGATGGACTTTGGGGTCATTTATACTTTTTGGTTTTTATGAATAATGTTGATATGAACATTTGTTTATAACTCATTGTATGAATGAATATTTTCACTTCTCTTGGGTATATATCTAGGAGTAGAACTATTGGGTTATATGGTAATTCTACTTTTTAATTTTGTAAGAACCTACCAAGCTGTTTTTCCAAAGTGGCTGTACCATTTTACATCCCCATCAGTAACATACTTTTTTTTTTACCTTTTTTTTTTTTTGGATTGTCTTTAATAGAAACTATTTGTATTTGTGGGTTAGTAGTTTTCTTCCCAGTTTATTGGTGAGGGCAGTAGAGCAATAAATTGGAAAATGCCTTCTTGGGGCCCAGATCCTAGGTTTCTTCATTTATCCAGCATTCACCAATTCCCTGTTCTGTTCCCAGCGTTGTTCCCAGTTCTGTGGATGCAGAGATGAGTAAAATATGCTGTCTGTGAAGTATTGAATCGAGTCTGTGAAACTTCTGTTGAAATCTTTAAAATGGTAAAAGCTCCCATTCATGTGACTTGGTTTAGATGAATCTGCTCAGTCTTAAAGTGAAGTGAAGTCACTCAGTCGTGTCCAACTCTTTGCAACTCCATGGACGGTAACCCAGCAGGCTCCGTGGTCCATGGGATTTTCCAGGCAAGAATACTGGGGTGGGCTGCCATTTCCTTCTCCAGGGAATCTTCCCAACCCAGGGATCGAATCCGGGTCTCCTGCATTGCAGACAGACGCTTTACCGTCTGAGCCACTAGAGTCTTAAGGATGGACCTAAACAAATATCCCTTGATACTGGATGATTTTTGAATGATGTTCCTAGTATCCACGGTAAGCTATCAATTCATGTTTTCTTTTCTTAGTGGAGAAAATGTGTTAGCGTCTGGCATTTGGTGTGTCTCTGAAATGAACAATCTTATAGTGCAATCATCTAATCCCAGGAATTTGGGAATAAGTATATAACTTATGTTGAAAAGAATAACAATCCTGAACATGTGTATAGTTTTTCACCATTTCCAGAGCTGTTTTGTATATGTTACCATGTCTTTTCTGACTGCAATCCTGTGAAGTAGGCCAGGCAAACACACATTATTTCCATTTCATGGCTGGTCACTGAACCTCAGGGAAGCAGAGTAGTTTGCCCTGGGTCACACGAATGAGCCAGAAGAAAGACCCTTCACTAGAGCAGTCATTCCCAAATACTATTTCTTGGACTGGTGCCAGGAAGGGATAGAGTTCACTGATTCATGGGGAAGTGAGAAAAGTAAGGCAAAGTCGTGAGGTTTTCACATCACTAAATTTATTTGATTTTAAGAACTGTCTTTTAGTCTAAAATTAAGTATTGGCTTACAGAAAAACCCAAAGGAACATTTTGGCCAACCCAATACCTCTTATTTCTATATTAGTTAGTAAAATGTCTGTTTTCTTTATTGAATGTGGTGATGGTAGATAGCAACATTTCTGTAATTTTTATTTGAAAAAAAAAAGTTGGTAATTTTCATTAACAAAACTTTTTTTGTTGTTGTTTTTAAACTGTTTCATGAAATCTCCATAGCAGAGTCAGCCCTGGTCCAATGATTCCTGATTAATCACTTTATTACTTTCTCCTGGGCACCTTCTTCTAGTTAAAGTAGAAAATATATCCTTTTAGAGATGTAGCCATTTTTCCTATGTACCTATGTCACATGCAACTTTAGTACCTAGTCTCCTGGTTTTCAGCTAAACCCTCATAGGCAATTATATATCAGAGATTCAAAGGCTGGTGGGACACCCACGCGGGCAGAATGACCTACTCAGTCTTCTGTTCTTGATTGTAGGTAAGTACGTCTTGTTGTTCAGTTTGTTAATTATTCTTGCTTTTTTTTTTTGGCAGGGGGGAGAGGAGGTTGGACAAGACATTTTTAGCAAAATGCAATTGACTGTATTTGAAAAGATGTAGTAATTATTCATTTGATGAATGGTTCTCCATCTGGTAGAAAGCAAGACTCAACCCGAACAGTATGTGTGACTTGCCTACATCACATACCAATGAGAGGAACTAGAAGTGGAAAGCCTTCTATTTCTAAATATTACTCATCTACTTCAAAATGTAATCGTGGGAACGACATGCAAATTACCAATGGAAAAAAATCCTCTTGACTCTTTAAAACACTGAGCAAAAAGATGTAGCAGGATTAAATCATCCTCAAGTCCCCTTGCTTGTTGCACTGGGTTTGTGGGCGGGGAGGGATTTCTGAGTACCAGATACCCCCTCTCCTAAAGGAGCCTTCCCCAAAGCCAGAAAACTTGCTCCAGCATTAGGGTTACTCACTCAAATACACCTGGAGAAAGAGTACTATGAAAAGTAAATCCTGGTTCTGTAAGGTGGGACTTTGGATTTATAAATATCCAAGAATGGCAGAGCTTCCACACCCCTCAAACTTTTGGACTAGAACCTATCTGTTCCTCTTGTTGCCCTTCAAGGATAGTGTTTATGTGTGTTATAACTCCCTTCTCATTCAATTCTCATAACAATCTTATAGGTAGGGATATTCTCATTCCCATTTTACAGATAAAGAGCCCAAGGCACAGAGAAGTTAAGAAACTTGCCCAAGGTCACACAGTGGCAAGGTCTGTATTTGAACCTGACAATTTAGCATCAGAGGTAGTCTGTGAGTGTGGTGCTGCTTTCTATGGCTAAGTGGTATTTTTTCACTTTTACCTAAATACAGCGTGTTTTCTTACATGAATAGTCAGTAATCTAAACTAGAAAATTAATTGAAAGTTTTCAGGGCACTTGGCTGGCTGGTAAATCCATTGCAAATGTAATAGAAAGACCAATGACTTTGAGGTTAAACAGTTGAACTCATTTTTCCCCCCAAACTTTAAACTTTTATTTTGTATTTGGGTATAGCTGATAAAAAATGTCGTGGTAGTTTCAGGTGAATAGCAAAGGGACTCAGACATGCATGTGTATGTAACCTTTCTCCCCCCAAACTCTCTCCCATTCAGGCTGGCACATAACATTGTGAACTCACCTATTTTTCGCAGCCATTTTCTAACTGTGTTAACTTGTCTAGTTGGTTAACTTGAAAAGCCTCAACTTTCTCCTTTGTATACTAGCGATAATAATTCAATGACATGCCCCATGAAGAAGTCATGGTAGGATGAAGGACGTAGGTAAAGGTTCAGGAAGAGGATGGCGTGCAGCACACTCTACATGGAACACAAGTGTACACCCATTTCCCCCTCCCCCTCGCTCCTTCCCACTTCACCCTTTCTGCTCCTCAAATGCTTAGGTAAGCTTGGTTAGTCCTCCATTGAAATGAATGGCCCCACATCACCTGCAGCTTAATATGAAGGAGGGCGAGGGTAAATCCCATGAGAAGCTGCATAATATAGAAGAACTCAGAAAGGAAACAAGTGTCAAGTGTAACATTCTCTGAGGAGACCAGAAATACCATCAAGGTGAGAAAGTGGGTGTACAGAACCCTGAACTGTCCCCAGTGAGGGTTCATGCCAAAAGGAAGTGAAAAATTGAGATCAAAGGACAGACATTAGAAACTAGTCCCATCTCCCACATGCTCTTGAATGAAGAAGTAGAAGTGTGGGCTGGCAAGGCCACTCCTGTGTGATGTGATCCCACCAAAGGCCTCAAGAATCTACCCAGCCACCTGGGGCCTTCTTCAGATAACCTTTGAAGTGTACCAAGTTCAAGGAGATGCCCTTCATTCTCTAGTTTTGTTTTAAAAATGTGAATATGGATTATAATTCTTCCCATTCCTAAAATATGTATCATCATAGGGAAGGATGGCCTCGTATACTCAGAAGCTATATTGTCTTACCCCTCCTGGGCAAAAATAAATTTGTTTAGTAGTAACTAAATAGCAGAGGTGATACTTTGGAGAATCTGGTAATTTAAAAAAATCTTTTAATGCTCTATTTAAAAGGATAAGGCAACAATATTAAGGATAATTTTGAAAATAGGATTTAAAAAACTAACCAGGGTTCTGCCAACTTAAATTTCTATTTTAATTTCTATATACTAAAAAGTTTATATCATATATTTATTTCAGGTATTAGATTTTAGTCTTTTCATATATAGACATTTTGCATGATTTCAATCATAGGCTATATGCCATTAGATATATCATAGGTTTAGAAATCTGCATCTATATTCTATACAATTGTCATTTTAATGGCTTAAGTGGGAAAGGATAGTATATGTTCCCGTTAGGAATGGGAAGAGAGTGACTCCCAGGCACAATTATAATGATGTAACATCATTTGGTGATTGATACTAGTTTTGCCCAATTATAGATAATGCTGAGGCACCAAAGAATGGTTATGGCTGTTAGAAACAGACCCAACTATAGTATTTTAAACACATAACAAAGAAAAAAAAAACAATGGAAGGCTGTTCAGTTCTGATGTTTGCAAGATGTCAGCGGCCAAGGCTATTTCTGTTTTTCTGCTTTGCCATTCTTTTTGCATGGCTTTCAAGTTCAAAGTTACAATACGGCTGCTTGAATTACAGCTTTAATGTCTGAATTCCAGGCAAAAAGCTGGATGAAGAGAAAGGCAAAGGTGTCCCTTCCCCACCTTCACCATCCACTTCTTTTTAAAGAGCTTCCCTAAAGTTCCCTGTCAAAGAACCTCACAAATTGTGTGATTTTGGGTAAATCATGCAAACTCTTGGAGGTTTCATTTCTTCACTGATAAACCAACAGGAATAATTTCTACCGCTCAAACATATATGTGTGTTCGCTCAGTTATGTCAGACTCTTTGTGAGTCTTTGGACCGTGGCCCTCCAGGATCCTCTGTCCATAGGATTTTCCCGGCAAGAATACTGGAGTGGGTTGCCATTTTCTCCTCCAGGGGATCTTCCTGTCCCAGGGATCAAATCCATGTCTTCTAAGGCTCCTGCATTGCAGGTAGATTCTTTACCCACGGAGTGATTGAGGCTTCCCCTACTTTGCAAGGTGTATGTGAAAGAATACTGCAAATCCAAAAATGCTGTTTAAATGCAAGGACTAAATTAAAACAGTACTTGTGGTCCCATGCAGATTGCAATAGCTGCAATAGTTCATATTTCTGTGTTCTGGTTGCAGAAGAACACATGGCAATTATTTATGATCACTCCCTTTCCCCATCCTGAAGTGTTTTTGAGACAGAGAGAAAGCAGAACTGGAGTGTGTTTGGTTCATGTCAGTGGGAAGTCTGAGGACTATGAGTCTCCAGACAGTGGTAGAAGTGATCAGACTCCAAAGCTGCTTCCTTACGCTTCCATGTCTTTGTCGTCTGGGAGATGGAATAGAAGGTTGGAAAAACCCTAAACTCAGAGGCTGAAAAAGTCCTAATGTAGTTCCTGGAGGACTAGCAGATCTCCAGGCCAAGTCTGCTGTGTGTGGCCCTGATCTTTGTGATTAAAATGGTAAGCTCCCTGAGGGCAGGAATTCTATCTCTGTGTTCCTTTGTATTCCAATTCTTGGAAACTAGAAGGACCTGGGTAAAAATCTATTTATTAATTCTAGCCCCACCTTGAAGACAGTCATTCTTACATGTGACTTATTTAAGCTCTTGTGCCACTTAACCTGTTATGATGAACTGGATCCACAAAGAACTAGGTGGGTTGAAGCATATTTTTGAATAAAAATAATTATAAGATAAATAAGCACTAGGGATAGAACATACATGATTAACACAATTAACAGTGCTGTATGTCATATATGAAAGTTGCTAAGAGAGTAAATCCTGAGTTCTTGTCACAAGAAAAAAATTTCTATTCCTTTAACGTTGTGTCTACATGAGATGATGGATGTTCACTAAGCTTTACTGTGATACTTGTTTCATGATGTATGTGAATCAAACCACTATGCTATACACCTTGAACTTAGCACAGTGCTGTATGTCAATTATATCTCAGTAAAACTGGAGGGAAAAAAAAAGAGAAAGAAACAAGCAAGGCCAGAGGCATATTGCAACAACCAGGCAGAGTACTGATAGGTGCTCAGAATGAAAGCTGTGCAAACCTGGACACTGACGGGATGGTGGAGGAGGGCTGGTGCAGGGAACAAGAAGTGAAGACGACTTTGAGGTTTGAGCCTGGGTGATGGGAAGAATGGTTCTGTGACCAGAAAAAGGGAAGCTGGGGCTATGAGCTGGGCTGGGGGAGGGAAGATGAAGATGACGAGTTGAAAGTGCTGAATTTGAGATGCTTGGTGATGTGGTGTGCATATCTAGGAGTTAGGTGGAAATGTGTAGCTCTAAGGAGAGAGTAGGATACACATGAACAATAAAAGCACAGTGAGTCTGTTGCTTCGTGGAGTGTTGGCTGGAGTTCTCAGCAGTAGATGAACTTTGTGGGAAGGAGAGTGGAGCAGAGATTCCTTGCTTAGGGTCTGTGGGGAGGCTTGTGGGCTATGAACTCCTTAACATTTTAAGCAGAATGTTGCGTATTTGCAAAAGCCCGCAATTTTGTTGGCTTATTTATCCTAGACAAGGTTAAGAACCATTACTACATATAGAAAGAGGTGGACTGAGATGGTGCTTATGGAATTTATACATAGTTATTTCTGCCTAAAATAACCCAATCAACCTCTGCATTCCTGACTATCATCCCTCAGACTACAGTGGTTGTTGTCTTTACCACGGCATACTTTTAGATCAGGATTATTTCAAAATGTTTCTTCTTGCCAAGACAATTCAGTAGGGAAAGAATAGTCTTTAAAAAAAAAAGGTCCTGAGATGACTAGATATCCACATGTGAAAGAATTAATCTGGACCCTCTTACACCGTACATGAAAGTTAACTCAAAATTGATCAAAGACCTAAATATAAGAGCTAGACTATCAAACTCTTAAAAGAAAAACACCTTGTAAGGTGTAAATCTTGAAACCTTGGATTTACACAGGGAATTCTTGGATTAGAATTATACTTAGATAGGTACCTTAAGCACAAGAAACCAAAGAATAAGTTGGGCTTTTGTAAAATTCAACCTTTGTGCTTCAAAGACACTGTCAAGGAAGTGAAAAGTCAACCCGCAGAATGGTAGATATTTGCAAGTCATATTGCAAAGATCTGATAAGGATCTCACACATCCAGAACATATAAAAAATTCTTACAACTCAACAATAAAAAGAAAAATAACCCACTTAACAGTAGCAAAGGACTTGAATAAATACTTCTCCAAATAAAACAATTAACCAATAAGCACATGAAAAAATACTCAATATCATTAGTTATCAGAGAAATTCAAATAAAAAACACGTGAGATACTACTCCATATTCACTGGTTTGGGTGATAATAATAATCAACAATGACAGATAACATGTTGGCAAGGAATCTTCATACCCTGCAGTTGAGTGTAGAAAAGGTACAGCCACTTTGGAAAAACAGTTTGGCAGTTCCTTACAAAGTTAGACAGAGTTACCATCAGCCAGTCAGTTCACTCGCTCAGAAGTGTCCGACTCATTGTGACCCCATGAACTGCAGCACACAGGCCTCCCTGTCCATCACCAACTCCCAGAGTTCACTCAAACTCATGTCCATCGAGTCAGTGATGCCATCCAGCCATTTCATCCTCTGTCATCCCCTTTTCCTCCTGCCCCCAATCCCTCCCAGCCTCAGAGTCTTCTCCAATGAGTCAACTCTCCAACAATTCCACTCCTAGATATAAACCCAAGATAATTAAAAACGTATGTTCACAAGCTTGCACACAAATATTCACAGCAGCATTATTCATAATAGCTCCAAAGTGTAAACAACCCAAATGTTCATCAATTGATGAATGAATAGATAAAACATAATGTAGTCATACAATGGAGTATATACTATTCAGCCATAAGGAAGAATGAAGTACTGATCTACAGTATGATATGCATGAATGTTGAAAATAATATAAGTGAAAGAAACTGTACATATTGTATGATTTTATTTAAATGAAATATCTAGGACAGACAAATCTGTTGAGACAAAAGGTGGATTAGTGATTGACAGAAGCTGGGGGAGGAGAAGAATAGGGAGTGATACCAATGGGTGGGTACCAGGTTTCTTTTGGGGTGATGGCAATGTTCTAGAATTGGTGATGGTGGCTGGGAATACAATAAAAATCATCAGTTGATTTTGTGATATGTGAAATTGTATCTCAGTAAAAAGTATTCTTAAGTTTTTTTTTCTTTTTCTGATTGTCTGATTGCTTTTTATGTGGGATGGAAAATAATATCCATTATCCAAAAAGAAGAAATTGCATGACCAAAGTCATAGGGATAGGAAAGTAAAGAGAGATTTTAAAGAATCGTCTATTTAGACGGAACATTGGTGTGTATCCGGAGGAGTCAGGAGATGAAACCCAAATGGTTAATTGGGGCCAGAGTAATCAAGTCAGCCAGTCTCCAAATGAGTCATGAGGACTTACTTGGTGCCAGCCACTCCTTTGAGTGCTTGAACAAAAAAGATCTGCTCCCTACACACAGAGGGCTCAGCTGTCTTGCTCTGGTGATAAACAAATATTTAATTCAAATTCAATTAAGCAATTATAAGGGTGAGAAGGGCTGGAAGTTCAGAGTACTATGGAAACGTGATGGTGGGAATTCAGGGAAGTTATTGCAAGAAAGGGGAAGTTTAAGCTGAAGAGGATCTGACCTCCAGGCTAGCAGATTTTGACCAAACAAGTTGGAAACTGGTAGCCATTTAAAGGGGTCATGCCCCCAGGGGAGATAGGCGATTAGAGCAATGAGAGAGGAAGATGCAGCCAGTGGCGACAAATTTACCATGCAAGGCTCTTTGGGGTGCCAGTCTGGCCCCAAACACCCTGTACTGCCAGTAAAGCAGGGGCAGGAAGAACATTTTTTCAACAGTGACCGTCTGTGAGCTGTATATAGAGGAGTGTCCTTCCAGATGTTGCTGGAGAAAGGGCACTGGTGACTGTTCATGGAAGCATGATGGGCTCGCACAGCAGATCCTTCTTCCTCCCTGCTGAAAGCAATTCATCAAGAGCCCTTCCTGGCTTTTTATTTTTTTGGGTCAGGCAGATAGAAAAGTCATCATACAGCTTCATGTGCCTGGGTCACTTCTTTATCTTGAATTTGCTCCAATGGGAGTTGTGAAAATGAGCTGCTAGACCATGATGCATATATCCTTTATGTGTGTGTGTGTGTGTGTGTGTGTGTGTGTGTGTGTGTGTGTGTACCATGTCAGGGAAAGCTGGCGAGCAGAGTTTTGAGAACAATACTGTGAAACAAATTCTCCCTCTCTCTTTGTATCTATAAATTCTCACTATCTATACATATTTATCTCTCAGTCTGTGTGGGAGGTGCTGGGGGACACAGATGTGGATGACATGTGGGCTGAACTCAGGGACTCCCTATCTATTGAGAGACATAGGTCAAACACAACTATAATGTGTACCAAGGACTATTGGAAATTGAGGGTGGGAGAGGCTAGTTCCAACAGATAGAGAGGGAAAAAAAAAATTTCATTGAGTGAGAATTCCCATGCCAACTTTAGACTGTAAGCTTCTTAAAGACAGAGGCTGACTGTTTTTTTCCCCATTCACACTCCTGGGAGGCCCCTGAGCCGTTGATGGATTCAGCTGACTCACTGATAAGTCCTGCAGACTTTTGCTTCCTGGTTCCAGACCTGCGTGCTGGTCACTGACACCCTTTCTTTCATATTGCATAACTCTGTTTCTAGGGCTGGTGCTTGTTAGGAGGTCTGCAGCAGTTCTTGTGTTTATTGAAAAAAAAAAAGATACTAGTGAGAGGAAATTTGGTAATAATATAGCAAACATCCTGCCTGGCCTTTACATTCTGCTCCTCTTCCCCCTCCAGCCCCATGTTGTCTTGCACACCATCACTGGAGGTCCTAAAGGCCTAGAACCATTACTTCTTGGGCAAATCTGTTTCTTGGACAGTTGGAGCTTGGCCTGTGGCCTGGCTACCGGCAGTTCTCTTTTTCTAGGATTGTGTATCCGGAAAGGAGAGCGACCTAGCCAGTTGGGGTGGGCACAGTGCTTTGAAAAGTGGGAGCTTGGGAATGAATCATCTAGTGGCCCCCCTGGTGAGTAGGAGCTTCCTCTTTCAGCCAGTAGGATGCAGAGATGTTAAGTCACCAGAGCCACTCCGTTGTACTGGTTGCTATTGGTTTCTTTTGTTTAAAAGAAAAAAAAAAAAAGCAAAGTGGCAGTTTGCTAAAGAAGCTTTTGTTTGGTGGGAAAAGTGCTTCTACCTTAGACAGGAAAGGCGTCAGCAATGGCAGGAGGCGGTGCTGGGCAGTCTTCTCATGGAGCCATCTGGTGGTTCTTCACTGTAAGTGCTGAGCTTACATCCCTGTGGGCTGAGCTCCCTCGCCAGAGTTTCTCTCCTTGGAGAAATAGCCTCCCCAGCTCAGGGAAGAGACTTCTCTCCGTGACACTATACCCGATGGCTGCCCACTTTGATTTTCCTTCACTGTGGCTCTCAAGGGCCCACAGGACCTGTCCTGGGGCTTCCACCCTTCTCCTCCTATATCCAGACAGACCCCTCAAGCTCCAGGTCCCCTCGGCCCTTCTGCTCTTCCTGGGGCCCTTTGCATTCCCTTCTCTCTGCTCAGGTTGCCTTTCTCTAGCATCTTCTCAAGTCTGGCTTCTCTGTGCTCATAAATTAGCTCCGAGCTTTCCTTGCAGAGGTCTAGTTTGACTCCTCTCTTTAAAGCAGTCCTTGCACCAGGTCATTCTCCATCAATGATTCTTTGCCTTTTTTTACTCATAGGCTATTTAGTATAATCTAAAACGATCTCCTTCATTCATGGGCTTTCCCTTTGTTTATTGTCTGACTTAAGTCTGTTCGAGCAGACCCTTATCTGTTTCATCTGTTCTGAGAAAAACGCCTGACTTGTGTCGGGTGTTCAGTAAATACATGTGGGGAAAAAAAAAATGAATGAAAATGAAGTCACAAAACATGGAAAGGTAGAAGCCAGAGAGCCTAGAGGGGTTGTCTGAGGTTATGCCGGACCCCTCCTCATTCGCTGCTGCTGCTGCTGCTAAGTCGCTTCAGTCGTGTCCGACTCTGTGTGACCCCATAGACGGCAGCCCACCAGGCTCCCCCGTCCCTGGGATTCTCCAGGCAAGAACACTGGAGTGGGCTGCCATTTCCTTCTCCAATGCATGGAAGTGAAAAGTGAAAGTGAAGTCGCTCGGTCTTGTCCGACTCTTCGAGACCCCGTGGACTGCAGCCTACCAGGCTCCTCTGTCCATGGGATTTTCCAGGCAAGAGTACTGGAGTGGGGTGCCATTGCCTTCTCCGTCCTCATTCGCTGCTTCTTTCCAAATCACAGTCTACTGGAGGGTCTATTGCATGGCTAGCATCCGTTTTTCTATGGGATTATACTTTGGCTGCCAGGAATTTGGTTCTTGCTCACCATCCAACCCTGCTCTCTCCTTATCTTGGTGCAGTTTTTCCTAATATATATTCACAAACTCTAATAGCTTTAACAGGGGTTGTATTTATAAGGGAAGGTTGTCTTCCATCTTTGAGGCGCCATGGTTTTTAGATATTTCCAAATATTCAATGTAAAAGCATTGAACCATCAAGAGAAACGCATACCTCATCTGATCAAACCCTGCTGGTCAGTTTCTCTCACTGTCGAGAACACTTGGCATGCACATCCACGCTCCCTTGGTGGCCAGCAGCTGCCTTTTCTCCTGAAGATGACTTTTCATTTCCCAGCCAGCAGCCAAGACTCGACTTGCTCAGCTTCTTCAAGGAAGAGCCCTCAGATTCTGGTGGGGAGGGTGTCAGGTCATTGTTAGCCAGGCTTCCTGTGTCTGAGCCCAGACCTGATCAAATGTCCCTGCTCACTCTTTTCGTTTTTCCCCATTTTTCATGTTCCTGCTCAGTCTTCTCATTTTTCTCCAACCTTGGGTACCCTAGCATCCACAGGACAGCTGAGAACCCCAGGGGCTTGTTTGCCCTTTGACTGAGGGAGTAACTAGCAGTTTTCATGAGCTTTTCTTAGACTGGAACTTAATGTCTTTCTACCTTTTATTCTGGCAATGGAAGAGCTGAGCGGGTAGCAGGAGACTTGTTGGGGCTGGAGTTGTTTTCTGAACAGGTTGTGCTGGGGAGGCAGCCCAGGAGGGAGAAGGAAATTAGAGTCAGAAAATGCGTGTGCTCAGGGGTCCCTGGAGAACCTGCAGAGAAGCGGTCCCTCCCTTTGTAGCTGCAGACTCCTGAGCCCAGAGCAGTGAGATGACTTACTGGCTCAAGGTCACACATCAAGGCTGTGCAATTTATGGTACTCAGTTCAGCTTGGTTAGGGAAGTAGGAATCCCCTTGGACTGCCCTGGCTTTGTGAACTGGTGCACACAAAGGGTGTCAGGGCTGCTCTAGAGAACCCACATAGTTCTTTGAGTCGAGGAGAAATGAGTCAATTGCTAGTTCTTCTTAACTCTTGAACTTTAAAAATCTAAGTTGTGGTTCAGTATTTGAGGTGGAATGTGCGTTTGCTGAGGAGGTGGAAGGTGGCGGAGGATTCAGAAGATTCAGGTGATTAGGTTCTTTGAACTGTCTGTGGGAGGTGGGTGAGCATGACAGGGAGGTAGGCTTCTCCCCGGTGGTGGTAGAATAAAGCAGTGTTAGTGGGTCAACTGGATGTCAGCCCTTTCCCTCCTGGACTGCGGTGCGAAGAGTATCCAGTCGAGGTTTTCTTTGGCAGAATGACCGCTGTGTAAACTGGAATCAGAGAAAAAAGAATTGCTGCCTAGGGTTGTCTGTGACAGAGAATCTGTTGTGACCAATTTAATTCAGCTCAATGCGTCATTCTCAAGCATATACCCAGTAGAAAGCCAGATGTATTGTGGGGAATAGGAAGAAAGGCTTGTCAGTACTATGACATCTGAAACTGGTCCATCTTATTAAGAAATCAAGACCCACCTACATGGAGCAGACGGAAAATGAGACTGAAAAGCCTGAATGACAAAAGTCACGGTATAAACACTGTGTGTTCTGGAAAGTGATGAGGAAAAGGAGTCAGGAGAATGGGTTGCGAGGAGGTGAATGTGTGGGAGCAGGCAAGCCACTTAGTTGAGGGGGGGCTGGGTCTCCTTGGGGATGTGTTCCCCAGTGTGAGGATTCGCTCATGGTAGATGCTCAATAAAGACCTTCTCAGTGATGGAGGGAGGGCAGGGTGGACAAGAGCAGAGTGTGTGGAAGTGAGCAGAGGTCTGCGAGGGCCAGACCAACCTATCCGAGCAGAGAGAGCAGGGAGGCTGGAATGTTCCAGATACACAGTTTGGACTTGCTTGGAGGCCCAGGGGAAGCACAGGAGAGGCAGGGTGAGGTGCCTTGGAAGGCACACTCACCAAAGGTTAGGAAGATGAGGTGTTGGAGCGGGCTCTGCCCTTTCATTCTGTTTGTCTTAGCTGCTCAACATGCCAACGCAAGGTTGTCCCATGATTCTCTTTCAGGTCTACATTCTAGAGAATTCATCTCAGGGTTCTGTGCAGGGAGGATCCTTGGAGGCAGAGAGGCCTTTTGGCTCCAGGAATTCAGGGGCAGGAGACATGATGAAGGTGGCGGTGATGGGAGCAGCAAGGGAGGGGAGAATTGGGGAGATTTGGAAGTGACTCAGGATGCTTTTGGGTAACTTCAGTAGAGGGGGATCAGCACAGTTGGTTTCAGGGGAAGAGAGATTTTTGGTGAGGTGACATTTGGGGTACAAGGTGACTGTGAGAAGCAGTCAGAAATGAAAGATTGGCTGGATGAAACAGGGTAGGTAAAAGTAGAGCCTTGACATCAGACCAGGGGTACTTGGAATCCTACTCTAATGTTTAGCAGCTGTGTGACCTCAAGCACATGGCTTGGGTCAGGTGTCCACGTCATCCAATTTGCATGAGACTTTCCCAGGGACAGGGGAGCCTGGTGGGCTGCCGTCTATGGGGTCGCACAGAGTCGGACATGACTAAAGTGACTTAGCTTAGCTGTCCCATTTTAGCATTGAGAGTCCCATGTCCTGGGAAACTCTGCAGCCCCAAGCAAACTGGGACAGCTTGCCCTGGACCGTCCTAGTAGGAAAACTGCAAGCCCTTGGTTGTGGAACCCCCAAGGAGGTGGGCAAGCTTGGATGGTCAGTGAACCTACTTGAACAGCTTCAGCCTCAGTTTCCTCATCTGAAAAGCAGAGAGAAAAGCTGTTCCTTCTTTGGAGTGTGGTATGGATTCATTGAGCTGGTATGTGTAAAGCACACAGCATAAAAGTTGGCAAAACAAAAAGCTATAAAAAGTTTGTTGAAAGGGTGAGTTAGATCAATCAAGTGGATGAACCAGGTGGGTGCAGAGGGGATGGAAAGTAACCTGGTGTTGTCATGGGATGAGTGCAGAGCCCTAGGCTTTATGTACAGAACTTGCAAATTGGGATTCTACGTGTATTTATAAAAGAGGGTTTGCCAAGAAAATTAGTAAACAAGAGAAATGTTAAACTGTGGAAGAGGGCAAACCTTAGCAGCAGCATTTAGATTTTAATAATGTTTATGCTAATTATTAGTGAATATGTTTCTTCATTAGAGGTTTTCCAAGAGTCTCTAAAGATGGGCATGTCAGTTCTCTGGTTCACTTGACACTACGGCTGTACATGCTCAAACGAAATGAAACCACATTTTGTTTCACTATTTGTTCTTTCAACTCTTTCGTCAACTTACTCCACCAATAATTTACTTAGTGTTTTTCATGTGTTAGGCACAATGCTAGGCTCCAGGGAGGCTACAAAGAAATATGAGAAGTATTCTTTAAAAGTTTATTAATAAATTTATTAATTTAAGTTAAAAGTTTATTAGTAAAATTGTTTTATCATGACACTCATTTTCTTTATTTAAACTTGAACCACCACGGTCCTCTCCTTTATTCTTTCTCCTCTAGTATCAAGGCCTTTTGACAGCTCCGTGTGTAAGATTACACTAGGGTTAAAGTCCCTAGAAGCCAGACACATGGAAGTCAGAAAGTCCCCATCAGGGCATTTCAAAGGGATGGGCTGGAGGCAGGAAAGATAGACGAAGCACTGGAGAGAGAATGGGGTACTGAGAGAAAAGGGGGCCAGAGAGAGAGGGATTTCCAGGGAAAGGGTCTGAGACAGGAAAAAGAGGGCAGCAGGAGGCCAGAGGCCAAAAGGGAGAACGGCAGCTCACAGGGCACGTGGGGAGGAGAGGGCCGGGAGGAGAGAACCCTGAGGCACGAGCCGACAGGGAAGAGGAGACTCAGGGGCCGGAGGTGCTTAGCTGTAATCCCCTCATCCCCCCACACTGAATAAAAATGTTGCTGTTACACATGTGAGGTGAGGGCTTTTTTGTTTCGTGTGGTTTGTGTCTTTAGCCACAGCTAAGAGGAAACCGAGGTGGGGACCAGAGCGAGGAGAAGAGGCTGGGCCTCCAGCGCCACCCCGGCGGGGCCTGTCTCCCTCGGCCTGTGCTTGCGTCTCCTGCTCCAGGAGTCACCGCCTGCAGGCCCTTGGCGACACCAAAGGAGCAGGACTCCGCCATTTCCGTGGCCTGTTGAGGCCAAGCATCCCCAGGCGGATGAGGCTGCCTCCTGCAGGAGTTGGCAGCTGCCTTGAGCTTTGCCAGCGACCGCTTCCCCAAACTGCTTCCTCCTCAGAACCGCTCTGGTGCAACCTTAACGCCACCCTTCCTCTTCCTTCACCTGAAGAGGCAAAGCAGGGTCAGGCCAGAGAGGCTGCCCTCCTCCTTTCTTTCACTTTCTTCAAAGCTCTTTCCCCCTTTCCACGGTCCTGTGTTGTACCTCCTCAGTGCTTTCCTTAAGAGATTCGGGATAAAAAATGCATAACACATCCCAGGCCTCAGAGGCCAAGAAGAAAGAGTTGTGTGTAAATAATCAGTTCACTTTGCTTTGGAGAATGACCAGGCTGGAAGGGCCTGCAGAGTGCGTAATTGTTAGCCAAGAGCTGCGGACCAGAAGGTTGAAAAATTCCACAGCCTGAGCCAAGTGGTCAGATTGCTGGCTGCCTCTATCAGTAAAACTCTGAGGCCAGGTCTGGCCAGCCTGAGCACGGCAGCCATTGTGGTGCGGCACAGTAACCCCACACTGGTTTATCTCTTGGGTTCTGGTTTCAAGGGACAAAATCATTATAGACTGTAGACTTGACAGGAAGCCATATGATTGCATATCAATTTGGGGGCCTTTTAAAAAAATTATACTTTCAAATATATCTATTTGAAAGATGCTAAGCTATTAAGTGTGAAGATTCCCTGGAGGAGGGCATGGCAACCCACTCCAGTATTCTTGCCTGGAGAATCCCATGGACAGAGGAGCCTGGTGGGCTAGAGTCCATGGGGTCTCAAAGGGTCGGACATGACTGAAGGGACAGCAAGCAGGTGGGCACAAGCTATTAAATACAAGAAGTCAGACAATGCCTTTCTGAATCTGGCTCTGCTGTGTATCTCCGGACCCTTCTGAGCTCAGGCTTCCACGTTTCTGTGACTCATTTTTGCTTTGCGTTGCTAGACTCAGGATGCTTTTAGGTATTACTCAACTGCCTGGACAGTGCATATTCTGAACAAACTCGTGTAGATGGCATCTGCCCAGTATTTCCAGAGGCTCAGGGCTAACTTGGAGATGATTACATTAAATTCTGCTTCCATATCACGTAATAGTTTGTAAGCACTTTCCCTGTGCAGTATTTCACTGAAGCCTGAAACAACTCTGCTAGATGGGTACGGTGACTTCCCATTTGCTGATGAGGAAATGGAGGTCCAGAGAGGTGAACTGACTACCCGCAAAGTCTTAGAGCTTGTGGCAGGTCCAGATTTCCTGACTTAAACTGGAAACCTTTCCACTTCACCTGCTGCTTGTCAATGACAGAAAACTAAACATGATAAGTAATACAGGTTGAGTGTTTACTATTTGCCAGACACCATGCTCAGTACTTTAACATGCATTATCTCATTTAGTTTACTAAACAGATACAAGAGAGAGCTGATGCTATTATCCCCATTTTTAGATAAGAGAATTGAGGCTTAAAGGGATTAAATAAATTCCTCATTGTCACCTGAAGTAGTAAAGGGACTGAAATCCAGTGTGTTGGATCCCAGAGCTGGTGTCCCTAACCTCTGACCACTCATGCAGGGAAGATACTAATGGGGCTTCCCTGGTGGCTCAGTGGTAAAGAATCGGCCTACTAATGCAGGAAATGCAGGAGATGTGAGTTTGATCCCTGGACTGGGAAGATCCCCTGGAGAAGTAAATGGCAACCCACCCCGGTATTCTTGCCTACGAAATCCCATGTATAGAGGAGCCTGGTGGGTCGTAGTCCTCGGGATCACAAAAGGGTTGGACATGGCTTGGTGACTAAAAAACAACTCCACACACAGCCACAGAGGAAGATACCAAAGCCCTGTTCACCAAGTCCTCTGCAGACAGCAGAGTTAAACTGGTTGCCTGGTGGCCTGGTTTGGGGTGACGGAAGAAAATAGGAGGTTTGGGGACATGGAGGAGAGGATGAGGCTGGCATGGAGAAGGATGCGGGAGGTTTCCCATTCTGAGTGGCCACAGTGACAAGGACTGAAGGACAGGATGATGTTGATGTCACCGCTTCTTTTCAGCCATATGTGCTGTTGCGGTCTTTTTTATAGTGCCACATATGGCACTTTCTTAATTGAATTTTTCATAATAATTGATCTGACCTGTATCATTCTGTTGGCTTTAGCAAAGCAAATTCTGACACATTTTGATATTAGAACTAAAAATATGTTTCCAACCAGCTGAGGAGCCATAAAGCAGGCTGAACTCATACTAATGATAATGTACAATCTGCTTGCTACCATAAAGTTCTTATTATTTACATGGAGCAAATCATCCAGAGATAATGTGAGCCTAGAGTCCCTTCCAGTTTTCGCTCTCTTCTCTAATTTACCAAATGAGTGCAGGAGAGGGCTGAGAAGTCTCCCCGGGTCACCTTGTTGTGCCCTTCCCGATGTCTCAGTGTGTCATGCGGCATCTTCCTGGTGCTTGGCAGTCTATGGGATGGTCATCCTCGGTGGGTCTGGAGGGCTGTTTCAGTTGAAAAGCCCACATTTCAGGGAGGGGACATGTATGCTCATGTTCTTGGTGTTTTTTTTTCTTCTTCTTTTAAAATGCTTTAAAAATGCTTCATTTTATTTTTTTAAACAATGTGTTGGCCACACTACATGGCTTAGTTCCGCAATCAGGGACTGAACCTGCACTCCTGAATTGGAAGTGTGGAACCTTAACCACTGGACCACGGAGAAATTGCATCAGGGGTTTCTTTCTGGGCATCTTCTCTGAAAAGGTCCTGGTGACACTCAGAAGGGACTGCACTCACCTGGGCTCTGCCTGTGCGGGCCTCCTTCCACTGTGCCCCCTCCACGCAGGGCAAGGGTTCTGCAGGGCTGAGGAACTATGTTCCATTCAGAGCCCATGCCCCTATGTACTTCAGGTGCCAGGACCCTGAATTCCTGCCCACATAGCCCTGCACCCGCTTCTGCACCCAAGCTTATTCTCTAGGCCTGACTTCCCAGGAGTCCACCATGATGTTGGTGTACACTCTGAGTTCTGAGGGGCTTGAAGAGGCAGTTGTGGCAGGGGCGGTGGGTACAGCTTGGACATACGGTCCGAGGGGTCTGTGTATGTGTGAACAAGGCCCCTCGCAATGTGGGAGAGAGCCAGGGGTTGGAGGAGATGGAGTATGGCCTTGGGTTAGGGACCCCCTTCTCTTGCTCACTGAGGAACTCTGAGGGGTTTGAGACTTGAACTTGATCTTCCAGGTCATTATGAAGGTCTGTTAGCTGAGGCAAGGGAATAAAACATATTTCCTCAGCTTGTTAGCTTGTTTTATGCACCTGTTGTGTGCTTAGATGTGTGATTTGTGGATCTCCCCTCTGCACGCCAGGCACTGTGGTGGGATAGAGATGGGAGTAAAGGAGACAAGACCTCAGTTCTAGAAGTGAGCTCTCTGTCCTCTTGGGGTAGCTGAAGCGTACATAGGCAATTGCAGTGCAGTGTGAAAACGCTGAGAAGGGGAGTCTTCTAGTAAGGAAGGTCATGAAACCCTCTTGAAGAAGTAATGATTCAGCTCATTGCAGAAGAGTGACATGTTTGGGCAATTTCAAAGGTTTCTAAATAGAACTAGAGCTCTTAGAGGATGGGGCGACCAAACAAAACAGGACCTAGTAGCCATTTTTAGGGAGGCTATGGCTCAGCTGCTTGCCAGTGCAGGAGATGAGGGTTCAGTCCCTGGGTTGGGAAGATCCCCGGGAGAGGGGAATGGCTATCTACTCCAGTATTCTTGCCTGGGAAATCCCATGGACAGAGGAGCTTGGCTGGCTACAGCCCCTGGAGTTGCAAAAGAGCTGGACACGACATGTGCTAAACTTGGTGGCAGTAGGGAACCAGTGATGAAAGCTTATAGGCAGGACAATGGCAGTTTTTCAAATTATTGCAATTGAAATATACATACTTGCTATGGTCTGAGTGTCTGTGGCTCCTTAAAATTCATATGTTGAAATCCTAATGCCTGATGTGATGGTATTAGGAGGTGGGCCTTTGGGAGGTACTTAAGCCATAAAGGTGGAGCCCCCATGAATGACCTTATAAAAGAGGCTCCAGAGAGGGGACTTTCCTGGTGGTCTAGAAGAACTCGCCTTTCAATGCAGGAGTCTCGAGTTCAATCCCTGGTCGAGAAACTATATCCCACTTGAGAAAACAAAAAATCCCCGTGCCATATTTACAAAAAGGCTCCAGAGAGATTCCTAAGCCCTTCACCATGTGACACCAATGAATGGAAAAGAGGGCTCTCACCAGAACACGACTATGCTGGCACCTGGATCTTGGGCTTCTCAGACTACTGTGCGAAATAAATTTCTGTTGCTAAAAGCTACCCAGTCTATACTACTTTGCTATAGCAGCCCAAATGGACTAAGATGATAACTACTTTGTGTTCCCTAGTATTTCATTCAAAATATTTTTCTAGGTTTCTACACAGGTTTCATAATTACTGTTTATACTTATTAATCAAATGGGCACTGTTTTACTGCATCGCATCTCTATTGTTGGGCGTGGAGTTTTTTCCCCCCAGTTTTTGCCGCTCAGCCCTTCTCCTGGTTCAGTCAACAGGGTAATGGACATCTTCATTTTCTCACGTGTATAACCACCCCTCTGCCGCCTTATCCCCCATTCTGGCTTCCACTGGAATGAACATCTTACTAATACTATCTTTCTAGGTGTTATTTCTGGAATTGACTGTTAAAGGGATGGAAAGTCTTTCGGCTCTGACTTGGTTTCACCATTGTACTTTCTAAACAAGCTGTGCTGAATCATACTCTCTTTACCAGCATAACATAAGCAGGAACATTTCTTTATTTTCTCTTTTTGGTAAAAGAACTGTCTTTCTGGGCATACCATTTGTCTGAATTCACCTGCTGAACTGTGTAAAGCCTGGGCTATTCATCACATACTAGGCCTGACATTCCAAAGAGTAAGAAAACCACATAGAATTTGAGGTTATTAGTCAAGGATGGAGATTTTTTGAGATGGAAAGTGTCAGAACCATGAGTTAAAGTTAAAACCAAGTTTAAATCACTAGTGTTATTGATACAATTTTGCCAAGTTCCTTACCCTATAGTTTTTTGTCAGAATTTGAGTTTTTCCCTTGAGATTGCACTCAATCTCAAGTGCACTATTTTTTTAAAACCCATTTTGGTTGCACTATTTTTTTAAAACCATTTTGGAGCCTTTTGTCCATCAACAGAAAATAACAGGGAAAGGCACTGGTCTTTGGTATCATAAAAACCTATTTAGGTAGAATGTGGCATTAATGCCTTCCCCTGAAATATGGTCAAAATAAAGATGACATTTAACCATCCTTGTTACTACAGCGCATAAAAAAAAGAATTGCCTCCTATTCTGTGGAGTCCTACAAGTAATAATATATTTTTATAACAGCAGTAGCAGTTACTTTAGCTAGATTCATGTTTGTCTTTAGCAGGAAAAGTTGGTCCCAGGAAGGTTCCAGGAGATTGTCTTGGCTAATGTTAGACATGTAGGAGGGGGTAATATATAGCATCTTGGCTTTAGAATGATGAGTTTGAATCTCAAATGTGGGAGTGCATCATTTCCTCTTTGAGATCACTCTGAAGGAACATTGGGATATGGGAGACTTCAAAGGAGTGGAAATTATCCTCTACAGAGTCAGGAGAAGTGGGATCCAGTCTCTACTCTGTCCCTAATTACTTAATTCAATATCTGTATGGTTCTGGATAAAAACTTTTTGAGCATTCTGATAAAGCCCACATGTATGTATTGGTAGGAAAGAGACGTGAGAAGGGCTGCCTTGGTGGCTCAGTGGTAAAGAACTTGCCTGCCAATGCAAGAGATGTGGGTTTGATCCCTGGGTTGGGAAGATCCCCTGGAGAAGGGAATGGCAACCCACTCTAGTATCCTTGCCTGGGAAATCAGAGGCAAGAGGAGCCTGGACAGAGGAGCCCAGTGGGCTCCAGTCCATGGGGTTGCAAAAGAGTTGGACATAGCTTAGCGACTAAAATAAAACCAAGAGACAAGGGATGATTTAGTACTTGCAAGGAAAAGGACATTGAACTCTTCCTGGAGATTGTCTCTTTTCTGTTGATTAAAACATATTGGCAATGCTTGGGACCACCAGTGCCAGGCCAGCTGATTTGGGAAACTGAGGGATTCAGTAATGGGAAGACTTGATGACAGGTACTGTGGAGCATAGTGTGAGTGTCAGGAAACTTGAGTCCTGACATGGCTCATCTTCTCTGTTATTGGGACTTGAGCATCTCAAATGTCTTCCCTGACTTTTAAGAAAGTATCTTCAACCATTGAGTGAGCTAACTAATTTTGTGGTATCTGGAGATTTCTTCCAGCTTAGGCATTTGGTAGTTCGGTGATTTTTTTTTTTTTTTCTGAGAAAATTTCAATCTTTGCACTTATTTCCACATGGAACTTTCATGGTCTTGAATTGACTAGCTCCTGGAAACGGATCATAAATAATTACCTGTTGAATTAAGGAGACTCCTCTGTGCTACTTAGATTATACTGTGGAAGTATAGTTGGGATAGTATATGTTATCATGTGAAACATCTATTTCTGCTTTATTGACTATGCCAACACCTTTGACTGTGTGGATCACAATAAACTGTGGAAAATTCTGAGAGAGATGGGAATATCAGACCACCTAACCTGCCTCTTGAGAAATCTGTATGCAGGTCAGGAAGCAGCAGTTAGAAGTGGACATGGAACAACAGACTGATTCCAAATAGGAAAAGAAGTATGTCAAGGCTGTATATTGTCTCCCTGCTTATTTAACTTCTATGCAGAGTACATCATGAGAAACACTGGGCTGGAAGAAGCACAAGCTGGAATCAAGATTGCCGGGAGAAATATCAATAACCTCAGATGTGCAGATGACACCACCCTTATGGCAGAAAGTGAAGAGGAACTAAAAAGCCTCTTGATGAAAATGAAAGAGGAGAGTGAAAAAGTTGGCCTAAAGCTCAACATTCAGAAAACCAAGATCATGGCATCTGGTCCCATCACTTCACAGGAAATAGATGGGGAAACAGTGGAAACAGTGTCAGACTTTATTTTTTGGCCTCCAAAATCACTGCAGATGATGATTGCAGCCATGAAATTAAAAGACACTTACTCCTTGGAAGCAAAGTTATGACCAACCTAGATAGTATATTCAAAAGCAGAGACATTACTTTGCCAACAAAGGTCTGTCTAGTCAAGGCTATGGTGTTTCCTGTGGTCATGTATGGATGTGAGAGTTGGACTATGAAGAAGGCTGAGCGCTGAAGAATTGATGCTTTTGAACTGTGGTGTTGGAGAAGACTCTTGAGAGTCCCTTGGACTGCAAGGAGATCCAACCAGCCCATTCTGAAGGAGATCAGCCCTGGGATTTCTTTGGAAGGAATGATGCTAAAGCTGAAACTCCAGTACTTTGGCCACTTCATGCGAAGAGTTGACTCATTGGAAAAGACTCTGATGCTGGGAGGGATTGGGGGCAGGAGTAGAAGGGGACGGCAGAGGATGAGATGGCTGGATGGCATCACTGATCGATGGACGAGAGTCTGAGTGAACTCTGGGAGTTGGTGATGGACAGGGAGGCCTGGCGTGCTGCAATTCATGGGGTCGCCAAGAGTCAGACACAACTGAGTGACTGAACTGAACTGATGGTCAAGTAGAAACAGAGGAAGAAAAAACAAAATTTATATTTCATTTTAGTTTCTGTAAGGGAAGAGAGAGGGTCTGATGATTGAAAGGCTTGGAGAACTGGGGGCATTAGGTAGTGGTAGAATACTACTTTTTTGAAATAAACAAGATGTCAATAGGATATTCAAAGGTTAGCAAGTTGGAAATATAGTTGAAGATGGTCCAGGTAGAAGATGGTAGAAGACCTGTGTCTCCTACTTCGTTGAAAATAAATTTGGTTGATTCTTAGCTCAGCAAGAGAAACCTCAGTTATCTTACTGACAGGATTCAGGAGATTTCATGTCATGTCAGTGTCTATCATTTTTTAGAGACCATATTCAGCATTTGACTTTGTCTTGGTACACCTTATAAATATTATCTTCAGGGACAAAGAAGCCCCTCTTAGTGTATGAGGTGGTTACATAAGTAGACACTTTGTGCTTGCATGATTGAATCAATATTATGAAAACTGTCCTCTAATGTTCTTCATTGCCATTATGATTTTTTCTTCGTACAATTAAATGTTATTCAAGTCTCAGGGCTGTTTTCGAAAGGAAATGCCTGGAGCATTCAATAAGTTTTGTTTTGGGAAGGTGAGGGTGGAAGATTGTAATAGGGAGGTGCGGGGAAGGGGTCACTTTGTCCCAGCTAGAGCCTTCTCTCTAAAGAGGATAATTGGGCCTTTGGAGCAGACCCAGTACATCTTCTTCTGTCCTTATTTTCTACCTTCTGTTTCCATGAAGCCAGCTCACTAGTCCTAACCAGAAACTCTGGTGTGGAATTTGTAAGAATCCCATCTTGAAGATGTTCTTCTAGGCTGCAAGGGCTCAGTTCAGTGAAGAGCACACCTTCAAAACAGCTTTCCTGGGCTGTTATGACAGGCCCCACTTGCTTGTACAGTGTAGGAGGAGTGTGTTCGTACACTGAGCCTTCTCAAGCTTGGGTGGTAGGTCACATTCTTCCTTGGCCAAGGCAGTAGTTTCTTCCCATTATTAGTATAGCTAAATCGTAACTCTAAGAGGCTTAGATATTTGTGGTTCATGTACCTATGGTTTATCTTTCTGGTGAGCAGTCAGGGAATCCCTGGGATTTATCGAAAATTCTTTCTATGGAGAAATTAGTAGCTGATTTAAGGGAATGAAGGTTACATACTGTGATGGTTAATTTTATGTGTCAACTGAGTTAAGAGATGCTCAGATGGTTGATAAAATACTATTTCTGAGTGCGTCTGTGAGGATGATTGGGAAGGAGATACATATTTGAATCAGTAGACTGAGTAAAGAAGATCTCTCCCACCAATATCAGTGGGCCACATGCAATCATTTGAAGGCCTTAATAGAACCGAATGGTGACAGAAAGAATTTTCTCTCTGAGAGTATATCCATCTTCTCCTGCCTTCAGATATCAGCGTTCTTGGTTCTCAAGCCTTCCAACTCAGAGGGGGATTTACTCTGGTTCTCAGGCCTTTGGGTTTGGACTTGAATTACGCCACCAGCTTTTCTGGGTCTCCAGCTTGCAGACGGCAGATGGTGGGACTTCTCAGCCTCTATAATCATGTGAGCCAATCCCTCAGAATAAATCTCTTTCTATACATCTATATATATCCTATTGGTTCTGCTTCTCTGGAGAATCCTGGTTAATTCACACACTAAAGCCTCTTTAGACTATTAATACAGAGAACAATCAAATCCTTTGATTAATGCACACACTTTATTTTCTCAGCATGTGAAATATATCAGACATTGGGTATACCTCCAAATCCAGGACATGGCCCTGAATTTCAAGGTACTCTCTCTGATGGGTCAGATTAAGAAGCGACCCCCATAGGACAATAGCCTAATGGGAGGAGAGAAGGGCTATCTTTACTCAAAAAGATCAGGGAGACCCTCCACCTCCCCACCCTGAGGAAGTCAGAGTTGAACAGCCCCAAGAAGAACCGGAAGGTGTCTATAGGGAGAAAACCCAAAGAGATCCCCAGTTGAGAGCAGCACAGCTGTAAAAAGAACATACCCTTCTAGGAATCGCAGATAGTATGGGACAGCTAACGAACAGTGCATGTGTGTATTTTGGGGTAAAGTAGAATGGGTAAGTGGTGAGGAGTGAAGTTGGAGAGGGAGGCAGAGACCAAGTCACCAAGACCCTGCCTTGTATACTGTTTCAAAGAATTTGATCTTTGTCTTTTACTGATAACATGGCATCCAAAGATTGTAAGCACAAGAATCATATTCATTCAGTAATTCAGTGGGTATTCCTGGGTACCCACCATGTGCCAAGTGGTTTTAGGTCCTGATGTTACAGCAGCAGAGACGGCTGGGCTCATGGCAGACGTGAACTGATGTGATTTCAGAAGAAGCTGTGTGGCAGCATTGTGGTGGGTAGATCGGGCTCAGGGCCAAGTGAGAAGTGACGATCCTAGACTCATTGTTTTACCTGCACTGAGACTGTCTGGGATGTGTTGATCATTATTTTCAGCAGTCTCCAGAGAAGGACAGTAGCTTATTTGCAGTATTAAAAAAAAAAATTTTTTTTTTTTTTCAAATACTGTGACCTGAGTAAATACTCATGAGAAGTCCAATGAATTAACAAGGCAGGGCATTTACAGAAATAATAGTCACAGTGTTTATATATTAATTACTGGAATATAGAAACACACGCAAGATGGGAGAAGTTGTGCAAAGAGTTTGGGAAGTGACACTAAGAGGTACTGTGGGAGAGCAAGAAAGTGAAGAAAGAGAAGAGATGTGTTATGTAGCCAGCTGCCACCCTGGCCATGGAGCCTGAGCCCACTGGGGAATTTAGAACACAATTCTCTCAGCTAAAGGACTCGGAGGCTAGAGTGTTTATCTCACCAACTCCTTGCCTGTCAGTAGTTAAGGGCTGCCCTGTTTACTGACTAATCATATTCCCAAGGCCAGGGAGTCCAGGTGATCATTAGAAGCAGCCATCAGTGTGTGGAGGTGGATGCTAAGGAGATCTGGGAGGGGCAGTGATGACATCTGTTATGGGAGTTAGTAATTCTGGGGTGCTTTTCATTCACTCATTCACAGGTGTCATACTCTATGGGCTTCCCTGAGGGCTCAGTGGGGTAAAGAATCTGCCTGCCAGTGCAGGGGACTCAAGTTTGATCCCTGGGTTGGGAAGATCCCCTGGAGATGGAAATGGCAACCCACTCCAGTATTCTTGCCTGGAAAATCTCATGGAGAGAGGAGCCTGGCGGGCTACAGTCCATGGTTTGCAAAAGAGTCAGACACAACTTAGAGAGTAAACAACCGCAACAATCATACTCTATATTTGCAATAATATGTATACAAACAGCAATCGTAAGGATGAGATGAGGTGACTGATTCTTGACTGGGCAATTTAGCCCTACATCAGCCAGTCTAGAATTGTTTTTGATTGTCACAGTCAGAAGGCGAAGAGTGACTAGTAACTAATAGGTAGGTCAGGGATGCTGTTAAACATTTTATAATGCACAGGACAGACCCCCATCCCCCACCCCTGCCCCAACCCACAAAAATGTATCCAGTCTAAAATGTCAAGAGTGCTGAGTTTGAGAAATTCTGGGTTAGATTAATGATATTGCAGAAATAAGAATGCCAAGATTCAGAGAAATCAAATAATTTTGGTGGGCTTGTAAACCTAGTGCATGTCCCAGCCAGGATTTGAATCAAGGTTTATCTGCTTCCAAAGCCTCTGCTTTTTGATTTACATTGGTCTGCCTTCCAGACTCAGAGACAGAGAGAAAGAGAACTCAAATACCAGAGGCTCATGGAAAAAAACTTCAGCATCAGTACTGGCCATGTCTTCTGGCCCAGGACTTCAAAGGAGCCTGGAGCTGGCTGGAACTGGAGGGGGTTGGGGAGAGAACACCTTTTGCATCGTTCCCTGGCCTCTCTCTCTCCTGGGCAAGTTGGGGCAGGCTTGGTGGGCACAAGTCCCAGAACTGCATACCAGGGCTGGCGAGGTGCCCTTAGCTGGAAGCTCTGACTCCTTCCCAATGCATAAGGATGCCTTTCTCTGCCAAAGCTGGCTGGTGGTTCTTTATGGAATGGCAACTTTCCCCATCCCCCTGGACTTGGGACGATCTTCTGGCAAGCATATGCAGTGAAGAGTTACAGGTGGTGCAGACATGGTTTGGAAGAAATCCCAGCTGGGCCTCCTCCCAGGAGCCTTCTGATCACTCACCAGATAACTCGAGCTTGCTTGCAGAATCCCAGGAATCTTCGCTGCTCCAGGAAACCAGCTTCAAGGGCAGCAAGAGCTTCTGAGAAGATAGAATAATCCTGGAAGCTGAAACTGCTTTGTCCTTTTGCTTCCTTAGTTTAGAGCTATTTTCACAATACTGTTAAATTCTCCATTTTTTCTTGTGGTGGGAATAAATACAAAATTTAAGAGGAAAAATAAATTAAGGAATGGGAAATATCAAGGAGGAAAGGAAGACTCAGAATCTGGTGACTTGATCTAGATACTTCTGTGTCTCTGAACTTGACCTGTTTCTTCTTTGGGAGATGAAGTATACATTGTTTTTCTTTAGGCATAGGACATAGGCTCTTTCAAGAACTTTGAGCTCTGTAGAGTCAAGTCTTCTGGTTTCCAGACCTACATCTCACCCTAGAGGGAATTCACATCTATCACACATGTTGTTCTTGATCTGTTTAATCAAGCTTTCATTTGATGTTGGTTGGAATTTCACATCTGGATCAAGTACAGAAAAATTAAATGATTCCAGCAGCTTAAGTCTAAAGAGGATCATTAACCTTTGGCATCAAATAAAATTTTAAAACCTAGTACATCTCAGTAATATGCTTCAGGAGGCATTGGGTAGTAGCTAGTTTACTTGCTTATTTCATTTCTTTCACTTATTCGATAAACAGTCATTAAGTACTTAGCATGTTGAAGGCTCCTTTGTAGAGGCTGCAGAGATGTTAAAGTACTTATGCTCAAGGTCTCTCTTCTCCTTGAGATCTTCAGATCTAATGGGAAAGGAGAGAGAAAAAGCTATCTCACATTACAGGATATAAATAGTATAAGAAAAGTATGAAAAAGTACAGTGATTCCTTTCTGTTCTTTTTTATGAAACAGCTCTGGTTTGCTGATGAGGCAGCAAATACGGGCTACCTTTTTAATAAAATAGGTCCTGAAAAGGAAGAGAAAAGAATCTTTTGTCTGAGGGGTAAAGTTTGGGGAAAATACACTGAGTGGGTTTGGTTCCCAAGTAATTTAAATTGATTTAATTGCCTTAAAAACTCATTTTATTTTTACATCATTGTTTCCATTAAAGCAACTAACTTACTGTAAACTTGTTCAGTTCAGTTCAGTGGCTCAGTCGTGTCCGACTATTTGCAACCCCATGAATCGCAGCACGCCAGGCCTCCGTGTCCATCACCAACTCCATTCTTTTAACCATTTATCCTGCAAACATTTATTAAACACCTATTATGTGCTTGACACTGTGCTAAACATTTAGGGTGCAAAGAATAATAAACACTCTTCCCATTCTTAAGGATTTATAGTCTAGGAAGGGAGAGAGGCATGTTAAATATTCATACAACTGCACACTAGGGAATGACAGGTACTAGGACAGACAACTATACAAGCCGCAGAAGAGTCACGATAACAGGAGCGGTCTGTTCTGAGCTGGGATCCAGAAGAAGGGTCACATAAGAGGTGTTTCTTGAGTTGAGGTGTGAATGTGAGGTGTTAGTCAAGGTGTTAGTCAAATGCTGCTGGTAGAGAGCACTCGAGGAAGATAGATGGAATGAGAGCACAGATCGTGTAGCCTGGTTCAGATCTTGACCATGCAACAAGCTGTGTGACCTGGGCAAGTTAGTTACCTGACCTAGTCCCCCTGGTTCCTACCTTTGTTTTTGGCTTGTGAGGATCTTTGTTCCCTGACCAGGGATTGAATCTAGGACCTTGGCAGTGAAAGCAGTGTGCAGAGTTCTGACCAGGGACCCAATTTCTTCTTCTGTTTTTTTTTTCCCCCCTTTTCTTTTGTCCTGGTTCCTTATAAGTAAGGAGGGACTAGTAAGAGTTTATAAAAATAATAAGCTTCAAAGAGTTCTCATGAGGAAATTCCCTGGCGGTTCAGTGGTTAGGACTGTGTGCTATCATAACTCAATCCCTGGTCTGGGAACTAAGATACTGCAAGCTGCCTGGCCAAAAAAAAAAAAAAGGAAAAAGAAAAAAAAAAGTTTTTTGAGTTTTAAAGGAAGACTTATATATATGTGCTTTTAACAACATGTGTTTAGGGAATTCTGTACATTTTAAAAAGAAGGTTATTGAAGGGAAAACAAATAAACAAATCAGAAGAGTTTCACCAGAGTTTGTATCAGATGGAGCTTCCTATACATGCTAAAGAGTTTCCACTTTATCCTGCAGATTATATGGGATTACTAAAGACTCTTAGCAGGAAGTAACATGATTTGTGTTTTAGAGGGTTACTCTGGCGCAGAATATGGAATGGACTGTGTAGTACGAAAGTTAGCAAAGTCACCTGGGAGACTACAGCAAACTTCCTGACAAGACATGATGGAGGCGTGGAAAGGGAGACGAGATGGATTCGGTCCATATCACGGAGATCAAACCAAAAGGACTGAGTGAATTGCATGATGGGAGATGGATAAATCATAGTCTAAAACATCTCTCCTATCACCTGGCATGGTGGAGAATTGAGAGGTGGTAAGTGGTAGCTTTTATAGCAATATGGCTACCAAAATGCCAGCTTTAATGAAAAGGTGGTGTATTACAGTTTGTATCAGTTATGCCTTATTCACAAATTTTTATCAAATATTAAAGTTTACTAGTGATCTATTTCTGCTTTATTGACTATGCCAAAGCCTTTGACTGTGTCGATCACAATAAACTGTGGAAAATTCTGAAAGAGATGGGAATACCAGACCACCTGACCTGCCTCTTGAGAAACCTATATGCAAGTCAGGAAGCAACAGTTAGAAGTGGACATGGAACAACAGACTGGTTCCAAATAGGAAAAGGAGTAGGTCAAGGCTGTATATTGTCTCCCTGCTTATTTAACTTATATGCAGAATACATCATGAGAAACGTTGGGCTGGAAGAAGCAGAAGCTGGAATCAAGATGGCCAGGAGAAGGAGAAATATCAATAACCTCAGATATGTAGATGACACCACCCTTATGATAGAAAGTGAAGAGGAACTAAAAAGCCTGTTGATGAAAGTGAAAGAGGAGAGTGAAAAATTTGGCTTAAAGCTCAACATTCAGAAAACCAAGATCATGGCATCTGGTCCCATCACTTCATGGCAAATAGATGGGTAAACAGTGGAAACAGTGCCAGACTTTAATTTTTTGGGCTCCCAAATCACTGCAGATGGTGATTGCAGCCATGAAATTAAAAGACTCTTACTCCTTGGAAGGAAAGTTATGACCAACCTAGAACCTAGACAGCATATTCAAAAGCAGAGACATTACTTTGCCAACAAAGGTCCATCTAGTCAAGGCTATGGTTTTTCCAGTGGTCATGTATGGATGTGAGAGTTGGACAGTGAAGAAAGGTGAGCGCCAAAGAATTGATGCTTTTGAACTGTGGTGTTGGAGAAGACTCCTGAGAGTCCCTTGGACTGCAAGGAGATCCAACCAGTCCATTCTAAAGAAGATCGGTCCTGGGTGTTCTTTGGAAGGAATGATGCTAAGGCTGAAACTCCAGTACTTTGGCCACCTCATGCGAAGAGCTGACTCACTGAAAAAGACTCATGCTGGGAGGGATTGAGGGCAGGAGGAGAAGGGGACGACAGAGGATGAGATGGCTGGATGGCATCACCAACTCGATGGACATGAGTCTGAGTGAACTCTGGGAGTTGGTGATGGACCGGGAGGCCTGGCGTGTTGCGATTCATGGGGTTGCAAAGAGTTGGACACGACTGAGCAACTGAACTGACCTGAACTGAAATGATAGAAATGAGAATTATGTCCTTCAGTTCGGTTCAGTCTCTCAGTCATGTCTGAGAGACATCAGACACCAACTCCTGGAGTCCACCTAAATCCATGTCCATTGAGTTGGTGATGCCATCCAACCATCTCATCCTCTGTCATCCCCTTCTCCTCCTGCCCTCACTCTTTCCCAGCATCAGGGTCTTTTCAAATGAGTCAGCTCTTCACAATAGGTGGCCAAAGTATTGGAGCTTCAGCTTCAACATCAGTCCTTCTAATGAACACCCAGGCCTGATCTCCTTTAGGATGGACTGGTTTGGATCTCCTTGTAGTCCAAGGGACTCTCAAGAGTCTTCTCCAACACAAGAGTTCAAAAACACCAATTCTGCACTCAGCTTTCTTGATAGTCCAACTCTCCACCCATACATGACCATTGGAAAAACCATAGCCTTGACTAGATGGACCCTTGTTGACAAAGTAATGTCTCTGCTTTTGAATATGCTGTCTAGGTTGGTCATAACTTTCCTTCCAAGGAGTAAGAGTCTTTTAATTTCATGGCTGCAGTCACCATCTGCAGTGATTTTGGAGACCCAAAAAATAGAGTCTGACACTGTTTCCACTGTTTCTCCATCTATTTGCCATGAAGTGATGGGACTGGATGCCATGATCTTAGTTTTCTGTATGTCCTTCAGTGCTTCATATTTATCAAGAATTATGCCAAGCTTTTTCTATGTATTATTTTATTTAATTTTCTCAACCCATATCCCCATTCTTTAGATGAAATTACTGAGGCTCAGATTGATAAAGTAACTTCCTATAGGTCCTACAGCTAATGAGTAGAGGAGCAGAGATTTGGTCACTCCTCTGAGTTCCTGCAGAGCGTGCATTACATGTTGTTACTTAGAAATTGGAGTAAAAATTAGGAGAGAAGGAATTTAGGAAAATTGTCTATTTCCCAAATGGCTCTCTCTTCCTGAAGTACTTATTGTATTTGGTCTTAGCTTTCAAAAGCCTGTAGAGACAAGGCAGAGAAAACACCCAAAAACATTCCCTGTGCCCCAGAGTCTCTGAGCTACTTGGGGTGGTGCTGGCTCTCGTCCCTGTGGTTTCATAATGCATTTTCCTCTCCCAGGCCACATTCAGACACTGCTCCAAACAAATGGCAATTCTGTTTTCCTTCTGCTAATGGGTAAAATTGTCAACTTACTCTATCTTGTCAGTTGCTGTTTTGCAAGAAACTTCTAAAAATTTAATCATTGGGAATGTTTAGTCACCGAATGGATTTTCAAAGGGAGTTTAAAAACAGACAAAAAAGCCTGCCTTACCTGCTCAGTAAGGTGTAGTAGGGGGCCCAAAGAGATCACATGTTAATTTTTTTAAATAATGAGATTTTATCCAAATAAAGAGAGGATATGTTCTTAGATCTTGACTCTTAGACACCTTATAAATAAGGGCATCTTGATGCAATCATTCAGAAGGAAGGAAGGTCAAAAAATAAAGCTTGGGCAGAGATGCTGCATAGGAGGGATGTGTCGTGGATGTATTGTTGATCAGACATAGCAGTATTCTAGTTCTGTGACCTTGGCAAATTTTGTAATATCTCGAAGCCTCTGTTTCTTTATTTGAAAAATGGGGATACTCATCAAAGCTCTTTCTAGGGTTACTGGGACTATTAAACTAGCTAATACAGTGCTCAGTAAAGGAACTGCCACTGAGTTATAGTAGCAAAAATAATAGCAATTGTATTATTTTTATTAATCATCAGCTTGTTCTACCTGGTGGTCTCACCAGACCAGCTGGGTGAGCCCTTAGTTGCTGACAGCTCTTTGGCACAACTGTTCTGATAGAAGACTAGGAGGAGTCTGGTTGTTGACCAGGGATTTTATTTTGCCCATTAAAATGCTATCATAGTCTTTTTGCAAACCAGCCACACCCTGGCAGGAAGGAGGCCCTCTCCCATGAGGTTGTCATGAGTCTGTCTTCCTGCAGCAGTGGCTCAAGAGATAAAGCGGTTTCATCTGAAAATTGGCAAGTGTTAGTTGCTAGTCATGTCTGACTCTTTGTGACTCTGAGGACTATAGCCCACCAGGCTCCTCTGTCCGTGGAATTCTCCAGGCAAGAATACTGGAGTGGGTTGTCATTCCTTTGTCCAAGGGATCTTCCCAACCCAGGGATCGAACCCAGGTCTCCTGTGTTGTGGGCAGATTCTTTACCATCTGAGCCACCAGAGAAGCCTGGTTTCACCTTACTTAGGGAGAAAAGATTCTGCTGATTTTTCTAAGTTGGGAATTCCTCACATTGGTCAGAGTGCTATCCCTTCCATCACCATGTTCCCAGGTCCTTTTGAGAAAAAAGAAAAATAAACACTAAAAGAGGGAATTTCTCTCTTGTCCCAGATCACTTCTTTAATTGGTTGATTTGAATGTGGCTCCAGAGAACCCAGAGACCGTGTTAGGGTTCAATGACTAGATCAGCTGTTTGCACGAGCGCTGTCCTAGTTATTTGATACTTTTTGCTGTAGGTCAAAGTGACTAGACATTCTGGTTTTGCAGGAACTGTCCCTAGTGACACGACTCCCAGTGTTTCATTTTAGCCACTGTATGATGTCATGAGCCCCTTCACATTCCCCAACCCTACACAGACTGAAGACGTGAAGTGATTGCTTTTGCAAAATGTTAATTGAAAGGAATATCATCCTTCTTTTCTTCTTCTTCTTCTTTCTTTTTCTTTAAATGGAGGCTGGAATTGAAATGGAGACGGCCCAGGGTAGCTGGTAATTGCAATCTGAAAAAGCTGGAGATTCTGAAAAACTGAACTGCAATGTAATCTCTATAGGAGGAGGAGGCACAGATTTGGTTCAGCTAGTTTGGAGAGGCAGGCTCAGAGAAGCTCATTAGAGCAAACTGGAAAATTAAGAATCAAACCCTCTCAGGAAAGTGAGTCCAAGTCAGTGCTGGAAGAAAGTTAATCAGAGGAAAGCCCTCCAATCAAGGCAAAGTAAGTGGCTCGTGGAGTAGAGAGTTCCAGCGTTGACACTCACTATGAAGTTTTTTGTTTTTTTTAAAATGTGGACCATCCTTTTTTTTTTTTTAATGTAGACCATTTTTAAAGTCTTTATTGAATTTGTTACAATATTGCTTCTGTTTTATGTCTTGCTTTTTGACCACAGGGCACTTGGGATCTTACCTCCCCAACTAGGGATTGAACCATCTCCCCTGCATTGGATGGTGAAGTCTTAACCACTGGATTGCTGGGGTAGGCCTTACAAAGTTTTGAGTAAACACTCTAATTGAATCTTTGTCGATTATTTTCAGTTTCACTTCCTACATTTTAAATGTGTTATTGGCCAATGGAATTCTGACATTCTAGGATTAGGAGGGATGTTGGCATTCACCTAGTCTGACACCCCAATGAGTATATTTTGAAGGCAGGTGTAGAGGCTGCGTTGTGGCTGTGTCTCCATCCGTGGTCATTATGAATGAGACCTCAAGCATTACACTGGAAACTTCGTCCATTTGCAAAATTTAAAGTGTTCTTTTTTAGGTTGCTTCCCAAAGCACTTTTATATTAGAGCATGACAGATTGTGGTACAGAAAGGTGCTTGCAACTTTATCCTTGGTTTGCCTGTCTGCCTTTGAAATGTTGCAGTTTCAATGGTTCTGTAGTGGACAAAGTGAGCACCTGCCATTTTAGAAAATGGGTGTTAGGGGTCAGGGGCCTCTGACTTAGCCTGGATATTCACAGTCATCAGAAGCTCACAAAATGCTGAATTAACTGGTAATCACTGAGTAATTTCTGATACACTTTTTTTGGGTTGCATTTTTGATTCTGATATAATAGGAGAAAAGAATCCCAGCCTAATAATAACAATAATGCAAATTATTATTAAGACAGCTAATTTTACTGAGTGCTTATGAAGTGCCAAATACTGTTCTAAGCATGTGTGTGTATATATATATGAAATATATATATACACACACCCTTTGTATATATGTATGTAATTATTCATTTAATACTCGTTATGGGTATTGCTTTTCACATATTGTTCAAGAAATCGTTCTCTACCCCAAGGTCACAAAGATCTCTTTTATTTTCTTTTGAAAGTTTATAGTTTTGTCTTTCACATTTAGCTCTATAATCTTCTGGGAGTTGATTTTTACATATGGCATGAGTTAGGGGTCCATTGGCAGTTTTCTCCACAAATACCCAATTGTTCCATTACAACTTGTTAAAAGACCACCCTTTTCCCACTCGTCTGCAGTACCGCCTTTCATACATCAGATCTATATATGCACGTGTCTAGTCCCGAATTCTCCTGTTTTGTAGTTTCATTTATGTATCCTCAGACCAATACTACACTCTCTTAGTTAACTACAGTTTTTATAGTTACTACACCGTCTTTAAAATAAGGCTTGGGAACTGGTAGAGTTAATTCTCTCACCTTGTTTTTCTTCCCTAAGAAAAACTAGTTTGGAGAGTTTTTCCTCTAAAAAGTTCTAACTAGTTCTAAAAGTTCTAAAGTTGTAAACTTCCTCTAAAAGTTCTAAGCTTTTTCCTCTTCTTTTTCCTTTGGATTTCCATATAAACTTCAGAACAAGCTAGTCAAAAAGGACAAGAATATCTTGTTGAACTTTTGATTGGAATCACAATGACTTTCAAAACAATGTGGGAACTGACATTTTTGCAGTAAGTTTTCCCGTTTAAGAACATGGACCATATATCTCTTTTCTTCAATGACTCTCAGTAAAGATTTCTAGTTTTTCCCATAGAGGTCACACACTTTTTCTAGATTTATTCTTAGGAAATTGATGCTTAATTGTGCTTAGTTTTTGACGCTGTCATACAGGGTATCTTTAAATAACTTTATTTTCTAGTTTTTATTGGTGGACTATAAACTACAATTTTTGTGTGTGTTGATTTCATATCCTACTATTAATTCTTATGATTTAAATGCAGTTTCTTTTAAATTGTTTATGTTCATAATAATATCATAAATTGTTTCCAAATTGTGGCTATTGAGAATAATGCTGCAGTGAACATGGGATTGCAAGTATCTCATTGAGATAGTGATTTCACTTATTTTGGATGTATTTCCAGAAGAGAAATGACTGGATCAAATGGCAGTTCTATTTATATTTTTTGAGAACCACCCCCCATACTATTTTCCCTAATGGCTACGTGAATATACATCCTCACAGACTGTACAAGGAAGGCTCTGCACTTTGACTTTTAGTTATCTTGCCCGCAAATCCACAACTCCAGTATGGATTTATAGCTTTTACTTTAAATTTGGCAAATGCCCTTAGGATTAAGCAACTTTGAGTGTTGAGCTTATCTTTTGGGTTCTGCCTTATCCTAGATGTTGTCCTAAGAAATCTGTACTATTTTTGTATGTTCTTTAATACTTTTAATGAAATGTTTTATTTTAGTATTCTATCCAGTTTTAAAAATTATTCTCAAGAAGAAGATTGTTCTGTTGTAATGATGTTCATGTAGTATTTTTGAACTTTGTTTCTTTTCAGCAGTGGAAACATTTATTCAAATCAAGTCTTCAGTCAGTTCAGTCGCTCAGTCATATCCAACTCTTTGCAAGCCGATGGACTGTAACACGCCAGGTTTCCCTGCCCATCAGCGACTCCCAGAACTTACTCAAACTCGTGTCCATTGAGTCACTGTTACTCAAACTCATGTCCATCAAGTTGCTGATGCTGTTCTACCATCTCATCCTCTGTCATCCCCTTCTCCTGCCTTCAGTCTTTCCTAGCATTAGGGTCTTTTCCAATGAGTCAGTTCTTCAGATTAGGCGGCCAAAGTATTGGAGTTTCAGCCTCAGCATCAGTCCTTCCAATGAATATTCAGGACTGATTTCCTTTCGGATGGACTGGTTGGATCTTCTTGCCATCAAGGGACTCTCAAGAGTCTTCTCCAACACCACAGTTCAAAAGCATCAATTCTTTGGAGCTCAGCTTTCTTTATAGTCCAACTCTCACATCCATACATGAATACTGGAATAGCTTTGAATAGACAGACTTTTGTTGACAAAGTAATGTCTCTGCTTTTTAATATGCTATCTAGGTTGGTCATAGCTTTTCTTCCAAGGAGCAAGCATCTTTTAATTTCATGGCTGCAGTCACCATCTGCAGTGATTTTAGAGCCCCCAAAAATAAAGTCTGTCACTGTTTCCGTTGTTTCCCCATCTATTTCCCATGAAGTAATGGGGCCAGATATCATGATCTTCGTTTTCTGAATGTTGAGTTTTAAGCCAAATTTTTCACTCTCCTCTTTCACTTTCATCAAGAGGCTCTTTAGTCCCTCTTCAATTTCTCCCATAAGGGTGGTGTCATCTGCATATCTGAGGTTATTGATATTTCTCCCAGCAATCTTGATTCCAGCTGTGCTTCATCCAGCCCAGCATTTCTCATGATGTACTCTGCATAGAAGTTAAATAAGCAGGGTGACAATATACAGCCTTGACGTACTCCTTTTCCTATTTGGAACCAGTCTGTTGTTCCATGTCCAGTTCTAACTGTTGCTTCTTGACCTGCATACAGATTTCCCAGGAGGCAGGTCAGGTGTTCTGGTATTCCCATCTCTTTCAGAATTTTCCAGAGTTTGTTGTGATCCACACAGTCAAGGGTTTTGGCATAGTTAATGAAGCAGAAGTAGATGTTTTTCTGGAACTCTCTTGCTTTTTCGATGATCCCGCGGATGTTGGCAATTTGATCTCTGGTTCCTCTGCCCTTTCTAAATCCAGCTTGAACATCTGAATGTTCATTGTTCATGTATTGCTGAAGCCTGGCTTGGAGAATTTTGAGCATTACTTTGTTAGCGTATGAGATGAGTGTAATTGTGTGGTAGTTTGAGCATTCTTTGGCATTGCCTTTCTTTGGGATTGGGATGAAAACCGAGCTTTTCCAGTCTTGTGACCATTGCTGAATTTCCAAATTTTCTGGCATATTGAGTGCAGCACTTTCACAGCACCATCTTTTAGGATTTGAAATAGCTCAACTGGAATTCCATCACCTCCACTAGCTTTGTTCGTAGTGATGCTTTCTAAGGCCCACTTGACTTCACATTCCAGGATGTCTGGCTCTAGGTGAGTGATCGCACCATCGTGATTATCTGGGTCATGAAGATCTTTTTTGTATAGTTCTTCTGCGTATTCTTGCCACCTCTTCTTAATATCTTCTGCTTTTGTTAGGTCCATACAATGTCTGTTCTTAATTGTGCCCATCTTTGTATGAAATATTTCCTCGGTATCTCTAATTTTCTTGAAGAGATCTCTAGTCTTTCCCATTCTATTGTTTTCCTCTATTTCTTTGCATTGATCACCGAGGAAGGCTTTCTTATCTCTACTTGCTATTCTCTGGAACTCTGCATTCAAATGGGTATATCTTTCCTTTTATCTTTTCTTTTCTCCTTTGCCTTTAGCTTCTCTTCTTTTCTCAGCTATTTGTAAGGCCTCCTCAGACAACCATTTTGCTTTTTTGCATTTCTTTTTCTTGGGGATGGTCTTGATCCCTCCCTCCTGTACATTGTCATGAACCTCCATCCATAGTTCTTCAGGCACTCTGTCTATCAGATCTAATCTCTTGAATCTATTTGTCATTCCCACTGTATAATCGTAAGGGATTTGATTTAGGTCATACCTGAATGGTCTAGTGGTTTTCCCTATTTTTTTTTCCAATTTAAGTCTGCGTTTGGCAATAAGGAGTTCATGATCTGAGCCACCGTCAGCTTCCAGTCTTGTTTTTCCTGACTGTATAGAGCTTCTCAATCTTGGTTGCAAAGAATGTAATCAATCTGATTTTGGCATTGATTGTCTGGTGATGTCCATATGTAGCCTTCTCTTGTACGGTTGGAAGAGGTTGTTTGCTATGGCCAGTGCATTCTCTTGGCCAAACTCTGTTAGTCTTTGACCTGCTTTGTCTTGTACTCCAAGGCCAAATTTGCCTGTTACCCCAGGTATCTCTTGGCTTCCTACTTTTGCATTCCAATCCCTATAGTGAAAAGGATGTCTTTTTTGGGTGTTAGTTCTAGGTCTTGTAGATCTTCACAGAACCATTCAGCTTCAGCTTCTTCAGCATTGCTGGTCGGGGCATAGACTTGGATTACCGTGATATTGAATGATTTGCCTTGGAAATGAACAGAGATCATTCTGTCTTTTTTGAGATTGCATCCAAGTACTGCAGTTTGGACTCTTCTGTTGACTATGAGGGCTACTTTCTTCTAAGGGATTCTTACCCACAGTAGTAGACGTAATGGTCATCTGAGTTAAATTCACCCATTCTAGTCCATTATCGTTCACTGATTCCTAAAATGTCAATGTTCACTCTTGCCATCTCCTTTTGACCACTTCCAGTTTGCCTTGATTCAGGGACTTGACATTCCAGGTTCCTATGCAATATTGTTCTTTACAGTATCGGACTTTACTTCCATCACCAGTCATATTCACAACTGCGTGTTGTTTTTCCTTTGGCTTCATCTCTTCATTCTCTCTGGAGTTATTTCTCCACTGATCTCCAGTAGCATATTGGGCACCTCCCAACCTGGGGAGTTCATCTTTCAATATCCCATCTTTTTGCCTTTTCATACTGTTCATGGGGTTCTCAAGGCAAGAATACTGAAGTGGTTTGCCATTCCCTTCTCCAGTGGACCATGTTTTGTGAGACCTTTCCACCATGACCTGTCCGTCCTGGGTGGAGAGTTAATTTAAGAGAGTTAAAAGTCTTAGGTAATCATAAAACACATAAAACAACCATAGTTGGGATGTCCCTGGTGGTTCAGTGGTTGGGAATCCACCCTCCAATTTTGGGGACGCAGGTTTGATCCCTGATCTGGGAGGATCCCATATGCTGTGGGGTGGCTGGGACATGCACCACAATTATTGAGCTCGCATTCTAGAGCCCATGCTCTGCAACAAGAGCCTGCAATGAGAAGCCTGCACACCGCAGCTGGGGAGGAGCTCCCACTTGCTGCAACCAGAGGAAGCCTGGGCACAGCAATGAAGACCCAACGCAGTCCAAAATAAAAATAAGTAAATAAAAATTTTTAAAGGTGCCATACTTAAAATTACACAGGCATCAATGGGCCATCCATCTCTTCCAAGAGTCATTTTCCTTCTGGGATTTGGAATTGCTTCCTGCTTCGTATTTGGATCTCGAGTGGTCTATACCTCTTTGTTACAATTATACCTCCGCCCTTTCCACATTAATGGCCCTAAACAATGCCCCTTGTTAATATTAAAATATTAATAAGAAACTGCTAAAGGGAATCAAAAATACTATGACTTATTGAAATTGCTTATTGAATAAATCAATACTGGTGACAATGTCAAATGTTTTCTCCTCAATATAAGGCCCGAGTCTAATGCTCTTCAGTTACTTGGCTATATCTTCGCTTTTGGTCACTTCATATCCTTTTGCTGCTCTGGATCTGATTTATTGCACTTTGCCATCAGAAAGCTGGATTTACACCCCTTGCCAACTGTGTGGTCCTTGTCCTCTCTCCCTCTCTTCCTCCCTTTGCCTCTTCTTCTTCTTCTTCTTTCCTTCCCCTCCTTCCTTCCTTTTAGTACAGTACTGATTTTTGCCAGTAGTCTAACAAACTAGTTGTAGACTATGAAAGCATCTTAAAAGTCCCCTGAGGCTCTACTCTTAACAGAGCTGGTGAATAAGACTCTTTAGAAACTGGTGAGTTGGCCAAGTGAAACTCTTCCTAGTGATGGAGGTAGAAAGTGGCGGGGAGAAAAACAGTGCACACTGACCCAGTGTCGTTGGTGGCTTGGACCTATTTTCAATTACATGAAATCGGAAGTCGATTTACCAGATGCTGTTTCTTTATGAAGTGGGTATACCCTATGCTTTTTGCTTTGAAAGTTGGGTGGAATTCAGGTGGATGTGTAGGAATCTTCGATAATCCATTAGAACATAATTTATACATATTTTCTCCCTCTCAGGCCATTTAGGGGAAAGAGAGCTTTGGTTTATTTCTCCTTTAAGTGCAGAAGATAAAATGAAACAAACAAAGCCAAACAAGCATCTACGATGGAGTCACTAAAATGACCACTTAAAGTTTTACAAATGGAACGAGTCTTTGCAATGGATTTGAGAATTTGGCTATGGAATTAAGACTGAAGTGTAACCTCACTGTTCACCTGAAACTATCACAACATCGTTAATTGGCTGTACCTGAATACAAAATGTTTTTTAGTGTTAAAAAAATAAAAGTGAAATTAAAAACTTTTTTTCATTTTTTAAAAAATTTATGCACATTTAAAAAAGAACTAATAAGCATTATGCCTGATGTTAATGAGTTCATTTATGTATAGGGCACCAGGCACACATTATGTTAAATGAAAACACAATAAATGAAAAGCATGCCTTACAAGAAAAAAAAAAAAAAGAAAAAAGACTGAAGGGTAAGCTGAAGAGTTCCTCTACATGTGTGGAGTGGCATTTCTCAGGCTAACTTTTTCATGCTCATACCCCACTAGCAAAGAAGTTATTGGCAAGCTTCATTTTCTAAGTTTGTATTATGAAAGCAATATATTTCACTTTCTAAATAGAATATTGTATTAAATATTGAATGTGCTTTTTCAAAATACTATTCCTTGCCCACTCCCATATTGTCCCCTCTACCCATTACTCTGTGCCTGAGGGTAAGTGAACAGCACAATTCAAATGCCCTGCTCACGATGATATGAATCTACTGTCAATTCTGGCAAAATGTCTCAGGGTATTCTTTTTAGGAAGTTTAACAGCAAACTTTGCAGTGTTAAATACAGTAGGGGAAGATGTGGTAATTCTTTAAAAATAATGCAAATACAGTGGTTTAAGTTTCTGGATGAGATACTTCTTAAAAATTGTTATTTTGACACAAATTATGTTGTTTGAGATCTGTGAGATTCAAATGGGCCATTGATATTATTATGATTTTTGACTAAACAAAATCTTTCATTTACCTCTCCCAAGCCATAGAAAGAAGCTTCTAATTTTCTGTATTATGTCTAGTAGCTAGAAAAACAGATCATAGGAAAATAAGGGAACAGGATACAGAGGAAAATTTTTCCTAAGTCAAGAAATATGCCAAAACAGGAATTCTTCTCAATTCCTGAGTGCCTCATATAGAGCTGGGTGTGTAGGTGATAATTAGTAAATATGTTTAGACCAGCAATTGAAATTTCCTGTATAGCCATATATATTTAAAACTAGACTTGTTATTTTGTGGAGAAGATGTCAGATAAAGTAGCAGAGACACAGAGAAAACTGGAGTAAGCAGATCTTGGCATTAAATGCCATCTTCTGCCTCTTGTTATGTGACTTTTGAAAAATTGCCTACCTCCTGAGCCTCAGTTCTATCATCTGTAAAACAGAAATTATAATACCTTGCAACATTATTATTTATAAGGATTAGAAAGCGTGTATGTTTAGACAACAAGGATTTGCTGTATGGCACAGGGAACTGTGTTCAACATCTTGTAATAACTCATGATGGAAAAGAATATAAAAGGATATCTATATCTATGTGAATCTCTTTGCTGTATACCTGAAACTACCACAATACTATGGATCAGCTATGCTTCAATAAAAAATAATAAATAAAATTTAAAAAGAAATAGTATATATAAAGTGCTCATACATACTTGTTCCTTGGTCAGTGGCAGGCACTATTATTATTGGTTTAAAAAAAAAAGAACAACAATATTAACTTCAAAATTCTTTTATTAGGGAAAATCTTCCTTGAGCTAACTCCCTTCTAAATCCCTGTAGCTGAGCCTGGCTTCACCCCAAGTTTCAGAAACATGTAGCCTTGGCGTGAACTCTGCACCCAGTCCCTTTTCTGTAATCCCCATAGACCCCAAGTTCATCTGACCCCAAAGTGCCTTAGTCAAAGGGGAATTAATGGGACATTTTGCCAAAAACGCTGAATGGAGATCTTCCAAGGACAGAACATTCTGGAAACCACAGTGCTTTATATCCTCTTCTCACATTCTCACAGTGGCTGGGTTCAAAGCAAAGCTGGAGGGAAAGCTGTCTAAGATCTGGACCCAAAAAAAGCCAAGAGTTTTTTTTTTTTTCTTTGAATCTGTGTGTTGTAAACAGTATGTACCAGCATCATATTTAGACTCTTTTTGGCAAATTAGCTGGTCTCATTAGCAATAAAGTTAATTTTTAAAAAATGAAACAACTTTTAAGCTGAAAAGTAATTTTTTGAAAAAACTCACTGTGATGATTTTAATGTTGCTTTTTAATGTTATTATATTAATTTTATATGCTGTGGCTCAAGTGAGAGCAGTTGTACCACTGAAAATTTGATCATCTCATTTGCAAATACAATTTTTAAAAACATTAAGAGTCATATAATTGCTAAAAGTATTTTCTTGTAAATTCCCTGGGTGTGTGAAGGGGATGTTTTCTTAAATTGTGTTAGAAGCCAAGTGCTTTCTTTTATTCATCTTTGGATCAGCACAACCTATTTAGCACAGTGACTGATACATAAAAGGCAATAAATAAAAGTTTGTTGATTAAGTGGAGAAATAGATGAATAAAGTTTGTTTCTGGCATGAAGTGGTGGAAAGAGCACTTCCCAGAAACCCAGAAAATCTCCATGTGGCCTTGGCTTTATCACTGATTCACTGTGTAACTTAGACAAGTGACTTAGTTTCTCTGAGGCAGACTCTTCTGATGATGGGGGCAAAGCAGTATAATACTACTGATCTCGTAGGGATGTTTGGCTGGCCTCATAAGACTGGCAAGCCTTATATGCAGATGAAATAATGAATATGCTTTATAAACAGGAGTGCATGATACAAATGACAATTTAATATATATATATAAAACTCTGCCACTTCTTAAGTTCATAATCAAGTTACCACTAGTTTCTGAGAAGCCAATCAAGTTGGGAATAGCTGATGTTCTCACTTAGGTTGCGCTATATAATGACATAAATAATAGTAATAATAATGACAATGACTGCCATTAATTGAGCAGTTATTATAAGCTCGATCTTGTGCTAGACATGGCACATTATTTGTAATCTTCACAACAGCTCTATAAGACAGAAGTTACTATTAGCTTTATCTTACAGACGAGAAAATGGGAACTCAAGTCATATCCTTTACTTGATCTGTTTGACACCAGTGTTCACACCCATTCCACTAGACCATGATCCCCTTTACAGAAAGTTTCACAAGGTTTTCAGCTCCACTGTGATAACAGGTTCCTTAACGCAGCAGATTTCATTGAATCCTCACCACAACCAAGAGGTGTCGTATTATTATATTGGAAGGCAATGGCACCCCACTCCAGTACTCTTGCCTGGAAAATCCCATGGATGGAGGAGCCTGGTAGGCTGCAGTCCATGGGATCACTAAGAGTCGGACACGATTTCACTTTCACTTCTCACTTTCATGCATTGGAGAAGGAAATGGCAATCCACTCCAGTGTTCTTGCCTGGAGAATCCCTGGGACAGGGGAGCCTGGTGGGCTGCCGTCTATGGGGTCACACAGAGTCGGACACGACTGAAGTGACTCAGCTGCAGCAGCAGGAGAGATGACAAAACTGAGTCCTAGAAAGGCTAGGGAACCAGATCTGTGATTCCAAAGCATGGCTCTAGACTTTGTAATATTGTGTGTAGGTGATTATGTAGAAACAGTGGGATACACCTAATTTTCTATTTTCTATTGTCTGAAAGGCAAGAATGCAGTCATAATATGTACCAGGTGACCTTTGCCTTTGACATTTGCCTTTGCAGAAAACAGTTTCAGGGGTAACCTTTTTGTATAAGACAGAAAAGGACCTGAAAGTAATCTCAGCGGAGTTCGTGGAAATTTGTGCCTGCCAAATTTTGTGCAGTTATTCCAACTGGGGGAAATACTCCTGCTGAGTCTTATTACCCCAGGAGCCTCAGAGTTCACACCCAGACTCCAGTGCTGCTAAGAGGCAGCGTGGGACCAAAATCCTGTAGATCCCAAGCTCCCAGTAGAGTCATTCATTCAGAGAACAGGGATCACAGGAACAAATGGGCTTGTGTGAGTGTGGCCCTTTCCTTTGGGCACTGGTGCCTGGCATTCCGTGAAGGCAGCAGCAGAAGTGACAGCTCCCTAGGGGTCTTCAATTCCTGATGCACGAGAGGCTTTGGTGCCGGTGGAAGGGCCCTGCGATGGGGACTGAGTGGGGACTTTCTGCCTTTGAGAGCTTGGGTTTTCTCATGCTGGTCTTGGGTGTTGCTATTGGATGCCTAAACTGCTTTTCATAAAATAAAATTCAAAATATCCTCCTCCTAATTAAATGAGCCAGGGTGGATTCTGTTTCTGGCAAATAAAACTCGTGCCAGATTCAGTAGTCACGACATTGAATGAGTAGGAGGGCTTGGCCATTTCAAAAGATTTTACTTGCTGCTGCACTCTGAGTGGAAGGTCAGGTCTGAGGTCTCCACTGTCCAGTGGCGCCGAGTAAGGGGGGCTCAAGCCCTGTATTTCTCAATGCTTCTACTGCTGTGGTGTGCTGGAGCCTGCTTCTACTGGCTTCTGAAAGTTGAGTGTTACATTTTCAGGAATTTTATGAGTCTGTTGACAACTCTGATAGCTTGAAATCAACTATGTTGGGAGTATTTATATTGCAGAAACTTGCAAATGCTACAAATCAGGCCTCCCCCACTTCCCAGTCGGTTAAACATTTGCCAGCCTATCACCGCCCTGATATCGGATAATTCTGTACTCTTTGCTGCAAGATAGTTTATGAAATGTTCTGCTAAGCCTCATTCAATGTCGACAGCTTTCTAAAACTTTTACTAGGAATCCATCTCAAATCAGGACACAAGACTTGGAAGAACTTTGCCAGCGTTGTTTCCTAAACCTAGAGAACTCTTCCATTGCTCTTCTGCCCAGCAAACTTCAGGATCTAGAACCAATTAATCACCTTCCTTAGGCCTTAACTGACTCCCCCAACAGAATCAATTATTCCTGCTTCTGGGTGCCTCTCCCACCTTTAGCATTTGGCTCATGAACGCACTCACTTCATTATTGTTCTTAAAACATTACACAGTGCTCACACACGTCACACTCCTTTCTAAGGCATGCTAGTGCCTAAGATATATTTGCTTACTATGTTCGTATTTACTGCCCAACAAGGGAGGTACAATTATTGCACCTATTTTATAGGTGAAAAAACAGAGGCCCAGAGAATTAGGTAACTTGTCCTTGGCCACACGTCTTAGCGTTTACATAACCTGGCTTAGGATCTGTGTTCTTGTTTCTTTGTAGCTGCCTCCCTAGAGACTGTAAAAATTCGTTGTTTGTCTTTTTGATTTTGTGTGTTTCGAGGGCAAGATCTGGGCCTTACCCATTTGGGGAACCATACCTCCCAGCATAGCAAGTGTTACCGTGTAGTGTGCACTCAAACCTATATGCATTCATAGTTTCTCGGCCCCGTCCTTGTTTTGGAGATTTTTACACAGAAGCACAGTTTAAAAGAGGGATAGGAATAGAGCTGCTCACGGTAAAGTCCTCATGGTCTTTACTGTGCTTCTTGAGGCAGCCCCTCTGGCATCACTGTGGACCTTTAGGCTCTGGCCACGTCATTTTGTGTACTACTGAATTGGACCACTGATTCTAAGTTTCCATTTAGAAAGTAAGATCTCAGTTTCTCTGATGATAATGCTGAAGTTTTAGTGCTGTTACTGCTAGTTATGAGGGCTGTGATCTAGGGAGGGGTGGGATCAGCAAAGAACAGAGAGGGAAATCCATTTAATAACAAAGAGATGCTCACTTCAAGGATAACCAGTCACTCTCGATTGTGGAAGATACCTTCAGGAACATTAGGGTGGGAGAAGGGGAGACTGAGCTAAGATCTGGAAGGATGGAACTTTGCTCGCTAGGAACATTGTATTTGCTGGGCTGCAGGCGGGCACGTCCTTCCCCTGCTACCCCTGCAATGGGCTATCTCCAGTTAGGCCTTTCCAGTTGCAGTTTTCTCCACCTGAACTCCTCCTCTGACCGGGACACTCTGCTCATCGTTCCAGATTCCATGCAAATATCATTGCCTCGGGGAAGTCTTCTGTTTCTCCCTCTGCCACATCTGCTGTGTAGATTATCGGGAGCTTTGTGGAATTCATCAAAGCATCTGGGACTAAGACTGATACAGCCAGCCCTCAGTAATTGCTTGTTGAATACAAGACTTAAGAGAAAGATTGAGGAGGCTCTTCCTGTGATGGCCTCAAAGAAACCATTCCGTTCTTTACTTGAGTAATTGCCTCAGTTCTTCACCTGGGTATAGCCTTCAGTATAAGGCCACATGTATTGCTTTCGGAACTTGCTTCTACCTCCCATCACTTTCTGTTTCCCTTCGGCAGAAGATTATTAGTGTTGTGGAAGTTGAAGTACAACTTGACTCCAGTGGGGGCGGTGTGAAGTGTGGTCCTGTGTTGGGGATGGTGGTATTAACTGTCTTCCCTCGGGGGTCCTACCTTTCCAGGCACAGCTCTGTATACACCATGGTAGTTTCTTTGTTTCTAGTATACGGTGGTGTTTGTCATCCAGGAAGCTGTGGAGAAGAGCCGATCCCCTAGAATGCACCAAACCCAAGTGAAGCATGCCGAGGGACAATCAGTGATAGCCCCAGGAGCTAAGTTCGGGTCAATTTGGTCTGTAATTAGGCCAAGTTATTTCCTAATTCCACCTCCGGGGTGTTTCTAGGGAACAGGATTTGCCTCCCATGGCTGGGACGGGCGGTCTCTGTTCTTCGTGGACAGCCCTGGAGTGAAGACTCTGAAGGAGAGGAGGAGGGACACAGCCTCCACAAGCACTCAGCTCACTGTTCAGACTCAGTAATAGCAACCACATGGTGCTGCCAAGGCCCTGCCGTGCCTGGAGGGCTTGGTTCCTGTTCTTATCCAGCTAGATCTCTGACTACAGCCAGGCTGAAAGTGACATGGCCTACTCAGTAACCCTCAATATCCTCTTACGGGATTCTCTGACTCAGAACTCACAGACAGGATGTGAGCTCAGCTTCTTGCATACCTTCACACACATGGGCATGGTCCTGTGTTTCCTCCAGTGTTAATTGGGGCGGGAAGAAATGCTAAACATGTGCGTGTGGGAGATGGAAAGGAATTTCTTGGGGAGACTCTTTGAAGAGACACTTGGTGGGCTACAGAGGAGTATGGCTTTTCCTTCCTGAGTTTTTGCCCTATTGTCCAGCTGTCAGCATTAAACCCAGGAGTGACCACCCAGTAGGCACAAAGCTGATCTCCTTTTCTTTAGTCTCTCAACTTCTTGTCTGGACAGAGATGCCAGAGTCACTGTACTTAAGCAATGCCCCATCATATCCAGCTGTTTCTATGAAACCAAGTCTTCCCTGTCCATTCTGGTCAACAAAGTGGTCCATCGGCTTAACCCAGTGTTCCCATCTTCCCTACCTCTTCTCGTTCTTTTCTTCTATGCTGCCAGCTGGTCAGTTTCCTTCTAGTTTATCCCATATTTCCTGTTAGTTCTTCCAACCTAGTTTTGACGTTTATCCTTACTGGAAAGGCCAGCTGCTTCAAAACAACCTCAAAATACCACCATCATCACCATCAACATGACCCTTATCATCTATTAGCCCATCCTTTACACCAGGCTCTGTGCTAGGGCTTTCCATGAATTAATCCATTTAATTCTCATGATAATCCTATGAGGTGAGTACTATTATTACCCCCACTTTACAAAGGAGAAAACCGAGGATCAAAGAGATTGAGTGACTTGTGAAGGGCCTCAAGGCTACTAAGCTTATACCATATCAAGGATTTGAACCTAGGTCTGTCTGATATCAAAGCCAGAACTTAAAAATTTTTAAATTATTTTCTTTGTCTGTGCTGGGTCTTCGTCGCTGTGCTGGGGCTAGCTGTGGTGCATGGGATTCTCATTGTGATGGCTTCTCTTGTGGAGTACAGGCTCTCGGGCATGGGCTCAGTAGCTGTGGCACCTGGGCTTAGCTCCACCAAGGCATATGGAATCTTCCCGGGCCAGGGATCGAACCTGTGTCCCCTGAATTAGCAGGTGGATTCTTACGCACTGGACCACCAGGGATGTTCAAAGTCAGAGCTCTTAATCATGATAACATATAGCCTCCTGTTGACCCTAGGCTTTCTAACCTTGAATTCAATCAGAGTTCACGTATGTAGTTTAGGGTCCGTCCTTGGGCATTTGGGTATTGAATACAAGTGGGAATTCTTATTAGATCAGATGACTCAACACCTTTTTAGTAACTGAGAAAACTGAGTACAAGAGGGGCAGAAAAACTTGCTGAAGACTCTGAAGTAGGTTAATGGAGGAACCAGAACCTGGTCCCAGGTCTTCTGACTGAGGCACACCCAGTGCTGTTTCCAGCACAGCACATAGCATCCATTTGTGTCCTTGAAAATTTGCTCTCCACGAACTTCAAAATTATTAATCTTGCCTACTCAGTGCACGTACTAGTTAATTAAGGATCGGAGTCATATTTCACACTTCAAAAATATATTCCCAGTCTTATATAAGATGTGGAAACAGAATGGTTTACGTGGTGGTCACCGAATGGAAAATGCAGAAGATGCTGGCAGTGCCTGGCACATAGTTCACTCAGTAAGTGCTTTTCAAGTGAATGACTGGATGAATGAAATGGTGTCAGGAAGACTAGAGCTGAATTTGAGCTGGGGGGTGTTTCCAGGAATATGGATGAAGTTTTGCAACAAAGGAAAAACACCCAGCTTTGAATGCTGCTGACAAGCTGGTCTTTAAAGAAAATTACAACACATATGTATGGAGAGATGAGTCACTGGAAAAGAGTTATTGAACCTGACAGGCATGGTGAAGAGAACAGAATTGGTCTCTGACTGCTCAGGAAATATGCTGAACATCTGCTCGGCATCAGCCAGACCATCTCTGCCTTCTGGCTGATGGGATGTGCCCCCGTGTCAAGTGGTGGCCTCTCACGTTTGGCATTGTCATTCAGAGCTCTGAAAAATGTGGTTACTGCAGAGGGTAAAGTGCCAGGTGTTTCAGGCATGCTTCTGCACAGTATTTCCTAGCTCGGTGCTCTTCAAACTTTAATGAGCATATGAGTCACTTGAGCATCTTTTCAAAGGGCTGATTCTAATTTAATAGGTCTTGGGTGGAGTTTAAGATTCTGTATTTCTTACACGCTACCAGGTGACACTGATGCTGCTGATCTGAACAATACTTGGAGTAACAGAGTTCTAGGTGCTGCTCCATGGAAAAATACTAGAGAAGGCAACAGTTGAAAGTAGTTCTCCAGACTTGTAAACACAGTGGGGAAAGGAGAGGGTGGGGCAGATTGAGAAAGTAGCATGGAAACATGTGCATTACCTATGTACACTAGATGGTCAGTGAGAATTTGCTGTGTGATGCAGACTCAATCCAGGGCCTTGTGACTACCTAGAGGGGTGGGAGGGAGGGTCAAGAGGCAGGGGACATATATATATATATACCTTTGGCTGATTCATGTGGATGTATGGCAGAAAAAATCAATACAATATTCGAAAGCAATTATCCTTCAATTAAAAATAAATACATAAATAATGTAAACTGTAAAACAAGCCAACAGAAATACTGTACTGTATATGTGAAATGTGTTAAGGGAGTGTTAAAAGTTCTCATCTCCAAAAGAAAGAAAGAAGGGAAAGTAGTTCTTGTTCACTTCCTTGGCATTCTCCTCAGATCCAGAACACCCACTCAGCACCAGATTTCCAGCAGGGGGCTGGCTTCCCAGGTGGTAGTTATGATGGTTTCCTGGGGGCTGAATGGATTTGAGAGTCAAGGAGATGTTAGGAGATTGCAAATCAAAGAGATCAAAACTCATACTTCCTACAGATTTACACCTAAAGTCCGCACAAAGAAAATCTGAGTCACTTAGAGACTTATCTTCATTTCTAGAGCCTAGCACATAGTAGGCCATTCTATTAAAAATGTCAAATGAGTGAACAAGGGAAAAGAGGAGAGACTGTAATAATAAAACAAAATCTAGAGTCATACTACATCTCTCTAAAATAAGCTTTACTTACAGGATTAAGAACTATGCCCCAATGTCAAGTAAATAAAAATAGGTGGCTGAAGGACCATACCTTAACGCTCAGACATATTACTTATGGAAAAATTCTAAGTCCTCACTTGGAGCCTATTCGTACTTTTTTAATGCTTAAATAAAAGAGTGAGATGGTTTATTATCAATATAAACAGAATGATGTGATATCTCACCTTTTGTAAGATTTTACAGTCTGCAATTCACTTTTAAAATAGCTTTATTGAGATATAATTCACATATCATAAAATTTACCCTTTAAAGGTGTTATTTGTGCTTACTTTACAACCTATTTTATAGAGCTTGGCTGTCTTAGTAGATGAGAAAAGGCAAGTTAAAGGGGTTTGGAGAGGACAAGAGACAGATAAAGGCAGGCAAAAGAAAAGATGGTGTTAAGAGACAAGGCGAAAATAATATTAAAAGAAGCACAGAGAAGGGCCAAGAAAGTACAGTGATCTGGAATTATTTAGCTTGGTGGAAACCCATTTCTACTACACTTCAAAATATCCCAAGAGAATGACTATATACAACCTGGGATAATAATGGATGTTCAGGTAAAGAGTCTGCCTGAAATGTGGGAGGTCCAGGTTTGATCCTAGGGTCAGGAAGAACCCATGGAGAAGGAAATGGGAACCCACTCCAGTATTCTTGCCTGGAAAATCCCATGGATGGAGGAGCCTGGCGGGCTACAGTCCATGGGGTTGCTAAGAGTTGGACACGACTTCATTTTCATGGTGATGTCTTTGAGTTGTCAAGGAGAGGTTGAGTTGTCTTCAATGTACTCTGCTTAGGAAGCCAAGATAACTGTGACCTATTAACACATTTTCTTTACAAGGGTAATAAGAAATATATTTTTAAAGAAGTTTTGGGTGCTTTAAGGAGTACTCAGTTCTCTCCACAATGAGTCAGTCCACAGGGATTCTAGAAAGTCCCGATGTTTTACAGTATGAGCTGAGAGATGGGACCAAACTCAGCCACATGCACGTGGCTCTGCTGGTTCGTGGCAAGAAGTCCTCCTCAGCACCGCATGTGTGATCGAGGGTGTCCAGGCTTCGATTGTGGTACATCTTCCTCCCGTGGGTACCATCCTCCCCTTTCCTTTTGGCACCTGACTATCTCCTGAGATCCTCCCGATTCTATAACTTAAAACTTCCTCAGTGGGAATCAGAATGGTCCTGAATCTGAGAGGCAAAGAAAATGCTGGAAGACTTTCTATCAAATTTTCCTTTGGTTTAAAAATCTGAAACTCATTTTCTCCTCTGACCCATCCCCAGATGGGTCACCTGGACACACAATGCGAGGAGCCACTGTCTGAGCACTCTTACTTTTATACAATTTAAAAAAAATTACTTTATTTTTGCCTGCGCTGAGTCTACGTTGTTATGTGGGCTTTTCTCTAGTTGAGGAGGATATGGACAACTCTCTACTTGTGATGCGTGGGCTTTTCATTGTGGCGGCTTCTCTCATTGTGGAGCAGGGGCTCTAGGGCATTCAGGTTCAGGGGTTGTGGCTCCTGGGCTCTAGAGCACAGGCTCAGTAGTTGTGGGGCATGGGCTCAGGTGCTCCAAGGCATGTGGAATCTTCCAGGATCAGGGATTGAACCTGCGTCTCCTGCATTGGCAGGTGGATTCTTTACCACTGAGCCACCAGGGAAGCCCTGAGCACTCTGATTCCTGATTGCGCAACATGCTTCCTAGTCTCTTGCTTTGAGGGGCTATGTGATTATAGGGTTTAAAGTTTTAGAAAGTTTAGTCGCTCAGTCGTGTCCGACTCTTTGCAACCCCATGAACTGTAGTCTACCAGGCTCCTCTATCCATGAGATTTTCCAGGCAAGAATACTGGAGTGGGTTGCCATTTCGTTCATAGGGTTGGGCAAGTAATTTTCTGCACCTATGTTTCCTCATTGTAACATGAGGATGGTAATACCTGCCCTGCCACCTCAGAGCGTTAGTGTGAGGTTTAATAATAACTTTAAAAACTAGGTCAAATATATTGAGTACTTACTATTTTTTTTTCAGGTATCATCTGCATATCATCTCACTTAATCCTTATGTTAATGTTGGAAGTCAATAGCTTTATCATCCCTGTTTTGCAGATAAGAACACTAATTAATAGAGGTGACTGGACCAAGATCACCATGGCTAAGAACTGGTGGGGCCTGATCTTGAAGACAGGACCCTTGAGTTCAGAAATTATATGATATAATGCCTACAGAAGCATTTTTTTGCAAGCTGAAGAGGTCTCAGAAATACATGAGGTTAATACTCTGTCTAGGATTAATTTATAGGACCACATTGGAGTCCACCTCCTACCTTTGTCTCCCTAATGTGGCTTTCCTGGCTGGGCCTTTTCCAGGCCCAGTGGACTTAAGAAACTTCACAGCTTTTCCTGTGAAGCTTTTCCCATAAAAACTTCTTATGTTGCTTTTCCTGATGGTTCTGGATCACTGGCATCTTTGGCTATAGGATCTTGGAGATCATTGCTGAAATTTGAGTCTTCGACATCACAATAATTGATGTATCACTTGTAATGGCCTGACTCCTTACTGGGGAGAAATGCTTCCCCTGATCTTTGGAAAGGAAGAAGCCAAACTATTGTCTTCGTTATTACTGGGAAAATCAGCCACTGTACTTCTAGGATCAGAATGACCAGGATGACACCTTGCACAGACCCCAGTGGATGCTCTTTTTCTTTTCCCTTCACTGTGCACCATCTCAGATGGAAAACTGCTGCCTGGTCTGCTAAGGTAAGAAGTACTGCTGATAAGGGCTTCTCAGGGTTGTTGGAATAGTTTCAGGATTTGCGAATATATCATTTCATCTCTGGACTTCCCCTTTATTGCAAAATATCTGTTTCCTTGGGTGTGCTTGCCCTACAGAAGGAAAAATTCCTCAGCCTCAGATTTCTTCCAGGCTACTTCCTGTTTCTTTCCTATGGTTAGTTCTAGTCCTCTTTGCCCTGGTGTGTGACTCAGCCTAGGAGCATTTCAGATTTATCCAACTTTATCCCACTCATAAACATATATTACTTTTTTTTTTTTTCCCCTACACTATCTTACACAGATTATCCCAAACTCTTGGCATGGTTTTCTATTTAGGCTCAGAGCCACAGTCAAGTTTATAGCCAAGGGCTGTTCTTTTGATTACTCTTCTAGCCCTTTTTGACTTCCGTGTTTCAAAACCTCTGATGCTATCAATACTTTACCAGCCATCACCTATGGAAGCCCTTGATTGTAGTGGATCTTTCTGACTGACACAGCCAGTTCCTCTTATATCACCACCTTGATAGGATGCCATCAGCTCTATGCCTTCACCATTTCCCTTCCAAACCCACCATTCCACACTCTGCTCCCTCCTTCCTTTAACTTAATATGTTTGCTTTTCAGAAAAAGAAAGAACTGATGGTAAGCAAGCGACTGGAACCAAGGAAGACTGCCAGGCACCCAGATGATAGCATTCCTCTTTCTCTAATCAATAATTCATTTGGAACTGGGATGTTTGACGAAAAGGAGACTCAGCCTGACATAGCCCTTCACAAACAAAAGAGAATGAGCAGAAGTTGAAAACAAAATGCAGTTTGGGACATGGACCAAACAAATGAAAACATCTTGCAGCGTGATGAAAACATCTTGCAGCGTGATGAAGACTGTGTAAACTTCTTTATGTTTCAATGGGATTGCTTTTGCAAAATGCAAGGGCATTGCTTATATTTCCTTTTGAAATGTATCTGTGTTGTGTAAATACAGCAATTGTGGCTTTTGACTTGTCCTTCTACCCCAAAGTCTTACATAATTTTAATGCTGCAGTTTGATGGAGGCACAGACTTATATCATATCACATATGATATCATCAGATCACAGCAAATAACATACTCAGCAAAGGAGATTATTACCCTTACAGATGAGGACAGGTCCTGTCTTCCTCTGGAGAAGTCCACCAGATCAGAAATTTCAGGACTGATTTGTTGTGGTTCATTTGCTCAGTTGTGTCCGACTCTTTGTGACCCCATGGAGTGCAGCCAGGCTTCAATTCCTTCACCGTCTCTTGGAGCTTGCTCAAACTCACTTTCATTGAATCGCTGACGTCATCCAACGATCTCGTCCTCTGTCATCCCCTTCTCTCCTCCTTCCTTCAATCTTTCCCAGCATCAGGGTCTTTTCTAATGAGTCAGAAATGATTAACTGACTTCAAATGTCCAGGATGCCCGTACATGAGAACACTTGGGTCCCTTCTCTGTAAATGCTCTCTGCTCCCGTCAGGTTGATTCCCTGCTTTTTGTGCTCTCTTTCCCATGCTCTAATTTTAGTCTCATTATGCTTGTGGGGCTTGTGTTTAGTTGCTAAACTGCGGCCCTTTTCACATTCCTCTCTAGACAGGGGAACATATCAAGTGTCTGCATGAGTCGCCCCCAGGTGAGGCCACCAGTTTCCCCATAGAACAGTCCATGGCTGGATCCTATTTCCCCATCTTTGCTCCTGGACCCTGAATCATCATGGCCAAAGCTTGCTCTGCTCTCTGCAGTCTCAGGGCCCCAGTTCGCGATCTCAGCAACTTGTGGGAACTTCTTCCATCTCAACCCATCCAGCTGGATCTCCAACACTCCTCTGCCCATCTTTGCTGTGGAGGTTCATTTCCTTCCTGTTTTTTTTTTTTTTTTTTTTAGGGAAAGTAAAACCACATTTATTCACAGGGAACATAGTATGTTGCCCTTGAGGAAATTGTTTTTAAAACATTTTACAAAACTAACTGTATTTGATTAACAGTATTCTCTTAGTTTCTGGTGTACAGCTTCAGATTCTTTTCCTTTATAGGTTATTATAAGATATTATTGTTCTTTGTGCTATACAATAAATCATCATTGTTCATCTATTTTATATACAGCAGCATCTGTCTGTTACTCCTGTACTCCTAATCTGTCCCTCTCTTCCCTTTCCCCCTGTGGTAACCTTAGGTTTGTTTTCTATATCTGTGAGTCTGTTTCTGTTTTGTAAATAAATGGATTTATATTATTATTTTTTTAGATTCACACATAAGTGATATTATCAGTACATGGTGTTTGTCTTTCTCTGACTTACTTCACTTAGTGTGATAATCTCTAGGTCCATCAGTGTTGCTGCAAATGACATTATTTCATTCTTTATACAGCTGAGTAATATTCCACTGCGGGCGTATACACACACACCACATCTTGTTTATTCCTTCCTCTGTTGGTGGACACTTCAGTTCAGTTCAATCCAGTCACTCAGTCGTGTCCGACTCTTTGCGACCCCATGAATCGCAGCACGCCAGGCCTCCCTGTCCATCACCAGCTCCCGGAGTTCATCCAAACTCATGTCCATCAAGTCAGTGATGCCATCCAGCCATCTCATCCTCGGTCGTCCCCTTCTCTTCCTGCCCCCAATCCCTCCCAGCGTCAGAGTCTTTTCCAATGAGTCAACTCTTCACATGAGGTGTCCAAAGTACTGGAGTTTCAGCCTCAGCATCAGTTCTTCCAATGACATTTAGGTAACTACTATTTCTTAGCTGTTGTGAATAGTGCTAATATAAGCATTGTGGTGCGTGTTATCTTTTGGAATTAGAATTTTCATCTTTTTCCAGATCTATTCTCCAGAGTGGGATTGCAGGATCATGTAGCAAGTCTATTTTTTACTTTCTTAAGGAATCTCCATACTGTTCTCCATAATGACTGTATCAACTTACATTCCCACCAATAGGGTAACAGGGTTCCCTTTTCTCCACACCCTCTCCAGCGTTTGTTGTTTGTAGATTTTTTGATAATGGCTATTCTGACCAGTGTGAGGGGGTACCTCACTGTTGTTTTGATTTGCATTTCTGTAATAATTCCCCATGTGGAATACAGTCCACTGGGTTGCAAAGAGTCAAAACTGAGCACGCTCACACACAATATTTTTCCATGTGCCTGTTGGCCATATGTATGTCTTCATTACCCTTGATTATTTTTTTTTTTATAATTTAGAAGGCTTTGCCTATGGGCAGGTCTTCTCACACTGCTTCCTCTCTCTTTGTCCTTCTGTTTTCCTTTGTGTGTCTGACTCTCAGTTCTACATGAGTATCTTATATGAAATACCTGCTATGAAGTAGTATTGTCACTTGCTAGTAAATTAAAAAAAAAAAAAAAAAAAAACCTTTTTTTTTCTATGAATTTGGGAAAGGACCAGAGCTTGACATTCAGGAAACACCTAGAACCCAAGAATGCAGCCTGAATGGGGAAGCCGATGTAGCAGGATGGGGAATTTAGCTGGACTTAGCCCTCCCCCTCCTCCCAGAGACCCGGTCCCACCTTGCTTCGTTTCCTCTTCCCAGCTCTCCTCCCTCATAGCTCCTTGTGCAGCCAATAATTCCTATAGAGCCACCACTTCCACTCCTTGATGCAGTGCAGATTCTGCCCCCGCCCTAGGCAAAATCAAAGCTCTTTCTAAAATGCAAATGCAGATTAATTTCCACAGCAGGGGAGACAAAAATTAAGAAATTAATTAATTATGTTCTATTGATGTTTCTATTTTCAAGGATAAATATTTCTTTGATGATGTTGTCTTGAGAAAGCACTTGCTAAGACAGGCTCCTGTTTATGAAACAGGGCTTGTAGACCACGAGGACCAATTTTCTCTTCCTGACGATCATGAGAATGGGGGGATATGTTACTTAAGGAACACAAGGCAAAACATTTTAAAAATGACTGTGAAGGTAGAGGCATATGATAAAATAGTTTTTTACTTGTTCTCCCAACTGTAGATGTGCCAGAGTTTAATCTAAATTGTTCACAAACAATAATTACACCTCTTTGTGGCTACTGAAGTCACTGGTCTTGGTTTCTCTCTGTAGGGCCACTAGTTGACCATTTAGTCTAGGGGTGGGCATTGTGGTATTTTCTTGCAGAAGAAAAGGATCTCATATTAAAGGCTGCATATTCTAAGTTTTCAGTTGCCTTCACTAGAAGTGACATGCATCTGATGGTTTGGATGGCTTAAGATCTTCAGCAAGACTGCTCTACATTCATCGTGAATATTCCTGTACCTGGAGGTAGGTTTGAAACAAAGAAAAGTATTTTGTCATTCATGGGTTCAGTGACACTCATTCTTTATTCTCTTGACCAAGTTTGTGTATGCGTATTATTTCTTTGGCTTCCTTGGTGGTTCAGTGGTAAAGAATCTCCCTGTGATGCAGGAGCCTCGGGTTCGATCCCTGGGTTGGAAAGACCCCCTGGAGCAGGAAATGGTAAACCCACTCCAGGATTCTTGCCTGGGAAATCCCATAGACAGAGGAGCCTGGAGGGCTATAGTCCATGGGATCACAAAGAGCTGGACATGACTATGACTAAACGACAGCAATAATTATTTCTCTGGCCTTGACTTTGATTGGCATCTAGATTTAGCCACTGGCTCTGCAGATCCTGATAATAATTTAGATCAGATTTTAGTTTATTTCTTTATTATACATTTGGGAACTGCTAAGAAAATAGCCTATTTATAGCAAGATCCACATACAAGATTGTATATTTGTATACGATCTTTAGTTCGCCACCCGCGTGCACGCGTGGTAAGTTGCTTTAGTTGTGTCCCACTTTTTGCAAATCCATGGCCTATAACCTGCCAGGCTCCTCTGTCCATGAAATTCTTCAGGCAAGAGTACTGGAGTGGGTTGCCATGCCCCGCTCCAGGGGATCTTCCCAACCTAAGGATCAAACCTGTGTCTTCAGAGGCTCAAGCATTGCAGGTGGATTCCTTACCACTGTGCCCCTGGGGAAGCCCTGCCACCTACTTCTCTTCCAAGTGATATCTAAAGACACCTGCTCTATCTCAGTGACAGATGTCTTTTGAAACTCCAGTTTGACAAAGGAACTTTTTTTAAAAAATATAAAAGCCAGCCCCAAATCAATAGCTTGTACTTTCTTGCAGTGCTGTCATTTAGAAGTGATTGACCAGATACTGTTCAAATTGAGGTGGTTTGATTTGTTTCCTGTCTAGGCTCCTCTATCAGGCATTACTGATTTTCTTCCTGGCTTTATTTGGCACCATGCCATAGTCCATCAAAAGAGAAGCTTGTGATCAAAATAAGGCTGGAGTTTTAAGGAAGATATTTCATTATCTCTTACAGTGCAGAAAAAGAATTTTTGAATCACAGATGATGAAGCAAGAAAATTAGCAACATGAAAATAAACAGACATGTGGTTCTCAAATAGCAGATTACTGTTCAGGAACATTCCTGAGTAGAATTTCTAACTATCTTAAGAAAGACTCAGGGTATAGGACTGAGGGCAACAGCCTTGGACGACTTAGGCTGCACCTCTGCTGCAAATAAATTAAGGGTTTTGCCTAAGGCCATGGCCCTCTATCCTAACAGTATCCAAATTATATCTATCCATCATTACTCCTACAAGGTATGGAAAGTTTCATCGGTTGAAGCTGTTTGAGATACAAATTCACAAACGCATTAGCAATCAGAAATCATTTAAAATGTCGTTCAACCCCATCTTTCTCAGCCACTATTCTCTCCTCTTCTCCCACATCAGACCTGTTTGTAACCCATGGAGGTAGAGCCCACTGACCACATTTTGGGGACAGGCTATAACTCATTATTCCTCAGCTCTCTTGTGTGAGCCCTGCAAACTGCATTGACCGCCTGCTTGCTTTTATGAAGAGGAGTATTCTTAAGACCAGACACTTTCTTACAATTTGATTTGTACTATGTCAATTCTTTTGCTCTTGGCCACCTGACATTTACCATTTCTCACTGAAGAAAGGGGGAAGAAAAGTGGAAGATGCATTGATGCTACTAAAGAACTGTGGAAGGCTCATCATATCACTTTGCATTCCATTTGCTCTTCAACAGTAAATTGAGATGGCTGAACACCAGCTTCTCTCCCTTCCCCAAGGATTGTCCCAGCTCAGAGCTTCTGTGATTCCACTGTTTCAGGTTCCTTCTGCCCCTCTGCACCAACAACCTCACATCCCCATATCCAAGAAGCATCTCTCTAGGGGTTTACCGTCTTTTTCTCTTGGCATCTTCAATAACTGGTTAAAGGAGATCAATGGGCCCTCTTCGTGTCTTTGGAGAGCATCAATGAACAATTATTTTTGCTGGATGTCTAGTCTTTAGCCTGCAATTTTCTGAACAATCTTTCTTCCCTGCACCTGAGGCTTAAAGTTTATGAGTGGGCCACCAACGCAGATGCAATGTCATCAGTTGTCAAGGTGCCTGTTTCTTCTAGACAGTAGCTGAGTTAATTATTCCAGGCTATATTTCAAATAAAATCAAGAAAAGAGAAAATCTCATGGTCATCTCAGTTACTATCTGGAAGTGAGATTTTCTCTCTTTTTCTTTCCTTCATTTTATTTGAACTATAACCTTGAATGAGTCCTTTTCTTTTCCAATTTTATTTATTTTTCTTTTCCAATTTTTCAAACAAATTGCATATGTATAGAAAATGTATATGCACACACATTTTCACACACACACACACACACACACACACATACAGAATTCATTCATGGAGGAAACTGAAAATCACCCATGATTTCATGACCTGGGAATCAAAACAGTTGACCTAGAGTTTTTACATTTCTTATAGCTGTATATTTCTGTTGTCGGGGGAAATTTATTTCCTATTATAGGCATTGCTTTGCATGGTGAGGAACACCTCCCCACCCTGCCCCCACCGCTGGCTATAACACTCCTAGACTCTCATTCCTATCCCCAGCTTGACTCCTGGGGAGAGGGGATGTCTTTGGATTGGCAATTTTGGGGAGAGGAATTAGGTATGAAGCGCCCAGCTCCTCCTTCTGTTGGAGTGTGCCCCTGGCGGGAATGCCTGGTCCCACTTGCTCTCAGTCATGCTGCCAGCTCAGGGGTAAGTCTATGGAAGCTCCCTGGGGAGGCTGGATGGTTAAATCAGGCTGCTTAGGAGTCCAGGATTAGGAAATTTGTTTACCAGCAGATGTAAATCACAATATACGAGAATTAGCTTTTGCTCAGCCTTGCATCAAGAAAAGTGAGAGTCAAGTCTTCATTTGCCTTTGTCTTTTAGGTTGAGCAGGAAAAGAGGACTGTTGTTTCTGAGCCCTCGAAACTCTGCTGTCCCTGTCTCTCCATTCCACCTTGAGTTTTGTTGGACTGGCTGAGCTGAGGACCAGATGCAATAAGTGCTAAAAATGTGGCCCCATCTCTCCCTTTCCTTGGAGTCTGTTTGCCCATTATGATGCAAGGGGAGTTTTGTTTTATCATGGTAGAGATGGGGGGAGTTTGGACCAATGAAGAGAGCAGAAAGGCTGGGATGAGCAATATAGTATTTTATCCCTGCCTAAGTCTTTTATTGGATTTGAACATTTATGGTTAGAAGAATGAGGGCCTCAAATCAGAAAATCACAGAAGTCATGAGAGACAGTCAATCTCTGGGCCAAACAGAGCTCCTCTGGGCCCTAGTGACAAAGGAAGGTCCAGAATTGGAGAGGAGGACCTTTTCTCAACCTCTGACTTAAACCTGGCAGTAGTTTGGCTGTTTAACTATTGGAAGTCAATCCAGGGCACAGATGATGAGGTTGTGGCTGAAAGCAATGGTGACAGCTGAAGTTTCGTGGTCAGAGGACATTGACCAAGGGGACCAGCATGCTGAATGCCGGGAGATGCTGATGGTGGGATACATAAGACAATCCTTTGACAACTTTCTAAAATTATGGAGGAATATTTCGAAAGGGCCTAATTTCTAGGAATTATCCTGATAAGAATCTGTGTTGTGATAGCCATCAATTATCTGATAAATATTTACCAAGTGCATACTATAAGCCAGATATTCTTCTAAGTGCTAAGGTATCAAGGTGAACAAGACAGATAAAGATTTCTTTCCCCAGGGAAATTAGACTCTAACAGGGGGTTAGAGAGAGCAATTTGAAGATAATGATGATGATGATGGTGATTACTTTTGTCTGAGACATCTGTATGTGTGTACTGTGTTAATATCATATATATATATGCATTAAACTTTTTATAAATGTAATATATCAGAATAGTTTTCTGTAATTGAGTACTGTACTTGAGTACCATTTTTAATGCCTACATAACATTTCTGCAGATAACCACGTTCTCCCTTCTATAACCCACATTTTACGTTGGACATTTGCTGCGCTGTATCATGACTGTTTAATCGCAATTTTGTGATTCCAGCCACACCCCTCACGGTCCCTGGGATATTCCCTGTGTCCCTGGAAGCTGATTGGTTGTGCTCCGTCTCTTCTGTTGTGCAGTTGCCTTGGAACTTAGGGCGGCCCCTCTACATGGCTTAGGCACAACTTCAGCCTCTCCTGCTGCTCCAGGCAGAGCATTTCTTGGCCAGTGACTGCCATGGGCCTTGTGGTGGCAAAGCTGTGCAGGGTCTTGTGATTGAATAGGAAGGATAACTCTTTCATCTGCGTGACTTGCCTTCTTCCCAAAGGTTTCCAGGGTGGTGTTCCCTGGGCCCCAGAGTATTGCAGAGTTTGGTGAAATTACTCTCTCAGTTTTGCCTTCTTGCCTAGCCTCTTCCTGGGTCTCAAATATGCCTCTATAATTGGGTGGGGATAGATGAAATGTAATAACTTCCATTCTGCCTAGCATCTCTTTATCCCTTGAAGGTGCAAGTCTTTATTCCTCAGCTAACCTTGACCTACCTGGTTTCCTCCTTCTGGCTGACCTGCTCCCAAGAATGCTTTTCAGCCTCTCACTCACCTCTCTCACTTCCCTCAATCTGGACTTCTGTACCAGTCGACCAGTGCCCCATGCAAGCTTCACTTTCTTTCTTTCTTTTATTAATTTTTATTGGCATATGGTTGCCTTACAATGTTGTGTTAGTTTCTGCTGTGAAGCAAAGTGAATCAGTTATACATATAGATATACATATATGTATTTATGCTCAGTTGCTAGCTCGTGTCTGACTCTGTGACTTCATGGACTGTAGCCCTCCAGGCTCCTCTGTTTATGGGGTTTTCCAGGCAAGAATACTGGAGTGGGTTGCCATTTTCTCCTCCAGGGGATTTTTCCCAACCCAGGGATTGAACCTATAACTCCTGCATTGGCAGGCGCATTCTTTACCACTGAGCCACCAGGGAAGCCCACAATACATATACATAAACATATACATATACATATACGTATACATATACATATACATACTGCTGCTGCTAAGTCGCTTCAGTCATGTCTGACTCCCCCCGCCCCTGGGATTCTCCAGGTAAGAACACTGGAGTGGGTTGCTATTTCCTTCTCCAGTGCATGAAAGTGAAAAGTCAAAGTGAAGTCGCTCAGTTGAATCCGACTCTTGGCGACCCCCTGGACTGCAGCCTACCTATACATATACATAAGTATATACATATACATACAGATATACATATACATGTACACAATCCTTGTGTTTTTGAATTTCCTTCCCATTTAGGTCACTGCAGAGCACTGAATAGACTTTCCTTCTCTATACAATATGTTCTCATTAGTTATCTGTTTTGTACGTAGTAACAATAGTGTAAATGCATCCATTGCAATCTCCCAGTTACTGGCTATTTCTGATCCCCAACAGGAAACACAGCTCAGGTTTTCTTGCAGCCAGCCCTATTGGTGCTCCAAACATACTCAGACCTTCCTGAACCCTCAGTGGCAAATGTAGCATGGCAAGAGGATTTTCCTGCTCTGATGATCTTAATAATATGCATATTAATTTATGTGTCCCTGATTGTTTTCTTAAGCTAAAATTCTTTGAAGCATTTTTAAGGGACTTTGATACCCATTGTCACACTTGGCTTGATATCAGACTAGTTTTAGCGTCAAGAGCCTAGAGCATAGAGGGCTTGTTCTGTTTAGAGTACAGACATTACACAAAAATGTTAGCATCAGTCCTCTCTTTGGTAGAGTCTAACTCAGTTACCAGATGCTCAGGGTCATTGGGGGCGAAAGTCACAAACATATGTCTTATTATTTTTTATTTTTTCACTTCCTACTCAATCTGCCCAGTGGTCGTACATTGTCCCAGGGCTTCAGTCTAGCCAGGTGGGAGGGAAGTTCTCTGACAGCCCAGAAAAAATGGGTTCAGAGTTATTTGTGATGGACACACTCTGAGAAGCCGAGTTACTGCTCTGTGAATAGTCTGGCACTGATGCTTTCAGAGGACAGGGCTGCTGAAGGATTCCTGCATGTCTCATCAAAAGCCTGAGCCCTTCAGATTTCTCCATCCTCTGGAAGCGTGCTAGAGGCATCCCCGGGAAGAAGCACACTTGGTCTGAGAATGGCATCTGCTGAGCGGGGGCAGGGAAAGTGTGGCTATTGTGAGCCCCACTTGGGCTGGAGGTCCTGCCTGTGGTGACAACCAACTGTCCTGGTTTGTTCAGGACAGTCCTGCTTTTAGCACCGAGACTCCAGGCAAGCTGGGACAGCTGGGTGCCCTGTTGCCAAATAAATGCCCCCCTTTGGGACACTACCGAGTTAGACAACTGTAAAGTAGAGATAGTGACTCTGGGAGGGGTGTCTGTTTAAAACGTGGTGGAAATAGTTGGGAGCAGGAAAACAGAAGCCCTGGGCTGAGTTCATCTCTTTCTCTCGTGGGTTCTGATGTCCTGGGGTGTTAACACGCTTCCCTGTGTTTTATGTTTCTCTCCTGGAACACCTGAGTGTAAGTTTGCCCTGCCTGCCTCAGAGAATGCCCACGAGGATCAAGCACGAGGCTGCCTAAAAAAGCAGCCTCACACTGTACAAACTTGGTCAGTGTAACGTGGCTTTACTGTTCTAAGGAATTTATGGTTAATGATAGTCCTAGTGGTGATTGATTCCATTTATTCTGAATTTCATCTCTCAGCTCACATTCAGTTCAGGGTAAATGAATACACATGTCAAAAGTCATAGCCTGACTGTGGCGGCATCTGAGACGGTGGTAAGGGGCTGGGTTTCCAGCAGAGCTGGACGAGCCTTGTGCAGCTGCTTCGAGGCCATCTCGGGGAAAGGGTGAGTGGTTGCTCCTGGTGCCTCCAGGCACCTCCACCATCTGTGGGTTTTCTTCCTCCTGCCCCTGCTGTCTCAAGCAGGAGGGATGAGATTGGGGTGAAGGTGGATTGAAGATTGATTCAGTTTGGTCAGTTATGGAACCAGCTTATCCCAAGGTCCATCAGTAAATGACTCAAGAATGTAAAAAATGAGAAAGGATGCCTTTTTGCCGTCTTTATTTTTTCCATTTTGTAAGAGCCCAGTTTTGTGAAATGGGCTTTAGTGAGTTGTGTTTTAAAGGAGACACTCTGTGGAACAAAACATGATGGGCCATGTGAATTGCTTTTTGTGTTCTGGGTTTTGGGTGCCCACAGTTGCCTGACTGCAGCTCATTGCTCAAGAGAGAGAGGCATGGAATGGAAAAATGCTGTAGGCACGACAGAGGACCCATTATCTCAAAATAATTCTTCCCTTTTAGAAAGTCACCGCAGCCAGGCTGGGGGCAGAGAACAGATGTGGCTCCTAGTCAAGAATACTTAGAACCCAAAGGAGAAATCCAACCACGGAAAAAGCTGACACCCAGGATGAAAGGCCATGGGGGGCATGGTCCTTACTGAGCTGTGGTGTCTAGCCCCTCAAAATGCAAATGCTGTTGTCTGCAGCACAAAAGCACTGATTTTCCCTTCAACAGAGCTGGTACTATTAAAATAGCATGTCTTGTGTGTAGTTGCCGCACATTCTTTCCATTTTTTATTTTTTTCTTCTGTGTGAGTCAGAATGCAGATTCTCGACAAGGCCGAAAAGAAAGCCAGCCATCTCATTTACATGGGCATGGAGTATCCACATCTGGATAGAATTAGAGCGAGCAGGAATTATTTGCAGCATTTAAATATAGGCGTGCAGAACTGCTTTCTCTTGACCATATGAGGCATTCACATATAATTCCATGAAAGCAAAATGTGAAAAGTCTACTTCTTATTGAAAGAGGATATTACCAGTGTGATTCAGCCATTACAGGAACTGACCCAAACTTACAGGAACTGACACAAACCTGGAGATTGACAATGAGTGGCATGAGGCTGCCAGATTCTCACCACCTCTCGCATGCCCAGTGTTACACATCACTGTTGGAGGCTGCTAGAACCCACCATGTCTGTGCTCACAGGCTGGCAGGATCTGAGTTCTGTCCTACTTGGAATTCCCAAGCCTGGTAGTGAGCTACAGATGCTGGGAAAGCCAGATGGAAAGCATTGATGGTATCAGGCCCCACACTGGATGAATCTTGTGCATATTAATCCCAGCACCAACAGACCTGTTTTCAGTTCAAATAAAATGGGGGGAAAGAGAATATGAATAACAGATACCCAGGCACCAGGAAGGAGACTACAAATAGCTGGCATGTGTGTGAGTTAGTTGCTCACTTGTGTCTGACTCTGCAATCGTATGGACTGTAGCCCTCTAGGTTCCTTTGTCTATGAAATTCTCCAGGCAAGAATACTGGAGTGGGTTGCCTTTCCTTTCTCCAGGGGAACTTCCTGACCCAGGGATCGAACCTGGAACACATCGCAGACAGATTCTTTACCTTCTGAGCCACCAGGGAAGTCAGGCACTAGAAAGACCAGGGGAAGGATAAATGGCAGCCTTCTGGAGCTGGGGCACATCAATACCTCATTACTGGCATCTAAGGAAGAACTGTGTGGCTTTTACAGCTGAGCAGATACCCTCATCAATGTGTGGATGGTGGAGATACTGCTAAAAACCTCAGTGAGGAAACTGGCAAACAGATATAGAACATGACATTGTTAGAGGGCTAACAAGGCAGAAAATAAATATCATTTTTTGGACTTGTTCTCAAAACAACACACAATGTATTAGGAGAATGCTCAGTTCCATGGCTTTCCTGAACCCCACTTTTTCCATGTTAGATTTGTGTCAGGTGACATCTGGTAGAATTTTAAGCATCTGGCCTTGACTTTGATATCCTTCCCTGGGTTCCCAACAGGCTTTTTGAAGCAGTATGATAGTGTTATTGTCTTTACAGGTAGCTCCATCAGAATTCTTTTGGGGAAAGGTGTCTATTTAGGAAAAATCCTTGATGCTGTTAGTGATAAAAGGGAGGCTCAGAAGGCATAGGTTCAAAGGGCTGAGGGGAAGGGAAAGGAGAGCAGGCTTGCCCTACACTGGACATGAACTGACCTATGAGAGAGTGGTGGTCACTCTATGAGAGAAGATGATCAGATTGGAAAAGGCACCAGCCTACAGCTGTTGGTTGGGTTGCAGGTAGACAAGACGAGGGATGTCTCCTATCTAGCTTGAAGTTGCTATCATTGTTGGGATGAAAATCTTGCCTCCGCAAAGCCATGGCTTCATAAAGTCAACCTTTCAAACAGAAACTGCCTGAGGGAGGGAATTTGGGGGATCAAGGTACTGACTGGGGTTGATAAATAATGAGTTGGGAGATAAACTGGGGAAACAGGAATTTGGAAGTAGAGGTATGGGAAAAGCAGTTAGTTCATTCCTAATATCCATTCTTTCTCTTTCCTATCATTAAAAAACTGACTCAGTTTTAGCTGGGAGCATGGTTGTCCAGATAGAGACTACTTTCTAAGACTTTTTTTTTTGAAGTTATGACTGAACATATGATTAATGGATGGCTAATGGCTGGGGTAGAAATAATATGTAGTATTCCTAAGTTGTGTCTTTAAAAGAAATGAACATGCACTTCCCTAAGTCTTTCCTCATTTTTGTTGGCCAGGAGGTGATGGACGAATTGGAGTAGCCACCTTGAACCTAAATAGGGGAGTCTCACATTAGGGATGATAGAAATGCTCTATTCATCTTGGATTGTCAATGTTTGGACTGTTCTGTGAGAGAGAGAGATCCTATCTGAGATGCCATCAGTTGCAAGAACCCTGTTATTTCATGTAGCCTCAAGAGGAAAAACACATACAGCCAATCAAGCTATGACTCAGCATGAAGATGTAATTAATGATAAGGCACATTCCCATTTCAGAATTGCTTAAAAGTGAAAACAATATTTTAAAATTGTTAAAATATGAGAAATGTGTCCTGTTTAGGTCACATGTGATAGCAGCTTGTGTTATATCCTACCTGACACAGAATTTGCAATCAGAAGTGGGGTGCTACCATAACAAAGCCAAAAATAAGGGGCTTAGTGATCTGGTAGTGGGAAGCAAGGAAAAACATTGCAAACTAGAAATCTGGGGATTCTGGCTATGTGATGGCAAACTATTCAGGAAACCTGTCTACAGTGAAGTCTTGGGAAGACAAACTGGATGGTATGAAATCCAGAAATTTTAGTGAAACTGGTTGGGAAAACTCAGAATGTTGATGTAATCAACAAACATTTTGCTACTTCTAGACTGATGACCTCAGGCGAATTACAAAATGTGACTCATGTTTTAAGGGGCGGCCTTAGCAGGTGATAATATTATAGCCCTCAGACCTTCCAACTGTGTCCCAGTAAGACTTCTTGTTCAGATATGGGAGCTGATTCAGAAGCCAAAATCTCCTGAAGGGTTTTGCTATCCCACTGAAACCTATTGTTGCTGATCATTTCAAGGGAGCTAAAATTAGAAAGAGAGAGAGTGGGGAGGGGAGGACAAAGATGAGTAAATATAAGATCAGTTAATAAAAGCACAACTCTGAATGAGCTCTTTGGCCATAGTTACATATACGTGCAATCAGCTAGAACCAAGTAGCCAGAAGCCTGTAATTCTTTTCTTCCCCAGAACAACCCTAATCCCCTAGATCTGTCCCAAGCAAGAAGTGAGTTACTGAAGCTGTACAGCTCCCAAGGAAGGTCTGCTCTTTGCCACTCATTTCAGTATAAGAGAGAAGGAAGAACTTCACAGTGGGCAGGAGCAGGATCACACCAAGGATATTTATTCAGTCCGGGGAGGGGAACTTGGGTCATTGCTGCGGACAAGTGGCTGCTGTGTTTTCCCATCTTCCCTTTTCCTCATGGGAGTTTTAAATTGCCATCTGTTAGTTTCTATTCTGCCACTATCCATAGGGTGTGTGTGTGTGTGTGTGTGTGCGTGTGTGTGTGTGTGTGTGAAAGAGGCAGACAAGACTTTAGTAGTGAGCCCCAAGGAGCTGCACTTAGACCACAGGAAAGATTTCTCCTCATTGGACAGAGCCCGAACTTGAAGCTAGAAACAGCAACCAGATGGGACATTAAACTGAATCCCTCAGGGGTGGGGCGAGTATGTCCCATGCTATTTGTGGGATGAAGGGTGTGAGTGAATGTTGGAGTGGTTGGAGGTGGGGACCGCGGCAGAGACTGCTGGTTGTCCTCCATCAACCATTCTCTCCTCACTTGACTAATAGAATGTCCTTTCTGGAGTGAGACCTATGAGAGCCTAGGTAACAAATGCAATTCCAAGCCTCTTTTGCAGCCAGTTGTGCAATGCAGTCGGTTCTAGGTAATGAGATGTGAACAGATATGAAGTGCACCGCTTCTGCATCGCGCCTTTTTGGGCAGGAGTGTGAACTTTGCACGTCGTTTCCCTCTCCCTGCTGCCTGGGATGCAGATGTGGTAGCAAGAGCTGGACCAGTCCCCTTGAGCTCGAGCGCATGCATCGAAAATGGCGGAGTGTCTTTACCTTCCTTTCCCTGGCAACCCCTGGATCACTGCTTGAGAAAGAATCAACTTCTACTTTGTTTAAGCCACTGCTGTTCTGAATCTTTTTATTATAGTAGCTGAGACTGAACCCTAAGAAATAAAAGTAACCATAGGCATGCCCAACCCAAGAATTCACAGAAATCTTCTGAAGAGCTTCTGTACTTGAGATTCAAGCCAAATCTTATCTTGATCTCAAGGGGCAGATGAGGAGAGAAGATAAAATCTATATCTCCTGTGGGCTTTCCATTTCCCAGAACAGACCAGAAAACCCAGACAGGAAGTGGAAACGCTAATATTGCCGCAGCAGTTGAAAGCTGGAGGCAACATGACCTTCTCTCTCTGCCCAAAGAATTTTTATATGCTAAGTGTCATCGGGTCCCTTTCTGCCACTATTGCTTATAAACTAATACTTTGCTTCTGTCAGCGAGAGGAAGAGAGGCCATTTTTCTTTCCTCATAGAAAATTTTATCCAATTGTTTTTAAACGAAGAGAAATGCAAAGGATATTTTATTTCTAAATTTGTCAGTCACTGAATCAAACTGAAAAAGTTCTGTTATGGTTTTCCTGAGAGATCTTACACAAAACAATAATTAACATCTCTGGGGATTCTTGGAGCATTCTCTCTACATACATCACCCAGATGCTGTAGCCACAAGTAAAATGGAAAATGTAACTGGCTTTGCTGACTCCAGTCAGGCTTTGATAAGGGCGACTGACGTAGTCTGAGCATATGGCCATTAAATAAATGCTGATCCAATCACCTCTACTCACAGAAACCCGGCCGTTTTACATCCAAATGAGCCTTGACCAATCACTTGGTTCTCGTTTTAGATTCGAGGGAAACTGGAGGGACTTGATGGTGTGGGGCAGCAGTGGGGCCGGAGTGTGGTCTCCTGACATCCAGCTCATGGTTCTACCTCACTTGGTCCCTTTAGAACCTCCATCAGGGCCTTTATGACAGGAGAGACCCCCAAGATGCGGGACTCCCCCTGTGATTTTCTACAGATTGCTTGGGAACTCTGAGTTGAAGTTTACCATATCCACTCCTCCTTTTTATCTTTTTCTTCTTTATTTTCAGATATGAAAGTATGATAACACACTTACAGGAGAATTGGAAAATACAGAACAAAGTTACATATAATTACACTATATATTACAACTACTTTTAAAGTAGACACATTAAGATTTTTAGTTGTAGTTTCAGTATCAAACTCTCAAAAATGAATGGAATGAATATACAGAGAAGTAGAAGGATCTAGTAGGCCTGAAGAGCACCGTGAACCAATTCAACATAATTAAGATTTATGCAATTTTCATGCAACAGTAGGATTACAAGTTCTATTCAAGTTCCCATAGACTACAAACTAGGAGACACTGGAACATATCCAAAGACATCAAACAAGGTACAAAGATTTCATGGTCTAAAGGTTTTGAAAGCATACAGAGTCTGTTCTCTTAGTACCCTCCTTTTTATAAGAAGTTTCCTCTCTTTAAGGTAGGTGGTCTTCTAGGCACTAAACAAATCTTTATAGAGCATCAACTATGAGTCAGGTACTATGTAGACGCTGAAGACACAGCAGCAAGAAACAGACAAGAATCTCTGCCCTCTTGGAACCAAACAGAAGAGTAAACACAGTAAATTATTGATATGAAGAATGTTAAACATGCCGTAGAGAAAAGGAAACAGAGGGATGGGGAGTGTCGGACCCAGGGTGGGGGCCTAATTCTAAAATGGGTGATCAGGGTGGGCTTCACTGAGACGTTATTATTCCCACAAAGTCCTGGAGGAAGTAACGGAATGGACTGTGCAGCTATTTCAAAGAGGAGGCAGCTGGTCAAGGGGAAAAGCCAACTCTTTGAGGCAGAAGGGTGCTGGCTCGTTAACAGAGCTTCAGCTTCTTGAACACTTTATAAAATGGTCATGATTCTATTAAGCAAGCTTTCTTTCCTTTCCTTTTTCCTCTTTTGTTTCCCTTCCTTTTTTCTCTTCTCTCCTCTGTTTCTCCTTCCTTTCCTCCTTCCCTCCCTTATTCCCTCTGCCTTCCTTACTTCCTTTCTTCTCTTCCCTCTCTCCTTCCCTTCCTCCCTCTCTCTTTCTTTCACTGACAGTATCCTAAACGCTGCTTAGTAATGGCTGTCTCCTTTGCACGGTTCTCTTACAAGTGCTATTACTAGCACACACCAAATGTATATGTTCTAGATGCTTTGTATGTTTCATTCACTGAAACCTCACAACAGTCCTGAGAAGCAGGTAACACTATCATACTCATTTTACAAATTGGGACACACTGGGGTTAAATATGGCCACGGTTAAACCTGGCCCGTGGTAAAGCAGATGGTAAAGAGGAGACAACATTGGAACCCAGGGATTGTGGTCCCCTAGATTTTGGTAGGAAAGCACGTACTTTTCCACCATGATGTTATAAGACACCCCACCAGTCTGCTACTGATGGAACATAGTCTGAGTTGGGGTCAAAGGCTTTGCTAGGCCTTCTAAGAATAAAGCCCACATTTGCTGACTGATTCTAAGTATGATCCCCAGGGTGGAAGTGGATCTTCCATAAACAGGAATAGTTGCCGAAGGGAAAGAAACCCTCTGTTTTCTTTAGAACAAAAACATCCAAGTTACATGGGAATGCACCACATGATTTTTGTGAATTGAAGTCAATTTGGCACCAACAGAAATAACCTTAGGAACAAAGTTTGTATACAGTGTGTTCTTACGGAAACCACAGTTAGAATGTAGAGTAAACTGTTAAAGATAGACCCTTCTTTCTGGAGTTGCATTAGCTGTCTTTGGGTGGGGATAGCAAATTGTTTCGTTTATAAGCTTTGTACATCAAAAGCTAGATCTGCTTACACTTTAAAACCAAAAGGAGGAGAAAGACTTATTTTTAGCTATCTGAAATTTAAACCAAACCCAACATTGACATATAGAAGTCTCAGGCTGCACCATGTCAAAAAATTTCTCAGAGATGACATTGAGTAACAATGTATTATTGCTTATTGTAGAAAGTCAGCGAAGTTCCTCTCTCGTAACTTGGTTTAATGGCTACTGGGCCTCTGTGCTAAAGATATTGGATTTCTCAGAATTAGGGCAGACTGCGTGGGATTGGTGTTGTCATGCGGGAACTGAGTTGAGTCCCAAGAGAATGAGAATATCTTTTGATCTAGAAGAAACAGTTTCTTGTGTTTTGGATAGGTCAACCAGCTGGCCAAAAAGCTATCTGATTCAGCTTGTAAGAGAAAGGTTTAATTTTTAAGTTATGTAAGTGTGTGATATATATTATAAGTATATACTATACATAGTCATTTCAGGTACATTAAAATCTATGTATTAATCTAAACAAATAACCTCAAATAACTGCTCAAAATTTTGGGTAGACTTTTCCACCTAGGCAAATATATAAATATTGAATAGCTATAGAGATAGGTACAGATATATAGACATATCAAACTATAGATTAATTTCATTCTATAAAAATGAATGAACCCATCTGCATGGGGCAGCTTTTTTTTTTTTTTGCTTAAGTGTTTTTCTTTATTTCATTTACCATCTTTCCATGACATTAGATATTTTTCAACACCATTGCTTTTATTTATATTCCATTTAAGTTTATGCATGTCCCATGCTTTTCTCAGGGTTTCCCTGGTGGCTCAGCAATAAAGAATCTGCCTGCAATGCAAGAGAGGTAGGTTCAATCCCTGGGTTGGGAAGATCCCCTGCAGAAGGGCATGGCAACCCACTCCAGAATTCTTGCCTGGAGAATTTCATGGACAGAGGAACCTGGTGGGTTACAGTACATAGGACTGCGAAGGGTCGGACACGACTGGAGCAACTTAGCACCCACGCATGAGTGGAGCAGAGGTGGGCTTCCCTCCTGGCTCAGTCTTCTGCCTGCCAGTACAGAAGACCTGGATTTGACCCCAGGGTCAGGAAGATCCCCTGGAGAAGGAAATGGCAACCCGCTCCAGTATTCTTACCTGGAGAATCCCATGGACAGAGGAGCCTGGCAGGCTACAGTGCTGCTACTGCTAAATAGCTTCAGTCGTGTCCGACTCTGTGCGATCCCAGAGACGGCAGCCCACCAGGCTCCCTCGTCCCTGGGATTCTCCAGGCAAGAACACTGGAGTGGGTTGCCATTTCTTTCTCCAATGCATGAAAGTGAAAAGTGAAAGGGAAGTCGCTCAGTCGTGTCCGACTCTTCGAGACCCCGTGGACTGCAGCCTACCAGGCTCCTCCACCCATGGAATTTTCCAGGCAAGAGTACTGGAGTGGGGTGCCATTACCTGCTCCGAGGCTATAGTCTACCGGGTCACAAAGAATCAGACATGACTGAGCAACTAACATGCGCATGGGCGTGCATGCACACACACATACACACACACACACACACACACAAATACAGAGAGAGCAAAGGGCAAAAGGAAGCCACTGCTCTTTTAAGCTGTTGGTTCCAGCTATTGGTTTCCAGCTCATACAGTATAACTTTTTCCTCCTCTTAGCTGACCTCAGTAACCTTTGTGCTTTCTGTGCATATTGAAATACCTGCTGCCTTAGTGGAATAATGGCCAACTCAAGAGCTTCTGGGGAAGATCTCTATGGTACAGCTGCTCCCTAAAATTTGGAACATTAGTCAAAAGGTATCAGACCAAATGTTGGAATCAAAATGGAATGTGCTTTGCTCTTCAAACACCACTTATGCTGGCATTAAAGAAGGCTGGGGGTAAGTCAAATATCCATTACTGGGCAAACAGCTTGAAGCATGTTTATTTTCTGGGGTTCTCCCCATATATATTAGTCAGAGTTGGTCAGAGGCTAACTGCCTCTTTTACGAGCCTCAAGGGTAGCTGCCCTCAAATACGTTCAACCACATCAGAACTCAGAAATGTCATTTGGGAGGTTGTTCATCTGGATGAAGAATTTAGAAAACAAAAATCCTACCCCCTGCCAGGCTACTGGATGCACCTCAGTCATGTTCCCAGGTCTAAGCCAGTGTTCATCCTTCACGTTTGGATTGGCTTAAAGTTTAAAACAACATTTAGTTTCAGACACCGTATTTAAAATTTTGGCTGCGTATTCTTTTCTGGAGCCACAACTGATCACACTTGTTTTTTTAGATACAGAATGCATAGGGATAAGGCTTTAGGACTACTCAGCTATATCCGTATCTGAAATAATGAACAGTAAATAATAAAGTGGCTACATTAAAACTTTTCATTTTATAAAAGGACCCATTTCAGTATTCTTTTAAACAGTACTGAAAGTCTCTGGGGAATCTAGAATTACACTTAACTTACAAAAATCAGAACTATATATAAGCAGTGTATGGCAAAGAGTCAGACATGACTGAGAGACTAACTTTCTTTCACTTTCATAGAGGGGGCACATCTCTTTTTCTCTCTGTCACTCACTGTCCATTCGTGTGTGTGTGTGTGTGCGTGTGTGTGACTTTAAGTTCTCAAGGTGTAGAACAGCTATTACTTTTGGCACACCATAAACTCATTTATGACAAGTGACTTTATCAATAGCAGATCTTTTTTTAAAATTGGAAACTCTAGTCAGTGAGTGCCCTTGAAAATGATACTGTTAGCAAGTTCAGCGGTGGAAAGGCAGCCCGATTGAGTGGTCAGAACACAGACTTGGATTTGGACCGGCTAGCTTTGAATTTTGCATCCCTGAAGATTTCTCCAATACTAGTTGAGGGTAAACTGTAAAGTTATTATTTATAAATGTCATGTCAAGCTAACCTAGTGATATATGGATTCAAATAGCAATCAATAATGTATCTAAGTTTATCTGTAAAGCTCAGCATTCTGGAAGGTTCTTTTGCAACCGTACATCTGCCTGAGACGTCTCCCTTTGTGGTCCTGAGGTTCTGCAGGTCTCCACCAGTATACCAGTACTCAGAGGCTGTGGAGAAAAGGCAGTGTTTTCAGTGACTCCGTGTTCTTTGGACACTGATGCCCTGTCCTTGCTCAGCCTTGAGGCAATGAAGATAAGGGAAGAACTAGGTGTTTTCAAATCTCCTGTGGCTCTGTCTTTCCTTCAGCATCAGCTGATCAGCAGTATGAGGCAAAGTTATAAATGAAAAAGGCAGAGATTGTCAAAGATCCCGTAAATTCAGACTGAATGTGCCATCAAAAATTATTGGAGAGAGAGGGGACCTCGAAGTACTGGTTTTTCCATTAATACCACTCACATTCATTAATTAATCATTTGTCTCTATCATTTTCACCATTTAAATCCCTATCATCTCTGCTTGGTTGGTCACTAAGATATGATCATTTTACCTTAGAAATGTCTCTTAGTCTCTCCCTTTCTCTTCATTCTCAGGGTCCCTGGACTAGCTTTGATCTCATTTAAAATATGGCTCCTTAATGGTCTTCTTTCCTCTTCTTTCCTCCTCTTTCAATCCATTCTTAATACTGGCAAGGTTATTTTGCAGATGAGACAATATACTTTGTCTTCCTCAAGGCTTCTAAAGGGTCTCCTTCTACATAACACATTCCAAACTCGTCACCCTGGTCCTCAATATTTCCCATGATGTGGTTCCAACTCATTTCTCACATCTTATTTGCTCAATTTTGTTACATAAGGATGCAGTGTAAATTGAGTGTTGTTTTTTTACTCATTGGTCACATTCTTTGACTAATCCCTATGACTCAATCAAATATTTTGATGTTGGTGCTGTCCTAGATATTTTGAGACCTGTTATGTGATGGAAATGTCGGGCTTAAGCTAACAAAGAGAGGTCATTTTAAAAATACAGTACTAAGTCTGCATCTTTGGGCTACAAAAACCAGTAAAATTTAATCAATATGCTTGGAAATAAAACATTACCCAGTGCGCTGAAAAACAGAGCCAAAAATATCTCCTGGTCTTGATTTTACTAATCAGTTTTAGTGGAAACGTCTTTCTTTACCAAGGACCTGTTAATATTTCCAGGAAACAAGTCCCTAAGCTCTTCTTTCCTGGGATGTATTGCTCAACTGTGAATTTCTAATGTAGTCCAGAGATTAAAGTGAAAACCAGAGGAGACAAGGAAAATCGCAGCTTGAGGAATCCCTAAGTAAGTAAATAATATTAGATCAGCTGTTGAAATAGGAGCATTCTGAAGCTTGGTTGGCAAACACAAAGACAGAAGGTTTAAGCGAACTTGAAATAAAAACCCATTACTTTTTAATAAATGAGCATATGCTAGGAAGTTAAATGCAGAGTTCTGGGGGCTTCAGGCAATGGGAGCCGTTCTGTTAGAAGATCATGTATTTTAGCAAAAAAGTCAGAGTAAAATCTGCTAATCTCATTTTTTAAAACCATCAGGACGGAGTTAACATCTCCCGTCAATGATATACAGCATATAAATGCAAAGCCAAGTATTCACGCCTCACTATTAAATTCACATAACACCCTCCCTTTCCTCAAAGAACATGTATTTTAGGCATGTCATCTCTGTTCATCTCTCGCCTCATTATGAAAGCCCAGAGGGAAAATGATGAGTGACTCAGACAAGGTCACAGCGTGATGAAAGTGCTTGAGAGCTGGAAGAGAACCCAAGACACTCCATCCAGTGCCATGAGCATGAATTTACACTGCTGGGTACACAATCACATGCGTGTTTAAGTGATATCAGCGCTAAATGGTAACAAATGTAACGCTTCCCACTTAGGATGCATTCTTGGCTAACTCTGTTGGAAAATATATGGAGATTTTGCCGTAGTAAAAAAACAATTTTTTTGAGCAGTTTAAACAAAAATGAACAAGATCTGAAGCCGAGAATATTCCCACGCCCATTTTTCGAAGGGTGGCAGTGGCTGCAGCAACCTTGCTTTGCGGTTGCTGTGAAGTGTGAAAGCAGAATGGCACAGCTCAGGTAGTCTTTCTAGAGAGAACCATCAAATTCCTGTAAGCAAAACCATGTCCTGCAACAGAAAGTAATGCCACATCTCAAACCGTTCGGTAAAGATCAAAACTCGTTTACACCATGATGCACTCAAATCTCATAGCTGCCTAAGCAGGGTGTCCCTGGGGTTGGGACATGTGTAGGCACCATCAGAGTTGACAGCTGACCAGCACGTTGGAGCCTGGTTCAGGTGGAGACACACTGAACTCTGCTAGGAAAGCTCTTCAGAAAGAAAGAAGACTTGAGCATTCCGTGAAGTTAGAGACTCCCGAGGAGTCTGTTCTCTATGTCTGTGAGTCTGGTTAAATCCCTGAGATTTAGGCAAGTGTTTGTTGTCACAGCACAGTCAGTCTAATAGACAGGCCTGAGATAACTTTGTTGCCACAAGGGAACTTGAATATTTATGACGTTCACTTTTTTTTTCCCCCCTGATTCATTTCTCACCTTTTCACTCTTAGAACACAGGGATAAAATTGTAAAATCTTAATCAGTTCCTAGACCATACGTTTGCTACTCCAGTTGCGTAAAAGCAAATATGCACCCTTTCCATAGTGGCCCTGTAATACTTGTGTGCCTCTATTGGTCATGCGAACATTTTATGCAAAGATGGGCTCGATAAAGGACAGAAATGGTATGGACCTAACAGAAGCAGAAGATATTAATAAGAGGTGTCAAGAATACACAGAAGAAATGTACAAAAAAGATCTTCACGACCAAGATAATTACGATTGTGAAGTCAAGTGGGCCTTAGAAAGCATCACTACGAACAAAGCTAGTGGAGGTGATGAAATTCTAGTTGAGCTGTTTCAAATCCTGAAAGATGATGCTGTGAAAGTGCTGCACTCAATATGCCAATAATTTGGAAAACTCAGCAGTGGCCACAGGACTGGAAAAGGTCAGTTTTCATTCCAATCCCAAAGAAAGGCAATGCCAAAGAATGCTCAGACTACCACACAATTGCACTCATCTCACACACTAGTCACAGAAGACAATGGCACCCCACTCTAGTACTCTTGCCTAGAAAATCCCATGGACGAAGGAGCCTGGAGGGCTGCAGTCCATGGGGTCGCTATGAGTCAGACATGACTGAGCGACTTCCCTTTCACTTTTCACTTTCATGCATTGGAGAAGGAAATGGCAACCCACTCCAGTGTTCTTGCCTGGAGAATCCCAGGGACGGGGGAGCCTGGTGGGTTGCCGTCTATGGGATTGCACAGAGTCGGACACAACTGAAGCGACTTAGCAGCAGCAGCAGTAGCAGCACACACTAGTAAAGTAATGCTCAAAATTCTGCAAGCCAGGCTTCAGCAATACGTGAACTGTGAACTTCCAGATGTTCAAGCTGGTTTCAGAAAAGGCAGAGGAACCAGAGATCAAATTGCCAACATCTGCTGGATCATGGAAAAAGCAAGAGAGTTCCAGAAAAACATCTCTTTCTGCTTTATTGACTATGCCAAAGCCTTTGACTGTGTGGATCACAATCAACTGTGGAAAATTCTGAAAGAGATGGGAATACCAGACCACCTGACCTGCCTCTTGAGAAACCTGTATGCAGGTCAGGAATCAATAATTAGAACTGGACATGGAACAACAGACTGGTTCCAAATAGGAAAAGGAGTACGTCAAGGCTGTATATTATCACCCTGCTTATTTAACTTCTATGCAGAGTACATCATGAGAAATGCTGGACTGGAAGAAGCACAAGCTGGAATCAAGATTGCCGGGAGAAATATCAATAACCTCAGATATGCAGATGACACCACCCCTATGGCAGAAAGTGAAGAGGAGCTAAAAAGCCTCTTGATGAAAGTGAAAGAGGAGAGTGAAAAAGCTGGCTTAAAGCTCAACGTTCAGAAAACGAAGATCATGGCATCTGGTCCCATCACTTCATGGGAAATTGATGGGGAAACAGTGGAAACAGTGTCAGACTTTATTTTGGGGGGCTTCCAAATCACTGCAGATGGTGATTGCAGTCATGAAAAGAAAAGACGCTTACTCCTTGGAAGGAAAGTTATGACCAACCTAGATAGCATATTCAAAAGCACAGACATTACTTTGCCAACAAAGGTCCATCTAGTCAAGGCTATGTTTTTTTCAGTGGTCATGTATGGATGTGAGAGTTGGACTGTGAAGAAAGCTGAGCACCGAAGAATTGATGCTTTTGAACTGTGGTGTTGAAGACTCTTGAGAGTCCCTTGGACTGCAAGGAGATCCAACCAATCCATTCTAAAGGAGATCAGTCTTGAGTGTTCATTGGAAGGAATGATGCTGAAGCTGAAACTCCAGTACTCTGGCCACCTCATGTGAAGAGCTGACTCATTGGAAAAGACTCTGATGCTGGGGGGGATTGGGGGCAGGAGGACAAGGGGACAACAGAAGATGAGATGGCTGGATGGCATCACCGACTCGATGGACATGAGTTTGAGTGAACTCTGGGAGTTGGTGATGGACAGGGAGGCCTGGCGTGCTGCGATTCATGGGGTCGCAAAGAGTCGGACACGACTGAGCGACTGAACTGAGCTGATTGGCCATGTGCCTTGTTCTTTACTTGAAAATAAACCCCCAAGTGTTTCTCTACCTTAAAGTCTTTCAAAACGTGCTTCAAGGGCTTCCCTGGTGGCTCAGTGGTAAAGAATCCCCTGGAAATGCAGGAGACATTGGTTTGATCCCTGGTGCAGATAGATTTCCCCATGCTGAGGAGCAGCTAAGCCTGTGTGCCACAACTGCTAAAGCCCACTCGCCCAGAGCCCATGCTCCACACAAGAGAAGGCCCTGCGATGAGAAGCCCACACACCGTAACAAGGAGTGGCTCCTACTCTCCACAACTAGAGAAAAGCCTGAATAACACAGCCAAAAATAGACAAATACATAAAATTTTAAAAATGCACTGAGATTTATTTGACATTCCATGGATATCATCCTTGCTTTTTGATAAATTAATCATCCACAACATCTGTGGAAACATCCCTTCTCACCATGGGCACATCAGGGATTTTTTTTTTTTTAACTGAACTGTTAATATGACATTTCTGAAGTCAGATGTATTCTATTACAATATCTATTCTATTTTAAAATCAGGCTTTCAAGCAGAGTACTATACCAAAGGTGACTGTCTAGCAGAGATTGTGGTTACATGACTTTCCCTTCTGGATGAAACCCTAAAAGGCACTAGAGCTGCAAGGATACACTGTGTAAAGGTTCAGACAATACAAGTGGCTAAAGTTTTGTATAATTAAAAAGTCCCAACACTAATTTGTATTGCTTTGGGGATTTATTTAAAAATGAATTATTTAGCTTTTTAGAAAGCCAACTGCAGTTTCTAGGAAATGCACAAAAGAGGCAATTATTACTACAGTCACCAGCGGAACAATATAAGTAAGTATAAGTAATTTAAAAATAACTTAGACTTCATTGTTCATTTGACCTTTATTTTGCTAGTTAAAATGATCACACTTTGGGAGTCTCTTCTTCATTGCTTTGTGAGAGCCAAACTGACTTTTCTATGTGCAAGAGTCTTACTTTTAGATTTGAGTCACCCCCTAAAATGATGTTGATGGAAGCATTTCATTGCCAGTAGTCAACAGACACAAGCTATAGTTCTCAAACTGAGTGTTTGATGATAACTGAAATTCAGTTTAATCATCATCCACATTTTCTTAGTTCTAACATTCTCAGCTTTCATGGTAGTGATGTACATTCCAAGGACACAAAAAGAACTATTTGTATGTATGTTCCTATCTATCTGTCTAAATGAATGTGTGTGGAGAGACAGAGAGAGAGAGAAGAAAGAATATACATTTTTAAAAACATTTCAGGTATGACTTTAAAAGCTCTCAAGGGAGGTTAACATGTGAAGACCATTTCCTTCAGTTTATAATTATTTACATTTTTTTCACTTGTGATTTTTGAAGTGCCGATAACTTATCCTTTCATTCTATGTACTTTAGGTTGAGCATCAAGAAAAGTAACAGTCTGGATCTCTAAGGGGATGTAGTAATAATTTTGCTATAGAGAAAATCTGTGATGAGATTTACCTATGACTATGAACATTACTCTTCCAAGATAATGAAAATATACAGAAGCAAGGAAGGGAAAAAGGAAAGGTTTCCATTAGGCTGTATGGGAAGCTCCCTGATGCCAGGGACTGCTGCCTGGTCTTATTCCCCCACATCCACTGTGGGGGATTCACCTGGGCTGTGCTTGGTGCATTGCGAATGTCAGTAAATATTTGTTGACCAGATGACAATTTCATAGCGACTGACCTGAACAAAAGTTTTGTCATTGAAACAATGACTGATTAAAAAAAAAAAAGAAGAAGATTTATCGTTATTATTATTATTCTCTTTTTGGCCACACCATGTGGCATGTGAGATCTTAGTTCCCAGGCCAGGGAGAAAACCCATACCTTCTGCAGTGGAAGCACCGTGTCTTAACCACTGGGCCACTAACGAAGTCTTGAATGACTGATTGCTCTTCTCTTTGACCTGGCATACAGTGCAGTGAAGAACCGGGGGATAGAAGTTTAGGACATCTTTGTTGTTCTTAGGGTGTAAGAAATGATTTTCTGTGCATTCTTTGCATCTTTACAGGTGTCCCAGTTGAGTGTTGGTGGGCATATTTAAAATACTGACTGCCTACGCTTTTAATACCACACTACCCCCTGCTCACCAACTTTCGAAATACTATAACCATTCCCGTGTCTGTCTCCTTCTGTGGGTCAGGGATGAACAAATGATAGCAGGAAGCAAGATCTCACATAAGGACAGAAGGATAAGGGCCTCCACCCTGGGACCAAGGCTAAGTTTAAGGTTCCCATTCTGTGGGACTCTTTCTTCAACTTCTCTGACCTTCTGAGCTCTGGACCTTTCCTGCCTTCATCTTAGATACCTAGCTCCCTGAGATGGATTTGTCTCCCTAGATTTTCCACCCATCCTCTGCTCTGATTTAGAGGAAGCACCTCATTCTCTCTCTCTCTCTCGACCTGGGCTTTTCACTCACCATCTGTTCTGATCTTGGCCACCTGACTGAGACTTGAGCCCCATCTCCTGCTGCCTGCACCCCAGCTGACCCAAGCCGATAAGACAAACATCAGCAGAGCCATTAGAGACGCAGGCACTGAAAAGGGAGGTCTGTGTGGATTATAGAGACGAGGGAAGGTTTTTCAAGGGAAGTAGAATTTCAAGGGTGGATTAACTCTGCTTTTCCTCTTGTTGGTACAAATGTTGCATGAGCCCACATGTAGTAAAACGGGACTTCTGTAAGCTAGAATATTGAGGCTTTTCATTAATTCACATCAGCCTTTCTAGTTTCCATATATTATAAGGTTTTTTGGTTTCCCTTGTAAGCTATAAACTTTCTGTGACTTGAATTGGTTGGGCATAGGATTCTAGGCATACTCCACCTCCCTCCTCCTTCCCTGCTCATGCACACCTATGCTTACTTATTTTCTACCTTCTTGAATCAGAGTTGGGAAGTTCAGCTCCATGTTGGGGTTCCTCTCGGGGAGCTATTGAGTGGGCTGTGTCTGCCATATTGTTTGTGGCCATCCACACTACTTACTGAACCGAACTCTCCGAGCACCCGGGTCCGGGGGAGCCTGGACCAGGGTGGGAAAAAAGTTCCCAGCGCCAAGTGGCAGGCCTGCTTGAGCTCTGCCTGGCCTGGTTCATGGCTTGGAAGTGGAGCCACAGAACTGGGCCAGGAGCTTTCTCCACCGGCCGCCGCTCTGAGGTCTGCTAGGCATGGCTCAGTGACAGTGACGTGTGTGGGGGGCAGGATGTGTGCTCTATTAGCAGAGGCTTTTGGCAGCTCCTGCAGTCGTGGAGCGGCTCCCTAGTCTTCCCACCCACACTGTCCTTCAAAGGGGGCTCATCTCTGACCTCCCACAAACTCCCCACTCCCTTTTCCGGTGCACCCTGTCCAGCGCGGTCTACCTGCCATGGCAAGCAGGAATATCACGAAGTTCCGAAACTGCAGTCTACTGTGGTCTGCGATCTCAATCCTAGGGGATTTTGCAGGGTGAACTGTACTTTGTGTTTAAGAAAAGTATACCAGACCTTTGGACTTCTCATTTTCTCGCTTGGAAACCAAATGCAGAGGTTGGGGCCAAGGAAATAAGTCAGCGGGGCCATGATCTCAGGCAGAGGCCTCCCGCGATGACTCCGTGTTCACCGATTTTCGGTCGCTTGTGTCAGCGGAGCGGCTGAGCCTAAGCCACTCTCCGCCTTTTGCATTCGCAGTGGTGAAGTTACTTGTAGGAGAAAGTCCTAGAGCAGGAAGCAGGTACCCGGTGGGAACTGTGCGTCCTCGGGCCAGGCACATAATCTGTCAGACCCAGTTTGCTCACTTCTGTGTAAGGTATGAGGCACGGCTGATGCTTCTGAAAGTCCCCTCCGCAGGACCAGTCCTGGATTTACAATATTGACCCTGGCGTCAGCATGCCTCTGAGTCCATGATGTCCCTTGATGTTTCCGTGCCGCTGGCAGTGTCCACCGCTGGCACTTTCAGTCTGGATCGGATAATGTGTCTTCTTCCCTGTCTCTACCTGTGGTTCATTATTTATTTACTTACTTTTGGTCGCGCTGGGTCTTCATTGCTTTGTGTGGGCTTTCTCTAGTTGTGGCGAGCGGGGGTTGCTGTTTGTTGTGGCGCAAGGGCTTCTCATTATGGTGGCCTCTCTTGTTGCTGAGCACTGGCTCTAGGCATGTGGGTTTCAGTAATTGCAGCGCAAGAGCTCAGTCGCTGTAGGGTGCAGGCTCTAGAGCTCAGGCTCAGTAGTTGTGGCCCATAGGCTTGGTTGCTCCTTGGCATGTGGGATCTTCCTATACCAGGGCTGGAACCCATGTCCCTTGCATTGGCAGGTGGATTCTTAACCACTAGGCCACCAGGGAAGTCCCTGCCTATGGCCCATTATGATGGAGAACATTTGTTAAACCAGAACATAGATACCAAAGGCGTATCAAGAAGTAGTACAGATGAGGGAGCTTCTCAATAAGAAACCAAATGCTTCCATGTTCTATCCCAGGACAGCCCCTCCTGGGGCTGGAACACTATGTTCCACGTGCTGGTTTGAAAACTTGCACTGAGGAATCTTGTTGCCAGGATGGCACAGGCAAATTGCCCTCCCTGCTCCCCCTCTGTGCATCTCATCTGGCAAAATAAATCCATCCTATCTTCCTCTTAGGTATGTTTCAAGGGTGACGTGGACTAATATTTTGTGAAGGGTTTAGAACAGTCCCTGGTACATAGTAAGTGCCCGTTTAACACCTCAGTACCTTGAGTTAGTAGGTGTGCTATTACAAAAGACATAAAGAGATCTCCAAGTAAAATAAGTTTGTTTGGAAAATCTGTGTTGATCAAATTAGAACACATTTTTTTCCCCCTTTAGTATAATACTTAAAACATGTAGTGCGCTACTCTGTGGGAGAATTTTGAAACTTCCTTGGAGATTGTGGAGGGTATAAGGTATTATTTGGAATTTGCCAAGCTTGTTGTTTTCATGAAACACTGTGGTCTCAGGGAACTCAAGTGTGTCTTTTAGTTGTTGTTGTTTAGTTGCTCAGTTGTGTTGGACTCTTTGCGACCCTGTGGGATGTAGCCTGCCAGGCTCCTCTGTCCATGGGATTTCCCAGGCAAGAGTACTCGAGTGGGTTGCCATTTCCTCCACAAGAGGATCTCCCTCACCCAGGGACTGAACCCTCATCTCCTGCACTGGCAGAAGGATTCTTTACTGCTGAGCCCACATGCATCTCATGGAACACAATTAGAAATGTGGTTTCAGGCTCATGGAGGCAGTTCCCCAACTGTTCAGCACTCATCAGAGGTTTTCTTCCACTGATTTGGTCCTCATATTCTCCTTCTCCAGGGGGGATATCTGCCACTTGCTATGCTGTCCTCTATTTCTTTTCATATTTGTATAAAATCTGCCTTTTATATTAATGAGACCCCTGGTGGCTCAATGGTAAAGAAACTGCCTGCCAATGACAGAGACTTTATATTTGTATTTTTGCTTGAGCAATTACTTGCTTATTTTAAAGACTGAAATAGCTTAGTTGGAGGCACCCTGTTGAAGGAAGCAACCAACCCTTAGTCTCTACTGATGCTGAGTTAGTGCAGACTGTCTCAGCCTACAGCAGGACCCAGCGAACTTATCTCTAGCTATCCCCCACCCAATAGCAAAACTCTGGCTTTGTTAAGAAGAGGTGGCCTGTGAGCTCCTGGGATTAAAGAGAGCCAGAAATCTGGCTCCATGATGCTTAGGAGTGTAGTGTTTCTGTGTAAGCTAGAAATTCTTCTCCCCAGACTCCTGCTAAGACCTAACTATCAAATGTTCTTACCTGTTACCTAGCTCCAATATTCAACAGGCCTTCCAGAAAGCCAAGTCGCCAGCTATAAAACAGATGAAGGTGTAGGGCTAGACCTTGCCAAAGTCACATGCTTATTGACTTTGCACAAGATCTGTTTAGAGCGAAAATAATTAGATGAGGGATTAGAACCTCCTGGGACGTAGGACTTGAGTGGCCCGTTATTGCTCTCAGAGAAAAGCCCCATGCATTAGCCAAGCAGTCAAAACTTTCCCTTGGGACTTCCTGGTGGTATAGTGGCTGAGTCCATCTGGCATTGCAGGGGACATGGGTTCAATCCCTGGTCAGGGGAGATCCCACATGCCGTGGAACAACTAAGCCTGTGCGCCACGACTACTGAATCTTTGAGCCGCAACTACTAAAGCCCAAGCGCCTAGAGCCTCTGCAGGCAACAAGAGATGCCACTGCAATGAGAAGTCTGTGCATCGCAACTAGAGAGCAACCCCCACTCTCTGCAGCTAGAAAAGCCCCCACACAGCAATGAAGGCACATGGCAACCAAAAATAAATATATAGATAAAAACAACCTACATGAAAACATAAAAGAACCGTAAGCTTTGTTAAAAAAAAAAGAAAAAAAAGAAAAAAACTTTCCCAAGGCGGGCCAATCTCTCTTCTCTCCCTCACATGTCAATATAAACCTTCATCTGCACTCTTCTGGAATCACCATCCTCAGGTGACCCAGGACTTTGTTGCCTCTGAATCGTTGCTTAAATAACCTTTCCGTGTGTTTGGTTAATCTCATACTTATTTTTAAGATCAAACTAAAAATGATCACGCTTGCTTTCCCAACTATGCCCACCTACTCCTTGCCCGTCTGAAGGTACGGGATTCCCTTTTTCTATTTCATTTCTCTCTGTGTAATAGCTCTTGGTGCAGACATGATCTCCACCCATAGAAAATAATTCATTTGAGGGCAGGGACTGCATCGTTTTACTCATGTCTCTGGCCACATCTGAACAAGTTTGCACTGAGAAATATCTGCCAAAATCAATCAGTTAGAGTCACTGCTCCACTATGATGTGGTTTCTTTAGTGTCAAAATTCAACATACGTACATCTGTGGGGAGCTATTTATTTTGCTTTGACTTATCATGACTTAGTCCCCTCTGGGCTAATTGTTCTGCAGGCTCAGGTGATTTTCTTATTTTTCTAAGCTCGCTGGATATGGAACAGTGTCTATACGCTTAAGAATGGTGCTCAGGGCCCTCCACCACCTGGGCTCACCATACCTTTGAGCACACGGAGAAAGGCTGTAATCTCTCCACATTCCCTTTGGTGAACAGCTGACTCTAAAGCAGAATTTATTCATCTCAGTGTAGCAGCTACCATTTGGGCAGGGGCACTTTGTTGTTGGTGACTGTCCTGTGCACGGCAGGCTGTTTAGCAGCATCTCTGCTTCTACTTACCAAAAGCAGTAGCATCCTCCCTAACTGGCCCTTCCTCCTGAGACTGGGATAACCAGGCATACTATATCTCCAGACAGTGCCACTACTGGTTAAGGACCACTGATTTAGAGGTCTCCAATGTTCTGCTCTGAATCTTGGGATAAAATGGCTCATGCCAGTCTCTCTAGCATTCGGGTGATATCTTGCTGGTCTGGAACCAACTGGGAAGGATTGTCACCAGGGTTAGGCAAATACTATCTGAAAAGACAAAATAGGCAACGTACTGTCACTTGCTTGTACAGTCAGAAATAGGCCACGATCCAAGTGACATAAACCAAAGAAAAGCAGAGAGGCAGTTAGATCAGTGGTTTTCCCAGAGTCCTGTTCATCATGAACCACATCTTTTGAAGAAAGGATTAAAACAGAGACTCCTGGGCTATTCACTGGATGTACTTATTGAAATTTGGATGTTTTCACGATGCCCAAGGGATCATTCTGCATCCAGCACTGTGTTGGACAACACTGCTTACTTATTTGTTTTAAAAATATTTACTTTTACGAAACTAGGCACAGTGTGGGTGCCCCTGGGGGCTCAGATGGTAAAGAGTCCACCTGCAATGTGGGAGACCTGGGTTCGATCCCTGGGTTGGGAAGATCCCCTTGAGGAGACATGGCCACCCACCCCAGTATTCTTGACTGGAGAATCCCATGGACAGAGGAGCCCGGTGAGCTATATAGTCCATGGGGTTGCAAAGAGTTGGACACAACTGAGCGACTAACACATACACACAGGGACAGTGTATTAATGGCACACACAGAACATGGCTTCAAGATAAGAAAAAGTACTCTACCTTAATTTTGCTTTCTTTTTTGTTTGTTTGTTTTCTCTCTCTCCGTTTTAACTTAACTGCCTCTTAATATAATCCATATGTCCTAGAAAAAAAACAAATCCCCACTAGCATGTGAGGTTCGTTGGGCACACTTGGGTGAGTCAGTCCACCCTGGTACCTGGTGGGTGTTGGATCCAAGTTCCTTTCTGCAAGATGTGGGCACCCAGGGCCGTTGCCATTCCCTCTGCATGGTCTGCACTTCTTTTTTCTGACCCAGGAAGAGATATTTTTGAGACTGAGAAGGAAAAGTAAAAAGAAAGGAAAGCTCAGATAATGTACTCTTTGGCAAAAGAAGAGGATAAAAATGCATTCTAATTGCTTGTTAAATGAGTTATCTTATCAGATTTGGGTCTGTGTTTCTATACGTGAAGCCCCAAATTCTTAACCCCCAGTTCCCAGAGGGAGTGCAACACAGCAGCTCAGAACTTAATAGATGGATAGACTGTCGTTTCTTTCTGTTCTGAGAATACGTATTTCTGCATCATTTGCTATCTTCTCTTATCTGGCATCACTGCCAGGCCCACGGTTGCTGTTCAGTCTCTAAGTCATGTCCAACTCTTTGAGAGCCCATGGATTGTAGCAGGCCAGGCTTCTCAGTCCTTCACTATCTCCCAGAGTTTTCTCAAATCCATGTCCATTGAGTTGGTGATGCCATCTACCCATCTCATCCTCTGTCCACTGTAGGAGGTCTGTAACTCCTAGATGATTGGAATTCAGTACTGTACAACCCATAGGCCTACTAGTTTGGAGCAAAAAGATATCTGGATGTTGATCTGTGCACTAAACTATGTGGAGAATTTTCCTACAGGTTGTAAGAGATGGGGGATGGGGGTGGTACCCAGACACTGCATGAACCTCTAGAAAGTGCTCCCCTGGCACCTGCTTCCTGGGAACTGAAATAACTGGCACTGTGGAGCTTGGATGAAAAAGACAGAACATAGAAAATGATGCCAGAGGAGATCTCTATTGAAAAGACAAGCAATCCAGATTCTGCTGGGACTGTATCTGCCCAGTTTAAAAACAACCCCATCATTAGAACCACAGAGCCAACACTAGGAAACGTAAATAAAGCTATATCCAGTAATGAGATACCTCCAGAGGCCTATCCTGACCTCTGCAATAAAATTTGGCCCCAGTCCTTTCAGATTTGTGTTTCTAGGGTCTTTCGTTTTTGTTTTATTAGCACGCTTGTTCCTATTTGTCAAGCAGTTAGACTGGTGTCTGGGTGTTTACAGATTTTAGGGGTGTAGGTAAAACACCAAATGGGGAATCTGAGACCCCGGTGCAGGATAATACATTTTTCACAGCTGTTTGGTTGAAACTTGGGACTGGAGGGAATCTCTCTTTTTAGCCAGGCTTGCCTAATATTCTGGCATCCTACAATTTTGTATACTTTTTAAGGAAAAGGGAAAGGAAAGTGGGAGGGTGGGAGGATTTGTCTTTCATTATCTCTGCTGGAGAAGTAAGGAAATGTGGTGTTTTTATTCATAGGCAAATTTTTCTGGCAAATCTTTTGAAAGTTAGTGGGATTTTATAGATCCTCTCTGCCCACACCACCCCCCTCTATGTTAGCTGCTCTCCATCAGAAAGTCTTTGGTAGATTGAATTATTGGCCTCGATTTTTTGTCCACACCCTTTATGGCATGTCTCTGTAGCCCCTCCAATGAAAGGCAGAGTGCATTTTTCTACCACTGGTGACTTGCTTTGGTCAATAGGGTGTGGGTGGCAGGGACCATGTGCCAGCTCTGCACTTGGGCTTTAAGAGACATCACTGCTCCCATTTCTATGCAAAAAGTTTTCCCCAAGGAGCTACCACCCCCCTTCCCAGGCCTGGATAAAGGCACTGGGAACCTGCAGCCTGGAGCCAAGTGCAGCTGGATCTAGAGCCACTTAGAGTACAACCAAAATGGGCCAATACCCAGTTGACCTGCAGACCTCTGAGCAAGAATAAATGATTATTGCTTTAATCCACTGAATTTTGGAGTGAATTACTTGTTAGGCAATGCTCTTAATCCACTTATCTCCCCAATTCACATTTTAATTCTCAGCTCAGTATGTTTAAGGATGAATGGATAGTATTTTCTGGACCCTTCAAAATGCTACAAGGGCTGGTTCTATATGTTGGCTTCACTGACAACATGTTAGCCACCAGCTCCTGTTTTAATGAAGAATGGCTCAGGGTAAAAGTCTACAGCTTCTGATCTCTACATCCGTCACACTGAGCTTTTGTATGAAACAGTCCAGTCCTAGAGTGAAGTCAAGCTTATGCCACTTAATCACTGTGTAACTCTGGGGAGCTCATGAGCCTCTCTGAATCTCCATTTCACCATCTGTTGAGTTTGCTGGGAGAAAGTAGAGATAATGTACATGAAGTGCTCTGCCCATCATGATTGTTATATAAATGGCAACTGTTATGTTTGTTAAATAAATCAATGAATGCCAGTTTTTGTCAGTAGCAAACTTTTTATAAGGTATTATACCTAACCTCTTTCTTTCTTCAAACATGGCACCTTCCTTGAGCTCCAGCTGGTGCCTGTCTGAGTCTGATGTTGCACGCTATCACTAGGTCCTCCTTCCCTAGTCCCTACCCAGTAAACTCCTTCAGAGTGGTTATCAAGCAGTAGGCCTAGCTGTCTTGGTCAGCGGGTGCTGGTCAGCAGCAGTTGCAATGATAATAATAGACGTTGAGTGCTTACTAGACTTTGCCAGACAAGGCATCCCCACAGACAAGCAGGAACCAAAGTAAGGTCATGGGTCCCAGACCCTCACATTTCCCTTTAGATTGAATCCATTTTTGGTGAGAAGAAGTGGGAAAGGAAGACATTCTAGATGACCTAAACAAGATTGTATCATCCAAAAAGAATTCAAATTGAAAGAGATTGAGACAGCATTCACTGACATGCTTAAAATTTTCTCTTCCCAACTACCCAGTGCAATGATCAGGGATGAAAAAATTAAGAAACTACATCTCCTTTGCACATCTGAAGAGCAATGTGAGTGTGTGCGAATCTGTGATGTGGTAATAATAACAGTACTGTTGCTGCTGCTGCTGCTAAGTCACTTCAGTCGTGTCCGACTCTGTGGGACCCCAGAGACGGCAGCCCACCAGACTCCCCTGTCCCTGGGATTCTCCAGGCAAGAACACTGGAGTGGGTTGCCATTTCCTTCTCCAATGCATGAAAGTGAAAAGTGAAAGTGAAGTTGCTCAGTCGTGTCTGACTCTTAGCGACTCCATGGACTGCAGCCTACCAGGCTCCTCCATTCATGGGATTTTCCAGGCAAGAGTACTGGAGTGGGGTGCCATTGCCTTCTACAAACACATATAAATTACATGCTGAATACCCTGCAGGCATCATCTTATTTAACCCTCAGCAAGCTGGGCTACCGCCTGTGGGGTCGCACAGAGTCGGACGCGACTGAAGCGACTTAGCAGCAGTAGCAGCAGCAGCAAGCTGCCCACAGTAGACCTTTCTACTGTGGTCTTTTCCTTACTTCTGTAGACACTGACTTGCAGCTAAGCTCATTTATTGGTCCAAGGTGTTTTGACCGGGAAGCGATGAGGTTCCCAGGCAAGGTGATTCCAGAGCCCAGATGCCCCCAGACTCCAACATGCTGCCTTGTTATTGCTCTGGGATTTTGTGTCTATGTCCCAAATTCATCCATTCACTCTCTGTCCCATATTCATAGGTCAAATGGTGTCATTCCATTTCTCTTCCCTAGCAATGCTTAAAGAGAGCATTTCTAGCATCTAATTCCTATTGAGCGCTGATTTTTTTTTTTTTTCTCTTGGGAGCTCCAATACTCTCAAGACTGAGAAGGAACTAAAGGGAGCATTTGTTATCATAGATTATTCATAGTAAAGAATTTGCTGCACCCAGAGCAACAAAGATCTGTTTGTGTGTAGACTGCAAGGGTAGCAACAGTGTCACACTGAACACCATAAGCAGAGCACTGAGAAATGAGCTTCTGCTTGGGCCCCGTGGAGTGGTCCTCAGTAACAATGTCTCATAGATAGAGTTTCTGGATCCTTCTCAGCCCTTCTTCTGCTGTTCTTTCTGAAACAGCCAAGGACTCAGCATTATCAAAGATAAAAGTCAGTTATGCTAAAATGAATCCTTAAAACACTTTTTAAAAGACAGATATCAGTATCAATTTTTAGTACAACTTTTTGGTCTGGAAACAGTGTCTTCATGAACCTGAACTTCCACACACTTGGCTTCTTGACTGGGTATGAATAAGCCAAAGAACAATCAATGAATATACAAAACAGTCCTCTTGTTTTAAGAAATCTGAACCTTAGCGGTTTTGTGAAAGAACAAACTTTTCTTTTTGGGGGGAGTCATTGCCGTGGGGTAGATTTAATCATGTTGGGAATCGATTTCTATTTAGTGCTGACTGTGGAAGACTGAAGATAGTTTGGTATTTTCTGATTCTTCTCCCATAGAGCAGAGGGTTCTAGCTCTCCATTTAAATCTGAGTTGGCTTGTGATGTTTTGACCAACAGAGTGCGTGGAGGTGATGCTGGGCTGGCTCTGGGCCTTGTGTTTAAGAGGATCAGCAGCTTCTGATTTGGTCTTTTAGAAGATCAAGGCCTCATGTGGGAAGTCCGCCCTTGCTGTGGTTGCCAGGCTGTGGGAAGCCGGAGGCATGTGAGGGTCCTGGCAGGTGAGGTGCCACAAAAGGAGTGAGAGAGAGATGAGCGAGATGGAAGGAAGGAAGGAAAGAGACAGAGAGTGAGAACATGCAACGTGGCATCTATTAGGTGAGTGAGAAGCAATTCTAGAATCTCAGAAATAGATCCTCCAGCCCCAGCAAAATTGGGAACAAAATAAAACAGTTGCTTTAAGCCACAACATTTTGGAGTTGTTTGTAACATGGTAATAGATAACATTTTCAACCACTAAAGATCATTGTAGCAAATCCTAAGACAGTTCTCCAGCTCTCAACGTGGATAAAGCAATAATTCTTCAGATGTTAAGGAGTGGAGAGTTAAAGACATCATTGGTTCTGACATGTTTATTTCACAGAAGAAGTTGAAATCCATAGATGTGAAAACAGCAGCTAGAGAGAGGGGGTTAACTGCTGTTCTAACAACCTTGGGACAACTTTCCCAGATAAGAGCATTTCTTGGTCTTCAAATTTCTTGTGGGGATATTTACTTCTGCCACTGAATTCTGAATCTCTTGTTTTCCTCACTGTTCGACAGCAGGCAGGGCTCCCTCCGAGGGACCATGTCTAGTCCAGGTTCCGGGAAACCTTCCTTTTTCTTCCACCTCATCCAGGAGCAGAGTTCATTCAACCTCAAACGCAGACACAAAAGCCATCATGATTCGTGCTATCAAGTTTCCCTCCTTTACAACAGGTGCCTGGGCTGTCCCCTGGGAAGCCAAGAAACGGCGAACCCCAGGACAGGATGGGGTCAGGCTCCTGCATTATCTGCCTGGGTCCTGGGTCCCTCGGGTTCATCCTACGGCTGCTCACATGTAGCAGGTCAAAGCCCTGGATTCCACCCACCACCCACCCACCCCTGCCTCACCAGCTCACCCACCCACCCACTCACCGGCTCACCCACCCATCCCCGCCTCACCGGCTCACATAGTTGTGTTTCTGTGGCCCATGTGCTCTGTGCATAAGTTAACCACCTCACTTTTAAGTTCACAAGGGAGGGGTAGCTGGCAGGAGACCCAGTTTAGCTGACTTTCCTTAGATTAAACTGCTCTTGGTGGAAAACTTCTGAAGAAATAAACTTTCTGGTATTCTCGTTGTCTAACTGAGATCCAGATTCAGTAAAGTAGTCTCTATTACACTTGCTCCAGCCTTCTTCCACACAAAGGGACTTTAGGTTTTAGAGACTAAAAACAGTTTTCAAAAATGAGGGGGAAAATCCCTAGTCATGGCAATGATGGGACTCAGGCTTAGTGGGAAAATTGGGGAAGATAGTTAAAAGTTACTCCCCTGTCCGCAGATATCATAAAAAATATATAAAAAGAGAAAAATATAAACCTTAGACTAGCATTTTGCAGAGTGGTTCAAGGACCATTTGCACTGGAATGACATGGGACGCTTGTTAAAGATTCCAGAGCTCTAGTCTGGACCTCCTAAACCAGGTTCTCTGGGGGTGGAAATATAAATTTTCGTTGTTTCTTCTGGTGGCTCTTCTGCTCATTGAAGTTTGAGAATGGCTGCCTTTTTTTATTTTACACACACACTTCATGAAGTATTTTCTGGGAAGTCCGTGCAAATTTCAGTTCTGATTTGTTGCTCCCTCCCTGACTCTTGCATGTGCACATGTGTATAAGCATGCTCGCCTGCACACACAAACACACATACAGACACACACACACTTGTTTTATAAGTCTCTAATGGGAATGGGGAAAGGCGGTGGAGGCAGACTAATTTAAATCTTTCTGTGTGGGTTTTGGACCTCAGGACTGACCCACCCCTCCATGTTGCCTTATCTGCTCCCTTGAACATTTCTCTTTTGCATGAAACATTCCCCATTTAGGGTTTCCGCCACAAGAGAAATTCCCAGGTGCAAGAACTTTCAGTTAGCCTCAGGAAAGACTCTGATATGGATCTTTGAAGATGGAGGAACTTAAATATTAAAGGATCCACCAGGTGCCAATAGAGTTGAATGGGAATCACAAAGGGGAATTTGTGTTCAACATAAATACTAATAATATAGTAATTGTGAAGTGAATGTTTATAGTGCGTGGAGTGCTCCAATCAGCGCTGCCCTGGCTATCTTGTGGGATGTCAGGGTGAGTGAGGCAAGGCAGGAAAAAATGGGAAGCAGTGACCTGGGGAATCTGTGTTGAACAGGCATTGTTTTCTGTTCTTCACCCCTGACAGTTTTTGGTTCCAGGCCTCATACTCATTAACCCTTCCCTAATGGAAACTTCTGCAAGTGGTCCTTCACATTACAGTAGAGAAAACCTAGAACTGATTAGAAACTTGGAAAGGCATCAGGTAAGAACACCCTTCATTCCATAGACATAATGAAATAGCCAAGTGTTGCTTAAATATATCCATTTTTCAAGATTGAGCTGAACGACAGATTCTCCATGAAGCACTTACCACATTACAAATACTCTTATTATATTGTTAGTTTTCTTATAGTTTATGTAGTTATACCATTATACATGCAATATGCATGTATATATAGAGAGAGAGCTTAGTTGCTCTGTCGTGTCTGACTCTGTGATGCTCCTCTGTTTATGGGGTTTTCCAGGCAAGAATACTGGAGTGCACAGCCATTCCTTTCTCCAGGGGATCTTCCTGACCCAAGGACGGAACCCGAGTGCCCTGCATGGGCAGGCAGATTCTTTCCCATCTGAGCCCCCATATACAGCTTGAAGTAATATGATGCTGATTAACATTATAATAATATTAGCTACTGTTTTATAAAGATGAGGCTTCCCAGTTGGCACTAGTGGTAAAGAATCTGCCTGCCAATGTAAGTTAGATGTAAGAGACATGGGTTCAATCCCTTAGTTGGGAACATCCCCCGGAGGAGGGCATGACAACCCACTTCAGTATCCTTGCCTGGAGAATCCCCTGGACAGAGGAGCCTGGTGGACTACAGCCCATGGGGTCACAGAGAGTAAGACACGACTGAAGAGACTTAGCACACATGCACTCCTGCTAGTTGTAGTATGCTAGTAGTGTTATTATCTTGTGTATTAATACCTATAACAATATTACTGTTATCCAATTAAAATAATACTAGCTAGGTAATAAAACCGGCCACAACAATAATAATGGCTACCATTTATTGAGCACTGACCAGATGTTATGTCCAGCTGCAAACATGATCTCATCTAATGTTCCCACCATTTCATAAAGTGGTTGGTTACTCCAAACGCTTTCTCTTTGCATATGAGTAGACAAATTTTTCCCAGCCAGAAAACAGTAAGCGACTTGAACCCAGAACCCATTTTCCCCAGGTAGCAGGTCACCTCTCCTCACCCTTTGGGTCCAGACTGTGGTCTGCACTTGGACTGAAACACTTGATCACCATCTGCCTTTTTTTTAAGAGTGAGTTATGAGTTACCAGCTCCTGGAGGGCAGAGTGCAATTTATATCTGAAAGCTTCAGAACCCTCAGCCCTGTGCCTTGAACTTAGAGATAAGCACTGTTAAAATGTTCAGAACACCGCATAAGCGCTGTTCCGATAAGCACTGTCTGAATTGGTTAAAATTCCACACTGCCAACAGGGTCAGGCTTGTTGGTGGCAGTGGCAGCCCATCTTCTGTGGTATGCAGTTCCAGGAGAGCACTGATTATTTACAACTCGTTTCTAGTGATCATAGGATTCCCATGCCTGTTTTCAGCAAGGGCCACGGAAACTGTTATCTAATCATTTGCAAAGCATCTATCAGATTTAAGAGGAGTTCCAGTAAACTATATAATAATAGTGAGAATAACAGTCACTGAGTGCTTCCCACGTGTTGAAAACTATGCTAAACTCTCTGCAAAATTAATCTCATAACCCTTATCACAACTCTTTGAGGTAGATATTGTTATCTTTTTTCTATAGATGAAAGTTGAATAACCTGCCCAAAAATCAGCCAGCTGGTGAGTTGCAGTGTTCAGATATGAAATCTAATTTGACTCCAGAGTAAATGCTTTTAATCATTTAATCACTCTTCTAAGTAGCTCATTCTTCCCTTCCTTCTTTCTTTCCTTCCTTCCAAAAATATTTAATGAATGCTTCTTCTTCACTGGGCCTCTGTACGATGAATGATGCAAAGATAAGCTGATAAGACACTTTCCCTAAAAAGTATTGGGGGAAATCAGAGGTGAAATAAGCAGTTATAAAATATGAGGGTGACAGTGTTTTGAGAGCAGATGCGTAACAGCCATAATGCCTGGGGACCTGCTAGGCTCTTGAAGATCCCTGAGTCCTCATACCAACCATCTGGGCTGGATGTCAGTAGTCCTCTTTGTATGTGATGATGCTGAGTTTCGGAGAAGTCAGAACAATTGCTCAAGGCTACACAGACATCCAGTGGCAAACTTGCCATAAATCCCAAAGTTTGTGCTTTCCTTACCAGGCCAAGTCACCCAGGACTAATATAAAGTAAACTAACATAAAACGGCCACCTTTCTCCATGGAGGGCAATATGTTTTCTACTAAATAAAATAGTTAAATTTCCTCCTAGCCAAAATATAATCTCTCCACACACTTCAGAAAAACAACATCCAAAACTCTTGCTTTTCGACCATCCTTTCTGTGAGGATATGGAGGAACCCCCTAAGATAACAGATCTTACAATTCAAGTTCTGTTGTAATGGAGTTTGCTAAGAAAGTTGTTCCTTAGCTCATATTTATTTAAACCTTCCAGTGAAAGTGAAGTCACTCAGTCGCGTCTGACTCTTTGCGACCCCGTGGACCTATGTAGCCTACCAGGCTTCTCTGTCCATGGGATTCTCTAGGCAAGAATACTGGAGTGGGTTACCATTTCCTTCTCCAGGGGATCTTCCCAATCCAGGGATCGAAGCCAGGTCTCCCGCATCAGAGGCAGACGCTTTAACATCTGAGCCACCAGGGAAACCTTAAACCTTCCATACCTTGGATTAAAACCAAGAATCAGTAGCTTCATTCTGGGCTGTGATGGACTGATTGAGGACAAGGACTAAATACTGAAAAAAAAAAAAAACAAAAACAAAGAAATATGGAGGTACTTGAAATACAGGGTACTTGGTGGCTGGGGCAAAATTGAGGATGTGAGGTTCCACAGGGTGTCTGAGTCTGAATTGTTAACACACTGGAAGTTCCAAGACATTTAACCTCTTGCTGGTCCTCTGAATTTTCTTTCTTTCTTTTTTTAAATAAGCACAGTAGCATGGAATGGCTTCAGAGGGAGCAGAAACTGGCCTACCACTTTGAGAATACCACAGATGCCCTGGAAGAGGAGATGAAAAGGGTTCAGAGGCAATATTCTCCTGTAAGGGCAATGGGAAACTTTCACTTCTCTGGAAGTGCTTTTTACAGGAGTTCAGGACTGCTTTTGAACCATTATCGAAATGATCAACACAGTAGCAGAGTCACCAATGTAAGTTTTGTGAATTTTACAGTCTTTGGTCCAAATCAGCCTCTCAGCTTTAATAGAAGAGAAATTTTATGCACTTACAGAGCACTGGGGCTAAATAGTTGTCTTTGCTCTTTTTGATTTCCTGACGTTTAATGCTGTCATGGTTTCAGAGGGTCCAGCAAGGCTTTTTCCCAGTAGCAGGCTCTGCTAGCTTCCTGCTCTCCCTGGCCTGTGGTCTGCCTAACCACGCAGTGACATTCTTAAGCTCCAGCCTCACGGGACACATCACACATTCTGAACTGCACCCTGCATCTTCGTGGTGTCTGAACATATTTAAAAAAACTGTTCTCGTGAACAGTATTTGGACATGAAACAACTAATTTCCTGCATCACCTGTGAATTTCAGACCAATGCCAGAGGGGCTAAGAACACACTTTCTCTGTTGACTACACAAAAACGTTTTCAGCATCTGCCCAGGGCCAGAAGTTTATCTTCTCCAGTATATTAACAACACTAAGCTGGAGAGCCCATGTTAAAGAAAGAACATTTATTTAGCCAAGTGCTTTTGAACTCATTTTTTTAGGAGGGGTTCTGAGAGAGCACTGAAGAATAAAGTACCTCAACTAGCACTGACCCTGATCACCCGAAAGCAGAATTTAAACAGAAAAGTCTGGTTTCCCTCTGCCCCTTCCCTTTTAACCCTTCTCACCAGTTTTCTTGTTAGTTAAAGGTCAGTAATAGTTGGCTGATGTGGTAGATTGTTAATGCATTGTGTTAGTGAAGGTCATTTTCATCCGACCAGAAGTCCAAGCAAATTTAAATTCAGAAGAAGTAAGTCATAATTTACTCTTTGTCTCATTACTCAATAAAAGAATTCAGACTTCCAACACTTTTTTTTTTCAAACTTCTCTCCATGTGGTTTTTTATTTATCTATTTTTGACCACACCACAGAGCGTGATGTGGGATCTCAGTTTTCCCACCAGGGATGGAACATGTAACCCCTGCATTGCAAGTGTGCAGTCTGAACCACTAGACTCCCAAGGAAGTCCCACATTCAATACTTTTTAAAAAGAAAGGACTGATCTTCTGTGTAAGGAAAAGATGAGCCCGAGTGAGACTTAGCACAGTTACTTTTGAGAGACGATGTGTTGTGAAAAATTTCAGCAAGGGACTCATTAGCATTGCATGATATAAAATTTGGGATTTTAGGATTTAAAAATAAATTTATATTTAGAAAAAAAATTGGGATCTGAGGGATCTGTTATAAATAACAGATTATAAGTAGGTGATCCACACATTACATGGAATCCATAGATATGTTTGTTTGGCCTAAAGAGAACTTTCATAGAATTTAAAATTATTCCCAGCATTCTAAAATGGGAGAAAGAAAATATTGGAGAACATCTTTATGATCTTGGGTTAGGCAAAAATTTCCTAGCTAAAACACCAAAATCATGATTACAGGAAAAAAAAAAAAATAAGTTGGGCCTTAGAAAAATTAAAAACTTGTGTTTTTGGAAGATACTGTTAGGAGAATGAAAGACGAATCATGGATTGGGAGAAATTAGTTGAAACTCACATATCTGATAAAGGACGTGTATAGAGTTTATAGAAAGAAGTCTGAAAACTCAATAATATGAAAATAAATAACCCAATAAAATTGGGCAGAAGATTTAAATGGACACTTAAGCAAATGAGATATATAGACAGCAAATAAACACATAAAATGATATTCAACTGAAGTAAGGAATATATTTAAGGGAATGTAAATTAATGCAAATTAAAACCATAATTAGGTATCACTAGTGAAGTGATAGTGAATTCCCTCGATCTTATCTGACTCTTTGCGACCCCATGGACTGTAGCCTACCAGGCTGCTCTGTCTATTGGATTTTCCAGGCAAGAGTACCAGAGTGGGCTGCCATTACCTTCTCCAGGGGATCTTCCCAACCCAGGGATCGAACCCAGGTCTTCTGCATTGCAGACAGACGTTTTACCATCTGAGCCACCAGGAAGATATCACTACACAACTATTAAAATGGCTAAAATTAAAAAGACTGGCCAAATTGATTGTTAGCAAGCAGGCAGAGAAATGGAACTCTTGTACACTGCTGGTAGGAATGTAAAGTGGTAACTGCCATTCTGGAACTGGTTTGGTAGTTTTGTAAATGGTTAAATATTTAGCATATATATATATATGTTTATAAATTGCACATCTTATTTTTATTTATTTTTTTAGGAAGTATGGTTGATTTATAATATTATGTCAGGTATTCAACATGAATATTGGATGAATTCAATATTGGGAAAGAAGTATGTCAAAGTTATATATTGTCACCCTGCTTATTTAACTTATATGCAGAGTACATCATGTGAAATGCCAGGCTGGATGAATCATAAACTGGAATCAAAATTTCTGGGAGAAATATCAACAACCTCAGATATGCAGATGATACCACCCTAATGGTAAAAAACCTACCACCCTAATGGTAGAGAGCCTCTTGGTGAGGATGAAAGAGGAGAGTGAAAAAGCTGGCTTAAATCTCAACATTCAAAAAACTAAGATCATGGCATCCAGTCCCATCACTTCATGGCAAATAGATGGGGAAAAATGGAAATAGTGGCAGATTTTGTTTTCCTGGGCTCCAAAATCACTGCAGACAGTGATTGCAGCAATGAAATTAAAAGATGCTCATTCTTTGGAAGAAAAGCTATGACAAACCTAGACAGCATATTAAAAAGCAGAGATATCACTTTGCCAACAAAGGTCCATCTGGTTAAAGCTATGGTTTTTCTAGTAGTCATGTAAGGATGTGAGAGTTGAACCATAAAGAAGGCTGAGCACCGAATAATTGATGATTTCAAAATGTGGTGCTGAAGACTCTTGAGAGTCCCTTGGACTGCAAGGAGATCCAAACAGTAAATTCTAAAGGAAATCAACCCTAAATATTCATTGGAAGGACTGATGCTGAAACTCCAATACTTTGGCCACCTGATGTGAGGAGCCAACCCATTGGAAAAGACCCTGATGCTGGGAGAGACTGGGGGCAGGAGGAGGAGGGGTAACAGAGAATGAGATGGTTGGATGGCATCACCAACTCAATGGACATGAGTCTGAGCAAACTTTGGGAGATGGTAAAAGATAGGGAGACCAGGAGTTGCACAGTCGGACACCACTTAGCGACTTAAAAATACTCCATTTAAAGTTATTACAAAATAATGGCTCTATTTCCCTGTGCTGTACAATAATATACCTTGTTGCTTATCTATTTTATACAGAGTATTTTGTATCTCTTAATCCCTAGCTTCTCTCCTCCCTCTGCCCCCGCCCTACCACCATAACAACTAGTCTGTTCTCTATAGTTATGTGAGTCTGTTTCTATTTTGCTATAGGCATTCATTTATTTTATTTTTTAGATTCCGCATATAATCTAGTGTATTTGTCTTTCTCTGTCTAACTTAGTTCACTTAAAGCATAATACTCTCCAGGCCCATCTACGTTGTTGCAAATGGCAGTATTTCATTGTTGTTTTCTATGGCTGGAGTAATGTTCCATTGCATGTACATGCCTTGTTTTTTTATCCATGCATCTGACATTTCTTATCAAGTTGTACTTTTTAAATATGTGCAATTTATTATTTGGCAATTATATTGCAATATCCTCATTAAAAACTGGTATACTACATCTAAATATAGTATTGTATATTGGGTTTCTCTTACAAATGAAGCAGGACACCAACCTTCAGGGAAACCACTGATTACCTTCAACAGGATGTCCCCCGTGTGTTCACTGTGAACTGAATCATTTTGCTTCGCTTGTGCAGCCTGTCTGCTTGGCCTTTGCAGGCTGTTGACTTTACAGCCCTAGGCTGCCATGTTTCTTGTAGGCATCTGAGTTTTCAAATGTGTGCCTTGCTTCCCAGGTTAAGTTCCCTTTAGATCAGTTTTTCAGGTGTAAGCCTGGTGTCAAAGTTCACTAATACAGAATGGAAGATGCCAAGTGATGATGAACACAGAGATTGGAGAGCTATGTCTACAAACCAAGAGCCATTAGAATTATTAGTGACCATCAGAGTGAGAGGAGAAGGCAATGGCACCCCACTCCAGTACTCTTGCCTGGAAAATCCCATGGACAGAGGAGCCTGGTAGGCTCCAGTCCATGGGGTCGCTAGGAGTCGGACACGACTGAGCGACTTCACTTTCACTTTTCATTTTCATGCATTGGAAAAGGAAATGGCAACCCACTCCAATATTCTTGCCTGGAGAATCCCAGGGACAGAGGAGCCTGGTGGGTTGCTGTCTATGGGGTCGCACAGAGTCGGACATGACTGAAGCGACTTAGCAGCAGCAGCAGCAGCAGCAGCAGCATCAGAGTGAGAAAGAGGCAAGGAAGGATTCTCTCCAAGACCCCTGCAGTAAACTTGGTTTTCTTTAGGCATCTGTCTCCATCAAAAATCTGCCTTCTTTTATTAAGGGATTTCATCTGAGACTGGAGTATATCCTCGATTCTCTGTTTGTGACAAAAGATGTATAAACGCTGCCTATCTAGAGAAGTATATGATATTTCTACAAATGCAGAAGATGTAACACAGAGCTTGGAGGTAGGAAGTGGAAAGAGAGTAACTCAGCCTGGATATGTTTCTGGCCAGGTCAAATTTAGAAGACACCTCTTTTATTATTATTTTATTCTTTTTGAGTGAATAACTGTTGAAATGAATGTCAGTTGGTAAGCGTAGACAAGCATGAGTACACTCTCCATTCCACATTCATGAAGGGACAAAAGAGTGGTCTAACTAAAGTTTATATCATGAGATATATACTCAGAGTCAGACATGATGGCCTTAAATTAATCACAATGGTAGCCATGCCATGTTTTTCAATAAAGTTGCCAGCTTCCACGGTCTGAAACATCTCTGGAACTCTTTTTCTTTGCTAACTTTTGTAAAACCTTGCATTGGATTATTTTGAAAGTCCTCAAGAATGTTAAACTCTTTGATTTTTTTTTTAAGAGTTTGATTTTGGGCACAGAATGGGCTTCCCTGGTGGCTCAGATGGTAAAGAATCTGCCTGCAATGCAGGGGATCCAGGTTTGATCCCTGGGTTGAGAAGATTCCCTGGAGAAGGGAATGGCTACCTACTACAGAATTCTTGCCTGAAGAATTCCAGGGATAGAGGAGCCTGGCAGACTATAGTCCACAGGGTTACCCAGAGTCGGACATGACTGAGCGACTAACACTTTCACTTTCACTGTGGGTTGAATAGTTCAGTTCAGTCACTCAGTCATGTCCGACTCTTTGTGACCCCATGAACCGCAGTATGCCAGGCTTCCCTGTCCATCACCAACTTCTGCAGTTCACCCAAACCCATGTCCATTGAGTCGGTGATGCCATCCAACCATCTCATCCTCCCCTTCTCCTCCTGCCCTCAATCTTTCCCAGCATCAGGGTCTTTTCAAATGAGTCAGCTCTTCACATCAGGTGGCCAAAGTGTTGGAGTTTCAGCTTCAACATCAGTCCTACCAATGATTACCCAGGACTGATCTCCTTCAGAATGGACTGGTTGGATCTCCTTGCAGTCCAAGGGACTCTCAAGAGCCTTCTCCAACACCACAGTTCAAAAGCATCAGTTCTTCGGCACTCAGCTTTCTCTATAGTCCAACTCTCACATCCATACATGACCACTGGAAAAACCATAGCCTTGACTAGATGAACCTTTGGAAACTCTTTAAAATTCACATATACGTGGAGTCTCAGAATGTGATCTTTCGTGGAAATAGGATATTTGCAATTATAATTAAAGAGGTCATAGTGGAGAATCCCTGAGATGGGGGAGCCTGGTGGGCTGCCATCTATGGGGTCGCACAGAGTCGGACACGACTGAAGCGACTTAGCAGCAGCGGCAGCAGTGCATTAAGGTAGGCCCTAGGTTCTATCTGTCTGCCCTGGTGGCTCAAAGGGTAAAGAATCTGCCTGGAAATGGCAACCCATTCCAGTACTCATGCCTGAAGAATTCCATAGACAGAAGAGCCTGGTTGGCTATAGTCCATGGAACTGCGAAGAGTTGGACAAAACTGAACGACTAACTTTAAGTCCTATCTAACTGAAGTTTGTATAAGGAAAGGAGAAGACGCACACAGACCAAGATACACGGGGAAGATGCCAAGTCATGATGAACACAGAGACTGGAGAGCTGCATCTGCATGCCAAAGGGCATCAGGATGTAACAGGGACCATCAGAGAGAGGAAGAGGCCAGGAAGGATCCTCTCCAAGAGCCTTTAGAGAGAGAGAGCATGGCCCTGCTGAAACCTTGAGTTTGGACTTAGCCTCCAGAACTGTGAGAGGATTTCTATTGTTTAAGCTACCCAGTGTATGGTACTTGGTGACATCAGCCCTAGGAAACTAATATAGGGACTAAGATGAATGTCTGTAAAAATAATCAAGCTAAGTAACTGTGCTGCTAGTCAAAAAATTCCATGATTACCTAACAAGATTGATTTTATCTCAAACTGAACTTAGATGACACGGGAATGGCTGCCTCTGATGGCCAGTGGGCTAAGACTCGTGGCTTTAGCATCATTTCATTGATCCTCCTAAAACCATAGTATCTCCAATTCATGGGAGAAAAAAAAAAAAATCTAAGGAGTTGATAGCTTAGGAAACTTGACTACACTCGTGCAGCTGGTAATGGTCAGAATTCAAAATTTACACTTCTTTCATTACACCACATCGAGTCGAAATGTCTGAAGATGCCTTCCAAAAATGTTTGAGCAATAGATGTACCTCTGAACTAATCGTACTATACCCCAAAGTTAGGGATTTGCAGAATGGCTCTCTTGAACGATAAGTTCTGGTATTTTTGTTGAAAAGATTCCCAGTCATAACTTTACAGCCACACCTTGTCTATATTATGTTAGATTCTTTGCCTGCTTTAATGTATCACTCCTGGAAGAGGCACTGGGACTTCTTTTCCATCTTATACCGAACTGAAAAAGCTGTCAACAGTTAGTAAATAATCAGTATTTAAGTGATCCCTACAAATTATGACCCTCAGGCTAGAAGACTAAAAAAAAAAAATTCTGTTATGCAATTTTCCACTCTTAGTAATCTTAACAGTGTGGGTCATGTTAGTCCTAGTTTAATATTATAATCCAAACAACATTTGACTCCAAACACAGAATGAGGTTCAGGAATCACCCTGGCTGTGTATTCCAAGACCACTCATGAGCTGGTTGGGCTGTTTTGACCTTTCCAGTGTTTGCAGACTGGCTGGTCTTTTTGTCCCTCCTCTGCCTACATGGCACTTACCACGCACAGAATAATAGAACAATGGTAACGTTTTAATTTTCTTTTTTTTAATCTTTGAAGAAGGACCAGCTCATCCCCATTGGTTGGGTAAGTTGAGGACCAGCTTGCATATTTGCTGGCGCTCCAACTCAAGTCAGGCTTGAGTGTGTCTATATCCTCTGCTCAGCTGTGAATCTTTGTCATTCTCTGTCCCCAGGCAGAAAAACTGGCTCATCCCCATGGAAGGGGTTATTTACAAACTGTCTTCAGGACTTCACCTTTCCTTTTTTCTATGTGTGTGTGTATCTGGGTGAGGCATGTACTGGTGTTTATAATGTGGCATGGAGGGAGAATGGTCTTTGGTCCTGAGGACCAACTTTGGGTTGAGCTCAATCTTAAAAGTCCCCAAATATTAGTACCTCCTCTAAGAAGCATTTCAACTATACCCTTGATTTCATGCTGCCTTCTCTTAAACCCTTTCTTTTTGTAAAATGAAATCATTGACTTCTTTTCTTTTATTCTCAAAGCTCCCATTCCTGTATAATTAATTGTACCTATATTTTTCTTGTGAATATCAATTTCATCAGCTCTTGCTTTGTCACACTTTATACTCAAAATTATTTGATAATCAGTTGCTTTCAAGGTAAAATTCAGAAGCTTATTGTTAAAGGTCTACCACATCCTCAATCCCCTTCTAACTTGTTTGTAAAAAAATTCATTCATCCATCCATCCCTCCATCTATCCATTCAGTAAAACTTTATGAAATACCTGTGCTGTGCTCAGTCATGTCTGACTCTGTGCGCCCCCATGGACTGTAGCCTGCCAGGCTCCTCTGTCCATGGGGATTCTTCTCCAGGCAATAGTACTAGAGCGGGTGGCCATGCCTTCCTCCAGGGGATCTTCCCCACCCAGGGATCAAACCCAGGTCTCTCCCATTACAGGCGGATTCTTTACCGTCTGAGCCACCAGGGAAGCCCAAGAATACTGGAGTGGGTAGCCTATCCCTTCTCCAGGGGATCTTCCTGACCCAGAAATAGAAGTAGGGTCTCCTACACTGCAGGCGGATTCTTTACCACCTCAGCTGCCAAGGAAGCCCACTGAATACCTAACAAGTGTCAAACACTATCATTTGCATTGATAACAGAATGCAGCATGGACAGGCCTTGTCCCTCTTCGCATAGAGCATATAATTTGGTGGCACAATGGAACAATAAATGTGATCACGCACTGTGACAAACTCTGGCAGAAAGCTCAGGGGGCTATGAGAAAAGAGAAGAGACAGTCTGGGGCCAAGGGACTCCTTCCTGAGGAAGTGTTTTCTAGGCTGAAATCCTGGGAATAGGAGTCAGCCAGGTGAAGGCCAGGGGAAAGGTTTCTTGGTGAGTGAAAGATCCTGTCTAAAGCCCAGAGGTGAGACACCATAGCACACTTGGGAACTGAAAGAGGTTCAGTGTAGCTGGAGGGCAGAGTGGGGACTTTGTTTTAAGGTCAGTGAGGAACTACTGAAGGGTTTAAATGGATGAGAAAACAGATAAGATTTATCTTGTAAAAGGATGATTCTTGCTTCCTGAGGACAGTGGATCGGAAGGGTACAAAGTAATGGGACTGGAAACAGAACCAGAGGCCGAAATCTAGATAAGAGAATTGTAGGAACCAGGAACAGACAGACCGAGAGAGATAGAGATATTTAGTTGTCACGTGGGTTCCAAATATGGCACACGATCGTATTCACATTGTACATTCACTGCCAGGCAAGCCTTGCTCCTTCTCTGCACAGATTCAGGTTCTACCCACACTGATGCTCTATGTGATGTCTTCTCTGACTTTCAACCCTAGGACCTGTATGAATATTTGCAAGATATTTTCTCTCTGCACCCCTTATTTCACAAAAAGAATTAATTTGCAATGTCAATTGTTTCCTTAGCATACTTATTTTCTCAAGTGGATGACAAGCAGTAGGAGCAGAAATCATGTAAATACACCTTTTCATCTCATTCCCCTTCGGTATTTCCCTCCTCATCTTGTGCTAGGTGGATGAGCCATAAATATGTGCCCTATTGACCAATTGTGATGCTGCTGCGCTTCCAAAAATTCTCCAGGTGGTTCTCTTCCACGTTTCATTTTAAACGGCACAACCAACCAGTCTAGAAGTTCAGTTATTCACTGATTCATTAGCTTGTGCCTTTATCCATTCACTTAGTTTGTGCTTTATTCATTCACTCGTATTTTTTAAATGCTCGCTATGCCTTAGGCACTGTTCTCGAGTTGATCTATTGCCTTTTTCTCAACTATCTGTTTAATTTTGGGTACTGAGCTTTTATCACAGAGCCAGACCACGTCTCCTATTTGCCATATAAAACAAGGATTGAAGGTACTGGAAATGTTTTTCTGCTATAGGCATAGCTTAGCACATGGTACCCAGATGAGCTGTCTTACGGTATGAGAAGGGGCTAAGGTGTGGCCTGATTCCTTTGGCTTCCTAGATGGAGCTCTAGATTTCTGTAGTCGGCAAATGTCTTGCCCAAGGGACTTAGACCTTGGTATTTGAGTGTGTACTGGACTGAGTTAATTCTGTCTTGCTTTTTAAATAGTTTCTAACGTTTACTCAGTAGAAGCAGAGTTAAACGGTCCCAAATACTCCAAAACTCATGAATAAGAAAAATGTGAGAGCCCTAACGTACAATTCCTAACGTAAAGAAAACTTTGATCTTTTGCCCCGGCTGCCTCATCAGCCCTGAGTCGGCCATTCCTGCCAGAAACAGGCACTGGGCTAACTGTGGTTTGGGAGGAAAGTTTCTGAGTTCCAAAATTCTTCTGAGCTCTACTTGCCATGATTTTTATGCTAGCATTGCATCAAAGCTCTTCTTTGGCGAAGAAGTTGCCATATATGATTAAAAATAATTTGGGGGGCAGGATTTCTACCAGGAATTGAACACACAATGTACTGTCTTATCTTGGTTCCAAATTCCTAATGCATCCGCTTTGTACAGTCCCCATTTCATAAAACTACAATTCCTCATTTGTCTAAGTTCTTTCTGCTTGTGTGCTAGCAAAGTCACACCCCTTTATTTTTGGCCCTAAAGGCACCTTCCCAAGTTTGGGAAAGCCTCTTATTTGAAGTCACAGAAGCCTAAATAATACAGTTGTTGCAAGCATCCTTGCTCAACATTTAGCAAGCTACCCCGTGGCTTTTCCCCAGCAGAGCAGATATGGTAAAATGGCTGACTCCTCAACTCGTTTCCTGAAGAGAACTCCCAATCTCTGCTCCACGTTCCTGCCAGAGCCACCATCTTGGATTCTGATACTTTTCCAGTTTCTCTCTCTTGAAACTCCCCAGTCAAACTATATGTGGCCACACAGAAGAAATCAGATGTTTTATTTGTTTGCCCAATTATTTTTACCTGAAGGTGCACCATGAATCTGTGAGTCAGCGTGCAGAAATGTCTAGGTTTCACCAGCTTTTGAGCTGGGCCTCAGTCTCTCAGCTGTGATCCTAGAACTTTTCCTCATATGCCCGATACCTCCTTTAGACTTAGATATTTTTTTTGTTTGCTTGTTTGTTTGTTTTTGTTTTGTTTGTGTTCCGTTGCTCAGTTGTATCTGACTCTTTGCAACCCCTGGACTCTAGCCTGCTAGAGTCCTCTGTCCATGGAATTTTCCAGGCAAGAATACTGGAATGGGTTGCCATTCCCTTCTCCAGGCTCTGTATCATTAGGTCACCTTAATTGGCATGTAACAAAATCCTAGCCTAAACTGGCTTAAACAAAAAGGCAATTCACCGGCTTACCTAACCTTGGAAGTTCAGGAAGCAAGGTAAGGCACAGCTGAATTCAGACCTCACAGGGAATTCTTAGGACTCAGTTTCTCTCTACTCCTTGGTTCTGCCTTCTGCTGTGGTTGGCTTTTGTCCCATGTTTCATGCACAGGAGTGGTAGCACATGGCAATAATAGATACATCCTCTAATTTCCAGGTCTGGTGGAAAAAAGTGATCCAAGATGTTCAATACAATTCTTAACCTATCATTAGCCAGAGTTTTTTTCATGTACTCATCCCTGAAGCGGTCACTGTGGCTAGGCTTATGTGGAGTAGCAAAGAACATCCCTGATGTGGGAGTCCTGGTAAGGAGCCTGAAACGCAGCAAATCAGAAGAGCTATTCCCCCTCAGCTCCCAACCTGGGTGGGGAATTCCCTTTTCTCTTTCCTTCACTCACAAAGGATCCAAGTTGCTGTTGTTTCAATTAGGAAAAGTATTTATTTGTACCTTACACAATGTTTGAAAGCAGTCCTTGCTATTCAACTTTTGGTATTTACTACAGTGCTGGGAGCAAAGTCAACAAAAGAAAAGCTTATTGAATAAATGAATTACTGGTTGAATGAAGTGATAGTCATTTCTTGGCAGCTCCAGTTCCATCACAGTGGCCCTTTCAGGCAGCCCCACAGGCTTTCAGACTACAGAAGGGTTCAGTGCCGGCCACAGACATGCTCGATCTGCCGCAAAGTACATCCGTTCTCAGGAATGTAATGCTTATGTGAGGTAAAACTTGAAGGTTACCACCCCCAAATTAGCATTGCCAGCCTGTGCGTGTGTGCTCAGTAGCTCGGTCGTGTCTGACTCTTTATGACCCCATGGACTGTTGGCCATCAGGTTCCTCAGTCCACGGAGTTTTCCAGGCAAAACTACTGGAGAGGGGTTGCCATTTTGTACTCCAAGGCCAGGTTGGCTTTAAAGGATACACGACCCTGTAAAACCATTTAAAACCCAGTTGTCAGAGACTGAATGAACCATCATTATAAACATGTGTATATTCTTTTTTTCATACTGTTCATGGGGCTCATCAGAGAACCAAAATGGACTGGAATGGGTGAATTTAACTCAGATGACCATTATATCTACTACTGCGGGCAGGAATCCCTTAGAAGAAATGGAGTAGCCATCATGGTCAACAGAAGAGTCTGAAACGCAGTACTTGGATGCAATCTCAAAAACGATGGAATGATCTATCTTCGTTTCCAAGGCAAACCATTCAATATCACAGTAACCCAAGTCTATGCCCCAACCAGTAATGCTGAAGAAACTGAAGTTGAATGGTTCTATGAAGACCTATAAGACCTTTTAGAACTAACACCCAAAAAAGATGTCCTTTTCATTATAGGGGACAGGAATGCAAAAGTAGAAAGTCAAGAAACACCTGGAGTAACAGGCAAATTTGGCCTTGGAATATGGAATGAAGCAGGGCAAAGACTAATAGAGTTTTGTCAAGAAAATGCACTGGTCATAGCAAACACCCTCTTCCAACAACACAAGAGAAGACTCTACACAAGGACATCACCAGATGGTCAACACCGAAATCAGATTGATTATATTATTTGCAGCCAAAGATGGAGAAGCTCCATACAGTCAGGAAAAACAAGACCGGGAGCTGACTGTGGCTCAGATCATGAACTCCTTATTGCCAAATTCAGACTTAAATTGAAGAAAGTAGGGAAAACCACTAGACCATTCAGGTATGACCTAAATCAAATCCCTTATGATTATACAGTGGAAGTGAGAAATAGATTTAAGGGACTAGATCTGATAGATAGAGCGCCTGATGAACTATGGAATGAGGTTCATGACATTGTACAGGAGACAGGGATCAAGACCATCCCCATGGAAAAGAAATGCAAAAAAGCAAAATGTCTGTCTGAGGAGGCCTTACAAATGGCTGTGGAAGGAAAGAGGCAAAAAGCCAAGGAGAAAAGGAAAGATATAAGCATCTGAATGCAGAGTTCCAAAGAACAGCAAGAAGAGATAAGAAAGCCTTTCTCAGTGATCAATGCAAAGAAATAGAGGAAAACAACAGAATGGGAAAGACTAGAGATCTCTTCAAGAAATTAGAGACACCAAGGGAACATTTCATGCAAATATGGGCACAATACAGGACAGAAATGATATGGACCTAACAGAAGCAGAAGATATTAAGAAGAGGTGGCAAGAATACACAGAAGAACTGTACAAAAAAGATCTTCACGACCCAGATAATCACGATGGTGTGATCACTGACATAGAGCCAGACATCCTGGAATGTGAAGTCAAGTGGGCCTTAGAAAGCATCACTACAAACAAAGCTAGTAGAGATGATGGAATTCCAGTGGAGCTATTTCAAATCCTGAAAGATGATGCTGTGAAAGTGCTGCACTCAATATGCCAGCAAGTTTGGAAAACTCAGCAGTGGCCACAGGACTGGAAAAGGTCAGTTTTCATTCCAATCCCAAAGAAAGGCAATGCCAGAGAATGCTCAAACTATCACACAACTGCACTCATCTCACACACTAGTAAAGTAATGCTCAAAATTCTCCAAGCTAGGCTTCAGCAATATGTGAACTGTGAACTTCCAGATATTCAAGCTGGATTTAGAAAAGGCAGAGGAACCAGAGATCAAATTGCCAACATCTGCTGGATCATGGAAAAAGCTAGAGAGTTCCAGAAAAACATGTATTTCTGCTTTATTGACTATGCCAAAGCCTTTGACTGTGTGGATCACAATCAACTGTGGAAAATTCTGAAAGAGATGGGAATACCAGACCACCTGACCTGCCTCTTGAGAAACCTATATGCAGGTCAGGAAGCAACAGTTAAAACTGGACATGGAACAATAGACTGGTTCCAATAGGAAAAGGAGTACATCAAGGCTGTATATTGTCACCCTGCTTATTTAACTTATATGCAAAGTACATCACTAGAAACGCTGGGCTGGAAGAAGCACAAGCTGGAATCAAGATTGCCGGGAGAAATATCAGTAACCTCAGATATGCAGATGACACCACCTTTATGGCAGAAAGTGAAGAGGAACTAAAAAGCCTCTTGATGAAAGTGAAAGAGGAGAGTGAAAAAGTTGGCTTAAAGCTCAACATTCAGAAAATGAAGATCACGGTATCTAGTCCCATCACTTCATGGGAAATAGATGAGGAAACAGTGGAAACAGTGTCAGACTTTAATTTTTTGGGCTCCCAAATCACTGCAGATGGTGATTGCAGTCATGAAATTAAAAGACGCTTACTCCTTGGAAGGAAAGTTATGACCAACCTAGATAGCATATTCAAAGGCAGAGACATTACTTTGCCAAAAAAGTCCCATCTAGTCAAGGCTATAGTTTTTCCTGTGGTCATGTATGGATGGAGAGTTGGACTGTGAAGAAAGCTGAGCAAAGAAGAATTGATGCTTTTGAGCTGTGGTGTTGGAGATGACTCTTGAGAGTCCCTTGGACTGCAAGGAGATCCAACCAGTCCATTCTGAAGGAGATCAGCCCTGGGATTTCTTTGGAAGAAATGATGCTAAAGCCGAAACTCCAATACTCTGGCTACCTCATGCGAAGAGTTGACTCATTGGAACAGACTCTGATGCTGGGAGGGATTGAGGGCAGGAAGAGAGGGGACGACAGAGGATGAGATGGCTGGATGGCATCACTGACTCAATGGACGTGATTCTGAGTGAACTCCGGGAGATGGTGATGGACAGGGAGGCCTGGCGTGCTGCGATTCATGGGGTCGCAAAGAGTCGAACACGACTGAGCGACTGAACTGAGCTGAACTGAACTGGTATTCTTTTTACATTCACTAACATTACCTTTTGTGTTTCATATTGTGGTTGTATTTGTTTTTGAGTTTTCATTTTCAGTTTTATGTTTTGTTTTATTCCCATTATGTTGCATTTTCAAAGTGGACTAATCTAGACTACATTTTCAAAATTCTCTTTTTAAAAAGTTCATGTATCATTTTAAGAGCTCCCCTGGTGGTTCAGCAGTTAAAAAAAAAAAAAATCCACCTGCAATGCAGGAGCTTCAGGAAATGCGGTTTCAGTCCCTGGGTTGGGAAGATTCCCCTGGAGAAGGGAATGGCAACCCACTCCAGTATTCTTGCCTGGAGAATCTCATGGACAGAAGAGCCTGGGGTCTACAGTTCATAGGGTAGCAAAGAGTCAGACACAACTGAAGTGACTTAGCACTCACACGTATAATTTTAAATGCCATTTGTAGAGACTCAACAAATAAGTGGAATGTATTAGTTTTTGTCTTTTAATAAAGGTTATAAAATTCAACTGTTAAAGCTATCTGCTAGCACTATTTTAAATGTGATGTTTTGTCTGAATTGAGATAGGCAAAAGTTGCTGCTGCTGCTGCTGCTAAGTCACTTCAGTCGTGTCTAAGTCTGTGTGACCCCATAGACGGCAGCCCACCAGGCTCCCCCGTCCCTCGGATTCTCCAGGCAAGAACACTGGAGTGGGTTGCCATTTCCTTCTCCAATGCATGAAAGTGAAAAGTGAAAGTGAAGTCGCTCAGTTGTGTCCAACCCTCAGCGACCCCATGGACTGCAGCCTTCCAGGCTCCTCCATCCATGGGATTTTCCAGGCAAGAGTACTGGAGTGGGGTGCCATTGCCTTCTCTGAGGGAAAGCTTAGCTCACCAAAATTCTATAAAAGTGTTTGAAAAATTTGGCTTAGTCAAGGTATTTTATATTGGCCTCCACAAAATTGACCAAAACCTTTCTGTTCCCCTTATCCCTATATGACAGATTAAGAGATGTTAGGCCTATAAAACAACATTAAGAATAATTATCAGGGATAGGCTTTGATGTCCTCTTAAAGCCTATGCCTGGTAATTATTCTTAATGTTGTTTTATGGGCCTAAAATCTCAATTATAGCACACGCATGAAGTTTAAATAGAAATAAGAGTGAGAAAACCCCTACCTCCTTTATTATTACTATTACTAATAACTATACTGAGGATGGCTCCCAGTTATTGATTGTTTACTGTGTGCCAGTGACCAGGGAAGGTACTTGGATTCACAATTCAATTGAATTTCTTCAACAACTATAGGTAGTATTTATTCCCATTTCTGAGTGAGGAAACCAAATTAAGAAAACTTTTCTGAGATTTCACACAACCAGTAAATCACAAACCTTGAGAGTTAAATACAAGTCTGCCTAATTTCAAAGCTCACGATTTCCATTTAGGTCCTGTTAACGGAAAGATCTAGTCTTTACGTCTACAAAACAGAAATAGCATTGTCTCATGAAGTACTTCTACCTGGCCCTGACTGGCCCGTTCTGGAGAGGCGCTTCCTTTGGGTGGTAGATAACGTGTCCACAGTCTTTGGGGACTGGGCTCCAGTTTTGTCTATCAGACAGGTCCCATGTGACTGCTCTTCACATTTGGACCTTTCATTATTAGTCCTCACACTGGCAAATCATCTATAAGATTTGTTACTTGATCATTACTTTGTCATGTTTGGGAAAGAAAGCTTTAAAGATCTTGATTAAGATGAGTTGGAAGTGGTTATAGTGTTCACAAAAGCTACATATTTCTATCTTGTGTCTTAATTAGTGGATAAACAAGGATGTATCAATCCATTCCCAGACTTTAGCACATTGGTATGAACAGGAAGCCTTCCATTAACAGTAGGCTCAAAGCACCAAGGCCTCAGGTGGGAAAGACTCTTCAAGGAGAGTAGCTTTGCTCAAACTGCTTTAAGCAAGAAAAGGAGTTCTTGCAGCTAACGTCATTGACAAGTTCAGGCCGTGTCAGCTTCAGGCACAGCTTGGTCTAGGGTCTCAAACAAATGCCATTAGACATCTGTGTCTGTGTAGCTTTCATCTCTGCTTTCCTCTCTGAGCTTTGTACTCCTGATAACAGGAGGGCCCTCACAAGCCTCATGCTTACAACCTATCGGTTTTCACATCCAGAACAAAGGCAGTTATTTCTCTCCGAAGAGTGCTAGCCCAAGTCCTGAGAATAACACTGTGGCTTAGCTTGGCTTGGCTCATACACCCACTTTTTAAACCAATCACTGAAACGAAGGAAGAGAACTAGCCAGGCCTCAGTTGTATACTTTCTTCTGGAACTTAAAAGTGGGATTAGCCCCTTCAGAACCATACATTCTGGAAATGTACAGAAAAATGTTTTTCCAAAAGAAAGTCAGGAAGAAGGAGGACCAAAGGAATCAACCAATCAATTAACCACCATCACCAACAAAAACATAGGTGTCCACCATATATTTTCTAGAACTCAGTTTCTCTATCTAGAATCAAATCTGACTCCAGAATACTGTGCTCCTGTGTACCCACTGGTGTGGGGGAGGCAGGCAGAGAAAGATGTGGTATATAGGCGAGCATTAGTCAGGGTAACAAAGATGAGCTCTGGGCATTCTAGTGACCCAGCAAGCCTGCAGGCTACAGTAACTATTGCTAAGATAACAATGTGTCCCAGCTGGGAATGTTTCCCAGTTGGGAAATGGGTGAGGGAGAGCAAGATCCATCTTGAGGAAAAACAGATTTATTTTCAAACATCCATTTGGGATGATTGTTAAACAAGCCTTTTAGAACACTTCCAAGCCCCTGCTGGGCTGCTCTCTTAAGATCTGACATTTGGGAGAAAACACCCACTGTTACTAGTGACTAGAAAATAAGGATGAAATAGGAAACTACGTCAAATGATATAGGACCATCAGGAACAGGAGTGATGTGGGTGGCACTGAGTTAAATAGAGGTCTTTTTAGAAGGGTGTGGATTCATATAGTTTGTGGAAATCACTTTCTTATCAGTTGGGTAAAAATATCAAAGGGATTTGGGTTTATGGTTCAACATTTTCAGTAAGAAAGGAAGATAACAGCACCACCACCCCCACACCTCCCGAAAAAAAAAATATTGTCTTCTCATTTGTAGAAAGTGATGCTCTCTGTGAGTCATATTTAATATAGAAAGCCAAGGAACCTTTGGTTCAGAGCAGAGGATCCTGGGAACACATTACTAGATAATAGAATAAATTACAGGCCATCCAGAAAAATAAAATCAAAGGCCTCAGCTATAAAGGGAAGCCCAAGTTCAGAAGATGCTTTTGGAGTAGAGCAGTTATAGATTAAATAATTCTTATGAATTTTCTAAACTCAGAAATTTAATTCAGTTGGGTGTTAGAGAAAAACTCTTGATGCTTCCAAATTTTAAAAAGGGGAAGAAAAAAAAGATACCCTGTTTTCTGGTTTTTCCTGTCCTGTGAAAACTGCCAGAGAGCTGGGCTCCAGGGCTAATGGATGCCACCTGGAATGGGTGTCCTGGCCACATCAGGAACAGCAGTGAGTACCTCCTCCATCCTCAAGTGGATATTGGCTAAAGCAACTTGCCCTGTGCCTGTCAAAATATAAGCTTAGGATGGCATATGGGATTAGAGAGGGAGCATAGGCCCTCAGGGGCTTCCCTTAGTAACTCAGGTGGTAAAGAATCTGCCTGCAAAGCGGGAAACCTGGGTTCGATCCCTGGGTTGGGAAGATTCCCTGGAGAAGGGAACAGCTAATTCCAGTTGAGCTGTTTCAAAAGGATGCTGTTAAAGTGCTGCACTCAATATGCCAGCAAATTTGGAAAACTCAGCAGTGGCCACAGGACTGGAAAAGGTCAGTTTTCATTCCAGTTCCAAAGAAAGGCAATGCCAAAGAATGTTCAAATTACCGCACAATTGCACTCATCTCACATGCTAGCAAAGTAATGCTCAAAATTCTCCAAGCCAGGCTTCAGCAATACGTGAACCCCGAACTTCATAAGTTCAAGCTGGATTTAGAAAAGGCAGAGGAACCAGAGATCAAATTGTCAACATCCTTTGGATCATTGAAAAAGCAAGAGAGTTCCAGAAAAACATGTATTTCTGCTTTATTGACTATGCCAAAGCCTTTGACTGTGTGGATCACAATCAACTGTGGAAAATTCTGAAAGAGATGGGAATGCCAGACCACCTGACATGCCTCCTGGGAAATCTGTATGCAGGTCAAGAAACAACAGTTAGAAATGGGCATGGAACAACAGACTGGTTCCAACTTGGGAAAGGATTGTATCAAGGTTGTATATTGTCACCCTGCTTATTTAACTTCTATGCAAGGTACATCATGAGAAATGCTGGACTGAATGAAGCACAAGCTAGAATCGAGATTGCCGGGAGAAATATCAATAACCTCAGATATGCAGATGACACCACCCTTATGGCAGAAAGTGAAGTAGAACTAAAGAGCCTCTTGATGAAAGTGAAAGAGGAGAGTGAAAAAGTTGGCTTAAAACTCAGCATTCAGAAAATGACGATCATGGCATCTGGTCCCATCACTTCATGGGAAATAGATGGGGAAACAGTGGAAACAGTGACAGAGTTTATTTTGGGGGCTCCAAAATCACTGCAGATGGTGATTGCAGCCATAAATTAAAAGATGCTTGCTCCTTGGAAGAAAAGTTATGACCAGCCTAGACAGCCTATTCAAAAGCAGAGACATTACTTTGCCAACAAAGGTCCATCTAGTCTAAGCTATGGTTTTTCCAGTAGTCATGTGTAAATGTGAGAGTTGGACTATAAAGAAAGATGAGCACTGAAGAATTGATGCTTTTGAACTATGGTGTTGGAGAAGATCCTTAACAGTCCCTTGGATGGCAAGGAGATCCAACCAGTCCATCCTAAAGGAAATCAGTCCTGAGTGTTCATTGGAAGGACTGATGCTGAAGCTGTAACTCCAATACTTTGGCCACCTGATGCGAAGAACTGACTCATTGGAAAAGACCTGGATGCTGGGAAAGGTTGAAGGCGGGAGGAGAAGGAGATGACAGAGGATGAGATGGCTGGATGGCATCACTGACTCAATGGGCATGAGTTTGAGTAAACTCTGGGAGTTGGTGATGGACAAAGAGGCCTGGTGTGCTATAGTCTATGGGGTCGCAAAGAGTCGAACATGACTGAGCAAATGAACTGAACTGAACTGAACGCAGTCCAGTATTCTTGTCTGGAGAATCCCCATGGACAGAGGAGACTGGTGGGCTACAGTGCATGGGGTTGCAAAGAGTTGGACATGACTGAGCAACTAAGCACAGCACAGCACAGTGCATGGACCCTCAGGCATTCCGAAGCAAAATGAATTGTATAAGGCCTGGCCTGAGATGGTCTGCAGCTCATTATTCCCCCTTTCCACAGTGGTGGGCTGGCTGCTGGAGATGTGGGCTGCAGATGGGAGGCACACTTTCCTGGGGTTTTGTTCTATTATCCAGGCCCCTCTTAGGCACCAGAAGTATTCATTTCCTGGCATGCCTGTGGATTCAGAGCGTGGATGTCCAATTTGCTCTTTGGATAGCTTGGACAGCTGGCTGGGCCCTGGAATATATGAAAGGGCCAGTGGGAACCCACTATTATGCTAGGTTGTGTCTGACCCAGGCGACTCATGTTTCTGCCTTTGCAACACCAGCATGACCCTCAGTTGACCTCTCTTTCCTCGATTCTCCTACTTCTGACCATTCCAAACATTGCTGCCTTCTCAAATCACCATTTAAAGTGGTGAATCCTTGTCTCAAAGGTCAGCAGGGACTCTTCTTTGTTTCCAGAAGGATTTTGAATACCTCCATCTCAGATAGGCCAGTGTCGCATCCCCGTAGGCCCTCAAACACCTTGCTCATGCCTCCTTCCCAATCTTTGCCCATCTCTTCCCTCGGGCTAGAATTTCTCTTGCACCCCACACCGCCCAGTATTTACCTATCCTCTCCAGACCACTCCAGCTCTCAGGGTTTTCTTCAACAGATTGCTTATATTGTACAGCATCTAAACTGCTCCTTGGACAATTAATTGTGCCATTTTTCTCTTTAGAACATTTTTATGTACTTATGTTGATGAGGCTATAAATTTCTTCCTCTCTTGTATCTCCCAGAGAGATGATCACATAGGAGACATTTAGTACTTATTGAGTAGATGAATACATAACTCAGGGGCATCGATAACACTGGAAGCATTCTTGTGATTCGAGTAAAACAGGTTAGAAAAATGACAACCTACTCCCAACCTTGTGATTTCAACATCTAAATTTGATCTACAGGTAGGTTAGGGTGCCCTTTGCACCACTTGTTTTAATTTTCAGCAAGAAAAGATACTAGAAACATCTTTCATCAGAGGAATATTTCTACTGTTCATCCTCTGCTTAGAAACCTCTAGTGATTTTCTTTCAGTACAACATCAATAACAAGCCAGCCCCTGGAATTCTCTCCTCTCCTGCCTCCTTGCTTTGATCGGTTCCCAGAGACTCCTCTTCCTGGTTCCTACCTCAGTCCACTTCCTGGTTCCAACCTCATTTTCAGGAAACTTGAGCAGCCTGCCTTTGCCCCTTTCCTCTCCCAGTCAGATGGGCTGCTTTCCTTGCCTGCGGGGCAAAAAGCTAGAGCCTTCTGAAGTTTTATCTTTAAAGCTGTGTAAAAGCGCCTCTAAAGCTGGAGGGCCAAAGCGGGGGAGGTGCAGAGTTACCATTCAGTGTCTGCGACTTGTTGAGATTAAAAAAATAAACAAAAGCAGGCATATTTGAAACATTAAAGACACATCAATTACTTCCAGCTTGTGCTGTTTCCTTTTGAACTCCTCATCTTGTGAATGTTATTGTCTCCCTGCTCCTGAGAGCCTTTGTCCCCTTCTGGGGTCTGAGGCCCACCCTTCAAGGGAGTCTCCGCCAAGGAAAAGGAAGCCAGGGAAAGTGTGGTTGTCCCCGAGCTAAGCTGGCGCCCTGATGGCTTAGCAAGCCTTGCCTGCCATTCACTTCCCGCTTACCAAGCTGGCTCTCCACCTGAGTGCTGGCAGTGAGGGGCATGGGTGGATGGAGTGTCCTAACTTTTGTGGTGGCCGAGCAGCCTAAGCCCTCCGCTTGCAGGTCCCTGATTCACAGGCAAAGGGGCTAAGAGCCCAGAAGGAGAACAGTGCTGGTGACGGCAAATAATATGAGCAAACAGAGGCTGGAGTGCCTCCCCAGGTCTCATCTTCACACTCGGTTATCCCTTGTTTGGAAATCTGCTTTCATTTGCTTGGAGTCAACTCCAGGAAGAAGAGGAGGCTTACAGGATCCCCGGGTGGTCAGGGTCAAATCTTCAGGGGTGACTTAGCCCAGGGCCTGCTGAGGTCAAGTGCTGTATTTTGTGATCTTCCCTGGGACTTCCATCTCATGGGCAGGACTGTACGCAACTCATAGTGGACTTGAGCATCTGTGAGAAATACAAAGGTTGAAAGAACATTATTGTTAAAAGGGATCTGAGCAGTCAGTCTTCTTTCCATAGATGAGAAAACTGGGGCCCAACAAGTATGTAAAATTCTTCCTGGGTTTTCGTCTTCATTCATTTATTTATTCTGCGGATATTTATTTCGTGCTTAGGGCTGCCCAGGTGGCTCAGTGGTGAAAGCATCCGTCTGCCAATGCAGAAGACCCGGGTTCCATCCCTGGATCAAAAAGATCGCCTAAAAAAGGAAATGGCAACCCATTCTAGTATTCTTGCCTGTGAAATCACAAGTACAGGGGAGCCTGACAGGCTACAGTCCATGGGGGTCACAAAGAGTTGCACACAATTTAACAACTAAACAACAACCACAAATGTGCAAGGCAGAGTGTTCAGGGTCCCAGGGCTGGTTTGTAGCAGAACTGGGACCAGATCTCAGGGCTCCTCATTCCTGGTCCAGTATTGCTATATGTATTGTTTTCCCTACAAAATATCCTAAGCCAGCATGTTGATTAGTTACTTGGCCATTCATCAAGCCCCTGCTAAATTGTGGGCACTGGTGTGCAACACAAGGTTTTCAATCAATTTTATACCATCTTGAAAGACGTATGCGGAGGGAATCAAGGCTCTGTGTTTGCCAGTAAGGAGTAGAATTGGGATTGAGTTGGGAGACCATTTGACTGCAAAGTCCAAGCTCCATTTCCATCACGGTGCATTAGCAGCTCAATTTCTACCAAAACTTCACGCTCTAATGAGGTTGATCTCACTCCCCGCCAAGGGGCTCCTCTCCTTTTTACCAGGAAACCTTTGGAAGTGGAGTCCCCCTGCTTGCCCACCCTCTTTCCTTCTCTCTACCTTATTTCTACATCTCCCTTGGGGATCACAACTTAATTGGCTCATGCTTCAGGAATGTTTAGAAATGATGAAATCCAGCCACCAGGTTTTAACTTCGCTGAGCTTACTATTTAGACAGCCATCATTCCTTCAAATCTGTTTTATTTGGTCAGATTTTACTGACAAGCCCAGGTCAGATGAGCAAACAGTATTGCTACATAAACCTTTGTTGCTGGCCCTTTAGAGAACTGAGGAAGACCTTAACCTGACTTTTTTCTTTTTGTTGGGAACAAATTGCTCCTTGCCCGGGGGAGGGTTATTTGCTATTGTTCAGCCAAGTCAGGGAATGCTCTGGATAATCAGATATTCTGATGGACAAAGTTACATTACTTGGATCATCAGCTTTTAAGGAATTAGAATGAAATATACTTCACACAAAAACTGTACTAAGCACAACGTAATTTGCTTGCTGGGTTCTGGTGCTGATCGTATGAGCACCAATTGTCACTTAACAGGACATATTATGAAAAGAGCGCAAGAAACCAGGTAACTAACCTGCTGTGGTTCTGAGTCATTCCACTTTTCCTTCCTGAGTCCTATTTCCTCCTCTGTAACACAAACATGCTGGATTTGATTCATTTTGGTATACACGTTGCATGCATGCCTTAGCACCCTGCTCTTGGGCCCATATCAGACATCACGAATCAGTTGAGGCAGTTTTTCCTTTAATCCCTGACAGCCTCAGGATTGCTTTACATCTGATGTTCCAGCACCAACCCTCAGTGGATTGGAGTTGGCACATGAAATGAAATCTATTTGCTGTCCTTGAACTAGATGATATCTATGGTCTTGGCTTTTATGAGTTGCCTGGAGTAAGTGCATGGAGGATACAAAGCTATGCAAAGCTGAATAGCTGGTGGTATGATCAAGCGTTGAGTACGTGACCACTCAACTGTGATTGTTTTTCTCCTTCAAACTACTAAGACCTAGGCGAATGTGGCTACTGAAAACTATGGTGGAATTTCATCTAAAATCCGGGGTGGATGGTGACAAGAGGGATTGATCAGCTTAGCCCAAGACCTAAGATTCAAGTCCCCCTCATAGAAACAGGCATAAGTCAGTAAGCCCACATCTGAGTTCCTTCTGCCCACAGCACTAGACTGGGAGATGTCATTTATGTTATAGTTAGTGGGATGTGAAATACAAACCTCCTAGTGAAGTTGAAGCCCCTTAGAGTCAGGGAGGAGGTTCTAGTTATCTTTTGGATGCACAGCCTGATTCCATAACAAAGTGTTTAACCTTTGAAAAATCACATAACCTCTCTCTGCCTCCGTTCTTAATTTAATAAACAGGGAAATAATAATAGTATATACTTCTGGGGTACGTGGTGCCTGTCAGATGAGGTTATTGATGAAAGTGCTTAGAAGACCACCTGGTATATTCTTGCTTTTGTTTTATTATAAAATCACAGCCTACCCCATGCATGATGAACACTTGGGCTGATGTATGTTGACTGAATTTTTAAATGACCATCAGAGGTGAACATGCACCTTTGGAGAGACTCATCCAAGAACCAGCAGGAAGCCACATAAGACAGGATGTTGCCACAAGCTAGTGGGGAACCGAACAGGGAAGAGTTAGTACTAAGGGTCTGGATCCATCTGCTTTTAAGGCCCTGAGAACTGCTGAAGGGAGACACAGGATGAGGGAAAAAGCTCTGCTCAGTTTTCTGGGCTCAGGCAATTTTTGTTCTTTAAATTAGAAGCTTCCATTTTTTGAAGCATATTCAAATCATGAAAGTACTTTCATGAGAATATATCATTTTTATCTCATTGTGTCCTCAAACTTACAAACTCAAGCTCAAGGCAGTATCACATTTATATGACTGATGAAGGGAAGCTGAGGCCCAGAAAGGTTAATTTGCCGAAGGACGCACAGCTCATGTGGGAGAGACAGAGTCTGCACTCAGACTCCTGTCTCCACAATCTCCTCTATCCTCTCTACTTCCTGTTCTCCACAGCACAGTCCAGTTTTAGGTTTCCCAGCAGTTGTTTTCCAAATAGCATCAAGAAAAAGCGATTTTATTAATATAAATAATGAGTTGATGAGTGACTTTTATCTTCCTCAAATCCTATGACCAAAATATTTCTACAAAAAGAGTCTGTAAAACATGCCTGGGCATGTCTGGAAAGAGACGACAGGAACAGCATATAATGCCTAATGAAACGTATAAGGGACAGAACTGGGCTTTTATTCGAAACATGATCTTCATTTTGCTGCCAAATAAAATAAAACAAGTATGAAACAGGAACAAACCACTGTTGGACATGTTTGCCTAAAGACTTGGACACATTGTGAAACCAGGACTTTATATGTTGCCCTTTAATAAAAAAAAAAATGCAAGGAACATGTACCTTTTGAATAGACATGACTTTTAGTTTTCTTTTCCATGATGGGAATACTTTTACAAGAGAGCAAAATCAATTCATCCCCCCTTCTTCCTTGAGACCAGGGTATGAAGAATCAAAGCTACTCCATTTTGTAAGGTTCTGGGAAAAGAGCCTTTGGAAATCCCCTGACCTCACCCCACCACCTGCGAACCAATCAGAACCCTTGGCCAGCCCAGGAAATTCGAATCAAGCCCAGGAAAGGAGAACCAATCAGAACTCAACACCTAACCCTTTGCCAGAAGGTGACCAATCAGACCCGGAGACTCCCGTTTTTCGAATTTTTCACACGATAATACCCTATACAAGCAATGTAACCCAGAGCTCAGGGCTCCTCCCTATAGCTGCTGCGTCGGTATCGGTGGGAGCCCCAGCTCGAGCTTGGTAATAAAAACTCTCTTGCTTTTGCATCGGATATCGGCTCCCTGGTGGTCACTGGGAGATTTCGCGACTTGGGCATAACATTTGGGGGCTCGTCCGGGATCTCCCACCGGCTCCACGGGAAGACCTATCCGGACTATCTTTCTTTTCACTCCTGGTAGAACCTGGTATCTGAGACCGGTATATGACTCAGGCGGACGCGCCGGAGAGTCACCGGTGGGGGTCCTTGGGAGACGTCCCCGACCCCGGCGTGGGGGGACTGAGTGCCCCTGTTCTCTGTAGACGATAGCGGGTCGCTCCCGCTGAACGGCCGGAGGCCGTCGTCGTTCGGTTTTACCTCCGGACTCCCGGAGGTCTATTTCTCCTGTCTCTCTTTCTGTTTGTGTGGCTGTTCGTATTGTCTGTGTTAATTTACCAACATCTGACTGATCCAGAGACAATGGGGCAACACCATTCTAGCCCCACACCTCTATCCTTGGTTACTGATAATTTTAAGGAGGTCAAGATGCACGCTCATGACCTCAGTGTAGAAATTAAAAGGAATAAATTAATCACTTTTTGCAGCGCAGAATGGCAGACCTTCCATGTAGGCTGGCCCTCAGAAGGCACCTCTGACTTGGGAACTGTACACCGAGCCCGAGATATCATCTTCTGACCGCGGATCGGACACCCTGACCAAGTTCCCTTTGTCAGCACGTGTGTCTCCTCGGACAATTCATTTCTGAGAGTTAGACAAGAGCCCAGTTTTGGGCCCTGGAAGGGGTCCCTCTTCCTGCAACAAATGGTGACTCTGGTGGGACTCTTCTTCACCGAGACTGACATCCTGACCACTCGGGGTACTCAGGGGCCAGCTTGCCTGACAACGGACCAGACCCAGTGGCCGCAACTGGGACCCTTTTGTCCCTGGTCTCCTCCTGACACGGACAACTGGCCAGAGTGCCCCGACCAGTAAGGAACAAGAGACTTTATTGATCTCTCTCCCCTTCCCTCTCTCTTTCCTCTCCTTAACCCTTCCTATCCTTCCCTGTTTTTCCAGCCCCCAAGTCCTGGACGCAGGAATCTGGTCGAAGGGCCCTCAGCCTGAGCTGAGGATTGGAGACTGATCACCTCCTCTTGGCAGAGAACTCGAATTCTGGTTCTGATTTCTGGTAAGGCCGAGTTCCAGTCCTCCCTTCTCTTGAGGCCCAGGGAAAAGTCCCGTAATGCCTGGGTATCTGTAGGTGCAGGGGACGTCTGTAAGGCCACCCCTTTTGCCCCCCTCTCCTGCCTCCTCTCCCTTCTTCTTTCAACCTGGCTTCCTTTCCTCCCTTGAAATCTTTGATGTTAGTACTTGGATCTGAAGTTCTGTGTCTATAGGAGGTTTTCTGAGAGACTGTATTTTTGTATTTAATGGCTTCTCTGGTGGAGCCGAGGTTAAAGCATCTGCCTGCAATATGGGAGACCTGGGTTTGATCCCTGGGTCGAGAAGATCCCCTGGAAAAGGAAATTTTGCTTTGTCTGGCAACCATGTGGTTTAAACCTGCCACCATTTTGTTAAAACTTGATTTTCTTTCCCTGTGCCTTGAGACCAGGGCTCTCAGGAACACTTATCTGACCATCTCTAACTCCTGACACTGAGGAAAAAGGAAAAAAAAAAGACTTGAAGCTAGATCTTACACTGTGTCTGTCTAAATATGTCTTGGTAATATTTTTGTATATGATCTCTATTTATTTGGCTTAAAAAAAGGTAAGTGCTTACAAATCAAGTAATTCTAAATTAAACAATAAATTCCAGGTTTATGTGAACTGGGAAATATTCAGTGTTAAATACCTGATATTAATGTTTGTTTGTTGACCTATTTAATATAGACATGTCTTAGAGTACTTCACAGTAAGTAAAATATTTTCATTGTACCTAGGTTTAATATGAGTCAAATATTATACCTGTTACAAGTTTGTCAACAAGAAAATTACCTCAAGTGAAAAAAAATTCTAAAAAATGTAAATGAGATATGAGCATTTACATAAACTCTATTAAGAATAATTATGCTTTAGGAATGTCTGTCTGAAATTGTCCAAATTGGGGTAACTTGAATTGGGTTGTGCTAAACTAAGTGATGGAAGTTCACTGACTAGCTAGCTCATTTCCAAAGAGAGTAAAATTTTGAAACATTTATTACTGAACATTAGTTTCCTCTTACAAAGAAGCTAAAGAAATTTGGGACTGTTAATGACTAAAAATAAGCTGGCGCAAAAACTTGAATTTGGCTTTTCTCTCTCTTAAAAGGACACACTTTCTTCAGATGTTGAACTGCATTTGACAATAGATTTAAGTTCATTTGCTTCTTAAATGGTCTGTTCTGTATTTGCTTCTGAAATCCCATATTGTTACTTGGCTGAGTGAATAGCTATTGTTTCACAGTGACCTATAGTCCCGCCTGACTGAGTGCTCAAAACCTTTCTGATATTTGTTGACAAAACTTCCTAAATCATTCTATGAAGCACTTTTGGCTTCTAGCTAACTTTGGGGTGCTTCAGAGGGCCCCTGGAACATCCCAAAGAGAGATATTAAACTGTGTTTATTTGGTTGGTTAAATTACATTAAAAAAAAGATTATCAAATGAGTAATAAATCTGTTCATATTATAATGTAGAGTTTTTAACATTCTGATATGTCCTGGTATTTTAATGGAAAACCTGATGACTTCACAAAAGTTAGCAAAAGGACTAAATGAACCAGTGAATATGCTTATAACTTTTATGGTTCCTATCTGAAAAATTATGGGGTTAAATCTTATGTTTTCAGGGAGTAGGGGAAATCTTCCTCTCAAACTAATTATGACAATACTTTGGTAAAATTAAATGTTATAAACAAAACAATTATATTTTCTATCTAACTCCTCCAAAAATTAGAAGTTCTTAGGTTTCCAGTAAGTTTATCAAATGAGTTAGGAAAGTTTTCTCACGGATACAAAAATCTCAAGAAATTTTTGAGACCTTAAGAAGGGAAAAATTCACCTAGATTTGTTAGGCAAAATCTGTGATAAGCCTTTGGTGTGAGTTTCCCAGCCCTGTTTTATTTTAAAAGTTCAGTCTGAGACTCTGTAAATGTTTCAGCAAAATAAAAAGCCTATAATCAATTATGGTTATGGAAATAATCAGACCAAAATCAGTGAGAACAGACCTATTTTGCAAACAAACTAGCCTTAATTTGGTTATATTTAATAAAAATAAGGGTAACTTTAAGGAGAAAAAGATATTTCAAAATGTTAAATCCCAGTTTGTTAATGGAGGTCTGCATCTAGTAAGACTCATCTCTTAGATAGTTCTTTGCTGTTATGTAATGTTAATGTAAAATTTAATTGAATTCTTGAAGAACACCCTAAGTTTGTTTCTGAAGCTTATCTCAATAATCTATCTTTGGATGAAGATCAGATGCCTCATGACCTGCAACCAGGACTGGAAAAAGACATAATTTAAGGGACTGTCTCCAACATGGATGGAAGGACTTTTTTATTAGGAGAAACTACACTACACCAGGATGAGAAGACGACGACATCAGAGGGAGACAGCTTCCCCGAGATGCGGGACCTGATTCGTATGATCATTTGTTTTCTTGACTTCTTAGACCTTTGCATAAAAGTCAAATGCTTTTCTATCATAGGCCTGATCCTATGCTAGTTTTAAAAATCAATCCAATTGTTGGGTTTGTGGCCAATTACCTGTGTCTAGTTTTGGGTTACCTTGGTAAATTTCTCTATTACCAGACTCTAACTGATTGGCCCTGAGAAAATTTACTTAAAAAATTAATTCATACTAAAGATAATCAGTCTAGTGACACTAGAAAACTGGGCTATGTGCCTTATAGATGGTGCCAATATATAATTTCCCTGGAAGATAAAGATTCTACAGGGCAGACTAAGTCAGATAACCTGAAGATATACTGGGCTACATCTAATGGAAGTTCTTAACATAAGTCTTACTTGTGACTTTTCTAATACTGCTGGCTATGTTATTTGTATTTCACCTGTTTTACAAAATTGCTGTTTCTTACACTATGTGTGTGAGGCCTCTAATAGAATAATATATAGTCCCATATGAGATCGATGGTGGTAACAGTGTAACTCTAGATATGGCAAGAAGCAACAAGAGGGAATATTTTCCTGGACCAAGAAGCTAGTAAGACAGGTGGTCCAGAGAATTTTGGATGCTGTTTTATGGCCTAGTCCAGTAACAGCACATTGAGTGGCCTGTTTACCTGAGAATGGACACTCTCAGCACCATGGGATAAAATGGTCATGAAGTGCTCCCCTCATAATCATGGTCAAGTTTATGAGCAAAAAGTGCTCTGCCAACTGAAGACTGACACTCGCCATCTGCATCTACAAAGATTAAACCATGGCCGCTGCAACTGCTGACTTTCAACGCCCCTGAAAGGAGTTCAGGGTGAAAATCAGGAATGAGGCACTCTGTGCTCTGGGAAAAACTGGCAGAACAGGCCTTCAGATAGTTAGATCTTTTCAGGAGAAGATTTTATGAGTCCCAATTCTTGCATCTTCTCATACATAGAGAAACACTGACATCATTAATGGTGAAATCTGCTTTGGCTATTAAGGAAAAGTTTACAATCAAAAGTCAAAATAGAGTAGCTATGGTTCAGATATCCTGGGAAATAACTAGGTGATGCTATGGGTGTACTTTCAGATTAGACCTTGTATTGCTAAAAACACTTGAGTTTTCTGAGTCGTTTCAGGCTTGGATGCCACCATTTTCAAAACAATGTCTGCTGGAAGCTAGTAACCTTACTTTTTATAAAACTAGGCAACTGGCTACATGGCTACAAGTCTCCCTGAAGTGCCAGGACCAGACTAGGTTTCAGGCCTATTCTTCTAAAAAGAAATGAGATTTATTTTGTCTACTAAATTCCAGTTATCACTCCTCCAATTACTTTTAACTGGCTCTGTTACAACAAAATGGCAGACCAAGGGATTAGGATTTTAATCATACAAGACTCAGATCTAGAACTTGGAACTCAGAAATACTTTCAATTCAGGGTCTATACTCCAAGCTGGGGCAGTCCTATGCCCCATTTTGAAGGAAGTTATCACAGTCATAGTTGCCTAGTTCCCTAAAATTAAACCTGAGCGGGACTCTGTGGGGCTCTGGAGTGCAGATCTGTTCTGTGTTCTCCATTTCTTATCTGTAGGATATAGACTGTGTTCAGCCTCCTTGGCCTTCCCTGAATTCCGAAGCATGGATTCAAACAATTGCTAAGCAGGGAAGGGAGGGGATGCAAAAACAGAAACCATCAAAGGTTGGTGCAGCCTCCAGACAGAGTCCTGGTTCCTACTCAGAGAAATATGCATAACAATGTCTTTGAGCCCCCACCCAGGTGGCAGATGGTAACTTCAGACTGAACACAAGATTCCTGGAGCACAGCTCTGTTGTCTCACCACCAAACCATCAGAAGGGGTCACAAACCCTGCAACCTTCACGCCAAATGTTGCCTTCTGTTTCCAGGACCAGAGGTGACCATCCTGTTAGGTCTCTTGTTAGGCCTTTGTCTATTTCATCTCTGAGAGGGGCCAACTAAATTGCTGTTACTACAAGGGTAGAAGCTGGTTTCAGATGTGGAAAACCCCAACCTAGATCAGGTAGAGAGAGACTTCTGCTCTATTAGGCAGGCCTACGCCCACGCACAGGAGGAAGAAGTTACAGAAGAAAGAGATCTCCGCCCCAATTCCCAAAAAGTATCTTGAGTATGAAGTCTCTCAGAGGGCCTATGCTGCGTTAGGGGAAGAACTTTGTTTTTATGTGAATCACTCAGGGGTAATCAAGGAGTCCCTGGCCAAGATAAGAAAAGGGCTGATTCAAAAAAAAAAAAAGAAAGAAAGAAATGTCTCAAAATTGGTTTGAATCCTGGTTCAACTCATCCCCCTGGTTCACAACTCTCATATCCTCCTTGGTGGGGCCCCTGATTATCTTGTTACTGCTACTCACCCTCAGGCCATGCTTACTAAACTAACTAGTGGCCTTCATTAAAAACTGCATCAACACAGTGCAGCTCATGGTACTCAGATCCCAATATGCGGCCCTACCAACGGTCCCCTTAGCAGGAGACAATATAGAGCTGACCTCAGACCCATGATTGGGTCTGTCCTGGATCCTAGAGAAGGGGGAAATGAAGAATCAAAGCTACTCCACTTTGTAAGGTTCCGGGAAAAGAGCCTTTGGAAATTCCCTAACCTCACCCCACCACCTGGGAACAAATCAGAACCCTTGGCCAGCCCGGGAAATTCGAATCAAGCCCAGGAAAGGAGAACCAATCAGAACTCAACACCTAACCCTTCACCAGAAGGTGACCAATCAGACCTGGAGACTCCCGTTTTTCGAATTTTTCACACGATAATACCCTATATAAGCAATGTAACCCAGAGCGCAGGGCTCCTCCCTATAGCGGCTGCATCGGTATCGGTGGGAGCCCCAGCTCGAGCTTGGTAATAAAAACTCTTGCTTTTGCATCGGATATCGGCTCCTTGGTGGTCATTGGGAGATTTCACGACTTGGGCGTAATGGGTATGCAGTAAATCCATTTCCCAAAATACTCCATGACCTGAAATGAGTGGGGCTGGGTCCCCCTGTTTGCACAGTTGAGAGTCCCCATTCTCATAGTCCTATGGCTTCAGCTGATTAAATGATCTGACCCCAAGGGGAGCCATAGTCTGAGTAAGCCAGCAAGATCCTTTTCTTTAGATGTTTTCAACCACAGAGTGGAGGATTCTAGTTGGCGTAAATACATGGGTGGGGAGAACATGGAGATCAGGCCAAAGATAGCTACACTGGGCCATGTCCAAAGTGAGCACACAGAGAAACAACACGGGGACAAGCAGGGACAAGCAGATACAAGAAAAGAAGCGAAGGCATGAGAAGATATGAGAAAGACTGGGTAGGTCTTGAAAACACAGAAGGACTGCTTTTCAAAGCCCAGCTCCAGTCCAGGAGGTCTGGCTGGACTTCTTGACCTAAGATTACATGAAATTCTGTTAAGATGCCCTCACATCTGGACAGAGTGTGACACTCTATTGTTGAGTAAATTGTTCATTAAATAACCCTCTTTCTTTGTGCTACTTTGAGTAGATTTTTATCCCTTGTAACCAAAAAGTCTGATTGCTATGGTACAGTTTTCTCCAGCTGACCTACAATTTGGTGGGGCTCATTCCAATGATCAGGTGATTTCTTTCTTTCTTTAATGTAATGATTTATTATGCGTTTTACACATTCCAGAATCTGCAAAATATTTCACTGTGTGATCTCATTTAAGCCACACAACAATTTAGGTTTGTACATATGATTTTGTACACACAATAGTCAGCAATAAATATTACTGTATAGTACTTAAAGTAAGTAAAGTCTTACTTGCTTTATTGGTAAAGTGGTTGGTATCTTTACTACCAATCTTATAGAGAAGGAAAACAAGGATAAGAGTAAGAACAACTGATCTGACCTAAGTTCATATAGGCACTACATGGCAGGGCTACTATTAAAATCTACAACTGGGCAGGTCATTTAACATTTCTTTGTTTCAGTTTCCTTATTGTAAAATGGACACAATAGTATCTAAAAGAAAGGGATATTTTGAGATCTGAAGACAAGACATGAAGACATAAAAGTGTCTAACACGGTGTCCCACAATCAGTGCTCAATGAATATTTGTTTAAAATAACAGTAAGTCAGAGATTCTTAACTGAGGTCCATTGATGGGCTCCAGCTCTGTTTACTCCTGTAAGTTACATGCCACATTTTATATTTATGTCAATGTCCACTCTTTTTTTCTGCTGGGGAGAATATGTGCTTTCAACAGTTTTCACCCAAGTCTGTGCTCTCCCAACCCTATCTCCAAAATGAAAAATATGTACTTTAAAAGGAAACTTAAGATCCTCTTTGCCTCCACTCATTGCTCACTCAACTCCAAGAAGGAAGAGTTTTGCAGTCATGGTGAGCTAGGTGGGGTTCTTGTGTGGCAAGAAAAAAAGACAATTGCTTGACCTCCAGGTGGGTGTCCTGGCCCTTTAGTCATATTCTGCATTTCTCTCACTTGTGAAGTGTGGCTAAAACTATTAACAGTGGGTCTTCTCCTATTTGGGAGATATTTGAGGAGAGCGGGGCCTATTAGACCTCCCCAACCAGGCAAAATAAATCCGCACAAGTACATAGGTCTGAGCCCATAGGTCATGGGGTTGGGGATAAAACCTCAGGGGGTAATTAAGTCTTCCTTTGTTAGCTCTGCTTATCATTTGTGGTGGATTTCAAGAGGAGAGAATTTGAGCTCAAGATCCCATCTGATATGTCTCTGCTTCCCAATAAGAGTTTGGCAATTTTTTAAATTAATACTTCATGATTACACACACATATACACACAGTAGCAAAGTCTTAAAAGGGCAATTTCCAAAAATTTTATTGGCTTTGGTTGATTAAGATTGAGGGAACTTTACTTGTATTTTAGCTTCAAAATTTGTGAAAGTGACTCCATGAATGAAATGAGCCATTTTGTCTCTTTTTAACATATAATCCGAATAATAGTACAAACACTTTTGAGTACTTATTTTATGCCAGTAACTAGTGTGTTGGGTGATACCTTACCAGCTCAGATGGTAAAGAATCTGCCTGCAATGCAGGAGACCTGGGTTCTATCCCTAGGGAAGATCCCCTAGAGAAAGGAATGGTTACCCACTCCAGTATTCTTGCCTGGAGAATTCCATGGACAGAGGAGCCTGGCAGGCTGTAGTCCACGGTCACAAAGAGTCAGACACAACTGAGCGGCTAACACTCCAAAATAGTGTGTTAGTTGCATTATCTCCAATTCCCAACCACCTTATGAGATTAGATATGTCATTGTTTCCACCTGTAGGTTAAGAAGCCAAGCCTTGGCAAAGAAAAAGAACATATCCAAAGTCACCTGGTATGTATCTGACTAGAAACTTCAGTTACTAAAATATCCTTGATTCGCTTCATGGTATAGTAGAAAGTATATGGTGTGTGAGAGGAATCCCATCTGTGAGGACATTTGGGTTTAATTTTCCTGTCTCTCACAGCTGAATTGAAAAATCAGTTCTCAGTTTCTTCACCCAACAAATCGGGTACCCTTATTCCTGCCTCCTCTTCCATCAATGAATAGACTTCCGTCTGGGTGTGCACACATGCTCCCCAAAGACAGAAAGTCATTCGGCTTAGGTTTAACAACCTAGATTCTCAGAGTTCAGCCAACAATGACATAGTCTCTGAACTTTGTAGGGAAGAAAATCCGAATTTGCTCTTCTTTGTGAAGCCAGCAAATGCTAGAAATTAAAATTTTACTAACACCCTTTTATATTCTTAGTTTGCTACTCATTAAATTGTAAAATTGTTATATCCATTGACTGGAGCCACCATAACAAAATATTGTAGACTAGGTGGCTTAGACAAAAGACATTTCTCACAATTTCAGAGGCTGGAAAGTTCAAGATCAAGGTACCAGCCAAATTGGTGCCTGGAAAGGGCCTTCTTTCAGGTTTGTAGATGGCCAGCTTCTTGCTGTATCTTCACATGGCATAAAGAGAGAAATCTCTCTCTTCCTCTTTTTCTAAACCTATCATTGATCCCATCATGAATGTCCTACACTCATGACCTCGTTTAACCCTAAGTATCTCCCAAAGAATTCCCAAATAATATCTCGAAATTGGGAGTCAGGCATGAAATTTTTGCACCTGGGTTTATGTCCCTGGATATGCCCCAATGACTCTTAGTTTATCATCCATAGGAACTTGATAATTTGTATCTACTGTTGTGTGAAAATTATATAAATCTTAATTAAGTTGAATTGATTCATAGTGCTTTTCAGGACTTCCCTGGTGGCTCAGACGGTAAAGCATCTGCCTATCATGTGGGAAACCTGGGTTCGATCTCTGGGTTGGGAAGATCCTCTGGAGAAGGAAATGGCGACCCACTCCAGTACTCTTGCCTGGAAAATCCCATGGATGGAGGAGCCTGGTGGGCTACTGTCGATGGGGTCGCAGAGTCTGACTGAGAGACTTCACTTTCACTTTCTTCATCCTTCTACTTCTCTGTACATTCATTCTACTAATTTTTGAGAGTTTGATATTGAAACTCCAACTAAAAATCTTAATTTATCTACTGAAAAATAATTATAATATATAGTGGAACTATATGTAACTTTGTTCTGTATTTTCCAAGTTTCCTGTAAATGTATTATCATATTTTCATAATTAAAAAATTTTTTTAAAGTAAGCAAAAATAAAATAAAAAATAGATAAATTGGGGGTTAGGGTCTCAACATATGAATTTTGGAGGGCCACAATTCTAAACATAGCAATTGTAATTAAAACAACTGGGGACCAACAGAGAGTTGATAACACTATTTTGTGAAGTAACAAATTATTTAAAATTAGTTAAATTTTACTGTTTTACATATAAATAGACTAAAGGAAGGTCCTTAACATGTACTTAGCTATATGAAATACTTACAGCATTGTCTGAAATTTTTCTATGTGCTGACAAAACTTTGTCATAAAATGAATTTTGTAAACCATTGCTATTGAAATGTTTAGTATGAATTTACAGTGGAAGAGATAGAAACTTTGCTTTATTAAAGAAAATGTTTTTAAGCTCAACTAATTTGTGCACAAAGTTTTCCTAATTTTTGAATTTTTGCCGTTCTGCTATGAGATACTGCTTGGAGGCAAAAAGTTGAGAACACTCAGTCACTGATAGACATTTTAATTTAAGACATGTTTATCCAGCCCAATGTCAAGGACATCAAAGTGGATAATTTTAGCTCTTTATGCATTGTTCATACAACCCTTGGTTATTCAGTGTAAAATGTTAATTTTAATCTTCAACAAATAATATGAGGTAAGTAGGATATCAATCTTTGATAAGTAAAGCTAGACTCAAAGGTATTAACCACTGAAATTAACATCTATTCCAATCAACCATATGTCTCTGTATGGAGCTGGAGAAGAATTTCAGCTATCTAAGACTCATAAGTTCCCAGCTCTAAGTGGGACTTCAAATCATGTTTCCAGAACACAAAGAACACTTGATAAAGTTAGAGAGAAATATTTTTCAAAAATATGTCACCAGGCGGCTTGGGAGTGATTTAACAGAACCATCCTACAGGGAATGAATTTAACCTTTGATCCCTGCAAAGAAGGTCAGCAAATTTGTTTTTACTCTACATCTCATAATCAACTCAATGTCTGGATAAATCAGTTTCTAAAGAGGAGTCTGTGTTTGCAGATAAATGATACTTTCACCCTCCAATTTTTAACCATTTAACCCTCTCTTCTCTGAATTAAATTCTACTGCTGTTCTCAACTTTTCTGGGGAGGGGAATCTAAAAACTTAAGATGCCATACAGTATTTTTTTGAAGTGAACCAATTTCAAGTATTTATTGAATTTTTTACAATATTGTTTCTGTTTTATGTTCTGTTTTTTTGGCCTGAAGGCATGTGGGATCTTAGCTCCCCCACCAGGAACTGAACCCACACTCCCTGCTTTGGAAGATTAAGTCTTAACCACTGGATCACCAAGAAAGTTCCAGGATGCCATATATTAGAAAGACACGCCACACTGCTGCCTGTAAAAGAAATTAAATGTCCAACAGAATGTTTTGGTGATTTTTTTGTTCCTTCTCGGAGATGAAAACATGAAAAGATATTGGTTTTTATCTATCAGTTCACCTGAAGTCTTCCTGCTAATCCAGGGTTGGCAAAGTATAGCCCATGGGATAAATTCAACCCACTGCTTGTTTTTGTAAAGTTTTATTGGAACACAAACATGCTCATTCATTTAGGTATTGCCTCTGGCTGCTTTTGTGTTACAGTGACAGAACTGATTCCTTGCAGTCTCATAAAGCCTAAAATATTTACTCTCTGGGTCTTTACACAACATGTTTGCCAACCACTGCTTTAAATCAAAGAAAGAGGCTTGGGGTGGTGACATCATGAAAATACATCCTTAGCCCAGATACACCAGTGGCTTGGGGGTAACTGAGGATGGACATTGGTTTTCATCCAAACAGTCACTTTGCAGAAACAGAGTCTGAGAATAACATTAATCTGATGAAAAGAACAATAGTTGGGGACGCATCATAATGAGGTATAGACACAGTAACTAAATTTATTCCTCTGATTCTCCAGCAGCCTATCTAATAAAAATATGCTATGGTGGAGATGAACCCAGAGTCTTCAGCTAATCTCAGCCATTTGGGAATAAGAGTTCCTTCTCTGAAGCAGATGTGTAGCTCAAAGTTCATCTCGAGTGCGCTCACAGAGGGAGCACAGCATGTGTTGTTCTGCGAGGGGACCAGCACTGGCCTGTCAATGGAATAACTAATTTTGTTAAAGGACTTGGGGAAACAGTGGGGGTTGGGAGCTAGGCTAGAACTTGGGAAAAACAATTTTAACCCTTCCTGGGCAGGACTAATTTACTTTTTAAATAATGATGATTTTATTCAAGAAATGCCTGTGGCATTTAGACCAAAAGAATGCAATAAGTCCTGCTAGTTGTCCTCGCCAGTCACCCCATGTGGACAGCTGCCAGGAGGCTGATACACAAAGGCGATCGTTGCGTGCACAGTTATTTAAGGCGTAGACACTCCTCATCCTTTGAAACTGCTCCACACTCAGGATTCTAAATTCCCACTTCCTCTTGCCCCTGCTCAAAGGTCAAGTGCATGGGCTAATGAGGGTGAGCTCCCTCAGTTTTCTTATCCAGTGCCAACTGCCAGGTAATCTTCCTGAGTCTGGATTTTCACTCCTCTCTTGGAAGAAGAAGGGCAGAGACCTACCTCTGGGCTTGAGCATTGCCATGTTTTCTGCTCTCTTTAGGACACTCTTTCGTCATCTGTAGGTTCTTTATTTCTATTGACTCTTTCTGTTTCCCTGACTAATGTGCTTGGGTCTCATTTGCCCCAAAAATATGAAAAATCAAAACCCCAAACATCTTTTCTTGAACTTCAGTTCAGTTCACTTCAGTTCAGTCACTCAGTCGTGTCTGACACTTTGTGACCCCATGAATCACAGCACGCCAGGCCTCCCTGTCCATCACCAACTCCCGGAGTTCATTCAGACTCATGTCCATCGAGTCAGTGATGCCATCCAGCCATCTCATCCTTGGTGGTCCCCTTCTCCTCCTGCCCTCAATCCCTCCCAGCATCAGAGTCTTTTCCAATGAGTCAACTCTTCACTTGAGGTGGCCAAAGTAGTGGAGTTTCAGCCTTAGCATCATTCCTTCCAAAGAAAACCCAGGGCTGATCTCCTTTAGAATGGACTGGTTGGATCTCCTTGCAGTCCAAGGGACTCTCAAGAGTCTTCTCCAACACCACAGTTCAAAAGCATCAATTCTTCTTTGTTCAGCTTTCTTCACAGTCCAACTCTCACATCCATATATGACCAGTGGGAAAACCATAGCCTTAACTAGATGGACCTTTGCTGGCAAAGTAATGTCTCTGCTTTTGAATATGCTGTCTAGGTTGGTCACAACTTTCCTTCCAAGGAGTAAGCATCTTTTAATTTCATGGCTGCAATCACCATCTGCAGTGGTTTTGGAGCCCCAAAAAATAAAGTCTGCCACTGTTTCCACTGTTTCCCCATCTGTTTCCCATAAAGTGATGGGACCAGATGCCATGATCTTCATTTCCTGAATGTTGAGCTTTAAGCCAACTTTTCACTCTCGTCTTTCACTTTCATCAAGAGGCTTTTTAGTTCCTCTTCACTTTCTGCCATAAGGGTGGTGTCATCTGCATATCTGAGGTGATTGATATTTCTCTTGGCAATCTTGATTCCAGCTTGTGCTTCTTCCAGCCCAGCGTTTCTCATGATGTCCTCTGCATATAGTTAAATAAGCAGGGTGGCAATATACAGCCTTGACGTACTCCTTTTCCTATTTGGAACCTGTCTGTTGTTCCATGTCTATCCAGTTCTAACTGTTGCTTCCTGACCTGCATATAGGTTTCTCAAGAGGCAGGTCAGGTGGTCTGGTATTCCCATCTCTTTCAGAATTTTCCACAGTTGATTGTGATCCACACAGTCAAAGGCTTTGGCATAATCAATAAAGCAGAAATAGATTTTTTTTGGAACTCTCTTGCTTTTTCCATGATCCAGCGGATGTTGGCAATTTGATCTCTGGTTCCTCTGCCTTTTCTAAAACCAGCTTGAACATCTGGAAGTTCACGGTTCACGTATTGCTGAAGCCTGGCTTGGAGACTTTTGAGCATTACTTTACTAGCATGTGAGATGAGTGCAATTGTGCAGTAGTTTGAGCATTCTTTGGCATTGCCTTTCTTTGGGATTGGAATGAAAACTGACCTTTTCCAGTCCTGTGGCCACTGCTGAGTTTTCCAAACTTGCTGGCATATTGAGTGCAGCACTTTCACAGCATCATCTTTCAGGATTTGAAATAGCTCAACTGGAATTCCATCACCTCCACTAGCTTTGTTTGTAGTGATGCTTTCTAAGGCCCACTTGACTTCACATTCCAGGATGTCTGGCTCTAAGTGAGTGATCATACCATCGTGATTATCTTGGTCGTGAAGATCTTTTTTGTACAGTTCTTTTGTGTATTCTTGCCACCTCTTCTTAATATCTTCTGCTTCTGTTAGGTCCATACCATTTCTGTCCTTTATGGAGCCCATCTTTGCATGAAATGTTCCTTGGAACTTAGTTGTTCTCTTTTGCTATTTTCTGGCTTTTTCAATCCTTTCACTATCTGCAACAAGTATAGGACTAGGTTATGATGTAACAACAGGGTTTCCCAGGCGGCACTAGTGGTGAAGAACCCCCTTGCCAATGCAGGAGATGGAAGAGATGTGGGTTCGATCCCTGGGTTGCTGTAGGAGGGCATGGCAACCCACTCCAGTCTTCTTACCCAGAGGATCTTATGGATAGAGGAGCCTGACAGGCTACAGTCCACGGTGCTGCAAAGAGCTGGACATGGCTGAAGTGACTTAGCATGCACACAAGCACCTGATGTAACGGCACTCAGCCCCTACATGTCAGTGGCTTGCCACAGTGACTCCACTTCTGTATGATGTCCCTACACTGCCACCACCTATTTCCTCTGTTCACTCACTCTTCCCCTCACTCGTATCTTCTAAAACTTAGCTTCTGTCACCATTATGCCACTAAAATCACATTTTGCTGTTTTGAAATTTTTTTTTCTTAAAATGGCCACATTGTTATAAAACCATATTTTCTCTGCTATTTCCTCTTTGTTTTCTTTGTAAAATTTGACCCAAACTTTAATTTCCTTCCACTTGAATCCTGTTCTTGGTTTGTGTGATTAGCATTTGCAGGATTTTCCAGCTTTCTAATTTCCTTTCTGCACACTTTTTCCGTCTCCTTCACTAATCTCTCTTGCTCTTCCTCCTGTTCCGTAGAGATTGTCCAGGCAGCTCAGACACTTCTCATACTCTCTTTGTGCTTTCCCTGGGACTTCAGCCTTCAGCTCCAAACATGGAACTTCCAGTCCATCTATCCATCCATTCATCTATCCATCTGTTTCTCCAGATCTTCAATTACAACTCAAACTTTCACTTGGATTATACTTGCAAATTAACATAAACTCATAGATTCTCTGAAGACCCAACACTTCTCCTTCTTGTTCATGGAACTGTATCAATTAAAATGCTGTGGCTACAAATGACATGATGCCCCCACTCAGGTGGCCTAAAAAATAGAAAACTTATTATCTTAAGTAATAACAAATCTAGGTGCTTCTCTTGGCTCTGGCCTCTTCTGTGGGTCAGTTCTGACTTCTGCTGGTTTCTGTCATGGTAGGTAGACTATTATAACATCCCCAGTGATTATATTCAGATACTTCAGTCTCTAGAAAAAGGAGGCTGAGGTTGTTTTTTTCTTGTGGTATTTTTTTTTTTTAAGCAATAAAATCTGTTCCAAAAGTCTCCCTAGCAGTCTTTCTTTTGGTTCTTTAAAAAAAAATTAATAACAGCTTTATTGAGATATACTTTGCATACCACATAATTCACACAATTCAGTTTTTGAATAGATTCACAGGATCCACAGAACTGTGCAGCCATCACCCCAATCAATGTTAGAACATTTTCATTGCTCCCAAAGAAAGCCTGTATCAAGAAATGGAGTAGCCATCATAGTCAGCGAAAGAGTCAAAAATCCAGTATTTGGGTGTAGTCTTAAAAATGACAGAATGATCTCTCTTTGTTTCCAAAGTAAACCATTCAGTATCACAGTAGTCCAAGTCTATGCCCCAACTACTAATGTTGAAGAAGTTGAAGTTGAATGGTTCTATGAAGACCTACAAGACCTTCTAGAACTAACACCCATAAAAGATGTCCTTTTCATCATAGGGAACTGGAATGCAAAAGGAGGAAGTCAAGAGATACCTGGAGTAACAGGCAAATTTGGCCTTGGAGTACAAAATGAAGCAGAGCAAAGGCTAACAGAGTTTTGCCAAGAGAATGCACTTGTCATAGTAAACACCCTCTTCCAACAACACAAGATGACTCTACACATGGTCATCACCAGACAGTCAATGCCAAAATCAGATTGATTATATTTTTTTGCAGCCAAAGATGGAGAATCTTTATACAGTCAGCAAAAACAAGTTCGGGAACTGACTGTGACTCAAATCATGAACTCCTTATTGCAAAATTCAGACTTAAATTGAAGAAAGTGGGGAAAACCACTAGACCATTCAGGTATGATCTAAATCAAATCCCTTACAATTATACAAATACAATAGTAATTCACAAATATGATACCAGTATTGTAGACAAGGAGATAGGGAATAGAGGTGTAACTGGAGTGGAATGCAGGAGATCCTGAAAGGTACCTGTGAACATATGAAAGAGGCAGAACAGGAGAAAGATAATTTCATTTAGAGTGTGAAATAACTTTATTTACAGTGTAAAATAACTAGAATAGAAGCTAGAATATTAACTAACCTGGGCCAATGGAAGTCTTTAAAAACAATTTCTCATGAAAAGGATGAATGAAAAAGGAAATGAGAACACCTCTCTGCATTGGTGTGGATGAACCTCCAAATTACATTGTAAAATTAAAAAAATAAAAGAATATGAAAATTTAAAAAAAAAAAAAAAGAAAGCCTGTATCCATTTACAATCATTTTTCTTTTCCTTCTCTCTCAAGCCCCTGACAAGCACTAACCTACATTCCGCCTTTATGGATTTGTGATTCTAAACATTTTGTTCAAAAAGAATCACACAATACATGGCTTTTTGTGTCTAACTCCTTTCATTTAGCATAATGTTTTGAGGCACATCCATGTTGTACCACGAAGCAGTATCTCATTCTTCCTTATTGTGGAATAGTATTCCACTGCATAGACATACCACATCTATTTATCCATTTCTTAACTGATGAATGTTTGGGCTGTTTCCACTCTTTTGATAAATTTGTCAAGAATTTTGCCATATGCTCATGCTGAATCCAATCACTGGGAAGAAAATGGAGCCACCTGGATGTCTTGGACAAGTCAATATCCACCCACAGGTGCTGAGGACAAGTGCGTCTTCTGTTAAGCAATGGCCATTTAAAGGAGGGTAAATATTTGAATAAATTTGGAGGAGGGGAGGAGAGATGGGGAATGTGGGCTGGGCGAAAAACAGGATCTGCTAAAGGCGGCAATCAATATTTTTTAAGTCTGCAAACTTTGGTTCTTTCTTCGTTCTGATCAGCGACAGTCAAAGCTTGGTAACCAAAGACTGGTAACCAAACTTGTATATTCAACCTCCACAGTTCCCTCTCTGTCTCTCTGCTCTTCTCTCCCTCCCTTCCCTTCTCTCCCTCTACCCTCCTGGGTGCGCCCTCCCCTCCCCCTTCACGCTCATACCACTTCTCAATTGTTTTTTTCCTAACAGCCTCCTGCTTATATCAGTCTTTCTATTGTATCCTTTTCCCCCTCCAGTCCATCTACATATTTTGGTGAGAGCACATTTTTCTCAGCATCTCTCTACTAGGAATAATGTCTCAGCCCCTGCTCAGAAGTCTTCCCCAGCTCCATTGCCTATAAAACCAAGTCCAAATTCATCAAGCACACAGTTATTAAGGTCAACTTCTTAATAACTTTAATTATTTATTCTTCTAAGTTACAAATTCCTTTTTCTATTTATAAAAGCCCTACCCACTCTTTAAGACATCTCAAATGAGAGCTAACATTTGCTGAGCTGTGATTACAGGTCAGCACCCTTCTAATACAATTCCACTGAGTGCTCATAAGAAGACTGCTCTCTCCCTGCCTTCTTCTTCCTCCCTTTTCTCCTTCCACCTCTCTTCACCTCTCTCTTATTTCCACTGCTTCAAGTAGACATCTGACTCCCAATACATTTTTGTGGTGACCTAATTCACATCCTAATTCCTAATGGTGTGGTCACTCACCTAGAGCCAGACATCCTGGAGTGTGAAGTCAAGTGGGCCTTATGAAGCATTTCTACAAAGTTAGTGGAGGTGATGTCATTCCAGCTGAGCTATTTCAAATCCTAAATGATGATGCTGTTAAAGTGCTACGCTCAATATGCCAGCAAATTTGGAAAACCAGCAGTGGCCACAGGACTGGGAAATGTCCATTTTCATTCCAGTCTCAAAAAGGGCAATGCTAAAGAATGTTCAAACTACTGTACAACCGTGGTCATTTCATATGCTAGCAAGTTAACGCTCAAAGTCCTTCAAGGTAGGCTTTAGCAGTACATGGACTGAGAACTTCCAGATGTACAAGCTGGGTTTAAAAAAGTCAGAAGAAACAAGGGTCAAATTGTCAACATTCACTGGATCATAGAGAAAACAAGAATTCCAGAAAAACATCTATTTCTACTTCACTGACCACACTAAAGCCTTGGATTGTGTGGATTACAACAAACTGTGGAAAATTCCTAAAGAGATGAAAAACATGTATACAGATCAAGAAGAAACAGTTAGAACTGGACATGGAACAAGGAATACATCAAGGCAGTATATTGTCACCCTGCTTATTCAACTTATATGCAGAGTACATCATGTGAAATGCTGGGCTGGGAAATCAAAAGCTGTAATCTAGATTCTTGGGAGAAATATCAATGACTTCTGATATGCAGATGATACCACTGTAATGTCAGAAGGTGAAAAGGAACAAAAGAGCCTCTTGATGAGGATGAAAGAGGAGAGTGGAAAAGTTGGCTTAAAACTCAACATTCAAAAAACTAAGATCATGGCGTCCCATTGCTTCATGGCAAATAGAAGGGGAAAAAGTGGAAGCAGTGACAGACTTTATTTTTGGGGGGCTCCAAAATCACTGCAGATGGTGACTGCAGCCATGAAAATAAAAGATGCTTGCTCCTTGGAAGGAGAACTGTGATGAACCTAGACAGCATATTCAAAAGCAAGGACATCACTTTGCCTGTATAGTTAAAGCTATGGTTTTTCCAGTAGTCGTGCATGGATGTGAGAGTTGGACCATAAGGAAGGCTGAGCTCTGAAAAACTGATGCTTTCAAATTGTGGTGCTGGAGAAGACTTTTGAGAGTCCCTTGGACTGCAAGACGATCCTAAAGGAAATCAACGCTGAATATTCATTGGAAGGACTAAAGCTGAAGCTCCAATACTTTGATCACCTGAGGCAAAGAGGTGAGTCACGGGAAAAGACCTTGATGCTGGGAAAATTGAGTGCAGGAGGAGAAGGGGACGACAGAGGATAAGATGGTTGAACGGCATCGCTGACATAATGGATGTGAGTTTGAGCAGACACTGGGAGATAGTGAAGGATAGGGAAGCCTGGCGTGCTGTAGTCCACGGGATCACAAAGAATCTGACATGACTTGGTGACTGAACAACAGCAACAATTCGTGTCCACTGGTGTTCTGATCATCAAATTCAGAGGGGTTCAGCCTACCAGACTGAATGGGGCAGGGACTGGAGAGCAACAGAGCCAGGCTTCAAGTGAGTTACCCTTTCTGGGTATATAGATAGGGCTTAATGGCCTTCTAGAATCTGCGTTCCGACATTTCCAAACCCCAGGCTTGAGTAGACTCGATTTCTGTCACGTGTGAAATACCAAAGAGATACAATAATAACAATAGCTCCTTGATATTAAAGGAGCACCTACTATGTGTCAGGCACTGTGACAAGCACTGGGCATGCTTCAGTCTCACGTCACCATCCCCTCAACCCCGTGAATTCCTCCGTTTTATGGATGTGGCGACCAGGGCACAGAGAGGTTAAGCAACTCGCCCAGTGTGTCACAGGCAGGAAGTGGCAGAGCCAGAATCCCAAACCCAGTCCCCCTGACGCCAGACTCCTTCCTCTGTGCCTCTTAGCCCCTCCATACTGCCTCCACAGTTGGCAAGCCTGGTTGGATCGCAGTCTGCAAGCAATTAGCAAAAGCGGCTCTCCAGCACATCTCAGAAACAATCCAATCTGTAAAAGGGGAGGGGAAAGCCATCTTAAAAGAGAGAGCTTTTTCCTCCCCAGCTGCTTGAGGGGGAGCATTCTGCCACAGGCTGCTGAGGGCAAGGAAGGGGCGGAATGTTCACTGAATGTTCATTCTCCTAATTGTTTTTCTATGACATGGAGCTCACACTCCAGGGAAAATGCAGGGGCCTGAATTGAAATGTCGTCCAAAGCCATTCAGCCAGGACTTTAAAAGAAGCTTTTGTTGGGGAAAATCTCTTTACGGTCTTGACTCTCCCTGGGCTTAGGGTTGCCTGATAAAATACAGGATAATCAGTTCAACTTGAATTACAGATAAACAACAAATATTGTTTTAGTACAAGTATGTCCCATGCAATATTGGGGACATACTTATACTAAAACATTATTCATCATTTATCTGAAATTCAAATTGAACTGGGTGTCCTGTATTTATCTTTGCAAATCTGCCAACCTTGCATGAGCTTCAGGGAGAAGCCCATTCCCTTCTGCCCTGATGGCCGACCAGAATCTGGCAGATTATTTCAGAATCTAAGGATGCATTCTGAGGCTGCATGCTTATTCTATGCTGTTCCTTTAAGGAAACTTCGAAACAATGATGTAGGCCTGTAAATAATAATAATAAATAATCCTTTCAGGATCTGGGAAATGCCTTGAGGGTTTGGGGGCAATCAACTTTCCACTCAAGTTCCTGGAAGCTGCTCAGTGCAATTTGTATTTAATAAAGAGCAGGAGCATCGCTGCCACAGCATCTTGGGAGAGCATCCCAGAGAGGAAGTGGGAGACGGCCCTGACCTCACTGGAGTGGAGGCTTCTTCCTCATAATTAGGGTTGAACTCTAAGCTCCTCAAGACCAAGTGACAGTGGAGGATGGGGTATAGGAGAGGCAAATGGGAGGATGGAGAAAGAAAAGGGGGCAGAAGAGAGAAGAGGCTCCAGTGGAAATTCAACATTGTTTTCTGCATTGCCGAGCTCCCAGCTTCCCTCTTAGTGATCAATCTGAGAGTGCATTCTTGGCACTGAGGCTCTCCTACTTGGATCCTTCTCTTTTCTTAGTTTCTGGCACTGTGAATTTGGCCATTTGTTGCATTGATGGACCATTCCAGGGAGTGCCCCCTCTAACCAGCAGCAGGCCAGCTGTCAGAGCAGCCTCTTCAAAAGGGAAAACACCCTGGGAGGAAGAGTATTTGCCAAGCAACTAAGTAGCTCCATGTTTCCAGGTGTTTAGTGTATGCTTGTGGGTGTGCGCAGCAGCGAATACAAGAAGCCATTGTGTTCTGCACTCTGAAGCTGGCCCAAGGCCTGGTAGCCAGGGTAGGTTGTGATTCACTGCAATTCAACACATTTTTATTGAACTTCTAAGTCCAATGCCCTGTGCTTAGCTTGTGTGAATGCTAAGTCACTTCAATTTTGTCTGACTCTTTGCGACCCTATGGACTGTAGCCCACTAGGCTCCTCTGACCATGGAAAGCTCCAGGCAAGAACACTGGAATGGGTTGCTTGCCCTTCTCCAGGGGATCTTCCTGACCTAGGGATCAGGCCTCTCATCTCTTATGTCTCCCGCAGTGACAGGCAGGTTCTTCCCACTAGTGCCACCTGGGAAGCCCTGCTTAGCCCGTAGGAAATGTAAAGATTAGAACGGATCCTGGCTTTCAAGGGATTTGAAATCGAACTGGGGATCAGGCAAAGAGACAGTAACGTGACGGGCAGACAAGGCTAGTATCCTTGAAGGAGTAACAGCCAAAGTTTTTAAGACGTTCAAGAGAGAATGAAAACACTTGGAGAGGTCAGGAAAGATGTGACGGAGGGGGTGGCATTCAAAACGAGCTTTGATGGATGGGTGAGATTTAATTAAGTCAGGCATGGAGAAGATATGTTTGGCAACCGGTGTTTTATTGTGTTTCCCATAGAACTAAATTCGTTCTTAACAGATATAAAATGAATGCCACTAGTGGAGAGCATGGTCATAACGGGAGTAGTAGTCAAAGCTGACAAGCACGACCAGTTTCATTATAATGCTTCCTCCTCCTGGAATAGCCTTGGTGGCATCAATACGTGACATGGTTGGCTAGAGCAAAACACCAAGCCCACGTGCCAGATGTGGTGCCGTGTGGTTTTCCTACCATATCTCACTCAATAGGAATGAACAGCAGCTTCCTGAATAATGTTATCATCTCAGTTGCAAGATGAAGAACATGGTCGAGATGCACCTAGAGATTATCATGCTCAGTGAAGTAAAACAGAAAGAAAAAGACAAGTATTATATGATATCTCTTATACGTGGAAGCTGAAATAAGATATAAATGAATTTAATTACAAAACAGACTCCCAGACTTAGAAAACAAACTTATGATTTCCCAACAGGAAAGGGGGTGGGGAGGGATAAATTAGGAGTTTGAGATTAGCAGATACACACTACTCTGTATAAAATAGATAAACTTCACGCTCCTACTGTACAGCACAGGGAACTATATTCAATATTCTATAATAAAAATGGAAAATAATATATATATGAATCACTTTGCTCTATACCAGAAACTAATATGACATTTTAAATTAACTATATATCAATTTAAAAAAAAGAATGTGATTGAGTCAATTTATACAAAATGCCTATCTACCCATCTACTCAGATCCAGGTAGTCTTCCACTGATATTACAATGCAATTTATCTATTATTTTTTCCTCCAAGTTTTTTCATTGATATACAGCCTTTGGCAATGTTTAATTCAGTAAAAATGGCCAATATGGATTATGCGAGTGTTCAGTCATATCAGACTCTGCGACCCCCAAGGACTATAACCTGCCAGGCTCCTAGTCCATGAGATTTCCCAGCCAAGAATACTAGAGTGGGTTGCTGTTTCCTCCACCAGGGAATCTTCCATACCCAGGGATTGAACCTGTGTCTCCTACGTTGCAGATGGATTTTTTTCTTAACCACTGAGCTATCGGAGAATCAACATGGACTGATAGGTTTTATTACTCCATTTTTTTTTTAAATTTATTTATTTTGTAGGAGTATATCACATGTGGAACAGTATTGAAATGTGTTTTGCTAAAACACAGGTTTTGGTTTGGGGAGGCAAGTGCTGTTTTGAGCTCTTGTTATCTCTGTGCACTGTTCTATGTGCAAATATAACACATGTCCTTAATTAAGAAATTATATAGTAAGGTTTTGGTAGTTCCTGATCAATATTTGTCTCCCTTTTTAGAAATTTTTGTTCTTTCAGTAGAGTATTTATGTGAGGAGGATAGCATTGAAAACTTGTATTATACTTAAATACTTTAATAAGATATGGGAAGTTTTCTAAAATATTTTAAGGAAACTGAGGTATAACAGTGTTTGAAAGTGACTGGGTTTTGCTTGTGTCATAAAGTTCTGAAAAGAAAAGTCCTGGCTCTTTTAAGAAAGAGGCAAAGAACTTTGGCAGCCTGTAAACACTGTTGGCACACTCCGTGGAGTACAAGCCACTTTCCACGTGAAGGCAGTCTTGATAAAAGAAGAAGTGGACCTCCGAGCTGTTTTTATGGGGGCCTAAGTAACCATTTTCTGATTTAGGAAAAAAAAAGTTCACAGGAGAAAGACTATTATATAGCCTTGATGGTTTAGCTTTTTTTCTTTTTTAATAGCTAATCATCTTCAAGGGATCCAAATGTTTGTTGTTGTTGTTGTTCTGCTTAACTTATCAGCAAAAGGAAAGGATACCCTAGAAAGTAGCGCTTCAGATATAATGATGGCATACCAAGGTTGCCTTCTCACAGGAGGCTCAGCAGAGATGCTACTCAGAGAGCCAGTGGAAAAAAATCAGGGCTCACTGGAGATCTCAAGCAAGTGACTTATTCTCTTCACATTTGCATTTTCCCGGCCAGTAAACAAGGCTCCTGCTGTTATTTCATGGGGCTGATATGAAAATGTACTTTCTCAACAAATAGGTATTGAGGATCTCTCATGTATCAGCCCTCCTCAAATAAACAAGACAGCCTCTACCTGCACGGAGTCGGGTAGACGATGAGACGATGCCTACAGCGTCCACTGAAAGGAGTCAACACCTGCTGTGGGGGAGGCTATTGTTGGGATGACAAGAAGTACAAGTGTCAGTCAAGGCCCATTTTCTGGGCCTCTTTTGGAAGAAGACCCTCAGCTGAAGCACTGATACACAGAGTGCTTCTTAGCAGTTCAGTATTAGGTGAACTCCCACGATGGGCTTTCCTTAGGCCTGGAAGTAAGATGGCGCAGGGCAAAGTGGTCACTGATAACAACGTTTTGTGGGAGAAAGATCCTCAAATTGTATTTCTGGGGTTAGAATTTCTTATTTCATTCAACTGCCTATATTGACATCTGTGTTATGTATGCAAGTCATTAGTTAAAAGTGGTTAGATCATGTATATGGAGATTTTAACAGTTTCTTTCTCCCTCCCTTCTTTTCTTTTTCTTTTTCCTCACTTGCTCTGTCTCTCCCCTTCCTTTTCTTCCTATTTCTTAGTACAAGAAGCATCAAGACTAGGTCTTGTATTTTAAAAGCCTAATTAGCTCATCTACAAAGTATCGCTCATACCAAAGGCTTCTCAGAAATAGCTGTTATGAGCCTATTAGAAATTAATCAGCATCTCTGTCAATCAACAAAAATGTCACTGCAGTGTTGCAATATCTGTACACTTGCTATCTTATTTTACTGCATAAAACACATCATTCCCTCTTAAATAGTGGTATCTAAACCTAACTTGAGATCATAGAAAAGCTCTTCTAAGACAACATTTCTTCTAAATATAGGCTGTAAAAAAACAGCAGAGAATGACACCTTTTGTGTCCTGCAACTTCAGCTGTCACAAGGTACAGACCAGACTATATTTTTAACATGTAGCAAAGAATGAATCGATCTGGCAACAAATAGTTATTGAGTGACTTGTGCAAAAGTTCATATTGGATCCTGAAGGGGTAACCCCTAAAATTTAAGTAAACAAAAAATAAGACAGAACTTTTCCTTTGCAGGACCATGAAGTTGAGAAGGTAACAAAAAGTTAATTAACAACTCAAAGCCAAGTGACAATTGTTCCCCTCCAAAAGTGACAAAGCACAGAGTATCAGGAAAGCTTTGTGAGGAAAGTTGTCCTTCAAACACAGGTAGAGTTTAGGTAATTCATTTTCTAAAACTTGTATAACGACAAACTGGGGACAAATGTCTTCCTAGCAACCTCAGCTGTCATGTAGTACGCAACAGACTGTATTTCTCATATTTATCAGCTAAGAAATTCATCAGTCAACAAGCATTCCTTGAGTATCTGCTTTGTACAAGAACCAATCCTGGATCTTTTAAATTTGTTTTTTGATTTTGGAACTTAATGAATTTCAGAACATATGTGTTGACTATTCGGAGGACAGATTTTTCAGCCTCTGTCATGTGCTGGGAGAAGTTGATCTCAGCTTTCAAGAGCCAGCCGACTCCCCAGTGCCTCTGAGGTGAGGCATTTGGCCCCTCCCAGAGAACAGATCACTTGAAAGCCCAAGTGTAAGAATGATGACATTCTACTGATACCTTCTCCACTCACAGAAACTTTGCATCTGAGTGAAAGGGAAGTTGAGGCTAAGAGACCGAAGAATCTGGAGGGGCCACTTCCTTAAACTTTATAGCAGGCAAAGTTCCCCACATCAGACAGTGGAATTACTTTAGAAGAAATTCATGCACAATATAACCTGGTAACTCCCAATGTGAAAACACAGACTTGCTTCTTGTTCATTCCCAAGTCCATGGACCCAAGCCATGAATGAAGAGTTCTGGCTCATTAAGAAGGACAGATTATTGGGTATGCTGTGGAGCCACCCGGGGTTTTGGGAGGCTGGGACTGGGTTACACAAAGCAACACAGAGCGAGAAAGGACGATGTTTGGAAATATTTTTCTGCTTCAAGTGCTGCGATTGCAAGCATTTTCTTAGCCCTGTGGAATTCCTTTAACAGCCTGGGGATTTCTAGGTTTCTAAGAAGCTTGAGGTGGTTGTTAACCTAATACACAGTCGGAGGGAGCCAAGACGGCCTCCCCATGCCAGCTGTGTGGTAGGATGTCTTCTTAAAAGGCTCTTTAAAATCAAGTGTGTAAGGGAATCCTTCATTCCTGAACTAGGGCCTCTGAAACTGGGTCAATGGTTCTTATCCTCATCTTCCTGCTTGCTTTGCTGAAGCACAGTGTAGGCAAATAAATATCAACAAATTGCTTAATGATTTTCATAAGGCTCCATCTTTTCAAGGCAAGGGGCTCTCCTGAAATGTTTGATCTACTCCATATGAATCTGTTTGCCAAATGGCCAGCACATGTCGAAGTCTGCTGTCCTTTGGGTTACAGGAAGACGTCTTTGATGGGTTAACCGCAGAGTAACTGAACTCTTTTTTTCCAGTCCCTTTCAAAAGTTCCTTTGTCCTGCGGTGGATCCTGCCACTTGGATGGTTATGGCAGGAGATTGCTCCTGGCAAAGGGTTCTAGTATATCCTCCCTCTGATCTGGGTTTTGTCCCTGGGTAATGCCATCTGTAATCTGGTATCCCAAAGGTTTAAGCACCAGGCAGTTGTGAAATAATTACCAAACTCTAGATGGGCCACTTATACTTTTCCAGCACTCTCCACCCAGTTCATGCCTGAATGAATTTCCTTAAAGCCCAGTGAAGTCATCCTCATTCTCAACTGCCTTAGAGAAGACTGGTCTTCCTACTAATGAAACTGGTTGGCAGCTACCTGATGCTGCCTTCTCTAGGATGATTGCTTCCAAGTCACCTTCCATGCTCTATAGTCTTGTCCACTGGGAAAAGAATGGGTGGTGGGATGTTCAGCCAGCCAATGACTTTCTGGACACTTTGCACATACATAGTAAAGTGGTGATTTCATTTGGTTTATTTCTACAGATTTTGATATATATTCAGTCATAACATAATAAGTGGGATATATGTTGATATTACCAAGTTGGGAGAGCAAATTAAAGGAGTGAAGGGGGAAGAAAAAGGCTATTCTGGTAGCTGCCAGCCTATGGACACAGTGCCTTGGGCACATGGGAATCACTGAGGACCAAAATATTACATTTTGTGATTTCCTATAGATTAAATCTATTGTGAACAAAGCTTAATTTTTAATGAGAAGATGCAATAACTATTTAGAAAAACAACAAAATATGTGATAGAGCAAGATTTAAGAAAATAGAAATATCTTTCCCTCTTTGCTCTGTTTTCAATGTTAAAAATATTTGTATCAGCAATATTACCATTATTAGGTACTTCTTAACCCTAGATTAACTATATACCTCCACAGTAGACTTTATTTTTTCTTGCCTATTGTGATGCTGGGTACACAAAAGCCACAGCTCCTTAGTAATTCATACACTCTGTACACTGCTGGTATCTTTGGCCTAGTTCAGTAAACATTTATTAAGTGGCAACTTTGTCAGACCCAGCTCTACTGTAGGCTTCAAAATCTGGTAATTCTCCTCTTTCTCTCCTGTTATGGAAATCCAGTAATGGCAAAAGTTCTTTTTCAGGCTGATGGCACTCATTTCTCTTAATAATTTCCCCCTCATGCAAGACTTCCCCTTTGCTAATATCAGAAAAACCTTCAAATAGCATGAGAAGGTCAGGCACAGCAACGAAGAGTGGCCCCTGCTCATCACAGCTAGAGAAATCCCATGCGCAGCAACAAAGACCCAGCACAGCCAAAAACTGAAAATAAATAAATATGTATACCACTGAAAAAAAAAAAAAAACACCTTCAAACTGCATTTTCAATTTTGACTAATTGAATTGCCATTCACAGAGTCCCCTAATTCAGAAAGTTCGGAGTCAGAAGGGACTCCTATTTCCTCACTATGATCCTTCTCCCATGTCCAGTCAATTAACAGCTTCTATCAGTCTTTCTCTTAACTATTGCTGAAATCTGCCCTCCCTCTGTCTCCCATGTGGATGTGAGAGTTGGACCATAAAGAAGGCTGCGAGCCAAAGAATTGATGCTTTTGAACTGTGGTGTTGGAGAAGATGCTTGAGAGTCCCTTGGACTGCAAGGTGATCCAACCAGTCCATCCTAAGGGAGATCAGTCTTGAATATTCACTGGAAGGAAGCTCCAATACTTTGGCCACCTGATGCAAACAGCTGATTCATTAGAAAAGACCCTGACGCTGGGAAAGATTGAAGGCAGGAGGAGAAGGGCACGACAGAGGACGAGATGGTTGGATGGCATCACTGATTCGATGGATATGAGTTTGAGTAGGCTTTGGGAGATGATGGAGGACCAGAAGACCTGGTGCACTGTGGTCCATGAGGTTGCAAAAAGTCAGACATGACTGAGAGACTGAGTAACAACTGTCTCTACCATCAGGACTTTCCTCCAGCCTCCAAAGGGTGTGTCTCACACCTGGATTTGCCATGATGACATCCTAATCATTCTATCTGCGTCCATTCTCTTTCTTCTTCTTATCTACTAGCTTCCTTTTCTGTAAAAAGCTTAGAATGTCTTCACATGCACTAAAATATAATAACTAATAACCCATGGAGCTAGGATTCAAATCAGTTGGCAAAGTTTTTTTTAAAAATTATGAATAGGAACAGAATTATCCTGAATGTTCCCCAGTATCAACTGTAATACATCAATGTGATAAATTATATGATTGATTTTATGTTAAACAATTCTTGCATGACACATGAAACATATTTTATATGATATTTATATTATATATACCCACTCATTTTGGATTTCTTGCTTATATTTATTTAATATTTTTACACCTGTGTCCATATGTGAGATTGAGTCTTATTTTGTTCTTGTCTGGTTTTGACATCAGGATTGTAATGACTTTATAAAACACATTGACAACTTTTCTCTCCTTTTCTATTCCCTAGAATGGCTATTCAGAGAAGGCGATGGCACCCCACTCCTGTACTCTTGCCTGGAAAATCCCATGGACAGAGGAGCCTGGTAGGCTGCAGTCCATGCGGTCGTGAAGAGTCGGACACGACTGAGCAACTTCCCTTTCACTTTTCACTTTCATGCACTGGAGAAGGAAATGGCAACCCACTCTAGTGTTCTTGCCTGGAGAATCCCAGGGACGGGGGAGCCTGGTGGGCTGCCGTCTATGGGGTCACACAGAGTCGGACACGACTGAAGCGACTTAGCAGCAGCAGCGGAATGGCTATTTGTTAGATGTTATTATTTCTTCCTTGAAATGTTTTGGGGAAAAAAATGTCCACAAAACCTTCTGGAACTAGTAGCCTTTGTGGTATATTTTTGATTGTTGAGTTAATTTTTTCCCCTTACTGGTCACAGGGTTATTCAGTGTCAGTTTCCTCTCAAGTTCATTTCCATAATTTACGCTTTCTAAAAATTGTATGGTGTACCAATCTTTCAAATATATTGGTCTGCAAATGTTCATGTCATTCCTTTATGGTTTTTAAATATTTACTTTTTCTGCTTCAGTGTCCGTGTTCATATCTAGCACTGTTTATTTCTGCCTGTTAAAAAAAAAATCAGTCATGCAGGAGTTTGTCTACTTAATTACTTTTTTGGAACAACCGGCTTTTCATTTTGTTGATCAGGTGACCAACCATTCATTCTTGACAGCACCACAAGAGTAATTTTTTGGAAACTCAAATCCACTTTCGAAAACCCATCAGTGGCTCACCACACCACATCCAAGGCCCGGCCTCCCAACTGCTTCACCAGTTCATGCCTCCACGCTTAGCCCGTCTGCTCTCCCCTCCAGCAATATCAGATTCCTTCTGGGCCCCAAAATGTCAGCTCATTTCATGCTCTGTGCCTTTGTACAGACTTTGCTTTTTTCTTCCATTATCCACTTAGTCAAAATCTTTCAATTCCAGCTCAAGTCTTCCTCCTTGATGAAGCTTTTCCTGGCCTGTTGGTCCTCTCTGCAGGTAATCATGTACCTCTCTGTTCTGTGCCTAATACATGTTCATCTTTTTCATCTACCAGACTGTTCTGTTTACGTGTCTGCCTCTGCTTCTGGACCACAAGATACCCTGCAGGCAGGTGCCGTCCACTTGGCATCTTGATTGTTACTAGCACTGTTATTTTAATACCCCATGTCTTTTCCTTCATCAAAACGAAAGATAAAACAAAAAATTGAGAAAATAGATACTATGTCTTTTCCCTCTATTTTAAGAAAGGTCAGCAGCCACACCCTTCAAATAAGAAGCTAACTGAATTAGCTTCACTCTTCCTGCTTTGTCAACATGCACTCAGCACTGAACACCCTGTGTGCTAACATCTTTCACTTTCCAACTTTTCGAACCACTATTTTCCTCTTATAAGAGCCAAACTATTTTATGTCTGGACATCTCCATGCATTTCAAATATCAAGAGTACATATTGTCTTCCTCACAGAGTTTATTTATAAACCTGCACACTATTAATTATAAAGAATGCTAGCATTTCATGACCAACCCCACTACCTTCATATTTAGGCAAACTATTGCAAGTAGGTAATTCAAAGAAAGCTCTGTTTTATCTTCCCTGGTAGCTCAGATGGTAAAGAATTTCCCTGCAACGAAGGGAACCCAGGTTTGATCCCTGGGTCGGGGAGATTCTCTGGAGAAGAACATGGCAACCCACTCCAGTATTCTTGCCTGAAGAATCTCACGGACAGAGAAGCCTGGTGGGATACAGTCCATGGCGGGTCACAAAGAGTCGGACACTGCTGAGCAACAACACTTAACTCTGTTTTAGCTCATAGTTGTTCTCATCTAGAAATTTACACTTTACAACAATCAACCTAGATATGAATACACAAAATAAGACACGTGGTTGTGAAACATGGAAGTCAGAACCTAAAACTGAATCCTAGTTCACCACTTACACATCAAGTCAAAAACGTTAATCACCATTAGCCCCATCAGTAATACAGTGGCCATCAGACTTACCAGGTACTTGTGAGGGTTAGATCACATAGCATAGGGGAAATGCCTTGCTCAGTGCCAGCACCACAGCTCATCAACACTCACCATTTTTTAAGTGGCATGATAAAACAGAATCACCAGTATACTTACTGTTCACATGACAATTTCATATTTACAGCATTATTACCAAGGCATTCAACCTAATTAAAGAAAATCCTACTTTGCTTGAGGCTCTGTTTGCTTTCTGAACTTTTTGGCCTGGAGCAATCGTTTTTGCTAATCCATTTTACTTTCATTGTTTTAGTCAAAGGACAATTAATCAGACACTGGGATTTGGGAGTCTTGAGTCCCATTTTGAGCATGCACAGTCTGGTGACCTTGAACAATCAGTGGAATGATGCTCTTTTGTGAACAATTTTTCTGCCTTGCCCCGAAGGCAAAGCATTCATCCTATCCCTCCTTTCTGCCTGCTCAGCACTAGGTTGGCAATGCTTGTTACCCCAGATCAGGACATCGATGTTTTAATTCACGAGAAAAATTCAATTCATGGAATATCTCTATCCCTCTTTGAACTGTGGGGGAAAGGCAAGTGACCAAGCCTGAACATTCAGCGGAAAGCCTTGGCCAGTATCTCTTTAAAGTTACAGCCTTTCCATAAGGCCAGGCGCCCTTTCACGGACACTTCATTTTACTGCTGGAAAGAACACCTTTTCTGCACTCTACACCTCCACCTGAACTGCTCGGTAATTGCCAGTCATTTTGTTTCTCCAATCACCCTCGACAGCTACACGCACATCACCCGTCCCGTTCGTTGTCTAAATCAGAGGGCCAAGGAAAAGTCCCTGTGGGAAGCGTGCAGAGCCAGCAGCTGTGTTGGGCCCAGCCAGCTGAACTTCAGCCTGCTCCTTGGCTCAGCCCCAGGACTGATAAAGCCTTTGCTAAGCTTTAGATTTCCCAGGCTTTTGCGAGCAAAAGGAACGACCGCTTTCGCCTGTCTTGATGGCCTCCCTGAGTTCTTTCGGCCGCTTAACTTCGGTCTTGGGCAGGAAGAGAGTGAGGGGGACCCCGTTGGGGGTCCACATGCTTCCAGCCTCCTCCAAGTTGTCCAGCGAAGGCCGACCTACATTCCAGTGACACTCGGCACCTCAGACTAGGACAGAACTGCCCGGGGAGCCGCCCACCTCTCCTCCTCCTCCTCCTCCTTCCCCAGCCCTGACGGCGGCCAGATCTGCACATGAAGTCCTCTCTTGTCAACCTGATGGCAGGACAGGGCCCTGGGGTTGGGGAGTGGGGTTTGTTTAGGAGGAGAGCCCCCTCCAGAGCCTGAGCCTCAGGGTCATCCCACACTGTCTCTCCTCCGGGGAGCGTAGCACTAACCAGGAGGGTGCGGAAAAGTCCACCTCTTGAGTTTGTTCAAAATGATTGTCTTCCAGCCATTGTTTTTGGACCGAACTGTTGCGTTTCTTTAGAGTGGGCAGATGGCAGGATTCTGGAGGTGTAAAACAGCTAAAAAAACAAGATGATTCAAACACAAGGAATATGTATAAACCCTGCTGGATCATCCTGATATTAATCAGGAGAATTGGCTTTTTGTCTTTTCTTTTTTTTTTGGTTTTCCTTCCAGGATGTTTAAAGTTTTTAGGCTTTCAAAGCTGCACCCCTGCCCTTTTTAAAAAAGAACATTATGTATAAATCGGCCACTTTTAGGGCTTTGGCTGGGAACGCTGGTGTCATTTTTTGTCTTCAGCTTATTTTGAGGACGAGCCCAGTTGAAAGATCTTAGAATAAGACCACTCACTTTGAGTGGACGGAGTAAAGTGAAAATGGAACCCCTAGAGAGGCAAGCTGAGCAAAGCTGGGCAGCCAGGGCTGATGCCATCCAAAATACAGGAACCGTGCCTGAAAGAGATAATTTCAAGTTGAGCTGTGGTTTACCACAGTGTCCTCGTGATCAGTTGAGTGGTCAGATGTCAGGGGTGACTGAAAATAAGTTCATTTTCCCACAGTGAAAGAAAAAAAAAGAACAGTCTTACGCCAACGAAACCCACACATGCACATTTCAGAGTTTGGTTGGAGCAGAAAATGTACCATCATCCTTGTGACTTTTGCGAGGAAAGCTGAAGAAGAAACAACAGCTACTTGTTTTTGATCAGCCTAACAGTTTATCCACCCTACTCCCCCTTTATTTTCCCCTGATGATCACAAGTCACCTTTCATGGTGTAATTGCTTGGCTCCAACGTTGGTTTGATTCAAAAGATCTTCTGGGAGCGAGGGTTCTGCGTTTATGTCATGACATTGCTGGAGGGGAGAAGAGGAGTCACAGGCTGATCTCAGATCGAAGGGTTTGAGATTGCGGGTGGCCAGAACTTCCTCCTTCTACCTCTGGTGCAATCTGGTTTTAGAGTGGCAGCTGCATGCCTAAAAGGCATCTTTTCCCACTGAGTGTGAGCAGGAGGACTCTGGGTATCAAAGCGTTAAAGTGTCATCTGCAATGGGAAAATGGCTTAACCGCAAATGCATCCTGTACTGGCCTAGTTATGTGTTACTGTGTGTGTACTTTTTTTTTTTTTTTCCATTTCAAAACTCTTGTCTTTCATGAACTCATATCCTAAAATGTCTCCTTTCTAATTTAGTGCGAGGGATTCCATCCACGACTCACCACTCAGAACAGGGTGCTTTGTCTCATCACGTCTGCCAGAGAAGCACTGAATATCTCAAAGGTGAAAACCCAGAGCATCAAATCACTGATTGGAAGACCAAAGGCGTGATTTGGAAATCATAGACCAGGCAACCGGAAATCCCACTGTCCCAGTGCCTTTTCTTTCTTTTTGTCTTTTTGTTCCTAATGTCTCCTGACCTGATCTCCCTAATCTCATTGAACCCTGCAGCACCTTGAGCAATTCAGTGGCTATAAAATCCCCTGCCGACTTTGTTTTGGCTGCAACTGCAACCCATATAGGGGAGAATTAAGTGAAGACATCACAGGGCTAATAGTGCGCCTCTGTGCAGTGGTAGCAGATCAGTAGAAAAAGGTGACATCATGGTTATTTCAGAACTTCAGGTCTGCAGTACAAAGCGGCTTCCCCGCTGTACATCAGAGTCAGAACCTGGACTGGAGACAAAAACAACTCTCTCTTTTCATAAATATCTGCTCTGGAGCTCAAAAAATATTCTGAGTGCAATGGCTCAGAAATGGTCTCTTTCCTTGGAGACCCATCTGATTTTCCAGATCCAATCACAAACTTTTTAATAGCATGTCATGAACCTCTCAGCTCATTATTTCTCTTCAAAGCCCTCTGGTTTGCCAGCTTAGAGGCTGTGAAGTGTTGTTTGATGATGTGCTGTACCATAAATAAACGCATAGTACATGGTAAAATCCATCCTTCACTACTCTGGCTTTCCCACCAGGAATACTGCCATATAATCAAGGATGTGTGATTTGTAGCAATTGCTCTAGATTGGGTTTCTTTTCTTTTCTTTTTTTAAACACATTCAGTCTGTAATGTAAGTAATAGAACAGATTTATCACATTTATCTAAATCCCATTTTTCTCTCTTCCTGTTCCTGCCCCTCTCTTCCTCTTATGTTTAGGACATTGGCAGAGGGAGGAATATAGACAGCCCCCTTCCCTTCAAACTAGCAATCACAGTTTTCACCATTCGCTTACTGCAGGAAGTCATCACATTGGATAATTTACCATGTCTCTAACGCCCAGTGTTCCTCTGATGTTTTGAAGTTGTGAGCAGACAACCATTTCACATGTGTAACCAGCCATGAAGGTTGCTGCATCCAGAGTGGAGGTTACTCTTATAATCAGATAAAGCTCACACAAGCTAATCTGACATGTGTTTTGACTGTTTTTCTTATTGTACGGTAATAGGCAAAAATGGTAAGCAGTTGACCCAAATAACTGTCCATTGTATTGTTTTGTTGCAAATAATGGTGAGATTAAGACGGTTCGAGGTGGGGCAGGGGCAGGGACATAGAAACACATGAATCCTATTCTCAATCAGACTCCTTTCCCTGCACTCATGGAGGGAAATATACAAGGAGATAACAAGGGTGTGCGAAAGATCTTTTTATTCATACCCAGGGCTTGGACACAAACTGATTGCGTGACCCAATGAAGCATTGCTAGAAAAAATGCCTTGGCTTGGGCTCCATGCTGTCCCAGGACTAGGACCCAAACAGTCCAGGTCTTGCTACCAAATTTAGGCCTGCTGACTGGCAGCAATGGCAGTTAGAAATGTAGACTTGTGTAACTATCCCCCTACACCCCTACCCCTTAACCCTCCATAGCCAAAACATGGATTATAACCAGATCTTCACTGATTTTTATGCAAGTTCAAGTCGAAGAACAGGCCCAGTTTATTCTGTCCTCCTTCTTTAGATCAGTGGTTCTCAAAGTGTGGTTCCTGGGTCAGCAACACCACTGACACCTGGAAACTTGTTGGCATACACATCTCCTAGGCCCTAACACAGACCTACTGAACCAGAAACAGAGGGCTCTGCCTAGCATTCCAAAGTTTAAAAGGCCCTTTGGGTAACTCTGAGGTCATTGAAACTTGAGAACCACTACTCTAGGTCAAGAGTTCTCAAGCTTTCTTATGCACTCAATCACTTAGGGACTTTGAAACCTCTTGACGCTCAGGCTGAATCAGAATTCAGAATCCCTAGCTCTGAGTGCCTGGCATTAGTAGTTTTTAAAACTCCTCCAGTCATTCTAAGAGGCTTCCCAGGTGGCTAAGTGGGTAAAGAATCCATCTGCAATGCAAGAGACACAGGACAGGCAGATTCTAACTCTGGGTCAGGAAGATGTCTTGGAGGAGGGCATGGCAACCCACTCCAGTATTCTTGCCTGGAGAATCCCATGGACAGAGGACTCTGGAGGGCTACAATCCATAGGGCCATAAAGAGTCAGACACGACTGCAGTAACAGCACTCACACATCACTCCAACTTGCAGCCAAGGTTGAGCGCCAGTGCTTCTGAAACTTCGGTGACCTGGTAACAATACAGAGCTCCAGGCTCTCTCCTATTTCAGTGGCACGGGGCTGCAGGTGATGATGTATACAACCAAAGTTTGAGAACTCTTATCGTTGCCTCTCAAAATGTGGTCCAGAGGACTTGTCTAGTGGTCCAGTGTTTAAGACTTCACCTTCCAGTGCAGAGTTGTGGGTTTGATTCCTGGTCTGGGAGGTAAGATCCCACATGCCTCACAGCCAAAAAACCAAAACATAACATAGAAGCAATATTGAAACAATTTCAATAAAGACTTCAAAAAATGGTTCCCATTTTAAAAAATTCATGTTGAAGTTTGACAGAAAACAAGATTCTGTAAAGCAATTATCCTTCAATAAAAAATAAATAAACTAAAAAAATTTAAAAATGTGGTCCCCAAACTAGCCAAATCAACACCTGCCCTCCTGGTGGGAAATGCAATTTTCCAGACACCAAAGTCCTGATTGGGAATCTCCAGGATGATACCCAGTTGAAGCCCGAGTGATTCTGATACACTCCAAAGATTGAAAGTCACCAGGCTAGAGCACCCTCCCTTGTTTTCCAGCACTTCTCGGGGCTGGCCTCGTGGAAGAAAGACTGTTGAGAAACAAGAGGAGCTACCCAAGTGCAGGTATTATCCTCTTCCTACATGGCTCTTCATTTAAGAAATGTGGTTCATCCAGAGCCTTTGATTTTGACCAATGGTGCTCATAAAGAGTGGGATGAGTGAGAGGAGTTGTGAACTTCTGACCATTAGAGGCAAAACCACTTTCCAGTTTTCCAGTATCTCTAAACTGAAGCCATTTGAGTGTTTTCCAAGTCCTCACATACACACCCAGGATAGGCTCACACACTTGCTTGACTAATGCTACTAACCATGCTCTGAAGCAGTGGAATTTGGTACCATGGCAGAGGTGGTAATAAGCACATGTGTGCATGCCAAGTCCAGCTCTGTGACCCTATGGACCATAGCCCACCAGGCCCCTCTGTCAGTGGATTTCTCCAGGCAAGAATACTGGTGTGGGGTGCCATGCCCTCCTCCAGGGGATCTTCCTGACCCAGGGACTGAACCCATATCTCTTGTATCTCCTGCATTGGAAGCTAGATTCTTTACCACTAGCACTGCCGGCTGCTAAGTCACTTCAGTCATGTCTGACTGTGCAACCCCATAGACGGCAGCCCACCAGGCTCCCCTGTCCCTGGGATTCTCCAGGCAAGAACACTGGAGTGGGTTGCCATTTCCTTCTCCAATGCAGGAAAGTGAGAAGTGAAAGTGATATCGCTCAGTTGTGTCCGACTCTTAGTGACCCCATGGACTGCAGCCCACCAGGCTCCTCCATCCATGGGATTTTCCAGGCAAAAGTACTGGAGCGGGGTGCCATTGCCTTCTCCTGGGAAGCCCATTAAGAACAGAAGCAGCCAAATAATCATGTAATTACAATCATGATGAACACCACAGAGGAGAAATACGGGAGGCCATTAGAGGATATAATATGGGGCTGGGGCCTAACTTACTTTTGAGTGACCTGTGTAAGCTGGGGCCTGAAGGGTGAGGAATTACCCAAGCCAAGAAGTGGGAAAGTCATGCTAGAGGAAAGATGTGTGCAAAGGCCCTGAAGTTAGGAAGAACTTGATGAGTTAAGGAGTTGAAAGAAGGTGAATAAGGCCAGAATAAGAAGATCAAGAGAGATGACGGAAGGAGAGAGAAGGCTGGAGACATACTGGTTGATTCAGGGCCCTGAGAAAGACAAGGGATTTTAGTCTAAGAAAAGACTGAAGTGCACGTAACTGATCAAGCATAAATATGGCACACCCGATAAAACTATTAATACTTGGCCTCATCTGTGGTAATAGAAAAGGCTTCCCTGGGCAACATGTGAGTTGAATTTGAAGGAAGCCTGGTAAAGACAGGAAAGGTGAGCACCAAGCACAGGGAACAACATGGATGAAGACTTTAAGTTGGCAAGAACACAGTGAGTTTGTAGAACTAAGTCGCAGAGCTGGACAGGCCTGGCATAGAGTCCCTGGCCTGCCATTTACTGTGTGACCTTGGGCTAACTATTCTTGCTGGGTCTCAATCTTCTCATCTATAAAGTGGGGCAATAAGAGCACTAACATCATCGAGATGTAGTGAGGATTAAGTGAAGTATGTTAAAACATGGTACTTGATATTGATAAGTATACTAGTCAGGGTTCTCAAGAGAAATAGAATTAATAGGAGAGATAGCTGATAGATGATAAATAGATAGATAATAGGTAGACTGATAGATAGATCAGTAAATTTATTATAGGAATTGGCTCAGGTGGTTATGGTGGCCAAGAAGTATCGTGATCTGCCATCTGCAAGCTGGAGAAGCAGGAAGCTGGTGGAATAATTCAGTCCTAGCTTCTAAAGTTACAGATCATCACTCTCCTATTCTGTTCATTGAAACAGTCACAAGTTTACTAGATTCAAATGGGATGGGGGGGAGGGGCGGGCAAAGACATATTGTTCAATGGGAGAAAGAAACATCAAATAATTTGGGGGTCATATTTTAAGACCATCATTCTTGAACTGGCAATTTACAATAAGAAACTGCTCCATTTACCTTACTTAGAATGTTTTCTGTTTTCCTAGTTGGGCCCTGAACATTCAGTTCAGTTATTTTCTCTATTACAATTTCTTAAATTCTTCCAATTAGAATTGCTTTCTTCCACCTTTGTGCTACTGTGTCTCACCATAATATTTGGATAAACTGTTCTAATCACTTACATGTTTCTCTCCCTCACTAGATCATGGATTCCTGGAGGGAGTGAGTCTTACGTATCTCTGAATCCTTCACTCCTAGCACGTGCCTGGAACACAGTAGACAATAATATATGTTGAGTAAATTATAGCATATTTTACTCTAACCTCACAGATCACCAAAATAATTTTGCACTCAATGCCTGGGGAAACTTGGTTGGAGGCCTCTACTGAGCTTCTTAAAGATTTTGACCCCTGATGTTGAGCAAAGGTTATGAACTCAAGGGCTGGAAGGGCCTGGCATGTGTATGAAAGTCAGGCAGTTACAGGGGAGAGGAGGGGTGAGGGGGGCTTTGGACAGCGTTTTTCCGTCTAAAGAGGCTACCCCGTAGACAGTCCTAGTCAATCCATGCTGTCAGCGAGTGAGACTGTGACTTGGTGTTTCAAGAACTTCTGATTTAGGAGAAGTTAGAATCTTCCCTTGTATATAATAATCTCCTGATTTTTAAATGTTGTGAAGTAATTCAAAAATTTAAAAACTGCTGTGTGGGCCAACACTCTGCCAGCCAAACCAAATATAACCTTTGGCTGGGACCACTCAAATATGTCCTCTGATTTAGAGTTCTCTGGGAATGACCCACAGATAACTTTATTAACCCAGACTTTAATGGCTTGAGATCATCATCCTAAAAGTACAATCTGTGAAAGAGGCGTATAAGTTTGTTAACTAGTTAGGCTCTGTAACATAAAAAAGCAGACAATAATCTAACAGGATAAAAGAGCAAACTGCACGTCAATTGGCTCCATCCTGCCAACCTTGCTTGTTTTAAAAGCTGTAAACCTAAAATTCACAGTAGTTTTGTCTTTTGAGGTTGAAATATTTCCTCCAGATTTTGTCTTTGATCCAAACACTTGCGTAGTCAGAGAGAAGGTATAGATTGCTATCTAGGGATTAGATCACTCGTCCACGATTACCCATCGCAAAGACGGCGGGCTGATGTCTCTAACTGTTATAAAGAGTACCAAAAATGTAGATTTCAGGATATAAAGGAAGAGCACTGGACTGGAAGTCCAATGGCTGCCTTCTAGTACTTGGAATGGCCAGAGCCTCATGGACGACAGCTAGCATGAAGCAGACACTCAGTAATATTTTCATGAATTTATACATGAAAGAATGAGCAGCTGTGGAACTTTGAACAATTCCTCTCCACTGCTTGTGTCCATTAGTTTTTATATATGTAAATGAGAAATATGAAAGTTATTTTATTCATCATTGATAAACATTCCAAGCACATACCAAACCTCCTAATAAATAAGTTCTCATTTCTATTAACATAAGCTCTAAACATCTATAAACAAAGAGTTTTCCAAGGAGTCCCAAGGAATGGATTGGAAAGTTCTGTAACTACCTAGTAGACAGCTCTGCCTTTTACTCTTTTTTAAAAGCTTTTTCTTTTTTGACTACACTGTGTGACATGCAGGATCTTAGTTCCCTGACCACGGATCAAACTTGTGGCCTCTGCAGTGGAAGTGTGTAAACTTAACCACTGGACCACCAGGGAAGTTTTCACTCTTGAATCAGGTGAGAGTGAACAGAGATCTTAAGTTCACCAGAAGTCAGACTTCAAACACCCCCTAGCACATGCTCACATAAACACGCATGCAAACATTTACACAAGTACACATACAATCAAACGCATGAGCTTGCCCATGCACAAATACACTTAAGGCTGGAATGACACCTTTTGGTGTTTGGCATCTTCTTGTGACTCAACTCTGTGTGTTAGTGCAGATACTCACACAATTTAAATCTCTGAACCCCCTTTGAAGTTTCTTCCCCTTCATATTTCAGGTAAGCTTTGTCAAATGTTAAGCACAGGCTAGGGAAAAAATTTAAGTGGGTCACCTAAGATTTTTTCTCACCTGTAAAGCAAAGGTCCGTCTAGTCAAAGCTATGGTTCTTCCAGTAGTCATGTATGGATGTGAGAGTTGGACTATTAGGAAAGATGAGCTCCAAAGAATTGAGCTCCAAAGAATTGAATCAAAACAGCTTTTGAACTGTGATGTTGGAGAAGACTCCTGAGAGTCCCTTGTACAGCAAAGAGATCCAACCTGTCCATCCTAAAGGGAATCAATCCTGAATATTCATTGGAAGGACTGATGCTGAAGCTGAAACGCCAATACACTGGCCACCTGATGCAAAGAACTGACTTGTTTGAAAAGACCCTGATGCTGGGGAAGATTGAAGATGGGAGGAGAAGGGGTCGACAGAGAGATGGTTGGATGGCATCACTGACTCAATGGACATGAGTCTGAGTAAATTCTGGGAGTTGGTGATGGACAGGGAGACCTGACGTGCTGCAGTCCATGGGGTCACAAAGAGTCGGACATGACTGAGCGACTGAACTGATAAAGCCTCTTCCAATGGTGTGCCATCACAGAGCATTTATTCCCCTTTCAAAGCATGTTAGAGACAATTGGCAAGAAGAACTTTATTATGAGGAGTTGAATCCCTCCTTCCAACTGCATCTCTCCCTGATCATCTGGGCAGACATGGGCTTGCTAGTCACCAGTCATTAGATAAAAATCAGCCAGGGAGCTTCTACTCGTAAGCAGCTTCTGGGTGACCTAGTCTGCCCAGTACTTTCCCCCTTCCTTCTCTCCTTTACCCCTCACACTTTCCCATCTCTCTTCTCTTCTCTCTGGTCTCGCAGGAGTTATTTATCCCACACCCCCTGTTCCCTGGCTCAGAGTAGGTACTCTACATATTTGGTGAACTATTCAGATTGTCCTGACCAATTTGTGATGGCAGAAATTTCAGACTAAGCTGCCAATCAGAAAGTCTGATTTTGTAATAATTTCTGGAAGAAGGAAAGCCTTTGTTTTCCTTTCTGAGTGCCTGGCTCCTCACAACCCAGCTCTCCTTGCAGACATACAGCCTTGTCCTGCTGGCAAGCTTGGCTCACCACCAGGCTTCATGACACGTGATGGGTCAGAGGACGTGGCTGGAGGGTTTAGGGCTGCAGTTTGGTTTCTCGTCTTCCTTCGCACACATCCTTAATTTCCTGTAGGACTCCTCAGATCCAGTCTTTGCTCTTGGGACCCTTCTTTGCCTCTCCAAGATCCTGTGAAGTTTCTGTCGATGCACTAAGTCCTCTGTCCTTAATTCCATGAGCATTTATTGTCCTGTACTGTCATTGCTTATGTAGATATCCTTTTCCCCTACTGGACTGTGGACACCTTGGGGGGCAGGGCTGAGGCTTATCCATCACTTTATATTCCTGGTTCACTCCTGGGCACAGAATAGGTGCTTAACTAATTGACTACCTTACTGAATGAATGACTATTTTACAAATATGTTACATAGATAACTTTGTAGGTCTATTCTCCTTAGGACACAGAGGCCTTAAGCTATAGAGTAACACTGCTGATATTACACAAGCTGGTGATGCTAAGACTTTCAGTTAAGACTATAGCTGTGGACTTATGGTTACCAGGGGATAAGAGGGGAAGGGATAAATTGGGAGATTGGGAATTGACACTACTACATATGTAGACACTACTACATATAGAATGGGCTTCCCAGGTGGCGCTAGTGGTAAAGAACCCACCTGTCAATGCAGGAGATATAAGAGACACAGGTTCGATCCTTGGGTCAGGAAGACCCTGGAGGAGGGTATGGCAACCCATTCCAGCATTCTTGCCTAGAGAATCCCATGGACACAGGAGCCTGGTGGGCTACAGTCCATAGGGTGGTAAAGACTGAATTGACTTAGCACTCACATGCATACATAGCATAGATAGCTAATGAAGACCAACTGGGAACTGGTAGCTCTACTCAATACTCTGTAATGGCCTATATGGGAAAGGTACCTTTTGCACCGAAAAAAAAGAGTGGGTATATGTATATGTATAATTGTTTCACTTTGCCTTACACCTGAAACTAACACATTGTAAATCAACTATGAAAGTGAAAGTCACTCAGCTGTGTCCAACTCTTTGTGACATCATGGACTATAGAGTCCATGGAATTCTCCAGGCCAGAATACTGGAGTGGGGAACCTTTCCCTTCTCCAGGGGATCTTCCCAACCCAAGCATCAAGCCCAGCTCTCCTGCATTGCAGGCAGATTCTATACTTCAAGAAAAAAAAAAAAAAGACAGTAATTGTGGAGATGGAAAGGAAGCATCTTTGCTGGAGCATTGAATGCTTGGGCCTTGGTCACTTGCTCCTTAGGGGGAGGTGAATTTTTCTGGAGCTTTGGCCTTATATAATTAAGCTGAAGATAAAAGCAGAATTTAAGAAAACATCTGGGCAATGTCACAGGGCAGCCAGCTTGAGCAATTTCAAAACCAGTGTTTCTCCTCTGCAGCTTAGGCTATGGATGTGACTTGCCTGCTGCGTTTTGGAGCCTGGGTCACTGTCCAGGCTGGAGTCTCAGGGGTCTGTCTCTGGGGTAGGAGTGAAGCTGTCATAATGCTCTCAGAGATGCTTCCTGAGTCTTTGGCTTTAACAAGACAGTGACCATCTCTCCTGCCCAATCCCTAGGTGGACCCTAGGAGCAGAAACACATCGATACTCGGGCTCAGGAAGCCAGGTGCCTGTGCTGACATGGAGAGACTTCTCCTGGGTTATCGTCACTGGGTCCAGGGGTGGGACCCAGGGACGGAATGCTGGATGGACTGGGACACTGCTGGGGTGAGCTGAGTGTGGGAGTACTTGCTTCCATAGACATGTTTCTACGGGACGTCTGTAGGGTCTTTAGAAGTTGGCACCAGCCTTGCCCTGAAAACCAGGTGGTGCCTTTCACAATGTTTCCAATGCCTTTTTCTTTACCAAAGGAGTTTTATGGTAACTGCCCTGTCTTTGGCCTGAAATTCATTGACATTCTGTGAAAATATGATGGTGGACTTCAGAATTCTTAAGCCAGGCATCTGCCTTTCCAGGCAGAGAGTCTCAGTGTCCATATGTGATGAGGAGCAAGAAGCTAGGCTCCAGTGCCCTTGGTGTGTCCCCGCTCCCTCCTGCCTCTTCCCCAAGCCTGGATCTGTCCCCTGGGGCCTGGCTTTCAGCCAGTTGTCAACTAATCCTCGCTAAGGTGTTAGGTGGCAAAGGCTCAAGGGCTATTAATCCTTGTAGGAGCTTTCCACATTAAAAAAATTTTGTTACTAAATCAAGGGGCATTAAAATTTCATCACATGACAGAAAAACAATTTCTTTGTGTTCCCTATAAATCTTTACATTTATAAGTGAATATAGTTATGATTACAACTTATATGCAATATTTGTTTTTTTTTCACACAGAACGATATTTCATACATTTCTTCACATTTCTAAAAAAAAAAAAGCTCTGTTTTCATCATCATAGTAATTTGAAGATGCCTTCTGCAGCATCTGCACATTTCATGATGATTACTGCCCCTGCCACCCTCCACACACAACCAACTGCCCTCCCATTCTGCCAGCCTCCTCACCAGTAAAGTGGGCCCCAGGTGGAAGGAAGACCCCCTGGAAGAGGAAACGGCAACCCACTCCAGTAGTCTTGCCTGGGCAATTCCATGGACAGAGGAGCCTGGTGGGCTACAGTCCATGGGGTCGCAAAGAGTTGGACACGACTTAGCACGCACACAGGAGGAAGGGGCCATTGGGTAGCTGTGACCTATCCCTGAGCTATCCCTGACCTATGCCTGACCTCGGCCACAACTGAGTGAGCAGGATTAGCACCAGATTCCAGGTGACTCCTTCAGAGTCTTTCCCTAAAAAATGTGAAATGAAGGCCAGGAAAAAGACTGGTGTTGGTCTCTTTTGGAGGCTCTGAATCTGCAATATGTCAGCTTAGGAGCTGAGGGGTGAGTTTTCTCCATCAACAACCTGGATCTGAGAAGAGAAGAAGCTGAGAGACGAGAATGGAACAAATGAGCCGACCAGGACAGAGGTATCCTAAGGTCCAGGTACATTCCTGTCCTTGGTTTCTGTGAGGCACATCTGTATTTTTTTTTTTTTTCCTATTAAGTCAGCTTCATTCTTAATCATTTGCAAAGGGGAGTCCAAAGTACCTACATTAATGATGATATTACTGACTAAATTGAACGACTGCTGTGTGGCAGCTACTTTACTCACACTGGCTCATTTAATCCCTTCAGTTACTTAATGAGTTAGTTCAGAGATGTTTAGACATTTTCCCAGGTATTAACACCTTGGTGAATCATAGACCAGGATTTGAACCCTGATCTGTCTGGTGCTATAATCTTTGGTTTTAACTATTATCTTATGTGACCACCCAAGGTACGTGGGTCATCCCAGAGGTAGGATGAATAGAAGGAAGCACATGCCTTTCAGGAATACATGTCAAATGCTCTAATTACAGAAGAAGACATATTGAGGCAGAAGCCCCTCCCTGCTCATCCCCTTGAACAGCTCCATTCAGATGACACTGCTCCTCCTATGTACTAGCTCCTGGCTGTCCTCTCCTGGACTTTGGTACCTCTAAGAGGACGACCCTCTCTCCCACAGCAAGGGAACCTGTGTTGAGTCAGTACCCTACACACAAGGCCCTATCCAAGTGTGCCTTATCCAGAGGACTTTTGCAAAGGTCCTCCTTTTGCCATCAACCTCGCACCTTGACCACCTTTCCTTGCTTCTAGCTGGTATATTTTTAAGCTGTTCAAACTAGTTGTTGTTCAGTCTCTCAGTCACATCCAACTCTCTGTGACACCATGGACTATAACATGCCAGGCTTCCCTGTCCTCCACTATGTCCCAGAGTTTGCTCAAACTCATGTCCATTGAGTTGGTGATGCCATCCAACCATCTCATCCTCTGTCACCCCCTTCTCCTTCCACTGTCTTTCCCAGCATCAGAGTCTTTCCTAATGAGTCATCTCTTCACATCAGGTGGCCAAAGTATTAGCGCTTCAGTTTCAGCATCAGTCCCTCCAATGAATATTCAGGACTGATTTCCTTTAGGACTGACTGGTTTGATCTTCTTGTTGACCAAGAAACTCCCAAGAGTCTTCTCCAGCACCACAATTTGAAAGCACCAAACTAGAGCCAGTCTGTTATGCATTTATTCACTGTCTACAAAATGTCAGTTGGCCAAGGTCTATGGGCCTATCCTAATCTTAGAAATACAGACAGGACAAATTGAACACCATCTCTGCCTCCTTAGAGATCACAGTGGCATCTGAAGACACTCCCTAACAACATCACACATTACTACCAGATGAGCGGCACCCACAGGCTATCTTGGGAAATCAGTGAAGGGAGAAGTAACTACATCTGAGGAACTAGGGAAGGCTTAATGGAGAAATGGACTTTGGAGGCTGAGTTTTTGCACTAACCTAACTGGAGTTGGAGAAGGCAATGGCATCCCACCCCAGTACTCTTACTTGGAAAATCCCATGGATGGAGGAGCCTGGTGGGCTGCAGTCCATGGGGTCGCTAACAGTCGGACACAACTGAGTGACTTCACTTTCACTTTTCACTTTCCTGCATTGGAGAAGGAAATGGCAACCCACTCCAGTGTTCTTGCCTGGAGAATCCCAGGGACAGGGGAGCCTGGTGGGCTGCCATCTATGGGGTTGCACAGGGTTGAACACGACTGAAGCGACTTAGCAGCAGCAACTGGACATGGAACAACAGACTGGTTCCAAATAGGAAAAGGAGTACGTCAAGGCTATATATTGTCACCCTGCTTATTTAACTTCTATCCACAGTATATCATGAGAAATGCTGGGCTGGAAGAAGCACAAGCTGGAATCAAGATTGCCAAGAGAACTATCAATCACCTCAGATATGCAGATGCTTTACGGCAGAAGGTGAAGAAGAACTAAAGAGTCTCTTGACGAAAGTGAAAGAGGACAGTGAAAAAGTTGGCTTAAAGTTCAACATTCAGAAAATGAAGATCATGGCATCTGGTCCCATCATTTCTTGGGAAATAGATGGGGAAACAGTGGAAACAGTGTCAGACTTTATTTTTGGGGGCTCCAAAATCACTGCAGATGGTGATTGCAGCCATGAAATGAAAAGACTCTTACTCCTTGGAAGGAAAGTTATGACCAACCTAGATAGCATATTCAAAAGCAGAGACATTACTTTGCCAAGAAACGTTCAACTAGTCAAGGCTATGTTTTTTCCAGTGGTCATGTATGGATATGAGAGTTGGACTGTGAAGAAAGCTGAGTGCCGAAGAATTGATGCTTTTGAGCTGTGGTGTTGGAGAAGACTCTTGAGAGTCCCTTGGACTGCAAGGAGATCCAACCAGTCCATCCTAAATGTGATCAGTCCTGGGTGTTCATTGGAAGGACTGATGCTAAAGCTGAAACTCCAATACTTTGGCCACCTCATGCGAAGAGTTGACTCATTGGAAAAGACCCTGATGCTGGGAGGGATTGGGGGCAGGAGGAGAAGGGGACAACAGAGGATGAGATGGCTGGATGGCATCACCGACTCGATGGACATGAGTCTGAGTAAACTCCAGGAGTTGGTGATGGACAGGGAGGCCTGGTGTGCTGTGATTCATGGGGTCGCAAGGAGTCGGACACGACTGAGCGACTGAAATGAACTGAACTGAACTGAAGCAAAGCAAATTCATTCACAAGTTCTCGTCTACTATGATCAATCGTCTGTTGGGAACCTATACTGAGTTACAAGGCTATGTGTCCTCCAAGGACATCATGATCTCAGGAACAACATTATTTTTAGCCAATCATCCAGGAGTAGTGCCTCAGCAAAGAGACAGTCTTTAAGTGAAGTCCTGGCTGCACAGTTCCCATGAATGGTAGCATACCTTTTTAGAAACCATCCAATGGACGGAGGACGATTTTCTCATGCTTGACTTCTTCAAACACGGCAATGAGGGATCATGGCTACGTGCAGAACTTCTCTTCCTCCAGGATAGGTACCATGGCGCAAAGTTATAGTGGCACCAGAAAGGGCAGAAAGTAGAGTTTCAGGAAATCCAGGCCAAATGGGCCTGTTGGGATCTTTTTTTATTTAATTTTTTAAATTCCAGGCAAATGATTGGATTGGAATACAGTCAGTGTTCCAGTATAAAGACATTCCCCTCTGGCTATTGATCTTGCAGCATTTCTGAAAGCTGTGTGCAGGGAAACGGTCACTCTTTCCCTTTACATAATGTTCATAAATGTGCAGGCAAATTAAACGTGTCATAGATGAAATGACCAACCAGAAGTACCACCCGGCTGTCTCATGTGAGCTTGGTTTATGGGTCCAGCCTTCTCCGGCGAGCATCACAAATCCACATAATGTTCCTGAGTGCTAAATCTGGAGCTCTGATTTAGCTGACAGATGTTTAAAATCACATTTAGTTGGACAACTCCCCGAGGAGGACACAGCTGCAGATGTGAAAGAGCGCAAACTCTTCCAGTTAAGGTCGGCGGGAACTCAGCAGAAAGCCTTCCGTGTCCATCCGCCTTTTTTCAGACAGGATGGGACGGGTGAAGGAACGTTTTCAGCCTGATTCCATCCACCTTTGGCCAGACCTCGTCCCCTTGTTGAACTGTTGCCAAGAGAGATGGTGGCAGTTGCATTTGGGCCATGTCTGGGTGCTCCAGGCAGCCTTAACTGAGTATGTGGGGGGCTACCAGCTCTTTAAAAACAGCCACAACACCACGCCTTGGAGGCTGCTTTGCCCCTCTGGTGGCATCTTAGGGCCGCAAATTAGTATGAATTGGGAATTTTGTGCTTAAAGATCAGTTATTCTGATGTTGACCTCTCTGGATAAGTTGAAGTCCATGTGCTAGAGGAGGGTGAAGAAGAAGAGGGTGCCATTCTTCTCTGATCTGGTCCCCCCACCCCCGCCTGCCCCACTACCCCAAACAGTTCCTCCTTCATTTTTTAAAAAAACAGCAAATTTAAAATTATCCTCCACTCTTCTTTGCAAAATCACATATTTTAGACTTGTCTCGAGACTCAGACTGAAATGGATTTGTTTAAAAAAAATTGTCTGTGTATTTGATGTGGGAGACTAGTGACCTTTGGTATTTAGTGTTAAAAAAGAATATTTGATGTCTAAAATTTCCCTGCTGAGCTTGTATTGTTTCTGGTCTCTCTCCGTGATTTTTTCATCCTCCATCATTCCCCACGTTCAAAATCAGTTCTTTATTTACTCAGCAGAGGTTTTGACATAGTAATGAGCTCATCCTGATGGCAGCCTCAAATCAATATAAATCACATTATGATGTCAAAATTGATGTGATGTGAGTGTAAGTTAAACGATTGTAAAACAATTTTAGGATAGAGCCCAAGAGACCCCCTTACGCTGTCAGGAGAGTGGCAGGAAGGAATTAGTGGCAGATCTGCTGCATTGAGTTCCCGGAGCCCTGTGCGTACCAAGACTTCACTCCCAATTATCAGATATGAAACGAATCGCCAGTCCAGGTTCAATGCAGGATACAGGATGCTCGGGGCTAGTGCACTGGGATGACCCAGAGGAATGGTATAGGGAGGGAGGTGGGAGGGGGGTTCAGGATGGGGAACATGTGTACACCCGTGGCGGATTCATGTTGATGTGTGGCAAAACCAATACAATATTGTAATTAGCCTCCAATTAAAATAAATAAATTTATATAAAAAATAATAAAGTTCTTATAAAGTCATACTTGGGGTTTCCCAGGTGGCACTGGTGGTAAAGAATCCACTTGCCAATGCAAGAGACACGGGCTTGATCCCTCGAGAAGATTCCCCTGGAGTAGAAAATGGGCACCCCACTCCAGTATTCTTGCCTGGAAAATCCCATGGACAGAGGAGCCTTACCTGATACAGTCGATACGGCTGCAAAGAGTCGGATGCAACTGAGCGCACACACACAAAGTCATCCTTAGACACCACAAAATCCCTCAGCAGAAACTGAGGGGCACCTGGCTAGGGTGACAGAGTGGGTTTAGTTCTTAATTTTTATGCACAAGGATGAACACATACTATGTCAAATGGGTGAGAAACTGGGAACACACTAAACTCAACCAGCGCCAATTAATTCTGGGAGCCTAGTTTGTAACTGGTCAGGCTGGGAGGCCTAGAGTTTTAGGAGGAGGGATGCAGGCATGAGTAGGAGAGCCAGCAGTTGACTCTAGGGTCAGTGAGAGCATACCAGATGGATTCCTGTGCTAAAACTTATCAGAATTATACTTTCTGACTTCCCGGAGGAAGTGCATTTTACTACATGACCCAGGCTATGATATTCTCTTAGAAGCCATAGATTTTCATCATCCAGAGTGAAAGTGAAAGATTATACACCAATCCATTGCCATGGATACCTTTATTGGGGGGAGGCGTGGGATTGGAAGAAGAAGGAGAAAGGTGATTTATCTGAAAACCGTATCTGTACTGTTTGGTTTGTTACAACAAACATTGATCCTTTTAACTTAAAAAAAAAATCCAATAAAATAATTAAATCATATAGGCATGAACAGACATTTCTCCTCCTGGAAGAAATTTCACTGGATGAAGAGTGAGAAGACTTAATAACTCCCTAGGCAAATTTTTCAACCTCATGTCTTAGGAACCATAGTATTTCTGGGAGAATAAAATGCATCAATAGATAGGGAGAGTTCTTTGAGAAGCTGAAAGGCAGTCTTGTATGTAAAATCTTATTGTCATTATTCTTGGTAGGACATAAAGGGTAGTTTATGAATATCATTGACTGACTGAGACATTAATGGTGATTCCTGTAAGAGAGTCTTTTAGGCATACATTTTCAAAGGACTTTGGACACCAAAGATAAATGTTTAAAACTATGCATTCTGGATCCTATTAAATAAAACCTAATTTGACTTGTGGAAAGAACCGTCTTTAAAGTCAGGTCTGCACCCTGACTTCATAACTCATTTATTTTGATACCTTTGGGTGAGTTAGTTAATTTCTCTGAGCCTCAGTTTCCATGGCTGTAAACAGAGGATATAATAATGCCTTTCTCCTAGGGCTGTCGTGAGAAATACATGAGATAATTAATATTAACTGTGTAACCCTGATATGTATGCTAATCATGACTGCTCATTTCCATGCAAAGCACAATTATTATCTGATGATGGCAAATATTCATTCTTTTCTTTTACAAGTGAACAAACTGAAATAATGGGAAAAGTGATAAATTCAAAGCTACAAGATGAGCTAAGGTGATGATGGTTAGCAATAAATCTCTGGCCTAAGAGTTGGCCATTAGGTCACAATAAAAACCATTTGATCAGATTCTATAGAGGTGCTCTTACCTTGAATGTTAGGAACCTGTGAGGTCTGGATATTGGAAAAGATAGGCTTATCCCTGTGCCAGAGATCTGGATCTTTGGCAAAGGGATCATGAGAAGGTGGGGGAAATAAAGTGCAGTCTCTGATACTCTGTTACTGATAAGCTCAAATCTCTCAAGCTAAAGCGCATTGCGGATGTCTCCACCGTCCCACACATGGGAAGGCGGTGCAGCAGAACTTGCTTAGGTGTTTTCTGAGGGAACAGCTGCTCTACCAATTCCTGACAATGACCGGGAGCTGGAAAGGAAGCAGCAGCTGGGATGCTCAAGCATAGAAAAAGACTGCTTTCCTTCCTCCTTTTCTATTTCACAGTGGTCTAGAAGGCAAGGTCTAACATGACATCTTAAGAGAATTTGAATGCTCACTCTGACACTTTTCACCGGAGTGACCTTAACTCATTTATAAAAAGGGGATACCATGAGACCCTATTGGTATTAGTTAGGAAAGGCTAAGTCATGCTGCAGTAACAAATACAAACTATCAATGACTTTTAAACCACAGAGATCTATTTCTCACCCACACTATTTGTTCAATGACTGAGGCTTCCCCACCTTATGATGTTGCCTAACAACCATGAGAATTTAGGGTCACCACTGCAGGGGAGAAGAGTGCCTGCTCTTAGATAATTATATGTGGAGGTGACATATATCATTTCCACTTAAATTTCATCAGCCAAAGCAGGTGCTTAACTTCAAGAAGAGAACCAGAAGCCTTGGTGAGTAGTAGTATCTACCCCTACCTGACCCTCCCTTTAGGATTATTATGGGTGTTGAAGGTCACTGATTATTGTTACAATTTTTTAGTGCCCACTAGAGCGTAGGCATTAAGTGACTAAAAGGATGACCAGCATTGAATCTCTGACTTTAAGCCGTTCAGAGTTTAATCGAGGGAATAAAGTTAAACCCAGAGCCAAAAACAGTGTGGCAAGTGCTAAAAGCCCTGAGAACTGTGCTCTGAGAAAACAGAAGGATCACACCAATCCTTTCTGGATGGATGGGTGGAGTATGAGCAGTCTTCATGGGAAGTTTCATGGTGAAGGTGACACTTGCGAGTTCTGAAAAATGAAGGAGTTCATTTGGTGGAGAATCGGGAGAAAGGCAGCCCAGATGGAGAAAGCACAAGGCTCAGAGCAGCGAGAGTTGTTATGGATCAAATGTTTGTGTCCCCCTCCCAAAATTCATATGTTGAAATTTAGTTCCCAAGAGGAGGATATTTGAATGGAGGGCTGTTGACCACCATGGTCATGAAGGTGGAGCCCTCATGAATGGAATTCGTGCCCCCACTTCCCACCCTGAGAGGATACAGCAAGAAGCTGGCTGTCTGCAGCCTGGAAGAGGGCTCAGAACCCAACCGTGGTGACACCTTGATCTCAGACTTTCAGCCTCTGGAAATGTGAAAAATACGTTTTTTAAATTTATAAGCCACCAATTTATGGTATTTAGTTCCAGCAGCCAGAGCTAAGACAAGAGTGCATAGTGAGTACTTTCTGGAAAATAGAGAGTGAGAGGACTTGCTCTCGTGGTCCAGGGGTTGAGATTTTGTGCTTCCAATGCAGGGGGTGTGAGTCTGATATCTGGTTGCGGAACTAAGATCCCGCATGCCACACAGCCACAAAACCAAAACAAACAAATGTTCATACTGAAGGATTTTAGGAGACAATGGTGATAGGCAGGCAGAGCTCAGACCAATGAAAACCTTGTACGTGTATGTCATCGATAGAATTATTTTTTTAACTGAAGTATTATAGATCTAGTGCCCAATGGCATGTCTTAACCATGGGGCAATATGGGGCAGTGGGATGTCCTCTGTGCTAGCTCCATAATCTGTTCAACTAGTTTTTTGAGTGAACTATGCTCATGATCTTAGTGACCTCTGGCATCTAAGGTCTCATTGCCTTTATCTGTAAATGAAAGGGGGTTGAGCTAGATAAATTTTGTGTTTTCTTCAAACACTGAGGTTCATGGAACAGGACTCAGATATGCACTCTTCTTGGCACTTCAATCCCAGGAAGTTGGCCAAGCCAGTTTGACCAGGTAATCTGACACAACCCTCCTAGTTTCCTCTGGCACCATTCCTGGTTAGCGACCAGTTTTCTGGGGAAGCACAACTTTCTGGTATGAGTAATTCGATAATAACTATAAAAGTATAAAACTTATGATAAATACATAAATTCAGGCACTGCCAAGCTTATTCTTCAACAGTTGCAACCCAGGGGGAAAATGTATTTCTTATCAATAAATCACAGATTTCAAGGTCATGTATGTCTCAGAATAGCTGACTTGACTTGAAATATATTTTTGTTCTTGCACTATTCACAGGTGCCTAAAGGGAGACTTCAGATCAGGGCATTAGGTCTGTGATTTACAGAACATCTAGCCTTATGTCTGTTACTTTATCAAGACACTGTGATACTGTACTTTATTCTGGCCTCTGTGGAGTTTTCTTGTGTTGATGTTTGATTGACCTGGGCTACCTGAAGCATTCTGGTGTAGTGGTTAAGAATGCAGATTTCTCTCAGCACTTCAATATCCTCATCTGAAAAGTTTCTAACAAGCAACGAAAAAATTGCTTAAAGCAGTGCCTTGCACCTCTAGTAATGTTAATCATAATTATAATTATTGTTAAGTTGAAAGTGAGGCAGATCAATAGAGATACAAGGATAATATGGAGAAACTTTGAGTAGGTGGGGTGTAACTCAGATGCAGAGAAATTATACAGTGGTTTGGAAGGGAGCAGACAGGACCTCTGAGCACCCAGAACAACTTTGCTTTCCAAAGTAAATCCTAAAATCCTAAACCAACCAGATTTTCATATATTTGCATTTGAAGAATAATTATTAACACTGTTGCCAATAATGGCATCATTACAATCAAAAGCAGACTTACTGGAAAGTTAATAGAGCTTAAACTTCAGCCTCTCTCACTTGCATGAACCTCTTATAAGGCTCTGTGCTGAATTTTGTTTTCATATATTTTTTTCTCTTTCTTGAAAAGAGCTGCCTCCCACCAAATGTGCTTTGTCAGTGGTGGTAAAGAATCTACCTGCCAATGCAGGAGATGTGGGTTCGATCTGATCCCTGGGTTGGAAATATTCCCTGGAGGAGGAAATAGCAACCCACTCCAATATTCTTGCCTGGAAAATTCCATGAACAGAGGAGCCTGGTGGGCTACAGTCCATGGGATTGCAAAAAGTTAGACATGACTTAGTGACTAAATAACAACAATAACCCATCAAATGTATAAGCTCAGGCTCTCCCAAAGTCGCAATGATTTGGGATATAGGGAAGTGAAGTTAAGGGTCCAGGTTTTGGATTCAGGATGGCCTGGGTTCAAGTCTCAGCTCAGTCATTTGCTCCCTGGGTTAGTTCAGACAAATTTTTTATGCATACTGAGACTAGGTGTTCTCATTTCTTCAAAGAGGATTATACAAATACTACCTTCTTGATAGGATTTGTCTAGGTATAAAATGAGATCATGCAGAAGTACATAATTGATAATTAAAGGACATAATCAGTTACTATAACTGATTTATCATTCTCTTTTGAAGAAGAGGAAGGTCTGAGCTTACCTGAGTAGAGTACTTGTCCGTCATCCCATTAGGGCTTGTATCATGCAGTGCTTTTCTCTGAATCCCTCTTCCCTCATCTCTCGGGCATTTAGTGGCTCAGGTTACAGAAATTCACATCGAAAACATTATAAAAATTGTAGAAATGGTTGTCATTTGTTGGGCTTTTTGATATGGGGAACTTTACTGATAGAAGATAGGCTGGTAAGATTTGGTGTGTATAGCATTCTGAAGGCTTCCCTGATGGCTCAGCAGTGAAAGAATCTGCCTGCAGTGCAGGAGATGCGGGTTTGATCCCTGGGTAGGGAAGATCCCCTGGAGAAGGAAATGTCAGCCCACTCCAGTATTCTTGCTGAGAAAGTCCCATGGATAGAGGAGCCTGGTGGGCTATGGTCCATGGGATCTCAAGCAACTGGACATGACCGAAGCAACTGAGCACAGCACGTAGCATTCCAAATACTTTTTTAATGAAGCCAGTTAAGACACAAGTGACTATGAGCCATGAGGTCTTTTGAATGGGCAGATAAGTCACTTCCCAGGAAAGCTCACCCTCTCTAATGACAATGATCTGCTTCTCTGCAGGCTCCTTGGAGATGGCGCATGCTGGATTTGTAGCAGATTTGTGCAGAAAGCACTGTGGAGAAAGAAACATGGGCCAATGGAAAAGACTCTCAAGGCTTATGTTCTTTGAAACTTTGGAACTCAAATGGAAACGTCTGGGTCACTGATGAGGCTGCTCCCAAAATAACTCCCCTGATTCCCGGCCAAAAGAGAGGGCTTTTCCCCTTTGTGATTAACACAGCATGTTGGATGCCCAGTAGTCCCAGAATACTTCACACTCTTGGCATTTCTATTTCTGTTCCTTTTTAAAGTGGTGAAATTATCCTCTTTCAACCAGGCCAACAACCTAGAGTTTGGGGGTGAGATACAGCCCTCCAGACAGAAGGATTCTATTCTGGTTTTCATGGTTTTATCATATCACAGTTAGGACCCCTATTCTTAATGGCAGTCTTTCTATAGTGGCATGGCTACGGGAGCTCTGGTGACAGATATTCACAAATCCAAGTCTACTGGGAAACTCTTGCAAGGTTCTGAGGTTCAACCTGATAAAATGTGTTTATTTCATGTTTATTTTGACCTAGAACCAGTTGCTGTAGCCAACATTGTGTGAGGGTCTGATTAAAATAGATGTAGGAGGGATGCCCCATCTCACATCACATGGACTGAGGATGGGAAAAGGGAAGGTATCCAAAAGAAGTCTTTGGAAAGAAAGGCAGTAGATACTAGTGAGACAACTGACATATGTTCCCTGAAGTCAGCAAATTGTTGGAGTCTATAATAACAGATCAGTGAATTGTTGGAAGGGATAGCTTCTTTGGGGGAAGAAGCAATATAATGCAAAATCCAGGGGAATCACATCCATCAGGCTTCTTTGTCAACTTTAAAAAGTATTTTATAACCATGAGATTGAATAAAATGTTTTAGTGAACAAGACTCTGGTTTAGCATTCACAAGGAGTGGGTGTGAATTGGCAGTTCTCTGAACAAAGGAGTATTGGTGACGGACTCCCTAAGAGCTGGTTCCTTATGTGCGGATAGGATTAGGATACTAAACTAAGGTCCCGAGCACAAGACAAGTTTATTGGTTGTCTTTTTTTCCCTCTCCTATCTTCGTATTTTTTCACTGCTTATTTGATGCAGTGGCAGAAACCCAAAGTGACAGTGACATTAACTAGCTCTGAGTGGTTATTCTCACCCATCATCAAACCAAAGCCTGGGCTAGCTCACTCCTAGAGATTAGATGTGGTGAGAGAGGACACTTGGGTTTCACAAGGTTTAGACAAGCCGTTTGGATGACTGCCGCATGATAAGTCAAGGACAGAAGTCATGAATTCTGAGAGGACATAGGCTCATGAAGTTCCAGAATCGGGCAGCAAGGATCTGAGAAGTTCTTCTTAGTCTTGGTTGAAACTGTACTTTGAAGACCCCTCAGGGGAACTCAGGGGCTTCTCAGGGTAGCGCTAGTGGTAAAGAATCCACCTGCCAGTGACGGAGATTCAAGAGAATGTGGGCTTGATCCCTGGTCGGGAAGACTTCTTGGAGAGGAAATGGCAACCCCTGCCAGTATTCTTGCCTGGAGAATTCCACAGACAGAGGAGTCTGGAGGGCTACAGTCCATGGGGTCACAAAGAGTCAGACAGGACTAGGGGATGGGGCACACAAAGGAACCCAGTGGGAGTCCTGTTTCCCCCTGAAGGGTTGCTTTCCTTGTATGTGATGCATTTATTTACAAGACAACAGGCAATTTGGTCTGAATAAAAACTTCCATGACTGAAGCATACTTGGAAATCCACTTATCTCACCCAAATCCTTTATATTCTGAGAAAGTGAAAGTGAAGTCGCTCAGTCGTGCCCGACTCTTCGTGACCCCATGGACTGTAGCCTACCGGGCTCCTCTGTCCATGGGATTTTCCAGGCAATAGTACCGGAGTGGATTGCCATTGCCTTCTCCAGGGGATCTTCCTGACCCAGGGATCGAACCCAGGTATCCCACATTGTAGACAGATGCTTTACCATCTGAGCCACCAGGGAAATCTGAGAAGAGGACCCATAAGCCTTCTAAACTTTGGGGCTATTTTAGGTTTTGGGGGAGAGATGACCTCTTTGACAAGAAGAGAAAAGGGTGAAACACAAAAAACCCAATGACATCCATGTCTATATATATAATCTCTGTCAATTGACCTCTGTGCTGCTTGGTGATTCTTAGAGCCAACAGATGCCAATTTGTTTGATCATTTGAATCCCTCCTCCCATCAAGGTCTCCTTCCTATTGCACTGAGGGTCAGGTTTATCTTTCAGCTTCTCTCCATACTTTTTATTCTGAAGATTTAGCTGGCTTTGCCTCAGTCATCAAGCCAGACAGTCCAAGAGCAGGCCACACCCTGACTGTTAAATACTGCCTTCCTACAGTCTCCGTTGCTGTCTTGTGCCTCCGGGGTTTCTAAACCGGAAGTGGTAGTCAGGAGTTTCTTTCCTGTGCTGTGACACTGTCTCAAGAAGGGACACCATAGAGCTTCCTCACAGGAGCAACTTGAGTCTGGTTCTGCTCAGGATCCCTGGAGAACTTTGCACAATCCTCTTCAGCTAGCAAACACTCCGTAATGTTTGATGATCTACATCCGTCACTGAAATCAGCAGAGGGAAGAAGCCCCTTGTGAGATCCCGAGGTTCATTTTATTTGCTAGCTAGTGAGAGAACACATTTTTCAAATACTAATATCTCACACTGGACAGGAGGTAGACTCCATCCCAACTCCCAGGCAAATACCTTTTCAGGGCAACTCTGGCAGAGGCCCAGGAATGAGCTCATTTCTCAGAATAGGGTTCTTCACCTAAACAGCAAACCCTTGCTTCGGGGAATAGAACAAGAAATTCCTTTGGGATTTCTCTTCTCAAACTTCTAGAGAGCCAGTCTTCTGCAGGCGGAGATGGCTTCCAGGCTGTTCATACACAAACTGCTGCTGGCGGGCTTGGTGGCCTGTTTCATATTCTGAGGTCTAGCAAAGATTTAGCTCCAGGGGGTCATCAAGAGGTCATGGTCTCAATGATTTCCTCTGTTATTTATCTTTGGCTTGCGGTATTAGAGTCTGCCTTTGATAGAGGACATTTCTACCACAACTGCACAGAATCAAGCATTTCAGTGCTTTGGTTTGAGGTGGGGAAGGGCTGGCTTCTAATGCTGTGAACATGTCACTAAATACATCTGAGAGTATCTCACTTTGCCCTTTTCTGATGAACCACATTCATTTTGGGGGGGTTTACCAATGGCAATTCCCATTCTCGGGTCAGGAAAGGAATCGTCCTGGTGAGGTTAGCAGTTTTTAGTTTGAGTAATTCCATTTTCAGTTCCTTAAGAGAGAGTCCTCTTGCTATGAGACAGAGATGAAAGCGGCCTTTCTCAGGCCTCTGAACTGCTGATGACTCACCTATGGCTGCCCTCCCTGGAGCTAGGGGACCATTTCTGCTGAACTGGCCTGTGGATTTCTCTTCCTAGTGACAACAAGACTTGCGTGGCCAGCTCAAAAGTCAACCACAGGAACGTCCCTGGTCTGGTCAGCTCAGCAGGCTCTTGGGCTCCCCGAGAGGAGTCCTCAGCGCATTTCATGTGGGTTTGTTAACCCCATCCTGTTTCATTTTGATTTAAGACAACGGTTCTGTCTCATCTGGGTCAGAAAGTATGGGCTACATAGGATTTCAACCAGACATGAGGAGCCTGAATTAAACACCCAGCACTGTGGCCTGGAAAAGGGGCTGGGCTGTGTCCTGTGTTCTTGTTTCCTCAAAAAAGCATCCAGGGAGGCGGAAGTTTTCAGTCTCAGAAGTTCCTTTCTTGTGGTGGCTCTCTCTCTGCCAACAAGTGCCAGGATAGACAGCGTGCCATGCTCTGTCGCGTCCTTCAAAAGAGGTGAGGTGACGTGCTGGAGACATTGCCATCTGTGGGACAGTGCGGCTCTGGGCCCCACGCAGGAGGAAAAGGAAGGGCTGTCACACCAGGGATACAGCCAGTGAGTCAAATTCCTGGAACGGCCTGTTGCTTCTCAAGGCTGTGAATGCGCCCCAGGCTCTCAATAGCCCTCAATCTGGACTAAGGGAGAACTGTTGGGTACAGGGGCTAGAGAGGAAAAAAGAAGTGATATATTTTACATATCATATTTTCTAGCAGTGGTTTTCTACATGAAACCTAGTTTACTTAGTGACTCAAGGGCATGGAAACCAAAGTTTTATAAAATAATAGTGACTCTTACCATGTGTCAGCATTCTTATTTTCTTTTCTGTTTTCTCTTTTTCTATTATTTTAATGTAAAAAAAATCTTTGCTCACTAAATTGCTATTATAAACCACTATGGTCAATGCAATCCCTGTCAAGCTACCAGCCACATTTTTCACAGAACTAGAACAAATAATTTCAAGATTTGTATGGAAATACAAAAAGCCTCGAATAGCCAAAGCAATCTTGAGAAAGAAGAATGGAACGGGAGGAATCAACTTGCCTGACTTCAGGCTCTACTACAAAGCCACAGTCATCAAGACAGTATGGTACTGGCACAAAGACAGACATATAGATCAATGGAACAAAATAGAAAGCCCAGAGATAAATCCACACACATATGGACACCTTATCTTTGACAAAGGAGGCAAGAATATACAATGGAGTAAAGACAATCTCTTTAACAAGTGGTGCTGGGAAAACTGGTCAACCACTTGTAAAAGAATGAAACTAGATCACTTTCTAACACCGTACACAAAAATAAACTCAAAATGGATTAAAGATCTAAATGTAAGATCAGAAACTATAAAACTCCTAGAGGAGAATATAGGCAAAACACTCTCAGAAATAAATCACAGCAGGATCCTCTATGATCCACCTCCCAGAATTCTGGAAATAAAAGCAAAAATAAACAAATGGGATCTAATTAAAATTAAAAGCTTCTGCACAACAAAGGAAAATATAAGCAAGGTGAAAAGACAGCCTTCGGAATGGGAGAAAATAATAGCAAATGAAGCAACTGACAAACAACTAATCTCAAAAATATACAACCAACTTATGCAGCTCAACTCCAGAAAAATAAAAGACCCAATCAAAAAATGGGCCAAAGAACTAAATAGACATTTCTCCAAAGAAGACATACGGATGGCTAACAAACACATGAAAATATGCTCAACATCACTCATTATTAGAGAAATGCAAATCAAAACCACAATGAGGTACCACTTCACACCAGTCAGAATGGCTGCGATCCAAAAATCTGCAAGCAATAAATGCTGGAGAGGGTGTGGAGAAAAGGGAACCCTCCTACACTGTTGGTGGGAATGCAAACTAGTACAGCCACTATGGAGAACAGTGTGGAGATTCCTTAAAAAATTGCAAATAGAACTCCCTTATGACCCAGCAATCCCACTTCTGGGCATACACACCGAGGAAACCAGAACTGAAAGAGACACATGTACCCCAATGTTCATCGCAGCACTGTTTATAATAACCAGGACATGGAAACAACCTAGATGTCCATCAGCAGATGAATGGATAAGAAAGCTGTGGTACATATACACAATGGAGTATTACTCAGCCGTTAAAAAGAATTCATTTGAATCAGTTCTGATGAGATGGATGAAACTGGAGCCAATTATACAGAGTGAAGTAAGCCAGAAAGAAAAACACCAATACAGTATACTAACACATATATATGGAATTTAGGAAGATGGCAATGACGACCCTGTATGCAAGTCAGGAAAAAAGACACAGATGTGTATAACGGACTTTTGGTCTCAGAGGGAGAGGGAGAGGGTGGGATGATTTGGGAGAATGGGAATTCTAACATGTATACTATCATGTAAGAATTGAATCGCCAGTCCATGTCTGACGTAGGGTGCAGCATGCTTGGGGCTGGTACATGGGGATGACCCAGAGAGATGTTGTGGGGAGGGAGGTGGGAGGGGGGGTCATGTTTGGGAACGCATGTAAGAATTAAAGATTTTAAAATTAAAAAATAAAATAAAATAAAAAAATAAAAAAATTAAATAAATAAATAAATAAATAAAAGAACAAGATTCAACTGAAAAAAAAAAAAAAAAAAAAACAAAGTCCATATTTTGAAAAACAGCTCTGCGTTAATGTATATAAGCAACATTGCAGGAAATTTTATACATTATGGATCCCTTGTCTCTGCTTCAGAGATCTAATGTACTCAGTCTTGAGCCCCCCGAATCTGCATTTTATGTTAACCAAACTCTACTGTGACCAGTGTGCAGGCAGAAAAGCGCTGGATCTCTGATACATCCCAAGTGTTTTTAATGGAGAGCCTGGTACAGAATAAGCCTTTGATCCATGTTGGTTGAATAAATGAATGAATGGAAAAGCATGCTTGGTGATTTAGAGTCAAGTGGACTAGGGATCACCATTATGTTCGCTTTGTCTGTAAATTGTCTTTTTTGATGGGGTAGCATTTTATTTTAATAAAATTTCAAGCTTACAGAAAAGATTAAAAAACAGGACAAAGATGTCCATTTATCTTTTACTTAAATTTCTAGCTTAGCTACATTAGCATTTTCTCATCTCCTCATCTAATTTTTTTTTCTTCTGAACTATTTGAGAGTTAGTTGTAGACAAAAAAAATGCCCCTTTACTACTAAATCACTACTGAGCTTCCCTTATGGCTCAACTGGTAAAGAATCCGCCTGCAATGTGGGAGACCTGGGTTCGATCCCTGGGTTGGGACTATCCCCTGGACAAGGGAACAGCTACCCACTCCAGTATTCTGGCCTGGAGAATCGCATGAAATGTATAGTTTATGGGGTCACAAAGAGTTGGACTGAACTGAGCGATTTTCACACTACCAAATATGTTAGCATGCCTTTTTCTAAGAACAAGAAAATTCTCTCACTTGGGTTACAAGGTGAGGGGCTCCTAGACCAGAGGTTAAATGCTTAAATTATTAAACACTGGGCAGTGCTGAACAGCAGGTGACTCCATTCTCCCTTCCAGCCCCATCTAGCATATTTCCCTTTTTATCTATATTACTCTCCTTGGTTTTATTTTCTTTTTAATTGGAGGATAATTCCTTTACAATGTTGTGTTGGTTTCTGCTGTACAACAACGTGAATCACCGGTAAATATAAATATCTTCGCCCTCTTGAGCCTCCCTCCATCCCCGCCCCCTCCCCTTTCGGTCATCACAGAGCCCTGAGCACCCTGCGCTATGCCGCGCCTTCCCAAGAGTTACCTGTTTCACACATGGTGGTGTATATACGCCGATGCTACTCTCTCAGTTCGTCCCGCTTTCTTCTCCCACTGCGTCCACAAGTCCTTTCTCTACATCTGCATTTCCTTGGTTTTATACAGTCAGTAGTCAGAAAATCTCCAGACTTTTGAGTCTCAGGCATGCTTTGAGTCTCCACATGGGAAGCAAACTTAAATCTAATTTGTGGCTTCTCCAATGCAGAAATTATCTGACTGCCTCTGAGTCCCCTGGAGAAATTTAAAGAAAATGCAAATTTCCAGACCTCGGTCCTGGACGCTCAGCTCAGAGAGATGAGTATGCGTGACGCAGGAATCTGCATTCTATCACCTCAATCCCCACCTCCCTTGCCCTCGCCTAGGTGCTATGGCTTAGCTGGGGCTGGGCAGCACAGTTCCTGTGGCCTCTCTAGTTGGTGGAATACTCTAGTTGGTGACCACATGTCCCAGGAGAGCAGAGAGAAGCCCCCAGAGTTCTGCTGCACATTGGAAAGTTCTGTTTCTTAGAAATTTCTTTCTCATATTAGTTCCAGTTGCTTTCCTAATGCCACTGGTCTTGGTTCTGCCCTCTGGAGCACTTTAAAACAAGGTCAATTGGCAGCCTGTCTGTTCCTTGTAAAATACTGAAAAAGTACATAAAAATCACTCAAAATCCCACCACCTTCAGAACTTTAAGATTTGAGTATTTTTCTTTATATACACACACAAATGTACATGACATACATCTTTTATTTTAATCAAATGAAAACCATAATACATCCTGAATTTGTTGTTACATATTTGGGGTGATCTCTCTTAATGTTGTATCATAGAACTATTCCAGATTGGCAAGTATGCTTGAAGAGCGCATTTTCAAATGACTGCATTCAATTCTACTGTTTTGATCTATTGGAATTCATTCAGCCATCTATTAGTGTTTATTTAGGTTGTTTACAGTTTTCCACCAAAGAAAGGCAATGCCAAAGAATGCTCAAACTACCGCACAATTGCACTCATCTCACATGCTAGTAAAGTAATGCTCAAAATTCTCCAAGCCAGGTTTCAGCAATACATGAACTGTGAACTTCCAGATGTTCAAGCTGGTTTCAGAAAAGGCAGAGGAACCAGAGATCAAATTGCCAACATCTACTGGATCATGGAAAAAGCAAGAGAGTTCCAGAAAAACACCTATTTCTGCTTTATTGATTATGCCAAAGCCTTTGACTGTGTGGATCACAATCAACTGTGGAAAATTCTGAAAGAGATGGGAATACCAGACCACCTGACCTGCCTCTTGAGAAACCTATATTCAGGTCAGGAAGCAGCAGTTAGAACTGGACATGGATCAACAGACTAGTTCCAAATAGGAAAAGGAGTACGTCGAGGCTATATATTGTCACCCTGCTTATTTAACTTCTATGCAGAGTACATCATGAGAAACACTGGGCTGGAAGAAGCACAAGCTGGAATCAAGATTGCCGGGAGAAATATCAATAACGTCAAATATGCAGATGATACCACCCTTATGGCAGAAACTGAAGAGGAACTAAAAAGCCTCTTGAGGAAAGTGAAAGAGGAGAGTAAAAATGTTGGCTAAAAGCTCAACATTCAGAAAACAATGGCATCTGGTCCCATCACTTCTTGGGAAACAGATGGGGAAACAGTGGAAACAGTGTCAGACTTTATTTTTTTGGGCTCCAAAATCACTGCAGTTGGTGATTGCAGCCATGAAATGAAAAGACGCTTACTCCTTGGAAGGAAAGTTATGACCAACCTAGATAGCATATTCAAAAGCAGAGACATCACTTTGCCGGCTAAGGTCCGTCTAGTCAAGGCTGTGGTTTTTCCAGTAGTCATGTATGGATGTGAGAGTTGGACTGTGAAGAAGGCTGAGCACCGAAGAATTGATGCTTTTGAACTGTGGTGTTGGAGAAGACTCTTGAGGGTCCCTTGGACTGCAAGGAGATCCAACCAATCCATTCTGAAGGAGATCAGCCCTGGGATTTCTTTGGAAGGAATGATGCTAAAGCTGAAACTCCAGTACTTTGGCCACCTCATGCGAAGAGTTGACTCATTGGAACAGACTCTGATGCTGGGAGGGATTGGGGGCAGGAGGAGAAGGGGACGACCGAGGATGAGATGGGTGGATGGCATCACTGACTCGATGGACGTGAGTCTGAGTGAACTCCGGGAGCTGGTGATGGACAGGGAGGCCTGGCGTGCTGCGATTCATGGGGTCGCAAGGAGTCGGACACGACTGAGCGACTAAACTGAACTATCATAATAACTAATACTTAAATAAACATACAACAATATGAATTACTATCTGAATCTTGGATTGTTTCTTTAAGATAGATTCTTAGTAGTGTAATTATCAAGTCAAAAAACATGTTTAAAAATGTGATACGTATTGCCAACTTAGTTTTCAGAGAGGTTGTGAAAATTTTAACTTCTACCAGTTTTGATCTCTTTTTAGAAGTTCTGCTAAGTTGCTTCAGTCATGTCCGACTCTCTGTGACCCTATGGATGGTAGCCTGTCAGGCCCCTCTGTTCATGGTATTCTCCAGGCAGGAATACTGGAGTGGGTTGCCATTTCCTTCTCCTTTTAGAGGTTAGTAATTTTAAAATCATCAGTTTGATAGATGAAAAATTACATTTTGTTATGGTTTCTAACCTATAAAGCCTTATAAACCTTTGTTACGGTTTCTAACCTATAAAACCTTAAAAATCTTATAAACCTTTGTTTATTCATAAGGCAAGCGTGAACAGACACATATACACATATGCGTGTGTGCGTGCGTGCTCAGTTGCTTCAGTCGTGTCCAACTCCCTGTGACCCTATGGACAGGAGCTCTCCAGGCTTCTTTGTCCATGGGATTCTCCCGGCAAGAATACTGGAATGGGTTTCCATTTCCTCCTCCAGGGGATCTTCCTGATCCAGGGATACAATATGTGTCTCTTATGTTTCCTGCATTGGCTGGCAGGTTTTTTATCATTAACGCTACCTGGGAAACCCTACACACATATAAATATGTGTATACATATATACATGTATGTGCATGCTAAGTTGCTTCAGTCATGTCTGACTCTTTGTGACCCTATGGATTGTAGCCCACCAGTCTCCTCTGTCCATGGGATTCTCCAGGCAAGAAGAGCAGGTTGCCATGTCCTTCTCCAGGGGATCTTCCTGACCCAGAGATCAAACCAAGGTCTCCCACATTGCAGGCGTTTCTTTATCATCTGAAACACCAGAGAAGCCCATATATATGTATATACATATACATAGGTTTGTATTTTGATTACTTACCAAGTGAAAAATGTTCATACATGTGTGTATTTTCTCCCACTTTTTGGCCTTTTCTGTTACATCGGATGTTAAGGGGGGAAGAATAGATGTGGTATATTTCTCTGCTGGAGAGAAGGGGCCTCGTGCTTCTCTTATGGGTTTGTAAATGCTCTCCTACTCCTTTTTTTTAAATGTAAGAAATATCAACTTTTTTTTCTTCTTTAAAAATTGTGGTAAAATATACATAACATAAAATTTACCATTTTCAAGTGTACAGTTCTGCGGCATTAAGTATGTTCACATTATCCTGCGACCATCGTCACCATCCCTCTTCAGAACTTTTTCATCTGTACCAATAAATACTAACTCCCCATTCCCCACTTCCTCCAGCCCCTGGCAACTACTGTACTACTTTCTGTCTCTGTGAACTTGACTCCTCTAGGAACCTTACATAAGTGGAATCACACACTGTTTGTCCTTTTGTGACTGGCCTATTTCAGTTAGCATGACGTCTCGAGGCTCATCCATGCTGTCGCATGTGTCTTCCTTTTTCAATAGCTTTGTAATGTTTCCTTTACTACCTTAAGTGCATTTATAGCCATTATTTCCATTCATTTATGTCAATTCTAGGATCATTAGTGAATTGTTTTATTTACCTAATTCTATAATATATCTTCGGAGAAGGCAATGGCAACGCAGTCCAGTACTCTTGCCTGGAAAATTCCATGGGCGGAGGAGCTTGGTGGGCTGCAGTCCATGGGGTCGCTAAGAGCCAGACATGACTGAGCGACTTCACTTTCACTTTTCATTTTCATGCATTAGAGAAGGAAATGGCAACCCACTCCAGTGTTCTTGCCTGGAGAATCCCAGAGACAGGGGAGCCTGGTGGGCTGCCATCTATGGGGTCACAGAGAGTTGGACACAACTGAAGCAACTTTGCAGCAGCAGCAGCTGCAGCAGCATAATATATCTTAATAGCTGATAAGTTCAATACTTATGGCCTGCTTGCTCATAAACTTATTACTTCCTTTCATCTGTTAATTTTTTCCAGATGAATTCTAGATTTATTTTTTCATATTAACAAAATCCCATTGTGATTATGTTTAATCTATAGACTAATTAGAGGAAAATGGACAAATTCATTATATTCAGTATACCCCTACAGGGACATGGTATATATTTCTACTTATTCAATTCGTTAAAAATATATTAAGATTTAAAAAAATTTCCTTATACAAATTCTAGATATATTTTCCTGGAGATATGTTTTTGTATTCTGTGTTGTTTCTTAATTTAAAAAATATGATATATTTGCATTAATTATTAACATACAGAAAAATTATTGGTCTTTGAGTGTTTATAATACTCAAAGTAGTGACTAGTAGTAGTCTCTAGTAGTGACTAGAAGTGTCTTACTAATTCAAAAAGTTAGTTCACCTGAGTTTTCTAAGAAGTATAATCATATTGACAGAAATTAGTAATCATTTCACCTTTCTTTTCTAGTGTTCACATCTCTTAAATATGTTCCATGCCTTAATGCATTCCCTAGAAATTTCAAAACATTGATGCAAGGATCTTTGATGTCTTCCCAATTTAATGTAGATAATTCTAGAATTGGTTCTTAATTGTGATGTCTGTTTTAAAATAATCTTTATCCTTCTAAGATAGCTTCCCCCTCTTATGAGTTTACCATTGGTTATATATGTTATTGGTTATATCAGTTATATATGTTAATTTTATGACAATATTTAGCATTTATTTAAATAATTATAATGTTATTATTATTAATATGGTTTATTAAATGAACAGATTTCCTGTTTATAGACACATTCTTTCAGCTCTTTCCTCTAATACAGAGTTTATTTGTCACAGTACTGTTCACCGTGGATAATATACTTCTCTCAATGAAGCGACACTTGCCAGGTTTCGTTTTCTCCACAATGACCTCCGTATTACACTTTTTGGGGACAGTCTTTTGGTTTGCAGCAAATAGTTTGTTTTCCAAAAAGTAAGTAAACACGGTTTATTTTAATGGCTAAAACATACTATGTGAGTTTGAGGTTGGTGACTTGTAGAAGTGGATCCCACACTAGACCTAAAGCTTGTCACCTTTAAGTCAATTCTAATAAAGAAAATACCAAGAAATATAAATGTGACCCAATAAACCCTGAGTACACACTGTTGGTAGATGATAAACCACAGTGCGGAACACACTGCCACAGACGCTCCACTGATTGTTTGCACAGGAAAAGCCTCCCTGCCCCCCCCTCCCCACTCCAGCACACGCGTGCATGCACAAGGACACCAGCGCCCACTGTTTAAAACGGCTCATCTTAAGTAATATGTTTCTAGGGTTAGTTCTCTTGGGTCTTTTAGAATCTAATGCTCATTTTCACATAAGCTTTCCTTTTTTCAATCACTTAACCATTCAATAAAAAATTATTCAGGGTCTACTATGTGACCTACTCTGTGCTAGGCTTGGGGAATTTATTTTAGATAAGTCAGACATGATTCTTGACTCAAAAGCTTTTCGTTTTCATTTTTTGGTATTTTTTTGGACTTGAAAGACTTCTAGTTTTTCATTTCTTTTGCTACATCTTCTAATTATATAACATAGCTTCCTAAAATCTGATGGTCTAAATTTCTTGAATTAGTCACTCAATTTGTGGCAATCACTGTTCTGGGGAATTCCAAAGTGAAGAAAAAATACACACACACACACACACACACACACACACACCCCTCTCCCAATAGAGTTTAAAATAAAAAATGAAGTCGTCCAGTCGTGTCCAACTCTTTGCGACCCAATGGACTGTAGCCTATCAGGCTCCTCTGTCCTTGGGATTTTCCAGGCAATAGTACTGGAGTGGATTGCCATTTCCTTCTCCAGGGGATCTTCCCGACTCAGGGATCAAACCCGGGTCTCCCACATTGTAGACAGACACTTTACCATCTGAGCCACCAGGGAAGTCCTTTATAGGCTAATAGAGTAGTAATAGAGTTTACTATGTTCTAAAGAAATCCTGATTCCAAGGCTTTGCAAGATTCATCCGACTTTAGCCATGTGCATCAGAGGCACTGGAAAGAAAAAAGAAGTGAACCAAGTATTCTGGAATGGTAAAAACGCAGAAATTGATGCAAAAAATGAATTTCTAGTTAATAATTATTTAAATTGAAGTTTTGTTAATTCCCCTCTTCAGCTATTTCTTCTGTCTAATTTTAATAATTTTCAATATATATGACTTCAGTTTCTCATAAGAAACGTAAAACAGACTCATCAGGCTTCTTTAGTCTGCTGCATTCCTTTGCTCAAATGTTTGGCTTCATAGGCAGAAACCTTTATATATTAGGCAAAATGAAAAGTGAAATACAAGTGTTTATTAGGCAGTTGCAAAAGTAGAGCAGCTCTCCCATATTCGCCCGCCTCCAAATAAGGACTTCTCAAAGTTAGAGGGAGCATAAAGCAGGGACTTTCTGAACTCACCTATTGATGGATACAGACCAAACAGGGAGAACGTAGGTACTTTTGTAATTATCTCCTCTACCCAAGATAAGGCTTCCCAGGTGATACTAGTGGTAAAGAATCTGTCTGCCAATACAGGAGACATTAGCAACATGGGTTTGATCGGGAAGATCCCCTGAGGAGGAAATGGCACCCCACTCCAGTATCCTTGCTGGGGGAATCCCATGGATGAAGGAGCCTGGTGGGCTACAGTGCATGGGGTCACAGAGTCATACACGCCTGAGCGTTTGAGCACCAGCACACTGAAGATAAGGTTGGTACATTTTTCTTCTATGGGATGATTCTGTATCAGCAATGATTTTCTTTGCTACTTGTTGAAATTAGACTAAGAAATGTTCATCAGTTGAATGTATTTACTCACTGCATCAACATCTGTTTACTGAGTACCTCCTAAGTGCCGGGCCCTGATGGTGTTGATCTTGCCAGTTTTGGTGGCAAGGAGATACTGAACCAGTTGGTACACACGTGATTGGTATCACAAGAGTGGGGAGACTAGACTGGCTGGGGAAAAGCAGTGTGCTGTGAACCACATTAAGGAGCACAGCAATAGTGAAGCGCTCATTCACTCATTCACTCAAAGTCAATAAGAATTTCTGACAAAAATTTAGTTTAAATGAAGCCAAACTTATGCTGGCATTTGAATACAGTCCCCAATGAGTTTTACAGGTAATAAAGTGGCTTCCTAGCTAGGTTTAAAGCTACTATAGGTGGTGGGATGGTTATGAGACAGAGTTATTTTCCTAAACCACACTTCACTAATAGTAAGATTCACAGTAACAGCTAACATTTATTATTTTCTATGTGCAGAGCACAATGCTCAACACTTTATATATTATATTCTAAAACACTCAAATAACTCCTAACCTTAAGGCAGGAAAAATTAGTGTCCCCATTTTATAGATGAAGCTCCTGAGGCTCAAAGATATAAGAAACTGGTCCAAGATTACACATCTAGAAAGTGGTAAGTTTAGGATGTCACAGAATTTACCAGGAGTTGAGCTTTTTAAAACGAAGGCCAGAGACAGGAAATGAATCTGCATACTTAGCCAAACATGTCAAGAATGTGAAATAACTCACTCCCAGTTTTCACAGCATTTCAGAGATTAAGTAAATAATCTTCAGCAGAATCCAATCCAAGCGTGCAATTCTTTGCATTCAGCACACATACTTGCTAAGGAGAAGACACCATTCACTGCAGAGAACACTTTTATTTTACATTGTCCCTACTCCTGGTCATGACCTATCCTGGTTTTTTTCCAAGGACCACGTTAGAGCAAGCCCTTTTCCCCAAGCATATACTTATTAGCTATGACAGGAAAGGAGAAAGTGGCCCATACCTGGTCTCAGGCAGACCCTACTGTTTTGTTTCATGAAGGTTTTGAGATTCTAGAGCTGTTAAGCTTCCGAGTTTCATCAGCATTAATTCAATGAACAAACTCTTACCATGTCCTATATAAATGCAGAGGAAACTGCCCTTTGCAGGGGTCTCTGAGGCACAGGATCTGCTTACATTTTTTTCCTTACTCTTATTCCCTTCATCATCATCATCACCATCATTGCTATTATTTCTTGAGCACTTACTATGTGTCCAGGACTTTGTTAAGGTTTTATGTATATTTAAGCCTTGTAACAGTCTTACGGGGCAGCTACCATTAACTCAGTTTTCAACGATGAAGGGGGCTGTGTAGCTGTTTAACTGCAAGGTCACAGAATGAGGAGCAAAAGTCTGGATTAAAACAGATTTATTTAACTCCAGGGGATATGTGCAAAATAGTACTGCTTGCTTTAAAGGATTTACAATGGGGCATGGGATCAAGGAGTAGTGGACCAAATGTGTACATCTAAGATAAGCCTATATTTACATAAATTGATAGGATACAGATTTAGAGGTTATTAATCTGAAGTCCATGGAGCTCCCCCTTCAGTGTTTAAAAATAGATTTTGGAGGGTTTGTAACCTCCTAAAATAGGAGTCAGCACATTTTTTTCTTAAAAGACCAGATAGTAATGATTTTAGACTTTGTAGGCCAAATGGTCTCTATGGCAAACATCCCTCTCTACCGTTGTAATGCAAAAACAGCCACAGATGATACACAAACAAGTGGGCAAGGCTGTATTCCAATAAAAGTGTATTTACAAAAACAAGCAGCTAGCTAGTAGGCTCTAAAACGGTATGCAAATTCTATTTGCACACGTGTATCCTTGTTTTCGTTGTTATTGGGAGAAAATCTCATAGCTTTCCCAAGCTTCTCAAGTAGGTTCAAAATCCAAGATGGCTAAGAACTGGTCCAAACGGTCTCCAAGGCCCTCTAAACTTAGACATTCCAGGATGATTCTACATGCCTTTCAATTAACACATTCTTTGGAAATTCTTTCTCCTTAGCAGGCACATTGGATAGATTCTGCTGTGAACTCTTAAGTAGACTGTAATTTCTGTCTGTTGAGAAGAAAACACAGGACATAGTACCATTTCAACCATTCCTGGCTTACCTGGCCGGATGATATTGGCTGAAACACAAAGACATTCCAGAGTGGATACAGCAACTCAGTCCTGCACCAGCTAGTCGGAGATTGGCTGAGGCTCCTTCCTTTTCGCAGAGACCACCTTCTGTGTTTTACTGAGCCTTTTCCACAGAAAGCAATCACTTTCCCGACCACTCTGATACACAGTTTGGATTCCTAAAGGCAGCCAGGGCTGCCCAGTTATGGTGTGGCGCAGAGGGATTTTGCCAGAATTATTTTCCTGATGGATCCCTGCTTCTGTTTGGAGACCCTCTCTCTGGAGAGGAAACATGGTTCTTCCTCAGGATTCCCAGTATCTTATCTACTGTCTGTGATTACTGCCTCCCACTCTATCGGACTTGTCTTCCCCTAACTAGCATCTTAGGTGGAGATGGCTAATTATATTCCATTATGTCCACCACAGAGCCTGGTACCATATTTTAGGTTATTAGCACTGAGATCCTTGAAAGCTACAGATAGTTTTAAATTCTGGCATTACTTTGGAAAAATCAAGGTAGTGACTATCCCGTCAACTTGAATAAAAAGCAGGATTGACTGCTTTGAATTGTAGAAAAAAGAGATTACATTAAGGCAAAAAATTACAAATGCCATGAATCATAATGTAGTTGTATTTATATTCCAGATTTCTGAGAATGGAGAACTGGACACAGGGTAAGAAGAGGGAGGGGAAAAAAATAGGAGGGCAGAAAGTGATGGTAGAAACTGGTAGAGGACAGCATGAAACAAAGGGAGCGGAGAGACAAAGAGCAGTGCAGAAGGGAAGGCTGGATGCAGGGGAAGCCTGTTCGCTCACCAGCTAGTGCTGGGCTGAAATTCAGTGTCATTAGGATGCAACCATTTCTCACAGCAAGTGCCCCCCAAAGGAGGAAATAAACCAGCAAATGAAAATAACGGAATATAAATCATTTAGTCAGTACCTACAGAGACTCTATTCCGTATTAGACTCCTGTATACATCACATCAGGATTAGTGTTAGCTCTCTGAAATGAAACATCAATAAGGGGACCACATGGTGCTGACTGCACCTCCAACCAACACTTCAGTTCAGCTTTAATTACCCTGCTCATCTGGCAGCAGCCCAGTGGCACGCACATAGAAATGGGTCACGGGAGGCCCGGGTTCTTGCCCTGCATTTGATGATGCGACCTTGTTTGGCCAAGCTCTGTGCCTCAGTCTCCTCACTTGTCAAATGTGAATAATAATTCCCTGCTCTGTTAATTTTACAAGATATTAGGAGGATGGAAAAACACATATATATACAGATATACTTGAAATACACATATATGTGTTTTATATATATGTAATCTTTTTTTCTAAAATATAAAGCAGTCAGTGCTGCTTTTTATTCAAGTTGATGGGAGAATCAATATCTGAGTTTTCAAAAGTAATGCCAGAATTTATATATATTGTGCTTCCCAGGTGGTGCAGTGGTAAAGAATCCATCTGCCAATGCGGGAGATGCAGAAAAAACGTGGGCTCTATCCCTGGGTCGGGAAGATTCCCTTGGAGTAGAAAATGGCAACCCAATCCAGTATTCTTGCTTGGGAAATCTCATGGACAGAGAAGCCTGGTGGGCTACAGTCCATGGGGGTCACCAAAGAGTTGGACACAGCTGAGCAACTGAGCATAGCACAAAGCATATATATATATATATATATATATATATATATATATATATACACACACACACACATACATATGCACATATACTTGGATGAGAATAAAATACCAGATAAATGTAAAATTGACCTTGTTCTTTTTACTTAACAAGGTACCAAGTAGGAGGAGGGGTGGGGCTGACAGCATTTTGCACAGAAGACTGGTGACTCAATAATATGTCTTTTTTTTCCCCTCAGTAATATCTGGTCTGGGATTATTACTGCTCACTCGATGTTTTTAGACATACTTCTCCCCTCAGAAATGCCAAAGGTGAAAAATACTACTCAACTGCTATAATTTGTCACCCTCGCTGCCTGAGCAAGACGTGCATAGACAGTTTAGTAATTAAGCTTTTCAACCCTGCATTGTATAGTTTTATTCCAGCAAAGGCTATATTTATCAGCTAACAAGTATTAAATCACCCCACTGCTCAAGCCGTTTCTCACTTGAATACGCTCCTTTCAAAACAGAGCAGATTTCCTTGACTGTGTTTGATTAATAAAAGTTCTTGTTTGGAAGTACTGTGGTGCTGTGTGGTCCTGTGGGAGCCCTTTTCCAAAAGGTACTGACCCGTATTTCTCAGGGGACTTGGCCACCTTGGCCCTGGGTCTTTTAGGACATCCTGGCCATCTGAATCTCATGGCCTCTGGGATGGCTTCTAGCACAAGACAGTTCCATATCTATTTCTATTTCTAAAGAGGAAGGGGTAAATGAAGATAGAGAACACAAGCTTTTGATACATTTTCTTTCCTTATTTGAGCATCAGGGAATTGGTCTGTTTCTATCAGAGATGGATCAAAATGCAAAATGAGTTTTCAAATGATTAAATCAGCAAAGTAACAATGACCTACATACTAAGCAGGGTTGTATATCTTTTCTCACATTGCTACAGTATTTTCTAAGCAAATGCACAATTATTAGGGAAGCACATTTCGAATGAACAGATATTAAAACTCATCAGTGGGATTCTCTGGTGGTCCAGTGGTTAAGCCTTTGCCTTCCAGTGCAGGGGGTGTGGGTTCGATCCCTGATCAGGGAGCTAAGATCCCACATGAGACATGGCCAAAACATAAAGCAGAACATAAAGCAGAAAGAATATCATGATAAATTCAATAAAGACTTTCAAAAATGGTTCACATTAAAAAACGTTTTAAATAAAAAATAACTCGTCCGTAATGGCTTAGCGTACTTTCTCTAAGCAACACATCCCATGTTTATAAATAATTTTTTCTTCTTTGGAATATAAACACTCTTGAAACAAATATAACATTGCTTTAAAGCTTTAGGATGCTTTCAGTCAGATGGCTCCAGAATTATATTAGTTAAAAACAAAACAGTTAATATATTGAATATATTTGCTACTGTATTTTAAGGATATAACCAAAAGAAAGACAAATGTTCATCAAATATAGGACAAATGATGAAAGAAATCTCAATATTTTTCTTTGTATCATAAAAGAGATCACATTAATTTCCCTTTTCCTTTCTATATTTTCAAAAATAAGTGACGTTAACCACACGTAGGCATTTCAGTTTTCCATCAATTGATCACAAGTAGGAGATGTATAAGAACATTCCATAGAAAAAACCCACTCTGTAGTTACATAAACAAGTTCTGCCCATGCCTGATAGTGGGCATGTCAGTGTGAGATTTTAAATACTACCAAGCTAAGGGGTCTTTTGTGGAACTTTTCTTAGTTTGAGAGACTGCAATGATCTGAGAGGCTGTGACGACTTCCTTCCTTTCAAAATGACAAAATGGAACTCACCAGTTTGCTTTCTAAATTAGCAACAAGTAGCTTGTTCAGAAAGCTGGGGATCAATTTCTCTCGAGCCAGCAAGTCATGGGTTGTCACTGATGCATGTGGGTGATATGCTGAAACGCTAAGTTGGCAAATATTGAACTATTTTAAGTGCATCTATTTTCTGGTTCAGTAAAAAATTTTTGTATTAAATTCATTAAACTTGACACAGTCTAAATGCCACAGCACACACTGGAGAGGGCATAAAAGTAACAGCACTAGCCGCAGGAGATAGCACACGGTAAAGATCAATATAATTCCTCTCAGCTTCTATTTAATTTTTATCTTTCCCATTAAGGCTGGATTTCTTAAGGTTAAGAAGTACTGTGTGACTCGGAAAGTCAAGTTGAATCTGGTTATTTTCTGAAAATTTGAAGAGACATTTCTTTGTCAGTCAAGTTGCCCTCCAAACTGCGTTCTTAGAGATGATGACATACGTGACCTACAATTCAGGAGCATTTAATAACTTGGAAGAGAAACGAGAAACAAAAATTACCCTTTGTTTCCACAGTGCAGAGAAATCTTGTAGCTCAGCAATTTGCAAAAATATCAAATCAATGATATACTTGAAGATTTATCACGATATCTTGATAAAGATTATTCTTTATTTGGGACTGAAATTTTCAAAAGGACAACAAAGGTCTTTGAACATGAACCGCTACTTGGATTTGACATAATTTGGAGGGAGAGCTCTTTGCTTTTTCTTAAGCACTGCTTTGCCTCCAACAAGGAGTGGGTAAACATGGCAATTCAGAAAAGTGGAGAAAGTATAAAGTACAAAGGATTTTTCATTCTTGTAGGAGTTGTAAGTACTGAAATTATAAAATTGATTTTATACTCCATGTGAAAAATAATAATCAGTAAAGAACAATTTTTTCCAGTAATTTCTCTCAACAAAAGAGAAAACAAAATAATCAATGACAGAAAATTGTGAAAACAAAAACCCCAAAGTACATGTGAAAAATAAGAATACAGGCAGTACTAAATATGATTCTTTAAAGCTTCCAGAACACATAAGGCGGAAGTTATGCAGCCGTCAAAGTTGGACTGAGTAAATCCATCCCCTCCACACACAAGAAAAGGCTGGAGATGAAGAGTCATTTGACCAAGACAGTTGGCAGCAGCATTTGTAACCTGAAAATATTAAAAAAGAAAAAAAAAAGAATTGCGATGACATTCAGTGCTCTGTTGTGCTATCATGTCAATGCCCACCTGGGGAAGCTTTCCTACCTGAAGAAATCAAGATGTTTTATAAAGAGCAAGGAAACTAGGTTAAGACTCCTAAACTTTCCCCCTTGCCCAAGTGTTTACAATGAATTCTTAAATGTTTACATTTTCAGTCATTTGATAAGATAATCAGAAGTGTATTGAACTTCAAACTTAATTGGTCACGATCTGCTAAATCAGTTGGAAGTACGGTGAAGTTTTTCATTAGGGGGAAATGAAATTCATGAAATCATTCCCCAAGTATTGAGAACCTGCTATATGCCAGACAAGGTGAACACAAAAGAGATTAAAAGGGTCATGTCTTTAAGGAGTTTCCAGTTCAGCAGAACTGCTGGCAGGTAAGGACTAAGACAGGGAGAAGGGCAAGGTGCTATAAAAACGCATGGGAGGAGGCCAGCATACTGGACAGAGAAAGTTTCAAAAGGGTGTGACTGGTCATTTCACTTGAGTTCTAGTGGAAACATCAAAATTTGCCAGGGAAGGAAGCAGGTATAAGGCTTTCCAGAGGGAAGGAGTAAGATGTGTAAATGTCCACAGCCAATGTGTGTGTGTGTGTGTGTGTGCGTGCGTGTGTGTGTGCATGTGTGTTGGGGGAGGAGATTGACTAGAAGAAGGAACATAACTGAGAGGTGAGATAAGAGGAATACTTTGTTTCAAACAAAGTCTACTTGGGCTTCTCAGTGGTAAAGAATCTGCCTGTAACACAGGAGACCCAGGTTCAACCTCTGGGTCAGGAAGACCCCCTCGAGAAGGAAACAGCAGCCCACTCCAGTGTTTTTTTCTTGGGGAATCCCATGGACAGAGTAACCTGGTGGGCTATAGTCCTTGGGGGTCACAAACAATCTAGTCCATGGGGCTGCAAAGACGAGGACACGATTTAGCAACTAAACAACAGCAACAAAGAACGGAGTACTGTTTATGCGCCAAAAAGGAGAATCAGCTGAGGTCTAGGACTTATTTTGTAGAACCAAGTTTATAATATTTGAAATGATGAAAAAGGCATAGAATTATTGGAAAAATTATTCTCTAAATTAGAATGTATGTTGCTAATAAACATTCACAGTGAGGGGAATGAGTGGGCAATTAATGTAATTATCTTGGATACTGGTGGTTTGGCTACTGAAGCACCAAAAACTCCCTAAAAAACCAAATTACTCAAAGCTATTATAAAGACAGTCTCACTTGGGACCACTTTCCTGCACAACTTCAGGGGGTGCATTTCACATAAACTACAACATGGCAGTTCTGGTCTCTCTCATACAGTGTTTTCATGAAGAGAAGCAGAATAAGACCCATGAGAATTTACTTGTTTAAAAATCACACCAAAAAATCAAGCAATATGATAAATGTTATTTGGATTATGGAGCCGATTTTGCTTCTTGATAGGTTGAGTTAGCATAATGCTTTTACAGTTTCTTAAAACCATAAAAACTTTACATAGATATTTTTATTTATATGCCATATTTTGTCTTTAAAAGGAGGTGGTACAATTATTTCCTTCTTGAATCACTAAAGATATGGACCTTTAAAGACCAGTATCACTCAGATACAAATGTAAAATGACCTAAGTATCATCTCACTTTTCTTGATCTCACTTGATAGCAATATCATTTATCACAGACATAGCAGATAATCTTTTAAAAATTAAGTCACAGTTTTAATTTATTATATTAAGTTATAGTTTCTCTCATGCCCTCCCAGGTTTTATTAAGTATAATTGGCAAATAAAAATTACATATACATTTAAGATGTACAAGTTGAGGTTATGACATGTATACATTGCAAAATAATCACAATAATCAAGCTAATTAATAAGATCTGTACTCTTAGCGAATTTCAAGTATACAATAGAGTATCAAAATTGTAGCCCACTCCAGTATTCTTGCCTGAAGAATTCCATGGGCAGAGGAGTCTAACAGGCTATAGTCCATGGGTCACAAAAGAGTCAGACACGACTGAGCGACTAGACAACAAATCATTAACGACAGTCACGCAGCTGCATTGTAGATCCCTAGAACTGACCCATCACATATAACTGAAACTCTGTACCCTTCAACCAACGTCTCCTTATTTCCCCCTCCCACCAGCCTCTGGCAATCACCATTCTACTCTCTGCTTCTATGCATTTGATTATTTTAGATTCCACACGTGAGATCATGCATTATTTGTCCTCCATAGCCGACAATCTTGAAATGGGCATAAAAGGTCTTTGAGTGGCTAAAATAGATAGGACATAGTGAGGACACTGAAGCACAGACTTGGGTGTTCCATCAGAGCTTTTAATATCCTGCTTTAGATGGAATGTTAGCAACTTGGATGATTTGATTTGTCAGTGAATCATGAAGGGAGGAAGAAAGCTGCTGGGTCCTATAAATACTATTGATTTTAGAATGTGACAATCCACAGTCTGAAAACAAGGGATGCTATAGAAACACTAAAAAACCCGACAGGGCTGGGGAAAAGCCTGGCAGTCTGCGGTCACTTAGTGTAGGGCAAATACCTCTCTGGCTCTTAATAGTTCCTGAGGGTGCCAGCTATTAGTTTTCCGGCAATGATCACTGCTACTGATGAAGGCCCCAATATTTAGGGACCAATTCTAACAGGCATAAAGTATTAATTGTTGCCATTTTTTGGATGCTCTCTGCATACCAAATGCCTTACACAGACACACATCCTACTTAATTCACATATCAACCTATGAGGTAGTTACTACTATTCTCATTTTATAGCTGAGACAGCTAAGACTCAGAGAGAGACTATTTCCTGCCCAAGAACAGAAGGCTTGGAAGTGAAGAAGCATTCAAACAGAGCAGAATTTCCCCTCCACCCCACCCTAGAAACATTCCCATAAAGATTTAAGTAAAAAAAAAAATGCGTTATCATCATGTGAAAAATTCACATAAATGGGATAATTCATTCACATATATATTAATACATAAACAGGTGTCTATGTATAATTTATATGTATGCACACACACACACACACACACATATATAATTCTCCATTCTTAGTAAAGTTTCCATACATTCCAGCCGGCATCCTGGTATAGATAAACTATGGTACTATTAAACATTACACAAGTGTTAAGCAGGAGGTAGCTTAAGAGAAAAAGCTCTGCCCAGGAGAGAGTGGGTAATTTATTGGTGCTGTGTAATTTCATTTGATGAGTGGTGAGTGCCAGATGCCAGATCACATGGCTGGAAAACTAGGCCACTGATTAGCCAGTCTGCAGTTGGGATGAAATCAATCTTGCTGCATTTAGGTGGATTCGCCCATTTTGCAATTACCCAATGAGGAAAATATGAAAACACGAAGGGTGTGCTTGCAAGCTCCTTCACCCAAGTGAAGCAGAGAGCCCTGCAGAGGAGGAACACGTAACAGTCAAAGCCACAATCTCTCACAGTAATGCAGTCTTTGGCTACGCTTCCAGCCACAGTGAGGAACCGCAGCTCAATGACTATGTTTAAGAGAGATGTCAGGGCTGAAACAACCCCTTGGGAATCCAGGATGCTTGCGCTCACATGTGTGCCGGGATGGGGTGGGGGGTCACAAAGAACTCACACTGCAGAAGCTGGTGCTCTGGGGTCACTAATGTAAGGTTTCTTTACAATTAGATGATGACTGGACTGGACATATGAATTTGAAGCAGAAAAAGCAGTTTTACATCCAAGTGATTTAAACCCATATGCGTTTTGTGACTCCTCTCTACCTGCTGAATAGAATGCAAACTTCTCAGCCCCCATCCCCCATGAAAGGCCCTTCATAACCTAATCTTCCCTCCATCCAAGCCTCCCCTCTTGCTGCTTCTCTCTTTTGCCTCGCATCCCATCTATATTCAAACTAAGGTTCTTCAAGCACATCCTTCTTTGTTGTGCTTCTGTGACTCTGAACAAGTCATTCTGCTTGGTGCTGTTGCATTGTTCTCTTTCTTTTCTGCCACCAAATTGCTCATCCTTCAAGAACTAGCACAAATGTCACCTGCTTAGAGGTCTTCTTGCTCTGCCGGGCATGGTAAGTGCCTTTTCAGCATGTTATTTGTATCTATTATGTTACTTGCTGTTTTGCACTATAATTATGTCCATGCCTGTCTCCCTTCTTAGACTGCATGCTCTGCAAAGTGGGGACTGTGATGCACTCATCTTTGTATCCAAGGCTGAAAGTGGTGCCTACCCCATAATAAGTGTGCAAAAAATGTTCATTGAGTTGTTAAAAAAAGATAGAATATTGTACACATAGTTGATCAAATGAAGGTCTTCATATGGAACCGGCTACATAAAACCCCACAGAGCTGGCAGAAGCTCAAATGGAAGAGCTATTGTATTTAGAAGGCTCTCAGTAATGATAAACATCTCTGTCAACTGCTGTCCGTGAATGTCTCCTATGTCATATGTTAAACTACACAAACTTGCTGATTCTGTAGGTCAGAAATGGTAAAATACTGTCAATTTTTATATGATTTAACATAATAGTTTTTTATATTGATTGTTAATTGTGAACAGTCACACAAAAAAAGTCCCTTGGGTATGAGAATGAAATTAAAGATGAAAAGAAAGAGGGAGGCAGACAAGTAGGCTAATGGTTATTTCCACAAAATTATAGACAAATAGCAAAAAAATTCAGTGACTCATGTGATAACGTACCTTCTCTCTTCCAAACTATGCCGACAGCTAAAGCTTGTCCTTGGACTGTCAGACATCTACCAATAAAATGATCTCACTGGTTTGGCCTACAGAGAGGCTATATTTTAGGGCGACCTGTTTCAGTTGGCAGTTCAGCCCATTTGGTAACTTAAAACCAACCATATGAGATACTACAATAGGTGATGTTCAAGTGAACAAGAAAATAACTAAGATCTCAGAAACTCTAATCCTAGAGGTGCAATCAACTTGAGAGAACTTAGACAACCTATGAAAAGTCAGGTTCTCTGCTGGGGCTTATTATGGATGTAAATATACTGCTTTTCACTGAATCTCAGTTCAGTTTAGTTCAGTTCAGTTGTTCAGTCGTGTCCGACTCTTTGCAACCCCATGCACGTCAGGACTCCCTGTCCACCACCAACTCCTGGAGTTCACCCAAACTCATGTCCATCTAGTTGGTGATGCCATCCAGCCATCTCATCCTCTGTCGTCCCCTTCTCCCCCTTCCCCCAATCCCTCCCAGCATTAGGGTCTTTTCCAGTGAGTCAACTCTTCCCATGAGGTGGCCAAAGTATTGGAGTTTCAGCTTCAGCATCAGTCCTTCCAATGAACACCCAGGACTGATCTCCTTTAGGATTTACTGGTTGGATCTCCTTACAGTCCAAGGGACTCTCAAGAGTCTTCTCCAACACCACAGTTCAAAAGCATCAATTCTTCAGTGCTCAGCCTTCTTCACAGTCCAAATCTCACATCCATACATGACCACTGGGAAAATCATAGCTTTGACTAGATGGACTTTGTTGGCAAAGTAATGTCTCTGCTTTTGAATATGCTATCTAGGTTGGTCATAATTTCTTTCCAAAGAGACTTTTCATTTTATGGCTGCAATCACCATCTGCAATGATTTTGGAGCCCCCCAAAATAAAGTCTGACACTGTTTCCATTGTTTCCCCATCTATTTCCCACGAAGTGATGGGACCAGATGCCATGATCTTCGTTTTCTGAATGTCGAGCTTTAAGCTAACTTTTTCACTCTCCTCAAGAGGCTTTTTCACTTTCTGCCATAAGGGTGGTGTCATCTGCATATCTGAGGTTATTGATATTTCTCCCAGCAATCTTGATTCCAGCTTGTGCTTCTTCCAGCCCAGTGTTTCTCATGATGTACTCTGCATAGAAGTTAAATAAGCAGGGTGACAATACACAGCCTTGATGTACTCCTTTTCCTATTTGGAACCAGCCTGTTGTTCCATATCCAATTAAAACTGTGGCTTCCTGATCTGCAAATAGGTTTCTCAAGAGGCAGGTCAGGTGGTCTGGTATTCCCATCTCTTTCAGAATTTTCCACAGTTGATTGTGATCCACACAGTCAAAGGCTTTAGCATAATCAATAAAGCAGAAATAGATGTTTTTTTGGAACTCTCTTGCTTTTTCCATGATCCAGAGGATGTTGGCAATTTGATCTCTGGTTCCTCTGCCTTCTCTAAAACCAGCTTGAACATCTGGAAGTTCATGGTTGATGTATTGCTGAAGCCTGGCTTGGAGAATTTTGAGCATTACTTTACTAGCATGTGAGATGAGTGCAATTGTGTAGTAGTTTGAGCATTCTTTGGCATTGCCTTTCTTTGGGATTGGAATGAAAACTGACCTTTTCCAGTCCTGTGGCCACTGCTGAGTTTTCCAAATTTGCTGGCATATTGAGTGCAGCACTTTCACAGCATCATCTTTCAGGATTTGAAATAGCTCAACTAGAATTCCATCACCTCCACTAGCTTTGTTTGTAGTGATGCTTTCTAAGACCCACTTGACGTCACATTCCAGATTGTCTCGCTCTAGGTGAGTGATCACACCATCGTGATCATCTGGGTTGTGAAGATCTTTTTTATATAGTTCTTCTGTGTATTCCTGCCACCTTTTCTTAAAATCTTCTGCCTCTGTTAGGTCCATACCATTTTTGTCCTTTATAGAGCCCATCTATGCATGAAATGTTCCCTTGGTATCTCTAATTTTTTTGAAGAGATCTCTAGTCTTTCCCATTCTGTTGTTTTCCTCTATTTCTTTGCATTGATCGCTGAGGAAGGCTTTCTTATTTCTCCTTGCTATTCTTCAGAACTCTGCATTCAAATGGGAATATCTTTCCTTTTCTCCTTTGCTTTTCACTTCTCTTCTTTTCACAGCTATTTGTAAGGCCTCCTCAGACAGCCATTTTGCTTTTTTGCATTTCTTTTCCATGGGGATGGTCTTGATCCCTGTCTCCTGTACCATGTCACGAACCTCCGTCCATCAGGCACTCTGTGTATCAGATCTAGTCCCTTAAATCTATTTGTCACTTCCACTGTATAATTATAAGGGATTTGATTTAGGTCATACCTTAGTGGTCTAGTGGTTTTCTCTTCTTTCTTCAATTTAAGTCTGAATTTGGCAATAAGGAGTTCATGGTCTGAGCCACAGTTAGCTCCCAGTCTTGTTTTTGCTGACTGTATAGAGCTTCTCCATCTCTGGCTGCAAATAATATAATCAATCTGATTTCAGTGTTGACCATCTGGTGATGTCAGGTGTAGAATCTTCTCGTGTTGTTGGAAGAGGGTCTTTGCTCTGACCAGTGTGTTCTCTTGGCAAAACTCTATTAGTCTTTGCCCTGCTTCCTTCCGTACACCAACGCCAAATTCGCCTGTTACTCCAGGTGTTTCTTGGAGAGGGCAATGGCACCCCACTCCAGTGTTCTTGCCTGGAGAATCCCAGGGATGGGAAAGCCTGGTGGGCTGCCGTCTTATGGGGTCGCACGGAGTCGGACACGACTGAAGTGACTTAGCAGCAGCAGTAGCAGCAGCAGCCAGTGTTGCTTGACTTCCTACTTTTGCATTCCAGTCCCCTAGAATGAAAAGGACATCTTTTGTGGGTGTTAGTTCTATAAGGTCTTGTAGGTCTTCATAGAACCGTTCAACTTCAGCTTCTTCAGCATTATTGGTTGGGGCGTAGGCTTGCATTACTGTGATATTGAATGGTTTGCCTTGGAAATGAACAGAGCATTCTGTCGTTTTTGAGATTGCATCCAAGTACTGCTTTTTGGACTCTTGTTGACCATGATGCCTACTCCATTTCTTCTAAGGGATTCCTGCCCACAGTATCTCAGGTACCATCAGTTGGAAGAGGCACCGATATTTTAGATATATGAATAATTAAAAAATGATGTTAGCGTAAATTTTATTTTATATTTACTAGAGAAGTTCTTTTAGAATTATCTACATGTAGATCTTTTGCAAACATAAAAAGGGAATAAGAGAGGAATAGATTGGTTGGCTTTTCCAAAAACTTCTTCATAATCAGAGTTGACTTTTGCGAAAAAAATTCTTTCACTCAGGGTGTCAATGTCCATGCTCTTCCCCCAACAATCGGTCCTCTGTGCTGCCTCGAGTGCTGGTCATGCAGCATTTCTCACAAGAGTAAACAGTCCACTAAATTGTCCTTGCTGGGGTTTTCCTCCAAGATGTTGACATCTGTTCTTCAGGTTCTGACTGTGTATTTTCTCAGTGGGAAAGAAAAGTTTTTAAGTAATCAGCAAGACATTATTTTCCCAAATGGTCCTTCTCTAGTGGTTCAGATGGTGAAGAATTCACCTGCAATGTGGGTAGACCAGGGTTCGATCCCTGGGTCTGGAAGATCCCCTCGAGGAGGAAAGGGCAACACACTCCAGTATCCTTGGCTGAAGAATCCCCATGGATAGTGGAGCCTGGTGGGTCACAGTCCATGGGGTCACAAAGAATTGGGTAAGACTGAGCAACTAACACATTTTATGCTGATGTCAATGGAAATGTTTGTTTACATGTTTATAGTGGTGGTCCCCCCCCGTTGGGCCACTAAAAATAACCAAGTTCACATGTGTGAAAACTTCACCCTACCTGTCCCCTTGATGGCATCTTACAACTGAGGAAATACAGCAAATAGTAAGTAGGGTAAGGGGAGCAGTATGGTGAAGACCCACGAGTTAGTAAAAGCATAACAAGTACAAAGATACTGAGTGGCAGGATCCTTTAAGCAGAGCCTTTTCAGGAAAGCAGCAGCATCTCAGTGGATGAGCATCCAAGGTCTTCGGCATTGGTAGTTTAAACTCTCCAATTTCCCAATTCACCCAAATGAGCCGCCTCAGGTGAAACTGACAGAGACAGACTGGTTACCACAGAATCGATTTGTTCATTTACAAAGGTAAATGTACCGATTCTAAAGCTGAATCTGGTTGTCTTCCCAGACCATTCATCTTAGCAGGCAAATTTCCTCAACTGTGTCACAGGTTACGGGGGTGACACAAGTGCGGTGCCGCCTGACAGACATCACTAATCGACTGTGGCATTTCTTCTCCGCTGAGCCCAGAGGTGGCTTCAGCATCCTTCTCACTTCATTGCTTCAGGCAGCCACTACCAGTCAATTGAAGCTGGCACTTGAGAGGAATCCTATATACCAATCCTGGATTACAAGATTACAGAGCAAACACGTAATTACAAATAAGAGAATTAAATATTCTTTACTGTTTTTTTTCCCTCTTTCCCCATTAAGCCAGGAGAGTCTGATGCACTGTCTTTGTCCAAAGCAGAGGTACTTCAATGCCAAGAATGAGAGTCACATCAGGAGCCATTTCCTCTAATGATGCTGGAAGTTCAATTCCAATTCCTTCTAATAACCTTCCAGTAGCCTCCTAGACCACTGCCCTTTCGTGGGTCACATCAGGGCTTTGACTGACGTGAAAATAAAATACAGATATTTTGACTACAAGATAGTTGTAGAAAACTAAACAACCATACTTCTATAAAACTGTGCATTACCAGTATCAGGGTTTGTAGGAAAATAGGTTGGCATAGCCAGCTCAGAACCTAACTACTGATACTAACAAAAACAATAACGTGAAGTGGCTAGCAATATTAACATTCTCCCAGACTCTGAATCTTGGAACATTTATGCATCCTAAACTCTGGGGCTTATGTTTTCTCCTTTGAGATGTAGGTCCTGAAGGGAAGTTGCTTCTAAAAGAGACCAGTTTGACCAAAATTAAAAATCTCCAGGATATAGCCTTCTTCATTAGTCCATCATTTTAGCAAAGGGGAAATGTCTTTGTGATTTTTCCATCAGTACTCCCACTTTTGCTGAAAAGCATAGCATAGTGCAAAATCCAGTGGTTCTTAAGGTCACTGTAGCTGCCACTATGGAACTAAAGGAAGATACTTCTGGAGATTTTCAGTTTTTTTCTTAAGGTTTTCCATATTTTCTGAGACTTTCTGTTTGCTTGTGAGAAAACGTACCCCAATCACTTGAAAACATCAACATGTGCAAAACCAATATGATTTCCCTGTGATGCTACTGATCTCCTATTTCTCAATTGCATTTGAAAGAATTTACATTAAGAAACCCTCTGGAGCTATAAAGGACTGTAGGTAATTTTATTGCTTTCTTATGTTACTCTACATTCCTAAGGGTCACTTTATTTAACCTTGATAAGCCTGAATTTTGACAGCAGATGGAGACTAAACCATCACCTGTGTTTTTGATACGCACAGTTTCTTTTATTTGATTTTTAATCAATTTCTATGTGTGAGGGTGACTCCTTAAACTGTCCTTGGATTTCAAGAAAATCTTACTGTGTTCTAGTTGTATGCTAACTTGATTGGGGCAGACTTCGAGTAATGATATCCTTGTGTTGGCATTTCCCCTGCCCATTGTGTGTGTGAGGTACTGACCACACTGTGACAGGAATAGCTAGGAGGCCTAAGATGGTATGGAGTTGATTCATACATTTCCTCATTTCCTGTACTCTGTTGCCAGTGTCAACCTGAACCCCTGCCATGGTACATAAACAGCAGAAATTGAATATTTGGTTAACTTATTCTTTTATAGTCCCTATGCAATGCTCAAAGGTAGTGGTTCTCAAAAGCCGATCTATGGCAATAAGAGAAAAATAAGAAGAATTATGAACTTTTTCATAGAGCAAAATGTATTCTACTTATAAACTGTTATCAGGTTCTATTGTTACTACATATTTTGGGGGGAGGGTTATTATTTTCATTAAATTCTTATAGCTATGTTTTGCTTTTTAAATTCTTAACTGCAGAATAAAAAGATAGCAATATTATACTGGTTCCCAAAATATTCAGAAGAATTTTACTGGTCCATGAAATAAACACACTTGGAGCCAGTGCTCTGGGGCGAGGTGCTTGATGTGGCTCGGAGCAGAGTCTCTGTCAGCCTGAGGAATGTCTCCCATAAAAGGGGTGTTGGGGGGCAGCAAAGGTCAGTTTCAAAAAAACATCAATAATCTCAAGTAACACTGGACAACCTTAGTTTGGACTTGGTGAGTGGATGAGTAATTTTAACAGATGGAATAAAACCTTGTGTAAAACTTACTTCCCAGAAACTTGCACAACCTCCCTATGATACAAATATTAATCAGGACAGACCTAGAATCTGGGTAAAACATTGTTTGTTTGTTTATCTGAAGTGAAATATTCAGGGAGTAACCATAAAAGGTGGAGCAAAGGAGGAACTGGGGGAGGAAGATTTAAACAAATGTGGGATAAATACCTACTTTCAAATTGCAAGCACCTAGAAGGTAAATGTGGTTTGTATTGATTCTCTGTTTATATCTCTCCATTCTTACCATATTCCCAAGGCATTGATTATAAGCATTTACCATATGCCTGTTTACAAAAAGAGAGAGAAATATAAATAAATGAAGGCGAGACCATAACTTACACTGATGTCAATGGAAATGCTTGTTTACATATTTATAGATGGGAAGCTAGTCCAGGCACTCTGAAAATGATGAGACTTCAGTGTTATGCCAATAGTGAAAAATACTATTGACCCCCTAAGTAAATTTCTGTGATACAGGAAAGGGACACCTGAGAAATGAAAATCGAAATACAGACTTCATTTTAACAGCACAGAATGTTTTCTATTGGCCAAATTAAAAATGTACTACGTTTATCCTTTTCTCTCTCCCTTTTTTAAAGTTCCTCTGGGGTTTGATAGAAAGGCAGTAAAATGTTGATTCCTCTTGATTCCTCTACACTTAACTCACCAAATAACAATTTGGTAAGAGATATCTGATGTTTAAAAAGTCTTCTGAGTCCTCAGAAGTAGAGAGCTATGGGGACTGGGTTTTAGTCATTTTTGTATTTCCAGCACCTCTATTTACATCTTCTTTGTACATGGTTGGTGTTGCTCAAAGGCTCTATGCACATGGGCCAACAAAAAACTGACTCAAATTTTGAAAGATTTAAATTCTCAGGGTTCAGGTGGTCTTTTACATCTGGCGGAGATTTTTCCTTTATGAAAATAACTTCCCTTGGTTTCTCAGTCTCTGAGTTTTTCTTTTACGTTCTGTGTCATCGCACCTCCCCATTCTAACTCTGTCCTTGAGCAACGCCATTGTCCAGGAAACAAGTATTCTGATGTCTGTAATCCTTGTGCTAACACTTATGTTGAAACTCCCAGAAAGCTGAATTCTCTACCGCTAGCTCACTTTTTGCAGAGTCCAGGCAAAGGCACTAGGAACACATGATCAGTCTGAATTTCAAATAGGTAGCAAAGGTGGTTTCTTTCCCAGATGATTCACCCTCATCTCATAAAATGCCATTGCACAGAAAATACTTTGAAAGTATGTAAAATGGAACTAGCTGAGTGTATATGTGTGAATGTCTATACGTGTGTATAATGGGATATATAGATGTTTGCCTTTATTTAAAAAGATGGAGACCACAGTGACCAATCCATGCTATTATCATAGTTTATAGCTAAACTGCAGTGAGCCTGCACAGACATAAAGTCTAAATAACCCTTTAAATAATTTTTTCCCTCATGAGATGGTAAATACATTCTTAAAAGCTATAGATGTCACAGAGGGGAAAAAAAAAAGCTACATTTTTTTCTGGATGACCTAGCCAATTTACATCTAATTTTTTTAAAAAATCTTTTAAAAATTCTTACTTAGGAGAATCAGCTCTCCATGTGCAGATTTTTTGTGGCGCAGCCAGATATTGCAGACATATGGGATATATCTGTTATATTCTTAAGAAAAGTGTTGATAAGAATTATTTCTAACCATATACTGCATAGTACGGAAGATAAGTGATACTCAGAACTGGGAAAATGATGATAAATTCAGGGTGCTGATATACCATTTAATCTATTTTTATATGCATCTCCTTAAAAAATATTGTACCTCTTTTGGCCACTGGTGTTTCAGGCTCTCAGATTTATCTTATACTATGCTATAGTACTTAATATTCATAAAGAGCTTTATCAACACGGTGATTTCCTGCAGAGACGGTACATTTTTAATTGGTTCTTATGTGTTATGTGCATCATCTCATCTTGCCTCTGTTCTACTCATCTCTCCAATGTTCTATTATATTTAATGGTGATTTCATAAGCCTGTTTCTTTGTTGTGCTTTAGGGAAAGTCTTGCTTGTATTTTGGGATTCTGGCTACAGAGCTCTGTATCTGGTACACAGAGAGCTGCTGTAAAATTACTATTGGTTGGAATACTCTAGGTGTGAAGAAAGTGATGTGGTTTGGTCAATTCTCAGTGGAGCTTTTCTCTTTATTGGTATTTGTCTATTCTATTTTAATAAACCACTGGGTAGATGCAGGCAGAATGTGCCACAAATCAATTATATGGTCCATGCAGCAGCTTTAGTGCGCTCAAACTGCAAAAGAACATACTTTGCTGAAATTGTATATTCAATTGCTGAAGTCTACATTGAATCCTTTCAGATCTATTCTGACTTTTAAAGTCCTGAAAACACTGGAGCAGTCTATTTTGATGAGGACTTGTTCAGAACAAGCACACAATAAAGAATGAGATACTGTTTTCTCTAGTACGGTGGCAGTAATAATAGACAAAACAACAGTCGTGGGACATTTCCCTTTAGAGTTTTTAATTGAATAGAAAATTATTCGGTCCTTCAGCAAGTTTTAGTACATTCATTTATTAGCTCTTCAAATATCTGCTGTGTTCATAGTAGTTGCTGAGCACTGTGTAAGGTGTGAGGATAGACAAACCAGTTCCTAAGTTACAAGGTGATTTAATGGACTTGCATTCTTTGGTTTCATTTAAATATAATGCTGCGTCACTCTCTCTCAAATGATACCATTGTTTAGGTTCCTAGGATGCACAGGGCCCAGAATGCTTTCGATTTTGAATTAAGAAACTTAAAATCATCTTTCCTACTCAACTGAACTTAATCACCACTTCTCGCTCAGCTGTGTCCGACTCTTTGCAACCCCATGGACTGTAGTCTACCAGGCTCCTCTGTCCATGGGATTTTCCAGGCAAGAATACTGGAGTGGGTCGCCATTTCCTTCTCCAGAGGATCTTCCTGACCCAGGGATCGAACCCAGGTCTCCCATGTTGTAGGCAGACACTTTACCGTCTGAGCCACCAGGAAAGTTTCCATTTAAATTAATAACTGCTTAATTTCCAACTAATTCAATCCTCCATCCCTTCTCCCATCCTCTTCTCCTTCTTCTTTTTCTTGACAATCCAGAAGTATGACCATTATTTCTCTCTGGTTCTCATTCATGCTGAATAAATCCAATAGCCTTTTGTTTGGGTTGAGCAATTATGGGGAAAATACTGCAGCCATTTTGACTTTTGCATCTAGAAAACAACCTTCTTTCTACTTTTAATATGGTGAAAATAAAAGGTTCAATGCTTGTGCTCCTAAGACAATAGTTGAGGATAAAGAAACAAGTGGATTTTAAAGTCAACTGAATTGAGGTGTAATTTACAATACAGTAAAATTCACCCTTTTTATGTGTACTGTTTCATAAGTTGTGACAATATACTGAGTTGTGTAACTACCTCTATAAAACACTACAGAGAATGTTCTCATCAGTTTCCACCTAATTCCCCTGTGCCGCTTTGTGGTTAACACCAGCCGGCCAATCACAGCCCCGGCAACAGTGTTCTGTTCCTACAGTTTTGTCCATTCCAGAAAGTCACACAAATATTTAGAATAATACAGTATGTGGCCTTCTTTTTTCACTTAGGTAATACTTCTGAGACTCACTCATGCTGTTGCAGATATTAGTAGTCTGTTGCATGTTATTACAGAGTAGTTTTGCATTTATGGATGTGCAACAGTTTGCCCATTTATCAGGTGATGGCTAGTTAGGGTGTTTCCAGTTTGGGACTACTATTAATAAAGTTGCTATAAATTCTTGTCTATATATGTTTTGATGTAGATTTATGGCTTCATTTCTCTTGGGTAAATTCCTAAAAGTAGAGTTTCTGGGTCATATGGTAAGTGTATATTTAACTTTGTAAGGAACAGTGGAACTGTCTTCCTCAGGGGCTATGCCATGCTGCACTCCCATGGTGATATGTGAGAATCACCACATCCATGCCAGTATTTGGTATCTTCAGAGTTTTTGATACGAGGCATTCGAGTAGGTGTGTCAGGGTATCTCATTGTCATTTTACTTTGCATATCCCCAAGGACCAGTGATGTTCACCAGTGATGATATTTTTGTGTGCTTGCTTGTCATCCATATCTCTTCCTTGGTTTGTGGGTTTATAATATACAACAAGAAATTTAGCATTAGTAATAGCCACTGGCGAACGTTAACCTGTTTTCTGTCTCTATGAATTTGCCTCTTCTGGATATTTCACATATGCTGTATCATTCAAGAAGAGACCTTCACGTCTGGTTTCTTTCACTCAGTCTAATATTTTCACGGTTCATCCATGCTGAAGCACGTACCAACCTCACTGCTTTTCACAGCTGAATGATATTCCATCTTATGGGTATACCACACTTTGTTTTTTTTTTTTGTTCATCAGTTGATGGACATTTGGGTTATTTCTACCTTTGGCTATTCTGCATAATGCTGCTGTGAACATTGTGTACATGGTTTTATTTGAACACATGTTCTCAACTCTTTGGGGTATATATCTAGGATTGGAATAGCTTGATCAAATTATAATTTTACATTTATTTTATCGAGGAACTGCTAAACTGTTTTACACAGTGGCTAAACCACTTTATATTCCCTACAAGTACTCCGCTTTCTCTACATCTTCACCCAAACTTAGTTTTCTTTTTTTAAAAAATATAGCCATCATAGCAGATGTGAAATGGTATCTCATTTGGCTTTAATTTGCATTTCCCTAGCTCAGCAGTAAAGAATCTGCCTGCCAATGCAGGAGACACAGGTTTGATCCCTGGGTCAGGAAGATCCCCTGGAGAAGGAAATGGCAACTCACTTCAGTACTCTTGTCTGGAAAATCCCATGGATAGAGTAGCCTGGTAGACTGCAGTCCATAGGGTTGCAAGAGTCAAACGTGATTTAGTGACTAAACAACAAGAACAACAACAATTACTAAGGATATGGGATGTCTTTTGATGTGCTCATTGGCCATTTATATTTTTAGGGGGGAGGAGTCCTATTCCAGTCCTTTGCCCATTTTCAACTGGACTGTTTGACTTTTTGTTGTTAAGTTATTGAGTTCTTTGTATATTCTGGATAGTAGACACTTCTCAGATAAGTGATTCACAAATATTTTCTCCTATTCTATGGCCTGTCTTTCCACTTCCTTGCTAATCCTTCTATGCACACACAGTTTGAATTTTGATGAAGTCCAAATTTTCTACTTGTTTTTTTTATTACTTATGATTTTGGTGCTATATCTAAGAAATCACTGTCAGATACAGTCATAAAGATTTACCCCTATGTTTTCTTCTAAGACTTTTATGTTTTTAGCTTGTATAATTATGTTTTCAATCCATATTAGGTGGATTTTGCATGTGGTGTGAGGTAAGGATCTAACTTCATTCTTTCATATATGGATATTCTGTTGTTCCAGCACAGTATGTTGAAAAGACTATTCGTTTCCCATTGAATGTTTTTGGGAACATTGTCAGAAATCAGCTCATCATAGGTATAGCATTTTTGGGATCTCAATTCTATTCCATTGATTTATATGTCTATTCTTATATTGTTACAATACTTTAATTATGGTAGCTTTGTATAATAGCAAGTTTGGAAATCAGAAAGTGTGAGTCCTCTAGCTTTATTCTTTTTCAAGATTGTCTTGGCTATTTGGGGTCCCTTGCAACTCTGTATGAATTTTTGGATTAGCTTTTCCATTTCTGCAAAGGCCATTGGGATTTTGATAGTAGCTTAGTTGCTAAGTTGTATTCAACTCTTGCGACCTCATGGACTGTAGGCAGTTAGGTTCCTCTGTCCATGGAGTTTTCCAGGCAAGAATACTGGGGTGGGTTGTCATTTACTTTCCCAGGGATTTTGATAGAGACTGTAATAAATTTGTAGATCATTTTGGGTAATATTGCCATTAAAAAATACTGAGTTTTATGATCTATGAATTTGGGATGATTTTTATTTATTTATTTATTTATTTATTTTGAATTTCTTGGAATGCCCTCTTCTGAGGTCTTTATTATTTTTTTAATTTTTATTTTTTTAATTTTTATTTATTTAAGTCCTCTTTAACTTCTTTCAACAATGCTTTGTAGTTTTCACTGCAGAACTCTTATGCCGCCATGGTTAAATTCACACCTCTTCTTCAGCGAAGTAGCCTTTCAAATAGTTTGCCTAGCTTTAAATAACAGGGCCATTTGTTTTCTTATTTCTGACTTCTGAGAATTCTTCATATATTCTGGATACCAATCTCTTATCAGATATATGTTTTTGCAAACATTTTCTCCAAGTCTGTAGCTTGTTTTGTCATTTCCTTAACAGTATCTTTCAAAGCATTTAAAATTTTGATCAAGCATAATTTATCAATTTATTCTTTATGGTTTGCGCTTTGTGTATCCTAAGAAATGTTTGCCAAACCAAAGATCATAAAGATTTTCTCCTATGTTTTTATCTAGAAGTTTCATAGTTTGATGTTTTATAATGTTTTATATAGGTCTATGATTTATTTTTAGTTAATTTTTTGTATACAGTGTGAACCTTGAACTTTTTTACCTAAAGTGACATGTTCAATTTCTATTTTTCTGTTCACTCATTGCATTGTGTTAGGCAAAACTATCAATTTGAACTTCAGTTTCCTCATTTAAACCAAGTTAGAAATATTTACTTCCTGATCTGTCAGAATTGTTGTGAAGATCAAATGAAAACAAGCATAAAATTACTTTCTAAACTCAGAGTATAAATGTTAACTATTATTATTTCTAACATCAGCCAACAGAATGATGGCATAAGAATGTGTCATAATTGGAAGAAAGCCAGGTCTAAATTACCAGTAGCAGAGCGAGTGTTTAAAAACACTAACTTTTAGGCTGTCTTCATTTTTTTTTTTTCATTCTTTTTCTATATTCTGTTCTGCAGTAGTGATTTCCACCATTCTGTCTTCCAGGTCACTTATCCATTCTTCTGCCTCAGTTATTCTGCTACTGATTCCTTCTAGTGCACTGCTCATCTCTGTTTGTCCTTTAGTTTTTCCTAGGTCTTTGGTAAACATTTCTTGCATCTTTTCCATTCTTCTTCCAAGATCCTGGATCATCTTCACTATAATTATTCTGAATTCTTTTTCTGGAAGATTGCCTATCTTTACTTCACTTAGTTGTTTTCCTGGGGTTTTATCTTGTCCCTTCATCTGGGACATGACTCTGCTTTTTCATTCTGATTAACTTTCCGTGATGTGGTTTTCATTCTGGCTGCTGTTAGACTGTGGTTCTTCTTGCTTCTTCTGGCTGCACTAAAAAAACACTAACTTTTAAGGAGACCTCTGTTTGAATTTCATTTTTGCCACTTCCTAGTGGAAGAGCCTCACAAAGGGCTCTGCGCTCTCAACTTCTTAACTTTCTGACCTTTGCAATTGGGAAGGAGTAAAAACCTCCATGGGGTGGAGATGAAGTGAGTTACACAAAGGGTAGGGGATTGATAACTGGTATTTGAGAAAGAGAGGGAGAGGATGATTATGCATGTACACTAATAAAATGATGATGCAGACTGTCATAGTTTATATGAATGTTATAACAGTTGATGGCAGTTCAGTTTAGTTGCTGAGTCGTGTATGACTTTGTGATGCCATGGACTGCAGCACACCAGGCCTCTCTGTCCATCACCAACTTCTGGAGTTTACTCAAACTCATGTCCATTGAGTCAGTGATGCCATCCAACCATCTCACCCTCTGTCGTCCCCTTTTCTTCCTGCCCTCAATCTTCCTTAGCATCAGGGTCTTTTCAAATAAGTCAGCTCTTTGCATGAGGTAGCCTAAGTATTGGAGTTTCAGCTTCAGCATCAGTCCTTCCAATGAATATTCAGGACTGATTTCCTTTAGGATGGACTGGTTGGATCTCCTTATAGTCCAATGGACTCTCAAGAGTCTTCTCCAACACCACAGTTCAAAAGCATCAATTCTTTGGTGCTCAGCTTTCTTTATAGTCCAACTCTCATATCCATACATGACTACTGGAAAAACCATAGCTTTGATTAGATGGACCTTTGTTGGCAAAATAATGTCTCTGCTTTTTAATATGTTGTCTGGGTTGGTCATAACTTTTCCTCAAAGGAGCAAGTGTCTTTTAATTTCATGCATACATTCACCATCTGCAGTGATTTTGGAGCCCCCAGAATAAAGTCTGTCATGGTTTCCACTGTTCCCCCATCATGAATTGATGGGACCAGATGCCATGATCTTAGTTTTCTGAATGTTGAGCTTTAAGCCAACTTTTTCACTCTCCTCTTTCACTCTCATCAAGAGGTTTTTTAGTTCCTCTTCACTTTCTGCCATAAGGGTGGTGTCATCTGCATATCTGAGGTTATTGATATTTCTTCCGGCAGTCTTGATTCCAGCTTCTGCTTCATCCAGCCCAGCATTGCTCATGATGTACTCTGTATATAAGTTAAATAAGCAGGGTGATAATACACAGTCTTAACGTACTTCTTTCCCTATTTGGAACCAGTCTGTTTTTCCATGTCCAGTTCTAACTGTTGCTTCTTGACCCGCATACAGATTTCTCAAGAGGCATGTCAAGTGGTCTGGTATTCCTATCTCTTTAAGGCAAGATCAAGGTAAAAAGCAAGAATGTATCCTGTACTGTCTTGGAACTGGGAAAGTGTACACATTGTTAGAACATCATTCCAACATCATTTCCTTTGCCTCTCTGGCTCCATCTTGTAGGATTTAGCTCAGGTGACATTTTCTTCTAAGAAGGTATTTATTACCATTTTCTCCTCAAATCTGCTCTGTGTTCACACAATACATTGTTTTTCCTTTTCCTAGAAGAAAATGCACCATATAATGATTATCTGCTTATTGGTCAGTTTTGCTGATTATATGGGAAAGTCCTTGAATGAATGGAGTTGTCTTTGAGTCTACAGAATCCAGTATAATGTCTGGCGTACAGTAGAAACCAATTGCTGACATTGTTGAAAGTCACTCAATCGTGTCCAACTCTTTGTGACCCCATGAGCTATATAGTTCATGGAATTCTCCAGGTCAGAATACTGGAGTGGGTAGCCTTTCCTTTCTCCAGGGGATCTTCCCAACCCAGGGATAGAACCTAGGTTTCCCACATTGCAGGCAGATTCTTTACCAGCTGAGCCACAAGGGAAGCCCATGAAACTCAATAAATGTCAGCTAAATGAAAAGCTGAATATATATTACTAATTTCCAATATGGGTATAAATAGCTTTTGTCAACTGAACTTTTTAGTTCAGCTTGTTAGTTCAGAGAATAATACTGAGGTCCACTATGCACAGACCAAGTGGACTTCCCTTTATAGAACAGAGCCATGTATAATAACATCCATCATTCAGTTTTCAGTAGTAATACTGGGTGCAGATGAAGATATGTTGCATTTGTCCAAGAAAAATGATACAGATTCATTTTTAAAGTTTCCTACAAAGTACTGCTGTTCAAAATAATTAGTTTTTCTGAAAAAGTGTGATGCTGACTACATGGCAGGGTAAGTTCCTTCCATAAGTGTTTGAAAAAAGTGATTTAATTAAACTTACATGTGTTAAAACATTTAATAGCTCATATAATGTGAGATTTTATGAAAAGGGGAAATATCTGCCCATATAAATGCCAATTAAACTGTGACTGAACATCCCTAATTTAATGATCAGAATTTCTCAGCTGATGATCTCATACATACGTAGCTACCTCATAATAAAGTGAAGCAACGGGTTAGTTCTGTACCAGTGAGAAAGAGGTGAGAGATTACTCAGTGGAATGCTTAGGACTGACCCGTGTTAGATCTCCTGCTCTTGGCAGACTGGGTCATTCCATAGCCTACCAACCCCAAAGGGCCTGTTTCCGCTCTCCATGGCTTACCATAAACTTATGCACAGAAGCAAGAGTACTCTTGAGGTCATAATTTCAGGCAGGAAATTTTAACTCATGGTATAAATTGTGTTAAATTACCAGACACTGGACAATGTGTAAGTTAGCTTAGGAATGAATGGCATGAAACTGAAAAACCTATAAGCTGAAAAAAACTGATAAGAGTTCCTTGTGTCCACAGGGATCCATCACTTTTATGTCACCTTGTTCTGATGTTAATAGTCCCTATGGTATGACTTAGCATCATAGCCCCTGAAGTTGAGTCAGTCCTGAAATATCCTTGTCCAGAAATATCTGTGTATGTAAAAAGAGAAAGGAGAAAAGACAGAGACTCTGAAAAGACAAGGGAGTGAGTAAGAAAAAAAAAGAAGTGCGGCAGCATGCATGAAGAAAGGTACCAGAAAAGAGCTTATCTACTAAGAAATACCAGAGAATCACCTTCACCCACCTCCTCTCTTCCTCTTCCTTTTGCTATTCTTATATAGCAATAATGGAGAACTTGCCTTGTACGAGTGTTACAGTAAATGTTTCCTACTGTGCTCTCTCCTTTCATTCTGACCATTATGAGGGGTCATTCTCTTCTTACGAGGGAGGTTCAGTTGTACCATTTACAGATGGGCTTATAGTCTAGCTTACTCAAAGGCACAGGGAGAACTGAGGTCTATCTGACTCCAAAGCCCAAAGTCGTAATCACCCCACATTAAATAAATTATCCAACAACATATCTAATGTACTTTAACTGATAAACACAATTGACTTTTGTCTTTCAAAGCACTTATTCTAGAAGGCCATATGATTAAATCCGTAGTGATACACTGGCCAGCATCTTTTAGGGTAGGAGCTTTTAGAATGAGCTACTGGACACATTAACACAGATAAACACAAGCAGTTATATCTCTTTAGTTATATAAAAACATTTAAGAAAATTGTCAAGATTGCCCATCTACTTTACTAAAAAGTTATATGTCCAAATGCCTTCAGTTGTTTCTGAAACATTAAATTCAAGCTCACCTTTCAAAGACCTGATTGAACTGAGTACATGCTGAAGAATAAGTGTCAGGATTTTTTTGCAACCCAATCTGGCTGCAATAAGGGTGTGGCTTATTAGGGTGACTGACTATGTTGAAAGGGACACTCGTTTGAATTTATAGTCTTGGTATATTCATACAATCAATCAGTCACTGCTTTTCAGTTTGATCCTACCACAGAGAAGACAGTGAGGCAGATATGACAGAAAATGTGTAAGAAAGAAAAAAAAAAAAGGAACTATCAATTACTACCTGACCTTCCAACGCTGAAATAAGACACAGCTACCGGTCAGAAATTCATCTCATAAGGGAATAATGTAAATATGTAGGTGATTTCAGGCTCTACTATGTATACACACCCCACCACCCTATCCCACCAAACACAAACCTCTTAAGAAAAATTCTGGCCTAAAGTTGTCACCTATTTCCTCTTTTATTTTTTCCAACTTCTGGGCAGTACTATGCCAACCAAAGTAATCAACTGGGGGAGACCTGTGGAAGCCAAAATGGGGAATTTGCATTGACAAGTTCTTAGATTTTCCTTCTAGGAGAGGGGAAAACATCAAGTCAAAAATGAAGAATGTGAGTGCAAGGATGAAGAAAGGAAAGAAAAAAGAAAAGCCTACATGGCTGATAATTGGAAAACTCTGTGGAAAACTAGAGTTAAGGTGCAAAAAGTTTTGAGGGAGCTTATAGAAGTGAGATATATAAGGAATGAGAAGAGAAACTTCAAAAAGTACTGCTAAGGATAACGAATTTTGGATATCTTTAAAGATCTATAAAAAATACTAGTAGAGATGATAATTATTTTACATTCCTTTAGACTGCTGAATTTTGTTTCTTTGACTAGAACACAAGACTGGGCTATAAGGGATTCTTGATTTATTTGGGTTATAGGAGAATAACATTTACAGCAGGTGTTCTTAATGCTGGACTTGTGGGAGGCATTTTAGGTTGTTTGTAATTTTAGTTACTTCATAATTAGATGCAACTTTGTGTTTATGTGTACATGTATATTTTGAAAGGCTGTGCATCTTCATATTCATGGTTTTGATGAGGTTCTTAAAGAGTTCATGATCCTTCTTAAAGAATATAAAAGGGTTCACATTGAGCAGAGAGAAAGTACAGACTCAGGGCAAAAGACCAAGTGAAGAAATGGAACTACAGAAGAGAACAATTCTAATTTCACAGCAAGAGTTTAATAGGCTAGTCCAAATCCATTTATTTTTGCCAAAGATACCAAAGCATTCATTTACCACCTGACTCTCCTTTTCCCCTACCCCTAAATTCCCCTCTTGACGTCCATGGTGTTTGAAATGCATTCAGTGATTATTTTATTTTTTTTACAAAAGAGTAATCCATGAATGTGCTACGTGACAAAAAAGGCATTGAAATATTCAGAAACTACAGAAATATGGGGTAAAGTTAGAGTTAAACTCACAAGCAAATCATACTTTTATAGTAAATGTATAAAATTATAGTAGTTTGGGAAAGACATCATGATAGACTCTGAAACAAAGGGAAGCACAGCGAATAATAGTGGTGAGAGGATTAGGGTTATCAAACTGGTTAAGTGGCCCCTGTCAATGTACACGGAAGTTGTTTTCAGTTATTACTCTTCTGCTGAGAGGATTAATATATCATACTTGTTACAGAAATCTTAATTCAATTATCACAGCTTAGGCATCAAGGTATATTAACTGGGTAAACATTTAAATGATGGAAAGGGGAGGAACTGAGAATCACGAAAAATCTGCCATTGCTTTGCTGCGTTTGTCTGAACCACCTACTCATGTGTTTTATTCAAACCCCAAATGGGAAGCACAGAGCAGCCCCATTAAGTCTTTCAAACACACCTTCTTTCTTCATCTGCCTCCTTCCTTAATAGCAGCACCCGCTAGAAAGCAGTGCTATCCTACTCAAGGCAAAAAAATGTAGTGTCTTAGGAGAAGGCTTTCAGCAAAGATCAGTCTCTAGAATTCCATGGACAGAGTATTAGATGTGACCTAGGCATTTGTTATATGCTCATGGAATAAATGAGTAAACAAATGAATAAATGAACAACCATCTTTCACTGCCCTGACCCACCCCACCCCATCCCACCCCCCGGGCCCTGCCCCCATGGATGTAAGACAGTAGAGGCAGCAGAAGGCCTCGAGAGCCACATCAGGAAACATAAAATGGACTCTACACAAAATACTCCCTTACCTCTTTCAGAAAGCAGTCACTTCCAGAAAGTGGCTTGAGCCTTAAAGGGCTGGTGCTCTCCCTAGAGGTTTTATTAGAGGGGCAGGCAACACTGCCTCATAAAGGAATCTGCCAAAGAATTCTGGGGGAAGGAAGGTTATGACAGGCAGAAGTAAGGCTCCCCTCCTGTGGATCAGCTGGTAAAGAATCCACTTGCAATGCAGGAGACCTGGGTTTGATCCCTTGGTTGGGAAGATCCCCTGGAGAAGGGAAAGGCTACCCACTCCAGTATTCTGACCTGGAGAATTCCATGGACTGTATAGTTCATGGTGTTGCAAAGAGTCGGACAGTACTGAGCAACTTTCACTTCACTTCACTTGCTATGTAAAACATCTAGCTTCAAATTATATCAACAAGATTATTTCCGTGTTTTCTTTTTCAGACCAACCTAAGATTAAGTTAACTATCATTTAAAGACATTGGCTATTGAGATTTGAAAATGTTGTTTTAAAAGGAAGAAGTCTTCTAAAGTGACCATGATGTGTTTAAGTAAATATTTTCCTGAAAGGTTCACTGTATAATTTAACTTGAGAAGATATGGGTAAACACATAGAACTGCTGCAATATTTTAGGAAGTAATTTACCATTTCCTTTGATTTTGGAAAGTCCTTTAAAATATACAAAATCTGTTGCGATTTCTCCCAACTACTTTTTCTAAAGGGTTCACAGCTCTAGTAACAAATAGTGCTTATAAAGCAGGTAATCAATGTGCTAGGAAATCTTAGGAAAAATAGACAAGTCACTGGTTCCTTTTCCCTCTGCTCCACTGTCCTCACACGACTTGACAACTGAGTTTACAGATCAATACTTTTTCTCTGAATACTCAGAAACTTCTGTTGGAATATACAGAGGATTTTCAGAAAAGTCAGCATTTACTTAGTGTAAAGAGTTTTTAAAGTTTGAACTAGTAGACTGATCAGCAGGTTTATCTAATCCTGAAAAAAACAGCTCAACTAGCTGATCTATTCATTTTTCATTCATCATTCATACCTGATCTATTCAGGTATTCATTTCTCTCTCCCAAACAGCTCTACTGGCAGCAGTCAAAACCAAAGTGGGAACTTAATAAAAATGAAAATTGTGGTAGCAAAATATACTTACAAGGTTAATTTGACATATTGCAAAAAATTTGGGAGGTTATAGTGGTTTCTATATAACCACAGTACTGATTTAGAAAAACCTCAGAGAAACAGCTGCATTTTGATACATAACCTGCCTTGCCTGCATAAGAAACCCCAGATTTTCAGGTTATACAAGTCTAGATGCGAGAATTTGAACATAACATTGGAGAAAATTATATATGTCTCTTACTGAGAAATAACAGGATAATAAAAACTTACATGTAAACTTCTCTGTTAGGCAAATGCATATTTGCTCCCAAGATCACGTTAATTTATTTCACTGCTGCTGCTGCTAAGTCGCTTCAGTCGTGTCCGACTCTGTGTGACCCCATAGACGGCAGCCCACCAGGCTCCCCGTCCCTGGGATTCTCCAGGCAAGAACACTGGAGTGAGTTGCCATTTCCTTCTCCAATGCATGAAAGTGAAAAGTGAAAGTAAAGTCGCTCAGTCATGTCCCACTCTTCACGACACCGGGGACTGCAGCCTACCAGGCTCCTCTGTCCATGGGATTTTCTAGGCAAAAGTACTAGAGAGTGGCAAAAGATGAGAAAAAGTAAAGTCAGATCTGATTAAGAAAACTGTGCTCATACCACTGGGTTCTCTGATTACCTGTGAATGTCTCCATTTCTGGCATTTGGTAGCTACTGGCTGAGGCAAACCAGGCAAAATGTTTTCCAGCTGCTGGAAGATTAACTCCTGCACATCCTCAATGCTGTGTTCCAAGTATGTAACTCCAAATGGGACAGTGGTGTGAATCACAAGGGAAGGTCCGATTTCTGATGACTCTAGTAGAAGAGGAACATAAAAATGTATCTTGAAGTGAGTAATATGGAAGTGTCTCTCAGCCTTTCAATCCAGATTTAAGAATTGATCACAATAATCAGACAATAAATGAAAGGCAAACAGAATCTAAACTTCGAAGCATAAAATTAGGCTAGTTCTGAAACTCCAAATCAGGTTGCACTGAAGAGAAGGACAGATTCAAGGGGTATTTTATTTTTTTAAATTGGAGGATAATTGCTTCACAATGTTGCGTTGGTTTCAAGATGTATTTGAGAGAGGATCTAATATATAGTGCCTTGGGTATAATTAAATTTACTTGTATCTTTCTCATCCACTAAAACAAGCTCATCAGGGCAAGAGCCATTTCATTTTTCTTTTATTAAAATTTTACCTATTTATTTGTTGGCTGTGCTGGCTCTTTGCTGCTGCACAGGCTTTCCTCTAGCGCTTTGAGCTGGGACTACCCTCTAGCTACGCTGTGCGGGCTTGCTATTGTGGCAGCCTCTCTTGTCACAGAGCACTGAGCTGTAGGCTATGTGGACTTCAGTAGCTGCCGCTCCTGTGCTATTGAGCACAGGCAAGGACTCTGTTGCTCCGCTGCATGTGGGATCGACCCCAATCAGGAATGGAACGTGTGTCTTCCGCACTAGCAGGTGGATTATTTACCACTGAGCCACCAGGGAAGCCTAGAACCATTTCTTATATATAGTCTGAAAAAGTGTTAGTTGCTCAGTGGCGTCTGACTCTTTGCAATCCCTTGGACAGTAGCCCGCCAGGCTCCTCTGTCCGTGGGATTTCCCAGGCAAGAATACTGGAGTGGGTTGCCATTCCCTTCTCCAGGGGACCTTCGTGATTGACCTGAGCCACCAGGGAAGCCCATACATAACCTTTACTCACTTTAAATTCTGAGAACAAAGTAGATGTTCATCTTCTTAATTTTATGTTAAATGGATTGCAAAATGCCTTGTTGAAATTATATAAATACCAGAGTAAAATGTCTTTAAAAAAATCCAAGCTTCTTTCTAAAAACAAGCTTGACTTCATAATGTTCTTCATCTTTTAGGCAGCATTAAAAATAATGTCTGCTTTGTTCATAACATGGAGCTACTTCTCATTTTTGTCTACCATTGAATTTTTTTTACTATATTTTCACAATGACAATAAGTGCTTCACATCTCTCACTCTTTAGTAGAATACAGGAAATAGAATAGTTTGACACTGAAAACAAAGTGGCTGAGGCATCAGAGAATACAACGTTGGAAGGAATGTTAACCAGGATTTCCTGCTTTTACTATTTGTTTAAATCATGCAGAAGAGAAAAGCTGAGAGAAAACGAAATAGATATGAAACACATGAAATAATAATATGAAAGTTGGTGCTCCCTCCTGCTGAAAGAAGAAAATACTAGAATATATAAATTATTGATGGGGGTTGGGAAGACCGATTCTGAAAATTCTTTCAGTTGGGAGTATAAAGCTTTTTTTAGAGTTGTGATAAAAGATAACAGTCTCTTTGAGATAGGTTTGTAAAATATTTCACAGAAAAAGTAATTTTACACAGAGACAAATTTCTTGCTTTACACAAGACAATTTCTTGCTTTGTATGCACTCAGCCTCTTTACTTTGTGAGTCTCTGCGTAGAATGAGAATAAGTCAGTATCTACTATGCTGCTCTGTGATCTGGATTAAAAGATATAATGTGCGTGAAGTGTTTAGCACTGTTTCTGGTACAGAAGAGGTGCTTAATAAATGTAAGTTATGGGAATAAAAGTAATTAGTTAGATATATCCAAGGGGAAAGTTTGCCTGGTGTTGCTCAAATGAAGATGTGAGCTATTATTTTGTTGTTGTTGTTAAAGTACTTCGTTTCCCCATTACACTCTGGCTTATGAATTTTACAGCAAAATGGAAGAGAGGCCCAGGACGCTGTGAGCACTATAAAGAGGCATGCTTCCAAACATTGCAAGATATATGAGACTGGGAGAGCTGACTTCAGAATCTGTGCCGTAAATGCAATGGTAAGAAGACTGTCCAGTTTCACCTCACAGTGGCTAGAACAACTTGAAAGAGGGTGGAGGGGGACCCTTTCTTTGAACATGCGATGCTTAACCTATTGGGGTCAACTTTACTGATACCACACAGGAGGGCAAAATCTCAAAATGCTTTCACTGGATACAACCAACAGTGAGAAACCTATTGCATATTGTCTCGCGGGTGTTGCCTACGTTTCAGTTTAATATGTTCAGGAAGGCTCATACACAGAAAGGGATTGGCAATGACACCCGCCTTCCATGAGGCACCAAATCTTCCTAGAGACAGAGAAAGCTACTGGGTCAGCATTCGGAAGCAAGAGAGTTGAGGTTCTGAGTTGACTTATGTATGGCAGGCTTCAAAGGGAGAGAAACTTGAGCTGTGTGCGTGAGGTTGCACTGACCCAGACATTTGTTCTAGCGGGGAGCTCATAAAATTGTTAAGGGTCGTGATGGTGCATTGCCAGGTTTCTTCCATTTACATTAGCCATCCACTCCAAGGAGAGCAATAAAAAAGGAAATTTAAGACTAAAAATGAAACAGCTCTTGCATAACAATGAGAGAGCAACCTGACTACTTGTTTTTATTGGACTCAGACAAACATTTTTGAGAATTTCAATTAAAATTTGAATACCTGCAACCTCAGACAATGACTTTTAAGGAAGAGGCCCTCGTTCCCTAAATTCAAGGGTATTTTCAGAAGCTAAAGTGCAAAAATACAAATAGCCAACAAGAGCTTAAACGTGACCAAGGCCTGGAACTTGAGTATCATAAAAAACCACAAATATGTTAATAGGATTCAGAGCATAAATTCAGTGCAATCATTATTCCTTGGTCTCTGAGAAGGTGATGATGTTATCTTTCTTTTTCTTTGCTTTATTCAGTTTAACAAGCATACAACTTTGCTTTTGGCATTTTAAATGTAAAGTTCGTAGTAAGTTGACAACTATTTCTGTATGTTGGGATCAATGACTTCAGTCAGAAGATAACTATTTGAACCTTTGCATCTTTAATAGCCTGGTGGTCTTGGACAACTTAATCTCTTAGGCTCCACTTTCTTCCATCAATTAGAAGGGAGTAATACTACTTACCTTATAAGGCTGTCAGGAGGATTAAATGGGTTTGGATACATAAAAGTCTTCTTCAAATACAAAGTGCTATACAAACATAAGGCACCTCTGGAAAATATTTTTATTTTGACCTCTGAGCTGTTGTAAGAACAGCTTTAGAAAGGATAACAGAATTGACTTCTCTCAAAGTACTGACTAATTCTTTTATTAAAACCCCAGGAACAGTGGCGGACTATTCCTGGGTTTAGGCACAGCAGTTTTTTGGCTTTGTTTTACTGTGGTAAAATGTATATAATAAAAAATTTACCTTTTAAGCATATCTTAAGTATATAGTTCTCTGGCATTAAGTACATTTACATTGTTCTGTAAAGATCACCACCACTGATCATTAGAACTTTTTTATCTTCCCAAATTGAAACTCCATAGGCATTGAATACTAATTCCTGACTCCCCACTCCCCACTTCCCACTTGCCCCAGTCCCTGCCAAGTGAAAGTAGCTTAGTCGTGTCCGACTCTTTGCAACCCCATGGACTATACAGTTCATAGAATTTTCCAAGTCTGAATACAAGAGTGGGTAACCTTTTCCTTTTCAGGGGGTCTTCCCAACCCAGAGACTGAACCCAGGTCTCCCACATTGCAGGTAGATTCTTTACCAGCTGAGCCACAAGGCAAGCCCAAGAATACTGGAGTGGGTAGCCTATCTCTTCTCCAGTGGATCTTCCTGACCCAGGAATCAAACCAGGGTCTCCTGCATCGCAGGGCAGATTCTTTACCAACTGAGCTATTGGGGAAATCCAATCACCATTCTATTTCTCTTCCCATGAATTTGACCACTCTAGGTACTTCACATAAGTGGAATTATACAATGTGTCCTTTTGTAAAAGGCTTATTTCACTTAACATGATGTCTTCAAGCTTCATCCATGTTGCAACAGGTGTCAGAATTTCCTTCTTTTTTAAACCCACATAATATTCCATTGTGTATATATACCATATTTGTTGATTCCTTCACCTTTTGGAGTTTGTAATACTGCTAGGAACGCGGGTGTACAATTTACCTGTTTAAGTCTCTGCTCTCACTTCTTCTTGGGGATACACCCAGAAGTGAAAATGCTGATTCATATGATAATTGCATGTTTAAGTTATTGCTCAATCACCATATCATTTTCCATAGTGGCTGCACCATTTTTCATTCCTACCAGCAACACACAAAGGTTCTAATTTCTCCACATCCTTCCAAACACTTGTTTGTTTATTTGTTTGTTTGTTTAACAGTCATCCTAATGAGTGTGAACTGGACACTACATTTCTTTTAGTTTACATTTTTGGGTGGGGAGTCAAGACACTCAGTTCAGTTCAGTTGCTCAGTCATGTCCGACTCTTTGCAACCCCATGAGGCAGGCCTCCCTGTCCATCACCAACTCCCAGAGTTCACCCAGACTCGCGTCCATCAAGTCCGTGATGCCATCCAGCCATCTCATCCTCTGTGTTCCCCTTCTCCTCCTGCCCCCAATCCCTCCCAGCATCAAAGTCTTTTCCAGTGAGTCAACTCTTTGCCTGAGGTGGCCAAAGTACTGGAGTTTCAGCTTTAGCATCATTCCTTCCAAAGAAATCCCAGGGCTGACACTGAAAGCTGATAATATTAAGAACAGCAGCATCATCACATACTATTAATATAACACTAAGATTGACAAGCCTCTCGGGTGGTATAGATTCCACCTGCAATGCAGGTTCAATTCCTGGGTCAGGAAGATCCCCTGGAGAAGGGATAGTCTAGTATTCTTGGGCTTTCCTGGTGGCTCAGATGGTAAAGAATCCACCTGCAATGTTGGAGACCTGCGTTTGACCCCTGGATTGGAAAGAACCCCTGGAGGAGGACATAGTAACCCACTCCAGTATTCTTGCCTGGAGAATCCCCATGGAGAGAGAAGCCTGGTGGTTTACAGTCCATGGAGTCAGACACGACTGAGCAACTAAGCACAGCACATGAAATGTCTGCAATTAAAAGCTACAGAAGTCACCTATTCCCCACACAGACCCTGAGATTTGTGCTGAAATAAATATTGTTGCCACCTCAGGTCCATGGCCATATCAGTCATAATAACAGACAATAGCAGGCTAAATACTGTTTACTTAAAGACAAAGGTTGTCATAGCTCATCCAGAAAATAACATCTAACTATATGTAGCTTAGGGCTTCCCAGGTGCCATTAGTGGTAAAGAACCTGCCTGCCAATGCAGGAGACCTAAGAGATGTGGGTTCAGCCCTTGGGTCGGGAAGATCCCCTGGAGGAGGGCATAGCAGCTCATTCCAGGATTCTTGCCTGGAGATCTCCATGGACAGAGGAGCCTGGCAGGCTTCCACAGGGATGCAAAAAGTCAGACACAACTGAAGTGACTCAGCAGCAGCATATGTAGCTTAAAATCAAATACATTAGGGTTGGGGTTAGAAATTTTTAAGGCTCAAGTTTAAAGATTATTCCTTTAGAGATTTACTTTCATTTCTGCCAGGTACCTTGGAGGCAATACTGCATATGGCTACTTTAACTGGGTTTTTAGAACATACTAGCAGAATGAATTCTGGCACCAAATCTGCCTGAGGGTGGATATGTGGCTTGGCATCTCAGAGGAGACCTTTTATTTCTTTTTTTGTTTTTTTCCACTCCACTCAAAAATAGGCAAGCGTCCCCAACGTCTTCCTCTACCAGATAGGAAACAGCAAATAAGTTCTTTAAAGCCATAAAAGTATACCCATCCATGTGAAAAAACTTTCAAATCAAAAGAAACTGGCTAATTTTTCTTGGACAAAAAGTTACTGAAATTAACTCGTTATAAAATAAATCAGTATAAACTAAAATGTACAAAAGAAATTGAAAACACAATCAATAAATATTCAAAACAAAAAAGAAATACTTTAAGATCTAACTGTTCTACTTGTGAGTAGTTTAAAATTGTCAAGCTAGTATAATGTTGACTACAGATACATATCACACTGACATATATAAACACACACCAAACTACAGATCATTCTTGTACGAGTGTTAACAGGGTGTGTTCTTTCATATAAACAGGGACAATGAAAAGAAACATGATAATCTCAATATGTATTTAAAAGGCATCCAGTAACATTTTAATATCAAACATGAAAAAACTGACTTTTTCAAAATGAGATAGAATAGCTTTCTTAAGCTGTTGGTCTATATCATACTTTACTATGAAATAATACAGATTTTCATGGTAAATTAGCATAAACCAAGGATACTAAACCAGTGCTATTTAACATTGCTAGTGTAATGCAGTAAGATAAAAAATAAAAATAAGATTTATAAATATTAGTGAAGAAGGAAAATCAAGTTTTAAAATAGTAAGTCAACATAAAATTCATTAAATTAATTTAAAAAATTTTGATATTAAATTGATTTCCCTACATACCAACAATAACTAGTAAAGAAACAAAATTGTAAATTAATTCTACAAAATTTTTTTTGAATTTAAAATAATACTAAAGAATAAATAAGAGAATGAGAATATTAAAACATGTTTTTGAAAAAAAAATCACTGAATGGAGACTTACTTTACCATATATTTAAATGTATTATAAAGACACAGCAATCAAATCAGCCTGGTACTGGTTGACTATAATAGCCAGTGACTCAGAACCGATCTGGCTGGAAAATAAATCCTAAAATATAATATTTAGTACAGGACAACAAATTTAACAGAGCAATGGAGGAAGAATGCATTTTTATATTGTCCTAGAAAATTGGATATATGGATAGTTTTAACTTAGAATATTCCCCTCCCAATTCTGACCCAAATTTGTCACCATTTCTGACTACTTTCTTCCAAAATTACATGAATATACTACACTCTTCACTCATACAGCAAGCTAAGACTTACTGAGATATCCTTGCTGCTGCTACTGCTGTTGCTAAGTTGCTTCAGTCATGTCCAACTCTGTGCGACCCCATAGACGGCAGCCCACCAGGCTCCCCCATCCCTGGGATTCTCCAGGCAAGAACACTGGAGTGGGCTGCCATTTCCTTCTCCAATGCATGAAAGTGAAAAGTGAAAGTGAAGTCCAGGGGATCTTCCTGACCTAGGTCTTGAACCTGTGTCTCTTGCTTCTTTACCACGAGTATCTATATGGGCCTCTGAGGTGGTCCAGTGGTAAAGAACCCGCCTGCCAATGCAGGAGATGCAAGAGATGCAGGTTTGATCCCTGGGTTGGGAAGATCCCGTGCAGGAGGAAAGGGCAACCCACTCCAGTATTCTCGCCTGGAGAATCCCCATGGACAGAGGAACCTAGCGGACGTCAGACAGGACTGAAGCGACTCAGCATGCATACACAGAAACAGTTACAGTTCAGTCTCTCAGTTGTGTCCGACTCTTTGCAACCCCATGGACTGCAGCACACCAGGCTTCCCTGCCCTTAACCACTTCCCAGAGCTTGCTCAAACTCAGGTCCACTGGGTTGGCGATGCCACCCAACCACCTCATCCTCTGTTAACCCCTTCTCCTGCCTTCAATCTTTCCCAACATCAGGGGCTTTTCCAATGAGTCAGTTCTTCTCATCAGGTGGCCAAAGTACTGGAGCTTCAGCATCAGTCCTTTCAGTGAATATTCAGGGTTGATTTCCTTTAGGACTGACTGGTTTGATCTCCTGATTATCCAAGGGACTCCCAAGAGTCTTCTCCAACACCACAGTTCAAAAGTATCAATTCTGCGCAGAATGATGCTAAAGCTGAAACTCCAGTACTTTGGCCACCTCATGTGAAGAGTTGACTCATTGGAGAAGACTTTGATGCTGGGAGGGATTAGGGGCAGGAGGAGAAGGGGACGACTGAGGATGAGATGGCTGGATGGCATCACTGACTCAATGCAAGTGAGTCTGAGTGAACTCCGGGAGTTGGTGATGGACAGGGAGGCCTGGCATGCTGCGATTCATGGGGTTGCAAAGAGTCGGACACGACTGAGCAACTGAACTGAACTGAACTGAAGCCTTCTTTATGGTCTCTCACATCCACACATGACTACTGGAAAAAACCATAGCATGACTATACGGACCTCTGTCGGCAAAGTAATGTCTCTGCTTCTTAATAGGCTGTCTAGGTTTGTCATAGCTTTCCTTCTGAGGAGCAAGCACATGTTAATTTCATGGCTGCAGTCCCTGCCTGCAGTGATTTTGGAGCCCAAGAAAATAAAGTCTGTCACTGTTTTCTGTTGTTTCCCCATCTATTTGCCATGAAGTGATGGGACTGGATGTATATGTACATATATGTGTGTGTGTGTGTGTGTGTGTGTGTGTGTTACAGAAGCCAAAATTCACTTAGAAGAGCCCTACTCATGTCCTGGGCAATCTCATTGCCTCCAACTATATCTGTAGGAGGGACTTCTCCATTATTGAATTGGAAGCACTAGTTTAAAAAAAAAAACTAAAAGACACTAGTTTCTTCTCTTCTTTTGGTGTTTGACTTGCCTATTAGAAGGCCTGTGGCTACTAATATATCTAGGAATGCATGCATTTGCCACTTTAAATAGAAGCTAGGAAGGAAAGTTTTAAAACGACTACACATGTATGTTTGCAATCCTTGTTATCCCAGGCTACGTATGTTTGGATTTCTTATGTTTAAAAAGACAGAGGGACATCCTCTAAACAATTTTGTATAAGATACCATTTTGATAGGCATTTAGTTAAATATAAGCAAGTGTGTAAAATCCCACATGATGAATTGAAAATAACATGAGCATTACCCAAAAGTTCATACATCCAATTTCAGAAGATTCTTCCCCATAGCTCCAGTATAAATAAATGTATACAAATTCAGGAAATAATCTACCAGTAAACAATGGAAAATTGTTCACAGAAAGTGTGTTTGCCATCTGCAGCCAGTTGAGCAGTAAATGATAACATTTGCCAGTAATCCAAACTACTTGAATAATAAACATGTCTATTTCCTCAATACCTATGAGGACTGAATGCCAGAGGCTGTGGGATGGGGTCAGGAGGGTGGGAACAGGGACAGGGTTGAACTACTGGGGATACTTTTCTGCTGATTAGAGGCACATCCTCGAGTCTGGAGAATGGAGTAGTATAAGCATCAAGGTGTTGCACCAAATCCTCAAAGTGGATAAGATTTCAGAATAAACAAGGTGAGAGGTGGAAAGGATGAGGGATGACAGGCTGGGCTGAACCTGGGGGGATGGACAGTTAACTATAACTCCTAGTTATAGGCAGAAAAAAAATACATTGCCTACAGATATTCATTTTAATATTTCTTTTCCTACTGAATTGGTTTTCAGTCTCATGAAGGGGCTCAAACCAGTTCACAAGTGGTGAAAATCTTCTGCCTAGTGATCTACCTAATAGATTCAAACAACCCAGTATCCTTTAGAGAAAAGGCATACTATAGAATATTGACCTCCAAGCTAGTTTTAAAGGTCATATGAGTGAATATCTGTGTAGCAGACATTACCTGTTCAGTGTCCACTGGCAACAGTAGCTAAATTTTGTTTTAGAGGATCAACCCTCTCCACTACTTTCACCCCTGATAAAGGTGACCCTTTAACTGATCAATTAATCCTTTCCTAACTAAGTGATTTGTTTAGCAATGCATTAACTCAAGGCAGGTCAATCAGGTCAATGAGATTCAATTCCTAGACTAGCGTTGAGCTTATGGGGAAATAGGTTCTTTCTTTGTAAAACTTGGCATTGAAATGATTGGTACTATGAATGAATCCCATCCAGAAAAAGGCAGAGCCAAGAAATGGACAGAAACTAAGTCTTCATGATGTTCATAGATCCATCTGGACACGCCTGAAGCTTTACTTCTGGAATTTTCAAGAATAATACCAATAGATGCTTCCTCCTCTTTTTTCTAGAGGGGAGGGGTGTTGAGACATCCAAATCAGGTTTTATGTTATTTGTAACCTGTTGCCGTTTAGTCACTAAGTTGTGTCCAACTCTTTTGCAACCCCATGGACTGCAGCCCACCAGGCTCCTCTGTCCACGGGATTATCCTGGCAAGAGCACCGGAGTGGGTGTCATTTCCTTCTCCAGGGGATCTTTCTGACCCAGGGATCAAACTGTGTCTCCTGCTTGGCAGGCAGATTCTTTACCACTGAACCACCCGGGAAGCCCTATTTGTAACCTAAACTAACCTAAACATATGAAATATCTAGTACAAAGCCTGACATAGGTATGCCTGTTCTGACAAATGCATTTCGTTTCTTCCTTCTCTTCTCCTCCTGTCTGCCCTTAATCTTACTTGATATCTCCAATATATCAAAAAAGGTTAGATTTTACCAGTTTCTTTAGAAAACTTAATCAATAATTATGGAAAACAAAAACAAAATCCTCCTTCTGTGCCTCAGTTTCTTTATATGTGAAGTAAAGGGGTTAGAAAAGTTTGGTATCTTCAGATTCCTTTCAACTTTAATTTTCCATGACTATAAAATGGAGGCCCAGATATTGGTGACAATTTTCAAAGCAAAGCTCATTCTTTCCCTAATCACTCCATGCTGTCACTGAGGCAGAAATCCCTGGCCCTCAAAGAGAACACTAAAACTAAGAATGCATAGGACCAACGTGATGAAAATACCTTCCTTTATCTGAGCTTTGCGTTTGCCCTAGATTTTAGGGTTTTAATTTCTATCCCACTTTTGTAGCGAACTATTTTATAGTATGGTAAGAAAACATACTACATTGTTTAAGAATTTCTTGGTCTGGATTCAGCTCTGCCACCAACTAGAACAGTTCTTGACATACCACAGCTACTCAATTCACACAGGGAAACAGATAAATAATTCACAAATGTCACAGCTCTGTGGAAAATCATGTGCAACTAACAAGAGTTAAATTGTTAACTCTAACCAGGACTGAGAATACTTTTCTTTCTAAAGATAAATTAAGTTGGATTCAAGTTCATTCTGAAAATAACATTACTGTTGAGTCTATGTATTTCGATATATGTGATCTGAGAATGCTAAGCCTCTTGAGATTCACAATAACTTGAGCTATCTTCATGATGTATGTTGTGCGTATGAATATCATCTGTCATGTGAGTGATGGTAAGAGAACTAGATTTCCCAGGTTCTTTCATCCCCAGGGTTCTCAGTGATGGGCTGGCGGTGGCAGTGGTGGAAGCACGAGATAGATCTCACTAGAGCAGTACCATGAGGCAAACTGCACAGACCCAGATCAGCGTTATTGTGGGTTTGGTTCCAGGCTACCACAATAAAGCAAATATCAAAATAAAGCAAGTCATATGAATTTTTCATTCTCCCAGTGCATATAAAAATTATATTTCTCATATTGTGGTCTACTAAGTATGCAATAGCATTATGTCTAAAAAAATGTACATATCTTATTTTTAAAAAAATACCACATTACTAAAAATTGCTAACCATCACCTGAGTCTTCAACCAGTGTAAACTTTTTGCTGGTGGAGGGTCTTGCCTTGATGTTGATGGCTGCTGACAGATCAGGGTGGTGGTTGTTGAAGGTTGAGGTGGCTGTGGCAATTTCTTAAAATTAGACAACAATAAAGTTTGCCACATCAATTGACTCTTCCTTTCATGAATAATTTCTCAGTAGCATGCAAGGCTGTTTGATAGCATTTTACCTACTGTAGGACTTTCAGAATTAGAGTCATTCCTCCCAAACCCTGCTGCTGCTTTATCAACTAAGCTTATACTACTACATACTAAGTCGCTTCAGTCATGTCTGACTCTTTGCGACCCCATGGACTGGGGACTGCCTGGCTCCTCTGCCCGTGGGATTCTCCAGGCAAGAATACTGGTTGCCAGGCCCTTTTCCAGGGGATCTTCCCAACCCAGGAATTGAACTTGTGTCTCTCTCGGATACTGCATCACAAGCAGACTCTTTACTGCTGAGCCACTGAGGAAGCCCCTTATAATATTCTAAATCCTTTGTTGTAATTTCAACAATCTTCACAGCACCTTCATCAAGAGTAGATTCTATCTCAGGGAACTACTTTCTTTGCTCATAGCTAAGAAGCAACTCCTCATCTGTTAAACTTTTATCATGAGATTGCAGCAATTCAGTTTTAATTCTACCACCTCCACTTTTAATTCTAGTTTTTTGCTATTTCTACCACATCTGCAGTTATTTCCTCCACTGAAATACTGAAATCCACAAAGTCATCCACTAAGTTTGGAATCAACTTCTTTCAAATTCCTATCGGTGTTGATATTTTGACCTCTTTCCATGAATTATGTTCTTAATGGCATCTAGAATCACAGATCCTTTCCAGAAGGTTTTCAGCTTACTTTGTATGGATCCATTGGAGGAATACTATCTATGGCAGCTGTCGCCTTACAAAATTATTTCTTTAATAATAAAACTTGAAAGTCAAAATTACTTCTTGATCTATGGGCTACAGAATGAATGTTGTGTTAGAAGGCATGAAAACACTCACTGTACATCTCCATTAGTGCTCTTGGTTGACTAGATACAATGTCAATAAACAAAGGAATCTTTTTTTCTGAGCATTAGGTATCAGTGTGAAAGAAAGTGAAAGTCGCTCAGTCGTGTCTGACTCTTTGTGACTCTATGGACTATATAGTCCATGGAATTTTTCAGGCCAGAACACTGGAGTGGGTACCCTTTCCCTTCTCCAGGGGATCTTCCCAACCCAGGGATTGAACCCAGGTCTCCCGCATTGCAGGTGGATTCCTACCAGCTGAGCCACAAAGGTGCGTTTAAGATATTCAGTAAACCATGTTGTAAACAAATGTGCTGTCATCCAACCTTTGTTGTTCCATTTATAGAGCACAGGCAGAATAGATTTAGCATAATTCCTAAGGACCCTAGGATTTTCAGAATAGTAAATTAGCACTGGCTTCACCTTCAGGTCACCGGCTGGATTAGCCCCTAACAAGAGAGTCAGCCTATCCTTTGAAGCTTTAAAGTCAGGCACTGACTTCTCCTCTGTAGCTATTAAAGTCCTAGATGGCATCTTCCTCCAAAAGTAGGCTGTTTCTTCCACACTGAAGATCTGTTGTTTAGTGTAGACACTTTCCTTCATTTTCACAGCCAGATCTTCTGGATGACTTGCTGTAGCTTCTGCATCAGCACTTGCTGCTTTACCTTGCGCGTTTGAGTTACGGAGATGGCTTCTTTCCTTCAACCTCATAAATCACCAGCCTCTGCTAGCTTCAAACTTTTCTTCAGCAGCTTCCTCACCACTCAGCCTCCACAAAACTGAAGAGTAAGGGCCATGATCTGAGTTACACTTCAGCCTATGGGAAAACTGTGGCTGGCTTGTACTTCTATCTAGACCACTAAAACTTTCTCCATTATCACTAACAAAGTTGTTTCATTTTCTTATCATTTTTATTTGCTGAAGTAGCCCTTTAAATCTCCTTCAAGAACTTTCCCTTTGCATTCACAACTTGGCTGACTTTGGCAGAAGAGGCCTAGGTGTTGGCTTCTCCTGGCTTTTGGCATTCCATCCTCCTTAAGCTTAATCTGTTCTAGCTTTTGATTTAAAGTGAGAGATATGTGACTCTTCTTTCACTTATATACTTAGAGGCCACTGTAGGGTTATTAACTGGCCTGATTTCAATATTGTTGTGTCTCAGAGAATAGGGAGGCCTGGAGAGAGGGAGAGACATGGAGGAAAGGCCTTTGGGTGGAGCAATCAGAACACAGAGGACATTTATGGGTTAAGTTCGCTGTGATATGGGCACAGTTTCTGATGCCCCTAAACAATTTCAATAGTAACATCAGAGATCACTGATCACAGATAATCATGACAAATATAATAATAATTTAAAAGCTTGAAATGTTATGAGAATTACCAAAATGTGACACAGAGAAACAAAGTGAGCAAATGATATTGAAGAACAGCACTGAGAGACTGGCTTGACATGGGGTTGTCACAAACCTTCATTTTGTAAGGAATAAAATATCTGCTAAGCACAGTAAAGTGAAATGCAATGAAGCGAGGTATGCCCATATAAATAAGGAGGAGAGACCCCAGGAGACTGATTTCAAAATAGAGAACCGTTTCTATCTTCTTCAGTGGAGCAGATATGGCTTCAGAGCTTATTACTGTCCCTTTAAAACAAGGTACATTTTTATATTCCTGTAAGTGTAACTCAGAAATTACTAAAGACCTGACTAGGAATACTGACTAGATGAAAAGACAGTGTCCTACAGAGATACCGATACTTCAATTTCACAAATATTTGCAGAAATAAAATAACAAGGACACAAGAGAATATCAGATTAAATACTGTTGAAATTTTGCTGATAAGGAATTCTAACTTTTTATCATTATTCTGTAATATGTTTGACTATTCTCTGTCAAATGTAAGCAGTAGAAGAGCTGTCTTATTCACCTGAACACTTAGAACGATGTCTGGCCCATCACTGAAATGCAATAAATATTCATTGAATGCATGACTGATGAATAACTTATGGAGACTCATAATTTGGAGAGCAAAGAACATTAGATATTTCTTTTCTTATGAAGTTCATTTCTTTACAGTCAACTTTTATTATAATATTTCACTTTTAAGAAGAAACGAACCTAGAATTCTTTTAAAATGAATTCTGCCCAAGTTTACAGATTATATAGAAAATTCATGGTCATAAGATGAAATTATTACAAAATGAGCATTTTCCTCTCCTAAACATTAAAAAGTCTTTGTAGAAAAGTGTCTGAAGAAGACATCCAAGTAAGATTCTAATGGTTACTACCAAGCGAGATATTAATATAAAAGAGATTAATTACAGTTCAAGAAAAGCTTTTTCAAATTGATAAAATATATCACCTATGATATACCAGTATATGTGGTTTATAGTACCTTTGTATAGCCAATTTTGTTTAATATTAGGAAATATATTTGCACTATTTTTTATACTGTCTGGCAGAGATAGTTAATTTTTACCAAATGGTTCACGTGCTACCTGAAATTATCAGTCCTCATGGCAGTTAAGCTGGACCATGTAACTAGCTTTGATCAGAGGACATGATGGGGAGTGAAGTGCATCCCAACTAGTCCAAGGCTATTAAAAGCTATGGCATGTCTTCCATTTCTTTCTCACCTCTATGTTGACCTTGGGGCTCATGCTCGAGATAGCACATCTACATGGTGGAGTAGAGAAGCCCAACCTGCATGCAGCTTTGTGAAAAAGTCACAGTGTGTTGACCACAAATGCCTTTGTAGCACTGACATTCTGAGGTATGCCTATGAATTACACACCCCTCATTTCAAGAGCAGAACTTTTAAAATGGCATACCTTGGAAATCAATGGACTTAAAACATCTCTTATTTCAGTTCTGAGCCCAAACTGGTATCTTCTGTTTTCCCCTCTCAGGTTTTGATTAGATTTCATTAATTCATTATTCGTTTAACACGTATTTGAGAAATTATGTTAAGCACTGTGCCATATGTGGGAGATACACAGAGGAGCAAAATAAATTCAGCCTCATCATTCATGGACCTTACAATGTGAAGGTGAGGGAGACATCAAACAAATGATTACACAAATCAATGTTTAGTTACTGCAAAATAAAATATAAACTGTTACTACCACATATAAAATAGATAATCAACAAGGACCTACTGTATAGCACCAGGAACTCTACTCAGTATTCTGTAATAACCTAGATGTGAAAAGAACCTGGAAAAGAATGGGAAATATGTATAACTGAATCACTTTGCTGTACTCCTGAAGCTAACATAACATTGTAAATCAACTATTCTCCAATATAAAATAAAAATCAAATGAAAAAAATATAAAGTGTTACATGTGTGTGCTCAGTTGCTAAGTTGTGACCAACTCTTTGCAACCCCATGGATTGTAGCCCATTGGGCTCCTCTGTCCATGGGATTTTCCAGACAAGAATTCTGGAGTGGGTTTCCATTTCTTCCTCCAGGGGATCTTCCCACCCAGGGATCAAACCTTCGTCTCCTTCACTGGCAGGCATATTCTTTACTACCGAGCCACCTGGGAAGCCGCATAAAGTGTTACAAAAAGAGTATAATAGGAGTTACATGATTCTGATTGATAGATCTTTTTCAAATATATTTTATCTTCTGATTCTCTTAATATTATTACGAGGAAGGAATTCATAACTCCATTTTACAGATGGGGAAGCTGTTTTGGGAGAATGTAAATGAACTGACTGGGGAAAAGCCAGTGGTAGAGCACCAATTCTAGACTGAGTACTTTTTGGTGACAACTACTCTGTTTTTTGTATGTCACTCTACAAATATTTAAAGATCCAGGAAGTTATAGAACATGTAAATACACTCTCTAATAAAATCAGAGGCTTCCCAGGTGGATCAGTGGTAAAAAAAAAAAAAAAAAAAAATCCCCCTGTCAAGCAGGAGATGTAGGTTTGATCCTTGGGTTGGGAAGATCCCCTGGGGAAGGAAATGGCAACCCACTCCAGCAAGGTCACAAAGCGTCGAACATGACTGAGCGACTAAGCATAGCACAGCACATAATCAGAAAAACCTAATCAAATTAGGGATTCAGGAATGACCTTTACAAAAGTGATATTTAAGCTAAGACATTCTAGGCAGAGGGAACAAAATGGACAATAGTTTTCAGTGGGAAAAACCATGGCGTGAACAAACAAAATGTGTGATGCAGAGCTAAGTAAGATACGGAAGGAGGGGCCAGGGTAATCAGCGTGTGCCAGATCAGGGGTTGGCAAACCAATCTGGCTTCCACGTGCGCTAGTAAATAAAGTTTTAGTGGTACACAGTCATCTTCATTTCTTTATATAATGTCTATGACTTGTGTGAATGTTAGTCGCTCAGTCATGTCCAACTCTTTGTGATCCCACGGACTGTACCCTGCCAGGCTTCTCTGTCCATGGGATTTCCCAGGCAAGAATACTGGAGTGGGTTGCTATTTCCTTCTCCAGGGGATCTTCCTGACCCAGGGATCGAATCTGGGTCTCCTGCACTGCAGGCAGATTCTTTACCGTCTGAGCCTCCATGGAAGCCCTGTGTGACACAGTAGAGCTAAGTAGTTGCAACAAGAGACCGTACAGCTCACAGTCTAAAGTATGCACTATCCGCCCTTTATAGAAGGCTTGTGACCCCTGAATGAGCTCATTCAGGACCTTGTAGGTCATGTTAAGGATCTGAGGTTTATTCTTATGTGCAGAGAGAAAGCAGTAAAGCATTCTGCATAGGAAAGTGAAGGGCAAAACCAGATGTGTTTGAAGAAGATCATTCTGGCTATGTGACGAATGAACTGGAAAAGAGCAGTATGGAGAGACCAGTTAAAACCAGAGGGAAAAAAACAACAAAACAAAGCAAGATGGTGCGTGGTTTGTGACTGCAGTGGTGAACAGAAGTGAGTTCAATGAAAGAGAATGAAAAAGCAAGGATAATTCCTGATTTGAGGCTAAAGGGGCTAAGACATTGATTGGTGGCTCCATTTGCGGAAACGGAGATTAGAGGACGAACAAGTTCTGAATTTCGAAGGCAGACAATCAAGAGCCAGTGCTTCACAAGCTAAGTTTGATTATAACATACAGAGATTTTTTTTTAAAAAAGGAGTAAAGTAACTCTTGTCAACCATATTTTGAGTTCTACTTGCTTTCCAGGGTTGGAATAATCTTTCCTCTGTGATCCTTGCATCAGTTCCTTTAAAAATTCCATAGATTCTGCCCATTTAGCAAATGGGGCCTCACTGAGTGGACTGCATACATTTCAGAATCTGTTTGGGAGAAGTTTTTTCTTTGGTTAAGACCTCCCAAGTTTTATGAAAACATCTATTTATCCTTAGTCACAAGGAGATTTTCAGCCTGTTGCAACTTTTATTGGCACTGCCAAAAGGAAAAAAAATGGAAGCATTTCAATAGTCCTTTAATTGGACCTACCGAGGTCCCCAGAGCAGGCGATTTGTCCTAACTCGCACTTGGTGTTCCAGACCTTGCTGGAGTTCTTTTGCAGCACGTAAGAAAGCCCTGATTTTCTATGATGACAGTCAATGAAAATGTCCCACTTTCCCAATATTCCCCAGCAATAAGCAGTCATCCCCTATTATACACTGTTATTCTGGCCTACTTAGCATCATGCCGTATATGAAATTTTGTGTGTTAAGTGGTATTATGATTGGACTCTTTTCCTGGAGTTGGGCAAGGTTTTTCCTTGGTGCCAGCATGCTGGTCTGCTCTAAGGATAACACTTTATCACCATAGTTAGCTGCATAATTCAGCTCAGCTTTAGATTTGTAACTGTTCAAAAGGATACCATGAACAGATGAAATAAGTATCTGGGCTGGAGGGTTTGACCTAATATTTGCTCTTGTTCATTTGGCACATTAAAGAGAAGGTTTTGCCTTGAGATGATAAAATGTCAAATTTGAACTACTGAGACTAATCAGATGAAGTTTTTATTTATGATTGTGTCAAAATATTTCTGGTCCTTTCCATAGAAGAAATTTACTGGTTTACTGTGGATATTCTTATCTCCTTTACTAATAAGACCAGTGAAATTATTCTTCTTGTTATATCTTGACAAAAAAAAATATTGAATCTGAATATTTCACCCAAAATTCTTAAATCAAATAGACTACAGTCTTTATGATATTGTTAGCTACTCCTGAGAAACCAATATTAGGAATATAGACGGTGGAAAAGGGAACAAACAGGCATGCGATTTGTAATAAAAAAGAGTGGGTTAGGTTCAATTGAGCTTAAGGTTCTAAAATGCCTTTCCTGAATCTAAATAATGTATGGATATAGAATATCAACAGAAAGAATTCACTAGGTATGTATATAATAGAAATCTATTTCAGTGAGGAAAACTCTATTTTTAAATTCAAGGATGCTTCATTCTTACAAACATGAATTTGGAATATTTTATACTGAAGAATTCCCTTAGTCCCACAGATCAGTTATAAATATTAATGGAATTTCAATAGATTCTTTTCAGATTCTGATGTTTAATATTCATTCATATTATGCAGGGAATTCAAAATCCTATACGGTACATGTAGATTCTTCTCATTATCTAAATGAGCACATATATGAAGTCTGTAGGGGCGATGATTATTAAAAATAGCAGTGCCCCCATATGATCTTAAAGGGCATATCAAAGCCTTCTCAGTTCACTTAATAACAGGAAAGTCACTGTTAATAAACCAAAGGATTCTTTAGGCTAAATCGACTCACGAATATCGCATCTGGGCAAAATGATGGATTGGTGGTTCTGGACAGAGTTAAAAATGCTAACTGTTCTAAAGTATTTATGCAACACAATGAAGCGATATCTTGTGGTGAGATTCTGCAGTCAGACTTGGAAAACTGCTCTTGAATTAGTCTTAGGCCTTTGATTTGCTGACGACTTACTTTACAGTATCTAACTCTTCTCTGATATGCTGGAGTATAAATCTGGGGGGAATTACTCAAAAAGTGATTGGAGATTCCATAAAGAGAGAATCTAACTTAATGTTCTCTGAGTTTAACACCTTATTTGAGAAATGAGATATTGTTTAACTACTCTAATGTGTAACTGTTATGATTTTTAACAGAATATAACTAAACTTGCACTATTGGCCTTTTCCTTCCCTTTTCTCTTTCTTAAAAAAAAAGCTGATAGACTTAAATCATAAAATAATTATATGAGAACAGCTATAAAGACAGCATTTACTGTGCGTCTCCAGTAAGCAAGGCCTGGGACTAGGAGTTTTGGATATACTTGTTGTTGCTGCTCAGCTGTTAAATCATGTCTGACTCTTTGTGACCCCATGGACTGCAGCACGCCAGGCTTCCCTGTTCTCCCTCTCTCTAGGAGATTGCCCCAATTCATGTCCATTGAATCAGCAATGTTATCTAACCATCTCATTGTATGCCACCCATTTCTCCTGCCCTCAATCTTTCCCAGCATTAGAGTCTTTTCCAGTGAGTTGGCTCTTTGCATCAGGTGGCCTAAATATTGGAGCTTCAGCTTCAGCATCAGTCCTTCCAATGAATATTCAGGGTTTATTTCCTTTAGGATTCACTGGTTTCAACCCTTATTACATTTCTAGGAGATACTATTAACTTTATAGTACAAATAAGTGAAGCTCAGAAAGACTGAGAAACTTACTCTGAAGAATCTAAGCTACTCCATTTTGTTAACAGAAAAACTCCATTTTGTAAGGTTCCGGGAAAAGAGCCTTTGGAAATCCAAGAGTCTTTGGAAATTCCCTGACCTCACCCCACCGCCCAGGAGCCAATCAGACCCCATACCAAAATCTCCTGACTTAAGGCTCAGGAACTTGTGGTCTACCTAGACAATAGGAGCTCCAGCTCGAGCTTGGTAATAAAAACTCTCTTGCTTTTGCATTGGATATCGGTTCCCTGGTGGTCATTGGGAGATTTTGCGACTTGAGCATAACATTTGGGGGCTCGTCTGGGATCTCTCACCGGCTCCATGGGAAGACCAATCCCGAGAGTCATCTGCAACCAGTAAGCTTTTCTCTGTCTTCGTTTCTGACAGGGCCTATTTTCTGAGACCGGTATACGACTCAGGCGGACGCACCCACAGGTCACTGGTGGGGGGTCGTTGGGAGATGTCCCCGACCGCGGTGAGGGGAGACTGAGTGCCCCTGTTCTGTGTAGATGATAGCGGGTCGCTTCCACTGAACGGCCGGAGGCCGGCGTCTTTCGGTTTTGCCTCCGGACTCCCGGAGGTGTATTTCTCCTGTCTCTCTGTCTGTCTGTGTGGCTGTTTGTACTGTCTGTGTTAATTTACCAACATCTGACTGATCCAGGGACAGTGGGGCAATGCCATTCTAGCCCCACACCTCTATCCTTGGTTACTGATAATTTTAGGAGGTCAAGATGCGCTCTCATGACCTCAGTGTAGAAATTAAAAGGAATAAATTAATCACTTTTTGCAGCATAGAATGGCCGACCTTCCATGTAGGCTGGCCCTCAGAAGGCATCTTCGACTTGGGAACTGTACACGGAGTCCGAGATATCATCTTCCGACTGCGGATCGGACACCCTGACCAAGTTCCCTATATCATAGTATGGGAAAATATCATATTGTGCCCCCCTTCCTTGGGTAAAACCCTTTTTTTTTTGCCTCAACAGGGATTTTCTACACCTCAGGTGTTGGCGACACGTGTAGGAAAGAATCCGAAGAATCCCAAGGAACCTGAACCAACGGCGCCGCTAGACCCCATCTTGCAGGGGGAGTTGTTAGGGGAAGCACACTGACTGAAACCGCCCACCCTGGCCAGGCACCATAGTAACCATTCGCATGAGTTGTTTTATGACAGGAGATCCTGATAAGGAATACGGAACTAATAAGCCTCCACCAACCGGAAGAGTTCAGGAAAGGTCTAAAGGAGACACCGCGTGTCCGTCCACTTCCCAGAACCACCATAAAACCCGACATTGCGAGCCACGCGGCAGAGCAGTTCTCCTGGGTTTCCTTACCCTGCTGCTCTCCACCCAGGTGCCCTTTCCCAATAAAATCTCTTGCTTTGTCAGCACGTGTCTCCTCGGACAATTCATTTCTGAGTGTTAGACAAGAGCCCAGTTTTGGGCCCTGGAAGGGGTCCCTCTTCCTGCAACAAATGGTGACTCTGGTGGGATTCTTCTTTGCCAAGACTGACATCCTGACCACTCGGGGTACTCAGGGGCCAGCTTGCCTGCCAACGGACCAGACCCAGCGGCCGCAACTGGGACCCTTTTGTCCCTGGTCTCCTCCTGACACGGACAACTGGCCAGAGTGCCCTGACCGGTAAGGAAAGAGACTTTATTGATCTCTCTCCCCTTCCCTCTCTCTTTCCTCTCCTTAACCCTTCCTATCCTTCCCTGTTTTCCTAGCCCCCCAGTCCTGGATGCAGGAATCTGGTCAAAGGGCCCTCAGACTGAGCTGAGGATTGGAGACTGATCCCCTCCTCTTGGCAGAGAACTCGAATTCTGGTTCTGATTTCTGGTAGGGCCGAGTTCCAGTCCTCCCTTCTCTGGAGGCCCAGGGAAAAGTCCAGTAACGCCTGGGTATCTGTAGGTGGCAGGAGACGTCTGTAAGGCCACCCCTTTTACCCTCCTCTCCTGCCTCCTCTCCCTTCTTCTTTCAACCTGGCTTCCTTTCTTCCCTTGAAATCTTTGATGTTAGTACTTGGATCTGAAGTTCTGTGTCTCTATAGGAGGTTTTCTGAGAGACTGTATTTTTGTATTTAAGGGCTTCCCTGGTGGAGCTGAGGTTAAAGCATCTGCCTGCAATATGGGAGACCTGGGTTCGATCCCTGGGTTGAGAAGATCCCCTGGAGAAGGAAATGGCAACCCACTCCAGTATTCTTGCCTAGAGAATCCCATGGACAGAGAGGCTTGGTTGGCTACAGTCCACGGGTCGCAAACAGTCGGATACAACTGAGCGACTTCACTTTCACTTTCACTTTGATGAGGACTGCCGGGTTTATCTGTGTGTGTTTTAACTCTGTGTTCTGTGTTGTGATTTATGATGGCCATTTTGCTTTGTCTGGCCACCATGTGGTTTAGACCTGCCGCCATTTTATCAGAACTTGATTTTCTTTCCCTGTGCCTTGAGACCAGGGCTCTCAGGAACACTTATCTAGACCATCTCTAACTCCTGACACTGAGGAAAAAGGAAAAAAAAAAAAAAAGACTTGAAGCTAGATCTTGCACTGTGTTTGTCTAAATATGTCTTGGTATGTCTCTGTCTCTGGGTAATATTTCTGAGGTTAATTTGTATATGAGCTCTATTTATTTGGCTTAAAAAAAGGTAAGCACTTACAAATCAAGTAATTCTAAATTAAACAATAAATTCCAGGTTCATGTGAACTGGTAAATAGTCAATGTTGAATACCTGATATTAATGTTTGTTTGTTGACCTATCTAATATAGACATGTCTTAGAGTAATTAACGTTAAGTAGAATATTTTCATTGTACCTAGGTTTAATATAAGTTAAATATTATATCTGTTACAAGTTTGTCAACAAGGAAATTAGAGTCAACTAGGTCCAAGATGGCAGAGCTGACTTTCACTAGACCTTGAGTCTTGGTATTTAGGCCCATTGTGACGTATCAACAAGCTAAGTGATACACCCATCAACACTGACTAAATCTGACCAAATGTTCTAAACCCTTTTAATTGATCTTTTTGGTAAAGCTTCCTAAATAGAACTCTTTTGAGTTCTTTTGATCTCTAGCTAACTTTGGGGTGCTTCAGAGGGCCCCTGGAACATCCCAAAGAGAGATATTAAACTGTGTTTACCTGGTTGGTTAAATTACATGGAAAAGATTATCAAATGAGTAATAAATCCACTCATGCTCATGTTATAATGTATGGTAAAATTACTAATACAGATATCCTAGAAATTATATGGGTTTTTTAACATTCTGATATGTCCTGGTATTTTAATGGAAAACCTGATGACTTCACAAAAGTTAACAAAAGGACTGAATGCTTATAACTTTTATGGTTTCTATCTAAAAAATTATGGGTTTGAATCTTATGTTTTCAGGGAGTAGGGAAAATCTTCCTCTCAAACTAATTATGACAATACTTTGGTAAAATTAAATGTTATAAACAAAACAATTATATTTTCTATCTGACTCCTCCAAAAATTGGAAGTTCTTAGGTTTCCAGTAAGTTTATCAAATGAGTTAGGAAGGTTATCTCATGGGTACAAAAATCTCAAGAAATTTTTGAGACCTTAAAAAGGGAAAAATTCACCTAGATTTGTTAGGCAAAATCTGTGATAAGCCTTTGGTGTGAGTTTCCCAGCCCTGTTTTATTTTAAAGGTTCAGTCTGAGACTCTATAAATGTTTCAGCAAAATAAAAAGCCTATAATCAATTATGGTTATAAAAATCATCAGACCAAAATTAGTGAGAACAGACCTATTTTGCAAACAAACTAGCCTTAATTTGGTTATATTTAATAAAAATAAGGGTAACTTTAAGGAGAAAAAGATATTTCAAAATGTTAAATCCCAGTTTGTTAATGGAGGTCTGCATCTAGTAAGACTCATCTCTTAGACAGTTCTTTGATGTTATGTGATATTAATGTAAAATTTAATTGAATTCTTGAAGAACACCCTAAGTTTGTTTCTGAAGCTTATCTCAGTAATCTATCTTTGGATGAAGATCAGATGCCTCATGACCTGCAACCAGGACTGGAAAAAGACATAATTTAAGGGACTGTCTCCAACATGGATGGAAGGACTTTTTAATCAGGAGAAACTACACGACACCAGGATGAGAAGACGACGACATCAGAGGGAGACAGCTTCCCCGAGATGTGGGACCTGATTCGTATGATCATTTATGTTTTCTTGACTTCTTAGACCTTTGCATATAAGTCAAATGCTTTTCTATCATAGGCCTGATCCTATGCTAGATTTAAAAATCAATCCAATTGTTGGGTTTGTGGCCAATTACCTGTGTCTAGTTCTGGGTTACCTTGGCAAATTTCTCTACTACCAGACTCTAACTGGTTGGCCATGAGAAAATTTACTTAAAAAAAATTATAGTCATATTCAGGTCACTGTGCAGATGACCTGAGATATACTGGGCTACATCTAATGGAAGTTCTTAACATAAGTCTTACTTGTGACTTTACTAATACTGCTGGCTATGTTATTTGTATTTCACCTGTTTTACAAAATTGCTGTTTCTTACACTGTCAAATATGTGTGGGAGGCCTCTAATAGGATAATATATAGTCCCATATGAGATCGATGGTGGTAACAGTGTAACTCTAGATATGGCAAGAAGCATCAAGAGGGAATATTTTCCTGGACCAAGAAGCTAGTAAGACAGGTGGTCCAGAGAATTTTGGATACTGTTTTATGGCCTAGTCCAGTCATGGCACATTGAGTGGCCTGTCAACAGAATCTTTGCCAAACCTGAGAATGGACATTCTCAGCACCATGGGATAAAATGGTCATGAAGTGCCCCTCTCATAATCATGGTCAAATTTATGAGCAAAAGGGGCTCTGCCAACTGAAGACTGACACTCGCCATCTGCATCTACAAAGATTAAATCATGGCCGCTGCAACTGCTGACTTTCAACGCCCCTGAAAGGAGTTCAGGGTGAAAATCAGGAATGAGGCACTCTTTGCTCTGGGAAAAGCTGGTAGAACAGGCCTTCAGATAGTTAGATCTTTTTAGGAGAAGATTTTATGAGTCCCAATTCTTGCATCTTCTCGTACCTAGAGAAACACTGACATCATTAATGGTGAAACCTGCTTTGGCTATTAAGGAAAAGTTTACAATTAAAAGTCAAAATAGAGTAGCTATGGTTCAGATATCCTGGGAAATAACTAGGTGATGCTATGGGTGTACTTTCAGATTAGACCTTGTATTGCTAAAAACACTTGAGTTTTCTGAGTCATGTCAGGCTTGGATGCCACCATTTTCAAAACAATGTCTGCAGGAAGCTAGTAACCTTACTTTTTATAAAACTAGGCAACTGGCTACATGGCTACAAGTCTCCCTGAAGTGCCAGGACCAGACTGGGTTTCAGGCCTATTCTAAAAAGAAATGAGATTTATTTTGTCTACTAAATTCCAGTTATCACTCCTCCAATTACTTCTAACTGGGTCTGTTACACCAAAATGGCAGACCAAGGGATTAGGATTTTAATCATACAAGACTCAGATCTAGAACTTGGAACTCAGAAATACTTCCAATTCAGTGTCTATACTCCAAGCTGGGGCAGTCCTATGCCCCATTTTGACAGGAAGTTATCACAGTCATAGTTGCCTAGTTCCCTAAAATTAAACCTGAGCGGGACTCTGTGGGGCTCTGGAGTACAGATCTGTTCTGTGTTCTCCATTTCTTATCTGTAGGATATAGACTTTGTTCAGCCTCCTTGGCCTTCCCTGAATTCCGAAGCATGGATTCAAACAATTGCTCATCAGGGAAGGGAGGGGATACAAAAATAGAAACAATCAAAGGTTGGTACAGCCTCCAGACAGAGTCCTGGTTCCTAGTCAAAGAAACATGCATAACAATGTCTTTGAGCCCCCACCCAGGTGGAAGATGGTAACTTCAGACTGAACACAAGATTCCTGGAGCACAGCTCTGTTGCCTCATCACCAACCAATCAGAAAGGTTCACAAACCCAGGGACCAGAGATGACCATCCTGTTAGGTCTCCTGTTTGGCCCTTGTCTATTTCACCTCTGAGAGGGGCCAACTAAATTGCTGTTACTACAAGGGTAGAAGCTGGTTTCAGATGTGGAAAACCCCAACCTAGATCAGGTAGAGACAGACTTCTGCTCTGCTAGGCAGGCCTATGCCCACGCACAGCAGGAAGAAGTTACAGAAGAAAGAGACCTCTGTCCCAATTCCCAAGAAGTACCTTGAGTATGAAGTCTCTCAGGGGGCCTATGTGCTGTGTTAGGGGAGGAACATTGTTTTTATGTGAATCACTCGGGGGTAGTTAGGGAGTCCCTGGCCAAGATAAGAGAAAGGCTGAGTCAGAGAAAAAAGAGAAAGAGAAATGTCTCAAAATTGGTTTGAATCCTGGTTCAATTCATCCCCCTGGTTCACAACTCTCATATCTTCCTTGGTAGGGCCCCTGATTATTTTGTTACTGCCACTCTCTCTGGGGCCATGCTTACTAAACTAATTGGTGGCCTTCATTAAAAGCCGCTTCAACGTGGTGCAGCTCATGGTGCGCAGATCCCAATATACGGCCTTGCAACGGTCCCCTTAGCGGGAGACAATATAGAGCTGACCCCAGACCCATGATTGGGTCTGTCCTGGATCCTAGAGAAGGGGGGAATGAATAATCTAAGCTACTCCATTTTGTTAACAGAAAAACTCCATTTTGTAAGGTTTTGGGAAAAGAGCCTTTGGAAATCCAAGAGTCTTTGGAAATTCCTTGACCTCACCCCACTGCCCATGAGCTTATCGGACTCCATACCAAAATCTCCTGACTTAAGGCTCAGGAACTTGTGGTCTACCTAGACAATAGGGACCAATCAAGAACCAACACACAACCCTTCAAAAGAAAGTGACCAATCAGATGTTCCCCTACCTAGAAATCCTTTTTTTCCATGTATACTCCCTATATAAGCAATGTAACCCAAGACCTGGGGCTCCTCCCTATAGCCACTGCATCAGTATCGGTGGGAGCCCCAGCTCGAGCTTGGTAATAAAAATTCTCTTGCTTTTGCATTGGATATCGGTTCCCTGGTGGTCATTGGGAGATTTCGCGACTTGGGCATAACAACTCATGGTCACAGAGCTATTAGGCTGAATCACATGAAAATGCTTGCTGTTATTTGACCATTTTAAATTACAAAGGCAGCAATATAATATAGTTCAACCTAATCCTAAGTATCGAGTTATAATTTGAAACTAGGTCTGTGTGATTGCAAAGTCCATGTAATCAAACCATGCTGGATAATAATACGGCCATTTTTGACCATCCATGATAATAAAAACCAAATAATGAATTATACAGTAAGGAATTCACCATTCACCACATTTGGGTTAATATAAACTCATTTGTGGCAAAATTCCTATGCATGATATCATTTTAATGTCATTGTGACATAAAAAAGAGATAACTGCTAAGCCATGGACAAGAAATGGCACATTCGCAGAGCTTATCGCAAATTTTCTAAGTTAAATATCTCAGCTGGAGCACAGTTGTTCTTTAACCACTTTTTTTTTTTTTTTAATCTTTCACAAAAAGAACAGTGGATCCTTTGAAGTGTAACCTTGGAAATCAAGGTCTGTGTTACAGGGCATCACTCAAAGCAGATGCATATTCCCCAGAGACCAAGGGTAAAACTGTTACCAAGAATACTTGAACCTCTTTGGGAAGAGAATTTGTCAAAATTTCCATGTCTTACTGGCAATACCTGTGATACTATGTAGTCAAATATTCCCGATGTTATAGGCAGGGGACAGAGTCTCCATAAGAGGTTTCTGATCATTCTAATTACCAAGAGTTGACATACTAAGAGTTGACATTCTAAGGCTTCCAGATTTGGCAACTAAAGAGCTCATTCATTTCATATGAGTTAAAGGGCAGTGGTCACAGATCCCTCGGCTGTCTCAGGGATGAACAATTTGCTGACTAGTCACTGCTTTGCCTTGCCTGCTAAGCGGGTGACCAGTGCTCAAGCATTCATTCTCAGCGTTTATTTTGGGACAAGGGAAGGGCATCTTGGAGCTGCATTAAGGACGACCAGTCGTCCTTATTTCCTGAGCACCAAATACACATTTCTGCTAGGCTGCGATGTTAGCGTCTCTCTCTTATTTTCAATCTTGATGAAGATAAGAGGGATCAGTTGATGGATAGGGTGTGGGATAGACAGTGGCATGAATTCCCACCAAAGGATAGAGCTTCTAATCTAGAGAAAGCAGCAAGCTCTGCAAACAGGGCATATCAATTCTTTAGCCCATGAGACATTTAGATTGATCTGAGAAAGAATTCTTGACGGTGAGAAAAATGGTGAAATCTTTTCTGAGAGAGCTCTAGGCAAAGAAAAGTTTCCATCTCTTTGGGACAGTGCTGCAGTCCCAGCTAAAAATGGAACAGAAGGAAGACTTGTCAAGCTCTCATCCAGCTCAACAAGTCTTTATTGTCTCCCAGGACCTGAGGCTCATAAGCTGTCTGAGAGTTACACAGTTTTACAAGACTGTTCTCAACTTGCAAAGGTTTTGAGATGCCTCCAGAATGATGAAAACCAGGCTCTTGTCTGGGAAGCAGAGCAGAGCACATCATTTTGAGCTCTGGCTTACAACCCAGGGTGTTGACAGGCTTCACTTCAGGCTGCAGTCAAGATTTAACTTCAAGAGACTTCGAAACTGTTTAGTCCCACAGAGAAAGCCTCTTCCCAATTTCCAGCTCTCTCACTCTCAACAGACTGACTTGGTTGCAGGTATCATGGAAACAGTAAGTTGAGCTTGCTTTATTTGAGGTCCAGGCGATGAGGAATTCTGTCTGGATTCGAAATAAGGTTCTCAAATAGACGTGAGGTTTTCCATACATAGAGCAGACTCCAATTTTCTGCACAGGAACTAACCTGAAGAAGCCATCAAGTTCCTAACTCTTTTCATGCTAAATCTTCCAAAAAGTGCCTGGACTATGTTGATTTATAAAGCAACTCTCCAGTAAAAAAGCACACATCAGTTAAAACAATTGTTCAATCCAGAACTATGTTGGGGAGGTAGAAATTCATAGGGGTGTCCACACAATAAGTTAGATAGCAAATGAGTAACAGACCTACATTGCAACCTCTCAGGTCAAACCAGAGCCCCACACTGTCTAGTTTTCTCTTTCTTTTTTCTCTTCTTTGCTCTTTGCCCTTCTCCTAGTCAAAGAATATCAGAAATTTTCCCCTCAATTAGGCAAAACAATTTAGCTCTCCTTGTTTTCACTCCCAAACTGGAATTTTAACCTCTCCCTAGGTACTTGGCAGACAGAAGAACCATCACTTAAAAAGATCATAATTATAAATAGCAAAAATTAGATGGCATTACATTGAATGTAGCAGTGCCTCCCTTAGATGATAGCTACCTACTAAGTCACCTGACCATTGTTCGTGAAGGGGTCAGATGGACTGTGGTGATTCCCACCTGTGCACCTCCATTGATTTTTTTCCCTTGTTCATGTACACTGGCCTTCCTCATCTCCTTACAAAGCCAAAAGAGGGCTTTCCTTTGCTGTTTCTTCTCTTAATTGGCCACAGTGATAGCAGCCTCTCAGTTTTTCTGTTACTCTCATCTATAACCTGTAAATTTCAGATCCATGTATTTATTCATCATATACAGTCATCTGATTCTCATTCTCGTTTTCTCTCCTTAATAGCAGATCCAAACTACACTCAGTCACCAAAACACCTGAGTCTTGTGTTTTGGACCAACTCTTGGCCAACCTGAAGGTCTTTTGTCAATCTCAGCCTGAGAGCCACAAGTTTAGGCCAATACCACAAGTGAAAACACAGCTTTCAAAGGGCAGGCAGAACACAAAGCTGGACTGCTGGCACAGAAAGGGACCTACACATATACAGTTGAAGATTCTCTTCTTAGTGTGGATGCTATACACATCTGCAATTTGTTCACAGAAATGCCAGGCAACTGTAGACTGCAGACTTTCTTTACATTTTTGTTCACTGCTTCTTGGACATTTCATGACTTACTATTTGCATTAATTGAATTTTTTAGCAGCTCCAGGAGAAAGTTAAATAATAGGCCATGCTAAAGCTTCTAATATTTTCATGAATTGAAATGTTCCATAGTCTCCATCTTTCATTTCCCCATCTAAAGAAAGAAGATTGTTAGGCTTGTGTTGACAAAAGATCCTAGGTCTTAAGCATCCTTAAAAATGATCATAATATTGCCATGAGACAACATGACTCTCCCCAGTTTTGATCATACACGTGAGTTGATGCTCTCTGTAACGTATATATCAGTGCAACCATTTATATTTATGAGGACTCTTCAGTCAGTTCAGTTGCTCAGTTGTGTCCAACTCTTTGTGACCCTGAATCGCAGCATGCCAGGCCTCCCTGTCCATCACCAACTCCTGGAGTTCACTCAGACCCACGTCCACAGAGTCAGTGATGCCATCCAGCCATCTCATCCTCTGTTGTCCCCTTCTCCTCCTGCCCCAATCCCTCCCAGCATCAGTCTTTTCCAATGAGTCAACTCTTCACATGAGGTGGTCAAAGTACTGGAGTTTCAGCTTTAGCATCATTCCTTCCAAAGAAATTCCAGGGTTGATCTCCTTCAGAATGGACTGGTTAGATCTCCTTGCAGTCCAAGGGACTCTCAAGAGTCTTCTCCAACACCACAGTTAAAAAGCATCAATTCTTCGGTGCTCAGCTTTCTTCACAGTCCAACTCTCACACCCATACATGACCACAGGAAAAACTAAGTTGACTTCAAGTCACTAGTCCAACAAAGCCTTACGTATCGATTTCTTTCAAAATTTCTCATTTGAGTAAACTTCGTAAAATGTTGTTTCGTGACGGCAGAGTCTATAGCATCCTCATTTCCTAGCACACTGCCCAGAAAACAGAGGCATCCAGTACACATTTGTAAATACTTCTTTGACTGAATAGACTGAGAATGGAGAACATATATATAAAATATTTGTGAATTCAATTTTTCTGAAAGAAATGCTCATAAATTTTTTTCCCAGTAATATATACTCAGAATATTTTTAAGGTTTAATTCTGTCGTTATATATTTATATGTAACATTTTCCACTTTCCACATTTCCACTTTCTGGCTCTGGCACTGATTTTCATACTGAGTTCACTTGCTTGGCAAGTGGGAGGACAAGTGTTATCATGAATGTAAATCTTTCCCATTGAGGATAGCCTGATAGGGAAATCAGAGGTTGAAAGGGATCTTTCTGTTTTTACTTTGTGTGCAAATGTTCTCCTTACAAAATGAATTATTTCATTTTCTAAAAAAACCCATTTTTGATTTTCAAAGTGGCAAATGTTATGTGAAATAAGATTCATCTATTTTATAATTTGTACCAGTTACCTTAAATGACAGCATATGAGACCTCATTTTAATGTATATATGTACATTATTTTATATAAGTACATTCATACATCACACACATATATGTATACATACATACATATGCATACACATACTATATATATTTTTTCTTCCTGAGAGAACATCTCAAGTTTGGATATTACAATCATGTGATACTCTGTGGCACTGTAACAGTGAGATGGATATTTGTAATTAGTACTTGACTGCTGTTTATTAAACTGCCTTAACAGATGTATATGGACAGCATCAGTTACATAATTGAATTACAAATGATTATGTCTATGATACAAAAGACACAATATTATGAATTTTGTAACTGGTTGCTGCTTGCTATTTTAAGATGGTGATTACTATTTTATCTGCAAGCTCGGTTTCTGGAATTGATATTTTAAAACAACAGTCTGAACTGGAAACCTGATAGCTTTTCATCATCACAGTTCTTTTCTTTTCCTTCCCGCCATGTTTTCTTTCCCTTTTCCTTTTTTGTTCTACTTAGAAAGTGTTACCTATCTGGACTGCATTTTCTGAAAGTTTAAGGACAATTAACTCCATAGTGTTTCAAATGCAAAAGCAGACATTTCACGTTGTCAACTGCATGGCTATTGCTTAGTTAGAATAATCATGACCTCTCCTCTTAACACAGTAAAGTAGTGAAAGTGTTAGTCACTCAGTTGTGTCCGACTCTTCCAGGCTCCTCTGTCATGGAATTCTCCAGGCAAGAATGCTGGAGTGAGTAGCCATTCCCTTCTCCAGGAGATCTTCCTGGCCCAGGGATCAAATCCAGGTCTCCTGCATTGCAGGCAGATTCTTTACTGTAAAGGAAGCCCAAGTGAACATAAGGTGATTGGGTTTATGACCCCAAGCCTACTTCACTTATTTACAGAACATTGTATTATATTCTTATCTTTTATAGAGTTGATATAACAAACAGCTATATGGAATAATCTTTCTGTATCTCTTGTAAAAGAGCCTTTAAATGCATTATATTACTGTTTGTTACTCAAGGATCCTAACAATACAACTCTTGCATGTACAAATTCCATGCCATGAAAAAGTCTGTTCACTTGTTTTCTCTTTGGATGAGTTGGATTGTTTCCTCTAATGGGATACTAATGCCATGTAATTATGGTCATTGGACATCACATTTCTAGAGCTGCAAACTATTAATTTCTTCGTGGTCATTAACATTCTTTTAGATGGTGAACAGAGAAGGATGCTAAAATTCTGACCAATTATTTGACGGTGAGTCATATTTTATTTATTTAAGAGACCCCAACTCCTATCTGTCCTGGTAACATAAGGTTGCATTCACTTAAGTTAGACTTTTAATATTTATGCCCTTTGCTTTGGAGAATATAATATCTAAATTAGAGATTGGAATTATTAATTATAATATTAGGTACATAGGAATGGACATTATTTGCTGAGTGTTATATGAAGCTCTTCATATGTTTGAGCCATCTTCAACCTTTTAGGGTTGGTATTATTTCCCTCATGCTATTGATAAGTGAGCAGACAGATTAAGTAATTTATCCAAGGTCATACATAGCTAGTAAGTGGTAGAACTGAGTTCAATATAGGAAGTTTGACTCCTGGCCAATTTGACTCCAAATATAAGATGCTGGGAAGGACTCAGATCTTCTTAGGGGTATAAAACTATATATATAGTTTTGAGTTATATATAGCTTAGGAGCTCTGTTCCAAAGCTCCTAAATCCCTTGGAATTTCCTGGCTGACAGAAGTGTCTTTGTTCTAATGAAACATCTCTTGGTGGGCTCCTGGTTGGCTTCAGGATGAGGGTTGGTCACCAGAAAGACCAAGCCATGATTATAAGCCTAGAACTTTCAGCCCCACTCCTTATCCTCTGGGAAGGCAAAGGAGCTATATTTGAGTTTATGATCGATCATGCCTACATGCTGAAGCCTCCATAAAACTCTCAATAGTATGTGGTTCAGAGGGCTTCTAGCGAACACATCTTTCCTGGAGGTATACATCTCAACTCCTCAGGGAGAGACAGTCCTGTTCATAGGACCCTCCTGGACCTCCCTTGTGTACCTCTTTATCTGGTGTGTGCTATATTATATCCTTTGTGTGTGTGTGTGTGTGTGTGTGTGTGTGTGTGTGTGCATGTGCTCAGTCACTTCAGTCATATCCAAATCTCTGTGACTGTTTGGACTGTAGCCTGCCAGGCTCATCTGTTCATGGGATCTCCAGGAAAGAATACTGGAGTGGGTTGCCATACCCTCCTCTAGGGGAATCTTCCCAACCCAGGGATTGAACCCATGCCTCTTATGTCTCCTGCATTGGCAGCTGGGTTCTTTACCACTAGTGCCACCTGGGAAGCCCATCTTATCTTTTATTATACCATAAACCAGTAAGTATAAGTAAGTATTTCCCCAAGTTCTGTGACCCGTACTAGCAACTTATCAAATGCAAGGAGGGGTCATGGGAACAATGATCGAAATCTTGAAATGTGCAATCTGAAGTGACATTTGAAGTGGAGGCAGCCTTGTGGGATTGAACCCTTTGCCTGTGGGCTCTGCTGCTAACTCCTTAAAGACAGTGTCAGAACTGAATTGACTTGTAGGGCATCAAGTAGGTGTCGCAGAATTGCTTGAGGTGTGGAAAACCCACACATCTGGTGTCAGAAGTGTTGTGAGTGTGATGGTAGAGTGAGAGTAAAGGAGAAACACACAGGAGTCTGTTTCTATATAGGATGTAAATGTATATCACTTATCCCACTGCTCCATATGCCCTCTGCATGACACACATTGCCAGTTGTTGGTAAAGTCATTTTCTACTGAGTCCAGAGCCAACCATGGAATTGCTCTTAGTTTCTGCCCCAGGTAATGACTGTCTGTTGAATGACTGGCACTTGTGTTGAAATCTATTTATCATTTATGTAGGTCTAATGAATCTTTCTCACAGAAAGATTTATGTTAAGTGCTGTAGCAGAAACTTGCTAGATGTTCATCAACTTGCTTTTTCACTCTTCCTACATACATATTCAGTTCAGTTCAGTTCAGTCGCTCAGTCGTGTCCGACTCTTTGCAACCCCATGAATCGCAGCATGCCAGGCCTCCCTGTTCATCACCAACTCCTGGAGTTCACTCAGACTCACATCCATCGAGTCCGTGATGCCATCCAGCCATCTCATCCTCTGTCATCCCCTTCTCCTCCTGCTCCCAATCCCTCCCAGCATCAGAGTCTTTTCCAATGAGTCAACTCTTTGCATGAGGTGGCCAAAGTACTGGAGCTTCAGCTTTACCATCATTCCCTCCAAAGAAATCCCAGGGTTGATCTCCTTCAGAAAGGACTGGTTGGATCTCCTTGAAGTCCAAGGGACTCTCAAGAGTCTTCTCCAACACCACAGTTCAAACGCATCAATTCTTTGGCGCTCAGCCTTCTTCACAGTCCAACTCTCACATCCATACATGACCACAGGAAAAACCATAGCCTTGACTAGACAGACCTTAGTCGGCAAAGTAATGCCTCTGCTTTTCAATATGCTATCTAGGTTGGTCATAACTTTTCTTCCAAGGAGTAAGCGTCTTTTAATTTCATGGCTTCAGTCACCATCTGCAGTGATTTTGGAGCCCAAAAAAAATAAAGTCTGACACTGTTTCCACTGTTTCCCATCTATTTCCCATGAAGTGATGGGACCAGATGCCATGATCTTCATTTTCTGAATGTTGAGCTTTAAGCCAACTTTTTCACTCTCCACTTTCACTTTCATCAAGAGGCTTTTTAGCTCCTCTTCACTTTCTGCCATAAAGGTGGTGTCATCTGCATATCTGAGGTTATTGATATTTCTCCCAGCAATCTTTATTCCAGCTTGTGTTTCTTCCAGTTCAGCGTTTCTCATGATGTACTCTGCGTATAAGTTAAATAAGCAGGGTGACAATATACAGCCTTGACGTACTCCTTTTCCTATTTGGAACCAGTCTGTTGTTCCATGTCCACTTCTAACTGTTGCTTCCTGACCTGCATACAGATTTCTCAAGAGTCAGGTTAGGTGGTCTGGTATTCCTATCTCTTTCAGAATTTTCCACAGTTTCTTGTGATCCACACAGTCAAAGGCTTTGGCATAGTCAATAAAGCAGAAATACATGTTTTTCTGGAACTCTCTTGCTTTTTCCACGATCCAGCGGATGTTGGCAATTTGATCTCTGGTTCCTCACATGGGTAGACTACAATTCCAGCTTCCCTTCCAAACAGGTGTGGTCATGTAACTGTTCTAACCAACAGGATGTAAGCCCTCCTGAGGTGTGCTACAAGTGCCCTGTTTGCTCTCCTCTGTTCTTTTTCTTAACCACTGACTTGACTTCTATGAGCACAGTGACTCTGTAAGCCACCTGATGAAGTTGGCAGAGTCAAAAGATGGAAGGAGTCTGGGTCTCTGAATAACCTCTCTGATGAAAGCTACCCAGTAATCATAAACATCTGTCTGGGTCTTAAGGGAATAAGAATCAAACTTCTGTTATGCTCAGACCACTCAACTTTTTGTGTGTTTGTTACAAAAACTAATGCTACAAAACAAGGGTCATACAAGATTACATCATTATCATGTTTCAGAGCAAGAATTTGAATCTGAGTCTTTCAAATTCTTCCCACAATGATAATCTTACTGATAATATAAAAAAATTATCCATGTTAATGATAATTGTTGTTAAGTTGTTAAGTCATGTCCAGCTCTTTTGTGACCTCATGGACTGTAGCCTGCCAGGCTCCTCTGACCATGGGATTCTTCAGGAAAGAATACTGCAGTGGGTTACCATTTCTGTCTGCAGAGGATCTTCCCAATGGATTGAACCTGAGTTGCCTGCATTGGTAGGCAGGTTTTTTACCACTGAGCCACAAGGGAAGCCATTAATGATAATTAATATTACCTTATTTCAGACTGTATTTCAACCTAAATTGTCTCCAGTTACAACCCCACCAAGTTTTGAGTTTATCTGCAACAAGTCTTCTTCTACCTCTAAAAGACTCAGTATCTTCCCTCTGAAGACTTTAGGACTAGACTTACACATCCTCTCATCTGGCCTACAATTCCTGCTCAGGTATGAAGAAAAAATGGGGACATCAAGTCAGATGACTTCAAGATACTGAACTATGGAATATTTTATTTAGGCACCAAACGTGCTAATATCCCACAGAAATCGTTCCCCAGCACACACTTGGAAAAGTCTGACTTGATGTCACCATTTGTGCTTTGTAAGGTGAGAAGGTGTCTTTTCTATAGGAATGTCTTTTAATAGGATAATAGGTACTGAGATTTTCTAAGATAGGGGTAAAGCCAGTAGCATTTTGCACACTTGATAACAGAGTCCCCTCCTAAAGAGCATATCAAGGAACTGATGTTCCATTGAACATATTTTGGAAAGCACAATCCTAAGTATATTGAGTCATACTCATAAGCATTGGGATGGGTCTAATACTTGGCATTTAGCTCCTCTTTTCCCAAGGAGACTTTTCTTTCTGGTTAGTGTACTGTCTATTTCTGACACTGGACAAATGGTTATTCTTGACCTTTGTCAGGTTTGGGCTACTAACCCTTTACCCTCTGGCTCTCTCCAAAACTTGACAGCAGACTTTATTTTGTGAACTCAACTCTGCCACCCTTTGTCTATTTTGTTGCTTCCCTACCCCTTCTTTTGTTAAGTACGTGTATTTATAGTATGAATTTTTGGTTCAATCAAACACCCCCAAATAAAGGCTGGAGTTGGGTAGTGTTAGTAACATAAAGAGACAATTCTTACTGGTCTACTTAAATACCAGTACAAATAAAACTGAGTGGAGCTACATTATATGGACATTTATATTATGTGAATTCAAATAGATATACTTAGCACCTTGGCCCCAGAGAGTGAGAAAAAATTGTTTAAATTTATTTATTTATTTTTGGCTATGCTGGGTCATCACTGTTAAAGGGGCTTTTCTCTAGTTGGTGAGCGGGGCCTGCTCTCTAGTTGTAGTGCAAGGGATTCTCATTTTGGTGGCCTCTCTTGCAAAGCACAGGCTCTAGGCATGACAGCTTCAGGAGCTGTGGCTTGCAGGCTTTAAAGCACAGGCTCAGGAGTTGTGGCTATGGACTGAGTCGCATCTGAAATCCACCTGGATCAAGGATCAAACCCTTGTCTCCTGCTAACAGGGGGCCTCCTATAATTTAAAATTTACACAACCAAAAATTAATTTTTCATAAAACTGACAAAGAAAGGAAGGAAGGTATTTCTTTGCTGTCTGAAGTGGCATCACCATGGTGCACCATTTGGCAAAAACATGGTTCCCAGATACCTGACCCTCAAGCTTTAAAACTGTGAGATTGTTTATACATTTTAAAAAGTGTTGTTGTTTTTTTCTTTCTGGTATTTCTATGGTTTCAAAGGGCTTCCCAGATGGCAGTAGTGGTAAAGAATCTGCCTGCCAATGCAGGAGATGCCAGAAACTTGGGTTTGATTCCTGGGTCAGGAAGATCCCTTGGAGGAGGAAATGGCAACGCTCTCCAGTATTCTTGCCTGGAAAATTCCATGGACAGAGGAGCCTGGAGGGCTACAGTCCATGGCATTGCAAAGAGGTGAACATGACTGAGAGTGCATGTCTGTACACATACATGATTTCAAAAGCTGCCCATCTTGTGAAAATTTATTAATATTCTCATGTTGTACTCTTTCAAGTTTGCATAGCTCTGATTTTATAAACTGGCTACTGCATTGTAGTGGTGGGTACTTTCACTCACCATCCTACTCCACTTGCCCAGCGATTTACTCTGTTAGGCTGTATGACTGCTATTTCTTTCTTTCCTGTGCACCTTTCACAGTAGAAAATATCACTCTGGCCTACAAATGCAAACTCACAATTTCATCTGGCCTCACCCAAATAAACTGAAATCTATTGAATGTTAGCAAAATGGCTATACTGAATTTATTGAACATTAAGTCACTCTTCAAAATATCATGTAGTTTTAAGGTATTTTCAAAGATAATTTTGAATATACATGATTCTTTTCTTTATGTGTCAACCTTTACAACCTTATCTTCCACATGAGACATGAATCTACTTGAAGAGAATGGAAATTATTTGTTGCCAACCCAGCATCACTATTCTCTTCTTTCTTCCCCACAAACTCATATTTTATTCAGCTATCTATTCTTATGTGGGGTGTTTCCCAGGTGGCTTCACAGTAAAGAATCTGCCTGTCAATTCAGGAGACTCAGGAGACACGGATTCAATCCCTGGGTGGAGAAGATCCCCTGGAGGATGAGAAGTAAAGGACAACCCATTACAGTATTCTTGCCTGGGAAATCCCATGGACAGAGGAGCCTGGTGGGCTAGAGTCCACGGGGTTGTGAAAAGCTGGACATGACTGAGTGACTAAGCACACAGGCATGCACTCATATGACTCAAGGGAAGATGATCCTAATACCAGTTCCAGGAGTAGATCTTGATTTGTCTGTAGGATTGTAATGGTAGTCCCACCCCCGCTTGGCAGTGATTGGTTTCAGACTTGTGAGTAACCCATGATGGCCTGTAACACAATTATGACCTATAATACAAGATAGTCTGTTGAGGGGTTTCTGGAAAGATTTCCTTGATCTCAGAAAAGGACAGAGACAGTAACAGTTCTTATTCCTCCTAAGCATGTTGCTGGGTTTGGATGTGACTCCAACAGTTATTGCCATCTTGCTACCACTCCTCTAAGGATGTCAACATTAAGAATGGAAGAGAGCATTTCTCTGATAATGAGTGACGTTGAGCATCTTTTCATGTGTTTGTTAGCCATCTGTTTGTCTTCTTTGGAGAAATGTCTGTTTGGTTCTTTGGCCCATTTTTTGATTGGGTCGTTTATTTTTCTGGAATTGAGCTGCAGGAGTTGCTTGTATATTTTTGAGATTAATTCTTTGTCAGTTGCTTTGTTTGCTGTTATTTTCTCCCATTCTGAAGGCTGTCTTTTCACTTTGCTTGTAGTTTCCTTCATTGTGCAAAAGCTTTTAGGTTTAATTAGGTCCCATTTGTTTATTTTTGCTTTTATTTCCATTACTCTGGGAGGTGAGTCATAGAGGATCCTGCTGTGATTTACGTCGGAGAGTATTTTGCCTATGTTTTCCTCTAGGAGTTTATAGTTTCTGGTCTTACGTTTAGATCTTTAATTTATTTTGAGTTTATTTTTGTGTATGGTGTTAGAAAGTGTTCTAGTTTCATTTTTTTACAAGTGTTTGACCAGTTTTCCCAGCACCATTTGTTGAAGAGATTGTCTTTTCTTCATTGTATATTCTTGCCTCCTTTGTCAAAGATAAGGTGTCCATAGGTGCGAAGATTTATCTCTGGGCTTTCTATTTTGTTCCATTGATCTATATTTCTGTCTTTGTGCCAGTACCATACTGTCTTGATGACTGTGGCTTTGTAGTAGAGCCTGAAGTCAGGCAGGTTGATTCCTCCAGTTCCATTCTTCTTTCTCAAGATTGCTTTGGCTATTTGAGGCTTGAGGTTCCATCTCACGCTGATCAGAATGGCTGTTATCCAAAAATCTACAAACAATAAATGCTGGAGAGAGTGTGGAGAAAAGGGAACCCTCTTACACTGTTGGTGGGAATGCAACCTAGTACAGCCACTATAGAGAACAGTGTGGAGATTCCTTAAAAAACTGGAAACAGAACTGCCATATGACCCAGCAATCCCACTGCTGGGCATACACACCAAGGAAACCAAAATTGAAAGAGACATGTGTACCCCAATGTTCATTGCAGCACTGTTTATAATAGCCAGGACATGGAAGCAACCTAGATGTCCATCAGCAGATGAATGGATAAGAAAGCTGTGGTACATATACACAATGGAGTATTACTCAGCCATTAAAAAGAATATATTTGAATCAGTTCCAATGAGGTAGATGAAACTGGAGCCTATTATTATGCAGAGTGAGTAAGCCAGAAAGAAAAACACCAATACAGTATACTAACGCATACATATGGAATTTAGAAAGATGGTAATGATAACCCTATATGCGAGACAGAAAAAGAGACACAGATTTATAAAACAGTCTTTTTGGACTCTGCGGGAGAAGGCGAGGGTGGAATGATCTGAGAGAATAGCATTGAAACATGTCTATTATCATATGTGAAACAGATTGCCAGTCCAGGTTTGATGCATGAGACAGGGCACTCAGGGCTGGTGCACTGGGATGACCCAGAGGGATGGGATGGGGAGGGTGGTGGGAGGGGGGTTCAGGATGGGGAACACATGTACGCCCATGGCTGATTCATGTCAATGCATAGCAAAACCACTACAATACTGTAAAGTAACTAGCCTCCAATTAAAATAAATAAATTTAAAAAAAGAAAAAACTCTTAGAAAAAAAAAAAGAATGGAAGAGAGCAGAGATGGATAAATCCTAGGTCCTTGAAGACACTGCTCTTTTATTGACTCAATCAGTCACAAACTCTCCCTAGCTTCTTCCTTCTAATGTATCAGTTAGATTGGACTGCCATAGACTGGATGGCTTAAAAAACAGACATTTACTTCTTTTAGTTCCGGCGAAGGGAAGTCCAAGCTCAAGGTCCTGGTTGATTTGGTTTCTGGTGAGGACTCTCTTTCTGGCTCACAGACAGAAGGTTTGACATACAACATGAGAAGATCAAGGGCTATTTGCCTTTTCTCAAAACAAAGCAGTTGTCGAGTTAAAAATGGTTAGTCCATTGCTATTACAGGGCATTTCATGAACTGCTGATTGTACATATATGCAATATCATGTTAACATAAACAGGCCAGCCCTTAGGGAGTTTTAAGTTATAAAAGAAACATTTTTCTAAGATCACGTGCTCTGATATAAAAACCATACTCCAGCCCAGTTCTGTCATTATAAAGTTCTGGCAAGCCAAGAGATGTTAGTTGGTGATTTTATCAGGCAAAACTTTTAACTAATGCTTGATGAAGCCATTGCTGCACCATAAAACACCATAGCAAATTGCAGTGATGATTCTTTTTAAGAACTTAGTCACTTTAGATCATTACGGTTTCTTCCACAAAAAGTAGTATCTTAGTGATCACTACAATTCTACAAATAAGAATATGCTTTCACCTTTATGACCAAAAGGGATCCGTTATGTTTATTCTTGCAATTTAAATCTAATTTTAGTATCTTCAACAAAAAGGGTGGAGTGTAGATTTTCTCCTATCCTAGTAAAGCTCATATGAAACATTTTACCTATTATTTTACTTACATTGTATACAAAGTAATTTTATGTAGTCTTCTAGATGAACATTAAATAAATAAAATTATATCGTAGTGAAGGATTTTCATAATGTAGCAAAATTCACTTTTTATATCCAGCCTGGCAAGTGGAAAGAGCAGTACTCATCAAATTTTAAAAACAAAACCAAATAAACAAAAAACAAACTCCATCAAGAAACAAATGATGAGAGATCTATTTGCATATAGATGGATCCGTATTAAAGCAATAGAAACTTGAGCCATTTTGAAATCTTAAACCTTCTGACACTATTTTCATAAACTCAAGTAATACAAACCATGTGGTGAATGATTTTTCTGAAAAACTTTGCTGGTTTCACTGCGTATTTTATTATTGGCCAAATGTGACATTAAATTTTATCCCCCGTGGCTTGGAGTTAAATGCTTGCTCTGTTCAGAATGGCAACACTCAATTAAACAGCATTCTTCATGATCTACACCCACCATTGTTACTGTATTTAAGGGAAATAATGGGGGTACTGACCTATATTGCGTTTCTTATTATCAATGGAGATGAAGCGAATGCAGGGATTACTGGTGATGTACCGCCCAGCCCAAGGGACATCAATCTTCGTGCCAGCTTCATAAAAGAGGCCCAGAGCGTAGCGAGAGGAGTAGCTCACAGACTCCAGTTGCTGCCTTTGGCATTCACTAATTACTGTGGAAGAAAAAGTACAGGGCATCAAACTTGAAAATATCATCTTTCCTTTCAGTACATCAAATACCACACTCCTTTAAATCAGTTCCAACTGTTTTTACTGACTCCATCTCACTTATGATAAATTTTGAAAGGTAATGTAAAATATCATCAGCTCTAATTTCTTTGCAGAATGATTACTGTCCTTGGCACACTCGTTTTCATCACACTGAAGGTCCAAACTCTTTAGACTGGCATTTAAAATGTCTCTGAGTCTGACACTAAGTTGTTTTTCTAGCTTTGTATCCTAGTAATTATCCTGGGACTGGCTGGCAACATTGCAACATGATAGATCCTATTCACGGAGCACTTACTGTGGACCAGGGTCTTTGCCAGACATGTAACATGAGCATTTCACTCTATCCAGCAACCACCATACAAGGTGGCTATTATTCCCATGTTATAGGAGGAGACTAATGATTCATCTCATGGATCTCTTAAGTTCTCCCATGTCATACAGTCACTGTTCGCTTGTCATCTTTCTGCCAGTCAATTAGCATAGTTTCTGGAGCACAGGGACTATGCCTTAGTCTTTTTTGTTACAGTCCTCTACCCTACTCATTACAAAAATACAAAGGATGAATGTATAGAGGAATAGAAAGGCAAACGAGACATGCAAAATTAGTTAAAATGTAGGAGGTAAATAATCAAAAAATGGAAAAATACTGGGAAATGAATTAGGTAGGTTTGGGTTCAAAACCCAACTCTACCACTTAGTAGGTAGGTGACCCTGGTCAAGCTATTAATACTTATTCTAACTATAATTCTTGTCTATAAGTGGTAAAATAGGGTGCATTAGTCTGTTGCGAGGATTATATGAATAATGCATATCACAATGCATGGCATATGATAAGTGTTCATTATTTTTTTCTATTATAGAGAGAAAAATATTTAGGAAAATGGGACAATGTTCCATCCTGGGATGAAAAAGGAAAGACGCCCCCCCCCCCACCCCCCAGCTTACATTTTAATCTCCATCTCCAGTCTTCCTATCTTTAAGGGTCTCAGGGAGCTTCTTGTTCATGTACTCGCATTAATAATTTGAGTCTCAGAGAAGGCCATAGTTCTACTCTGAAGGCATAAGGCAAGCAGTTCAGAAATGGAACATATGAAAAATTCTCATTTACTTGGTAAAAAATATCCTAATCTAGTAGGCAAACCTCAAGGATTGTGATGCTCTTGCTGCTAAGTCACTTCAGTCCTGTCTGACTCTTTGCAACCATATGGACAGTAGCCTGGCAGGCTTCTCTGTCCATGGGATTCTCCAAGCAAAAATACTGGAGTGGATTGCCATGCCCTCTTCCAAGGAATCTTCCCAACCCAGGGATCGAACCTGTGTCTCTGATGTTTTCCTGCACTCACAGGCAGATTCTTTACCACTAGAGCTACCTGGGAAGCCACCTGGGAAGGATGGGGATAACTTTAGCTAAACTTTAGAGAAGTGGCTTTTGGAGGAAGACAGAAGGTAAGAAGGGTATTCAATAAATTATTTAAGCACAGTAATAATCCTAACATTATCACAGCATATTCTTGGCTACAAAACACTTTTAGAACCAAGACTTCATTTAATCTTCACAAAATCCCTGCAAGATAGATGATTTTGCCGCCCTAATTTTATATCACTATGAAGCTGAGATTCAGAGAGGTTAAGTAACTTGCCCTAGGTTACACAGCTTCCAAGTTTGTGTGGCCAAGATGAAGCAGGAATTCCTGCACTGGAGTCATGCATATCTTCATCACTTCCACACTTCCCTTCCAGATCTGCACGTCTGAGCTTCAAGATGAACTTTAGCACTGCTTTCTCCTCTGACATTACCGGTTACTTTGCACTCAGAAGTAAAAGCCATTGTTTCTTTTAACCATCATTTTCAGTCTTATTAAAAGATTTAATTACTTGATAAATGAGTGATCTTCTGACACTGGCCTTGTTACACTCGTATCCTGGGCTTCATTTTATTATTTAACCTACTTTTGGAGCTATGGGGCCTGATATTATGCTTACTGCTTTTCTTTATGAAAACACAGATCTTCAGAAATCATAAAATATTCTCACTATGAAGAGAGAGGAGGAGACGAAGGAGACTCATACTAGCAGGTGAGCACATATTATGGGCTTGAAGGCTATCATGGTTTCCCATTTTTTTCAGTTAAAAAAATAAACCAACAAAACTGTGAAATCAGCTATTTTAGCAACTGAAAGGGCTTAAAACTCTCCCTTTTTTAAAAAAAAACATATTTTTTTCTTCGTACAAAAACTGAAGGGTCAACTAGGTTGACAACCAAACTGGACCTTTTCCTCCCCTGCCACACACATTAGTACATTTAGCTAGTTTTTAGACAAGCTGCCAAGTAGCAAATCCCACTGGGTAGCCTTTTGAAAAGGTAATTGATATCTGTATAGAAACAGAGATTAACCTTAGACACCCTTGTCTGCTCCAGGGGCTCTACAATTCATTCTGAGAACAGGGAGGCAAGACTTTTGACTGAAACAATCACAATTTCTATACAGATTCACTTCCAAATAATTTTATCTTCTGGGCCTAGAAAGTTTTGATTGTTGCAGGATCTAACAGAATGGTTTTATTTTGTTTGAAAATTTTTGTAATGCAAATTGCTGGAGGGAGCTGCCCTAGGTCCTAAATATATACATTTTGGCAAGGAAAATAAATGAGTTCTTTACTATCATGTACTTAAAAGGGCCACATAATAAAGGCTCATGTAAAAGTGCTTGATTCCAATATAATAAAACTTTACTTGGATGTCACTCTCAATTAATTCTAAACCACAAGAATTACATAATTTTTGTAATTATACACACACAAACACACATGCATATATAGTATATATATATAAAATTAATATAATTTATGGCTATCTGATGTAAATAAAGTGACTATAAGTTGTATTGAAGGGGGTAGTTTATAGTTTACATTCATACTTCTGTCAATTAGGAGAACTGTTCTTATTCCATTCTCCTTGTGCCAACGCCAGTGTGTACAGGAGTACATGCGGGCTTGGGGGAGGGGAAGAACTGAAGAGGGAAGGAGACAGAAACAGAAGACCTGACTGCTACTCCTGAATAAATTAAGTACATATTTAATTTCATTTTTTTGTTTGTTTCTTAAGTAATTTAATTCTTTAGTTGCCTAACATATAGAAGAGGGTTGGACATACATATTTTGCCTTAATTCCTGTGTGGTTTGGTGACGATCTCATTCATTCATTCATTCATTGCTTGCTACATGATGGCAGGCATTGTTCTTGATGTTAAGGATATAATAAAGTCCCTGCTTTCAGGTAGCTTACATATACCAGTTATCAATAAATAACCAAGTAAATGGTATGTCAGTTGGTGACACAAATTATAAAGAAAAATAAAGCAGGGTAAAGGGATAAAAGTGACAGGTCTGGGCAGTAAGGCTATTTTAAATAGGCTTTCAAGGATGTGTCCCCTTTGAGGATTTTATTCTGATTGATATGGGAACCATTGCTACTGGTTATGAGCCAAGGACAGATGTAACCTGGCTTCTATTTTAAAAACGATCCTGGCTACAAATGAGGACTCCAAGGATGCATGAGAGGAACTGGGGAAAATAGGTATTGAAGTAGTCTTAGGTTGGAGGTAACAGCAGAGAAGATCAGAGGTAGTTACATTTTGGATGTAATACATGTCTATGTGTATACATGTGTGTATAAATACATACATTTGCATCATACATTTTTTATAAATATATGTATGCATGTATTATATATATATCACATATATATACAATTTTAATTAAGGCTTAACTATACTTACAGAAAAGAATGCCTTAAGTTTTCATAAAGTGAATGTACCAGAATAATCATTTTGCCAACAAAGGTCTGTATAAATCAAAGCTATGCTTTTTCCAGTAGTCACATGCGGATGCCGGAGTTGGACCACAGAGAAGACTGAGCACTGAAGAACTGATGCTGTCAAACTGTGGTGCTGGAGAAGACTTTTCAGAGTCCCTTGGACAGCAAGGAGATCAAACCAGTCAATTCTAAAGGAACTCAACCCTGAATATACATTGGAAGGATTGATACTGAAGTTAAAGCTCCAATATTTTGGCCACTTGATGTGAGGAACTGACTCACTGGAAGAGATCCTGATGCAGGGCAAGACTGAAGGCAAAAGGAGAAGGGGGCGGCAGAGGATGAGATAGATAGATAGCATTACCGGCTCAATGGACATGAATTTGAGCAAACTCTGGGAGATAGAGAAGGACAGAGGAGCCTGCATTCCGCAGTCCATGGGGTCTCAAACAGTCAGACACAATTTAGCGACTAAGCAACAACAACACACTGTATCTATTCTACCTCTGATGGACATTTGGATTGTTTGCAGTTTTGACAATTATAAACGTAACATAAAGAACATATGTATGTGCTTCTTTTGTGTATCTACTAGGGATTCCTCGATCATGGAACAAAGTGTGATATATTCTACTCATTTGGAATGATAGAGATCAATCTCTTCAAAACAAATCCTTGGGCCCAGGAGTCTTCCTAATGAAAGTATTTTATGATTTCTGAAGGCCTGTTATTTTTCAAAAAAAAAAAAAAAAGGCAACACAGTAATGTATTCACCTGAATTTCTCCTTCCTGACGGCTGATATTTTTTGTCACAACAATGAATATTTCAATAACAATAGTAAAACAAACACCTTTTAGCATTAGTTTGATATTCATTATCAATACTGTAGCTAATGGTAAATGTTATATTGATGGGAAATTTGTGCTCACAGCAGTAACCTCCTCCTAGAAGTTTTTTTGTTTATAGCCAGTTATAGAGGATGGCTAATTTCCCAATTTGTTACCATATATGAAGAATTTCAGCTCAGGGACAGTTGAAGTTAGGAAGTCAGTTTGTAGTATAATTATTTAAGCTCTCCATCAGTGGATACTAGCTACTCTTGATTTACTTATTATTGTTTTATCTTTTATATTGAATTCCAAGAATATCAAGAAATTTTATGCACAAATTCATTCTTAATCTTAGATCATCTAATTCTGTGGGTACATGAAACCAATAGTATTTTAGCTGAATAGCCAGTTGTTCTTTACTCAAAGTGGTTGTAGAAATAGCGCTGAAAGATCTATTTTCCATATATAGTTCTCCTAGCGGGCCAGTAGAGTCTAAACTTCTACCAATCATGAGCCATTCCTTTTGTGTAAAAGCATCACAGAACCAGTCTCATTTCATTTCACCTGGAATAAATTGGACGTTCACGTGGATTCTATGAGTACTGAAGTCATCACGCCTGGAAGCACAGTTTCAAAAATAGCTTTGGCAAGCAATAAATCTAAAGTTTACTGGGGACAGACTTCAGCAGTTGTATCTATGTGAGATTTCCCCAGGGAAATATTTCTTCCATCCTGAGAGGTATCTCTGGAGTTAGAAAAATTTGGGTTTGAAATCTGGCTCTGACCCAGAATCTGTGTGACCTTGGTCAAATTGCTCAATCCCCCTAAGCATCTGTTTTCTTATAAAATGAGAATGAGAACAGTGCTGCCCTTAAAGGATTGTTAACAAAATTAAATGAGATAATATCAAGTGCTTAGCATAATGCCTAACATATAACTGTACCACAAAAACCCAGCACTGCAATTCTTGAATTTAAATACCTTTCGAGGTGTCTATATATAAAGTATAACATACTTTAGAAAAAGTTTTTTGAAGCCTTTAGAGGCAATATCCTAAGTTTTAAGCACATCAAGATAATACTAAATCAAAGATATCTCTTTGGTAGATAAAGTATACATACTGGGTACACTTCACTTTTCAGAGCAGAGGGTAAAAAACCAAAACATTTCTTTGAAAAGTAAGATGTATTAAAGATTCTAAAACCATTTCAGATAATAGTTTTTGAAAAATTAAAATAAACCATGGACTTCTTTAGCTATCTAATCTAGAATGCTGACTGTTTGAAGATTTATTTTTTGAAAGTAATGAAAACCCATATTTTGTATCATCATTATCCTAGTACACTGGCATTACATTTTCTTAATCCTAATCCTAGCCCAGGATTATATAAAAATGAAAGGTGCCAAATAAATGGGCTTCTCTGTATTATCAAAAACAAAAATACCTTTATTAAAAATTTAAGATTAAGCTGGTTTCACACTCATGTTTAGGGAGAATGCTAATCATTATCTAAATACAAACTTTAACAGGTACATTCCACCTAGTTGCTACACATAGCTGTTTTTTTGGTGGGGGGGGCAGAGGGAGTAATTCAGTTCAGTTCAGTCACTCAGTCAAGTCCGACTCTTTGCGACCCCAATGACTGCAGCACGCCAGGCCTCCCTGTCCATCACCAACTCCTGGAGTTTACTCAAATTCATGTCCATTGAGTCAGTGATGCCATCCAACCATCTCATCCTCTGTTGTCCCCTTCTCCTCCCACCTTCAATCATTCCCAGCATCAGGGTCTTTTCAAGTGAGTCAGCTCTCCACATCAGGTGGCCAAAATATTGGAGTTTCAGCTTCAACATCAGTCCTTCCAAAGAATATTCAGGACTGATTTCCTTTGGGATGGACTGGTTGGATCTCCTTGCTGTCCACGGGACTCTCAAGAGTCTTCTCCAACACCACAGTTTTAAAGCATCAATTCGTTGGCATTCAGCTTTCTTTATAGTCCAACTCTCACATCCATACATGACTACTGGAAAAACCATAGCTTTGACTAGATGGACCTTTGCTGGCAAAATAATGTCTCTGCTTTTTAATATGCTGTCTAGGTTGGTCATAACTTTTTTTCCAAGGAGCAAGTGTCTTTTAGTTTCATGGCTGCAGCCATCATCTGCAGTGATTCTGGAGCCTCCCTAAATAAAGCCTGTCACTGTTTCCAAAGTTTCCCTATCTATTTGCCATGAAGTGATGGGACCAGATGCCATGATCTTAGTTTTCTGAATGTTGAGTTTTAAGCCAACTTTTTCACTCTCCTCTTTCACTTTCATCAAAAGGCTCCTTAGTTCTTCTCTGCTTTAGAACACATTGAAAATCAGAGGCATCTTAGGATAACTAAGTTCATATCTAGTAAGGGAAGTTTACCATGTTTCCCAAATTTTGTGGGACCCCAAAATCAATGCATTCAGTTCAGTCACTCAGTCGTGTCTGACTCTTTGTGACCCCATGGACTGCAGCACGTCAGGCTTCCCTGATCATCACCAATTCCAGAAGCCTGCTCAAACTCACGTCCATCGAGTCGGTGATGCCATCCAACCATCTCATCCTTTGTCGTCCCCTTCTCCTGCCTTCAATCTTTCCCAGCATCAAGGTCTTTTCCAAGGAGTCAGTTCTTTGCATCAGGTGGCCAAAGTTTTGGAGCTTCGGTTTCAGCATCAGCCCTTCCAATGAATATTCAGGAATGATTTCCTTTAGGATTGACTGGTTTGCTCTCCTTGCTGTCCAAGGGGCTCCCAAGAGTCTTCTCCAACACCACAGGTCAAAAGCATCAACTCTTCGTTGCTCAACTTTCTTCATGGTCCAACTCTCACATTCATAGATGACCACTGGAAAAACCATAGCTTTGACTGGATGGACCTTTGCCGGCAAAGTAATGTCTCTGCTTTTTAATACGCTGTCTAGGTTGGTCATAGGATTTCTTCCAAGGAGCAAGCGTCTTTTAATTTCAAAATCAATGTGTTAAGTGGCATTAAAAAGGGAAGAAAAGATACTTCCTACTCCCAGCTCACCAGATGAATCAGAAAGTAAAGGAAGTATAGGAATTTAGGTGTTGACATTTGTTTGTCACAACGGGCATTCCAGAGTTGTGAGGCATTTGAGGGGATAGATACTCAATGATCCTCTGGGTCAATACTGCCTTAATGAAAACATTGGTACTTCTCACAGTTGTAAAGTTTCCTTCCTCTCATTTTGGTGGCCAGTTATATCACTGTAAATGTATTTGTTTTTTTTAAAGTGCACAGAGTATTAACATGTTAGAATATTATGCAAACTTAAAGAAGTCATAAACAACATTTATTGCTTTGGTTAAGAAAGATTCCTAGGCCCCTGAGACATAAAGACACTGCAGTTTCTAAGCTATAATAATACTTACTTGATCATGACTTAATCTGATTTTGTTTGTGGTAAAAATAATAAACAGGGAATTATTTTAGGAGGAAGTTCTTAGGCTTCCTGGCACTTCAGCTATACTGGGGCCAGAATTCATGCTGAAATGTCTTTGCAGTTCTGTGAAGGCCCAAACTGTTAGTGCTGTTTCTAGCACTGGTGATGAATCAGGTTTCCTCCCCTGCCCTCAGTGATCCAAGAGGGATTTCTAATCCCTGCTGCCTCTCCATTTCTCTAACCATAAGGAACAATCTGTCAAGGACAAAAACCAATGTTTTCTCTCTGGTCTGTTTCTGCTTTCTTGCCACTGTATCCCAGTGCCCTGTGAAAAGGAGTATTCAGCTATACAGCTGTGGCTGTAGTTGGCTCTTCATAACGTCTTGGACCTTTTCCCAATCATAGAAAGTCTCTGCTGTGTTAGATATTCACTATCCACTCTTCTCTTTATCTGGATGGAAGGTCTGTGAAACTAAGATGATAGTTGCTTATCTCTACGGCAATTCGTTCTATCCACAGGATTAGAAAAATAAGCATATTTAAACATAGACGCTGTTTTCTCAAAGAATGTGGGATGATTTAACTCAAACATTGTTTGCAGTAAGTCCACTATGCGTCCAGCATTATGCCAGTCACCATAAAACACCTCTAAACAAAACACTGAACAGACTCTAGGATAGATTTTGGACTGAGACATTAAATAATTTGACCCTGGGTATTATCAATATTATCCTTGGGAAACTTCTTTTTGGATATCAGAAGAGCAAACATATACAATAAGTCTGGAAACCACAATAATAAGGTTGGGAAATTCTTGCCTTATTTCCATGCATTCTAAATTTTTAGACTATTATGCCATCATTCTTATTATAGGAAAAGTGTTGAGCTTCAAATGAAAAAGAATATAATAATAAAGTATTGTGTGTACTCATATAAAATGTCACAGAATATCATACATATTTTACAGCCACTCTTCCCAGCCTATCCATTTAATTACTTTATGGCCATGCCATTCGTGAGCAATATAGTCATTCTAAAATTCATAATAGTAAAAACTTTATTACATGTCACCTCATATTTTTATACAGATATATATTTTTATATTTAGGACTAGAGTTAATTTAGACTGAGGCAATGACTCAAAGAATTAATATTTTAACTCAAAACCCATAGTTTTAGAAATCAGAAAGCAAGGTTTATGAGGACCTGGAATCTGCAGTATTAAGGCAAAATGTCAGAGTCTGGTGGTGTAAGCTTTAGGACACTCAGAAATATGTTCATCTAGTACTTTGAAAACCCACTAGCTTCTTTTCTGTTTGCATAATAACAGCTCCCCACAATGCTTAGCTAAAGCCAAAGCAAATAAACTGGACTTGGGGATAAAACTGTTTAAGTGGCACCAGACTTCATTTAATGGAAGCCTGCAGCGTTTTACTCATTTTAAGTCACCATACTCCCACAACTAACAAAAACCTTAATTTGATGAAAAGCACAATTATTTAAGTTTCTTTTTTTAATTAATTTACTGGTAAAACATTGTTCCTTTTTCTTTGTTATCTTTGGTTTGTTCCCATTTTAAACTTGAAGTTTTTGCTGCCAAGTTTCAATCATTTCCCCCTATTTCTCATCTGACCTTTACATCACTGTGAATGTTTGACCTGAAACATCTGACAAAGGTTTTCCTTAACTGAACACCTGCATTTCTGAGCCTCAGCAAAGAACTTTCTGTGTATAAATAAGTGCATATCAATATAATGTGATATACATATTTCTCCTTACTGAGCATCAGTTTCCTCATCTGTTAAGTAGTGGAATGACCTTAGCTTTAAAGGGGTGATATGAAGATTAGAAATTTTAAGTTCTAAATATAACAAAGTTTTACATTCTGAATATTATAAAATTATATATATATATATATATATATATATATGAATGAGCTTCCCTAGTGACTCAATGGTAAAGAATCTGCCTATAGTATAGGAGAGGTGCAGGAGATGTGGGTTCTATCCCTGGGTTGGGAAGATTCCCTGGAGAAGGAAATCCACTCCAGTATTCTTGCCTGGAAAAAATCTCATGAACAGAGGAGTCTGGCAGGCTACAGTCCATGGGGTCTCAAAAGTGCCAGACACAACTTTTTATATATATATATATATACACATATACACATATATACATACATACATATACATACCAGGCACAAAATAGAGGCAAATCAAAAGTAATAATAAGTATTGCTCTTGTTCTTGTCGCAGGGAAAGGAATTAATAAGATAGCCTATAGGAAGGTATGCTGCTAAGTCGCTTCAGTCGTGTCCGACTCTGTGGGACCCCAGAGACGGCAGCCCACCAGACTCCCCTGTCCCTGGGATTCTCCAGGCAAGAACACTGGAGTGGGTTGCCATTTCCTTCTCCAATGCATGAAAGTAAAAAGTGAAAGGGAAGTCGCTCAGTTGTGTCCGACTCTTAGCGACCCCATGGACTGTAGCCTACCAGGCTCCTCCATCCATGGGATTTTCCAGGCAAGAGTACTAGATTGGGGTGCTATTGCCTTCTCCATAGGAAGGTATAGGAAGGTACAATTATTAAAAGGAGATTTAGAAGAGGGAGCAAGGAAGGAAACAAAGAATTTTTCCTAACTCATCTTTGGGAAGATATAACTTTTATAGCCAATTTTATAGCCTCAAGGTGTTCATCTCTGACCTATAACTTAACTTCATTTAAATACTGTTTTCTCAACAAGTTTATTCTATTACTTTTTTTTTAAACCAGGTATGGGTTTTTATCAGGTATCTGTTATTAATCAGAGTTAGTATATAATTTAAATCTAATATAGTCAACCAAAGCACTTCCTTAGCCTGGAACATACTAGGTAGTTTTCTTTCTTCTTATAGTCCAGATCCATTGTTCTACCATCTGCAGTCAGAAACATAAATTCCTCCTTTGCTTTCCTGTGCTAAACACTTACCTTCCAAACCTGTTTACTCTTTGTGTGTGTGTGTGTGTTAGTCTCTCAGTTGTGTCTGACTCTTTGAGGCCCTGTGGACTGCAGCCCGCCAGTCTCCTCTGTACATGGAATTTTCCAGCAAGTATACTGGAGTGGGTAGTTATTCCCTTCTCCAGGGGATCTTCCCAAACAAGATAAATGTATGCAGCTGCTAGAGCATCATCTCCATGATGGGATGACAAATAGGGTCTTGTCATTGTATTATTTAAAGAGTAAGTTCCAAAGATCAAATCTTTCTCCATACCTGTGTGCTTGGGGACATTGGAGGAGCCTGGTGGGTCGCAGTCCATGGGGTCACTAAGAGTCGGACATGACTGAGTGACTTCACTTTCAATTTTTACTTTCATGCATTGGAGAAGGAAATGGCAACCCACTCCAGTGTTCTTGCCTGGAGAATCCCAGGGACGGGGGAGCCTCATGGGCTGCCGTCTATGGGGTCGCACAGAGTTGGACACGACTGAAGCGACTTAGCAGCAGCAGCAGTCTCATTGATTACAAGAAAATTTAGAGTAAAAATATGGGATTACTTGATGAAGTCATGTCAGACATATCTGGTCTCACCCTTCGTTATGGTTAACTCATGTATATGAGAATTCAATTGCAGATGCTTTTTTCAAGCTTCCACCCTACCACCTCACCCTCACCTCCAGCTTAGATAGCAAACAGTCTGTCCTGATTAGATGGACACCTGATGGCTTACCTTAGCCACCTCCTTTCCTTTACTACAAACCCAAATTACCTCCTCCCCTCTCCCCTCCCCCTCATCCAAGGAGTCCTGCTCTCACAGAAGATCTCGTCTTAGTCACCAACTGCCTTCTCTTCTCTTCCTCGTATTCTATTCACAAACAAAACAAGGGCCACTATCACAGTAACAGGACAGAATAAGTCCTCGACCCCCAAATAAGCTGAAAATGGCCTTAATAGTTGGTAATGCAAGGATAAGGAAAACCACATATTTTGTAGTGAAATTGGAAGTAATAAAGGACCTACCTTGTAAGGGTTCCCTGGAGCCCCCTTCAGAATCTCACAAATGACTCCATCAACCTCATCTGGCTTTCCCTCAAGAATTAGTGTTCAGTATAAATAGAACACTTGCATTGTTCTCTACTTTATTTGAGCAAATGAATAGTATTTCTATTTTATTAAGGCTAAACAAAATGGAGATAGCAGATTGGAACATTGTTTCTGTAAGGATGTGCTGTGCTCAGTCACTCAGTTGTGTTTAACTCTTTGCGACCCCACGGACTATAGCCCATCAGGCTCCTCTGTCCATGGAATTCTCCAGGCAGACTGTTGGAGTGGGTTACCATTTCCTTATCCAGGGGATCTTCCTGACCTAGGGATTGAACCGGAGTCTCTGGCGTCTCCTGCATCGGCATGCGGATTCTTTACCACTAGGGCCCCTCTCTACCACGGAGAAGCCCCTTCTATAAAGATACACATTCCTAATTCAAAACAACCAGATTCCAGACAGAGAATTTATAGACTGAGAACTGCCTGGAGTGGGAACTCATTTATGTTCTGGTTTCTCAGTACCAATTTCACTCATGCTAGCTTGTCCTTTTGCATAACGATGCAGGGAAATGGTGCAAAAGGAGAAAAGCAGAACAGGCAGCCCGCAAAAAAAGTTAATTCACCTCTGTTTTGAGTAATGCACATAGAGAAACTGAATTGAATGATGCAGTGAATAAAATATTTATTTCATATATGCAATAGAGATGAATCAATGTCACTCTGAGAAATTTAACTTTTTAATTTGTTAACTTGGTGTTTGTATTTTAAGAGCAATTGCAAAATAATAATCTATTATTCTCTTGCAAGTGTCAAAAAAGATGATATTATGGGGAAAACAGCTCCAACTATTACTCCAGGATGGCTAGAACAAGCATGCACTCTTCATTTTTCTTTGCTAGTCCCTGACTCCCCTGCCTTTATTTCTATGAAGGCAAGAAATAAAATCAGGGTAGGGTTATGGATTTGCGTAACAGTATATTCAGCAATCTAGCTGCATGAAATTTATGCAAATCCTCTGCTAAGTACCCTGCAGTTAACAGTCAACTAACATTACGTAAATATCACAGGTATAGTAAATAAACAAAATCAGACATTCACATTAATAATATTAAAATAACACAGCTTTAATAAAGAATATAAACTATTTTCTTTTTGGAAAAAAAAACTTTGTTCTAAGAGTCTTGGTAAAAATACTACTCTATGTACTAATGCACTTAAAGAAAAAAACAACATAATACTTTAAATTTCACCAGAAATAGTAACCCATTTTACAAATCATTTCTTAAACTTAAGAAACTCTTTTATATAGGAAAATTCTCTTGAAGCAAAGTATTTGTGTAGCTTATTAAAATCACAAAATTAGCTACATGAGCTTCTTGCTCTCTTGAATATGATTAAAAAAATTCTTTAAAAAGTTCAGATACAAGGTAAGGTGTATTCTTCATGTTTCTCTCTCTCCCTCCCTCTTTCCTCCCACAGCTCTCTCTCACACACACAGAAAACTTTTTTGCTATTCACTTGTAAACTCAAATCACTTAATTCTTGGTAGTTACAACAAAATACAGCAAAAAAAAAAAAAAAAGCAATTTTATGTTCAATAGTGGATATGCGCTAATGTTGAAGGGAGAAGGCAATGGCACTCCACTCCAGTACTCTTGCCTGGAAAATCCCATGGACGGAGGAGCCTGGTAGGCTGCAGTCCATGGGGTCTCTAAGAGTCGGACATGACTGAGCGACTTCCCTTTCACTTTTCACTTTCATGCATTGGAGAAGGAAATGGCAACCCACTCCAGTGTTCTTGCCTGGAGAATCCCAGGGACGGCGGAGCCTGGTGGGCTGCCGTCTCTGGGGTCCCACAGAGTCGGACACGACTGAAGCGACTTAGCAGCAAAGAGTGAGTCAAATTAAGGACAGAGAATTTCTTTGCTTTTGTTTACATAAATGTGAAAATGTATAGCTATTAAGTGGAGTGTGCAAAATTAATAATTTTTCATATTCTAATAAAATGAGCAGGCTTTTTAAAATTTTATTTTTAATTGGGGGATAATTGCTTTACAATATTGTGTTGGCTTCTGCCATACACACAACATGAATCAGTCATTAGTATACATATGTCCTCTCCCTCTTGAGCCTCCCCACCAGTCCTCACCCCAATGCACCTCTCCAGGTTTCACAATTTCACATGTCGAGCTCCCTGTGTTACACAGCAATTTCCCATAGCTGTTTTACATAAAGCAGTGTATATGTTTCAATGCTATTCTCTCAATTTTTCTCACCTTCTTCTTCCCCCAGGCTACCCTTGTTGCTCAGCTGGTAAAGAATCCGCCTGCAGTGCAGGAGACCTGGGTTTGATCCCTGGGTTGGGAAGGTCCTCTGGAGAAGGGAAAGGTTACCCACTCCAGTATTCTGGCCTGGAGAATTCCATTGACTGTATAGTCAATGGGGTCACAAAGAGTTGGACATGACTACCACTGTGTCCAAAATCTGTTCTCTGTGTCTGAGTCTGTAGTCAGGCCCTGCAAATAGGTTCATCAGTACCATCTTTCTAGCTTCCATATATACATATTAATATTCAGTATTTGTTTTTCTCTTTCTGACCTACTTCACTCTGTATAACAGGCTCTAGATTCATCCACCTCACTAGAACTGACTCAAAACAGTCATTTTTTAACAATATTTTGAGTAACGAAGAAATTTGTCCAAGACCAAGTTGTTGTTTTTTTTAATCAGGCAAAAACATAATGGTAAATTTAGCCTAATTTTTTTTCTTATCTTCCCTTTTTATCCCCCCTCCTACTCTTTCTCCCAAAGAGTCAATGAAACTGGGAAGAAATATCAGTCTGATATATGGTAAATGGTCTCCAGTTATCTGATTTGCATTTTCCTGATAACCAGTGTGGTAGATAGAGTTTCCCTGAATGGGTGCAATGATATCCCTCATCATACATTCTTTTGTTACATCCTTTCTATCAAGATGTAGGGTCTATGTGCCCTGTCTTTGAATTTGAGACAGCTTATGACTAATGCAGAACTGGCACCATAAAATACCATCTATGCCTGGTTCTTTGGGGATGCTCAGTCTTGGAACCCAGTCTCCATGTTATGCAGAATCCGCTTGAAAGGTGGACAGGTGTCTGGTGGACAGCTCCAGCCTACACCAGTGTCAGCTTGGACAGTGGAATGAAGGTGCCTCCAGGAGGTATCATCCCCCAGCTGTGGAGTCACCCACAAGCTTTTGAGTCCTTCTAGAAGAGATCTATCTCAGACACTATAGAGCTAAGGGAAGCTGTTCCCATTGTGATCTGTCCAGATTTCTGACCTGCAGAGTTGCTAAGGTAGTACAATGGTTGTTTTATAACTAAATTTTGGTGTGATCTGTCACACTGCAATAAGCAACCAGGGAGGTACATCCTCTTTTCATATGATTACTGACAATTCGCATTACTTCTGTGAACTTTGCCCTTTGACTCCCGTGTTGTTTTTGTCCTGTTCATATATTCCGCGTGTAATCCTGCACTTGTTATAGATATTGCAAATGTATTCAATCAGTTGTTTCTGGGTGATAGAAAACTTTGTGTTTTATGCAGTCAAATTTTCCAATTTTTTTCTTTTTTAGTCTTGAGATTTTGTATCTTCAAGGAAAGGCTTTTCCAAATGAATATTATAAAAATAATCCTATAGTCTCCCAGTAATTTTACACCTTTATGTATGATTAACTCTTTTTTATAACTGAAGTACAGTTGATTCACAATGTTGTATTAGTTTCAGGTATACAGCAAAGTGATTCAGTTATGTATGGATATGTACATATTACTTTCCATTATAGGTTATTACAGGATATTGAATTATGACCAACTCTTTAATCCATTTTTAAATTATTTTATATGGTATAAAGTAGGGGAAATTGAATTCCTTTGAAGCGGATAGTCAGTTGTCTTTATATTATTTATTTAAATAATCTTTCTCCACTGATTTAATATGCTTCTTTTATCATCTAAATTCTTAAATATATGTCAATGTCTGGACTCCATTCTGACCCACTGATCAATTTGACCATTTCTGCTGCTGCTGCTGCTAAGTCGCTTCAGTTGTGTCCAACTCTGTGCAATTTTAATTTCTATAGCTTTCTGATATGTTTTAATATCTGATAGAGCAAGTAACCTGGCCTCATTTATTCCCCACACTCCAAATTTCTTGGTTAACTTTAAATATTTCATCTTTCAGATGAATTTTAGAAACAAATTGTCAATTGTCCTATTAAGAAAATTGTTCTGACTAATGTGGGGCTAAGTGACTGTGAAGTCAAGTGGGCCTTAGAAAGCATCACTACTAACAAAGCTAGTGGAGGTGATGGAGTTCCAGTGGAACTATTTCAAATCTTGAAGGATGATGCTGTGAAAGTGCTGCACTCGATATGCCAGCAAATTTGGGAAACTCAGCAGTGGCCACAGGACTGCAAAAGGTCAGTTTTCATCCCAATCCTAAAGAAAGGCAATGCCAAAGAATGCTCAAACTACCACACAATTGCACTCATCTCACATGCTAGTAAAGTAATGCTCAAAATTCTCCAAGCCAGGCTTCAGCAATACGTGAACTGTGAACTTCCAGATGTTCAAGCTGGCAGAGGAACCAGAGATCAAATTGCCAACATCCGTTGGATCGTGGAAAAAGCAAGAGAGTTCCAGAAAAACATCTATTTCTGCTTTATTGACTATGCCAAAGCCTTTGACTGTGTGGATCACAAGAAATTGTGGAAAATTCTGAGAGATGGGAATACCAGACCACCTGACCTGCCTCTTGAGAAACCTATACGCAGGTCAGGAAGCAACAGTTAGAAGTGGACATGGAACAACAGACTGGTTCCAAATAGGAAAAGGAGTATGTCAAGGCTGTATATTGTCACCCTGCTTATTTAACTTCTATGCAGAGTACATCATGAGAAACACTGGGCTGGAAGAAGCACAAGCTGGAATCAAGATTGCCAGGAGAAATCTCAATAACCTCAGATATGCAGATGACACCAGCCTTATGGCAGAAAGTGAAGAGGAACTAAGAAAGCCTCTTGATGAAAGTGAAAGTGGAGAGTGAAAAAGTTGGCTTAAAGCTCAGCATTCAGAAAACGAAGATCATGGCATCTAGTCCCATCACTTCATGGGAAATAGATGGGGAAACAGTGGAAACAGTATCAGACTTTATTTTTTTGGTCTCCAAAATCACTGCAGATGGTGACTGCAGCCATGACATTGACAGACGCTTACTCCTTGGAAGGAAAATTATGACAAACCTAGATGGCAAGACATTACTTTGCCAACAAAGGTCCATCTAGTCAAGGCTATGGTTTTTCCTATGGTCATGTATGGATGTGAGAGGTGGACTGTGAAGAAAGCTGAGCACCGAAGAATTGCTGCTTTTGAACTGTGGTGTTAGAGAAGACTCTTGAGAGTCCCTTGGACTGCAAGGAGATCCAACCAGTCCATTCTGAAGGAGATCAACCCTGGGATTTCTTTGGAAGGAATGATGCTAAAGCTGAAACTCCAGTACTTTGGCCACCTCATGCGAAGAGGTGACTCATTGGAAAAGACTCTGATGCTGGGAGGGATTGGGGGTAGGAGGAGAAGGGGATGACAGAGGATGAGATGGCTGGATGGCATCACGGACTTGATGGATGTGAGTCTGAGTGAACTCCGGGAGTTGGTGATGGACAGGGAGGCCTGGAGTGCTGCGATTCATGGGGTCGCAAAGAGTCGGACACGACTGAGCGACTAAACTGAACTGAAGTGACATATTTATTGTACTGAGTCCTCTTGAACATGAGCTTATTTCCTTATTCATCCAGGTCATTTTTTAGGGCCTTCAGTAAAGTTTTAGTGTTTTCTTCATTTCTACAATTCTTATTTGATTTATTTCTAGTTTACTGTTTTTGTTATTCTTGAAGATAGATGTTTTTTTTAGAAGAGTATATTTTTTAATCAGTCATTTCTATCATAAAAATAGAAAATTGTGTATGTGTTTATTTATACCTATATATATTAAAATATATTTTATATTTTTTACATTTAGCTTTCTATTTCCTGGTGGCTCAGATGGTAAAGCATCTGCCTGCAATGCAGGAGACCCGGGTTCAATTCCTGGGTCTGGAAGATCCCCTGGAGAAGGAAATGGCAATCCACTCTAGCACTCTTGCCTGGAAAATCCCATGGATGGAGCAACCAGATAGGCTACAGTCCATGGGATCGCAAAGAGTTGGACACGACTAAGCGACTTCACTTCACTTCACTTCACTTCTGTTATTTACGACTTTATTAATTGTAATAGATTTTCAGTTGATTCTCCTTTGATTATAAATGACCATCATGTCATCTACAAATAATGACAGGATTACTTCTTTCCAAAATGTGTATCTTTAATTACTTTCTTTGCATGATTGCATTGGCTAGTGTCTCCTTTATCAGTGCTTCTTAAACTTTAATGTGCATGAAAATCACTCAAGGATCCCGTTAAAGTGCTGATTCTGATTTTAATAAGCTGCCAAGTGATGCAGACCACATTTTGAGCGATCAAGTTTTCCTCTACTCTGTTAAGTAGTAGTGATGATACAGGTCTCCGTGTCTTATTTATGACATCACTAAGAATTCTAATTATGTATTTAGAAATTTATGTTGCCCCATTTATGTAGATAAACAAATGTAAATATATTAAGGACCTTGCCCATGTGGAAAATGTCAAAGCAAGGCTCAGTCCAATATGAACAAGTTCAAAGCCTTTGTTCTTAATATTTATTCTACACTAACTTTCTGTGATAATAATTAGTATATGTCTAGAATATTTTGTGTCAGATTTTTTAACTGCTTTAACATTTAGTTACTTAGAACAGGGGTTGGAAAAAGATATCCCATGGCCCATATCTGACCCCTACTTGCTTTTGTATGGCCCTCTGTTTGAGAATGGTTTTTAGATTTTTAAATTATTGAAAAAATCAAAAGAAAAATAATGCTTTGTGACACATGAAAATAGATGTATTAAATGTCAGTATCCATAAATTAAGGTTTATTGGAATAAGGCATGCTTGTTTGTTTACATATTGCTCATTGCTGCTTTCCTGCTAAACCAGCAGAGTTAAGTGGAGTGGTTGTGACAGCTCATATAGGCTGCTCTCATCACTGTGGTGCTGCTTAGGTGCACTATAAACCGCAGTGATGCAGTTATGATCTGACTGTATTTCAAGTACCATGCTGTACTGTGACATTGTTTATTATTATTTTAAAATTACCACTGTATACTCATCCTGTCCAAACAAGAAGAAAAAAGTAGACTTCAAATGGCAAGGACAGTAGCGTGTGGATGATTTTGTTATCAAATTAATGGCAAATCATTGTGCTTATTGTGGAACGATACTACAGCTTAAAAAAAAGAAATATAGGACACTTGGCCAACAATACACTTAAATACTTATTGCAAGTTATAGGAAAGCAATAGTCATAAAATCGAAAAAATTAAAATGGAATATCTCATCAGAGCAGAATTTTTACAAAAATAAAAAGTGAAAATGAGGCTTTAACCAAAGCAAGTTTCTGGGTGTCTCCTTTGTTTCCCAAGCAAGGAAAGCGTTTTGCTGATGGTGAGTAAATTAAACTACGCAGCAGTTGAAGAAATTGTCTAGACAAAATAAAGTAAGACTATTGGCTTATGGGGAGAACAGTTGCTTGAAGAGTTCAGAATATTGGGAGCAACATCAATAGTCAATTAAAAAACAAGGCAAATGATTTTGGGTGGTTTTCTCTGGCTCTTGATGAATTGACAGATGTTACTGATACTGCTCACTATCCTGCCTTTAAAAGAGACTGAAGAATTATCTTCTACAAACAGTCTGTATTGTAAAAACTATAGACAAGTATATTTTTGAAGAAATTGAGAGAACACTAACTCAGTACAACCTGAAGGGGACTCTTCTAAGATGCGTTCCAAATGATAGTGGTAAGATTAAGCAGAAAAAAAGGCTTAGTTACACAAATTTACAAAGCTCATGAACTTGTAAGGCATTTTAAGCCTATATTCACAAGCAGGTGGTCTGCGGAAAATATTTAAATGAATCATGTATAATTGAAACAGTGTTAATGGGGAGCTTCATTTATTTTTGTAGACTTAACCATTATAAGTTCTGTAAGTAATTGTCAGAATATTATACACAGAATAATTACTAAGTAATAGTAATAATTTTTGTGATTTTTTTTTCTTGAGGGTCAAGGTTGAAATTTTTATAAATGGTATGTGCTACCATGAACTACTATCATTGGATGTTGAATGGACTTGGAAAAAAGCTTTTGCTGCAGAATTGATAATGCTTCTTAACAAATACAACCTAAAATTATAAGGCAAAATAATACTTAAAAGTAAAATTTATACTGTAGTCATTTCAATGACAATTAATGTTGCTTGAATCACACGCAATGTCAAGCTGTTTTATACATTTCCTGTGCTATAAAAAGTTAAAAGAAGCAAGGCCTCCATTTCCACACAATTATGCACCAGATACATTTTCTGAGTTCAAACTACAGTTCCAGCAGCATTTTTTTTGGACCTTGATGCCAAGTCCAAATGAAATTTCCATATTTCAAAATCTATTTAACTGTGCAATTGAGGAGCTTCCACCTACCCTTCAATTGGAAGTAATTAATTTAATGACATGCTAAAAGGCAAATATCAGGAGACGAATCGGGCAGAATTCTTTAAATGCCTTCCAAGCAATGAATGTGCTCAATTAAAATCATATGCTCATGGACAGATATTAGTATTTGGCAGTACCTATCTGTATGAAAGGACATTTTTCAAAAATGAAATATGTAAAATCTCATTATGAATCAGCATTAACAGATGGACATGTGCAACTGATTTTGATGACAGGAAACACTAACTTTGAACCCCAATTAAGAGAAATGTTATCCCTCCTCCACAATAAAAGAATTCCCTTCTTCTCATTAGGAGACCTATATTATGGAAAACTGTACTCAGTTATTATTATTATTATTAAATTTGTGATTCTTTACAAAAAGATTTGTGGGACTTTGTTCTCTCTCCTGTTATGTAACTGCCTAAATAATATCTTTGATTCTGCCTCTTGTCCTACAAAGACCAATATATTTACTCTCTAGCTCTTATAGAAAAATGTTGCCAATCCCTGACCTAGAATATTCTCTTATGTCTCTTGTCACAGGTGCCAAGTAAAGATAATCCTCAGAATCATTTTATAACTGCATGTGTGTTGAGTGCTTACCATGTACATAGCTTTTTCCTTGTGAGAGAGGTATTAACATTTCCAATTTATGCTATGGAGCCTTTCCTAAGGTTGTACGCTAATAAATAAATTAGCCATGATTTAAATTTTGTGTTTCTGGCTACAAAGCCTAGCCTGTGTGATCTTGGGGGAAATTACCTAATGTATCCAAACCTCAGTTCCTAAATCTGTAAAATGAATCTTCATTTTATTATAGTATTACCTATATCATAGGGCTTCCCCAGTGGCTCAGCAGTAAAGAATCTTTCTGTAGTACAGGAGATGAGACGTGGGAGACCCGAGTTTGATCCCTGGGTCAGGAAAATCCCCTGGAGGAGAAAATGGCAGCCCACTCCAGTATTCTTGCCCGGAAAATCCCATGGACAGAGGAGCCCGGTAGGTTACAGTCCAGGGTGTCACAAGAGCTGGACAGGACTTAGCAACTAAATAATAGAAACAATTGGACATACTAAAGTAGTTGAGAAAGTCAGTTGGGATCATACTCAACTGGTTTATTATAAGCTTTGCTACTTGTTAGCTGTGTGATCTTGGTCAAGTCACTCAACCTCTTCGATCATCAGTATTCTCTTTTATAAAATGTTAATTATAAGTAGTTTATCTTTTGGCTTCCCTGGTGGCTCAGAGGTTACAGTGTCTGCCTGCAATGCGGGAGACCCAGGTTCAATCCCTGGGCTGGGAAGATCCCCTGGAGAAGGAAATGGCAACCCACTCCAGTATTCTTGCCTGGAGAATCCCACGGAGGGAGGAGCCTGGTGGGTTACAGTCCATGGGGTCGCAAAGAGTGGGACACGATATGGGGATTAAAAAACCAACCAAAGTGAACAACTCTGAACAAACAAACCCCATCTTATTGATTAGGTATTAGAGGTTAGGGAGACTATTAGGAAGGAAAAATATTAAGGACCTTATTAGAGCTGCCAGAAAAAATACAGGACAATCAGATAAATGTGAATTTCAGCTGAACACTATTTTTTTTAAGCATAGGTATATCCCAAGTATTGCATGAGTCATACTTACGCTAAATAAATTATTCATCGTTTATCTAAAATTCAAATGTAACTGCGTGCCAGGTATTCTTATTTACAAAATCTGGCAGGCTGGACATGACTGAATTAGGTAAGAAACCTCTTACCCTGCACAGCCAACCACCTTCAGAATTCAAAAGAGCCTACTGTGTTTCCTGAATATTCATTGGAAAGACTAAAGCTGAAGCTGAAACCCGAATACTTTGGTCATCTGATGTGAAGAGCTGACTCATAGGAAAAGACCTGATGCTGGGAAAGACTGAAGGCAAAAGAAGAGGGCAGCAGAGGATAAGATGGTTACATGGAATCATCAACTCAACGGACATGAATCTGAGCAAACTCCAGGAGATAGTGAAGGACAGGGAAGCCTGGTGTGCTGCAGTCCATGGGGTCACAAAGAGCTGGACATAACTGAGCAACTGAACAACAACTGCGTTTCCAATTCAAACTGCAAAAGTTTCAAGGAAAAGGTTGATCCCACCCTCTCTGTCTTTGCCAAGCAAAGGGCCCAGATGGGAACCACCCCCTTGCCCGGTGTGAGGGATTCTGCCTCCTGTGTACCCTCTGTGGGAGCCTGGTGCAGAGGCTGCTGGGAAAACCAGGGCACTCAGCCCCTTGTCCCTTGGGTCCCTCTGCCCCAGGCTTCCCTCCGGGTGGGGCCCTGTGGTTACAGTGTGGTGACTCTTTGTCTCTGCACCCATGCCACGCCCTGCTTAGTCCACCTGGAGGTGGGGGTGGGGTGAGGGAGAGAAAAAAAGAGGTTGGAGGAGGAAAAGAAAAGGCTTATCAGTTTAACATTTTTTTTTCCTGAGCTGGGTTGTGCTTGGCTGTCCTGGTCTGCAAAACCGTAATTATTACTTTGATGCAGAGTGGCTGCAGATTGTCATTGCCAGGCCTGATTTAATAGCCTGCTTGCACAAAGTCCGACAGAGATTGCTTTTGTTGCACTTTCGAACAGCTCCTGACGGTGGCTCTTTTACGTTAAGGAGGAAACTCTGTGGTTAAACTGTAGCCTAGGTATTTTTAGAGCCGTTACCATGTTAACCGAATTTCGTACATTTCACCTGCAGGATATGTGGTAGTGCTTAGGGCCTTCCCTAAACTCTAACCAAAAATACGTTTTACCAGTTGTTAATGCTGTGCTCAGGACCAACTACTTGCTATCAGAAGAGCTACTCACCAAACATGTGGGCTGCCTAAGAATTCCTTTTTGGATGGGTGGTTCTATGCCATTAGGGAATGTTTTTGCCTTGATACAGAATGATTTGAAGAAACCGAACCAAAAGGCTAAAACTGGTTAGTTCTAAAGGTCAGAGCCTGAAGGCAGTGACCCATTTGTTAATCATTAAGCTTTTCTAAGCCATCTCTGACAGAATTCTGGCTCTCTGCCACTTCTCTGGTCATTTTAAGCTGCAAATTCTTGTACTGTGTCAGTTTTTAAGTAGGTAGCAAAGGTTATGAGAAAGACATCACTTGTTAGTTATTTTTCCTTATCAAACGCCTTTATGGTTTTAGAAAGCAGAGCTGTTCTGTGTTAAGGGAATCTTCTTAACATCCCAGCTATACGCATTTAAAGATGGACCGGCGGGTCCTCTAAAAAGGCAGGGTTTCTAGCTATTATTCCCATGTTAATTAGCTTCCAAAGATAAACAGGAAGTGAGTGAGAGAACACCCACTTAGCCATTAGGTATTAGTTCCCAAATTACTGCTGTCCACAGTGGTTTTCTTCAACAACCCCAGCACTGACACTTGAAGAAACAGGAGCATGATAAGCACAATGTGTTTATCATCTTCTGTCATCAGTTAAAAACTGGAGAAGAGCTTTAAAATATTCTGAATGCATTTTGTGAAGCCCAATGAGGTTCAAGAGGTATGATGTTTCATTTCCAAATTTAATGCCAGTTTATGCTCTAATCTATCTGAATTAAAATTGATTTGTACACCAAAAACCCCATAAACAAAACTAAATTGTATGCAGCCAAGGGACATTAAGCTGCTAAAATACTTGCTATAATATTGAACATGGAATGGTTGTTCTCTATTTCTCAAGGGAAAAAATACAGTCAAATCTTGCTTATCCATAACCCAAACTTCCGGGAGGCTTAAGTATTTGGAATTGCTCCAAACTCTGAACAGGGAGTGGGGAGAGGGATGCAGAGGAAGGACAGGAGGAGGGAGGGGGAGGAAGGGTAAAGGAGAGGGAGAGGAAGAAAGAGAAAGAGAGAGAATAAGAATCAGTAGAAAGCAAGCAAGTCAGCTTTCAGAAGTAGACCTGAAGCCCTAGCAACACTGAAAAGAGACCTGGAGGTTACATCTGATTGGCTTACCAGCTAGAAGGAATGGTGAGCTATGATTGGCTGGTGATGATGTCTCCAAATAACCAGTCTTTTTCAGGAAAGCAAATTTATGTGGCAGAAGGGACAAGAGACAGAAGAAACAAGCAAGGAGAAAGGGAAGACAACAGGGAAAAATGAATGGCAGATTATTTGTAGCAGAGGTGATGACTAAGACCAAAATGAGAAAAAGAATAACAACACTTATTTATGATAGTGCTTACAAGTTTACAAAGTGCCTTTATGTGTAATCATTAATATTGTCTTTTCAAAGACCTACAGGGCTCCCAGAAGCGAAGTAGCATCCCCCAGGTCATTCAGCTAATCAGAAAAATAGTGAAGGTTTTCTGGTCACAAATCCAACACTTTTGATGCCACACAGGTGTTGTGGAGATGATTCAAAGTTGTCCTGCAGGGCAGAGAGTAGTAAATGCTCTAAATGTAAAAAGGAATCAGAAGCCACATCAGCATGCATATTAGTAGAAAGGTGAAAGGGAGTAGGGGGAGTCGCTGCCCTTCAAGACCTTAGACCTTGAAGGGGATCATCTCTTAGGTATTTGGAAGAGAAGATTATAGTGGTTCAAGTGAGGGTTGTGTCTTGTGTGCTGAGGGCAGCTCTGAATCTATTTCAGGGTGTATCATTGTCTTCTTGCACTTATCATGTAGAGTTGGGTACGTAACTATTACCTCCCACCTCTTGCTTTAAAGGGCTTCCCACATGGCACAGTGGTAAAGAATCTGTCTACCAGTCTAGGAGATATAAGAGATGCAGGTTTGATCCCTGGGTTGGGAAGATTCCCCTGGAGTAGGAAATGGCAACCCACTCCAATATTCTTGCCTGGAAAATTCCATGGACAGAGTGCAGAGTTGGATGTGACTGAGCAATTGAGCACACCACCCCGCCCCCCCCGGCTTTGAAAGCTATTCCTTCAAGCCTAGTAAATACTAATAACATTCGCATTCACCAGTTGCTCAAGCTGAAAACCTGAAAGTCATCTTTGTCTTTGCTTTCTCCCTATGCTTAATTTATCTGTAATGTAGATTCAATTTCCAAAATGTATCTTGCATCAGGTTACTTCTCTCCATCTCTACACTCACCACCATTTTCTCTTCCTGGACCACTGCAATAGCTTCTTACTGGATTTCTCTAATTTCTTATATCTCCTCTTCTCCAATTTGTGTCCCCTTTTCTTCAAATCCATTCTCTAGGTCATGCCTGCTTCTTGCTTAAAGTTTGCCCTGAGAATATAACTCAATATCCTTAGTGTGATTTGGCCCCAGTTTACTTTGCAACACTCTGCAAACTCACCCCTTTAGCTACTGCTGCTGCTGCTGCTGCTGCTGCTAAGTCGCTTCAGTCGTGTCCAACTCTGTGCAACCCCATAGATGGCAGCCCACCAGGCTCCGCTGTCCCTGGGATTCTCCAGGCAAGAACACTGGAGTGGGTTGCCATTTCCTTCTCCAATGCATGAAAGTGAAAAGTGAAAGTGAAGTCGCTCAGTCGCGTCCGACTCTTAGCGACCCCATGGACTGCAGCCCACCGGGCTCTTCCGTCCATGGGATTTTCCAGGCAAGAGTACTGGAGTGGGGTGCCATTGCCTTTTCTGCTCTAGCTACTAGGCTTTAGCTATTGAAGAGCTTTCAATGCTGCCACTCCCTATTGTGGTATCAGCAATGGCTGGTTCTTTCTCTGATTTCGTGTAACCTACACAGATAGAGCTTCTCTCACAAGCCTGTCTAAGTAAGAGTTTTCCTTCATTCTCAGTCATAGTACCAAAAGGTATTAACTTCTGGTCATTTTTAATCTGAAATTATAGATATTTTTATTTGATTCCTTGCTTATCATCTTCTTTTTATATGCTGGTGACCCTACTAGTCACCAAGTTCCATTAAGGCAAAGATCAAGTTGATTTTCCTCACCACTGTATTCCTAGAGCCCACAACAGTGATATACGGGAGACAGCGTTTGATGAACGAATGAACGAAGATTAGGACATTAACAAACCTGTGTGCCATATCGCTTTTGTACTCTGGAAGCCATGGGCACAGTACACGTGTTTCCTTTTGTGCTCAGTTGTTTGTTAACTCCCACTGGAGGTGTGAGCACTAATATAGATGCCATCTTTTGGGAAGTTTTGTGGAATCTCAACACTGTGATCTCTGAAAAAGTGAGCTGAATCCTGTTTGGTTTGGGACTTAAAGGATATTATAAATTTACTCTAGTAGTAAACAACTGAAATCCATCCTGAAACTGGAGCTTTACCAGACAGCTATTTTGTAGCATGTAGGAAAATGTGAAATTGCTCCTAAGATGCATGTGCTGAAAGGCATTCATTCTTTTTTAGAGCTAGAAAAGTAGAGGTTCCCACTCCTCAACAGTTAAGAAAACTGCCATTTTCTTGACAATTTGTGGAACTCATACATTGGGCCTGATAAAGCCTGTGTCTATTTTTTCCAAAGTGATGCCTATGAAAAATGAACACAATCTTAGCAAAATGAATCATTCTATACAGGGTTTAGAATCACAATGGAATCAATGTTTTGGTCAAGGTACTGCTGCTTTAATTACATTTGTTTCAACATTTTGGTTTTGGAGATTTTCTTATCTGACCTATTATAGGTCCCTGTGAAAATGAAGTTTACCATGGTGCCCTCTGGTGGAATCCCGTCTGGACATTTTTAAAACTAAAGCCTTATCTAGTGAGAATGCATCCCTCTGCATTAAAGAAAAGGAGTAACTGTAGATAATACTGTGGGCATACTGTAAGAAGGTTCTATTGTCATTGAGGGACTGTAAGAAATACATGCCTCAGAATATTAGCCTGCAAATTCAGGGATACAGCCTGAAGGAGCTGCAAAGGAAAGGCCATGATATAAATGTGTGCAATTTCAATCCTGTTAGAATGAAGGCTAGGAGCCACAGCATCTCACATCACCTGGCAACATGGAAGCTGACTAATTAGGTATTATATTCAGAAGGGCAAAAGAAGGTTATGGATGTTTCAGCACTTGCAACAATATTTATAAATAATCATGAACACAAAAGGAAAGTAGAATTTGGTTGTGGTTTATTGAGAACCAGTGCAGATTCATTTCCTCATCAGAGTTGATAAAGCCATAATGTGTCCATTAAAATGGCAAGCGTCACAGCATTGGTTCCTTGAAACTTGTGACCGTAAAATTTAGTGACTCTTCAAAAAGTATCTCTCACTTATCTCTATAAGGGGATAAAGTGATGATCTCTTGGAGATATTCTGGGTTTCATATCATAGGGATCCTACTCAAGGAATCTGAGTACCAGCCAATCATAAAAAGATATCAATGGAATTACAAAGTACTTAGCCGAGGACTTAGGGTCTTCAGATGGAGGAAAACAGTGTTATTCCATATAAAACAGTTATATGTTTGTTCATTTGAACGTACTAAATAAAACAGTTATTTAAAATAAAAGCTAAAAAGGAAAAAGAAAACAAAGTGAGCATCTAATCCATCAGAGTGTCTGCAAATGATTTAGTGTTTATGTCACTATTCAGCATTCCTGAAAGGTGGAACGCAGGGCAGAGGAAACAGAGACTTGTGAATACAACACACTTGCATTTGACCTGCTCGATGCTTGTCTTACTGGGGACCTTTCTTTGAAACTTGATGTATATTAGACTAAAACAAAAGCAAAAATAACTACTAAATCCTCCAAGGCACTAGTTTTCAAAGTAGTGGTACTGCCCCCTAGGGGGTGTTCGGGAACAATCTTGTCAGGAAGGTGTCTCAAAGTATCTAAATGACTATGTGGCTATTACTGACATTCAGTTGGCAGTGGCAGGGACCAAAGATGGGAGGAGCAGGTCCACATCGAGCTATATGTTCCCACCAACCATTCATGCAGACTTAAAAAAAAACCCCAAACTTGTATGTAATTATCTAAGCCTAGAACCAAGTTCAGCTTTAAATAAAAACACTGATATGCATGGTTTTAATATACACTGAATTTTTCAGAATGTTAGTCCAGTGTAAACTGGGGAAAGACTGTAGGTTTCTTTTAAATTTTACAAAGAACTAATCAGCATCTTTGAAAATTATATCAGTGGTTACACGTGGTATCCGATTATGGTATTGCTAGACCACTACAATAATCATTTCTGTTTCAGTTCAGTTCAGTTGCTCAATTGTGTCCAACTCTTTGTGACCCCATGGACTGAGCACACCAGGCTTCCCTGTCCATCATCAACTCCCGTAGTTTACTCAGACTCATGCCCATTGAGTCAGTGATGCCATCCAACCTCCCAATGTTTCTGTTACAAAGAGGTGTGTTTGATTCTTTCCCTGTATTTTCTAGTGTAGTTGTAGCCAAGCATTTTCAATTGTTATTAATATGTTCTAACTAGGTTGATATTAATAAATTGAAATGTTAACTGTAAGCCCAGAGAAACTGCTAATAAAATAACTTTTAAAAAACATAGTAAATGAAACAACAAAGGAATTAAAAAGCTACAGTAGAAAATATCTACTTAATACAAAAGAAGGTATTAATGGAGGGATCAAGAAGCAAAAATGACAATTAGAAAACAAGTAGCAAAATGGCAGATGTGATTCCTACCACCTCAGTAATACACAACATTCCTCCTAACAAAAGTAGAATAACACATGCTTCCCAAGTACACATGGGACCTTCTCCAGGACAGACCTACGTTAGACCATAGAACAAATTTCAGTAAATTTGAAAGGACTGAAATCATATAGAGTATACTCTCTGATCACAGTAGAGTGAAATTAGAAATCAGCAACAGGCAGACATTCAGAAATATGTCGAAATTAAACAACACACACCTGAATAACCAAAGACTCAAAGAAGAGGAAAGGGAAGCTAGAGAATACTTTTCCCATTTATAGGATGTAGGTAAGCAATGCTCAGAGGTAAATCGGAGAAGGCAATGGCACCCCACTCCAGTACTCTTGCCTGGAAAATCCCATGGACGGAGAAGCCTGGAAGGCTGCAGTCCATGGGGTCACTGAGGGTTGGACACGACTGAGCGACTTCACTTTCCCTTTTCACTTTCATGCATTGGAGAAGGAAAGGGCAACCCACTCCAGTGTTCTTGCCTGGAGAATCCCAGGGGCAGGGGAGCCTGGTGGGCTGCCATCTCTGGGGTTGCATGGAGTTGGACAAGACTGAAGCGACTCAGCAGCAGCAGAGGTGAACCTGTGACTGTAAAAGCCCCTTGCTCCTTGGAAGAAAAGCTGTGACAAACCTAGACAGTGTACTAAAAAGCAGATACACCACTTTACTGACAAAGGTCCATATAGTCAAACTTGTGGTTTTCCCAGTAGTCATGTATGGATGTGAGAGTTGGACCATAAAGAAGGCTGAACACCAAAGAATTGATGTTTCTGAACTGTGGTGTTGGAGAACACTCTTGAGAGTCCCTTGGACAGCAAGGAGATCAAACCAGTCACTCCAAAAGGAAATCAGTCCTGAATATTCATTGGGAGGACTGATGCTGAAGCTGAAGCTCCAATATTTTGGCTACCTGATGCCAAGAGCTGACTCACTGGAAAGACCCTGATGCTGGAAAAGATTGAGAGCAGGGGGAGAAGGGGGCAATAGAGGATGAGATGGTTGGATGGCATCACTGATTCAATGGACATGAGTTTGGGCAAGTTCTTAGAGATGGTGAAGGACAAGGAAGCCTGGCGAGCTGCAGTCCAAGAGGTCACAAACAGCTGGACATGACTGAGTGACTGAACAACAAGAGGTGCAAACAACCAGTGACTATTAATGGGCATAGAGTTTCTTTTCAGAGTGATAAAAATGTTCTAGAATTAGACAGAGGTGATGGTTGCAAATCAAAACACAACCTTATCAATATACTAAAACCACTAAATTGTAAACTTTAAAAGGTGAGTTTTATGATATGTGAATGATATCTCAATTAAAAAAAGAAGACAATGGATTCGTATTAGTTTCCTGTAGCTGCTATAATCAATTACCCCAAGCTTGGTGGCTTAAAAGAAGAGAACTTTATTTTCTTACAGTTTTGGAGGCTGAGTTTGAAATCAGTTTTACTGGGCCAAAATCAGGTTGTTGGTAAGGCTGTGCTCTCTTCAGAGCACAGAAGAGAAGCTGCTCCTTGTCTCTTCCAGCTTCTGCCAGCATAAGGTTCCTTGACTCATGGTTGAATCACTATAATTTCTGCCTCTGTGGTCACAGTGCCTCCTCTTCTTCTCTGTTTTATGTCAAATCTCCCCTGCTGCCTCTCTCTTACAAAGGCACTTGTGATCTGATTTAGGGTCTATCAGATAATCCGGGCTTCCCAGGAGGTACTGAAAATGAAAGCGTTAGTTGCTCAGTCGTGTCTGACTATTTGTTACCCCATGGACTGCAGCCTGCCAGGCACCTCTGTTCATGGGATTTCCCAAGCAAGACTACTGGGCTGGGTTTCTATTCCCTTTTCAATGGGATCCTCCTGACCCAGGGACTGAACCCAGGTTTTCTGTATGGCAGGCAGATTCTTTACTGCCTGAGCTGCCAGGGAAGAAAAGTCTGCCTTGTGCCAGGTATGGATGTGCGAATTGGATCATAAAGAAAGCTCAGCACTGAAGAATTGATGCTTGTGAACTGTGGTGTTGGAGAAGACTCTTGAGTCCCTTGGACTGCAAGGAGATCAAACAAGTCAATCCAAAAGGAAATCAGTCCTGAATATTCATTGGAAGGACTGATGCTGAAGCTGAAGCTCCAATACACTGGCCACCTGATGTGAAGAACTGACTCATTGGAAAAGACCCTGATGCTGGGAAATACTGAAGGCAGGAGGAGAAGGGGACAACAGAGGATGAGATGGTGGACGGTATCATTGACTCAATGAACATGACTTTAAGCAAGCTCTGGAAGACAGTGAAGGACAGGGAAGCCTGGGGTGCTGCAGTCCATGGGGTCACAAAGAGTTGGATATAACTGAGCAACTGAACAACAATAATATTGATATATAGGTGTTCATTATTCAGCATATTAAAGGGTCTGATTGAATTGGAAACCACCAATCTATAAGATCAGAGTTCCTTAGTATGACATACAGGAATCCCAGTTTTTCTCCAACTTCCCTTTACAGCTTCATCTTCTCCTCCGACTTTCTGTTCTGGCCGCCTTATGCCAGGCTCATCCCATGCTGTGTCATACTTTCACGCTCTGTGTCTGTTGCTCCCCCATGAACATATTCTCCTCTCTTTGTCACACATCCTATCTTTCAGGTCCTTATTAAGCACCTCTCTGTGAATCCTTTCACAGTTTCTCTAAGAAAAAGTGACATCTCTAGTCTCTTTACTGCCACACCGTTTTGACATATCAGTTCAGCCGCTCAGTCATGTCTGACCCCATAGACTGAAGCACACCAGGCTTCCCTCTCCATCACCAAACTCATGTCCATTGAGTTGGTGATGCCATCCAATCATCTCATCCTCTGTCATCCCCTTTTCCTCCTGCCTTCAATCTTTCCCAGCATCAGAGTCTTTTCCAATGAGTCAGTTCTTCACATCAGGTGGCCAAAGTACTGGAGCTTTAGCTTCAGCATCAGTCCTTCCAATGAATATTCAGGACTGATTTCCTTTTGGAATGACTGGTTTGATCTCCATGCAGTCCAAGGGACTCTTAAGAGTCTTCTCCAATACCACAGTTCAAAAGCATCAATTCTTCAGTGCTGAGCTTTTTATAATCCAACTCTCACATCCATACATGACTATTGGAAAAACCATAGCTTTGGCTATATGGAGCTTTGTTGGTAAAGTGATGTCTCTGCTTTTTAATATGCTGTCTAGGTTGGTCATAGCTTTTCTTCTAAGGAACAAGCATCTTTTAATTTGCACTTGGTATTTTATTAATTTGTTTATATATCTGGTTATCCTACTAGACCATATTTCTTAAAGTAGGGACAATATAATGTTAATCCACATATATGTTAAGTACGATTGACATATAAAAGGCACAAAACTACATGTATTTTGAGTGAACAAATTAACAGTTGATTATCAGTGATCACTGTAAGTACCCAAGCAATCACTGCTCATTAAGAGCAGGGCTTGAATTAAATTTTACTCATCCAGGACTTATGCTGCTTGTGGAAAGATCCTGCTCTTTGAGTTTTTGAGAGTTCTCCCAATAGTTCTATGTGACCTAGATTTGTTTGGAAGGACATCTTAATTTTTTTTTTTACAAATATGAATATATAGCTCAAATTTCTCAGTGTGCTATTTAACATATTAATAATTTCTTGAATTTTACTTCTTGAATATTATCATATTTAAAATAACATTCAGTTCTGTGTTTTAGTAAAACATTTTAACTTTCTTTCAGGAAACAAGAATTCAAATTATTCTTGATGTTAAATTCCAGGACTTCCTCCAACTTTTCATCTTTTCCCTATCTCCCAATGACTACCACTGACTTATAAGGTAAATTTTATCTATAGGAGAAACGTTGATTAGCAGAAGTGCACTTCTGATTATTCTGAGAAAATAAATTGAAAAATCAATGTGATAAAAAAATAAAAATCAACATGCTTTCCATAAACTGGAAGGATATAAATTCCTCCTAAATATAGTAATACCAAATAACATATGCATTATCAGTAAATTAACCATAATAAATATTGAGACAGGTTTTATAATCATATAGTTGAAATTTGGTCCATAAAATATTGGAATAGATGGACAGAATTCAAATACCCTTAGCATTCACAGCCTCACAGCCTCAGACAAATTGTGTTTACAATTTTAAGGAAATTCACACTGAAATATGGATAAAACAAAATGCTTGAGATTTCCATAAAATAATTGTGGGGGACATGGGGACTTAGATGAAACAAGTTTGGCCATGGAATAATTGCTGAATCTGGATTCACTACTCTATGCTCTCTACATTTATATACATTTGCAGATTTATATCATAAAAATTTAAAAATAAATGTTCAGTGGGGAGAACATATTTTGATCAATTGAAGACTGCTTATAGATTTTTTTGGTTTGTTTTATGGTTAACTGAAACACATCAAGTCTTCCAGTATAACAGGATGGAAATCTAGTTTATAATGCCTATATTATTCATTAGTATCATTGTGTAATTTACAATAAAAGAAATTTCCTGTTAAATTCCTTCGAATTTACAATTTCCATACTTTCTCATTTGGCAATTTCTCATTTGGCAACTTTGTTAGTGTAACATAAGGCATGGTTTACAGGCTTCAGTGAACTGTAGAAAGGGCATGCAACTGAGAATCATGTGACCTTGGTTTCTATCCTGCCTTTGCTCTTGGGAATCTCTGTGACCTGGGACAAATTGTTTAATCATTCTGTGTCTAAGTTTCATCATTTGTATAATGAAGGAGTTATAATTAATCTTTTCTACAATTCAGACCTCTACCACTTTTTTTTTTTTTTTTGGACATTTTATTCTGAAAAAGTAGAAGAGGATTTTCCTAAAAACAGACAGGAAGGAGCTTAAAACTATTTTCTAAACCCTTAAGTCAGGGGCCAAATAATATTCAAAATGGAAGAGCAATTGACCCAGAGAAAGAACCTCATTTTGAATTAGAGAAAGGGAAGAATACAACTCAAGTTTAAAAAGAAATATCTGGTGATTTTATCAGGAAGAAGCAAAATGGTGCTAAAATGGAAAACTCAAGCGTGACAACACAAGTTGTGTAAGTAACTGTAGCAAAGAGAAACCATGAGGTAACCTGGGTATTTAACTTGGCACTGCCCAAATTCCATCTAGTTTATTCTTGGTAATTTTAGTAAAATCCAGTATACTTGGGAATATCCAAATGGTAAACATACAAGTGTTGAAAGGGTTACAAAATAGGCAAAGCTAGGGGAACTAGGACCAGCTGACCCAGGGAAAGAATGCTGGACCAAGGGAAGCTGTAATAACAACCTTCAAATAGGCAAAGAAATATTATCCAGATGAAGATAAGGAGCTGTTTTAGTCAGCTGGGTAGAGTTGGAGCTTATATTACAGAAGAAAGAATTATAGTTAGGCTTAGGAAAAACTTCCTGGCACCTGGGAAATTGGAAATGCTTCTTCTCTGGAGATCTTTAAGCAAAGGGAAGACATCTACCTTGAGATGATTTTAGTGCAGCGTTCTTGCAGTTGTGAGGATGACTAAATGATGCATATCTAGTGATTTATGTCCAAATCTTATAGATGTGGGTGAAAATAATTGCTTTGGTGTGGACTGCAGATACAAATCTGGCAGACACAGATCAGGCCTCATTTCCTTCTCTGATTCTTTCAATTTCCTGCTCCCTGAACTATCATAATCATCCACATCAAAAAAGTTCTTATTAAGCTCTAGGTGCAGGTGGAATATGCCAGCTTATTGCCAATAAAAGAACATAATGTCCATCGTCTTGAGTGTCTAGTCCTTTCCCCCCAAGAAAAAATGCAACAGAGTCACAGGGATGTAACTTACAGCGCAGGGCATGTAGACACTAATATTATAATAACTTTGTATGATGTATGGAAAGATCTAATCATTATGTTGTACCTGTGGGGGATGAAAACTATTGTGATAAAAGTGCAACATGGAAAGGCTGGCTTATGGATTTCATTGCTGGTTTAGTTTGCTTTGTGATTCCTTTTCTATAGGAACCCTCTTAGGTTCCTTTATGGCTGAGAGAGTTAAAAAGAGAGAGAGATGATTGTGCTACATTATGACCAATGTGTTAGCAGAGAATTAATGCTGCTAGAACAGAGGAGGACAGGGGCATGAGAATTAAGGTAATAGGTGACATCATCATAAGAGGAAAATGGAAGGAAAATAGCAGGAGTTAGTGTAAACAAATGAAGAAAAGCCAACTTTTAACTTCTTTGGTGGGTCAGCAAATATTTATTAAGTGCTGACAGCAAAATGCAAATGCACAGGTTTTGTCTTCATGGTGCCTACCACTGCTCTGCTATGGCTGCAGGCCTAGACAAGGGTATCAGAATTATTGGGGTTAAAGAGGACAGCCATACCTATGTATACATATAGCTGATTTATGCTATGGTACAGCAGAAACTAATACAATATTGTAAAGCAATTATACTCAAATTAAAAATAAAATACAGGAAAAAAAAAAAAAAAGACAGCCATGACCCTTCTTTGAAAGTCATTATTAGAGCACTCTGATTTCAGTTTTAGTACTGACTCTGTAATACAGGGAAATCTGTTTTTTTTGTGGGCAAAACATAAATGACATTGGTGACCTGACTTGCAGACTTGGTTAACATACAGCATGAAACGCTTCCATCTAAGGAAATCACTATTAGTGTGAACTTTGACTCTTCTGTTCTCTCTACTGTTTTGCTGAATTTTTTCTGTACTTGCCTTTACCTCCACCCCCCACGTCCAGTGCTAGCAGTGTGCTGATAGAAGATGAAAGAAAAAGCAAGCTGTTAAAGAGATAGTACACATATCACATAGATGCAACTGTTAAATGTGTTTAAACTATACCTTCAGCACCTCATTTAAGGATGTCTGGAAAGTGGCAAAAATACATCTTAAAAAGGTGATCGTGGTGACTCTATGTGGAAGAGAATTGTTCAATTAGGTGTGAAAGCTTTTCTTTTCCATTTCTTTCTCTTTAATCTGTAAGCATTAGGCAGTGAGATGCAACTTCTCCCTTTTCTAATACTGAATTTTCAATTTGGTGTTTTAAATAATGTAAATTTTTTATTTAGAAAATTATTTTTAGCTCATTGTTCAATAATTGTTTTTATAACTTTCTTTGTTCCAAAAAGGATATGAGTTGGCTCATTAGTCAATTACATTTCTTTATGAGAGGTGAGATTTGTTTAATTGTGTGTGTGTATTTGTGTGCACATGTATATATGTGTGTTTTAATAATGTGTTGAGGAGAAAAAACCTTAGTGGAAACCCATTCTGAATATACAATTTAAATAAGTAAAATACAATTCATTTCACAAAAATATGACTTTATACTGAATTGTTCAACTGTTCAAGAAACTGTCTACAAGTAAAAGTTTTGCACACATGATACGGATACGAACAAATAAGAGTCTATATACAATGTCATTTAGTTATTGCTGAATGTACACTGAGGTCACCCTTTCCAATCAGTGGGATCAGGAATGACTTCCCAGTTTTAGGTGTTGTTTGTAAACATTTTCACAGTAATATGATTAAAGAAGTAATTTAATTGGCCTTATTTTCCATTTGGGATCCAAAATCAGGAAAAAGAACGTGCTTGATTACACATCTCAAAGCATTAGAAATGCATTTTTCCACCCTATGTCATAGGAACAAAGTTCATGTACTAGTATTAGATGAATCACAATCCTGTTCTTACTTCTGTAAGCCCCAGCACATATATGAATCATTAATTTCAGTTTCAAATGATTTAAATAGAGCCCAGAAAGCTTCTAGGAGTCATTAGGGCCTCTGACTTTGATAGTGATTTTGTATCTCATTCTCCACTTTCTTATACGAAATCAGATCTAGATTGCAGGCCATCTCCCCTACACCTGAACATGAATGTCACTTATGATTTTCAAAGGACTAATTAAAGCAACAGAGACAAATAAAACACTGACTATGCATATAAAATAAAGGCTTCCCAAGTGGCGCTACTGGTAAAGAACCCACCTGCCAATGCAGGGAGACAGAAGAGACCCGGGTTTGACCTCTGGCTTGGGAAGATCCCCTGGAGAAGAAAATGGCACCCCACTCCAGTATTCTTGCTTGGAGAGTCCCACGGACAGAGGAGTCTGGCGGGCTGCAGTCCATAGGGTCCTAAAGAGCCACAGACCACTGAAGCAAGGCAGCATGCATGCATATGACATGCCCTTTCACATTAAGCTTCCAAACTGACGGAACTCTGTCAGTTAGCTGTTCAAAAAGTCACCAGTGGAGCTGAAATTCATTGAGATAACTGACAGGTTTTTCTTTTAAATTTTTTTCTATATTTCATTTTTTTTAAGAGAAATTACTCTTAAGTCTGTCAGCTCAGCAGTTCTGGGTTCTACACTCTAAAGAGCAGACTTCACTTATTTGTCCTAATATCTACTGCCATATCAAAGACCTGCAAGCTTTTTCTGTAAAGGGACAGACAGTAAATATTTTAGGCCTCATGTGCCATACAAACTCTGTTGCAAGGACTCAACTTTGACATTATACCAGGAAGGCATTGCTGACACTACATAAATGAATCAGTGTGCTAGTGTTCCAATATGACTTTATTTATAAAAGAAGAGTCAGACTGGATGTGGCCCATGGGCTGTAGTTTGCCAACTTTTGGTCTATAAAATGGCTATATTCATAAAACAGTGGATACAGGAAAGGTTCTATGCCAAATTTAAGGGCATAGGAGTAAAAATTCAAAGACCTTTTTCTTTTAAAATTTATTTTCCCAGTTTTATTGAGATACAATTGGTATAAAATATTGTATTAGTTTTAGGTATATGATATAGTGATTTGGTATCTGTGAAAATTATGAGACAATAAGCACAATAAATTTAGTTAACACTGATTACCTCAAATAGTTACAATTTTTTTCTTATGATGAGAACTTCTAAAATCTACTCTTTTAACTTCTTTCAAACATATAATTCAGTATTGTTAACTACAGTTGCCATGCTGTACATTCTATCCCCAGGGCTTATTTATAACTAGAAATCTCTACCTTTTAATCACCTTCACCCATTTCACCCAGCACCCACTTCCCACCCTGGCAACCACCAATCTGTTCTCTGTATCTATAAGTTCAGGTTTTTTTAGATTTTACATATGAACATTTAATCATTGCTCCATGTTTTAGAACTTACATATACTGTTATACATTCCTTTGCTTTTGAAAAGGTGGAGTTTGTTTCCTCACTGGACCATGGGGAAAATGCATGTTGTATACGTGTTTGTTGTTAGATGCACTCTAATTTTGTTTCACACCACCTTCATCACTGATTTTGCAAATCTGCCCACTTACTGCTGGTTGATTCATGTTTACATACATACTGCACACTGGCTCAAAGTCCATTTTCTCTCTCTCTCTCTTTTTTTTTTTTTTTTTTACCACTTCTATCCCTGCCAAAACACTAAAAGTCAGTGTTTATATAACTAGGTCAATAAACACATATTGATTATACTGGGTACCAGGCCTTATGAAAAGAATGGGACTTAGATACAGTCCCTCATGGAGTGCATGTGCTCTGCTGTGCTTAGTCGCTCAGTCATGCAGTCGTGACCGACTCTTTGCAACCCTTTGGACTGTAGCTCGCCAGGCTCCTTTGTCCATGGGATTCTCCAGGCAAGAATATTGGAATTGGGTAACCACACTCTCCTCCAGGGTATCTTCCCAACCCAGGGACTGAACCCAAGTCTCCCGTGTCTCTTGCGTTACAGGCATTACAGATTCTTTACATGCTGAGCCACTGGGGAAGCCCCATGGAGTATATACCCAGTTAGGAAAACAAATAAGCAAAATTAATAGGTAAAACACAATGTATGCACTAGATAGTATTGAAGTATGTCAGAGGGAGATCTATCTGCTTTAGGAAATTTTTTGAAAGATGTAATGATGAGCTGAATTTGAAGAATACACAAAAGTTATTCAGGCAGAAAAGGAGGGAAAAGTCTTTCCAAGTAGAGCAAAAGTCACGTGCAAAGGCCTAGAGATGTGTGAGCCCACGAGTGCTCTGGGAACTGTAGGCAGCACAAGTGAAGCCTGTTACGGTTAATGATGCTGGAGAGATGAGCTGGGTTACATCATGCTGAGGAGTTTGGACTTGGTTCCACTGACGAATTTGAAGAAGGAACGTGGTATGATCAGATTTACACTTCAAAGTCTGCAAGTGAGAAATAGAATGGAGTCAGCGGCAGAGGCAGGACTGGTGAGAAGGCCTTTGAAATAATTTAGGGAAGAGATGAGGAGGTTCTGAAGTAAGATAGTAGTAGTATTTATTAGGGCTTTCCTGGTGGGTCAGAGGGTAAAGAATCTGCCTACAGTGCAGGAGACCTGTGTTCAATCCCTGGGTTGGGAAGATCCCCTGGAGAAGGGAATGGCTACCCACTCCAGTAGTTCTGCCTGGAGAATTTCATGGATAGAGAAGCCTGTGGGCTACAGTCCATAGGGCTGCAAGGAGTCGGACATGACTGACTGATACACAGTGCAGATGAAGGCAGGGAAACCTAAATAGAACTCTCATGTTGATCTGAGCATTCTAGTATGTACCAGGTATGATGCTTTACCTTGAGGAAATCCTTATAACAGTAACATAAGCAGAGGGTGCACCTCATTTTACACATGAAGAAACTAATTTGGGTTAAATAATTTGCTCAGGTTTGCAAGATGACAAAGTTGAGATCTGCACTCATATCTCTGTGACTCCAAGCTTACTTTGTAAATTTTTAGGACATATTCATCATTGATAAGAGGACCAGGGAAGGTGGGAGTTTTATCAAGAAGAATGATCAATAATCTCAAATGCCTCAACAGAAATTAAAAGATGAAAGACTCAAACTACATTGAAAGGATTCAACAGTCATGGATGATCTTGCTGCTGCTGCTGCTGCTGCTAAGTCACTTTAGTTGTGTCCGACTCTGTGCGACCCCATAGACGGCAGCCCACCAGGCTCCCCCATCCCTGGGGTTCTCCAGGCAAGAACACTGGAGTGGGCTGCCATTTCCTTCTCCAATGCATGAAAGTGAAAGTGAAGTCGCTCAGTCATGTCCGACTCTTAGCGACCCCATGGACTGCAGCCTACCAGGCTCCTCCATCCATGGGGTTTTCCAGGCAAGAGTACTGGAGTGGGGTGCCATTGCCTTCTCCGATGGATGACCTTAGAGGAGGGTAATTTCTTTGGAACCAGGAGGCCTGAGATCAGGTGGCTCAGGGAAGAGAGATGAATGAGGTGGTATGGGAACCACCCTCTCAAGACATTTCACACTAATTAAAACAATTTTAAATACTCTGTAGCTTCCCCACTGCTCTCTGTGGATTATTCCTCAAACAACTGAACTACCTGACATAAAAATATCTTTACTCATGCTTAGAATGGTATCTGCTAAACAGTGGGTGCTCTATAAATCTGTCGACTGAATAAACTTTCTTCTTTAGCACTGATTCTCAAGAAAAACGAGAAATACTTAACGTCTATGTTTTGGACACAGATATGCTGATAATGTCCAGTCCCAAAGAAGAAGTATTCATTCTCTCAACGGTGTTTGAGGAATCTTTTGGTCCCTTTCAAGGGGGTAGAAAATGTCAACTCCAGTTAATAAGAAGAAAGGATAAAGCTGGGTCCTCTGCCTGAGGTCACATAATGTACCACGGTGAAGGCTGAGAACAAGACCGCCTGTGGTTCCCATTGAGAAGCTTCCAGCCACTGTGCCCCCAAATCCTTCTGTTCTGGCAGCAAATGTCTTTTTCTTTCCTTGATTTTCTTCTGCTCCACTTCCCTTCATTAATCTAGATCTTATGTATAGTTCTTGCTGACCTGTATTTTCTTCTGTTTTTCTCACATATAAACTAGGTCTCTATTTCCAACATTGCCTGATAGCCATTCCTTAATTCTACAGATATTAAGCATCTGTGCACCAACACTACTTTTTGGCACTGTGAAAACAGAAGTGAATGGCAGTGTGTTCCCTTCCCCTGCTTTAAAGTGAGCTTACTTTGAAGGATTTCCACCTGCTTGGTGTTACACTGACTTGATTTTACATTGACTTGATCTTACACCATCTCTACTTTGTATTTATGGTCTTCTTCCAAGTAGCTGACCAAATGTTCACTGTTCTATTTGTAGCATGGCCCAAACTCCTAAGCCTCACTGAGGTGAAACCGTGGGGACCATATTTTCCATTTAACATTAAGGGCCTCTTCCTTCCTCTTTCAGATAGCTCCTTTTGGTGCTTCAGTGGGTTTTTTTTTGGTTGGCAAATCAGACTCAACTCTTTTGCTTTGTCTCCAATTCTCATGTACTGATATATTTCAGACAATTTATCTGGGCAGATCTGACCCATTATATTTTCTATTCTTTTGCAGACAGTGATAAGGTTTTCCCATGTCAATATCGTCTACTCATAATTTGAGTTTACTAGGTAAGCCACTGAGAATCCTGACCTTATTTCGATCCTCTCATTTTATATTTCATACCAAAGGGAAACAAGCTTCACAGTCACATCTACACCAAAATTAAAGACACAGAAAATACTTTCTATCTGAAGAAATTAATACAAATAATGTCATTTTCGTATTGAGTCTGGTTCTCTTATTCATGCCTTCCACTTTAAAGAAACTGTAAGGAATCTATTTGTTTTGTTTATTTTTTGATGTCTGGTTACCATGAAGCAAATATTCTGAATCCATTTGGAGAAATATACAGAAGGCTTACTTGAGTCTTCTGTTAAGTTTGTCTTGGGAGACAGTATCATTACGGCTGTAAGAGTGTAATAAACAGTGTTTCTGGAGTATAAGCGAAAAAGGTGGTCAAAAACTCTTAGAGCTGAAAGGACATCAGAGATAAGGAAATTCAACTGCACACTTTTAGAGATGAGGAAACCAAAGCTAGAAAAGATGATGATGTTCCTTAAAGGCTAGTTCAGGGCATAGTTTCCACTTCTTTCCTTTGCTCTAGAACTGCTTACATCATAGGATCTTAATGCTATATCCATGTATGTGAGTGTGCACATACCGCTAATCAGATTCTTGCAGAAGATTAAAGTTACTGTTTGAGATGATTTTAGAGGTTCAACTTTGACTATGATGTCTTCTTATGTGAAATTCTAAAATATACGTGTGCATTTTGCTTACTGTATGAACAGGAAAATCACAAAAGCAGAAGGGCTCTCTTGAAGTTTACAGTCAAATGCAGTCACTAGCAACATTTTGGATCTTGTTAACTCTCATTTTAATGACAGATCGGGTAGGGGTTAGAAGTTGTGTATTGAAAATACTTCCTTGCTCAGAAATGACCCCTCTAATCAACCTGCCCATTAGAGATTCATTTAGTTAACCAAACTCATCTATTAAATGGATTGTAATTAGCTCACCAGATTGCTTCTGTGCCTCTCGGATCTGCTGCAATGAATAAATTGAAGTTTGATCTTGGGCAGGGAGGAATGCTTTTGAGAAGGACAGGCAGAAAATCAGGTTGTGGGTAGCTAGAACTTTGGGAGATAGAAAGTGGATAGAAAGAAGACTGCAAAGGTACCAAAAATCTCTAATTTTCAATGCTGCCTTTAGCCAAAGTACTCGGATGGAAAGCACATACATATTATAAAGTACATGTGAGCACTTAGGCAGATTATGCTTCTGCATGTGGTAAAAAGGTCCAGCTTTGAGCAAAAATATTCCATGGTGCTAGAAAGGCAACTGAAGATCAGGGTGAAAGTTTAAGAACATATGTGCAAGTGAATCCATATGAGATGGTTTTATGAGATGGTAAAATATTTATTTCTCTTTGCCTGTTAATGACATCAGTTATTACCTCTCTCCAAATAAACCATCCATGCTGGAAATAACTAGAGCTCATTATGAAGCTTAAAACGGGTATATGGCACTTGCAAGCACTGGAATTCAAGAGTGCATAGGTTATATATATATTCAAAGGATAGATTTTGGCTGGATTGTCTGGACTGATGATTTCATATCCAAAATACCTGCCATGCCATTTATTAGACTGAATTGATCTGTACTTTTCTGAATAGTCTTTTCCCCCACCTCTATCAGTAAGGTGAATACAATGATACTGGTTTCTGTGGCTATAGACATACTCAAAGAATAAAAGTTGACTTCATACACATTTATTAGTTATATGATTGACTAGTTACTTGATCTTTCTAAGCCTCAGTTTAACTATCTGTAAAATGGGGATAATGGTAGCCTTTATCTCATTGAGTTGCTGTAATTTCATTAGGGTTAAATGAGATGTACTTATACAAAACCTTAGAGGAGAATCTGGCATATAGTAAGCACTCAGTGTTAGCCCAGTGTTCTCCATAAAGGTCATCTGTTCTTGCTCCCAGACGAGAATGCACATGAATTGGTTAGTCTGAATGTCAAGAAGAGGTGGAAGAAGATGATACATTAATAAGGTTTCAATGGCAGCAGTTCTGGCCCTCCAAGCTTTCCCCTCCTCTCTCTGACCTGACTTCTGCACTCTTCTGTAAATCTAATCAGTGGGGCTCCTCCTGCCTCCTCTCCTTAGACCTTCAGTGTTCTGACCATGGTCAGCATGGCAAAGCCTATTTCTCACCATCCATAACCCCGATCTTGCCTTTTGTTTCTATGTTTGCGTCACAACAGCTCTACCTTATGAACTGAGGCGCATTGAAAACTCCCACTCTCTTTCTCTTAGAGAAAACATGAATTCTAAGCAGGTGAAGGTTTCAAAATTATTCAGTCGCCACCTGATAACCTGACCTCATTTTTTCTCTTTGCTCTTAGAAGAGAAACATGAAAATTATGTTAAATTGGCAAGGTCTATTAAAGTTTTTTGAGAACTTTAGTTTTTAACTTTATACCTACCTGTATGTTTCAAATGTTTGAACGTCTACACCATTTTTGTAATGTAAAGAAACCTACATATGCAAACTATAATAATAATCCTCTTCTGCCTAAATTGTGATTTGTCCTATGTGTCCTAGCTTCTACCTTATTGAAAACAGGATTAAAAAAAACCAATGGGCTCATTTAACAAATATCTTTATGTCTCCATTTGGCAATATAGTTGCTGAATGACTGACTGAATACTTAGGAACCCAGGAAACAGTGTATTGGAGCTCCAAGATGATTTTATCCCAGTTAACATCTGGGGCTTAATTGAGGGCAAAGATCACAACTTAAAGAATTTTATGTTTATTGTTTATAAACCATATTCTCACCCTATATAGCTCTATGAGAATTTCCGCAAGGGAGGTTTCTGAATTCTTTCACAGATTTCCCTGTGGGAATTCTCACAGAATTATATAGGATGAGAATCTGGCCCTTCCTAGGCTTTATGATATGTTTAGAGAGGGGAGTAGGCGCTCAGCTAGGTTATTTTTATTTTCTACTGAATTCTTCTGGGGGAAGTTGTACTTTTTGAATCAAGACTGTATGTGTTTTAAAATTTCCAAAGACTTTAAAACAGCAGGGTCTAAAGAATGCAGTAATGTTTAATAGTCTAAACCTTGGATTTGAACGTGTGATTTGAGAAGATATTTCCCAAACCTTTTAAATAAGTGTTTCTTCTTCTATGGTTTCTATAAGCGGAAAATCTTGGTATAAAATACCATATTTAAGTCGGAATTTAGATTTAAAAGCCTTTGATTAATGAGCTAGTTCTTTTTGAAATGACTAGAGTCCATATTTATGGTGAATTATTATTAGTAAAACTTTACATTAGAACAGCTGTAAATAGTCTATTATGTTAATATGACAGGCAAATTAACAAATAGCGTTAACAGCGTGAAACATAATACAGCATGTTTCCCCAAAAGGTCAAAGTGCCAACAGTACTGAATAAAATGATTCTCTTGTTTCTTGAGGTGACTTAAAGGGCAGCTCCTAAAATATGAGCTGTAGTCCTTTAAATGTCTACATGACTATGACAATGCTGAGGACCTCAGCCATAACTTCAATATCTACCCTGGAGAATAGGAAAAAAGAAAGCACATTAGAAACGGTCTTCATTTGCACCTCATGAAATTTCAAGCTTAGGACCTCAGTAGGTTATTTTCTCTGGAATCTCTCTGATTTTGTTTTTTCTGTTACCCACATAATTTTATGTATTGTAAATGAATTCTTTTTAAGAGGAAGAGAATGAATACAGTTTTATGTGACAGTACTGACATCTCTGACTCCCTTTATATGCACGTGTTGTGTAACTCACACTTTCCTCTTTGGAGTTAGTGATCTGACGTGGACATCCATGGATTTTAAAAATACACAAAAATATCCTTATAAAATGAAGCCAAGGGTCAGCAATCAACCAGTAAATTCAGAATGGAAACAATAAATTTTTAAAAAATTCCTTGCTAGAGATGCAGAGGTAGGTAGCCATCTTTTTGTCTTGATGAAGCTAATGTTTCATCAGAATTTCTTTTATTCATCAGAATTTCTCCTACATGCTAGATGCTTTCAAAAGTTACCTCATTTTCTTCTGGCAATAACCCTGGTAGGTATGCATAATTAATCCTGTTTTACAGTTGAGGAAATAAAGATTCAGAGGTAAAATGACTTGCCTGGCCACTCAGTTGGTGTGTGGCACGTTTGAGAACTGAATCCAACTCTAACGCTGATCTCTGCTCACTATAATATAACACAAAAATTAGGGTACATTAAGACTTCCCCAGTGGTCTAAGGGTTAAGACTCTATGCTTCAGCTGCAGGGTACATGGGTTTGATCCCTGGTTGGGGAAGTTCTGCATGCTATATGGGGCAGACTCCCTCCCCCCTCAGAAGTTAGATAATAGTTTGGGGGGATTTAGAAAGCATGCCTGGTTAGTTTATCATACTGTGCCATGTCTGTGCACACTTATTTCATTAAGCCATTACTGAGACTAGCAGTGTGTCCTCAACTTAGGCCATCTAAAATGATGGTGTTTGTTTCATCAAAGGTTTATAAAATCTAACTTGAATCTCCTGAATGAAGGACTCAAAAGACTCTCATTCAAGGTAAGAATCAAACATGCATACATGCTATGTTACTTCAGTTGTAGCCAACCTTTGCGACCCTATGGACTCTAGCCCACCAGGCTTCTCCATCCATGTATTCTCTAGGCAAGAATACTGGAGTGGGTTTCCATGCCCTCTTCAAGAAAATCTTCCTGATCCAGGGATCGAACCTGGGTCTCCTGCATCTCCTGCAATGAAGGCAGACTCTTTACCACCGAGCCACGAGGGAAACCCAAGAATCACACATTGCTCTCTCCGTATTCGGTTTCCATTAGCAGGATTTTCACGGACTTGATCAAGCAGTTCGATTAACCAAGATATAAAGTTGGTGAAATATCTCCATCTAATAGTTCTTATTGACCACTCTCAGGCATATGTGTATATACCAAAACATAAACTATATACTGTATTTATATTTCTGGGCTAAGGAGTCTTTATAAATGTGCTGGAGAACTTTAGGAGTGAAACACTGAGGTAGATAATCTATTAGATCCAGAGAAGGAGCTTTATGGAAAGGTCTGTATTCTTAAGCACACTATGGACATTCTCTTAAAAGCAATTTTCTAAATGACTTTAAGAGGCTGGTGGGCTTACCTCTCTCCTGCTCTCTTGCTTATCATGGATGGCTGAGTCCCAGATTAAGCAGAGTTGCTCAAATACCCCATTGGCTGACCTCGAGGAACAGTGTCAGGGCTAGGGAGGCCCAGATTCCTCAGGACCCCGTGCAAGCCTGACAGTTCCTTAGATTGTTTGCCAAAGTCTGCTGCAGGGTGAATGTGGCTCCAAGTGGGACTTGAGCACCCCCCCCCCTCCCCCCCCCCCCCCCCCCGCCACAAACAAGCCATCTAAGTAAACACAGTGCCTTTGGTATGCAAATGACATTTCAAGGAGGTCTCCTAGCTCTTCCTCCAGAGCAAGCTACTGCTTCTAAAAGCTCTAAGCGCAGAACTGACAGAATTCTGCTTCAGAGATGAGTCATATGGCTATTGCCTGAGGATGCACGCAACTGCTTTGTGGTGGGGTTGCTCACTCTCAAGACCTGAGGACTCCACTGTATGTCCAGAACTCTCTCTGACCTCTTCATGGAGGGCGAGAGGTGAGACAAACAGAGGAAAATAAGATGGGGGTCAAGTCACTAGCTTTATTTTCCAGCTTTAATTCCTGTTCCTTCTTGTTCTTTTGCCTTTTTAAACATGTAGCAACAGTCAGAAGGTGGGGGGGGAAAGCCTATTAAAATGTTCAGACGCCTTTTGGAAAAAAAATTAAATTTCCCCATCTTCTAAATTTCAAAAGTGTCTTACCCTTCCTTGAGATTCTGTTCAGTTGCACACATGCCATGTAATAGAAGGAGCATCAGATTTAGTCTGGGAAAGTCCTGGCTTGGTCCTAGTTAGAGATGTGATTTTACCTTCATTTGGTCACTATTTTATTAGTTGTAAAAAGGTGATTTAAACCTATCTCACTGGATTTTGGGGAGAGTTAAATGAGATAATGTCTACTAAGACCCTGGTGGAGGCCCTATACAGTAGGCACTTACAGATACAGAGCCAATATTATTAGCCTGGAGAGAGAACTGAACATTTTTCCTCTAAGGATACTCCCTTTTCTGGGTTTCAAATGGACAGGAAGCATTATTAATATTGCCGATGATATTTTACCCAAATCTTGTGATTTTGTACATTCTGTCCTTTCTGTGAAAAGGCCTACTCATTTAGAACAAAAAGAAGCTACTCTTATTTACTCCTGGAAGAAAAAGAAAGCCTTTAATCAAGCTAGCAAACAGTGATTAAGGATCCAAACGACTTCTGGTTACATAAGTGTTAACAATAAGTTATTGTAACACAGTCTTGCTTCTCATTCACTCTCCAGGCAGTCCCTACATCTTCAAAAAGTTGTCCATCAGTTCAGTTCAGTTCAGTCGCTCAGTCGTGTCCGACTCTTTGCGACCCCATGAATCGCAGCACACCAGGCCTCCTTGTCCATCACTGTCTTCCGGAGTTCACTCAGACTCATGTCCATCGAGTCCGTGATGCCATCCAGCCATCTAGAATGGACTGGTTGGATCTCCTTGCAGTCCAAGGGACTCTCAAGAGTCTTCTCCAACACCACACTTCAAAAGCATCAATTCTTCAGCGCTCAGCCTTCTTCACAGTCCAACTCTCACATCCATACATGACCACACAAAAACCATAGTCTTGACTAGACGGACCTTAGTCGGCAAAGTTGTCCGTATTTACTGCCATCTCCTGACACTGTGCTGGCCACACACATTTGGAGTTGTGAAGTAGTCTCCTAATTAGAACCTCTGCTTCCAATTGCTCTCCATTCTAATCCATATTGCATCTGATACTATATGTATACTCCTTTGCTCCCATTACACATGAGACTAACCAAGATCTCTGAAAAACAGTATATATGAACACATATATATGGAATCTAGGAAAATGGTACTGATGAAGCTATTGGCAGGGCAGGAATAGAGACTGACACAGACGGTGGACATGTGGACACAGGGGCTGAAGGTGAGCGTGGACCGAATCGGGAGAGTAGCAGCGACATTTATACACAGCCACGTGCGAAAGGGAAAGCTGGTGAGAAACTGCTGCACGGCACAGGGAGCTCGGCTTGCTGCTCTGTAGTGACCTAGAGAGTAGAATGGGGTGGTAGGATGGAGGCCGAAGAGGAGGAGATATGTGTACAGATATAGCTGACATGAGAGATGTATGTTTGATCCCTGGGTTGGGAAGATCCCCTGGAGGAGAGCAAGGCAACCCACTCCAGTATTCTTGCCTGCAAGATCCCATGGACAGAGGAGCCTGGTGGGCTACAGTTCATAGTACTGCAAAGAGTCGAACATGACTGAAGCGACTTGGCATGCACGTACATATTCCCTGTATCTAATCTTGCTTCCTGCTAACACTGCCTTATTCAATGCACTCATGATTTTAAAGCTGTCTTATGTTGAAGGATGGGGCATATGAATTAGAAGCCTAGAAGAAAAAAGTAGTTTCCAAGAGGTACATAATTTTACTTCAGACAGTTACCATTTCAAAACCAATCTATGGCACCTAGCAAATCACTAAAAATATATACGGCCTTTCAGTATTTCTTTCAAGGATTTGGAAATGCAGTTTTCTGATGGCCTGGATTTCCTTTAATGGAACATCTGCTGTGGAAGTGTGCTGTTTCCCTATACTTTCTTCCAGATATCCGGAAATTCTGAGGATTAACTAATTTAAGCTTCATCAGGGTGTTCTGTTTACTAATTGTGACTAAATGGCAGGACATATAGCTGATGTTTGATTTGAAAGTGTTCATATTTCATAATTTATCTTTCCTTAAGTGAAACACTTGATAGAAATCCAACAAAAAATAAGATAAAAAAGGCAAATAAAAGAATCAGTTCTGTTTTCTTCCGTCATGGCTGGTTTCCCAAATGGATAGATTTTTATAAAGGGAATACTTTTCAAAATGCCAGGAGCTTTGGTAATAAATCCAGAATGACTGAATATCAATTCTAAGGTAAGACATTTTATTCTTTTCATACTTCTAGACCGTTTTATGTAAATCTAATTTCTTTTTTTTTCTGATGACCCTAAGTTGTAAGAAGGTGGCATGATCAGACTTGCCTTGAGCGCACATTAACCCTACACATAAGCTAACAAGCAACCTGTCAGCGTTTTCCAGATCTCTTATGTCATAAGGACATGCTCTAGTTATTTGGACCCAGAAATATTATTAATAGACATGTGGTGCAAGCAGCGCTCTTAACACTGCTTTAGAAACTAATTTCTTGGAAATGGACAAAGACTGACTTTGTTAACGTTAATTACTTAGTATTTACCACATCTGAAGAAACATTGATTGAGAGAGTTGCTTTATTGAATAAGGCATGTGATGCTGAGACTATGGATTTAAGAGTCTCCTGAAATTAGCATGGCTTTTAATTGTAATAGATTTAAGTCGGATATAACAATTTCAAACTGAGACTTCTATGTAAATGGTGACAAAGCCTACTGCTAGAGTGAAAGGAATGAATTGACTGCACTGGCAATCTTGGTATTTTCCTGTTAAACGTTATTTGTTGCTCAGTCAGTTTTCAGTCAGTTGGGCAGTGCATTCATATTGCACATTCTCCTCAAGTCCTTGGGTTCCTGTATTGTGAACTCCTGCTGCGATTACAGTGCTGCACACAGCAGGTATGGAGCCTTCCCCTGGAAATACTCTCAGTTATCCATTATAGGACAATGCAGGATCAAGAGCACGGCTTGGTACCATGGCAAAGAGCATGGGCTCTTAAGCCAGATGGCCTGGTTTTGAATCTGGCTTGACCATTCACTAAATGTGTGACCTCAGGCCAATTACCTATCCCACCTGTGTCTGTTTTCTCATCTGTCATGCAAGGTCTTGCCTTAACACCCTTCCTCCTGCTTTGCCCACCCATCTTCTCCTTTACCCTCTTTTATTTCAAGCCGTAACTTGCCACCTGGCACGTATGTGTTTGTCTATTTGTTCACTTTCTGATCCCCTCCAATGGAATTGAAGGTCTGTGAGCGCAAGAACCTAGTCTCATTCACCCAATACATGTAATCGTGCTTGACACACAACAAAGCAATCTATAGTAAGTTGATGGAGAGCTGAATGAATGGATGAATGGATGGACAATGGAGATAGAAGTCTCCAAATTGGGCAAAATGTCAATTTTCTCTGATGCTCCTGGAAGACTGACAATAGTGAGAAGAAGAAGGAAAAATAAAAACTGGAAGTTTATCACAGGAATAAAAGAAATAATCCAGGAATGAGAAGAAAGAGAGCTCGATACTAGTGAAAAGAAGAAAGGTCTAGGTAGTGTTAAATTAGTTTCATGGAAACGCATGAGCAGTGAGTCTGTCAGATGCAGGCCACAAGAAAGGCAGTGTGCCAAATTGAACTGAGGTAGAGGCTCATTGGAGGAGATGGCTTCATGCCTAGCTGATGATTTGGGGCAGCCCACACCAGTCATAAAGTGTTCTGTCAGATCCTAAAACAAACGGGACATTATTCTTTCCTCGGAGGATATATAATCAAAGGCAAATGTTAATAAGGTGATGAATGAAGGAAGCTGCTGATCTAGTTCCATACAATGCTGACACATTACCCAGGTGGTAACATTCAGACAATGAATAGATATAAACAAATTTAATGCATAAATGCAGAGTAAGGAAAATGCATGGCACCAGATGCTCTTGGCCACTGAGGCAGAAGAAGTGCTTAGTGTCAAAGACAACCTTGGTCCTTGTCACGAGATCAGCTGTCGTTGTGGCTGCTCTGAGACTTGGAGCAATGGTTGGTAATGCTTTTCCCTTCATCTTCATTTGAGACTCACTTATCAGGATTTAAAATATAAACAATTGGACTTCCCTGGTGGTCCAGGGGTTAAGACTCTGCACTTCCAATGCAGGGGACCCAGGTTTGATCCCTGGACAAGGAACTAGATCCCACATGCTGCAATGAAAACCCAGCACAGCCAAATAAATAAATACTTAAAAATAATAAAATAAAATATGAACAAGAACTTATATGACCGTCCAGCATCCTGCTCATTTACAATACTTTACACTGCTTTGGATTTGGTAGCTCCATATATTGTGATAATCAGGATGCTCAAATACATTGCCACACGGTAAATCTGGGTAATATCCGCGCCACAGTCATTAGCACCATGTTCCTGAAAGGTATGAAGAGGAGGCGGGAACTCTGCACATAACACTTCACCCCCGTCTACACCTTCCCCACACTTCTTCAGAACAGATGGCAGAGAGGCATTAGTTGTCTCATGTTTTGTTTTGAAATGTTTCATTGTAAAATAAACAATTCTGCAGTAGAGTTTTTATTTGTTAGCATATGCAACTAGACTTAAAGTTAAATGCTGTTATCCCACTACCCTTGACCTAAAGCATGAATCAAAAAATAAAAATAAAGCATAGAATCAAAAGGAATGAATGAAGCCGAAACCCTACCTGCAACTTAGATCTTTGTCCTGATGTGTTTCAGCACACAGAATCTCCCTATTCACCCATAAACTATGTTTTCATTGTGTTGCGTTTAGTTTTATTTTTCATTGCTATTTGTTTAAGATGGTATAGACCAAGTCACCCTAGTAACAATTATTATTGTTATTGCACCATGTGGGAGGTGCAGTGCTAGGCATAAAAGTGTAAGGTCACTGCTTTCAAGGGATTTAAAATCTGGTTAAGTATTTTTCTTGAAAAATTATAACTAAAAACACTCAACAGTACATACTAAGTGACAGCTATTGGTTTAGACAACAGCTGCAGTTGTAGGTCAGGAGAAGGTGAAATGACACACACACAGAATAGAGAAGGAAATGTTTACACGAGATGTGAGTTGAGATTCAGATAGGTGGACAAGCAGACAAAGGCATTCCAAAAAGAAAGGGCAGTGAGAGCAAAGGCACTGAGACAGGAAAAGATGAATTATGTTGGGGGCATAGACAATGAACTATGGCAGGAATGGTGGTGCTAGAGAGGCAGAAAGTCCCCAGATAGAATGCACGAGAGTTTCCCCCCAAATTTAAAAGTTTCAGGATTATCTCAAAACTTACTTGGAGGTTTACTCTGTTGCTGAACAGAAAGCCAGTGTACTATACTTCAAATATGACTCCATTCACTCATTCAGTTATGCAGCAGTCTACGGAGCGTTCCTGCATATGCATTAGGTACTAGAGATACAATAAAGTTAGGGTATGGTCCTTTGACCTCAAGAAGATGACAGTTTAATGTGGAATACAGAGAAATACTTGTGAATTACAATCCAGTTTGAAAGTCATAGCCATGTCAAAATTGGAGTACCTTTGGTCTTTCACAAAAGCCCTGCTTTAATGAACCCTCATGAGAATAATGAAGTCGAGGGAGGGAGGGACTCATGTATAATAATGAGTCCCTTCAGTACTGCAACACAGGACAACCGTATTGACAATACATGGGACTGGTATGCTGTAAGTAGATAATACTTTGCCCTTCTTCTTTTAGTATTGGGAAAAAAGAAAAAAAAAAGGAGATCGGGGGGGAAAATAATCACAATAGAAGGTCAGGACCCCAAAATAAACAGGTGCTTTCAGAAGAGAAAAAAATGAATGCATTCTGTTATTTCTAATCATAGTTACAGCTTATAGAATACACATTACAGTACTTTTCCGGCACTCTTCTAGGTGTTTCACATATATTAACACAATTATCACAATATCTCAGACAAGTATTTGTGCCCCAAGCACAAAGTCAGGAAGAGAAGGAGCTAGGGTTCAAACAATGGTGGTACAGGGGAAGGGGGGTCTTCAGAAAGATGTCAAATAAAGACCATTTAAATCTGAGGAAACTTAGAATGGGTGGAATGAACTGATATGAGAATCCACATTTTTGTTCTGTTTTTGTATTTTTCCATTTTATAAGACTGTGAAAGTGTTAGTCGCTCAGCTGTGTCCAACTCTTTGAGACCCCACTGACTACAGCCCCCTAGGCTTCTCCATCCATGGGATTTTCCAGGTAAGAAAACTGGAGTGGGTTGCTATTTCCTTCTCCAGAGCATCTTCCCGACTCAGGGATTGAACCCAGGTCTCCTGCATTACGGGCAGAATCTTTACCTTCTGAGCCACCAAGGAAGCTGGCAGAAGACTGTAGTAGAATGAAATGTAAAGAGGGAATGGTCTCTTTTAGATAAATAATAATGGTATTGAATACTGACTGACCATCTATCTGTATGTACCTGGTACTCCACACAGGTACCATTATTATTCCCATTTTACTCTACCACCAACAGAAAAAATTGAAGAGACTCCTATTAGAAAGAAAGAAGTTTGTTTGGTCTTTATCACAACCTACACAGTCAGCAAGTGCTGGAATTTAGATGTGTCTGACAAATCTTTACCATCACTGCTGCTGCTGCTGCTGCTAAGTCGCTTCAGTCTTGTCCGACTCTGTGTGACCCCATAGACGGCAGCCCATGAGGCTCCCCCGTCCCTGGGAATCTCCAGGCAAGAACACTGGAGTGGGTTGCCATTTCCTTCTCCAATGCATGAAAGTGGAAAGTGAAAGTGAAGTCGTTCAGTCATGTCCGACTCTGTGCTACCCCATAGACGGCAACCCACCAGGCTCCTCTGTCCATGGGATTTTCCAGGCAAGAGTACTGGAGTGGGGTGCCATTGCCTTCTCCGTGGGTTTGCCTTTCTTCCACTAATCTATTAGGATCCAAAAGTTCTGCTAGACTGGAGTGGAGTTAGGGAATGGCACTGTGGGGATAAAGCTGTATTTCTTTGACAAGGTAGCTGGCTCTTCATGGCATTTTGGAACCAGAAAAACTATCTGGGAACCATTAGGGACAATCCATTCCTGTCTACCAAAAGTGTGGAAAACTGTGGATCTCTTTCCAATAACCAATATTTAAATATTTATTTATGAACTATTCTTTCTCTTAAAATGAGCAATTTTATCTACGTGACACATCTTAAGTTAAAAGGTACAGAAACAGAACTGAGAATCACATCTTCCTTCAGATTCCAAAGTAGAGAACCATAATCATCAGAAGTACAGGATTTGGAGGTTACACTATTTCTGTTAAATTTCTGATGGCCAAATAAGAATTTATTTACTGTTTGATCCAAATAAAGATATGTACATCAACAAAGGTATAGAACAGAGAGAAATTAGTCATCTTCTTAAATTTAATAAGGGGAAAGTTAAAAATGATGCTTATTAGACATCTTCTATATGTCTGTTATTTTACATATTTTACAGTAACTCATTTGATTCTAACAATGGCCTGTGTATTGTGATCTAATTTTATATACGAAACACTTGAACTTCGGTGTGGTTAAGTAAATCAAACCATTAACAAGTGGCAGAGGCAAGGTAGACAGACCTAGCTCTCTCTCTTTCTCTCTTTCACTATGTTGGCCTGTACTAGAAGAGAAAAGAAACCAACTCTTTGCTTCTGCAAGAATTGTTATAAAGATTAAAAACATCCTCAACAATAGGAAAAGAAGAGAGGTTTATAGGCAGAAATAATGCAAATGAAAAAGAACAAAAACCATTGCTTGAGCTGGACAAAACATGTATATGGGGCACTTGAAGTCAAGTATTTTACTTCCAATCATAATTTTCCAACCTCTTGCTCCACTTGTTTCTCCAGGTGCCATACAAGTATGATACTAAATTTGTTTTTCAAGGGAAAGGACTAGGACTGTTACTAATAAGAAAATATGTTTTTGCATTTCTTTGGATAGCTTTATAAAATGTGTTCCCACTTCCAAAAGGTTGCAAAGAGTCAGACATGACTGGGTGTGCACGTGTGAGCATGCACACACATACACGCACACACATAATATGAAAGGCTCACTTTCTATCTATGTACATTTCTCAAATATTGTCTTTTGCAATAAGTATACTAATCTAAATGTGAAACTGTTAATAATACTCTGCTTCAGCTTTCAAATGGCTTAATGATGTCTAGAAGCACAGTTGAAGAATAATCTGAATGAGACTGAGAAGACCACTCAAGTGGTTTTGACCCTTAGAGAGGATAGTGGGTGGATATTATCCTTTACACTTTGTACCATTCTCAGAGGACAGTCACAGATGTGTAAACAAATGTGAAAGAGAAATAAAGGGGACAGCCAGATTGCCAGAGATTCATTACTTTACCCCTGGGGTATGTGGCTATTACAGAACTGGGGCAAATGCCAAGAGCACTGAATTCAAAGGGAGGCTCCCTGAAGTGAGTCATCTATTTAGACAACATCAGAGGAATATTGGGTCAGATCCTACTGGGTGAAGAGGTTACACCGTGGGCATTTGGTAGTCACTTTGGGAATTATACTAATTTACGGCAATATGAATATAGAGTGGCAAAGTGTCATTAAAGGCTAAGGTAAATTTATTTCTATACAAAATAGAAAGGGCAGTAGGTCATGCATCTTTTCTCATTAGCCACACTTACAAACATGGATGGCAGCCACGATAGGCTTGAAATAAAGAATAAAGGACAGATATCTAGTTCACTACGTAATATCCTGGTGTCTTGAGAGAACTGATGTTGTCATTAGTCTTCTGTTTTAGCAAGAACTGGCTCTTTTTAAAAAATCATAGACCAACTTCCCATTCTGTATAGAGAGGCGAAATGAGACAGTTTTTCAACAACAAACAGATTCCAAGATCAAGGAACTTGTTAGAGTCTGGCCCTGCTACTTTCTAGCAATGGAACCTTGGGTAAGTAATTGAATCTTTGAGTCTCAGTTTAGTCATGTGTAAGAGGTGCATAATAAGAGTATCCTTTTTTTAATAAAAGTTGCTATATAATTAGATGATACATAGAAAATCCATCTGTAACTTTAACAATGCTATACAAAAGTTAGGCATGACTGCTATGTTTCAAACAAAAACGATTCAGGCAATATAAGTCAAGTTTCAGTTTCCTAAACAAGAATATTGAATGAATCTTGAGTTCAAGTTGATCTGTCTTGTAAGGACTAGGAAGGAAAAGGGTGGTTAGGGTCATTTGCTGAGCTCAAGTCCTATTCACTAATTCGTTCTTTTTATGGATTATGCTTACATTTAAATAATTGCATTACTCGCTCAATCATGTCTGACTCTCTGGGAACCCATGGACAGTAGTCTGCCAGAATCCTCTGTCCATGGGATTCTCCAGGCAAGAATAATGGAGTGATTATTCCCTTCTTCAGGGATCTTTCCGACCCAAGTATTGAACCTGGGTCTCCTACATTGCAGGTAGGTTCTTTATTGTCTGAACCACCAGAGAAGCCCATATCTAAGAAATCTTGGCCCAATTTCAGGCAAAGAACATTTCATGCAAATATGGGCACGATACAGGACAGAAATGGTATAGACCTAACAGAAGCAGAAGATATTAAGAAGAGGTGGCAAGAATACACAGAAGAACTATATAAAAAAGATCTTAATGACCTAGATAACCACCATGGTGTGATCACTCACCTAGAACCGGACATCTTGGAATGTGAAGTCAAGAGGGCCTTAGGAAGCATCACTTCGAACAAAGCTAGTGGAGGTGATGGAATTCCGGCTGAGCTATTTCAAATCCTAAAAGATGATGCTGTGAAAGTGCTGCACTCAGTATGCCAGCAAATTTGGAAAACACAGCAGTGGCCACAGGACTGGAAAAGGTCAGTTTTCATTCCAATCTCAAAGAAGGGCAATGCCAAAGAATGTTCAAACTACCACATAATTGCACTCATTTTTCACATGCTAGTAAAGTAATGCTCAAAATTCTACAAGCCAGGCTTCAACAGTATGTGAATCAAGAACTTTCAGATGTTTAAGCTGGATTTAGAAAGGCAGAGGAACCAGAGATCAAATGGCCAATATCCACCGGATCACAGAAAAAGCAAGAGAATTCCAGAAAAACATCTACTTCTGCTTCAATGACTATGCCAAAGCCTTTGACTATGTGGACCACAACAAACTGTGGAAAATTTTTATATCAGACCATCTTACCTGCCTCCTGAGAAACCTGCAGGCAGGTCAAGAAGCAACAGGTAGAACTAGACATGGAACAATGGACTGGTTCCAAACTGGGAAAGGAGTACATCAAGGCTGTATATTGTTACCCTGCTTATTTAACTTATATGCAGAGTACATCACATGAAATGGTGGGCTGGATGAAGCACAGCTGGAATCAACATTGCTGGGAGAAATATCAATAACCTCAGATATGCAGATGACACCATCCTTATGACAGAAAGTGAAGAGGAACTAAAGACCCTCTTGATGAAAGTAAAAGAGGAGAGTAAAAAAGCTGGCTTAAAACTCAACATTCAAATAACGAAGATCATGGTATCTGGGCCCATCACTTCATAGCAAATAGATGGGGAAACAATGGAAACAGTGACAGACTTTATTTTCTTGGGCTCCAAAATCACTGCAAATGGTGACTGTAGCCATGAAATTAAAAGATGCTTGCTCCTAGGAAGAAAAGCTATGACAAACCTAGACAATGTATTAAAAAGCAGAGGCATTACTTTGCCAACAAAGGTTAATCTTGTCAAAGCTATGGTTTTTCCAATAGTCACATATGGATGTGAGAGTTGCACCATAAAGAAGGGTAAATGCTAAAGAATTGATGCTTTTGAACTGTGGTGGTGGAGAAGACTCTTGAGAGTCCCTTGGACAGTAAGGAGATCAAACCTGTCCATCCTAAAGGAAATCAGTCCTGAATATTCTTTGGAAGGACTGATGCTGAAGCTAAAGCGCCAATACTTTGGCCACCTGATGTAAAGAGCCGACTCATTAGAAAAGACCCTGATATTTGGAAAGATTGAAGGCAGGAGGAGAAGGGGATGACAGAGGATGAGATGGTTGGATGGCATCATTGACTCAATGGACATGAGTTTGAGCAAGCTCTGGGAGATGGTGAAGGACAGGGAAGCCTGGAGTGCTGCAGTCCATGGGGTCTCAAAGAGCTAGGCACAACAATTTCAGGCCACAGATATTTTCCTTATATTTCCTTTTAATTATTGTAAATAATTTTAGGTTTTATATGTAGTTCTATAATCCACTTTGAGTTACTCTTTTATATATTTTGAGATACAGATCAGAGTTTTTTTCTTCTTAGTGTATAGACATCCAACAGATCCAGCACAACTTGTTGAAAAGATGATCTTTTCTCCACTCGAAGTGCTTTTGAATCCTTGTCAAAAATCAATTGTCTATATATATGTGGACCTTTTTCTATTTAGTTTTGTTGACAAGCTTTCCGTTTTCATGCCTATGTCACACTGGTTTGGTTACTGTGGTTTTATGATAGTCTTGAAATCATGTAATATTAGCTCTTCAACTTCATTCTTTTCCCAAGTTGTTTTCATTATTCTACCGTTGCATTTACACATGAATTTCAGAATCAGTTTGTCAGTTTCCACCACAAATCCTAGGAAATTTGATTTGGACATTAAATCTATCAATCAATATGGGAAAAGCATCAAGTTTTCCAATCAATGAAAAAGACACCTGTTTCTTTACTTCAATCTTTATGTCTGTCAGAAATGACTTATAGTTTTCAGTTTATGGGTCTTGCATATCATTTGTCAGATGTATCTCAAAGTATTTTCTTTTTAAAAATGCTACTGTACATGTATTATTTAATTTTCTAAAAAAATTGATTGCTTGCTGCTAGCATAAATACAATTAATTTTTGCATATGGATCTGTAGTCTGCAGTCTTGCTAATAAACTCTCTTACTCGCTTTCTGCTTTTGTAAATTTTATATTTTCTATCTAGATTATGTTATCTGTGAATAAAGGCAGTTTTTACCTTCCTTTCCAATCTTTATACTTCATATTTCTTTTTCTTATCTAATTGCACTGGCTAAACCCTGACTATAATGCTGAATAAAAGTGATAACAACAGTCATTTGGTCTTTTATTATGAAGTAAAAAACTGGTTGTAGGTTTTTCGTAGACACCATTATCAGATTGAGGAAGTTTTCTTCCTATTGCTGATAAGCCAAGAGTTTCTATTAAGAATGAATATTGAATTTTCCAAGCACATTGTTAAAAAAATTTTTTTTGCACCCATTGAACTGATCATAGATTTTTCAGAAGTTTATTAACATGGCGAATTGCATTGATTTTTTGCAAGTTAAACCAACCCTGCCTTCATGAGATAATGCCCATTTGGTCATGATCCATTTATTAGAGTTGATTCCCTTTGCTTTCATTTTGTTCAGAATTTTTGTTTCTTTGTTCATAGTACTAATGGTCTGTAGTTTTCTTGTAATGTCTTTGTGTGGTTTTGTCACTGGGGTAATAATGCTGGTCTCAGAATGAGTTAGAAACTCTTTCCTCTACTTCAATTTTTTGAAAAAACTACATTGGATTTCTACTTATTTCTTATTGTTTAGTAGAATTTCTTCAGTGAAACTGTAGTGGGCCTGGGGTTTTCTTTGTGAGAAGGTTTTCAACTATTAACTCAAAAATTTTTAGTAGATCTAGGTTTATACAGGTTTTCTATTTCTTTTTGAGTGAGCTTTGGTAGTTTGTTTCTTTCAAGAAATTTGTCCATTTCATCTAGGTTGTCACCTTTATAGGTATAGCTGTTCATAATATCTCTTTATTATCCTTTTAATATCTGTAGAATCTGTACTGACAGTATCACTCTAATCACTGATATTGGTAATTTGTGTCTTTCCTGTTTTCATGACCAATCTGGCTAAAGATTTACTAATTTTTCTTCATCTTTGCACTGAACCAACTTTGGTTTAATTGATTTCTCATTGTCTTTGTTTCCCATTTCATCAATTTCTACTTTGATCTTTATTATTTCCTTTCTTCTGCTTATTCAGTCACTAAGTTGTTTCTGACTCTCTTCTGCTAGCATTGGCTTTATTTGCTGTTTGTTTTCTAGCTTCTTAAAGAAGAAGCTGAGGTCACTAATTTTAGACCTCTAAAGACCTTTATTCTCTACCAACTTACTGCTATAAATTTCCTCCTAAACACTGTTTTAGTAGTACTTCACACATTCTGATGTATTATATTTTCACACTCATTCAGTTGTGTATTGTATTTTCACATTCATACTTTATAATTTCCCTTTTGATTTTTCCCTTGATCCATGAACTATTCAGATTTGTGCTATGCAGTTTTCCAAATATTTGGAAATTTTTCAGAAATATTTCTGTTACTGATTTTAATTTAATTCCACCATAGTAGTCAGAGAACATACTTTGAATTACTTGAATACTTTCAAATTTACTAAAAATATTTTAATGGCTCAGGATGGGGTCTATTTCAATAAATTTTCCATGTGCTTGTGAAAAGAATGCATTTTGCTGCTGTTCAGTGGAGTGTTCTGTAAGTTAAGCAGATAAAGTCAATTAACAAGCATTATTCAAGGGTACTATATCACTGATGTTTTAATTTCTTTTTCCATACATTATTGACAAAGGAGCATCGATATCTCTAACAATTACTGTGGATATCACCATTTCTCCCTGCAGCTCTATCAAGTTTGTTTTCTCCCTATGTATTTAGAAACTCATTAGATACATGTGCATTTAGGACTCTTTTGTCTTCGAGAACTGACTCGTTTATTGTTATGAAATGACCTTCTTTTTCCTGTTAATATTTTTTGCTCTGAAATCTACTGTTAATATAGCCATTCAGCTTGTTTTTCTTCTGATTAATGTTAGCATAGTATTTAGTTTTGATCCTTTTTACTTTATATATACATATAATATTTAAAGTATATTACTTTTTGGCAGCATATAGTTGTGCTTTGATTTTTTAAATTCAATATAACAATCTCTGCTTTTAATTAAGGCATTTAAACCATTTATATTTAATGTCATAATTGACATGGTTTGATTTAGGTCTATCACTTGCTATTTGTTTTTTGTTTTTCCCATTTGTTCTTTGTCCTATTTTCTCTCTTTTCTTTTGGATTAAATGAAAAATTTTTTTATGATTCCTGTTTCATTTCTATTGTTGGATTATGGACTATAACTCTTGGTTTGGTTATTTTAGGGGCTGTAATGCATTTTTTAAAGTCAAAAGTTTTCCATTCAAATACCAAGGAGTATATAAATCTGAAACCCTTTAAAAAGTCTGTGGTTATGTGTTTTGTCTTTTTTTTTTTTTAAGAGGTACTGAAATGAATGGGCTGAAAAGATCAAGCTAAAATGAATGCCTGCAATTCATAATCTTTAAAATGGAGTCAAAATGCCAGAATACACTTTACTGCTTTTAAACCAAATTCACCAGAGCCAGTACAGAGCAGAAGTGAGATTTTGGAACAAGCTGAAAATTCTTCTTTTTAAATAATATGTTGCTCTTAGTGATGCCATGCTGAATTTCTTGATAAGTTCTGAGTACTGGAAATTGTGCTTATCCAGACAAAATATTAATACCTGACACTGAAAATGAACTTAAAAGTTATGTTAATATAGTGGTGTGGTCACAGAAATGCAACTGTTATTTCAGTAATACAGGAGAAACACTAGATTCAATTTTATATGCCTTTGTAATTTTCTGTTGAACACAGCTGGGGGCAGAACTGAGAAATTCCAGGACCCTATGCTGGCCAGAGAATCCCAAGACCCATGTATTTACAAGGTGAATGTCTCCATCTGAGAAATGGGAACTAGTATAGAAAACCCCCGTGGTCTGGACTTGTTCTTCTAAGTATTGCTAAAGAAGCAATCGGTGTGGCAGAAACATGGACATTTGGAGACAGACAACCGCAGTATGAGTGTTCCTTTCAGCACCACTTAATCTCTGCTTGTGCTATACAGGATAGATTACTTAATTTCTCAGAATATTTCCTTATTTTAATATCTACATATCATATTTTAGCTATAATCCAAATAATGCTTATTTTACAATGTTTTGGAGAGAATTGAAAGAGGAAACTTTGAAACAACTATGATTAATTAAACAATAGCAAATGTAAAGTTTCCACTTGGCCCTGCCATGTCATTCTTTCTGGAGTTATTAGTAGTTGTCCTCCACTCTTCCCCTGATGCTGGGATAGACTGAAGGCAGAAGGAGAAGAGGGTGACAGAGGATGAGATGGTTGAATGGCATCACCGATTCAATGGACACGAACTTGTGCAAACTCTGGGAGATAGTGAGGGACAGGGAAGCCTGGAGTGCTGCAGTCCATGGGGTCGTGAAGAGTCGGACACGACTGGGCGACTAACAACACCACCACCACCAAATGTAAAGCATTGTTTCTATTATTTACTTCCCTTTTTTGTATTAGAGCAAAACAGAAGTATAGCAGTAGGGATGTAATGAAGAAGATAAAATTCCTTCTTGGAATCCAGATATTCATATGGTGTTGCTATTATTAGTTATCATTAAGAACAATAATTAATGAAGGGGTAAGTGAGGACTTAGATCAAACCTCTTAATTCAGCAGGGCAGTGGAATTTCTCTTGAGTGATGCCACTCATTGTTGATACTTAATGCTTTCCATTTTCGTACTCTCCCACCCTGAGTACAATGATCTAGGTGACAGTACCCAAATCAAAACAATGTAATGCAGTGTTTTGCGATGGGGTCATGAAGAGTCAGATATGACTGAGCGACTGAACTGACTGACTGACTGAATGCAGTGTTTATAACTGTTTCATTACAGGCTCACCATTTTTGCTCCAGTTGACAATGATGGCCTCTTAGAAGTGGCTGCTTAAGAGAAGCTTGTGTTATTTGAAGTATCTACTAGCACTAATCAGCATGGTCTGCTAGACTCCCCAGTTGATTAGATTCTTCAGTAAACTTCTGATTTGTCAATGTTTTCTCTTTGACAAAGCTTGCTTTCTCTCTTTCATTTCTAAGCACATTGCAGAACTGCCTTAAAACAAAGATGCAAAACTTTTGGAGCATTGAGACCATATTGGAAATCTTTTGCAAACCTTAAGGGCTAATTCTTTGATGTATACTTGCATAAAACAGCAATGCATTATTGAATGTAGTCATATCAAAAAAGGTCAGGCATTGCCATTTGCCATTTGTAATCTCCAATAAAGTAAGGGTGTGTGTGTGGGTGTGTATGTGTGTTAACAAGATGACTTTGAACAGGACCAAGGAAATGCAAGTAGTAAGGCTTAGTATAAAGGTGCCTAAAAGGTTGAGAATTATGAAAGTTGGGTTTTGCGCCAGGTTCTATTCTGTGAGGTCATGGAGTGCAGGGGCATAAAGTTTTTCTTTGCATCCTGAGCTCCAATTACGTACCAAGTATTATCTGCTGCACATGTAGAATATTTTCTACATGCCACTATTAGCTGTGAGTTCCTGGGGTAGTCAACATTTCCGAATCTGACTACTCATCAGTCAACTGAAGACAACAGTCACAAAACCTTACAGGCTATATACTCTGTGGGCTAAACCATTGAATGCAATCACATATAAACTGAAAGCCTATAATGAAAATCAGAGTTCATATTGATTGGGAACACAGGCTCTGGCATCAGAGGACTTGATCAGAATAGATAGGATCTGAGATTTTTGTGCACATTCTTTAAGTTAATTATATTTTATCTGCAAAATGGGAGTAAATATTGGTTTGAGACGGTAGATAGAATCTAGATTAAAAAAAAAAAAAGAAGAATCCAGGAATCACACTGTCTTCTATTAAAAAAAAAGTCCTATGAAATGACAGGAAAGGTATTTTTAAAAAGAATGATAAAACCATGTAGCTTTGGGAAATAAGGACTTGTGCTATCAAAAAGCTAGAGATTTTGAAGCATTTCTGAAAGTTAGAAATAGGACATTAAGATAGGAGGAAACTATGCCCCAAGATACAAGCAGCAAAGCACGCTCTGAAGACAAGAACAGTTAGAAAGATGCACTCAGTGCTTAGAGACATACAAGGAGAAGAGGCATGTCTGTGTGAGTAATCGGGAAACTAAATTCTCATCAGCAGTCTTGTTACTCCCCTACTTCAATTCCTCCATTTGCTGAAACGGTGAGAAAGGGCCCTGGTACTTGGAAGACAGCCATGATCAAGAAGAACCAGAGACTTCTAGGAGGGGCAAGGCACCCCCAAGCCCAGAAAGAGAGATCCCAGCACACTACAATGAACTTATATTTCTCCTTTTCCCTTCTTTAAGAGTACCTATAATGAGAACCTGTATCTTCTTCCCTCAACCCTCTCGCCCAAAGATTTTCAAACACAAAGTGAAAATACAAATAAGAATCAAATTAGGAAATATTTGGGCTGAAGCAAAAACAACATGAAAAATATGAACAAAGGTCAACAAATAATACCCCTCAAAAGTACATAAGGAAACAATCAATAAGTCTAGTAGAATATTTTAATATTTAAATAAAAATAACAAATAGCATCATAAAAATAAGAAGACAGTTATAAAAAATGAAATAGTTAAAGAATGTGGAATTAAAAACTTCCAGAAAACACAAAAAGTGTCTCCATAGGCAGGTGGAAGGCAGAAAGGACACAGCTTCAGTGCAAAAGTAGATGAATAAAAAGGTACAGAGTGGGGATAGTAAGAGTGACTGCTCTTAGAAGATTAAACAAGAGAAAACAGGTAAGATTGCCTAGTTCAGTGGCTACCACATAGGAAGGCTATACTCTATAGAAACTTTATTACTATTATAGTTGTTATAACCAAACTACCCAGTTCTTAGTTACTAATTTTATCATTGTTATTATATTATCACTAAAATACATTCCCTGCAAGGTCCCACGTCTAATATTCTAAGAGCTGATGACAATAAGAGGAAGTAGAGGTGGAAAGGAGCCAGGAAATAGGACTCTAGGACCTAGGGGCAGGGTGATGACATTCAGTAGCCAGTTTAGGTGAGGGAAAGTAGGAAGCTAGATGTGAGGACAAGAAGGAAAGGGGAACATAAAGAGAAATTCCTGACCTGATGTTTAGGGACAAGTAACTATGGGGCTGACGTTGTAGATTCATTCTGGGTTCAAAAGTGTGATGGTACCAGGGGCCCATCATGGCACTGGAATGGGTTGCCGTGCCCTCCTCCAGATGGAGGCTCCACGCTGGTCAGAGGCCACATAGAAAGCCAGGCTCACCTCATGGCACCCTATGCCCTGCCCACCAAAACATCCTATGGGTCCTTTGGATCAGAGATAACCTTAGACCAAATGGGTCTCCCAGGATGGTTTTGAATTAGAACGAACATTTTGGGAGTATGTACTATAGCAACTCCACCGATTAAGAAGGTTTTACATTTTATTTTCATCAAGATTGTCAGAGCTACTCACAATTTCTTAATCAATTAAAGCTTCTATCACCTAATAAGAGGCTCCCCAGATGGCTCTAGTGCTAAAGACCCCACCTGCCAATGCAGGAGATGGAAGAGACTTGGGTTCAATCCCTGGGTTGAGAAGATGCCCTGGAGGAGGTCATGGCAACCCACTCCAGTATTCTTGCCTGAAGAGTCCCACGGATAGAGGAGCCTGGAAGGCTACAGTCCATGGGGTCATAAAGAGTTGGACAAGGTCACCTAATGTGAATACTGGCATCAAAGTGATTTTCAGTTTTCTCGTGAGACATGTTGCCAGGCTATAGACTAATATATGAATTTACGAATCCCTAATGCAGGTAAACCCCTGAGTGCCTTTTGAGAGTTACTTCTTTAAAACATTCCTTTAGGCTTCAAGCTGGTCTTTGTACCTCAGAATTCTATCATTTACCCCAATACCTAAATAAATATCTTTATTTTCAAGACAGATACGCAGGACAGCCATTTCTAGACGTTTTAGAAAGAACTCATTTAACTAAATATTATATCTCATTACCATTAAATGTCTAACAATAAAATCAGTTTGCAGATATCATCTCCATTTCCATATACTATTTATACAAGTTTGAGGTTTGTAATTGCAAGACCAAAAATGTTGATAGAAACTTACATATTATTGAAATGGCATAATTTATTGATAAAGCACACAAATAATAGAGGTGATGCTTACAGCAGTTTGGAGGCTAATGTATAATTTACAACACTAAACAACTTCATGAACAAGAGTGAAAATTGCATGATACGCCCTACCTGAGAAAATACTAACTATAAAACTAATGTATTTGAGTTTTATGTTTTTGTAACAAGGCAGACTTTTTGTGGGAAACTAATAAGACTATTGGCTTTCAATCTGTGAGCATATAAAAAAGCATCGATTGGCCTGAAGAGAAGAGACAGGCACAGGCATCTTCTTGCCTACCTGCCTCTCAGTTCTCCAGCAATGCCAACCATTCATTAACATTGGCATGCAAAAGGGAAATCTATAAAAGATTGTGTTTAAAGCCTCATAAATGATTGGGCTAATTTTTGTGTTAGCAATATTTCTTAAAACCAGAAAAATTTATGATTTAAAGTAATTTATTTTAGAATCAAGATAGTATAATAAGAACTGTTGCAATTATTTCATTCAAGGCTTATGTCTTGGGGGGAGATCTCATTCAAAGTTTACTCAACATACGAGGATAATAGACTGTGCTGGACACTGCTGGAAGTCTTCCCAATTCTCACTCCCAAACTCTACTTTCTAATAAAACTTTGATTCCATTCGACCATCCAGTTTAAGATGTCAGTACTGTTGGCATCCTAACCACCACCTCCATGGATACACAGTGCTTTAGCCTAAAGCAGTCATTAAAGGCCAAGATTGCAGGTCTGGTGTCAGACTGGGAGAAGAGATAATCTGTGGTTGGTCCTCCTCCAATTAAAGCACCCAGACAGACTTGGATTTCAATTATTTGCAGGGTCTGCCCAGACATGAATATAAAATGTTAATCATGAGTTACTGTTTAAGATCCAGAGAAAGTAAAGCCCCATTCACTTAAAAAATATGGAAATCAATTATCTCGTATAATGGGAAGCCCACAAGGAGAAAAGATTTCATGTTTGGCTAATTCAAAAGCCATACCATGTCCCCCTGGGCTAAATTTCTTTTATCCCTCTCCCCTATAATCTTTGGTGTTGTCTTGTTCCTAACGCTGGTTCCTGTCCTCTTCATTGGATATCTGCTGCTAGCAATGAGAACTGAGTACTTCATTATTCATGTCCAGCATGAGAAAGAAAACCCCTGCCCCAACTATGCAATGAAAAGCCTTCCCTGTGTTCTGAATCTAGATCACATGACCAACTAACTAGATTTACTATAGTCATTACAATAGAGTCTGATCCTGCCTAGCTTAGAAATTTAAGACTGTCTCTGGATCCTGGGAAGTATTTAGCTTCCCTTCAGTCTCCTGGGCTGCTTGGGGGAGGGGTGGATACCTGAATATATTCAGATTCTGTTTGGAAGAAGGAAGGAGGTATGGATGCTTGGGAGGGAATCATTAGCATACATGATCCAAGGAAGACAATTCTTCAAATTGTAAATTGGCAGAAATAACCTCTTTTATGGGATTTTGAGTTAAGAGAAAGAAAATCACTATTTCTTTTTGTAAATAATGATGTGGTATCAGTTCAGTTCAGTTCAGTCGCTCAGTCATGTCCGACTCTTTGCGACCCCCAAAAAATAAAGTCTGAATAGATAAATATAAACATTTCAGTATTATCTTTTTGCTGGATCAAATGAGTTATATCATGATGATTTCTGAATTGACAAAGCAAGGAAAAATTTCTTCTTTTTCACTTTTAGTAATGTACTTTGGGGAAACAGTGGAAACAGTGTCAGACTTTTTTTTTGGGCTCCAAAATCACTGCAGATGGTGACTGCAGCCATGAAATTAAAAGACGCTTACTCCTTGGAAGAAAAGTTATGAGCAACCTAGATAGCATATTCAAAAGCAGAGACATTACTTTGACAACAAAGGTCCGTCTAGTCAAGGCTATGGTTTTTCCTGTGGTCATGTATGGATGTGAGAGTTGGACTGTGAAGAAGGCTGAGCGCCAAAGAATTGATGCGTTTGAACTGTGGTGTTGGAGAAGACTCTTGAGAGTCCCTTGGACTGCAAGGAGATCCAACCAGTCGATTCTGAAGGAGATCAACTCTGGGATTTCTTTGGAAGGAATGATGCTAAAGCTGAAACTCCACTATTTTGGCTACCTCATGCAAAGAGTTGACTCATTGGAAAAGACTCTGATACTGGGAGGGATTCGGGGCAGGAGGAAAAGGGGCTGACAGAGGATGAGATGGCTGGATGGCATCACCGACTCAATGGACGTGAGTTTGAGTGAACTCTGGGAGTTGGTGATGGACAGGGAGGCCTGGCGTGCTGCAATTCATGGAGTCACAAAGAGTCGGACACGACTGAGTGACTGAACTGAACTGAATGTACTTTTGGGAAGCTGTGGCAATTTATAAATCTTTAGATTGAACGATTTCTTTCTCAGAAGATTCACTGGGATTTTCCCTTTCAAGTCTTCCAAATTCCTATCTAGGAAGCACTTATATAGCACAAGCTCTTCCTTCCTACCTATTTACATACAAGTTGATGGCAATTCACTGAAATGCTGCTATGCTGATCACGATGATTAGGAAGGAGTGGAGTGCTGGAAAGTGGGCATTTTCTCAAGATTTTTTTTAAAAAAAATTGATACAGAAAGGCAAATTGTTTAAGGGTCTCAAAAATCTCCCAGCCTAACTGCAGCATTCCGTGCCATGCTCTCTGTACAGAGAAGGTAAAGAAATGCTAACTCGGGGATGCCTGGCACTCCATGATTTGGGATATTTGAAATTAATTCTATTCCCACTGGCAAGCATAGGTGTGCTCTGTCCAGCCACAGTCTGCTTGGTGAGGGCTGTATTTTCTCACTGTATGTGAAGTAGTTGGGCGAGGGTGGTGGGGGTGGTGGGGGGCGTATATGTTTCATGAAGAAGAAATCATTTTCTAAGTATCATAAATATTATCAAACAACATCTAAGATTGGCTAGGGATACAACAGCTGTAGTCAAATGTTACTGTGTTTCAGTTCAGTTCAGTTCAGTCACTCAGTCGTGTCCCACTCTTTGCGACCCCATTGACTGCAGCACACCAGGCATCCCTTGCCCATTACCAACTCCCAGAGTTTACTCAAACTCATGTCCATTGAGTCGGTGATGTCATCCAACGATCTCATCCTCTGTCGTCCCCTTCTCCTCCTGCCCTCCATCTTTCCCAGCATCAGGGTCTTTTCAAATGAGTCAGCTCTTCGCATCAGGTGGCCAAAGTATTGGAGTTTCAGCTTTAACATCAGTCCTTCCAAAGAAATCCCAGGGTTGATCTCCTTCAGAATGGACTGGTTGGATCTCCTTGCAGTCCAAGGGACTCTCAAGAGTCTTCTCCAACACCACACTTCAAAAGCATCAGTTCTTTGGCACTCAGCCTTCTTCACGGTCCAACTCTCACATCCATACATGACTACTGGAAAAACCATAGCCTTGACTAGGCAGACCTTGCTGGCAAAGTAATGTCTCTGCTTTTTAATATGCTGTCTAGGTTGGTCATAACTTTCCTTCCAAGGAGCAAGCGTCATTTAATTTCATTGCTGCAATCACCATCTGCAGTGATTTTGGAGCCCCAAAAAATAAAGTCTGACACTGTTTCTACTGTTTGCCCATCTATTTCCCATGAAGTGATGGGACCAGATGCCATGATCTTTGTTTTCTGAATGTTGAGCTTTAAGCCAACTTTTTCACTCTCCTCTTTCACTTTCATCAAGAGGCTCTTTAGTTCTTCACTTTCTGCCATAAGGGTGGCATCATCTGCATATCTTGATATTTCTCCTGGCAATCTTGATTCCAGCTTGTGCTTCTTCCAGCCCAGCATTTCTCATGATACACTCTGCATATAAGTTAAATAAGTAGGGTGACAATATACAGCCTTGATGTACTCCTTTCGCGATTTGGAACCAGTCTGTTGTTCCATGCCCAGTTCTAACTGTTGCTTCCTGATCTGCATATAGGTTTCTCAAGAGGCAGGTCAGATGGTCTGGTATTCCCATCTCTTTCAGAATTTTCCACACTTGATTGTGATCCACACAGTCAAAGGCTTTGGCATAGTCAATAAAGCAGAAATAGATGTTTTTCTGGACCTCTCTTGCTTTTTCTATGATCCAGCAATGTTGGCAATTTGATCTCTGGTTCCTCTGCCTTTTCTAAAACTAGCTTGAACATCTGGAAGTTCATGGTTGATGTATTGCTGAAGCCTGGCTTGGAGAATTTTGAGCATTACTAGCATGTGAGATGAGTGCAATTGTGTGGTAGTTTGAACATTCTTTGGCATTGCCTTTCTTTGGGACTGGAATGAAAACTGACCTTTTCCAGTCCTGTGGCCACTGCTGAGTTTTCCAAATTTGCTGGCATATTGAGAGCAGCACTTTCCTGTTACTGTGTTTACTCCATGACTAATAAACAGAGAAGGGAAATAGGAAACCTTGACAGGGATTACTGGGGCTCCTAAGGAGGACAGCTCCTGGCTATGATGTTCTCACTGTGCAGCCAGCTTAAGCTTCTTGTGTTCAGGGAGGGAAACAGCTCCTTTGAGGCAGAGGTGGCAGGGTTGCTGTCTCCCACGGTGACACCCTCACAGAAGCTTCTCTGCCACAGGAACGACAAGCTCACAAAATATGATGAGAGGCTGGGAACATTTCCTTAGAAGCTGGAAACTGTTCAGAAGCCCTTCTGCAGAGACGGGGATCCTCCTGGGTCCTTGGTTGTATAGTTTATGACACTGAGGAGGGGATATCATTCTTTTAACATGGAACTTAATACTGTTTTATGTGGGATTTTGTTGTTTAGTTGTTTTTTCAAAGGACATCCAGAGAAAACAAACAGTTTAATGCTTCAGGACATTTCTCTCTTAAGTACATTTTGCATATATTATATAAAAACTATTCATTTAGGAAGGGGGGCTATATATATGCCTTACTAAAATGAGCTTCCCTGATAAATCACAGTTGCATATTTACCTGATCAAAACTTGGTTCTAATGCCTCAAAATCTGGTTTTAAATGAAAAAAATTCCCACTCCCCCCTTTGATATATCACCCTGACTTCTCCTTCTTGTTAATCTTCTAGAAAAATCAGGACCCACTACCTGTTCTTTCCTAAGCCACAGAATTCTGTGTTCATATTTTCCACTCACCTCTTCATTACTTTTCTGTCCTTAATTTACAGGATCCTTACTGCATCCTAAGCAGCTGCTGACTAAGCCCTCCGTCTTATCTGTTTCATCTCCTGGATTCTGAGCCCCAAATCCCCGGCTCTCCTCTCCTCCTCTAGCTCCTTGTTACTGGCCTCTGAGGGTTCCTTTCCTTTGGCCTACATCATGTTCCACAGGATGCCTTCTTCGCTTTCACCTTCCTCCTGATTCATCGTCTTTGCCCACATTTATGCTTTTAACAATCACATCAACACCTCCAGCTCCAGCACTTGTTTGAGTCACAGATCCTAATGTGAAGCTCACTACCAGATACCTTTACTTCATGCCCCTTGGGTATGTCAAATTTAAGACAGCCAAATCTGAACTTGGTATTCCCCCTCAAATTCATTTTTCCCTGCTTTGGAGATTAAAATGACTGTTTTCATAATCACTCAATGACTAGAAATTTCAGCGTCACCTTCCCTTTCCTCAATTCCCACATCCATGGACTAAATAAAGATTAGATTTGCCGTATATCTTCCTTATATTTCCCTCTGTATTTCATCACCTGTACTCAGGTTCTTATCACTCATCTAAATTTTGCAGTAATCCTCTAACTTCTGTCCTTTCTAATTTGAAATCCACCTAAAAATGTAATTCATTTTCTACTTTTTTGACATAGTGGCCAGCGAACTTTCTAAAATCCTTTTAAAAGATTTTCTAAAAGTCCTTAAATTCTTTTATTTCCTTATAGAAATAATTTTCTTCATAGTTTTCTTTTTTTATTTTTTTAAATTTTTTTAAAATTTTAATATCTTTAATTCTTACATGCATTCCCAAACATGAACCCCCCTCCCACCTCCCTCCCCATAACATCTCTCTGGGTCATCCCCATGCACCAGCCCCAAGCATGCTGCATCCTGCGTCAGACATAGACTGGCGATTCAATTCTTACATGATAGTATACATGTTAGAATGTCATTCTCCCAAATCATCCCACCCTCTCCCTCTCCCTCTGAGTCCAAAGGTCTGTTATACACATCTGTGTCTCTTTCCCTGTCTTGCATACAGGGTCGTCATTGCCATCTTCCTATATTCCATATATATGTGTTAGTATACTGTATTGGTGTTTTTCTTTCTGGCTTACTTCACTCTGTATAATCGGCTCCAGTAAAGTTCTTTATAATTCTTCACAGTTTTCAAAGTTAAGTTCAAATTCCTATTAAATATGAAAAGATCTTTCTTGAACTATTTATTAAATACTAATCTCTTCTTTCCATAGCCTTCTCTGATCACCAAAGACTCTTCACTTTTTCTGGGCACAATTAAATAGTTATAATTCCCAACTATGCTCCCATTTATTCATACATGCAGATCTCTATGGATGGAATAAAACTCTCCTTGACATGCTGAACTCTTCAAACCTTCAAAACTCAGCTCCAGTGTCACCTTCCCTAGGAAACTGTTTTGGACTCCTCATTCTGATTTATATTCTTCTCCTCTGAGTTATCTTGGTTTACTTTCCACTTTCCTTTTTATTACCTAACAGTGACTTTTACTAACTCATGAACTCATGAAGGATAAGGACTGCGATTCACTTTTTTTGTCAATAGCTCTTGGTATTTGATATATGTTTGCTTAATGAATGAATGAATAAACAATCCCAGGTGCACGGAGGAATACAAAAGATGTATCTGACTTATTCTCTGCTCCAAATAATTAAAATACTTAATGCCAGAGTCAAGAAATTAGGAGACAACTTAAAAATGGAAGGGCATATAATTAAATATGGGAAATTGGTATGGGCTTCTTATGTAGCAAAATAATATTATGAAATCCAGCATATTTTCCCTTTTCTTACTTAATTAAAAAAAAATAAACTTTGGTTTTTCTAACATTAAAATAAAGAAAGCTGAAGCTTTTTGCTTTAGGGAAGGGAGGACACAAAAGCAACATCAAGAACAAAAAGTCCAATTTTTGGCTTTGAGTTCCAAAATAGGCCCTTGAAATTCATGGCAGAGTCAACAGTTTTGAAAGCCAAACAGTGTTGATTCACAAGAGCTATTCGTTTGAAGAGGAAAAAAAAAAATATTTGTAAGTTGCAGTAGAGTCTGGGAAACTTGAAATGTATATGCTATATGAAGAATATTAGAATAAGGGAAAGCTACATACTTGATGCAAAGAACAGAGAGAAGAAATCAACACCTTTCTTGGGATAAAGGGTAGAGCTCAGAGAAAGAAAAGCAGAAGAGAGAAAAGAAGCCAGACAAGAGCATGGAATGCCTGTTCTCTGTCTCCCATCTAAGGTGAACTCTTTCAGAATTAGATGACAGAAAATAAGTTGTTTAGCCTGGGAAGACTGTGCATACCAGGATACTCCCACCCTATCATGCCATCTGAGAGTAAGTGTCCATGAAGATGGATCTGGGGGCAGGTTTAAGGATGTGGATTACCCCAGGAAGAGGTAGGAGTGCAGCTGAAAGATTTCAGCGCCCTTTATGGAAGGTCCACAAGTACTGCCAGGGCTATCAGACTAGAAGTCATCCAGTTCAGTGCAGTTCAGTCGCTCAGTCGTGTCCGACTCTTTGCGACCTCATGAATCGCAGCACGCCAGGCCTCCCTGTTCATCACCAACTCCCGGAGTTCACTCAGACTCACGTCCATCGAGTCCGTGATGCCATCCAGCCATCTCATCCTTGGTTGTCCCCTTTTCCTCCTGCCCCCAATCCCTCCCAGCATCAGAGTCTTTTCCAATGAGTCAACTCTTCGCATGAGGTGGCCAAAGTACTGGAGTTTCAGCTTTAGCATCATTCCTTCCAAAGAAATCCCAGAGTTGATCTCCTTCAGAATGGACTGGTTGGATCTCCTTGCAGTCCAAGGGACTCTCAAGAGTCTTCTCCAACACCACAGTTCAAAAGCATCAATTCTTCGGTGCTCAGCCTTCTTCACAGTCCAACTCTCACATCCATACATGACCACAGGAAAAACCAGAGCCTTGACTAAACGGACCTTAGTCGGCAAAGTAATGTCTCTGCTTTTGAATATACTATCTAGGTTGGTCATAAGTTTTCTTCCAAGGAGTAAGCACCTTTTAATTTCATGGCTGCAATCACCATCTGCAGTGATTTTGGAGCCCCCCAAAAATAAAGTCTGACACTGTCTCCACTGTTATCAGAATATCAGAGGAAGCCAACATACAGTAATACAGACCAAATGAAACTGCCCGAGTTCAGCGAGGAAAGAGGAGGCCTGCAGACCAATACCCTCCTTGGAATTCAGATCATCCATCATCCAAGAGAAAGAGAAGAAATGAACAGAAGGGAATCTTGAATTAGTAACAGTATTCACTGTTAATCAGCACTTAAGAGTCATTAAAGCAAATATTCTTTCCTAGTTCTTTCTCTAAATCTCCTTGTTTGACTTAGGTTTCCTTGTTCAGTGTTTCCCATATATTCTCTTGAATATCACCACTCTGTTTACATGGCTCTCTCTACTACCAGTTTGTTTCTTAAAGGCAGAGACTCTTATCTTTGTATCCCCTCTACTTACTATCACACAACGATTTGTCAATAAATATTTGTGAAATTTGAAAAAAAGAGAATATATTGGTCTGGCATATGGATAGTGATCTAAATTAGTGATACAGATTTCATGGTGACGTACAGACAGAAGTAGAAACTATAGGAATGAAACTTCTGATGGATTAGTCAGAGAGTAAGAAGAAAAGATCAGAGAAGGCAATGGCACCCCACTCCAGTACTCTTGCCTGGGAAATCCCATGGAGGAGCCTGGTAGGCTGCAGTCCATGGGGTTGCGAAGAGTTGGACACGACTGAGCAACTTCACTTTCACTTTTCACTTTCATGTACTGGAGAAGGAAATGGCAACCCACTCCAGTGTTCTTGCCTGGAGAATCCCAGGGATGTGGGGAGCCTGGTGGGCTGCCGTCTATGAGGTTGCACAGAGTCAGACATGACTGAAGCGACTTAGCAGCGGCAGCAACAAGAAGAAAAGATGGTTTATTTCAGAACCATGAGGAAACACCAACTCTTAAGGGATGATGGTTGGTAGAGAAAAGGATATCAAGGAAGGGTATTATCCTGGAAGCGCACGTAGAGAAAAATCCAAGAAGGCAGTACTCAACAGAGCCAAATAACAACTGGAAATCAATTAAAATAAAGGCAAAGAAATAGCTATTGGATTTGATAATTAGGAGGCCATCAGCGACTTTGTCCAGTGATACTTTGGTGGCATCACGGGAGGAAATATATTCAGAGTAAATTTTGTGCATGCATGCTAAATTGCTTTAGTCGTGTCCAACTCTTTGCAACCCTATTGACTGCAGCCCGTCTGGCTTCTCTGTCCATGGGATTCTCCAGGCAAGAATATTGGAGTGAGTTGCTGTGCCCTTCTCCAGGAGATTTTCCTGACCCAGGGATCAAACCTACATCTCTTATGTCTCCTGCATTGGCAGGTGGGTTCTTTACTACGAGTGCCATCTTTTCCTATAAGTGGTTGGTCCACTTACATCTGGGAAATATGCAGCATCAACTTCAGCTTCCTGTTTAAGACGCTCTCTAATCCCCCCTTCAGCAGGGGACTTCGTTCTTTAGGGGTCTATTGAGGTTTCACTAATAATGCTTTTATATCCACATGGCTCTCTGACTCTGTTTTCAATGGTTAGAATTTAGAGAGGTCAGATATACGATTATAACCTTCAAACCTCCCATAAGGTCAGTTCCTTACTGAAAGTTATAAAGCCTAACCCAGAACTACTCAGAGCTCAAATAAACAGAGGTGGTTAAGTCACTCAAGGGAAACATAATAAAGTCAATTACAACTCAATATGAGTAGGTTTATCAGATTTCTTTCCCCTGTGACCAAATAAGCCAGAAGTAGAATTTGTTCCAAAGTGTGGGGATAAAGCTGGGGGTGTACCCGGAGATTGATGGAGAGCATGGAAACCAGAAATGTGGATAACCTGTGCCTGTTCCCGAGAGTTAGTTAATCAAGTCTGGACATAGTTCTTGCATTTGATCTATTTTATCTATACAAATACAATTCAACAAATATTTATTTAGTACTGTTATCTGTCAGGCACTATTTTAGGAACTGAGAAAAAAAAAAGATTGAGAAAATTAAAAAGAAAATCATACAAATAAAGGCATGGCCTTCTGTCCTCAAGGAGTTCTAGGAACACATACAAAATTACCATAAGATTTCAAAGGATAAGAGTGGTATGTGCAAAGTGAGACAGAGACACAGAGAGAGCACTGCCCTTAGCCTGGGCAAGTACCACTAGAAAAGTACCGCCAGAAATGCAGCAGGTTGATTAGAACAAAAGTGCAAGCAAAGCAGAGGGAGAGAAAATCTTTTATTTTCTAGAAAAATCTTAGAATTAAAAGTTCTAAACTATGTAGGGCAGCAAGTTCAGGGTTATTAAAAACCTATGCAGAGAGGGAATTATTGCTGTAATTACTTCTAACATCATGGCCTTATGATTCATTTTAAGCTCTTTCCTTTCTTTTTCTCCACGAGGAAAAAACTGAAACAGAGAGTTAACACGGTGTTTACATTTCTGATAGAAGTATCTCTCAACAGCTCTGTTACTTTCCAGAAAACAAAACAACTGCCCCCCCCCCCTCCCCCCCGGCCATCACTTTCTCCCAGTGCACGCCCATTCTTCACTTAGTCTTTTTGCTTGAAAGTGAATTCTAATCTACCTCCAGTGAAAGGCTCCCAGGGGGCCTCAGCTCCAGTGAACATGAAACAGCTTTAACTGATGGGCTTAAGGGATGGAAGAAGATATACAAGAAGTCAGCAAGAACGTTCTTTGATAAAACTAGTCCTAATCAGAATTCTTAAGTTTCGGAAAGGGAATCCTGTTTGTCTTACTGACAGGGGACTCTTATTTCCCGTTTCAACTAACTGAATTACAAATGGTTATTTTCATGGTTATTTCTCCACATTCTAGGCATTAATTCTCAACTGACTCCAAACTATGTTTCCAAGAGGGTTGAATAAGCACTCCAAGCTTTAGAAGAATTAAAATTGTTATGGCTTTCCTGAAGTTCATTTTCCAGCTTGCTTTTGTTTCTATGACATCTTCCCTTGATGAGATATAATTATATACCTATATGGTGGTGGTGGTGGTGGTTTAGTCGCGAAGTTGTATCCGACTCTTGCGACCCCTTGAACTATAGCCTGCCAGGTTCCTCTGTCCGTGGGATTCTCCATGCAAGAATACTGGAGTGGGTTGCCATTTCCTTCTCCAGAGATACCCAGACATATATTATACATTTCTTATACTATACTGATAAATTACTATGAAATCTGTATTCAAAAATTCTCAAATAATATGGAGACAGAATAAAAAGTGAGTATGACATCATTTTAGAAATAGAAATGATTAGGAGGAATATTTATAACTATGGCCAAAAAAAAAAAAAATGAGGTTCTATGGCTTTCCCAAGGTTAAGTAACTATCTAACAGCAGAGCTGAGAATAGAACCCAGGTGAAGGAACCAGGTCCTCTGCTGGCTGTTGCCACAGGCAGGACTGCACACCACACAAAGCCAAGGGCAGCATGCACACAGAATGGCAACAACACACCCTGAATGTCCAGCAGGGACCAGGCCTGGAACCAGCCCCAGGGAGAGCCTGTTGGTGCTTTAGTCGCTCAGTCAAGTCCGACTCTCTGCGACCCCAGGGACTGAAGTCTGCCAGGCTCCTCTGTCCGTGGGATTCTCCAGGCAAGAATCTCAGAGTGGGTTGCCATTTCCTTCTCCAGGGGATCTTCTCCACCCAGGGATTGAACCTGGGTCTCCTGCATTGCAGTCGGATTCTTTACCAGCTGAGCCACAGTGGGAGTCTGGATGACTCCAGTAACACAGCAGACTCAGAAACACCAGCCACCCATCCATTATTTCATTATGAAGTTTATGATGCCTCATTCAATAAAACAATTCTGCCAGTTCTGGTTTCCTTAAGAGAACCAGGGTAGGTTTTATCAAGAGAAGTAGAAAGTCTCGAGCTTCACCAGTGCACCTCACCATCATAACACTTACTATCTAAAAGCACTTTTTCTCACTGCTGCTCTGTGCAGTATTGGTGGTTTTTGGAAAGATCCTATTGAGTCATACTTGTGGGATTTATATAGCACAAGCTTCTAAATGGTTTGATAAAGCAGAATAGAAAACAAAGGCAGCTTCTCCCTCCTCTACCCACATTAAAAACACACACACAAGTTTTAGGAAAAATCCCAGCTCTAGCCAAAATCCTTCAAGCCCTTCTGAAATCTGAGTTTTCTTCCTCCACAATTACCCAAGAGTTTATGCAGCCATGGCTTGAAGAAATGAAATTTGAGGCAGTCATCCTCATTTATGCTGTTGTTTTCAGTGACACAGTTGATATTATACACCCCAGGGGCTGCCCCCACTAAACATAACACATAGTGGTTATTTTTATAAAGAGGCAGGAGATTTATGTGGCTACAAGAGGTAATAAAGTGTAACAAAATCGTAATACTAAATGTTAGTTCATTATCTGAAGCCTTGGTCCACCTCAAGGAGGAAAACATCAGCAGGGGAGCAGGAACAATGAAGATGAAGATGATGCAAATCATTAAAGAAAACCATTTGCCGCCTCGACTGCCTAATAAAGCTGATCCAGGCTGCTGTAGCCCCACATTCACAATAAACCTAATAAATTTTCTGCTGAATGAATGCAACGGGCTTTCAAACCGAATTGCCTTTGGTGTGAGGTCCATTACCAGCAAAAGGATGTGGGATCTATAGGGCTTCTGCTGTTGATATTTTGTGATTTTGAGCAGAGGGTTTATGTTTTAACTCAGACCCAGCAGGTGCCATTTTCGGGGGTGAATTCCTCCATATCCTGTCATTCCTCAATATCTAAATGTCTTTGTGAACACAGTGTCCTGAACTCTCCAGAGGCTATGGAAATCTTGAAGCTAGATTTGACCTCAGAGGCAGCAGGCAGTGGGGAGGAGGCGTGCCATCTGCTGGTGCTGAGTGCCCTGCCACAGACACGCAGGCAGTCTGTGGGCTCATATTCCCTCCTGGAGACTCTGGGACCAGCCAGACTATTTGAAGCTAATATACCCTCTTATCTGCACCGTTCAGCCTAAATGGTAGCCTTCTGGGAATCACTCCTGCTTTCCTACCCAAATCCTTTTCCTCCTTAAGGAACCTTGTCCTCGCAGGCCATTCATTGCAGGGTAAGCATGAGAGGTACCCCATGCCCCTCTGGACTAGCCCCATCTTTCAGCATGGCATATTAGCCAAATATTTTCCAAATTGTTTTCATTGGTTTTGCCCCACAATTCTCCATCTGCCCATTCTGCAGATACTGGGCACAGAGGCAACAGAGCCTAGCAAAATCTACCCATGCCATATGAAACTGCTGACTCTTCTTGTCCATTTTGTTAGGCAAACACCAAATGGAGCACTGAGGTGTTTTGTGTTTGTGTGCGTTTTTTTTATTTTTTTTTATTTTAGTAAAGCAAAGGCCCTTGTGCACAGTACCCTCCTCCTCTGGGAAGACCTTCCTCCTCTCTGTTCCTCTCCATTCTTGCATCTCCAAACACCTCTTATATCCATGCTTACCACATCTCTCAGGAATTCTCCCAGTCTTACTCAGCAGGAAGAACATGGGAATATTTCTCAGTTCTCTGCTGAATTTCTGTTGTGTAGTTAGGACACACCGGTTGACTAATTTTCTTTTTATATATAGATGTCTTGAGTTCGGTGTGCTATAAACTCTCTGAGAAATGGTACCTTGTCTAATTTGTCATTCTCTCTCCCTATAAACTACTGAACACAAACCTTCAAAGAGAGAACAGAGCAGTACTTGTCTATTGATTAAGATGGCTTCCCATCTAAGATAGAGAAGAAGAAATAAATAAATAAAATCAAAGAAACATGGTAACAGTCCCCAACCTGACTCTGGGAAGAGCAGATGTGATCCTCAATTCTCGTTTTGCCCAGGTTTATATTTTACAGGTGAGTTTCTGGCTAGAAGCCAAAGGGCTCATTTCTCCAGGGAACACTAGAAGATGGCTTATAAAAACGAGCAGCAGAAGGCTTTTTGAATGAGGGAGAAAAAAAAAAAGGAAGGAAGGAAAGAAGAAAGGCTGGGCTGCATCACAGCATGTGGACCCTCAGAGCTAGAAATTTAACTTAATGCTTCCAATATTTTTTCATAAACCAGAAATTCACTGTTCAATAGAAGCATATGGTGTGAACTGTTCTTTCCTTTTTCATTTTTTTGTCGTTTGCATGGTGAGGATGGAGAAGAGGGAGGATCTGGTGGTGGGGGTTGTGGGGGTGGAGAGGTGGGAGAAGAAGAAAGGGCATGACTGTTCCCCAGAACATTTGAGGTGGGTAAGGGCTCTTCCCCTCCCTTTTCCTTCCTTTTTCATTTTGCTATTAAGAGATGCATTTTACAGCATCCCTACTTTCTAGCAGTTATGTCCTTTGATGGAAACATGTTCTGATGTTTATAGTGATTAAGTCTGTCAGGGGTAAATTCAGTGTTCAATTTAGAGACAAAGCCATAAGACCAAACCCACCACTTTTTTTATTGAAACGTCCGGACTAGGGAAGAGAGGCAGTTCATTCATTGTAAGCCTCTACAGAGCAGCGTGCTCTGTCTGTTCGGTACTGCGCCAGGGCAGAAGCGCGGTGTGTATCTCTGCTACTAGAATGCTCCCAGAACCCCGGGAGCTTGCTAATCAGTTTTAGTTAGAGTTGACAGAGCCCCAAGACATAGTTAAGAAACTCAAGGTTTTCAGTGATGATAGCTGAAAAGGAAAACAAATGCCTGCTCTTCTCTGTGTTTCCACTCTGCAAGGCAGAAGGCAAATGATGTTTCCTGGTGATGGCATGCGATGCACCTGTGACTTCTCTCCAGTCTGACGGCAGCTCTCAGGTGAGCCCTCTGTTCACTGAAAGGCACCTGTGTTCCTCCACAACAGGGCTCACAATGAAAGGGCACTGGATCACTCCAGATCTTTCATGGTATAAATACACTGTTAGGCAGAACTGAGATAGAGGTGACTTCTGTAATTCTCAGCTTGGAAATATATTGGCTTCAGAATCATTACCTTACATCGCAGACACATGATGGTACCTTTAAGCCTGGCACTGGACAGAAGGCAGAAAGGGAACGAGCAAATACGGAGGGAGCATCTGTTGAGTTCAGCATGGTGCCAGGTCATTTACCCATTTATTTAATCCTCAACCGATCCCTCTGAAAGGTGGGTTTTGAGTTCTTTTACAGAAGTGGGAACTGAGAGTCATAGGGGTAAAAGAACTTTGTAACCCTGCAAGAAAGTGACGTGGCCAGGAGAGATGCCAGAAAAGCTTCTCTTAAGGGAAATCGGTTCATTAATAGACAAGAGAGAAATCTGATCAGTATATTTTTCTTCTTTTCTTACTTCTATTTTCTTTCTGGCTGTATGAGGAACAAGGACTTCAAGCACTTGCCATGAGGAATAAATGAAACAGCTCATGCCATCTTTATGTTTGTAGTCCCCTCTTCATGACGTTTTTGCCTTAGCGAACTCTTCTTTCTGGCCTCAGCTTAAAAGTCATTGTCTCCGCGAAGCCTGCCCAGGTTACCCACCTAAATTATCTTCAACCTCCTGACTTGCTATCACATTTCCTTGATCATCTTCATAGCTCCTATCACAATTTGTAACTATCTTATTGTTATCCATCTTCCCACAGAAAGAAGCTTCTATAAAAAAAGGGGCCGTTTCTTTGTTGCTTATGCTCTATGCTTAGTGCTTAGCACAGTGCCTGGCATGTTTAACTGCTGCTCAGAAAATACTGGTTGAGTGACAGCATGAATAACTAATAAATCACCCCAAAATTTAGAGCTACTGCATACACATACGTGTAAGTTCCCTTCTAGTTCCCTCTTTTCCTCTGACCATTTTTGGGTTCACTTCCTTTTGACCTCATTTTTCGTTATGGTGACCAGTGATGCTGACTTATGTTACACTGAGATGCATTTGAAGCAGAAGAGGAAACCTAGCTTACCTCCTGCTCTGTGGCAAAATGATTTAGGCTGTTTTCCTCCTTTTTAATTTGAGCCTGCATGGAGAAAATGTAAGGAGGTAGAAACTGAAGATCTGTGACTCCTGTGTCTATACAGGGATTGAGAGAATTAATGATGGGAGGAATGGCTCCTATTGTGTATAGAAACTTGCCCTGACCATGCCCCATCTTCCTCAGAAAGCTTCTGAAGTGCTTCTCCATGGCACCAATCTGCCCTTAGCCTGCAGGTCGCAGCAAGTCCAGAGCCCTCCTTGACTCCTGCACTTCAAACGTAGGTTCTTCCCTCAAGACTTGGGATCTCTCCAGAGCTCAGTCGGTGAAGGATGGGTTGCCTGTTCTTAGGAGGCTGCCTGGGTGCTTTTAGCTGGGCTCTGCAACCTTTGAAATTGCTGACCTTTCAGCTGTCAATACAAAGTCAAGTGAGGGTGAAAATGGATCATCTATCTGATCACCTTGTTAAAGAGTCTGCCAAGTTTTAAGCAAGGCTTTCTCCATGAAAGTCATCTTTTCTTTTATGTGGGTAATCTTTCAATAATTACAGCACAAAACACTGTTCAATGTTCCTGGCCCCTCTGAAGCTTTCCCTGGCTTCTCCCAGGCACACAGAAGAGCTCTCTGATTTCCCATACTAACACCTCTGTGCCTCTTACAGAAGTGACTTACCCTGTGTAACAGTCACACGCTCACGTGTCTTGGATTGGTTTATGGTTTCATGGAGGTAATGTGTTTCACACATTTTTGCATTCTTCAATCAAGAGCCTAGTATGTTGTCAGATGCTAGGACTATAGCAAGTGTGCAATATTTAACTGCAGGATATATATCTGAATAATAGAATTTTGGAGCTGTAAGGGATGCCAACTAGTGGTCTGTGATATTACAAAGCCCAAAGAAAGATAAAGTTATTGCCCCGGGTAGCTACAAAGTAGCAGATATGACATACACAAATAAATATTATTTATTACTTGGAATTAAATCAGCATAATAAAGACTTCCCAAAAGTTTTGAAATCTAAAGCAATTTGGAATACTTTCTTTCTAATTTTAATGTTTAGACATTAAAAAAAATTTAATAGGTTTCAAAAGATCATATGTTTTATACTTCTGAGAAACTGTCAAATGATGATTGTCCTAAAAGTAAGTGTTAGTTTTTCTATTATCCTTGAAAATACCTGCTTGATAAATGTTCATTAGGGTTAATTATTTACTACTTTATATTTATGTAGGTTGACAAACTATTGACCAGCTACTAGATGCACAGACTATATTAGACAAGATTTGTTGTGAGATCTTTTCTATGATATGCATATATGAACTTTTCTAGGTTGATTCCTTTTTTTTTTATGTTACTTAGTTTCTTTGGAGGATAATCACTTTATAATTTGTGTTGGCTTCTTTTTCATACATCAACACGAATCAGCCATAGGTATACATATGTGATTCCATCTTTAATGAGCTTTTATTGGGTGCTTAAAGCATCCCAAGCATTATGTGCCAGACACTATACCAGGGAAAAATAAATAATACACCCTTATAAATAAGATAGATAATCCTGGTCCTCAAATTACTCATAGCCAAACAGATGAGTCAAGCATAAAAACAAACAAACAAAATTTAATAAATGCAATTGTACAATGGAGGCAGGTACCTAATACTGTGAGAACACAGAGAAGGGAATAATAATCTGCCTAGGAAGAGTTAGAGAATGTTGTCTTCTAAATAACCTTTTAAATAAATTGGAGTTGGAAGTTGAGGATCAAGAACTTATCAAAAATTCACTCAGAGTAAATGAGAATATTTGTTCTGCTGAGAAAAAAAATAGATGAGAGGAAAGCCTGCAAAAATCAAGGTAGTATCTCAAGGTGATGAGGCAATTCATTATGTACTTAATCTCCAGGTAGTGTGTGATCTTGAATTATAGAGACTTATTTAAAAGTACATGATGGATTTAATAGTATTAAATGATTAATTCAAGTAAACACTTAGCACTTGCATTTTCTTTTCTGGATAGGCAACCATATTGCTTATATTTAGGCTTTTCCTGTTTAATTTAACTAATTAAAGAATTAGCCTTTTCTTAAATAGACAGTGTTATTGGTTGAATTCATATGCTGAAATTCTAAGCATCATCAGTTCAGTTCAGTTCAGTCACTCAGTCGTGTCCGACTCTTTGTGACCCCATGAACCACAGCGCACCAGGCCTCTCTGTCCATCACCAACTCCTGGAGTTTACTCAAACTCATGTCCATTGAGTCCATGATGTCATCTAACCATCTCATCCTCTGTCGTCCCCTTCTCTTCCTGCCTTCAATCTTTCCCAACATCAGGGTCTTTTCAACATTAGCTCCTTACAATGTAACCTTATTTGGAAATAAGGTTGTTGCAGATAAAATTTGTTGAGGTCATACTGGAACAGGGTGGACTCCTAGTCCAATATGACTGGGGTCCTTCGATAAAATGGGGGGAACTTGGACATGGACAGGCACACAGGGAGAATGTCATATGAAGATGAAGGCAGAGATTGGGGTGATGCTTCTATAAGCAAAGGAATGCCAAAGATTATCAGCAAACCACCATACACTAGGTGCCATGGGCTGAATGTTTTTTTCTCCCTTCCCACTTCCAAAATTCATTTGTTGAAATCTTAACACCCAAAGTGTCAGGAGGTGAGGCCTCTGGGATCTCAAAGAGATCCCTTGACCTTTTTACTATGAAAGAAGACAGTCATCATCTATGAATCAGTAAGTTGATTCTCACCAGACACTGAATCTCCCAGTGTTCTGATCTTGGACTTTCCAACATCCAGAAGTACATGAGACAATTTCTGCTGTTCTTAAGCTACCCAGTCTATGGCATTTCATTTAGCAGTCCAGAAAACTAAAACACTAATGAAGAGACATGGAATAGACTCTTCCTCACAACCCTCAGAAGGAACCAGTGTTGCTGACACCTTGATCTTGGACTTCTGGCCTCCAGATCTATGAATCATAAATTGCTCTTGTTTAAGCCACTCAGTTTGTGGTAATTTGTAATGGTAGCAGTAACAAACTAATACAGACTATAAGTTCTTTTTAGGGACTTGATGAAGGGCCACAGAAACTTAAAACTGAATTCCTTACTATATTGGAATATTAACTCAATTGAGAAAAAAAAATTAAAGGAGTTAAGAAAATACTATTCTTTTCAAGTTTTACTATTTAATAACTCCCTAATCACTGCAGATGGTGATTGCAGCCATGAAATTAAAAGACGCTTACTCCTTGGAAGAAAACTTATGGCCAACCTAGATAGCATATTCAAAAGCAGAGACATTACTTTGCCGACTAAGGTCCATCTAGTCAAGGCTATGGTTTTTCCTGTGGTCATGTATGGATGTGAGAGTTGGACTGTGAAGAAGGCTGAGCGCCGAAGAATTGATGCTTTTGAACTGTGGTGTTGGAGAAGACTCTTGAGAGTCCCTTGGACTGCAAGGAGATCCAACCAGTCCATTCTGAAGGATATCAGCCCTGGGATTTCTTTAGAAGGAATGATGCTAAAGCTGAAACTCCAGTACTCTGGCTACCTCATGCGAAGAGTTGACTCATTGGAAAAGACTCTGATGCTGGAAGGAATGGGGGCAGGAGGAGAGGGGGCCGATAGAGGATGAGATGGCTGGATGGCATCACTGACTCGATGGACATGAGTCTGAGTGAACTCTGGGAGTTGGTGATGGACAGGGAGGCCTGGCGTGCTGCGATTCATGGGGTCGCAAAGAGTCGGACATGACTGAGCGACTGAACTGAACTGAAATCCCTAAGAGCATTCAAATATATAACATACACTTAAAAAAATTTTTACTTTTAGCTCAGTCTAGCATTTGGCTAGAAAATTAAATACAGGTTTTCTATCTCTTCCTGCTAGGTTCTTGGAAAGCTACACTTGTGATTGTGTATTATTCTATGGAAACTTACATCTGTGAGGGCTCTGAGCTCTCAAAATAATCAGCTTTTACGAAGTAAATCTTCCTTTAACTTTTCTCCTGAAGGTGCAATATTGACCTTTATTTCAAACAAACTCTGAGGATGTGGAACAATAGAAAGAGCACTGAACTGTCTGTCTGGAAACCAAGAATCTAGCCTAAGTTTTGACCCTAACAAACTGTGTGGCCTTGGACTGGTGCTTAATTTTCAAATAGCTATCAGATAAAAAAAAGACTTGGATCAGAGCAGCTCTTGATACTGGTCATGATCCACAGTTTTCAAAAATTTCTATTGAAAATGGATATGCTTCAAAACGAGAAAAAAACTAACAGAAAGCTCATAAGAAAATCACTGCCAATTGATATCCTCAGCAAGGAATAGAAATGAGAGAGAAAAAAAAAATCCCTCTATTTTCTCCGTTTACAAAAAAGAATCCCTGCTTATCATGCCTCCCTCCTCAGTTAAAAAGGTAACCTTAAAATAGGAGCTAACAAAAGCAAATGATTCAAAGCTAGTGTTTTGTTTTGCTAGTGTCTTTAAAGTTATAGCAGTATCAAATGATTTTATAGCCCATGGGGGCCAGAAAAACCACTTGGAAGCAGAGTGTACCTAAGTGAGCAAGTTGTACTACATAAAGTGGCAAATGATCTTAGACAATTACAGAAACCTTTATATCTCAATCAGTACCCTGGAGACAGTCAATAATGCTGGCATACACTGCTAAAACTGTCAGCGATAAGATGTGAGGAAAACCCAAACCAGAACTTTTAACAAATTATGAGGTTCTGAAAAAGAGCAGAAACCTCTGTGGTAATGGCTTACATTAACAATACGGCTGCCTCTTCAAGATCCCCAAGTCATAAAACACTAACCATGAGGAAATGAAAGAAAAACATGTGCACACTACAAGGAAACCAAGATCAGGAGAAAAGGACTTCACATGGGAGTATGGTGGCTGCCAAACTAAACGTTGGAGACTGGAAACCTGATGTGAAGACAGACTTAACCATAACACACTCATAGGTAAGGGCTGCAAGCGGGCCTCATCATCTCATCCACATAGCATGGTACCTAAAGTGGTTCAAATTGGAATGACTGGGTTTGAACCACTAGCTGTGGCGACATGAACAAGTAGCTCAGTTTATTTATATGTCAAATACAGAAAATAATAGCAGTGTCCATCATATAGGCTGTTGAGAAGCTTAGATGCATTGTTAATAATAGGTAAAGGTCCTCAGATAGTGTCTATAATTGAATATATTACCAATAGGTGTAATCTATTACTACTTCTGCTTCTATTGCTACTATTAGACAGTAAGTACTTGTCAAATAAAACAAGACCATTTTTCCAAGTATTTAGATAAAATCAGAAAGTATTATAGAATAATGGCAAAGAAATTCATTGGTTGTTATTTAGGCTCAAATCCCTATGCTTCCGCTTTGTTTATTAATTTTGATTTATACAACAAATATTTATTAAGCATGGTGCTAGGGCAGTGAGTTACATACTTGGGTTCCAACAGTGAATAAGATACATAGTCTCTGAATCCAAAGGGCTCACAGCCTAGGTGGAAAGTAGATGGAATTCTGAGGAGTTAGTTTGAGCCAAGTGGAGGATACAATAAAAATACAAAGAGTGAGGCGGGAGGAACTCTTGTTCCAAATTGGGTGGGTGGGGTGATGGTCAGGCGTCATTCCCTAGAGGTGATATCAGAACTAAAATGTGAGAGAATGTTGTTTTAGTTAGAATAAAGATGGCCAGGCAAATCAGGTAATACCTAGAACACCTTGGTGTCCCTAGTGTCACTGACAAACAGCCTAATGTGTGTTTTTAAAGTTAAGGCCTACTTTTGCTTTTTTTTTTTGGTTGGTGGTTGCTTATGGAATCGTTATGTGTCATGATTTTATATTTACTCTTTCAAAGGAAATATTACTTTTAATGATTATATCATGTGTTTAAAAATAGTTTGCATCAATCACAGTTATGTAAGGTCTATTTGGATGCATGAAGTCCTATAGGGCCTTGAGTTGACTCAACTGACCACTAAATAAAAACATTTTCTAGACTTAAGACTCCAGAAAAACATCTACTTCTGCTTCATTGACTATGCCAAAGTCTTTGACGGTATGGATCACAACAAACTGGAAAATTCTTAAAGAGATGGGAATACCAGACCACCTTACCTGCCTCCTATAAAACCTGTATGCAGGTCAAGAAAGCAACAGTTAGAACCAGACATGGAAAAACGAACTGGTTCCAAATTGGAAAAGGAGTACCTCAAGGTTGTTACCCTGCTTATTTAATTTATATGCAGAGTACATCATGCGAAATGCCAGGCTGGATGAAGCACAAGGTAGAATCAAGATTGCTGGGAAAAATATCAATAACCTCATATATGCAGACGATACCACCCTTATGGAAAAAAGCAAAGAGGAGCTGAAGCCTCTTGATGAAGGTAAAAGGCGAGACTGAAAAAGTTGGCTTAAAATTCAACATTTAGAAAACTAAAATCATGGTATCTGGTCCCATCACTTCATTGCAAATAGGGAAACAATGGAAACAGACAGACTTTATTTTCTTGGGCTCTAAAATCACTAAAGATGGTGACTGCAGCCATAAATTTAAAAGATTCCTGCTCCTTAGAAGACTAGCCATGACAAACCTGCTGCTGCGAAGTCACTTTAGTCGTGTCCGACTCTGTGCGACCCCATGGATGGCAGCCCACCAGGCTCCCCCGTCCCTGGGATTCTCCAGGCAAGAACACTGGAGTGGGTTGCCATTTCCTTCTCCAATGCATGAAAGTGAAAAGTGAAAGGGAAGTCGCTCAGTTGCGTCCGACCCTCAGCGACCCCAGGGACTGCAGCCTACCAGGCTCCTGCGTCCATGGGATTTTCCAGGCAAGAGTACTGGCGTGGGGTGCCATTGCCTTCTCCAATGACAAACTTAGAGAGCATATTAAAAAGCAGAGACATTACTTTGCCAACAAAAGTCCATCTAGTCAAAGCTATGGTTTTTCCAGTAGTCATGTATGGATGTGAGAGTTGGACCATAAAGAAGGCTGAGCGCCAAAGAATTGATGCTTTTGAATTGTGGTGTTGGAGAAGACTCTTAAGAGTCCCTTGGACTGCAAGGAGATCAAACCAGTCCATCGTAAAGAAAATCAATCCTGAATATTTATTGGAAGGGCTTATGCTGAAGCTGATGCTTTAATACTTTGGGCACCTGATGTGAAGAGCTGACTCATTAGAAAAGACCCTTATGGTGGGAAAGATTGAAGGCAAGAGAAGAAGGGGATGACAGAGGACGAGATGACTGGATAGCATCATTGACTCAATGGACATAAATCTGAGCAAGCTCTGGGCAGCCCAGAGGACTGGGCAGCCCAGAAGGACAGAGATGCTAGCGTGCTGCAGTCCACGGGGTGACAAAGAGTTGGACATGACTAAGCTACTGAACAACAAATAGTCCTTGGGCAGAGCTACTCTGGGCACCAGTGTATAGTTGGGTTTTTATTATGCCACAGTCAGAAAGGAGATAAATGTGATGACTCTTACATCCATTGTGAAAGGGAGAGACAAAAGAGGAGAAAAAGGAAACAACCAGTGATGTATTGTGAGAAGTCTAAGACTGTCCTGCTCAATATGCCACTGGAGGAACAATGTAAACCAGAGAGAAGCAACAGCTCCCTTCTGAATATGAGGAGGTTATCTCAGAAAAAGTCCTCAACACCAATTAGCAGAAATCAAAATTTTGTTTTGAAATTGACCAAGGTTTATTTTTAATGTGTATGTACAATAGATATTTTAGAAACTCCTTAAGAAATTTTCAGTGAAAGCATACAAATAATGAACAGGCTTTCTATTGTTCAATTCAGCTTTCGTGTTTTGCAACCCATTCTTAAAATATGTACAACACTGGTGAGCCAGTGGTTAAGACGCAGTGCTTCCAGTGCATAGGGCACCGGTTCCATCCCTGGCTGGGGGAACTGAGATCCCTTATGACCATACACCTCGGCAAAAAAAAAGAAGTGCAACAGATTGAAGATCTTCAGAGAACAGAATTCTGCCCCACCCTAATTCTAATGAAAAATAGCAAAAGAACTTTTCTTCCTTCTTATTGAGTTGTGATCCTCAAAACACATTTCCGTAATTCAAAGAGTCCCCCAAACATTTGATAATTTAAACACTTGGTTTAAAAATATGCAAACAAACTAGGTTTCATTTCTTAGAAATCAAGACCACTTGGGAAAAATAGAGATGCAAAGAATGTCTGAGCATAGTAGACATTTCATCCCCTTAAAACCACACTTCACTTGCTCAGTGGAAAAAAAAAAATGTCCTTTTATTTTTAAAACTTCTTTCAAGCTGAAATTGGCAATGTCCAAGCCATAGCCTAGAGCAAAATTTTACAGCTGAGTAACAAACCTCCTAAAACTTGGGTTTATAATGGAAATGCTGTCCGAGGGTTAGTTACAATGGGCTCTGCTAGGGTATAATTTTTTTCATCAGTTTAGAGTTTGGAGAGAACACCATCTTGATGTGACCATATTTATCCTGAACCTCAGGCTCCATTAGTTCATTTTGTTGGGTTGCACGTTCAAGGCCAGTGAGTGGAGGACGTCCCTCCTTTCTTTACTTTATAGCATCAGTTTGCCCAAAAGTTTCAGAAAAAGAAACGTTCCTTCAAGAGCAGTTGGCATCAAATAACAGGTTTAAATTAGGACAGCCTGAGGGCAAGAAAGAAGTCCTGCTTGCTCTTAAGGAAGAAATCACTCATATGCTCTTCAGAAAAATTTTTAAAAGGTTAAATCTTAACTGTCTTTAGATTTCTTTTAGGACTTTGACAGGGTAGAGTTTACTCTTCCTAGGAGGTCTGTTTTCTGAAAGAACACCCAGCACTTCATCAATGACTGCAGAATTTAGCCTGAGACCTAAGAGACTGGGTGAGGTACTTACCAACATTTTGTCCTAACCCAGTGCTCCTCAAATACTAGAATCACCTGGCAGAGTTAAAAAAAAAAAAAAATCTGCCTGAGTCCCAGCATTGGAGTTTTAGATTCAGTAAGCATAGGGTGCAGCCTAAGAGTCAGGAGACTTAAAAGTTCCTTAGTAGATTTCAGTAAGCAACCAAGACTGCTCTGTTTCGTTCTCCTAAAAGTAAAGACCACAAACCAGCTGTGTCCTCATCATGTGGAAGTGTATTCCAAAGGCAGACTCTCAAACCCCCTCCCAGACCTGCTGATTCAGCATCAATTTTAACAAGATCCTCAGGGGTTCTCTTGCACATTAAAGTTTAGGAAACACTGCCCTATACTGCTGCCACCCCAAGTAACCTCCTGACAGCCTGAGAGTCAGTCTTACAAGAATTCCAAAGTACTCACTGAAAGCACAACCTGCTGTACCTTCTACGAAATAAAAATAAATAAGGGACTTTCTTCCATCTGATTAGGATTTGGAAGAGAATGACAGGATGGGACTGAGGCAGGAATCTCGAAAGATTTCTGAGCTCTGAGTAGAGAGCAGACACAGAGTCAGAAAGTGGGATGGTGGGAGGGAGGGGAGAAAGTGGAGGGGAGCCAGTGGCTGAAATGAGTTGACTCATCAATGTTTATACTGTACTGGTCGTTTCATATTTCGACAGCCATCTCTGTTTTTCCCTTTTGGCCCACCTGCAGAGCATTTCTTGTCATTACCTGAAATATACCAGGCTCTTTTCATCACAGGGTCTTTGCAGTAGGTTTTAACTGCGCCTGGCATGGCCAACTACTCTTTAGCAGACAGATCTCAGTTTGTCACTTCCAGAGCAAAACCTTCCTTGACTACCTAAGTGCCCACCCAACATTTTATAACAGCATCCTCATCTTCATTCTCTTCCTTGCGCTTCTCATATCTAGTGACTCTCCTAGTTGTTGGCGTATTCTCTCTCTTCTCTCTTTAAATTTAATACTTTGTGCGAATAGGGTCCTTGTCTTATCGAGTGCTGTTCCTGTGTTCACTCACTCATTCGGTCAGTATTCACTGTTTATTGGCCATCTCTAATGTGCAGCCACAGCTCTAGATGCTGGGGATGGAGTACTTTTAACAGTGCCTGTCCTATAGTAACTGTTCAATAAATGTTTATTGTCAAATTAACTGATACCCTTCTATTAATACAAACATTTTTTAAAGGCCATTATAGACTATTTAAAGTGCTCTGAGTTGGAGAATTGCAAACGCATTATCTAGCTACAGAGAGTTCATATTCTACTGATAGTATCAAAAACAGACACACATAATACCACACAATAATACAACCCCCAAAGCACTAATGTAACCTTCAGAAAGAAAACCACAGGCATGAGGGGGTGGGTCAAGAATTCATTATGAAAGTGTTGAGAGGAAGCAGTCTTTGAGGACCATTTCAAGAGGAGGGGACATTTTTAGTGTATTTTGAAAGGTAAACCAGGTGGCAGCCCGTAGAGGAATAACAGAATATTCTAGTCAGGACCAGGCGATGCAAGAAATGCTAAAGAAAATGAAATGGGTAAAGAGGCTAATGGGACTGGAGAAAAAGTTACATTCAGTTAGAAAGTGCCAGAAATAATGCTGGAAAGTCATAGGGAGCCCAATAAGTATATCATCAAAGATATTTTGATTTGGTGTACATTTCTGAAAAATAATTTATCGGCATGCATCAGAAGTTTTTAAGTTATTTACTTTGCATGACTCATTATTCCTACTTTATAGGATTTATTTAAGGAAACAATCACATTATCTGGACAATAATTTATGTCTAAGAATGTCTGTAGGTAAATAGTTAAAAGCTTCCCTCATTTGTGCATGAGAATTTGATCTTTAGTTACTTGGGTAAAAAATTAAAAAGCAGAAATCTAAATTAAATACAGTTGGGAGACCAAAGAGTGGAGGGGCTTCATGATAGTAGAGCTCAACAGGAAGAAAGACTTCTCTTCCTGGCTGGCAAGGACTCAGCCAAGGAAAGCCAAGAACTCTTTGTTTACTCTAGCCCCTTCCCTTCAGCCACCTTCCTTTTTTCCCTTCTAAAAGAGTTTTTTGCTTGCTATACATGTGGTTCAACATGGCTGCAGACCTTGAATTGCAGTTCTCTGTATGGGGTTGCAAAGAGTTGGACAGGACTGAGCAACTCAGCACAGCACAGCTTATTCCAAATAAACTCATTTTTTCTTGGAGAAATTACTGGCAGTCTGTTTAAGATCAACATCTGGTAACCTGATGAGGGGGCGTGTTAAGTAAGTTGAGAACTAGTCAACAAAAATTATAGTAAAACTGACCCTGGATTGGTAGGTGGCATCTCTACTAGGAGGGAGGGAGTGAGTGTTAGTCGCTCAGTCATGTCCAAACCTTTTCAACCCCATGGACTGTAGCCTATCAGGCTTCTCTGTCCATGGAATTCTCCAGGCAAGAATACTGGAGTGAGTACGACCTGATGAACTGTAGCCCGCCAGGCTCCTCTCTTCATGGAATTCTCCAGGCAAGGATAATGGAGTGAGTTGCCATTCCCTTCTCCAGGGGATCTTCCTGACCCTGGGATCGAGTCCCTGCATTGCAGAGATATTCTTTACCGTCCAAACCACTGGGGAAGCCCTATACTAGGGGAACTATAAATAACTGATGCTACCCATAACTTGAACTTCCCTGAGTGCAGCACTCTTATAACTGAACATATTCTTCACGAGGACCCTGAAGGTTATCCTTATGGATTTGCTTCTTTGTGGGGAATAAGGCTTTTAAACCAGGACACAAGTCTCACACTTACCTAATGTGCATCTCATCTTTTTGCACATGAGCTGCTATGGACCACTGCAAGGACTTCTATAGTAAAGGTATGAACATCACTGCCCTTCTAGCAAGCCCTGTTCTTATCCTATACCCTTTGGAATAGAATGATGTCAAATGTGGCTTATGAATCTGAAGACTGAGAAGACCCGAGAAGAAATCCTGATGCTGAGTGTGCAACCTAGAGCTTTGTATAAACCAAAACTGGGGACAAAGTGAATGCCTAACTCTAGAAGAATATAGTTCCTTCATAACATGGATTATATGCAGCTCTAAAATATCATGTTTCAATGGAAAATAAATTTTAATGGTATATTAACGGAAAAAGTATAATGTGAGAATAAATATATGGCATGCATATATAATAAGGATTCCCTGACAGCTCAGTTGGTAAAGAATCTGCCTGTAATGCAGGAAACCTCAGTTTGACTACTGGGTTGGGAAGATCTGCTGGAGAAGGGATAGGCTACCCACTCCAGTATGGAATGTATAGTCCATGTGGTTGCAAAGAGTCAGACACAATGGAGCGGCTTTCGCTTTCACTTTTCTTTTTTTTTTCCATGCGTATACAAATTTGTTTGTATAAAACCCACAAGGAGGTTCAACCGAAAAGCACAGAAAAAGAGCATAAGGCAGCATGTTAGACATCCCTTTCCCTTCTCTCTTGGGAAGGGAACTAATTTAGGGAGCAACTAATTTTCCCCACTCTAATACTTGTAATTTTTGCCATTTTGACCATCACAGAGCTCAGTGTCCTGGCCACAGAACTCAGCCTATGTCCCAGGCTGATCAGGTAGAATTGTTGTTCAGGTAGAATCAATCAGAATCATTGTTGGGCATTTTGAATGTACAAATGTTGAGACAACTAAATTGAGACTTTTGATTCCTCTTTGGACAAAGATGAGAACATCGTTGCTGCCAGTGACCAGGTTCCTAAAGTAGGGGAGGAAGCCACAGTTACTCTTCATCCTGTGGGCTCCCCAGGGACAGACATTCATACAGCAGAAGGGTTATACGGTCACATAATCTAAGAAATACTGATTAAGGAAGAGCTTTTTTTCTTTTTAAGTTTCCTTTAATAAACATATTTGCACTAGAGCAGGAGAGGATGCAACATGTAGTGTTTATCAAATTTATTTAAAACAATAAAGCTATTTTTTCCCCTTTTTTTTTTGAGAAAACCTGCTAGCATGTCTGCTGATAAGATTTGTTTTTAGAATACAGAAAAAAAAATGCTACTCTATGAAAATAATGGATCAGTCCATTACTTTCTTCTTTGTGCTTTGCCTCATTTTCTAAATTTTCTACCACTAAAAATTATGTTTAGCATACATAGTAAACAAAATATATATTTATATATATATAATGATATTTAATATATTGCCTGCTTATAATCTGTGAGAGGATGCAAGCATGTTTTCTTTTCATAAATATTTATATTAGTAGTATTACTTTTACCAGTGGAGGCACATAATTTTTATTTTTTAATTTCAGATCTCTGTCTTCTCTGTTTCATATCTTTGCATGAGGGTAGTCAAGTTTATCATATAATCATCACTCTAGTGTATTAGGAGAAAAGAAGTTACTTTGTTACCTGTTCAGTAAATTAATGAATCCTACTGCATTTTATGGTTCCTATGCAAGTGTGTGTGTATATAGATACAGCTTATAAAAATGGTAACATATTATACAAATTTTCATAATTTAATTGTAAACCTAATAATATGCGATAGCATCCTTCCATGACAGCATACAGAGCTCATTAACCAATCCTGATTAGCCTAGTTTGAATTGTAAGGATGGAATCATACAGACCTTTGCCATGTGTCCTCATTTAACCTCTAGGTGCATCAGTGTTTTTCTCAGTGGGGATAATCTACCTATGTGAAAGGTTTGCTATGAATTTAAGTGAAATACTATAAGTAAAGCACCTAGACAGAATGTGTTCAATAAATGGGAGCTTTATCATTATTACTATTAAGGGATTATTATTCTATTAACATTGTTATCAGTGGATGACTGGGTTATTTTCAATTTTTGCTTTTGTAAATAAGACAACAATACACTCAGTACACACTTGAATAAAGATTTCTATAAACTCCAAAGAGTGAAACCGCTGGGTCAATGGCATGCTCACTTTAAGCTGTTCTAATATTGCCACATTTCTTTTCAGATGAGTGTTTTCAGTGGGCACTATCACCAGAAGAGGGTGCCACCTGCCACCTGCCTTTCTGGAAAGGCAATGTGGAAGGGAAGGCTTTTACCATAAATATAGTAGGCATCTGGTTACATCACTTCACGGCAAACAGATGGGGAAAAAGTGGAAGCAGTGACAGATTCTGTTTCCTTGGACTCCAAAATCACGGTGGACAGTGACTGTAGCCATGAAATTAAAAGATGTTTGCTCCTTGGAAGGAAAGCTATGATAAACCTAGAGAGGGTATTCAAAAGTAGAGACATCATTTTGCCAACAAAGCTCCATATAGTTAAAACTATGGTTTTTCCAGCAGTAATGTACGGAAGTGAGAGTTGGACCATAAAGAAGGCTGAGTGCTGAAGAAATGATGCTTTCAAGCTGTGGCAATGGTGAAGATTCTTGAAAGTCCTTTGGACAAGCAAAGAGATCAAACCAGTTGATCCTAAGGGAAATCAACCCTGAATATTCACTGGAAGGACTGATGCTGAAGCTGAAGCTCCAATAACCGATGCAATGAGCCAACTCATTGGAAAAGACTCAAATGCTGGAAAAGACTGAAGGCAAAAGAAGGGGGCCAGTGGAGGAAGAGATGGTAAGATAGCATCACTGACTCAATGGACATGAATTTGAGCAAACTCCAGGAGATAGTGGAGGATAGAGGAGCCTGGCATGCTACAGTCCATAGGATCACAAAGAGTCAGACAGGACTTAGTGACTGAACAATAACAACATAGTACAGTCGAAGGCATTAGGCATACAGAAACACTTCTGAGGAAGAAAATTTCAGCGGCTCAGAGGCTGTCTCCCAGGAGCCGGCCATGGACTAGATGAAGGCAAGTCATTTCTTTGGAAGGTGTAGGGTTTGAACAAGCCATGCCTGCTGAGTTAACCTTTTTCTGCCCATGGAGGGGATGTCATGAACAAAGATAGGGAGATGGGGATGCATAAACAACGATTAAGGATAACAGTGAAACTAGTATGATTAACGGAAAAGGCAATGGCACCCTACTCCAGTACTCTTGCCTGGAAAATCGCATGGATGGAGGAGCCTGGTGGCTACAGTCCATGGGGTCGCTAAGAGTCGGACACGACTGAAGTGACTTAGCAGCAGCAGCAGCAGCGGTATGATTAAAGAGAAGGAGAGCAGAGGGAGATTAAGTGGAAATGTAGCTTAAGTCAAGAGTCTTCAATGCAGACAAGCATGGGTTAGGGACTATTAATTGACAGTGGTTTAAAAGCTGAGTTAGAGTAAAAAGAATCTGGATTCCAGGGTATCTGTTCACAAGCTACCAGATAGGAGATCCTGAAGCAGAGTGATAGTCAAGGAGATGTAAAGGACCTATGCAAGAAAACAGTGAGAAGCAACCACAGTAAGACTTCACGAGTCATTGAAAACAGGAGGACAAAGGTGAAGGGTTAAGGGTTAATGAATCTTCTAGGACTGTAAGCTCCTGTGGTTACAGGCAGAAGCAGTTCTGATGAGATGGATGAAACTGGAGCCGATTATACAGAGTGAAGTAAGCCAGAAAGAAAAACACCAATACAGTATACTAACACATATATATGGGATTTAGGAAGATGGCAATGACGACCCAGTATGCAAGACAGGAAAAAAGACACAGATGTGTATAACTGACTTTTGGACTCAGAGGGAGAGGGAGAGGGTGGGATGATTTGGGAGAATGACATTCTAACATGTATACTATCATGTAAGAATTGAATCGCCAGTCTATGTCTGACGCAGGATGCAGCATGCTTGGGGCTGGTGCATGGGGATGACCCAGAGAGATGTTATGGGGAGGGAGGTGGGTGGGGGGTTCATGTTTGGGAACGCATTTAAGAATTAAACATTTTAAAATTTAAAAAATAAAAAAACTAAAAAAAAAAAAAAGAAACAATTGATGAAAAAGCCTAAAAAAAAAAAAAAAAAAGAAGAAGAAGCCTCTGTTGGCAGAAATAAAGATGTCAGGACAACTTTCACATGCATTCATACGTATCTATGAATTCATATACCTGACAGCAGTTTATCAAGGGCCCACTAAGTGCTAAAATAATAGCCATCAAAATACAGCCCATGAAGCACCTACATTCCATCACTTGGGGGACGAAGCATATTATGTCCTTCAAGAGCTACTAAATTCAGGTCTCTGGGACAGGGTTGGAAATCTGCATTTTCAACAAGCTTTCCAGATATTCTTATCAAAATAAAGTTTGAGATCTTCAGTTCTCAGTGGTGCCCAGAAAATCATCTATGTATCTGAATTTAAATATATCTCAAGTTGTGAAAACAGGAAGGAGAAAAATACTATATAAAGAAACAGACACTTTTTTCTTTCAGGCAATTCAGGATGGGAGTTTCAAAGGTAGGTACAAGAATGAGGCTGAAACTACTACTGCATTTTGGGGGGGTGGCAAAAAATGGTGATGGGTCTTGATATTAGGAAAGAATGGCTGAAATTTGCAGATTTGGGCATATTTAAATGTATGTTCAGGTATGCAATCTATGATTATGAAAAGCACAACTTTCCTTAACGAGGAGTAACAGGGTCTTCTACCTAGCACAGCCTAAAACTGCTACAAAAAATATATGACATATATTTTGGAAATAAGTATATTTAAGTGATGTCTTTATATGTGAATCTTATTTAAATGTGGGCAGCCCTTTGGACCTGAGGATATTTATGCAAAAGATTTTTTTAAAAGAATCAGCAAAGATTCCAAGTGACAGCTCAGAGCTCTGTATATGACTAATTAAATTTAAAAAATGCCAGTATATATGTTTTCTTCTCTTCTAACCTCTTTAGCTATCTTTCCCCATCCTTTCCCTTTTTCCTTTCCTAAATGAGTCCTTTCCACTTCTGGCTCACAGTAAAGAAGATAGCATGCTCCAAATTATGCAGCTTTCTTCATTTAATATAATGTTGATGGTTTCTTTCATTAAGTTTTAGCATCCTTCTGAAAATCTGGCAAACACTATGATACATGCTATCTCCATTAAATGTATTAAAAGAACATTCAATCAGGAAATTAGTTAACTATTCTCTAAATAAATTATATTTGAGCTGTTACATATAAAATATGATAATTCTGAGAGGAAATCAAATTATGCATAATATTTTAATGTTCTGTTGAATAGAGAGAAAAAGGCATAAGCTTTAGAGCCAGACAGATATCAGTTTGATTTATGGCTCCAGATTCGGGGAAGTTATTTAGGCTTTCTGAATCCATTATTAGATTCTCATCCATTATCATTATTTCTGAGTGGGGCATCACTGGCATTTGAGGCAGGATAACTCTGTTGCATGAGGTGCTTCTCAGTATTACAGGACAGTTCTCACCACCACACCTCTTTTTTTAATCTATTAAATACTAGTAGCCTTCCCAGCTCCAACTTCAGGACAACCAAATGTCACTACAAATTTGCAAATGCCCCCAAGGAGGATGCAGATGCTCCTTGCTAACAGCAAGTACATTAAATGGATTATAATAATATCTCTTCAGTTGGGAGCATTTTCCTGGCACTTCTGAGAAAACAAAGAGGTAGTTAAGAGAATGCATTGAGGTCAGTCAGACCTGGGCTAAATCTCAGCCCTGTCGATAGTGACTGGGTTGCTTCATCTAAACCTGAGCATCTCATCTGTACAATTAAAACAAGAGTAATACTTGACTCAGAGGACTATTGTGAGAATTCACTGAAGTAACATGTGCTAAGCTGTAAGCACTGAGCCTGGTGCAGAGTAAACACTCAGTCAAGCCAGCCATAGTTCCTGCAGTCATTACTGTTATTAAAGCCAGATGCCTGAGTCTAAGGAGACAGGAGGTGGCAAGGAAATAAGACACCTTTCTTAAGAAGTTCTGCAAAAATGGAAAAGTGGGAAATAAAAAGTACTTAGGGAGTGTAGCAATGGCACCCCGCTCCAGTACTCTTGCCTGGAAAATCCCCTGGACAGAGGAGCCTGGTGGGCTGCAGTCCATGGGGTCGCAACTGAGCAACTTCACTTTCACTTTTCACTTTCATGCATTGGAGAAGGAAATGGCAACCCACCCCAGTGTTCTTGCCTGGAGAATCCCAGGGACGGGGCAGCCTGTTGGGCTGCTGTTTCTGGGGTCGCACAGAGTCAGACACGACTGAAGTGACTTAGCAACAGCAGCAGCAGCAGCAGGGAGTGCACAATTGCCAGCTTCTCTCTTACCCCTCCCCCACTATCTAGGATATGGAAACTTGTATATTTGAAGACAGAGGGAAGGTAGAAAATGGTGACAATGAGGTTGAGATTCAAGAGAATAGAGAAAGGGTGGCTATGTGAGGCAATGTGATCAGGAAGCCAGCAGGCTTGGGCACACAGAAAGAAAAGAGATCACTGGCGTTCCCTTGGAGCTTTTCCAAACATGAAGCTGTGTGTTTACGTGGTCACAGTCTGCCGCTTTCATGGGGATTTTCATCTACTCCATACTTTATTAGCACCTCACTCTCAAGCGATGACCAGCAATCAACAGAGCTACTTTAATGTTATTGAACCAGGGGGGGAAAAGAGCCTGGTTTTGACAGTGTGCTGGTTTAATAAGAGAGACCAATTCACTAGGAAGTGAAGCAATCTCTTTCCTATAACTTGTCCTGGCACTAGATCTTGACCTCAGAGCTCTGATACCTGATAGCCTTTCAAAGACCACTTGGACATTTTCTTTAAGTACTTTTTCAGTGACTTTTTTTTTAACACTCAGTTGCCCTTTCTCTTTTCCTTTACGCTTCATGAGTAACACTAAAAAACCGTTTCATATCTGGTTTATTCCAATGTCCTTTCAGATCTTAATCTTAGCTCCCTATGCCAAGAGGGATTCTCCAATACAATTATTTTCAAGTCATCCCACACATCTACTGCAGAGGTTCATTCTAGATTTTTTGTGATGATCCAGAAATCAAAAGCAAAATAGAGTCTCTGACTTCTAGGAGGTAGGGTTTGTCTTGACCAACTGGTCGTATTTTTTTTTAACTAAATGAAAAGAAATCTGTAAAATTAGAAAAAAAATTAAAAAAAAACATTGACTATAGTGGTAACAGTATAGACTATGTTTCAAAAATTTTAAAAAATAAGGAAAATATCAAGTTTGGAGACTCATAATGCTATATTAAAGCTGTGTAAGTAATAGCTGAAAAGTTAAAGATAGCTATGGAATTTTTTTTTTCATAAAGTCACCTCTATAGGACACTACAGATACTGTACAAATCTAGGGTTTTATGAGATCAGAGACTGCGCTTACCTTTCTCCTCCCCTGGTGATTCACAATGCAGTTCCTGAGGAGTCCTGAAGAACTCCAACTTATTTTACACATTCTTCCCAAAATTACTTAAGGCTGTGTGTATGTGTGTGTCTGTGTGTCTTAGTTGCTTAATCATGTGCAACTCTTTGTGACCCCATGGACTGCAGCCTACCAGGCTCCTCAGTGTGTGGAATTCTACAGGCAAGAATAGCAGAGTGGGTAGTCATTCCCTCCTCCGGGGCATCTTCCCAACCCAGGGATAAAACCCAGGTCTCCCGCACCGCAGGCAGATTCTTTACCATCTGAGCCATCAGGGAAGCCCTTTACTGTGCACTTTTGATGGAATATCTATAAATATCCCACAGAACTAGTGTTCTGTTGAACAATGTGGTCAAGGATCAGAATTTAGATTTTGCCTTTGTTCTGGTTGTTGTTACAGTTTTCCATTTTTTAAAGCTTCCAACCAACTGTTGACTAATACAAGAGGCATATATCTGGATGTCATGGCAATGTCAAATTATCATAGAAGTTTCTAAGCACTTACTCTCAATCTCTGATGTATCCTAGACTTCTAGCAAAATGTGTGCAGGTAGGCACCAGCCCATGGACACGATAGAGAAGCAATTTTTCAACTATTTCTCACATAGCACTAATATAGCATTATGAGTCTCCAAACTTGATTTTTCCCTTATTTTATAATTTTTGAAACATGGCCTATACTGTTACCACTGTGGTCAATGTTATCAATTTTCTAATATCATTCACTCTGTACTATCCTTAAGCTTGGAGAAATGCATGTCGCTAAGCAGAGAATAAGAGAGTACCTAAAATAAGCTCCCTCTACTCCAAAATGAGTAGATTGAAAAGCAACATGCTTTTATCTTAAGGAATGTTCATCAAAGCTACTTTCTACATCAACAGCCTTGGAATATTTCAAAGCCAAATTCTGAACACAATATAAACCACTTCCTTCAATCACTGTTTAAGAAGAATGCATCTTAAATGTGAATCACTTCCCCTATACATGTAGGCATCAGCAGTAAAGAAAAAGTAGTCAACTTCTTTCCAATATCTATTTTTTAAAAATCCTTCATATATGGGTGACCATCCACTAGGTAATACTCTCTAAGAGTTCACAATGCATGTTGAATGCATGCATGAAATTTTATGAGGCCATGTGGTCCCACTGGATTAATGTTCATCTTGGTTAGATCTTTTTTTTTTTTTTTAAACCTGCAAACATTAAAACTTGAGAATCAGCTGCCTCAGGTTTTTTGTGGACTAAGGATCACTATCAATAAAGACTCAAATCTATTCCAAAAGGCTCTCATATTATCTTTCAAAGACTTAAAAAAAAAAAAAAGTTTACTTTCTCCCCATTAAACACATTCCTTGTGCCAGTTTCTGAGTGTCTGCTTCCAATGCCACAGTCCTCCTGGTTTCCAAGTTTCCTGGGCTTGAAAACATGAGGTCATCTGATTTTCCCCTCTTTCTTATTCCTTATATCCAATCAGTCTTCTGTTGATTCCCTGCAGTATATTTTTTCACTTCAGCTAGTGTATTGTTTAGTCTGATTGGCTCTTTTAAAAATTTTCCATCTCTTTGTTGAAGTTTTCACTGAGTTAACGCATTCTTCTCTTAAGCTCAGTTAGCTTCTTTAGGACTATTATTTTGAACTCTTTATCTGGCGAATTTCTTATCTCTTCATTTAGTTCTTTTAGGTATTGTCTTATTCTTTTGTTTGGAAGGTACTCCTTTCTCTCTTCATTTTGCCTCTCTGCTTCTACATATTAGGTATATCAGCTACATCACCTAGTTCTGAAAGAGTGGCTTTATGTAGAAGGTAACCTAAGGGACTCCATGGCACAACCCGCTGTGATCACCAAAGCCAGGCACTCCAGGAGTGCCCCCTATGTGGGCTCCCTGTGTCCTTGTGTTGTGTTTGGGCTGTGACTGCTGTAGGTTCAGTGTTGGGTGGGGCTGGCCCCGAGCCCAGCTGGCTGAGAGGTCCAGCCATGACTGCTACTGGTGCACTGACTTGTGAGACTGGCCCCAGAGCAATGGGCTACAAGGCCTTTTGAGATGGCTGTAGGCACAGGGGTATATAGGACTGGCCCCTTGAAGTGACAGCCGCTTTAGAAGGGCACTGGTGCCAGCTGAGGCAACCTGTCAGATGGGTTAGGTTGAGCCCTCAAAGTGGGAGCTGCTTTGGAGGGCCACCAGCACTGGTTGGGACTACTTTGGAGGGGTGCCAGATAGGATGGGTTGGGAGCTACTTAGAAGGGGCCAGCCAGGGTAGGCAGGTTGAGTCCTCTGGGAATGCCGGGGCAGGATGCGTGGTGCTTGGTACGTTGATTGGGAGTGACAGAAATGGTACCTGCCAAACGCAGGTCAGCTAGGTGGAAGTGAAGTAAAGTGAAAGTCACTCAGTCTTGTCTGACTCTTTGTGACCCCTGGACTTTACAGTCCATGGAATTCTCCAGGCCAGAATACTGGAGTGGGTAGCTGTTCCCTTCTCCAAGGGATCTTCCTGACCCAGGGATTGAACCCAGGTCTGCATTGCAGGCAGATGCTTTACCAGCTAAGCCACTAGCAAAACAACAAAAAAAGGCACCCACCAGGGTTTGTCTCCAGAGAAAGTTCCACCAGATCCCTGCTCCTTGGGCACCCACTCTAATATTAGTCAAGGAATGTCCTTCTTATAGGACCCACGTGTTTTTCAAGCTGTTACTTCTGTGCTGGAACTTGGAGAAATGAGTTTGTACGTGAGAGTCTTGGTTCCCCACAACTCCCTGGCTCTCCTAGATGTAAGCCTGCTGGTTTTCAAAGCCAGACACTGTGGGGAAGGCAGGGGGTCATCTTCCTAGTGGGCTTCCCAGGTGGCACTAGTGGTAAAGAATCCACCTGCCAGTGCAGGAGACACAAGGGATGTGGGTTCAATCTCTGGTTTGGGAAGATCCCCTGGAGGAGGGCATGGCAAGCCACTTCAGTATTCTTGCCTGGAGAATCCATGGACAGAGAGGAGCCTGGCAGGCTACAGTCCATAGGGTTGCAAAGAGTCGGACATGACTGAAGCGAATTAGCACACACGTGCATCTTTCTGGTATAAGTCCGGCAGGCTGGGGAGCACCATATGGTGCTCGAACCCCTCAGTCTTCAGGGAGGGCCTCTGTGGTTGTGAAATCCCTCTCATTTGTAGGTTGCCACACTGGAGATGTGGATTCTGAATAGAATGCTCCTCCTAACTGCCTCAAGTGGCCTTTCATTTATATTCTTTGTTGTAGAAAATCTGTTCTGTTGGCCTACAGAGAGAACTGTTCCAGATGGAGCTGTACTTTTGGTGTATATGTTGGAGAAGGGAAGCTTAGGGTCTTCCTACTCTGCTATCTTGATCTGGAACCGTGTTTTTCTTCAGTTCTTTTTCTCTGTGTTCTTCATACTGGATAACTGCTGTCGATCACTCAAGTCCACAGACTTTCTCCTGCCATCTCAAAACTGCTCTTGAGTCAGAATTTTTCATTCAATCTTTGTCTTTCTATAATTTCTCTCTATTTATTGAGATTACTTGATTTATACTGTCATAATTTCCTTTAATCCTTTAAAAATGATTTCATTTAGCTGCTCTGAAGTCTTTGTCTACAGAATCCAACATCTGGGGAAACTCAGAGACACTTGCTACTGACTGCTTCTTTCCTTAGTCACACTTTCTAGTCTTAACTTTTGGTTGTAAACTGCACATTTAAGATAATATATTCAGCAAGTTTGGATTCTGAACTATCCACTTCATGGCCCTGGTTGTGGTTGTGGTTGCTGTACTGTTGTTTTTGTTTAAGCTACTTGCCTGGATGAGATCTGTCTCCTAAGGGAGTACAGTCACTGGTGTTTCCACTGTTTTCTTTTATTATTCTTGCTTTATTATTTTTTTAATTGGAGTATAATTTCTTTACAGTGTTGTGTTGGTTTCTGGTGTACAATGAAGTAAATCAGCTATATTGACACACATATACCCTTCCTGTTGAGCCTTCATCTCACTCCTCTAGGTTATTACAGAGCACTGAGCTGACCTCCCTGTGCCATACAGTAGGTTCCCACTAGCTATCTGCTCTATACATGGTAGTGTATATATGTCAAGGCACCCTCCTCTCCCCAACTGTGTATCTAGAATCAAGAAAAATGGTACAGGTGAACTTATTTGGAGGGCAGGAATAGAGATGCAGATGTAGAGAATGGACTTGTTTGAGTTTTTAAACCCAGATTCCTAGCAGTCACCCTTGTGACCGCAAAATTTAGAGGTCAGCCAATGACTGGATTGAGGTTATGCTCAAACACCTTGAATTAGTAAAGCTTCTATTTTCTGATGAATAGATCTAACATTCAATAGCTTTTCAAGCATGAAACTTCTCAGATTATGATGATTTTGGTTGTTCTACAGGACTTCAATGGTTTCCTGTTAATTTTTTTCCTAATAAGTTTTGTCCAGTTTCATGATTGCTTTTTTGGGAAGAGGATTTGCCAAACTCTTCCCTTGGACACAGCTGGGAGTCCTGAAATCAGGATTTTTACTTCATTCCTGTATTCCAGTGCTTAAAACAGTAGGTTTGCAGTAAATGTTGGCAGAATTTCACTTTTAAATTTCCTTTAAGATGGAAAAGTTTCCTAAAGGCTATAGGAAAATGTCCTGTTAATCATGATTTTTCAGAATGATAGCTACTGAGTCCCAGTTCAGATCAGTTCAGTTCAGTCACTCAGTCGTGGTCTGACTCTTGGACTGCCACATACCAGGCTTCCCTGTCCATCACCAATTCCCAGGGCTTGCTCAAACCCATGTCCACTGAGTCAGTGATGTCATCCAACCATCTCATCCTCTGTCGTCCCCTTCTCCACCTGCTTTCAATCTTTCCCAGCATCAGAGTCTTTTCCAATGAGTCAGTTCTTTGCATCAGGTAGTCAAAGTATTGGAGTTTTAGCTTCAGCATCAGTCCTTCCAATGAATATTGAGGACTGATTTCCTTTAGGATTGACCGGTTGGATCTCTTTGCAGCCAAAGGGACTCTCAAGGGAGAGTACCGAGATGACCTATAATGCAAAATGTCACATGGTACACATCACAATAGCTGCTTACTTGAATAAACTTAGTCTTTCTTGGTGGGCTTCCCAGGTAGTGCTAGTGGTAAACAACCCATCTGCCAATGCAGGGTTTTGATTCCTGGGTCCAGAAGATCCCCTGGACGAGGGAATGGCTACCCACTCCAGTATTCTTGCCTGGAGAATCCCGTGGACAGGGGAGCCTAGTGGGCTACAGTCCATAGGGTTACAAAGAGTTGGACACGACAGAAGCGACTTAGCCCACATGCACGCAGTCTTTATTGGGACTCTCTTTTCCACCTATTTATTGAGATATACCACTCAGATGGTAGCATCTGCAATGTGGGAGAACCAGGTTCGATTCCTGGGTCAGGAAGATCCTCTGGAGAAGGAAATGGCAATCGACTCCAGCACTCTTGCTTGGAAAATCCCATGGACAGAGGAGCCTGATAGGCAACAGTCCATGGGGTCGCAAAGAGTCGGAGACAACTGAGCGACTTCACTCTAACCACTGTACAAGCTTTAGGTGTACAACATGATAGTGTGAGACATGCACATAATGCGAAATAATTATCTTGACACTCTTTAACTATTTCTTCCTTTATTCCAGTTTTTTTTTTTACATTTGTTTCTCAAGGAACAAATACAGTTTTTCCTGACAAGTTCTAGGTTCCATTCTTTGCTTACTTTGTATACTATTCTTCCTCTCAGTCAATCAATAACCTCATACTACATGATAAGAGAAAATAAACCCTCATATTTTATACTATGCAATTAATTTTACTCTAAACTATTTTACACAAGAACCCAAAAAACTGGTAGTAATAATGGAGAATCTCTGCAGATTATCTAATTTTGCAAATTAACACTTAAGTGACTATAATAAAGATAATTGGGATACTGTTATCACAATACGTCTTCTTTATTTTAGCAAGAGTAAGAGAGTTTTGTTTACATGTACTAAGCCCAAACTCTCAGTCAAGCCCTTTTCTTCCTTTCCATCCCTCTTGGCAACCATATGTCTGGTCTCTATGTCTGTGGATCTGTTTCTGTTCTGTAGATATGTTCATTTGTGTCATATTTTATATGCCACATATAAATATAATGGAAAAGAATATTTAAAAAAGAATGTATGTATGTGTAAAACTGAGTCACTTTGCTATATATCAGAAATTAGCACAACACTGCAAATCAACTATCAGTTCAGTTCAGTTCAGTCGCTCAGTCATGTCCGACTCTTTGCGACCCCCTGAATCGCAGCACGCCAGGCCTCCCTGTCCATCACCAACTCCCGGAGTTCACTCAGACTCACATCCATCGAGTCAGTGATGCCATCCAGCCATCTCATCCTCTGTCTTCCCCTTCTCCTCCTGCCCCCATCCCTTCCAGCATCAGAGTCTTTCCCAATGAGTCTCTTTGCATGAGGTGGCCAAAGTACTGGAGTTTCAGCTTCAGCATCATTCCTTCCAAAGAAATCCCAGGGCTGCTCTCCTTCAGAATGGATTGGTTGGATCTCCTTGCAGGCCAAGGGACTCTTAAGAGTCTTCAACACCATAGTTCAAAGCAGCAATTCTTCGGCGCTCAGCCTTCTTCACAGTCCAACTCTCACTTCCAGATATGACCACTGGAAAAACCAGAGCCTTGACTAGACGGACCTTAGTTGGCAAAGTCATGTCCCTGCTTTTGAATATGCTGTCTAGGTTGGTCATAACTTTTCTTCCAAGGAGTAGGCATCTTTTAATTTCATGGCTGAAATCACCATCTACAGTGATTTTGGAGCCCCCAAAAATAAAGTCTGACACTGTTTCCACTGTTTCCCCAGCTATTTCCCATGAAGTGATGGGACTGGATGCCATAATCTTCATTTTCTGAATGTTGAGCTTTAAGCCAACGTTTTCACTCTCCTCTTTCACTTTCATCAAGAGGCTTTTGAGTGCCTCTTCACTTTCTGCCATAAGGGTGGTGTCATCTGCATATCTGAGGTTATTGATATTTCTCCTGGCAATCTTGATTCCAGCTTGTGTTTCTTCCAGTCCAGTGTTTCTCATGATGTTCTCTGCATAGAAGTTAAATAAGCAGGGTAACAGTATACAGCCTTGACGTACTTCTTTTCCTATTTGGAACCAGTCTGTTGTTCTGTGTCCAATTCTAACTGTTGCTTCCTGACCTGCATACACATTTCTCAAGAGGAAGGTTAGGTGGTCTGGTATTCCCATCTCTCTCAGAATTTTCCACAGTTGATTGTGATCCACACAGTCAAAGGCTTTGGCACAGTCAATAAAGCAGAAATAGATGTTTTTCTGGAACTCTCTTGCTTTTTCCATGATCCAGCGGATGTTGACAATTTGATCTCTGGTTCCTCTGCCTTTTCTAAAACCAGCTTGAACGTCAGGGAGTTCACAGTTCACGTATTGCTGAAGCCTGGCTTGGAGAATTTTGAGCATTACTTTACTAGCATGTGAGATGAGTGCAATTGTGCGGTAGTTTGAGCATTCTTTGGCATTGCCTTTCTTTGGGATTGGAATGAAAACTGACCTTTTCCAGTCCTGTGGCCACTGCTGAGTGTTCCAAATTTGCTGGCATATGGTGTGCAGCACTTTCACAGCATCATCTTTCAGGATTTGAAATAGCTCAGCTGGAATTCCATCACCTCCACTAGCTTTGTTCATAGTGATGCTATACTTCAATTTAAAAAATAAAAGTAAAAAAAGAGTAACATAGCTTTAATTATATTTTATTGAAGATTCTCTTATGAATAATATTCAATTTATTATACCACACAATTCTGAAAGGTACATCTTGGTAAAATACCCATCAAGTCTCTCATACAATGTGAACTAAAAGCAAATTTTCATAAGAATTATTTATCCTAAGTATGAATAACATAAAAGTTTATGAGGGTTCTCAGTAATAGAACCCTCTGTTGTTTTAATCTCAACAGCTATCAAATTAAGCCTATTAGATCATTTAACAAATTTCAAAATTCTAAATCTTTAATATAATGAAAAATCTTCTTCAAAAAGATACAGTTCCCTCTTGAGAAATGTACTTCACATATGTTGTGAGTATTCACTGATAAAATACATTAACAAATTTAGAAAGCAGCATTTGATATTTAAATGTGCATATTTGTACTTTCTTATTATTGCCAATCATCGCTCATCTGTGGAAATGTGGGGCACAGAACAGGCTCAGGAAAGAGTGAAATCCCTAAACACAGCATTCAATCCCCTTTTTCAAAAAGGCTTTTAATAACAGGCAAAAAAAGAAATTATCAGTTTAGTCTCATTTCTTCTCTCTACCCCGTCTACCCCAGAAGACACTAATGAGAAGTGAAAGTCCCAGAAGTAGACAAAAAAAATTGAAGAAGAGAAAGAACAAAGTGCCTAGACAATACATAGAACAGCTAATGAGTCCATGAATAATTTATTTATAAACACTCCTTTTCTAAACTTTCCATCAATCATTTTTTCATTAGTAACTGAAGGTAGAGACAAACAGCACAGCACACCTTTGAATTATATCTAATTTCTTTGAAGCTGGACTACAAACAAAGAGGAAGAAAAGAAAAATCACTGGGTATATAAAGCATGATGATTTTTTTAAATGACCAGTTGAAATGTATGTATTCAGGTCTTTAATTTCTCTCAGCAATATTTTGTGGTTTCAGTATATGTAACTCACACAGTTTTTTTTTAATAAATTGAAAAGCTGATTCTAAAATTTATACGGAAATGCAAAAAATACAAATTGAAAAAACAACTTCAAAAAGGAAGAACAAATCTGGAGAAGATTTATTATAAGGCTGTAGCAATGAAGACAGTGTGACACTGGTGTAGAGACAGACAATTAGGTTAATGGAACAGAACAGAGGGCCCAGAAATTGACCCACACATACACAGACAATTGATTTTTGACAAAGGTGCAAAGGCAAGTCAGTGGAGAAAAAATAGTGATTTTAATAAGCTCTTCTGGAACAATAAGATATCTGTATGTAAAATATGAACTTTGTTCCATACCTTATACTAGATACAAGAATTAACTCAGAGTGCACCATAAGCCTAAAAATCCATAACATTTCTTGAAGTTTGAGAAAAATCTTTGTGACATCAAAGATATGATTACAAAATAATAGAATCACAAGTTCCCCTCCTTCAAAATTAAAAATCTTCTACTCTTCAAAAGATACTGTTAAGGAAAGGAAAGAGCCAGAGGTTGAGAAAAAATATTGCCAAAGTACATATTTAATGAAAGACTAGAATCTAAAATATATAGAGAGCTTCCAAGACTCAAAAATAAGAGAAGCAGCAATCAAATAAAAAAAGTGCACAAAAGATTTGAGTAGACATTTTGTCAAAGAAGATACACAGATGGCAAAAAAAGCACATGAAAACATGCCCTACATTATTAGTCATTAGGCAAATGTAAATTAAAATCACAATGAGATACATACCTATTAGAATGGCTAAAGTGAAAAAAGACAATACTATGAGTTGGCAAGAAGGTAGCGACAAGTTGGAAGAACTGAAAACTCTCAAACATTGCTGGTGGAAATGTAAAATAATATAATAATTTAGAAAATGATTAGACAGTTTCTTAAAAAATTAAGCATGTACTTCATATATGATCAACTCATTTAACTCCCAGGCATTTATTCAAGAGAAAGGGAAACTCATATTCATACAAAGACTCACACACACAGCTTGGAAACAACCCAAACATCCGTAACAGAGGAATGAACAAACACACTGTTATATACCCATACCTAGAATTCTAATCATCATTAAAGAGGAATGAACTACTGATACCTGCAATACACAGGATGACTTTCAAAATAATCATTCTGAGTGAAAAAGTAAGACAAAAAGAGTACAGACTGTGTGATTCCACTTATATATAGTTCTGGAAAAGGCAAATCTATCTACAGAGACACGAAGCAGATTAGCAGTTGCCTAGGAAAGTAAGGGCTGAAGAATGAGTGGAGGAATGGATTATACAGAATCATGTGGAAATTTGGGGGAATTATAGATATACTCACTATGGTAAGTTGTTTTGTATAAAAAATTTGTACATATAAAATTTATCAGACTGCCCACTTTAAATATGTACAACTTACTGTCTGTCAAATACATACCATAAATTTGTTTAAGGAAAAAATAACCACATGTCACTTGTTAAAAACTTCAGAGATAGCTGTAAAGACCAATGAATAAACTAGAGAAAATACAATTTGAAAATATGAGAAAGTGGAGTGAAAAAGGAAATAAATGTGAAGAAAGAGAGGTTGATGCCTGAGAGAACAAAAGTACCAGAAGCCAAATTTTCTGTGATTATAGTCACGGCCATGAGTGTGCTAAGCAGAAAGTGAACTAGTTTGGTTTCAATTAAAACACTTAAGGGAGGGATTCGGGTCATAGTTGTGCACGGTAGGGTTGCCAACATTTAAAATAAAGTGTATGAATCTGAATATTTACAAGACTTTTCAAAAAAAATTCTTTGTAGTCAGTTCAGACATGGACTCTTCTAAAATGTGATGTGCTCTTCAGGATAGACAGATAGTTAAAGTGAGGATTATTATCCACAATAAGACATAATGTATACAGAAGTCTTGCCTTGAAATTCAAGAGTTCCAAGTCCTGGTCACAATTCCAATATGGACTAGAAGTCATCTTGAGAGCAAATGATTTGCCTTTTCAATATCTTCCAATTTAAAAATGGGAAAACAGAGGCCTATGTTCTTTATGGAGAGGTCAATTAGGGTTTCAAATACTTTCAGTTCCCTGGAGCTAGCCACTGCCCAGGTGAAGTTATTAATTAAATTGCATCTTTGCTTTTATCATTGCTTTTCTCATAACTTAAATGGTAAGTGTCCTCTTACTCCCATTGCCATTAAGAAGACTGCTTTTGTCTATTCAGAGAAAGTAAAAAAGAAATCAATCCTCCAGTACACGGACTGATTACCTATGTATTTCAATGGTACTTTATCACCATGGTACCCAGGTTCTCAGATCCTGCAATAAATTAGGAACAAGAACATCAAAACCATAGTTCTGTATGATGTAGCCAGTATAATTCTAGGAAACGAGTCCTTTGAATCCATTCCCTTTGTGTAAACAAGTAGGAGACCAAAATGGATGTGGAGCTTATGGTTCCTGAAGTGATTTAAACTGGAACTTAATAACAAGGACCTCATCAATTTGAGTTCCTCATTTTCTCACAAGAATAGATACCTCTTGCAGAGAGGACCACATCAGTGCCTCCAAGCAGTCATGTCTGTTAGATCTGTAAGCCTCAGTTCATCACCTGAGATTTTAAGACCACCAATTTGTATTTTAGTTTCTTTTACATTAAAGTATTCAGGCTGTAATTTCTTGTGAGACAAGAGTGGAAATTCAAAAGTCTGGCCTTGATTGAACTATAAACTCTTATGAATTACTGATTTTCTATATTGAGCAACTAGAGGTGAGATGTGATGGGATAGAAGCAAGGTCCTATGCTATAAAGAGCAACATTGCATAGGAACCTGGAATGTTAGGTCCATGAATCAAGGCAAATTGGAAGTGGTCAAACAGGAGATGGCAAGAGTGAACATCGACATTCTAGGAATCAGCAAACTACGATGGCCTAGAATGGGTGAATTTAACTCAGATGACCATTATATCTACTACTGTGGGCAGGAATCCCTTAGAAGAAATGGAGTAGCCATCATGGTCAACAAGAGTCTGAAATGCAGTACTTGGATGCAATCTCAAAAACGACAGAATGATCTGTTTGTTGCCAAGGCAAACCATTCAAAATCATGGTAATCCAAGCCTATGCCCCAACCAGTAACACGGAAGAAGCTGGAGATGAATGGTTCTATGAAGACCTCCAAGACCTTCTAGAACTAACACCCCCCAAAAAATGTCCTTTTCATTATAGGGGATTGGAATCCAAAAGTAGGAAGTCAAGAAACATCTGGGGTAACAGGCAAATTTGGCCTTGGTGTACAGAATGAAGCAGGGCAAAGGCTAATAGAGTTTTGCCAAGAGAATGCACTGGTCATAGCAAACACCCTCTTCCAACAACAAAAGAGAAGACTCTACACATGGACATCACCAGATGGTCAACACCAAAATAAGATTGATTATCTTCTTTGCAGCCAAAGATGAAGAAGCGCTATGCTGCTGCTGCTACTGCTGCTAAGCCGCTTCAGTCGTGCCCGACTCTTGGTGACCCAATGGACTGCAGCCTACCAGGCTCCTTCGTCCATGGGATTTTCCAGGCAAGAGTTCTGAAGTGGGTTGCCATTGCCTTCTCCAGAAGAAGCTCTATACAGTCAGCAAAAACAAAACCGGGAGCTGACTGTGACTCAGATCATGAACTCCTTATTGCCAAATTCAGACTTAGATTGAAGAAAGTAGGGAAAACCACTAGACTATTCAGGTAAGACCTAAGTCAAATCCCTTATGCTTATACAGTGGAAATGAGAAATAGATTTAAGGGACTAGATCTGATAGATAGAGTGCCTGATGAACTATGGACGGAGGTTCATGACATTGTACAGGAGACAGGGATCAAGACCATCCCCATGGAAAAGAAATGCAAAAAAGCAAAATGGCTGTCTAAGGAGGGCTTACAAATGGCTGTGAAAAGAAGAGAAGTGAAAAGCAAAGGAGAAAGGAAAGATATTCCCATTTGAATGCAGAGTTCCAAAGAATAGCTAGGAGAAATAAGAAAGCCTTCCTCAGTGATCAATGCAAAGAAATAGAGGAAAACAACAGAATGGGAAAGACTAGAGATCTCTTCAAGAAAATTAGAGATACCAAGGGAACATTTCATGCAAAGATGGGCTCGATAAAGAACAGAAATGGTATGGACCTAACAGAAGCAGAATATATTAAGAAGAGGTGGAAAGAATACACAGAAGAACTGTACAAAAAAGATCTTCACAACCCAGATAATCACAATGGTGTGATCACTCACCTAGAGCCAGACATCCTGGAATGTGAAGTCAAGTGGGCCTTAGAAAGCATCACTATGAACAAAGCTAGTGGAGGTGATGGAATTCCAGTGGAGCTATTTCAAATCCTGAAAGATGATGCTGTGAAAGTGCTGCACTCAATATGCCAGCAAATTTGGAACACTCAGCAGTGGCCACAGGACTGGAAAAGGTCAGTTTTCATTCCAATCCCAAAGAAAGGCAATGCCAAAGAATGCTCAAACTACCGCACAATTGCACTCATCTCACATGCTAGTAAAGCAATGCTCAAAATTCTCCAAGCCAGGCTTCAGCAATACGTGAACTGTGAACTTCCTGATGTTCAAGCTGGTTTTAGAAAAGGCAGAGGAATCAGAGACCAAATTGTCAACATCCTCTGGATCATGGAAAAAGCAAGAGAGTTCCAGAAAAACATCTATTTCTGCTTTATTGACTATGCCAAAGCCTTTGACTTAGAGAAGGCAATGGCACCCTACTCCAGTACTCTTGCCTGGAAAGTCCCATGGACGGAGGAACCTGGTAGGCTGCAGTCCATGGGGTCTGCAAAGAGTCACACATGACTGAGCGACTTCACTTTCACTTTTCACTTTCGTGTACTGGAGAAGGAAATGGCAACCCATTCCAGTGTTCTTGCCTGGAGAATCCCAGGGATGGTGGAGCCTGGTGGGCTCTCGTCTATGGGGTCGCACAGAGTCGGACATGACTGAAGCGACTTAGCAGTAGCAGCAAAGCCTTTGACAGTGTGGATCATAATAAACTGTGGAAAATTCTGAAAGAGATGGGAATTCTGAAAGAGACCACCTGACCTGCCTCTTGAGAAATGTGTATGCAGGTTAGGAAGCAACAGTTAGAATTGGACATGGAACAACAGATTGGTTCCAAATAGGAAAAGGAGTACGTCAAGGCTGTATATTGTCATACTGCTTCTTTAACTTCTATGCAGAGTACATCATGAGAAACACTGGACTGGAAGAAACACAAGCTGGAATCAAGATTGCCAGGAGAAATATCAATAACCTCAGATATGCAGATGACACCACCCTTATGGCAGAAAGTGAAGAGGAACTCAAAAGCCTCTTGATGAAAGTGAAAGAGGAGAGTGAAAAAGTTGGCTTAAAGCTCAACATTCAGAAAACGAAGATCATGGCATCTGGTCCCATCACTTCATGGGAAATAGATGGGGAAACAGTGGAAACAGTGTCAGACTTTATTTTTGGGGGCTCCAAAATCACTGTAGATGGTGATTGCAGCCATGAAATTAAAAGATGCTTACTCCTTGGAAGAAAAGTTATGACCAACCTAGAGAGCATATTCAAAAGCAGCGATATTACTTTGCCGACTAAGGTCCATCTAGTCAAGGCTCTGGTTTTTCCAGTGGTCATGTATGGATGTGAGAGTTGGACTGTGAAGAAGGTTGAGCGCTGAAGAATTGATGCTTATGAACTTTGGTGTTGGAGAAGACTCTTGAGAGTCCCTTGGCCTGCAAGGAGATCCAACCAATCAATTCTGAAGGAGATCAGTCCTGGGATTTCTTTGGAGCGAATGATGCTGAAGCTGAAACTCCAGTACTTTGGCCACCTCTTGCGAAGAGTTGACTCATTGGAAAAGACTCTGATACTGGGAGGGATTGGGGGCAGGAGGAGAAGGGGACGACCAAGGATGAGATGGCTGGATGGCATCACTGACTCGATGGACGTCAGTCTGAGTGAACTCCGGGAGTTGGTGATGGACAGGGAGGCCTGGTGTGCTGCGATTCATGGAGTCGGAAAGAGTCGGACACGACTGAGTGACTGAACTGAACTGAGAGGTGAGATATTGCCAGCAGGCTTTCCACTGTATGTGCTACAGGAACCAGCTCTATTGGAATATTTCTTAGAATAACATGAAAAGTTACTTAAAAGTTATGAAACTAAACTTTCTGTATGGATTTTTGGCTAGATTTTATAGGGAAAAACTATGTTGTAAAATGCTGATTTCAATTTGTGCTCTTAACGGTCATCCAAAAGACTCAATTCAAGCTGATTTTGGAGCATGCTGAAGCAAAATGTTTACCTTTAGAAACTGAGATAGTAAAATTATTTCAGTGCCTCAAGATAATTCTCTAATATGTGATCTTTATGATTTTTAAATGTCAAATAGTCCAAGGTTATTTTTAAAAAGTGCATGAAATATGCAGTTACTTTCAGTTCAGTTCAGTTCAGTTCAGTTCAGTCGCTCAGTGTGTCCGACCCTTTGCGACCCCATGAATCGCAGCACGCCAGGCCTCCCTGTCCATCACCAGCTCCCGGAGTTCACTCAGACTTACGTCCATCGAGTCGGTGATGCCATCCAGCCATCTCATCCTCTGTTGGTCCCTTCTCCTCCTGCCCCCAATCCCTCCCAGCATCAGAGTCTTTTCCAATGAGTCAACTCTTCTCATGAGGTGGCCAAAGTACTGGAGTTTCAACTTTAGCATCATTCCTTCCAAAGAACACCCAGGACTGATCTCCCTCAGAATGGACTGGTTGGATCTCCTTGCAGTCCAAGGGACTCTGAAGAGTCTTCTCCAACACCACAGTTCAAAAGCATCAATTCTTCAGCAGTTACTTTAATTGTAGCTAATTCTCTATTGCAACCAAAATATTTTCTTATCTATAAACTTCTTAAGCATATGAGTTGGAGCTTCAATAACCTTTACATAAAAGAATTGTGTGCACACAAAGTAAACATTAGCCACAACTATGACAATAACTTACTAAGTAAGATCAGATAATACAGAAAGCTATTTTTTTAAAAAATCAAAAATCTTGTTTGTTGTTAGCAAATGTAAAAGTGCATTTTCCAGGAATATGTGTTCTAGCTCTCCTAAAAGTAACTTTATATATTGCAAGTTATAGTAACAATCTACTTAAAAATATGATAAACATTTGTTTTTTAAACTTTGTTTATTTTGATGCACAGCATTTTCAGATTCTCAGTATTCTAAGCTTGTACAACTGAGCATCAAAACAACAATCTCTTCTTACCTAAAACTGAGATTTGTTTCCCTTCAGGGAGTTAATGTATTTTACTTAAACCAATAATACCTTTTTGCAATCATGTGATTATCCTGGATTTCTTTTGCCTAATTTCAGATTGTTAAGGGTTGATGTTCTATTCTTTGGGTGTCCCTGGTGTTTCAGATGGTAAAGAATCTGCCTGCAATGAGGGAAACCTGGGTTCGATTCCTGGATTGGGAAGATCCCCTGGAAAAGGGAACAGCTACCCACTCCTGTATTCTGGCCTGGAGAATTCCACGGACTGTATAGTCCATGGGGTGGCAGAGAGTCGGACACAACTGAATGACTTTCACATTCTTTAGGCACTGAGAATCAGAACCACCGATTATTGCCTTAAAGGGAAGACTAATCCAGTTTTAACACATTCCCAGTTTGGAAAATATCAAAAGTAAAGATTTCCAAGGTAATATTCAAAGATGGAGACAAAATGTATTCAGGGCATTGCCATTGTGTTAGGTGACCATGGAACTACATAATGACACTTTTAGGTTAACAACTAGAAATGGTGTCAAGAAGCCCAGAGCTAGACCCAGCTGCAATAAGCCAGTGAGTGTTTGGGTCAATGCCTTTATTGTCTCAGGTTTTCAGTCAAGTGGAAGAGTTTGGTGAACCCATGCCTATGGTCAAGTTAAATTGAAAAAACTGCGATTTTCAAAATTTAAATTTTTGTTTTTCATATAAAATTTCCTGAAGTGACTAAGGTTACATGATTAGGCCACAGCAGACAAGCCACCTAAGATTTGTAACAGAATAAAACCTAAAATATGAGGGGAAAAAACAACCAAAACCCAGAGGCACTTCAAAACCTTTTTAGAAATATTTTTCTTTATTGTGAACCTTAAAAACGGACTGAAATGGATTCTGTCAGTTTCCATTGAATACACATGAGCCAACTATTCCCAGAAAGCCTACTGAATACTCTGGCCTATATTTCAAAACTGTATTAAAGGTATCCAAGCAATTTTTTATTAACCCACTATTCATTTATTAATATTTCCTCATCAGAATCAAACAGTGCTGAGAGCACTATCGATAGCCCCATGTATCTGCGGAATATGTGGTAGGAAAATGAACATTAATTACTCATTTACGTTTGTCACTGACAGCACTGCAGATCTTGAAGACGTAGTGATGACGTGACAACAAAGTAATGAAGGACTATGACGATGAAGGCTAATCCAGTGTTCCTGAAGTGAGGATGCTAGTTCTTAGAGATGTCAAAGCACATTAGAATAAAAGAAACTTTTCAAAGTAAGGTAAAATAAAATAAAAAGTTAAAATGGTTAAAAAAAATAAGTAGGTTTGAGAGGAGTTGGGATAATGTTAAATAAGTTGCCATACAGCAGAATTTTTCATATACAAAATGCATCATGTATGTCCAGAGGAAAAGAGACTACGTGAGAAACTCCCAACCTTAGTTTATCAGGAACCTGATTCCTAGTTCATCATCCTTCAGCCTGCAGACCATTTCCTAAGATACACTCTGGGAAAAGAGGCTCTGCTTCATTTTAGAAAGTAATGTTTGAAGTAGTATCTAGTCCTTTTAAGAAAACAAACAAAAACCAGTTCAGAATGTGGCTGTTAGGGGTAGTGCTGGGAAATGGCATGCGAGCTGCTAATGTATTTATAGGAGTGAAAGGTAAACAACTTGCTTTTTTTTCCCCCACATGATTTTTCTCCCGATTTTTCTACCTTATCTTTTTGAATCTCATCATCCCCAAACGTTTACTAAAAGACTATCTGAAGATGGTTCCTGAAAGGAGGAGAACAACCAAACTTAAAAGCATATTTTTTCATATTTCCTGATGTTTATAAGCAGTCCTCTTTTCTCCCTGGATAAAGTTCTGGGTTTAAAATTTTTAAATTTTGAAAGTGAATAAAACTATGAAACTAAATATATTTCATAACTCAAAATGTTTGTGGACAAGTGTTACTTACAACTGACATTTTACATTAGTCAACTTTTTCTGCTATGTACAAAATTAAATCAATGTAATGGATCCTTTTTTTTCACTATCTCACCAACACATGTCATCTCTGGTCTTGACATGTGGTTTATTTGCAAGCCAGCTTTCAATTGACCACTATAATAATTTGATGATTAGTTAGGAGAGATAATAAATGGATATTTAATGGGAGGTACATTTATGATAATTTTTCACCAATGATATATATTATGATATTCTGGCAAATTAGATAAGAAATGTAGTAAATGGATATTTAATAGAGGCTTAAGTGGATTATGATCTTGTTTTCCCCCATATTATGCAGAATATCTTTTGATGTCAACAGAAACTATGTTTAGGAACAGAGGGAAGTGCATAAGTTGAGCATTAGTTATTAGTCAACGAATAGCTACAACATGATATCAGTTATTCTGTGGGTTTTTTTTTAATACTCAGCAATTATTTCCCCCTAGATCTCTTTCTAATTTGTAAGTTTTTAAGTGTCTTTTCCCCCGAACATTTCTTTAGTTTCTAAACAATGTGTTGTATCTTTTCTCATCACTTACAAACCAGCTCAAGACCACCATCTTATATTATTTCAGGGTTATCACTATGAATTGAGATCTTTTAAAAAAAATTATAGGATAATGATTTCCCTTATTTCTTTCTCTCTTTCCCCTGACTTGTTTTCTGCTCTCTCTTTTTGTTATAACTGGGACAACTTGAAAGGCACAAATTTCAACTATCCTGATTGCCTCCTTAGGTGTAATGGAGGAGGTGAAGTCATTCAAAACTGTATTTGTTCATGCTGCTTTTCACCACTGTTGGCAACTGGGCTATAAAAATATTACCGAACAATTCTTAACACTAACAGCACAAGCAAGACGTAAAATTTTTAAAGACATTCAGATGACAATGTCTTGACCTCTGATTTTGAAATTAAACTAAAATAACACTGATCATACTTTGTCATTACAGTATAAAATGAATGTCAAGAGCCACCCCTGACATGCATAGTAGACACACACACAAAAGTCAGGCAGAAGAAAACAGGAACATATGGATCCTGTTAAAATACATGTATTGACAGTAACAGCTTTTTGAAAGGAACACGGAAAGCAGGAGTTGGGGATGTTCAGATTTTGAACAGCAATCACGTTAGTGTGGAGAAATGTCCATAGTAGGAAGTTATAAGGCAAATGTTAAAAGATTGTTTAATTTAAAAAACGTAAAAATATGAAAACAAAGCTCAGTAGCTTTTCCTTTCTTAATAATCAGCATACAAATGGAATATTTGTTCATTTATCCATCCAACAGTCTTCCCAGGTGGCTCAGTGGTAAAGTCTGCCTGCCAATGCAGGAGATGCAGGAGACGCAAGTTCGATCCTTGGATCAGGAAGATCCCCTGGAGCAGGAAATGGACATCCACTCCAGAACTCTTGCCTGGATATCCCAGGGACAGAGGAGCGTGGCGGGCTATAGTCCATGGGGTTGCAAAGAGTTGGACACGACTGAGCTACTGAGCACGCATGTGTGCATCCATCCAACAAGACATTTTCCTCAGCCATGCGGTACACAGTCTTTGTTTGGGGCCAGTGAAGGATGCAAGGATAAGTAAAGAATTTAAACAGGAGTGACTAAAATTAAATACGACTCTATAAGTTAATGGAATCTCATTTATTATTTCCTTTGCATTTCATTAAAATATTTATTTGAAGTTCTAGTTAACTTTTCAAAAATATTCACTGCATTGTTTTTAAGATGACCCAAGATCATTCAGAAATTTTATGTATGAAGTATTTCTGAATATGAGTGGTGCTACATTCAAAAGCTAGCCTGACAGAGGGACTGCTTTCAAAGGCTAATGTTACCAATAATGATGGAAAACAATCAGAAGAGCATTAGATCTGGGACTGGAGAAATTGGCCCAAGTCCTTGTACAGTTGCTTTACTAGCTGTGTAATTTAGGACAACTCTGATAGGTCCCTATCAAGATCAGTAAAGAACTTTTTTTCTAGGACAGATATAATTATTGATTATTTTAAATTAAACTATAAAGCAGAAGTTCAAGACACTAGCTAAACAGTTACTCTACTGTCCTTATCTTCTATACTCAAGGGAAAAATAAACAACATTCAGATGTTACCAGTTTCTTTCTATGTCTGAACAAATTTGGACACTTTGTTGTTCAGTCCCTAAGTCCTGTCTGACTTTTTGCAACCCCACTGGACTGAAGCAAGCCAGGCCTCCTTATCCCTCACTATCTCCTGGAGTTTGCCCAAGTTCATGTCCACTGAGTCAGCGAGCCTATCCAACCATCTCATCCTCTGCCTCCCTCTTCTCCTTTTGCCTTCAATCTTTCCCAGCATTAGGGTCTTTTCTAAATTTAGACACATTTCCCCCTTAATATTTGCAGATTAGACATTGAGATTTACCTCCAATTCAGCATCTGCTTTGATTAAGGAAGGTGCTCTATACTTTTAAAAATAACCTCTTCTACAACAGCTATTAATACAATCTTATTCCCGCTACCTAATTTTAGACATACTAAAACATCCTGCTCTGTTTTTAAGAAGCAATATTAAACAATAATCTGGTACAAATTCCAGACAAAGATTTTGTAGAGATTTTTCAGTCATTGCATATTTTACTTATTGCAAAAATATAAAATTTATTTTTTCTGAGAAAGATGCACACAGAGGTTGGTATAATTTGAGAAAATAGTTAATAGCTTCAAGTTGTTATTGTCATCTTTAGTTCCAAGAAGGAGGGGAGATCATTAGATAAACTGAGTGTGACAAGGGAGCTTTTGGTCTATAAATCTTATGACAACTGGTTATAAATCTTATGACAACTGGTTAGACATGAAAGTTAAACTTTCCAAATTTCAGTTATTATGTAAGATGTAGCACATAATACATTTGCTCTTACCACCTCACAGAGATTGTGTCAAAATACACAGTCTTCATTTAAGTGAGTGAAGCATACAAAGAGAAAAGGAATCAAAAGGGGCTATCAATGGGAGATGAGAAAAGGAGAAAAACTTGGGGAGGAAGCAGAGAATGTAGAAATGGAAATGAGACAGGGTGATGTATGGGCAGAAGGGAGTATGTAGGAAGGAGTAGAGAAGAGAAAAGGGGAGACATGGGAGGAAAAAGGGAGGCAATATGAAAACTTGGCTTGGATTGAGTTACGGCAAAGCCTAACTAAGAAAAGAATTTAAGATCAAGGGCAACAGGAGTGGAAATGAGGGGGTGTGCCTTAGCATTTTTTCTTTTGGTTCGGGATTTTGATGACTATCTTCTTCAAGTGGGAATTTTGAAAGGAGGGAAGGCAGAGCATATTTGAAAAATTGGAGCAGGACAGAGGAGCACAGTTTTAAAAAGTTGTGATGGGGGATGCAGAAGACAAAAAGGGAAAGAAGGCAACCATTTTTAACTTGTCTCTTTTTCCTCCCATATGGGGTGCAGAAGGCAAAGGGGACAGAAGAGGGGAGTGAACATTTATGCAGCTTCTGGAAGGGGAGAGGTACCCTGGAAGTATACTTTTTAAGGGAAAACTATTTGAAATTATCTATGAAAGAACAGAAGAACAGTTGCCCAATGGACAGAGTGATTATGGACTATATTGTATGGATTAAATGCCAAAAATAAAACCCCTGGAATTAAGGAATTGATAGGATTTTCAAATTATAAAGCTGGGCTCCCTGGGAGGGATTATATTATGATAAAAAGATCTAAAACTTCCAAAAAAAACTATTTGGAATTTCATTAACTTGGCAAAGGCTAAACCCAGTGCACACTTCAAGAATGGCACAGGAGAAAGAAGACTCTATGGCTTGATGATTTACTTCTTTAGACACTGAAATGAAGAAAAATAGCCTGTTTGGCTTTTTGACTAGAGAACATGTACTTGAACCAAAACCCGAGAAAGGAAGATAGAATGCTTTCAAGAATTTGAAGAAACCAAAAACTCTCTTCCAAGAAAAGTACACTAAAATCTGCTACAATTTCAAAGATTTAAGAGGCTATCTATGATCAAATGCCACATTCATTTGCCACATACAACACAAACGAACTGGATTCCTTTTAAAGAACACTTGATTTCATGGAAGAGAAAAGTTAAAGCTGGGATAGGCAAATACATGCTAAACAGATCAAGAAGTGGATCTTAACTAATTTAAGAGAGCGTTTCCGGACTTCCCTGTGGTCCAGGCGTTAAGACTCTGCACACTCACTGCAAGGGGTGTGGGTTTAACCCCTGGTCCAGGAAGTTGTGCATGCCATGCAGTGTGTGGGGAAAAAAAACCACAACATTTCCTTGTGGCCTGTGGTTAGGGAAGTTTCCAAGTTTAAGAACTGCAACTTACCTGGCATTTTTTAAAGAGGGCAATTATATGGAACTTTCATGGGAATACAGACATAGCTATGGAGATGGCAAAACTGTAGAGTATTCTAAAAAAGAGGAAAGAATAGGTACACTAAATATCGAGAAACTAAAATTGAATGCATTGCTTCCCTGGGGAAACATATCAAAATGAAAACGAAAGGAAAGAGGAAAATGCATAGGCTATCTCACGAGTCCAAGTGAGAATGAACTGGATTGCTAGCAGCTACCCAAGCTGGAGGAGCATACAGAATATGTAAATGGGAAATAAGTTAATTAATTTTAAAAAGTGAAATCAAAGTTGTTTTGAAAGACAAACTGAATTTGTTGAAAATATTGGAGAAACAAGCTGAAGGAAAAAAACAAACAATGATACAGATAAAGGACATACAACAGTTTCCTGGAAGCAGACAAGAAGAGTATAGAATTAGCTTATTTTCATATTTTAGTGTTTCAAGACAAAAGAAGATCAACCCTAGAGAAGCAGGCTTCAAATTCCAGGAGCCCACACTGAAAGAGACTTTAAATGGCTTGATGAAGATTATCTTCAAAAGTTAAATGGGAGAGATGCAAAAAGGACATAATAAATAAAGTGGCAGATGTGGAAAATAAAAGCCAGGGATTTAAAACAACAATTAATAATGGGAAAGTCTTTGTTACAAAGAAAGATGTCAAAGGCCTAAACTTGAGAAGAGGAAGTAGACAGATTTGAGGATGTGGACATTTAAAAAATGTTTTTTATCCAAATCCAGGAACAGGCAGGAGAAAAACTAGGACAAAGCAGAAATGTCATGTGAAATATCTTATATAACAAACTGATGGCTTATGCCAGTAAAAGCTCTGGGAGAGAAGCAGCACCTGTCCAAAGGGAAGGTGTGAGGAGGAGGAGACACAACAACACCTGGTCCCTTAATATACCATACGAAGATTTTTGGAGCCAACTAACTAGGATTTGGGAAGAAATTTTGAGTAAAGTTATAAAATAGTGTTCATGAGGTTTCTCAGGAGAGAAAAAAGTAAAGTCTTGGTCAAGGGAATAAACTTATTTGGATATGCTTCAGGCAAGAATTATCGAGGATACTAAAACTAATGGGTGGAAAGCTGGATAAGAAACAGGATATTTACATGGTCTCAAAGTATCTCCCCATAAATGGCTTATTAATTACAAAACAGAAAATAGTAACTTAACAGTGGAGCTAGCTAACAAACATCACATGAACCAAGTGATCACCACCAGTTCACATTATAGGTAGCATCCTCATCACCAGACAGCATCATCAGTGACAGGGTAAATCAATATCATGTGTTATCTAAACATAACGCTCTGAGAAGTACACAACATCACATCCAACCCCAAAATGTAAAACCTGACTCTAATCATGAGAAAACATCAGACAAACCAAAATCAAGATGCACTTTGTATTACAATTGTTCAGAACTCTTCAACTTTTCAAGCCTATCAAGGTCATGAAAGACAAGAACTGAAAAACCATTCCAGATTAAAGAAAACCAAAGAGACAGAACAACAAAATGTAACACGTGATCCAGGACTCAGTATCCTGAATCCTAGAGCAGAAAAAAATAATGATTTTTTTTCTTATTATAAAGGTCATTACTGAGACTGTTGGCAAAATATGAATAAAGTCTGTGGCTTAGATACTCATGCTAATCTCCTGATTTTGATTATTGTATTACTGTGATGTAAGAAAATATCTTATTTTAGGGAAGTACACACTCAAGTATTTGTGGGTATGAGGCACCAGCCTGCAACCTACTCTAACAGCTCCTAGATTTGATAAAACAAATGTGCTAAAGTGTTAACATTTGGAAAGTCCAGGTGAAAGATACATAGTAATGTTTTTGCATTATATTTGCATCTCTTTTTCTCCATTTGAAATTATTTCAAAATGAACAGTTAAAACTTTTCTTGAAAGGACAGACTAACACAATTCATGAATTTTGATTGGATCATGGTTGAGGGAGAAACACAGCCATGAAAGACAATGTGAGAGAACTGGGGAAATAAAAAACACTAGATGAAATTATAGAATGATTACAATTATCCCCAGATTTGACAACGGGACCGTGCTTATGTAGAGGGATGTCCTTAGTTTTAGGAGACGAGTGACGAAGTAATTAAAGGTAAAAGTGTCATGCATGTGGCTGCTGCTGCTGCTAAGTAGCTTCAGTCGTGTCCGACTCTGTGCGACCCCATAGACAGCAGCCCACCAGGCTCCCCCGTCCCTGGGATTCTCCAGGCAAGAACACTGGAGTGGGTTGCCATTTCCTTCTCCAATGCATGAAAGTGAAAAGTGAAAGTGAAGTCGCTCAGTCGTATCCGACTCTCAGTGACCCCATGGACTGCAGCCCACCAGGCTCCTCCATCCACAGCCTATTCCAGGCAAGAGTACTGGAGTGGGGTGCCATTGATTCCATTATTGTTCACTAGATCTGACAGCAGCAGTTGGGCACTCACCCATCTGCATTGCTCTGCTCTGGGCACAGTATTTCTTTTGTTCCTTAGCCAGATACAGCATTTCTCTGTCAGTGACTGTCTTGATCCCTGGGGTGCAAAGGCTCCCATTTGATTAACATTGTTAGATGGCTCTTAAAGCAGGATTTCTGGGTTCCAATGAGTTCCAAAATTTAGTGAAAATGTCCGTTCAGTATTTCCTGTGGTTCTCCACCCCCCTTCAACCATGCTGCCCCCAGACTCAAGCCTGGGTTTGTAACAATTAATGTGTTACAAGCTCTTACAAAAATATTTGTTTTTGTGACTGCTTTGTCAGGACTGGGCATTGGATGTATTCTCCTCCTTTCCTGCCCCCTGGTCAGAAGTTTCTCAGCTGCTCTGCAAATAGATTTATTCAGACTACTCCCAAAATAACCAGATAGACATGACTTCCAGAGATGGACACAGCATGAGTTATGTCTCAAGAAGTTTTAGGTTCCTCTCCCCACACCTTAGCAGTCAATTTCTGTCAGCTCTGACCTAGCACGTATGTCCTGATATGCCCAAAGCCCTCAGGGCTGAGATCTGAGAAGTACATATAAGAAATAGACAAGAAAGAAGGATGCACTGCAGTCTAAAGACAAGTGTCAAACAGATAGAAGAAGGGAGTATTAACTTTCTATGTGTATTTATAAGATATGTAAGTTTTCAGAAATTCTCCTATTGGCAGGAAGAAGCATGGGAAAAAATTATGAATATGTATAATCATAAATATGCTTTACGATGAACTTGCAAAGGTTTGATGAGAGAAAAGCTCTGTTTATGGTTATAAATTTAATAGCGTTTTTCTGAGAAGCCATTTCTGTTGATGCACCAAATGGAACTTCTGACCAACGGAACATGAAATTTGAGGGCTCATCCTCAAATGTATATAAGTTAGCTCCTGTTCTGTTCTGAACAGGAGGCCATTGACTCATTATTTCACCAGAGGAATCATCTCCTTCACTAACTCCACTGGAGACAGTAAGTGGGGCCATATGCCTCACTTGCAACACTGTGATTAAGAAGATTATACAACTTATTCCAGCAGTTATGTCACACAATGTTCCAGAGCTGAATGAACTCATCTGCTCTTGGGAGGTCTATATTTTCTTAGAAGTACATTTTCTTTGAAATAACTTTGGGCATAACAGGCATTAGTTTTGGACTACTGTTTAGGAATTCACTAGTAGGTTAATATTTCTGCAATCACTTGAATTTTTTAGAGTTTTACTTCAACTTTCATATCATTATTTAATTTCATTCAGGATAAAATTAGTTCTTCAAAACTTCAGATAAAAACTAAGGCAAGCAAATCATTCTACTTAGTGTTGGCATTTCTCTGAAATTGAGAGAAATATAACAATCATCCATTCGTGCTTAATCCAAAGACACATTTTAAATTAGTCCCCTCTTCAAAAAGTTTAGCTTGACTGTTAATATTATTCCTGTGAATTTATTCATTCCTTGAAGAGATTACTCACAAGCAGTATAGTGGTAGGAGATAGATAATAAAAGCATAACCATGTCCATGAATTAGATCTGCTTTCCCTTACCCTAAATAAACAGCTATCTATATAATGATATAATTGCCTAAACTCAGGAGTATATATAAATCCATCTTATATCGTCTCCTCAGGTGGTTCAGTAGTAAAGAATCTGCCTGTCAAGCAGAAGACCTAGGTTTCATTGCTGGGTCAAGAAGATCCTAGAGAAGGAAGTAGCAACCCACTCCAGTACTCTTGCCTGGAAAATCCCATGGACAGAGGAGCCTGGTGGGCTGCAGTCCATGGGGTTGCTGGGAGTCGGAGACGACTGAGCAACTTCACTTTGACTTTTCACTTTCATGCATTGGAGAAGGAAATGGCAACCCACTCCAGTGTTCTTGCCTGGAGAATCCCAAGGACGAGGGAGCCTGGTGGGCTGCCGTCTATGGGGTCGCACAGAGTCGGACACGACTGAAGTGACTTAGCAGTAGCAGCAGGAGTATATATAAATCCATCTTATATCGTCTCCATAGGTGGTTCAGTAGTAAAGAATCTGCCTGTCAAGCAGAAGACCTAGGTTTGATCCCTGGGTCAAGAAGATCCTAGAGAAGGAAATGGCAACCCACACCAGTATTCTTGCCTGGGAAATCCCATGGACAGAGGATCCTGGTGGTCTATAGTCCATAGAGTATCAAAGAGCCAGACATGATTTAGTGACTAAACAGCAAACAAAACATATAGTTGCTAAACACTATACCTCATTTATAACTATCTTGGTGTTACTGAACTAGGAATATCTTTCTTCTACTTGGCTATTATTAGCAAAACTTTATATCAACAATATTAATTAAATTTCATACTAAAGAGCAAATCATTTGATCACTTAGGAATATACTTTACCTGATTGAATGCTATAAATTAGCTGTAAAAGTCATTGCCTTTAAAGCTGTGTCCTTATTAAAATGAGGAAAATACCTATATCATAATGTGCAAAGAAGGCAAGATTCACAGCAGACACTCAATGAAATGAGAGTTCTCTCTCTTGCCTTCTACTGCTATGCCTGCTGCTGCTGCTGCTGCTGCTGCTGCTACTAAGTCGCTTCAGTTGTGTCCGACTCTGTGCGACCCCAGAGATGGCAGCCTACCAGGCTCCACCGTCCCTGGCATTCTCCAGGCAAGAACACTGGAGTGGCTTGCCATTTCCTTCTCCAGTGCATGAAAGTGAAAAGTGAAAGTGAAGTCACTGAGTCGTGTCCAACTCTCAGCGACCCCATGGACTGCAGCCTACCAGGCTCCTCCATCCATGGGATTTTCCAAGCAAGAGTACCGGAGTGGGGTGCCATTGCCTTCTCCGACTGCTATGCCTAGTAGTGAACAATTCTATTCACAAAATGTATTTTAACTGATGAATGAGGCAGCCCAGGGGTAATGAGGACAGGGGGAGGGGAGTGCTGGCTGCCCCGAGGGGCCGCCGGGGCCGCCCCTGAGGGCAGTTTCGGTGGCCACAAGAGGGAAGTCTGTGAGGGGAGAGCTGCGGGGACCATGGGTATTGAGCCCTGGGTTCTCAACAGTGTAAGCTCTTAACAGTCTATCAGTGTTCCTGAGCAGATCTGAAGAATAAAACAATGACTTTTGGCCATCACACTACTGAGCTCCTCTAAGGTATACCATGACATTTCAGTGAGTTGATCTTGTGAGAAACAAGGTGTTTGTCATTTTCACATTTTATAGTCAAAGCATGTAGACTTCTCTTTAATCAATAACCTAAAAGCCCTGGCCATTATCAGAGCAGTTATGTAAAAATGAACACTTTTCAGCCCTTGACAAGACTGGCTTGAAACAGCTGATCTCTAGAAAAGCAAACAATGATATAATCCTCTATATTTTCAAAGCTCTTATCATATTCTGCTCATCCAGACAAGAAACTTGCTCCCATATCATCTTCATTCCTTGCTGAGAGCTGGTAGCATAACATAGAATCAACCCAATTATGGATACTCCCATGTCTTTCTTTCTGTGCATATCTTTCTTCTCTTCTAGTTTGTCAGTTCCTTTAGGAAATACAGCATAGTATGAGACTATTACATTCATCTTTGTATCTATCATACTGCTTTACTCATAAGAGTGCCCTCACTATAAATCCATAGAACAGTGTATATCAAATTAGAGTCCATTTATCACTGGGATCAGAAATATCAGAGGTATCTGCTTAAAATGCAGACTTTTTTATTCTACTGATTTATTTTAAATTATAATTGCTGGTCTGGGGACCTGGGGAGATTTTAACAAGCTCTGTAGATGTTTCTTACATACAGCAAAATTTGAGAACTCTCTCACAGAAGAAGGGCTTCATGATACTAATTTTCTTAGTAGTTTGATTATTACTGGTTGAAGTCTTATTACTGTAATTCTGAATCTATTTTGTATGGACTGGAGCAAATGAGCAAATATTTATGTATGTGAAAGTGAAAGTCGCTCAGTCACGTCCAACTCTTTGCGACCTCATGGCCTATGCAGTCCATGAAATTCTCCAGGTCAGAATACTGGAGTGGGTAGCCTTTGCCTTCTCCAGGGGATCTTCCCAACCCAGGGATCGAACCCAGGTTTCCCACATTGCAGGTGGATTCCTTACCAGCTAAGCCACAAGGGAAGCCTGTTTATGGATGTGCTTAAATTAAAAAAAAATGTTTTGATAGTTTTTTGAGAATCAGAGTTGTCCTTGTGGATGACTATGGATACCAGTGGGGACTGGAGGAAAATGAGGAAGAACTCTGGTGTTGCATTTGAACTCAACACTTGTTTAAAAATGAAATCTTAGGTCTGTCCTCTGAAAGGCTGTAGGAGCAATGACATCCCAGGAGTAATTAAATACCCCCAGGACCGAGACATTGGCTTGTAAACACTATTCCTGATCAAAAGAAACCAACTGTCCTTAGAGACATGGCTGATTCCAGGTCTAGAGAAGAAAAAGTACAACGTGAGGTGTGAAAATCTTTTGCCAGACAACAAGGAAGTGTTCTTTAAAGAATAATAGAATAATGATAACCAGTTCAGACAAGGATTATCACCTGATGCTAAAACCACGCTATTAAGGAACAGAAATTCACATTTTGTCCCCACAGATTACTTACTGTTTTGTTGTTTAGTCTCTCGGTCATACCCAACTCTTTGAGACCCCGTGGACTGTAGCCCGCCAGGCTCTTCTGTCCATGGGATTCTCCAGGCAAGAATACTGAAGTGGGCTGCATTTCCATCTCCAGGGCATCTTCCCAACCCAGGGATCAAACCCAAGTCTCCTGCGTGGCAGGCTGATTCTTTACCACTGATCCAACAGAGAAGCCCTACTTTTTATTTACAGAGTATCATTCCATAAATAACTCACTAAGTACAAAGGAGAAAAATGATCCTTTATAATGGAGAGATCTAACAGTCACCACCTTCACCAACCAAATGATCAGATTACGATCATCAGAGGAATAAGCTACCTTCTTGTTCTTTTGATGTGATACAGTAAGAAGTACACATGTCATTTATGTCAAAAATGTTTAACCTGGTGGTTCTCAAAGTGTGGTCCCCAGACCAGCAGCATCAGCATTAGCATCAGCATTAGACATGCAAATAGGTCCTACTGAATCAGGAACTTTGGAAGTAGGCCAAACAATCTATGTTTAATAAGGCCTCTAGATGATTCTGAAACATGTCAAAATTGGAGAACCAGTGGTTTAACCTGAATCTAATGGAAAAACTGTGAGGTAGATTCAGATAATCAAATTTTCTACTGGCCTGAAATCTTAAAAAAAGTCGAGGTTGCAAACAACAAAAAAGTAAAGTCTAGGAGGAATTGTGGGAGGAAACTTTTAGATTAAAGCTAAGGAGATGTAGCAATCTAATACAGTGAATTTTAATTGGGTCCTGAATTTAACATAATAAAAAACATCCAGTTATGACGTCTGCAACTTGTCAACTTAATTTCAAATGATCCAAGAAAAATAAAAACAGGCAAAAATAAACAAATAAAAAATAAACAGGTCTAATCTATGTAAAAAGGGAAAATAAACCTGAAACAATGCTAACAGTTGATGTATATAGATGTCATTGAGCTATTTTTTAGCTTTTTTTGCAATTTTGAACATTTTCACAATAAGATGGACAAAAATTAATGCAAAAATACATCTAGAAACCATAAGAAAAATGAGTATTCTAAAAACCAAAAACAGAAGTCGACCCACAAAACAATCAAACAAATTCATTTTTTCAAAGAGAAATAAATTATTCTGAAGCAATTAAATGCTTGGCAATTGAAGTGGCAGAGTTGAGATAACAGGGTTAGTCACTTACTGAGCTCTGACATAGGTTTCACCCCCATATTTTATAGCCACCCACATGTGGACTATATTAAAAAGTGCTGCACTTCCAATTTTTCCCTTTACTACAGAGGAAATGCAGAAAGAGTTAATAACATCATCAACCATAAGCTTTTAAGGTTCAGCGTCCTAATAAAACTGATGAATCTTGACTTGCAGCCTCAGCAGTTAAATTACTGCTATGAAAATCACTGCCAATGGCCAAGTTGCATGATTGAATAATTATACATGTTTACTGTTAACCATCAGTCAAGTCCAAGAGCTATGAGATGAAATATGAAATGCAATTAAATGTGAATGTTAGTCTGAGGGCCTACCTGCCCCAATCTCTCTCTCCTCCCTACCCCCACACTGCTTCTCTCTCTCTCGCACATGCACACACACACACACACACACGCACAAGAAATGAGTATAATATTTTCTTTAAATATTTTCCTGGAACCTTAAAAAAGCTATTGTAAAATAAAAAACAGTAAGTCCTAAATGACATCCCTGCAAGAAGGGGTCCAATCAACTGCAAACAAATCAATAAAGTGGGCACTATGTTAATAGAAGTCTTAAACCTTTAATTTTGCAATCTGCTCTTGAGAAACTGTACTATCCATAGCAAGATGCTATCTCCATATTTAAAGTATATGATTTATGGCTAACTTTCTTCTATAGCTTTTAAGAGAAAACATTTTTTAGTTGTCCCATGTGAGCTGCTAACATCTGCACTGATGAAAGAATTGAAAAGAGCCAAATTCACAAAGGATTACCATATCAGATTTTTTAAAAGAGAAGCAATACATTATAATTTGATGTACTGATAGTTTTTGAAGTACTTTCCAATGTAAACTTTAAAAGATCATAATGAATATTTAATTTCAATGCAGCACACATTGAGAGTTCAAAATTATTGGCCACTAAGAAACTAAATCCACCGATAAAATAATGTAACCACTTATTACATCCACAGGCATGATTTTGAGCTGTGATTATACGTAAATCTCATGTCTCTACAACTGATAACTGTAGGATTACTAGATATTTCTGCAACCTTAAAATTGAATAAATAGTCAATGGTGAGAGGAGTTAGTTAATGGATAGCAGTTGCAGCTGCAAAGTGAATTACCATTCTTTGAAAATCTGAATTTAATCTTGAATGGTCTCTATACTACAAGGAAAAACTATTTTGAAGCCTTTTATTATTAAGTCTCTTATCCTGTCTTCAGTTGCCAGCTGCATATCCATCAGACTTGGGGAAAAGAGCAAATTCCAATCAGTGAATAGCTTGAAATTGAGGGTTCTTGAGGGAAGGTTTTCAAGTGAAACAGGGCTCCAGAGAGAATTTTTAGCCTTGTGGTTATGACTGTGTCCTATGCAGACAGACAGATGTGTTTGAATAACTCCACCGCCTACAAACTGTGCAACCTAATGAAAACCACGTCAGTTTTTCGTGCCTTTAGTTCCCCATCTGTAAATGAGGATATTTATCTCACGACTGGGCTTCCCCAGTGGCTCGGGGGTAAAGAATATGCCTGCAATGCGGGAGGTGCAGTTGTGACCCCTGAGTCAGGAAGATCCTCTAGAGAAGGAAATGGCAACCCACTCCAGTATTTTTGTCTGGAGAATTCCATGGACACCAGGAGCCTGGCAGTCTGCAGTCCACGGAGTTGCAAAGAGTTGGACACAATGACTAAGCAACTTATTCATTAATTCACTCCGTTTCTCATTTTATTTCATTTTTTTATCCCTTGATTGTAACAGACTCCTTGTACATACTACCTGCTGTGACAGGTTGTCTTTTGTATTTATTGTCATAAGATTATACATAATATTTTCTTATGTGTGTGCTTAGTTGCTCAATTGGGTCTGACTCTTTACGACCCCAAAACCATAGCCCACCAGGCTCCTCTGTCCATGGGACTTCCCAGACAAAAGAGTCAGACATGACTGAACAACTAAACAACAACCAACCAACCACAACTGACATATATTAAGCATTCGGTAGACTGTTGTTCTTGATACTCATTATTTGATACAATCCTAATGTTATCTACTGGAAATAACACCCAGTTGTTGATGTGTCTGGTAGTGAAAGTAAAGTCTGATGCTGTAAAGGACAATATGGCACAGGAACCTGGAATGTTAGGTCCATGAATCAAGGTAAACTGGAAATGGTCAAACAGGAGAGGGAAAGAGTGAACATTGACATTTTAGCAATCAGTGAACTAAAATGTACTGGAATGGGTGAATTTAATTCAGGCGATCATTACATCTACTACTGTGGGCAAGAATTCCTTAGAAGAAATGGAGTAGCCATTATAGTCAACAAAATGCAGTAACTTGGGTGCAATCTCAAAAAATGACAGAATGATCTCTGTTTGTTTCCAAGGCAAATCATTCAATATCACAGTAATCCAAGTCTATGCCCAAACCACTAATGCCAAAGAAGCTGAAGTTGAACGGCTCTATGAAGATCCATAAGACCTTCTAGAACTAACAACCAAAGAAGATGTCCTTTTCATTATAGGGGACTGGAATGCAAAAGTAGGAAGTCAAGAGCTACCTCTAATAACAGGCAAGTTTGGCCTTGGAGTATAAATGAAGCAGGGCATAGGCTACAGTTCTGGCTCTGCCAAGAGAATGCACTGGTCGCAGCAGACACCCTTTTTCAACAACACAAAAGACGACTCTACATACAACATCACCAGATGGTCAATATCGATTGATTATATTCTTTGCAGCCAAAGATGGAGAAGCTCTATACAGTCAGCCAAAAAACGAGACTAGGAGCTGATGGTGGCTCAGATCATGAACTCCTTATTGCAAAATTCAGACTTAAATTGAAGAAAGCAGAGAAAACCACTAGGCCATTCAGGTATGACCTAAATCAAATCCCTTACCATTATATAGTGGAAGTGACAAATAGATTCAAGGGGTTTAGCTATGACAGATAGAGTGCCTGAAGATCTATGAACAGAGGTTCATAACACTGTATAGGAGGCGGTGATCAAAACCATCCCCAAGAAAAAGAAATGCAAAAAGGCAAAAATGCAAAAAGGCCTCTGAAGAGGCCTTGCAAATAGCTGAGAAAAGAAGAGAAGCTAAAGGCAAAAGAGAAACGGAAAGATATACCCATCTGAATGTGGAGTTCCAAAGAAAAGCAAGGCGAAATAAGAAAGCCTTCTTAAGTGAACAATGCAAAGAAATAGAAGAAATCAATGGAATGGGAAAGACTAGAGATCTCTTCAAGAAAATTAGAGATGCTAAGGGAATATTTCATGCAAAGATGGGCTCAATAAAGGACAGAAACTGTATGGATCTAACAGAAGCAGAAGATATTAGAACCATACAAAAAAGATCTTCATGACCCAGACAACCACAATGGTGTTATCACTCACCTAGAGTCAGACATCTTGGGGTGTGAAGTCAAATGGGCCTTAGGAAGCATCACTATGAACAAAGCAAGTGGAGGTGATGGAATTCCAGCTGAGCTATTTCAAATCCTAAAAGATGATGCTGTGAAAGTGCTGCACTCAACATGCCAGCAAATTTGGAAAAGTCAGCAGTGGCCACAGGACTGGAAAAGGTCAGTTTTCATTCCAATCTCAAAGAAAGGCAATGCCAAAGAATGTTCAAACCACCACACAATTGCATTCATTTCACATGCTAGCAAAGAAATGCTCAAAATTCTCCAAGCTAGGCTTCAAAAGTATGTGAACCAAGAACTTCCAGATGTTCAAGCTGGTTTTAGAAAAGGCAGAGGAACCAGAGATCAAATTGCTAACATCTGTGGGATCATGGAAAGAGCAAGAGAATTCCAGAAAAGTATCTACTTCTGCTTCATTGATTACGCCAAAGCCTTTAACTGTGTGCATTATAAAAAATGGTGGAATATTCTTAGAGAGATGGGAATACCAGACCACCTTACCTGCCTCCTGTGAAACCTGCAGGTCGAGAAAGTAACAGAACCAGACATGGAACAGCGGACTGGTTCTAAACAGGGAAAGGAAAGTGCGTCAAGGTTGTATTTTGTCACCATTTTTATTTAACTTCTATGCAGAGTACATCATGTGCAATGGTGAGCTGGATGAAGCGCAAGCTGGAATCAAGATTGCCAGGAGAATACGAATAACCTCAGATATGCAGATGACACACTCAGATGTCAGAAAGTGAAGAACTAAAGAGCTTCTTGATGAAAGTGAAAGAGGAGAGTGGAAAAGCTGGCTTAAAACTCAACATTCAGAAAATTAAGATCACGGTATCCAGTCCTATCACTTCATGGTGAATAGATGGGGAAACAATGGAAACAGTGACAGACTTTATTTTCTTGGGCTCCAAAATTATTGCAGATGGTGACTGCAGCCATGAAATTAAAAGATGAATGCTCCTTAGAAGAAAAGCTATGACAAACCTAGAGAGCATATTGAAAAGCAGAGACATTACTTTGCCAACAAAGATCCATCTAGTCAAAGCTATGGTTTTGCCAGTAGTCATGTATGGATATGAGATTTGGACCATAAAGAAGGCTGAATGCCAAAGAATTGATGCTTTTGAACTGTGGTGTTGGAGAAGACTCTTGAGAGTCCTTGGGCTGCAAGGAGATCAAACCAGTCAATCCTAAAGGAAATCAATCCTGAATATTCATTGGAAGGACTGATGCTGAAGCTGAAGCTCCAATACTTTGGCCACCTGATGTGTAGAGCCGACTCATTAGAAAAGACCCTTATGGTGGGAAAGATTGAAGGCAAGAGAAGAAGGGGATGACAGAGGACGAAATGGCATCACTGACTCAATGGACACGAATTTGAGCGAGCTCTGGGAGATGGTGAAGGACAGGAATGCCTGTCTTGCTGAAGTCCATGGGGTCACAAAGATTAGAATATGACTGAGCAACTGAACAACAAAAACAGTGTTCTCTACTAGTGTTTCCCCTTCAGTAGCTTGTGAATCATGAATGATAGTAGTGGTTGTGATGATAGTGGCTGTAGCAACTGTAGTGGTGGGGAGTTAAAAGACCACAGCTTGGAACTCGGTGTCTGTTGGTCAAAGCCTGTTTCCTATAATTCCCTTTACTGCTTTCCCAGTATTCTACCCCATCTAGGAATGTCTCTTTGAGACAATGTTTATATAGAAGAAAACTATGCAGAAATTTAAAGAAACATTGGCATGGATAACGTCAAATATTTCTACTCTCAGCTTAATCCCTAAATATAACTGTTGATTTACTGATTTACTATCACCCTCCTCCATCCTTTCTCAAAAGCACTGAACATTTCCCTCTGGGTTTCAGAATGCAATAGTTTTAGGATGACTGTTTTTCCTTTGGCAAGACACTTTTTTGTGTCTGCAGGGGAGGGGGGTGGCTCTTAAACCCCTTATAAGACTGCTCCAGTGGTGTTCTCCTCCTGTATGTCTGAACTAAATTCCTCTCCAGTTCTTCTTTGGCCTCCAGAAGAACAACTCCAGTACCCCAAAGTTCAATGTCAAAACACTAATGTGTGACCAGGTGGGACTCACCACTTTCTTCTCTATTTATATGATCATTATTTTCATGACCATAGTCTTTGACAAACTAACACAGACAGTTTTTGCCCATCGTCTTAAATGACAGACAGAACTGCTTTATCTGTGATATCTATGAGAAAAAAGACCACATATGCTTTGATCCTCACTCCATTCTCAACACCTGGCATAGTGGCTCGTGTGGTAGACACTAGGAAAGTATTTGCTGAATGATAGAATGAATGGCAGAAAGAAAGTAAGAGGCAAAATAAGAGAGAAAAAGGAAGCAGAAAAAAGAAAAATAGCAGTTCTAATCTCAGTTTTGAACTCAGATGAAATACATAAAAGATTGATTGCTTTTTTAAAAAATGCCATAAAATGGTTAAGTTGAATGTTTAAAAAATAGGTTGAAAAAAATGAAAAATTAGGGAACAACTCAAAAGACAATGCAAAAATGTTACTACATAGGTGAGCTGTTCTCTACCAAGAACACAACTATAAAAAAGTAAGGAGGCTTAAATATTAATAGTAACACCTATAAGGAAGGATATCCTTATAGCTATAATTATGGAATACCAAAACAGATGACAAATTGGTCACCCAATCTCTTTCTCAAATATTTTTGAAAACACAAGAGTGATATTCACCTGCCTGGAACAATCAAGGAATGTTTCTGCCAAGATGACTTATCAAGCCCCATTTCCATGCTGATAAGTTTTTCATAGACTCCTTTCTAGCTATGTCCAAATGGCCAATGTAAGTAATCCCCTAGGATATTTGCATTTGGAGTACATGTGCCTACTGAGACTTTTAATATAAATGAATATTTAGAGAATAATTTAGGATTAGAAGTCTCAATCATTTCATATTTCATTAAAGCATATCAAATTTACGTCAGACTTTTAGATGAAGAACTGTATTTTCCCCAGTAGAATACCATGGTATGTATATAAATTGAATGCACATTGGGGATAATAAGTGACTACATGGTGTAATAGAAAAATCCACATTTAAAAATTATAACAAAAACATTTGGGCAGATAATTCTAACCATCCCGATATTAACAGGCAAGAAAATAGCACAGAAAAAGAAAACCTTTAAAAATTTTCAGCTATTCAAGCTAGCAAGAAAGTACTTAACAGTGTCAGTTAAAATTTCCACTGACTTACATTACAAGCAGCTTTAGAATAAAGCTTTTGCCAAACTTCTCCTATCCCTAAAATGCTTCAGTCCATAGTGATCAAACTGTAACAATATCTCTGTCAATATACAGAATATATTGTGTCATCAGAGAAGAAAATAAATAAAAAGTAAGCAAGTTAGTAGCTATTAAGAGCTTACTATATGCCAAGTACTATATACATTAGTACCTTGCACACACTTAAAACTTTAATCTATATACACACTTAAAACTTTAATCTACATAAAAATACTGAGGCATATACAATTATTATGCCCATTTTACAGATGAAAAACTGAGGTTTTGAATGGAAACAATAGGAAACATAAGAATACAGATTAGGGTGAGGGAGAAATTTATCCATTCTAAAAATGTGGATTCTGTAGGGCATTATCACCCTCCCTATCAGGCCAGTCAGTGCTGGATTCCTAGCCTTCAGCTGTACTGAGACCCTTAGGCCCTCACTTCTCAGGAGAATCATTTCTTAGTGATACATAGGCCAGGAGTGATTGTGGTAGCTTCCTCACATTCTGAGTGACCAACATGCGGTGTGTGAAAGAAAAGACTCAAGAATAACACCATAGATTTTGGCTTTAGCAACTGGAGTTGGATGGCAGTATTATTTTCTGAAATGTGGAAAACTGTGGGAGAAATCAGAAGTTTACTTGGATGAGTTAAGTTTGAGGTGCTTATCAGACAAGCAGGTAGAATTCCCAGGTAGGCTGGGGTCTGGGGGAGAGACCCACGCTCAAGATGTACATTTGGGACTTAAAAGTCATGAAGCTGAACAAGGAGAATGGATGTAGAGGAGAAGGGACAGACACTAAGTTGAATCCTGGACGCTCCAACATGTAGAGTTATAGAGATCAGAGAAAATGAGCAGAGGGCATGACGAGAAGTAAGAAAGACACAAGGAGTGTTCTCTAGAAAGCCAAATGAAGACAGTATTTCAAGAAACAGGGAGTGAGAGCAATCAACACTCAAGAACCCCAGGTAGGTCAAGTATGATGAAGGCCAAGGACGGATATTAATAGCTGGATTTTGCAATGTGGAGATCACGGATATCCTTGATAGACTGATAGTCATGCTATAGAAAAACTTTTGCTTCGTATTTTTTCATTTGCCAGTAAATACTCTTTGAAATCATATTTTTAATGAATGTATCTCATAATATAAACACACAATGACTTATTTAATCAAATGGTTATAATGGATACTTAGATGATTTTCAATTTTTTACTTTTATAAGTAACAAAGCAAAATTATTCTTGAATATAAATCAGTCATACTATTTAAGTGAATTCAAGTGAGTACTATAGCATGCACTAAAATAGTACAAAATATAAGGGAAATTTTGTCTCTAAATAGCATTTACACTAATTATTATTCATAACATTTATATTATTTAATTATATAATAATTAATATTAAGGAGCATGCTTATAATATTTATTCTTACATTTGTAATATAATATTATAACAAAGAAGCTCAGAAAATCCTATACATAGTAATCCCTCAATAGCTCTGATGATTTTTATTAGCTCTTATTTTTTTTTTAAAGGAGGGTGAGATTTAGAGAAAAAAATGTTTGCATACTTTTATGTCAGCAACAAGTCCCCTTCTGCTATAATTCTAGCTGCAGTAAACTGTCAGTGAAAATTCTATTTGGGAGGTTTTTATTACACATAAGCAGAGTTGTCTTCATATGTGCATATAAAATGTAAACATGACAATTTATAATGAAAGTGCTCCACAGTTCACAAAACAGTTCCCATTCCATTTCTTGACCAATGCTCGGAAAGCAGCGTGGGTAACTAAAGCTCTTCATTTAGCCAGTTGTCTGAAATTCTCATTTTTTTCCTCTTCTTTATTCTTCCCCATACATGGTCAGTAAGAAACTCATCTCCAACGTCATCCATGGCTCCCAAACGTCTGTTAGATTGACTGCACACTTCTGCCTGCCATCTTCATTCTCTGCCGCTGCTCTACATAATGCATTCTGCACTCCCACTGCTCTGGACCGCTCACCGTTCTCCAGTGAGCACCTCAACTCCCACTTCCATGCCCTTTGCCCAGGCAGTCTCCTCTGCTTGAAATGCAGTTCTTCCTTGTGCTACTTGGCCGTGCAAAAGGCAAAGGCTTTGGCATTAGACAGACCCAGGTCCCAGCTTGCCTTTTTCATTTACTAGTTGTGTGGCCTTGACAGATTATTAACCTTCTCAGAAATGAATTGTCTCCCTTGCAAACAGTGATAATAATACCTACCTTGCTGGATGACAGTGAGAATTAAGTAAAGTAAGATATCAAAAGTATCTATTATGTTTTTAAACTCTACTTTTGAGTAGAGAGTAAACGCACATGACTCAAAATTCAAAATATATAAAAGAATAGATCTCCCTTTATTCCACCCACCAGATGAAGTGCCTTTGACAGAGGTTATATTTTTTTTTCCATTTTTTTCAATCCTTTTAGATATTATGCACAAGTGACGGTATATATATGCAGTCTTTGACACCTTTCTTATTTCACTTCATAATTATATCTTGGAGAGTCTTTCCTGCCTGCACATAAACATTTGTCTTTTTCTTTTTTTAAATAACTCTAGTGTTCCAAGTTAGTGGATGCACTATCATTAGATAAGCCATTCCCCTATGGATAGACTTTAAGATTACTAGCAATACTTTTTTCCCAAGTATTTTACTGTAAAGGGTTTTAAACATGAACACAAGTTTAATTTTATAGTAAAACAGTCACACGTCCACCAGCTAGATTCTATAAATAATATTTTATTATACATTGCTTTATCACATATCTATCCATGCCTCCTATGAAGTGAAAGGGAAAGTGTTAGTTGCTCAGTCGTGTCCAACTCTTTGTGACCCCATGTACTGTAGCCTGTCAGGCTCCTCTCTCCATGGGATTCTCCAGGCAAGAATACTAGAGTGGGTTGCCATTCCCTTCTCCAGGGCATTTTCCCAATTTAGGGATCAAACCATTGCAGGCTGACTCTTACCATCTGAGCCACCAGGGAAACCGGATCCCTCCTATTTTTATTAATTTCAGAATATGTTGCAGATATCATCACTGAGATTTCTCAGTTTCAACTCTCACAACCGCTTCACTCAAATTCTACTGAATTATTTGCAGCATCTAGGTGTCTGTGTCTTTCTCACCTATGGGCTCCTATATACATTGCTTCTTTGTGGAGCATTCTTCCCGTTTTTTGTTTTTTTTTTCCTGACAGATTGCTACTAGTCATTCGAAACTCACCTAAAGACTGCTTCTGCAGTAAAGGTTTTCCTTAATTCCTCAAGACAGGTTTGAATGGCCTATCCTTTCAGAGTGCCTTGTGTGCTCCCTGATCAGAACACTACCCTTCTGTAATGTAATTAAACATTTTCTTACTTTCCCCTCCAGATCTCTGGAGGAAAAGACTGTTATTTATTCATTCATTATTATATCTTCACCCTTTAGCCAAGTACCTGGCATACAAGTAGATGCTGATAAATGTTTAAGGGAAAAGGTAAGAAAATAAAAAGGGGAGGGAGCGGGGAGAATGACAGCAACACACACATAGTAACATGGGCAGAACTGTGGCCCTTCCAATTCATATAATGAAGCCCTAACTCCCAGGACCACAGAAAGTGACTTTATATGGAGAAAAGGCCTTTAAAGTGGTGATTAAGGTAAAATGAGGTCATTAGGTTGGGGCCCTAACCCCATGTGCCTGGTGTCCTTATAAAAGGAGGAAATTTGGACACACAGAGAGATATCAGAGATGCATGCAGATAGACGAAAGGCCATGTGAGGACACAGGAAGAAGGTGTCTGTCTACAAGTCAAGGAGAAAAGTTTCAGGAGAACCTACTGAGGGCTTGATCTTGGACCTGTAGTCTCCAGAACTAGGAGAAAGTAAATTCCCATGCTTTAAGTCACCCAGTTTCTGGCATTTTGCTATAGCAGCCCTCACAAGCTAATACACAGTCCGAGAAAAAATAATACAGAGGGTTAGAGCATATAGGAGAGAAGACGGCTCGGTTCGAGCCTAAGCGCAGCGCATAAGAGGCATGCAGAAGATTCAGATGTCCTGGCAAGCATGTCACAACCGAGGAAAAAAACCTGATTCTTCATTTTTCATTCAGAACAAAGAGAAGAGGGTGATTTTAAATTAAACCCTCTGTTCTCTAGATTATAATGTGAACATATAATTAAATTTGATTTTGATTGGGTAAGGCTCTCTCAGTTATAATTCTCATGGATTTAAGTCATAAACTATAATGGATTTACATGGTGTGAGAATTTAGTCTGATTATAATAAGCCACTCAAGCTTAAGGAGGCACATGCATTCACAGCAATATTACATTGTTGGGACTGCTGAGAAATCTCTATAATTTTTAGTCTGCTTATAAAGTTGGATGGAATTCTATGATTTAGTATTTCCCTCTTCTCTACTGGGTTAGTTTGTTTCAAAGAGATGTTTTCCTTAGAAGATGAAATTTGACACATTGACACACTCAGTGGCATTATGAGAAAGGAAAAATTGATCACAGGACATGTGGTTCTGTTGTGGTTCTGTTTCATCTCATGTTGTGGTCATATTTTTGTGTTAAAAACTATACGCCAGCTTTGACAAACTGTTCATTTCCCTTCATATTTTGGGTAAGTCAATATATCTAGGACAGTACATAAATCATTAAGTGAAATCAAATAATGTCTGGTTTTCATCTCAAAATATGATTAAAATGTGTGAAATTATATTCTGTCTATATCATGATAGCTATGATCAGGAGACTACATGGTTAATTTCCCTGACAGACTATAAAATCACCCAGCCAGGAATGGTGAAAGCTGTTAATCAGGAAGATAACCTTTGAAAGCCTTGCTCCTTTCATAATGGTTGCTAGTTAAATATGAACATCTGGGAAATCATTATGAATTCACGGTGCATAAATCTATTGCCCTATGTACAGTACCCCTTTTGATCACAGACTTTCCATAATAAGAAAAGAATTAGTGTGTCAAAAATTTTTTTAACCATACACATATTTGATGTACCATTTATCAATAAAATTGACACTGCTCTTGGATGTCTATAATGCTGGCTATAAAATGGGGACAATAATATTTAGCTGAGAAATATCTAAAAGGCTTAATGTTGTAGCAATGCTTTGAATTTGCTACTTTTTATGATGTTGTCTCAGAGGTTCACTTTGATACTTATCTCATGACATATGAAGTGAAGAAGGTAATGGCAACCCACTCCAGTATTCTTGCCTGGAGAATCCCAGGACAGAGGAGCCTGATGGGCTACAAGCCCATGGGGTCACAAAGAGTCAGACACAGCTGAACTGACCGAGCGCACATGAAGAACAAGGGGAAAGTGGAAGCAGTAACAGATTTTCTTGGGCTCCAAAATCACTGAGGATGGTGACTGCAGCCATGAAATTAAAAGATGCTTGCTCCTTGGAGGAAAAGCTATGACAAACCCAGAGAGCATATTAAAAAGCAAAGAAATCACTTTGCCAACAAAGTTCCACAGAGTCAAAGCTACGTTTTTTCCAGCAGTCATATACGGATGTGAGAATTGGACCATAAGGAATGCGGAGCACCGAAGAACTGATACCTTTGAATTGTGGTGTTGGAGAAGACTCTTGAAAGAGTCCCTTGGACAGCAAGGAGACCAAACCAGTCAATCCTAAAGGAAATCAACCCTGAATATTCACTGGAAGGACTGATGCTGAAGCTGAAACTCCAGTACTTTGGCCACCTGATGAGAAGAGCTGACTCACTGGAAAATGCTGGGAAAGACTGAAGGCAAAGGAGAAGAGGGAGGCAGAGGATGAGATGATTAAATAGCATCACTGACTCAATGGACATGAATCTGAGCGAAGTCTGGGAGATAGTGAAAGACAGGGAAGCCCGACATGCTGCAGTCCATGGAGTCACAGAGCTGAACACGGCTTAGCGACTGAACAACAGCAACATAATGAAGCAAATTCAGGGAAATGGCCTTTTGTTTTACACATACATAACATAGGTGTGATAAACTTATGTGGTTTCCTCAAGCCAGTCTTTATTCTTCTAATGGTTTTTACTTTCAATATCTACACCAAAGGGCACATACACTATTTGGTGAAGAGATTTTTCCTAGACTTCTTATAGATACAAATGCCAAAGGCCTATGTTACTTATGAAAAGTGAAAAGCCAAAGAGGGTCATAAAATTTTAAACTCAATAAAGATTCTCCCACCTAAAAAAACTTGATTATCGATGCCAGAAGATTTTGAGAGACAATTCTCATGCCATTTGAAAAGGAACACTGAGTTTTACACAATAGGAAACAATGAACAGATTACAGCTCTGCCTAATGGTGTTAAGGCACTAAAATTCTTCTGTTATAAATCTTAATTTGCTGAAGCATATAACTAGAACAGACCCTAATTCCAAATGAAACTTAATTGAAAGTTGTTTTTAAAAACATGGTAGGAGAGACTTCTCTTTTTAGTGTTGCCAAATAGAACTGACTCTGGACATTTCTTCATTGTCCTTTTAGTCAAGTCAGACCATAATGAGAACCAGTCCTGTTGTTTTCTAACCCAACAGCTTAAATAAAATTTAAAATCTGGATTCTTTATTAAAATACATGAAAAAGGGCTTTTTAAAAGCTTGGCATTAAGGTATACATAGTTATCCACAATAGTAAGTAACATACATATGTATAATATAACCCACAGACAAAATAATAGTATGCCTCTGTCATTTATACTTGTGGATAAGGCAATTTTATTCCTTACAATAAGCTTTATTGTATTAATTTTTTTTTTCATTTGCTCAGTCATGTTTGACTCCCTGCAACCCCATGGATTGCAGCACGGCAGGCTTCCCTGTCCTTCACTAACTCCTGGAGTTTGCTCAGATTCATGTCCATTGAGTCAGTGATGCGATCCAACCATCTCATCCTCTGTTGCCCTCCCCACTGCCCGGCACCCCCCCCCCGCCCCGCCTCCCCTGCCACCTGTCCTCCTGATAAAAAATTATTTCAGTACATCAATATGAAAAAAAATCATAGTTAAAACATAAGGCTAAAATACTATGTAAATTAGGTCAGAAAATTTTACTAGAGACCCTTGTAACATGTCATTGAAAACTGGAACTGAATAAATATTTATGTAATTGGTTTGTTACTCATCTCCTTCATTGGACTATAAACAAGGGTGCCGAAGTACTTGTTTTGAAGAATCACTGTTTACCCAGGGAGAGAGAAGAAAGGCAAGTAAGAACTAATATTTATTGTCTACCTACTACAGGTCAGCTCCTGTGCTATAGAAGCTTTATTTCTTTTAATACTAACAACAGCTTTGGACAGAAAGTATCAGAGTCTCCATTAAACAGCTGAAAAACTGAGATAAAAGAGATTAAGAGACCTTCTTCACAAGCAGAGCTAGGTCTAGGACTAGATCCCAACCCCGTACATTTTCCAAGTGGCCACAGTGTAACCTTAAGGAAAGCAAAGATAAGCCTTTTATAAAGGACTGACTTTTGTTTTTATAAAACAGAAAACCAGTACTTTCTCTAGCCACCAACCAGTGTTTCATAAGCTTGACTGCTCATCTGAATTATCTGAGGAGCATTTAAAACATATCTGGGCTCCACAGCCAGAGGCCCTGATTCAGAAGGTTTGGGGCAGGCATTTCTATTTTTAAAAATCTCTGTAAGTGAATTTGATGCTTTTTCAGGCTTAAAGTTCTGTTCTTTTCCAAGCCTACCAAACGTCCTATCCCTACCCTTTCCAAATAAACATCTTTCTGGTTGAAAGGGGAAGATTAAGAGTACATCTAACATCTACTGTACTCAAGTTCCAGGCATTGTGTAAAAGGGTTTCATATCTATTGCTTGCTGTTGTAGACTTGCTAAGTTTGCAACCCCATGGACTATAGCACACCAGGCTTCTCTGTCCGTGGGATTTTCCAGGCAAGAATACTGAAGTGGGTTGCCATTTCCTTTTCCAGGGAATCTTCCCGATTCAGCGATCAAACCCACATCTCCTGCATTGACAGGCAGATTCTTTACTGCTGAGCCCCCAGGGAAGCCCTCTCCTAATAATTACTAAAGCTTTCTTACTAGGTTAATTTTGTCTAACTTCACCTTCCCTGCAAAGGAGTTCGCTCTCCGGAAGTTCTTCCTGTAAATTGTCTTCTGGCTGATAAGTTGCACCAGTCCAACAGGCATACCAGACTGTTGGCTATAGGCCTGGCTTAGGCCCAGACTAGAGACCACCGTGATACTCACGTCAACATGAAACTGGTTCGAAAAGTATGCGGTAAGAAAAGAAGATGATTGGCGTGGCAAAGGAGCACAATACCTCTGCTCTGCCTTCTTCTACATCTCATACCCAGAACATGAGCTAGTCACATCCCTGAATAAACATCTTACTGAACACACACACAGAAAATCTTTCATCTGGAGGAAAAATTCTAAATCCACAACAGAACTATGTCCCCAGAACACTGGTCTACTGAAAACAAACCTGGGAGAGCTGTAGGAAGGGGCAGGATATCAGAAACCAAGAATCTATGTGAACACCAGTTTTTACTAACTTATCAGACAGTCCTGGAGTTTTGGCTTTTTTTCTGACTTTATTAGGACATGTACAAATTTTTTTCGGGCCAAGTCATCCTATTCCTGAGGCAGTCTTTTCTAGTTCAGATCTTAACCCGGGCTATTCTATTTCCTTGACCCAACTTCCAGTGATATTGGCTTTTAGGGAACAGAGTGGATGGAACTGAAGGTTAGGAGCAGTGACAGAAGAAGGATTATAAAGTAATTGTGTTTACTACTGTGATCTTGCCTTGTTTGCCGGTTTGTGGGTCTTAAAATTTGTGGACTTGACCTTTTAGATGATGTAGAACCACTGGTGGTTTTTGAGAAGTGTGATAAAATGAAATTGTCTGCCCGTAGTGGGTAATCTGTATTAATGAAGGGAGATGTGGAAACAGGTTATTGTTAGGATACAATGGAAGAAAAAGGTGACAGAATTTTTTAAGTAATGTTTTAAATGGAAGATGTATATATGCCAGCAATAGAAATGCAGCTATCAGAACAGCGAATAATTTCGGAGAGAATAAAATGGACTAAACTTGGGATAAAACCCATTTCAGATAATGGTGTTTGAGATAGCTACTGATACAAAACTGGAGCTTAATAGAGATGATATAAAGATAAATAGAGAGAAAAAGAGCTAAATTGTTGCACGGGGTCACATTACCAAAGAAAAGAACACAGAGAACTGAACACCAAGAACCAAATAAACCCTGGAAACACCCACAGTTACCAGAATGGAAAGTGAAAAAAGGAGATTCGGACTTTAGCCAAAAAGCGGACATTAAAGAGTGAGTCCCATTAAACAAATCAAGAAGCGGTAACTGTTGCTTTGTTTTTACCCTGGAGTAAAGGCTCAAACAAGCTCTGGCATGCTCTGTTCACTGGCTGGTACTATACCAGAACATCACCCGAATGCTGTCTTTGAAAATTCATCTTCAAATGGGGATTTTTATACTTCATTATTTAAATTTCCCCAAAATGAGTCCTATGCACTCTCACCTTGGGCTGAAACAAAATTGTATTTATCAACATGTTAAAAATGTGCACAGTAGGACAGGCAGTGCCTGAAATATAAGGGCTTAATAAACATGTTAAAGGAATAATTGAGAGACAGAATGTGCAAAACTACAATGCAGCACAAACTGGGTCTAGAAACCAGAACATGGAACAAAATTCCACATGGCCATAATACTGTAGAAGTGCCAGGTAGATGAAACGAGAATGACCGAATAGATCTTCTAAGCAAACCCACTCTGATCCAGTAAAGATTTAGCAGGGGTGTTGAATATCCATGACACAAAAACCTGTGCCCTGTGGACAATGCAGGTTAAATCTGGGCCAATGTTGCTGTGCATGCGTGCTTAGTCACTCACTCGTGTCGGACTCTTTGCAACCGCCCTTCTCCTCCGTCCACAGAAATTTCCAAACAAGCATACTGGAGTGGGGACCCATTTCCTTCTCCAGGGGATCTTCCCGATGTAGGGATCAAACCTGTGTCTCCTGCATTAGCAGGCAGATTCTTTACCACTGAGCCACCTGGGAAGTCCATAATGTTGCTATGCTATAACTTAAAACCCAAGCTTTGAATGAGTATTTTCAGCATGTTACTGCTAGGAAACAGGATACTGAGCCCTTTAGGCTCAGTACTGGGCAAGCCTTTTTAAAGGTACTGACTGGGCTCTGAATACATCTAGAGAGGATTTGGAAGGGATCCTGAGGACACTGATCAAAGAGATTAGAGGAATAAAAAATGATAAGAAAATTGACCCCAAACAGAAAGACAAATAAATGTGGTTTATTTAACCTAAGAAAGAGAAGGCTGAAAAGCAAGTAACAGCCTTCAAGTATTTTGCCAATGTGGTGAGCAGCTGTTCCATTTCCCTGTAGGCAGGACAGGAGAGAATGAACTTCCGCAGGGAAGGAAAGCAGGCTGCAACCCTGGCCTTCCCCTAAGAGCTTCCTTCCTGCAGGAACTGCGGTATACTATTTGAGAGGACCCTAACAGGCAGTGGCATTTCTCTTTCTCTGGTCTTTCTTTAGCATGAATGTGCCGTTATATATCTGAACAACTGTCCAGAGGAAGGGGAGAAAAATCTATAAACAGGCAAGTCTTTTCCTAGCTTTATAGTTCTCAAAATCATCCCATATACACAGCCATCAGGAAATGCAAGAAGAAATCTTCTTGAGATTCTTACGAGGGTGAATTCTGAACCTTAAATCATAAAAATAGTTTTTAAAGAAAAATTTCCTGCTGTTTAGCTACACGTCTGCTTGGTGTATGTCCCACTGTGCCACTCAGAAAATTACTTTGTCCGGTTATCTATATTCCTAGCCAAGGGTAAAAGGACACCCCACTTGACATTAGTCCACAAAACAAGAAGTTTGTAGACTTTTTGAAAATAAGTTACAGCTCTTCTGTAAAGAATTATTCAAATGTCAGTATAAGCCTATAAAGCAAAGTGACTACATGGTGGCCTTTTTATTACTGTCCTGTTCCAATTCTTTACTCTTTTGAAAGTAAAAGATCACTTTACATCAGGTTCCAAGCTCAGGAACATTCGGCTTCAGTCCATCCTTCGCTTTGAGTTTAGAAAATTACAAGGAACAAAAAGAAAGAAGACTCCCATCTCTTTCTTGGATTCCAGAATTTCAGATTCATGAGTCATTAGACTTTTTGGATCACAGACTTCGTTTAAAAAGAAGTCAAGGGAAGTCCTTTGTAGCTATTGTGATTCTGAAGGCAAGCATGGTTTCAGAATTACCTGCAGAATAGAAGAATTACTGTTCAAATTATAAATTCACCACTTCCTCCCTCACTATTGAGCCAGGACAATACATAAGGGGAATGGGTGCGTGGCAGGCTCATATCTCATTCAACCTGCACTTGCCTGCTAGATGGATGTCACTTGGGGGCTATGGTCACTCAGCTGTTCTTTGGAACAATGCTCTATCCTGGTTGAATAGCAGCTTCCTGAGATGTGCTAATCTTGCAATAATTTCTATTTGGCTTTGGCCCTGGTTTCTGTTTCAGCTTTTAAAATTCTATCTTCTGGTAATTTTTGGCCATGTATTATTTCTTCAAACTGATTAATTATAACATTAACAAGGTCTCTTGGCTTCTGTCCTCTTTCTTTGGTTTTAGGAAGTGTCTCTGAGGGTTTTCTGGGCCCTGTTCTGTGCCGTAAAATAGAACCTCAACTGGTCTGTTTCATATATGTGTTGTAATCTTTAAAAATTTTTATGTATTTGAGGCTCAATTTAGCAACAGAAAAACTTGCTTACTTTAATACCAAGATCAAATAGTTTAAGTAGTGTACAGTATATAGTATAATATACAACTATCGAATTGATGCCTTCGAGCTGGGGTGCTAGAGAAGACTCCTGAGAGTCCCTTGGACAGGAAGAAGATCAAACCAGTCAATCTTCAGGGAAATTAACCCTGAGTGCTCTTTGGAAGAACTGATGCTAAAGCTGAAACTCCAGTATTTTGGTCATCTGATGAGGACAGCTGACTCACTGGAAAAGCCCCTGATGCTGGAAAAGGTTGAGGGCAGAAGGAGAAGAGGGCATCAGAGGATGAGATGGCTGGAGGGCATCACCAATGAATGGACATGAACTTGGGCAAACTCCAGGAGACGGTGAGACAGAAAGGCCTGGCGTGCTGCAGTCCATGGAGTCACAAGGAGTCAGACATGACTGGGCAACAGAACAACAACAGTATAGAGTAACTATTTAATATTTGTGGAATAGATGTGTGAACAAACGACCTATGTCCTAGTCAAGCTGCTGGCAATTTTCTGTTTTATAGAGTAGACCTGCTGGGCAAAATAACTTTACTCTGTTACCTATATTCTTAGGCGATTGTTAAAGAACACCCTATTATCTATTAGCTATTGAAATTAATTGAAATTAAACAAAATTTAAAATTCAGTTCCTCAGTCACACTATGTCAAGGGCTCAAGAGCCAAACATGGCTGGTTTCAGCCACATTAGATAGTGGAGATACAGAACATTTCCATCACCACAGAAAGTACTGTTGAATAGTACTGGATTAGACCACTTTCACATTTATCAGTACAATACTGGCTGTCCACATAATCTTGTGCCAAACACTGGGTGTATCTAACTTTTCAGTCCACTTCAAGTATTAAAATCCCTTGCTCTAGTCTAAAGCAGATCATACCACAGTTTATTTTCCCAATCTGGCAACACAATAGCAGGCAACATCTAAATGACACAGGCTGCTCTGTGTGTGCATGCACGTGTGTAATGTGTTTATATGTGTGGGTGTGTATATGACAGATACGAGAACCAAATATTTAATTAAATAGTTAATCTTTTCATTCTACCTCCCAACCCGAATTCCCTGCTGATCATCGCTGATATGAAATATATTATACAGAACAGAAGCAAATCTGTGAACCTCTTCTCACAACACAAAACTTTCTCCACATTTATAAAGAGCATAAGACAGCCCTAAATAACTACATGGAGAGCACCTAAATAATAAAACAGTTCAGATGGCTGAATCCATGGCAATGCAAGCAAGGCATTCAAGGCTAACAGGAGAGTATTTTCCCTCAACAGGTTTTTAGCAGGCCTCATTTTTATTTTTAATTTTTATTTATTTATTTTAATACAGAACTATATTCACAAATAATGCTCCATGAATTTGCAGTATCTATCTATATCTATATATACTCATCTACTTAATAGTATTCAAATTGATCCTGTGGTGAAGAAAATGATCCTAAGGCTTTGAGGTCCCTAAATCTTACTAAATTAGATACTCAGGTTTGCTATTAAGATTTTACAATATTCAGCAACAAAGAAGAATAAATCAGTTCAAGTTGGTGGTAAAGAATATTACTTTTTATTTATTTGACTAGAGTTCTGCTGTTGGGTACAACTAGGCTAGTAAAAACATTATATGGCCTGGTATATTTCATGGCAAATAGAAAGGGAAAAAGTGGAAGCGGTGATAGATTTTATTTTCTTAGGCTCTAAAATCATGGTGGATGGTGACTGCAGCCATGAAATTAAAAGATATTTGCTCCTTGGAAGGAAAGCTATAACAAACCTAAAAGCATATCAAAAAGCAGAGACATCACTTTGCTGACAAAGGTCTGTATAGTCAAAGCTATGATTTTTCCAGTCATAATGTACAGACATAAGAGTTGAACCACAAAGAAGGCTGATCCCTGAAGAACTGATGACTTTCATTTGTGGTGCTGGAGAAGACTCTTGAGAGTCCCTTGGACTGCAAAGAGATTAAACCACTCAATCCTAAAGGAAATCAACTCTGAATATTCACTGGAAGGACTAGTGCTGACGCTGAAGCTCAAATCCTCCAATGCGTTTATCTTCTCTAAGTAGGTTGCTTTTCCATTTTGTTGATGGTTTCCTTCACTGTGCAGAATTTATGTAGCTTGATTAGAGTCCCATTTGTTTATTCTTGCTTTCGTTTCCCTTGTCTTTGGAATCAGATCCACAAAAACATACCTAAGACTGATGTCAGTAAGGTTACTGCTTATTTTATTTTCTAGAAATTTTATGGCTTCAGGCCTTACATCCAAATATTGAAGCCATTTTGAGTTAATTTTTGTGTATGGTTAGAGACAGTGGTTCTGTTTCATTCTTTTGCATGTGGCTGTCTAGTTTTTCCAATGAAGTTTATTGAAGAGACTATACTTTCTCCACTGTATGTTCAGTGCTCCTTTGATATAAATTAATTGTCCATATATGTGTGGGTTTATTTTTGAGCTGTCAGTTCTGTTCCACTGATGCGTGTGTCTTTTTTGGGGCCAGTACCACATTGTTTTGATCACTACAGCTTGATAGTATGGCTTGAAATTAGGGAGCATGATACCTCCAGCTTTGTTTTTCTTTCTCAAGACTGTTTTGGCTGTTTGAGATCTTTTGACATTCCATACAAATTTTAGAATTATTTGTTCTAGTTCTGTGAAATACATCATTAGAATTTTGAAGAGATGCATTGAATCTGTAGATTTGGATAGTAAAAACATTTTAACAACATTGCCTTTTCCAATACATGAACATGAAATATCTTTCCATTTATATGTGTCTTCGATTCATTTCATCAGTGTCTTTATAGTTTTCAGAGTACAAGTCTTTTACCTCCTTGCTTCAATTTATTCCTAGGTATTTTAAATGGCCTGATTTCTGTTTCTAATAATAATTAGTGTCTAGAAATGCCATAGACTTCAGCATATTGATTTGGTATTCTGCAGCATTACTGAGCTCATTTATTAGTGATAGTAATGGAGTCTGTAGGGTTTCTTTAGGGTTTCAGTGGAGTCTTTCAGGTTTTTGTACACCATATCATGTCATCTGCAAACAGTTTTACTTCTTTTACAATCTGGATGACTTTTATTTCTTTTTCTTGCCTAAACGCTATGGCTAGGACATCCAAAACTATGTTGAAAGGAAGTGGTGAAAGTGAGCGTTCTTATTTTGTTTCTGATATTAGAAGAAAAGCTTTCAGCTTTTTACTGTTGAGTATGATGTTAGCTATGGGTTTGTCATATATGGACTTTTATTATGTTGAAGTACAATACATCTGTTCCCATTTTGTTGAGAGTCTTTATCATAAGTGGATGTTGAATTTTCTCAGAGGCTCTTTCTATACCTATTGAGATGATCACACAGTTTTTATCCTTCATTTTGTTAATATATTGTGTTGACTGATTTGAAGATGCTGAACCATCCTGTACACCTGGAATAAATCTCACTTGACTGTAAGCTATGATCCTTTCAATATATCAATGGATTCAGCTTTTTAATATTTTGTAAATGCTTCCAATTTCCCTTATTTTTATTATTTTTGTTGTACACTTGTCTGATATTGATAGAGTAATTCTGGCTATATAAAATATGTTTGGAAAGTTTTCCTCCTCTTTGATTTTTTCAAAGAGTTTGAGGATAGCTATTAAATCTTTTTTGAATGTTTTGTAGAATTTGTCAGTGAAACTGTATGGTCCTGGGCTTGTGTTTGCAGAGGGATTTTTAAATTTTGTTTCAACCTCCTTGTAAGTAATTGGACTATTCTGATTTTCTAGTTCCTCAATATTCAGTCTTGGAAGATTATATGATACTAGGAATTTGTCCATTTCTTCTAAGTTGCTCAATATGGTGGCGTATAGTTATCCTCAGTAGTTTCTTAAGATCTTTTGTATTTCTGTGGTATCAGTTTTAACTTGTCATCCATTCCTGACTTTATTTGAGTCCCCTCTCTTTTTTTCTGGGTTAATCTAGTAACAGATTTGTTGATTAATTCTTGTTTAATCTTTTCAAAGAAACAATTCTTAATTTTATTGATCTTCTGTTGTTGTAGTCTCTATTTCATTTATTGTCTCTTGATCTTTATTATTTCCTTCCTTCTACTAATTTTTGGCTTTGCTCGCTCTACATTTTCAAATTTTTTCAATGTAAACTTAGATGATTCATTTGGGATTGTTCTTATTTCTTGAGGTAGGCCTCATTGCTACCAAATTCTCTCCTGGAATCATTTTTACTGCATCTTATGGCTTTTGGTATGTCATATTTCTATTTTCATTTGTCTCTAGGTGTTTTTTTCTTTCTTCAATGACTGATTGGTTTTTTAGTGGCCTGTTGTTTAATCTCCACATTTTAGTGGGGCTTTTCCCCCTTTTTTTCTTGTGATTGATTTCTAGTTTCATATCATCATGGTTGATATGATTTCAATCTTCTTAAAATATACTGATCAATTGCAGGAATAATATCCATGTAAATATTATGTGAGGGTAAAATAATACAAAAATATCATAATAGTGTTTTCCTACAGTTACTGCTCAATAAACAGCTGCTGCTCTTATTTATTACTGTAAGTATTGTTACTATACCATTCTAGGAGACAGAAGTAAAGAGAGAGGAGTAAGCATAAATTTATAAAGTGTATGCAAGACAGGAAAAAGGACACAGATGTGTATAACGGACTTTTGGACTCAGAGGGAGAGGGAGAGGGTGGGATGATTTGGGAGAATGGGAATTCTAACATGTATACTATCATGTAAGAATTGAATCGCCAGTCCATGTCTGACGTAGGGTGCAGCATGCTTGGGGCTGGTGCGTGGGGATGACCCAGAGAGATGTTGTGGGGAGGGAGGTGGGAGGGGGGGGTCATGTTTGGGAACGCATGTAAGAATTAAAGATTTTAAAATTAAAAAAAAATAAATAAATTTAAAAAACGAAAAAAAATGAAAAAAAAAAACCCTCAACATTCAGAAAACTAAAAAATAAATAAATAAATAAAGTGTATTAGTTGGTGTGCAGGGTGAGAGGAGGTAAGTGAAAAGGGCAGAAATGAAGCTAGCTTGACTGAAACCAACAGGATTAGGTAAATAAAATGTTAGGTTTCTATGATTTAGAAAAAAACTACCAACTCAGCATAGTACTTTTGGTTGATTCACACGGATCAGAAATTTTCAGTTACATAAATTTTTCATCAATAAAATTGAGAAATTAAAATATGTTGATGATCTTCTATGTATATACAAATTTCTTACCAAGTACATCTATAAGACTCTTCATAGGGACATTATTTGTAATAGCACCAACTGGAAAACTACTTCAATATTCATCAACAGTGAAATAGATAAAGTATGCTATATCTCCACAATGTAATGCTACACATTACTTAGAAAAAAATGATTTTAGCCACATGTATCAGTAACTCTCACAGATAATGGTAAGTGAATGAAGCTAAATACATGTAAGAGCATGTGCTGTTTCATTTTATTTAAAAGAAGCACATAACAGGCAAATAAAAAATCTAGAATTCAGGATAACAGCTACTGGGAAGACGGAAGAGTTAGTGACTGTAAGGGAATGCAAGTGAGGCTTCTCAGAACACTAATGTGCCCTGTTTCTTAAAGGAGTGCTGTGTTCCTTCAAGGAAGGGTGTATGTTCCCTTTATAAATTCTTCAAGATTTATACTTAACACATGTGTATTTTTCTAGACGTATATCTCAATAAAAGTTTTTTTTTCCTTAAGGCAAGAAAAAAGCTGGTGTTGATGATGACAATTTTATACCTGAACTCTTTCCAAATTTAGTCCCAGGAAACTCTGGGACAAAGGAAGAAGGCTGTACTAGTTGAGTCACTTGAGAGTTTCAGCAGTAGAAAAATGTAACTGATATTCAAGAAATGGCTGATGAAGCAGAACTGTATGAAAACAAAGAATTTATATATTAAATGAATTCAAAACAAGCATCAGATGCCTTTACTTACCCTTATGTGACTCTAACTGGAAAAAAATTTATCACTGGAGATTAACCTGTGACTCTCACAATTAATGGAAGTGTCTGGCATCCACATAGGGCAAGACTGCCTCTGAGCCCAGAAGTTTGCTGATTTTGAAATAGATTTTAAGAAAGAACTTTATTTAAAAGAGTTGACTAGAAACAGCTGCACTTTGTTCTCAGAATAAAAATCCACAAGTATTCTAAGACTTTAAAAAAATACAACAAACAATGTGGTGACCTCATTAACCCTTAGAAAAGATATTTCTGCCACGGCTATATTTGATCATCATTTCTCTCTCCTCAAAACCTCTTGTAATACCTGTCTTCAAAGATGCTTCCAGAAAAGTCTACAGGAAGCAGAACTTGAAAGAAAGAACAGAATACTCTTTCAGTCCTAGTGAAAATCATGACTAGTAAAATCTGATTTTTTTTCTCTTTTAAAAAAATAAGTTTTGAGCATATTCAGTTGCAGTTTTATCCTTAATAGGGCTTAAATATGGGTTGAGGCATTAAAAAAAAAAACAAGATAAAAAAGTTGAGAAAGATTTAGGATATAGTTTTAGACATTATCCTATCATTTCCTTGGTTTTTGACATGAAGGAATCTACTTAACATACGTGGCTGTTGACTTAGGTTACTTAGGGAAATTATAACATTGTCTTGTTAAAAATGTTTAAGAGAAAAGAGGTAACTGGCCCTTTTTAATTATTTGGAATTACTTTTCCCCAAAAGGAGGTGGTCAAATAGGGTATCTTCCATATTTATAACTTCATTTTGTTCTCTACTTCCATAAACAATATTGAGAGTATCTGTTTAATGGGGTGACACATTCTGTGCCCGCCAGAAAATGTAAGCTCTAAACCATAGTGAACGTAAATATAGTTTCAAGAGATTTAGAAATTGTTTCTTCAAAGACTAAGTGAGGTAGACAGTTGATAAATTAAAAATCAAAGGCAGGCAAAAAAATACCTCTAATGTTTAAGAGGGAGAAAAAGAAGACCTTCAGGTTAGCTGTTTTCTTATTATCAGCAAAACTGTGTGACTGTGTGAGTCTTGACTATATTTTGTGTAGGTAGAAGTTCAAATGCCTTCTTGTTGAATAACAACACTACCTTACAGTTTAAGAATTTAACAAAATTCTCTTGCAGCACTTACATTTCATACTACATATTAAAAATACTAGGAAAAATAAAAATACTAGGAATTGGGAGGATAGGACAATATCAATTAAGGTGACCAAGGAGAAATCAGAAAACCACAGTATTAACTCTAATCTGAAAACTCTTCAGAGACCATGAGTCCAAATTCATCACACTTCAAAATAAAATACAGAACCCAGAGGTTTGAAATGAGACCTTTTCCATGCAACAGAGTGGCCACACAAAAACTTTTCTTCTCTCCAGAGAGAAGTTTGGTCTCTTCTCTCCAGAACCCTCCAGTCACTACAGTATACAGCTCATACAGCAGGGGTGCTATCTGCTTTTCCATCACATTATCCCCAGCATCTAGGGCAACATCTAGAACTATAATAGTTACTCAAGTAAAATGTGTTGAATGAATTACCCTCTATAAAGAACTTTCTTTTTAACATTAACACATCTAACACTTTTTTGAATCTAATTTCCTGTTCATAACTTTGGTGCTAATGTAACATACTCAAAAATTGAAGTCATTCAAAATTAAGATTTTGAAGTAAATTTGTTTTTACCTTTAAATGCCCATTAAACTATTATAATGTATCAAATGTTCATAATCTAACTTTTCAATCATCACATTCATTTATTCTATCAATAGATTTTTTTTTAAACACGACTTATGGACAACATAATGCTATTATTTTAACAATATAAGCCACAAACTAACAAAGACGAGTTAAATTAGATACTTTCTACCAGAATAAAGTCAATATAATTTTAAATGTAAAGTTTATGGTTGTGTAAAAAGCATTCCAAGTAATTATCTGGTTTACAAAATATATATTTTTTCCTAATCTGTGAAGTCTTTCTGTGTTAATAACATGTCTTTACTAATAAAAGATGTAATTTTTAAAAAATGCTTATGGAACTATTATGCTTGGCTCTGCTATCATGACTGCTGAGAAACTACAAGATCACATATTCCTCCAAAACTCAACAACAAGCATTTCATAAGCTACTATGGAGGCTATTTGGAATAGCAACTGTCTTCAGGTTCAGGCGAAAATTTTCCAAAACAAGGCATCCACTCTCTGACTACTGGATGTGTTAACAGTGAAGTATTACATTTTGTCAACAAACATGTCAGAACTAACAGATACAGAAAGTCATGTTGTTTCGAAAGTGATATTGCTATATCAAGGTTATTACTAATGGAAATATTTTGAAAAGTACCCTTCCAGAATTGCTTTTAGAGAACACAGATCATTCTTTTGAATATCTGCAAGGATAGCAAATCTTTTCTCTTTTTTTTTTTTTCTTACATGATAGTATACATGTTAGAATGCCATTCTCCCAAATCATCCCACCCTCTCCCTCTCCCTCTGAGTCCAAAAGTCTGTTATACACATCTGTGTCTTTTTTCCTATCTTGCATACAGGGTCGTCATTGCCATCTCTCTAAATTCCATATATATGTGTTAGTATACTGTATTGGTGTTTTTCTTTCTGGCTTACTTCACTCTGTATTGAAAGTGGAAAGAATAATTTTAGAGGAGTCAAAAAGTATTCAGGCCATGGCTAGAGAATAGGTGTGTGTCTAGAAGAACATGTAGCTGCAACAGCAATTTGAAGAACTTTTCCAGGGTGGCTCCAAATTCTTAAATCCATTCTTATGCAGTTTCAAAAAATACTTTGTTCTACCATTATTTGAAAGAATTGACTAGAACTTTATTTAAAAGAATTTTCCAAAAGCTTCAAAAAATATTTGGAGAATTGTGGAATAAGTGCAAATTTCCAGAGGAACTCTCTCAAGGACAACATACATTTAAAAAATAAGTTATATATAAATAAAAACCAAGTCTCATTACTTTATGAGCATGCCATATAGAGTTTCTTCATATGTCAAATCTAGATTAAGCAACGTGTATGCTAATTTGCTGGAAAGCAGGATAATTTCCTACTTTCATTCTGAAACCAAGTTTTAGAAACTACAGATTGCTCTCAGATGATCAGGAATCACATTCTCATATATTGTGGTCACTATAGGTCTCTTCTTACTGCATCTCTTAACAAGTTTGAAATTGAAATTCTAGAATATGGTTTCAATTTAAAAATGCCACAATATAAGCCACAAACTAACAAAGATGAGTTAAATTAGATACTTTCTACCAGAAAAAAGTCAATATAATTTTCAATGTAAAGTTTATGGTTGTGCAAAAAGCATTCCAAGTAATTATCTGGTTTAAAAAATATAACTTTTTTCCTAATTTGTGAAGTTGTCACTTCTACCAGTTGTCACCTTTGCCAGGTGATAAAACTCCTGACTGTGAAAACTATATTCTCAGTATTTCGATTACATAGAGAGGGAATATCTACACTCTGTGAGCAGTTTCAGAATGTACTATAAATCAATGCACAAACTGAATTGTCTAACTGAAAGTTTTCTAAATTGCAGTTAAAAATTTAATACTTAAAAAAACCCCACAAAGCTACTTTGATAACAACTGAAAGGAACAACAAGTCTGTGTACATGTCTTAACAATCATTTGCTTCATGTTGATTTTGGCAAATTACGGCTTTTCTCAATGAAAACAGATACTTGGCCATGTTCTGAAATTAAATGCTGAAACAGGATGAAATGTATCCTTGAATTCTCACATATCCTTTTTTATTAATATGTAGCATGTCATACAAATGACCCACTGTGGGTGTTTGACACATTCAACCCCTTTGGACTTCAACAAGTAGCAACAGAATAAGAAGCATGTGAAAACCTTCTATACTGTTCCAAGAACTCGTGTTGAGAACACACTGTACTATAATGCAACATAAATCAGGAAATCAGGTTGGGAAGATTATGTTTGCAAACAGAAAACAATCATAACCTTTCAGCTTGAGAAAACAACTGACCCTAACAATGGCTCCTTCTTTAGCCTTACAATTTGTATATCTATATTCTGAGCAAATCCGGGTGTAGGTCAAGTTGACCCCTGAGAAAAGAGGAAATATCCTTGCTGATCAAACCAGTCAATCCTAAAGGAAATCAGTCCTAAATATTCATTAGAAGGACCGATGCTGAAGCTGAAACTCCAATACTTTGGCCACTTGATGCAAAGAACTGACTCATTGGAAAAGACCCTGATGCTGGGAAAGATTAAAGGCAGGAGGAGAAGGGGATGACAGAAGATGAGATGGTTGGATAGCATCACCAACTCAATGGACATGAGTTTGAGCAAGCTCTGGAAGTTGGTGATGGACAGGGAGGCCTGGTGTGCTGCAGTCCATGGGGTCACAGTCATACACAACTGGGCGACTGAACTGAACTGATCCTTGTTGTGCCACTCCAGTCAACATATGGTATTAAGAACTTCCTGCATTTGATGTTTACTTGAGGATACCTTATGGAGAAAGAAACCTCAGTGGTGGAAGTGTCTATTTAGTGAGAGTGGAGATCTGAGCCCATAAGAGGGATAGGATAATTAAATGGAACCCTTCATGCTCACTCCAAGGACATAATGAGGCATTTCTGAGGGTGGTGGTAGGGGGCTAACCTGGGGAGGGACCCTTTTGCATTTTGCTTGTGGAACAAATCATATGACTATCAAAGTCTTTTTCCACTGAGTTTCTGCTTAATTACAGTGAAAGTTGCTCAGTCATGTTAAACTCTCTGCAACCCCATGGACTATATAGTCTATGGAATTCTCCAGGCCAGAATACTGGAGTGGGTAGCCTTTCCCTTCTCCATGGGATCTTCCCAATCCAGGAATAGAACCCAGGTCTCCTTCAGTGCAGGTAGATTCTTTACCAGCTGAGCCACAAGGAAAGCCCAAGAATATACTAGAGTGCACGACCTATCCCTTCTCCAGTGGATATTCCCAACCCTGGAATCGAACCAGAGTCTCCTGCATTGCAGGTGGATTCTTCACCAACTGAGCTATCAGGGAAGCCCTGTTACAAGCTTTCATTAAAGATGGATTCCTGTGACATCAAAATTCAAAGGTACAATGAAAGGAGAGCCAGCAGATCAGATTAATGCAGGTTCCTTTTATAGTTCCCCCCCCAAAGTCCTTAAACATTAGCATCTTGGAATCGGCTCTGGAACTTAAGCTTAAAGCTATGTTTGAGCATGATTATTCTGTGTAGCAGGCACTGGAATTCTGGCGAGAATAGGAAGAAGTCCAAGGAGCCCAGCACGTGACTGGGAGTGAGAAGCATGGGTCTCCTTGTTCTACTGTGCACTCATTAGGTGAACTTGAAAAAAATACACCCCTGTTGGCTTTCGTTTCTTCATCTGTAAAAACAACACGTACGTCTTCTGGAGGGGGTGACATTCACAAATCCAGCACAAACGTTCCTCTGTCCATGTGCAGTCTTACTTGGTGTGACACCAATGACCTCACAGTGAGGCCTGGGTATGGGGCAGAAAAGGTTAAATGATTAATCTGCCAAATCCGATTGCTAGGAAGAGATGGGACAATTCCAGGCAGTATAAATCAGCTATGCATTTAGAAACTATTATCAGGAGCACTAGACAGCACTGCATGATGGTCTGCAAACCACAAGTGATGTCAAAGCTGCGAAGCTGCCGGGCTGCCAAAGGCGCAAGCACGATAATAGATGCTAAAATTACTGCTGAAAAAGCATATTTGATTACAGAGGGGCCCAAGAGCAGTAAAGCCCTTGGAAGGCTTCCCTCTGAGTTTTACAAGAAATAAGATAAGCAGCATCTCCAACTGTAATCACAAAATATAATAAAAATGCTCTGAGCTCTCATAGGACTTGCAAGGACATCTCCCTTGAGTGATATAAAACCATTCCATTTCTAATACACAATGATGAAGGCAAAGTTACCCCCACATTGAGGCAAAGTCTAGTTCATGATTCAAGCAACTCCATGATCAGTCTTTTAAAACTGTGATTTTAAAAGAGATGGACTTATCCAAATTGACCCCAACGTGTGTGTTCCCAGCTCTCTGCTCTTTCTCTTTATCCTCAAGTCTCAGTTATATAATTCTTTTGCTCAATATTTCCAGGCTAATTCCTCACAACATTTGATGAACTAATGTGGCTGCCAGCTTTCCTCCAATATCCACCATCCCTCCATCTTCTACCCTGTCCCCCATTTTCATTCCCAGCTTCCAGTATTCCCACCCTAGGTCTTGCCCAAGGTCTCTCTCTTATCACTTGTGAAGTGGAAAATCCAGACACTAATAACTGTCCAAAAGAAAGAAAAACCCTACAAGTGAAGAAATGCATTACAGTAATTTTAAAAAAAACCCTTTTAAAATTGGTTTTTAACCAGTTTCCATCTTCTTCTGAAATATCTTAAAGGTCACTTCATATTTTTTCTTTATATATTTTAAAATTCAGATGGTCCAGTAGGTCATTTAGCGGCTGCCTAGTACAATCCAAATTATATTTTTAAGAAATTGTATCTCATTTAAAAAAAACACATAGGAGATGAACAAATTTAAATGTCTCTGGAAAAGCAAATCTAAAATTCCCAAAGACATCTACTTAACAGAAATAATCAGTTAAAAAGTACTAATTACACACAAAAATGCTTTGTACATCTTATAAAATATTTGTAAATTAATCATAATAAGACGCAAGGCATGTCAACTGCGAAGATTGTGAATGGATTAAAATGACCACAGAAGGCATCTTAACAACTACAAGGTAATCTATGTAAGAACCAGTTCCTAATACAGGTCTTGGTGGCCAATTGATTATATGAAATCTGAATGACCAAAAAGGATTTAAAGTCCCTCAAATAAAATATATATTATTGAATATTTGTTTTGAGACACCATAAGAGTTTTGATTTTAATTAAAGTATGGAATATTTACAGTGTGATTATAGCAATAACATTTTATTCAAAATATCTATTTTCTGTTAAGTCTGAAAAATTTCAGGCAAAACAATCAGGGAAAAATCTGACAAGATTTGTCTAATTATTTTGCTAGCAAACAAAAAGTTTCGACTTACAAGAATCTTTTCAAGGTTCTTCTGTATTCTGACAATCCAGAAATGAGTTCAACTGAAAATGTCAAGCATGGCATATAAATAAACAACTCTGAGAAGAATGGATGTTCTGTTTTGCTTTATTTTGAAATAACAAACAGCCATGGGTGCCTAAATGACACACACCACTCCACGAGACAGGGCTTCCATTCCTTAAGTATACTGACACGAATGGGGACTTTTCAGTCCTCCTTCATGATTTAAGTGGGAAATATCACCATGGAAAAGATAGTCATACAGAAGGCAGAATTTTATTTTGAGTTTAATTTTTTTAAATAAAAATGTGAAGAAGAGCATGCTGTTTGTGATGTAAAGTGCAGAATGCAGAAATAACATTCCAGTCTTAGATCCTACACAATTCTGGAATAATCCCCACTTGTTAGGAACACTCCAGGGTGTGCTATCCTGGACAGCTCTGCTTTGGGGGTTCTCTAGCATTAGCATTTCAACTGATAACGTCCTTTGAGCATCACCATCTAACTGTAAAAGCTCCCTTCTTAGCTAGGGCTATCCTTCCCAATTCACTGCTTCTCAAGCATTTCACAACATAATCTCTATTTTCAATGTATTAAACCACTAAGAAATAGAGGAAAACAATAGAATAGGAAAGACCAGAGATCTCTTCAAGAAAATTAGAGATAACGAGGGAACATTTCATGCAAAGATGGGCACAATAAAGGACAGAAATGTTGTGGACCTAACAAAAGCAGAAGATATTAAGAAGAGGTGGCAAGAATACACAGAAGAACTATACAAAAAAGATCTTAATAACCCAGATAACCATGATGGTATGATTACTCACCTAGAGCCAGATATCCTTGAATGTGAAGTCAAGTGGGCCTTAGGAAGCATCACTACGAACAAAGTTAGTGGAGGTGCCGCAAGGAGATCAAGCCAGTTAATCTTAAAGAAAGTCAGTCCTGAATATTCATTGGAAGGACTGATGCTCAAGTTGAAGCTCCAAAGAGCCTCTTGATGAAAGTGAAAGAGAAGAGTGAAAAAGTTGGCTTAAAACTCAACACTCAGAAAACTAAGATCAGGGCATCTGGTCCTATCACTTCATGGCAAATAGATGGGGAAACAGTGGAAACAGTGGCAGTCTTTATTTTCTTGGGCTCCAAAATCACTGCAGATGGTGACTGCAGCCATGAAACACTTGTTCCTTGGAAGAAATGTTATGACCAAACTAGACAACATATTAAAAAGCAGAGACATTATTTTGCCAGCAAAGGTCCATCTAGTCAAAGCTATGGTTTTTCCAGTAGTCATGTATGGATGGAGAAGGAAATGGCAACCTACTCCAGTATTCTTGCCTAGAGAATCCCATGAACAGAGGAGCCTGGTGGGCTGCTGTCCATGGGGTCGCACAGAATCGGACGCGACTGAAGCAACTTCACATGCATGCATGCATTGGAGAAGGAAATGGCAACCCACTCTAGTATTCTTGCCTGGAGAATAACAGGGACAGAGGAGCCTGGTAGGATGCCATCAATGGGGTCACACAGAGTCGGACACGACTGAAGCAACTGAGCAGCAGCAGCAGCATGTATGGATGTGAGAGTTGGACTATAAAGAAAGCTGAGCGCCGAAGAATTGATGCTTTTGAACTGTAGTGTTGGAAAAGACTCTTGAGATTCCCTTGGACTGTGAGATCCAACCAGTCACTCCTAAAGGAAATCAGTCCTGAATATTCATTGGAATGACTGACATTGAAGCTGAAACTCCAATACTTTGGTCACCTGATGTGAAGAACTGACTCATTTGAAAAGACCCTGATGCTAGGAAAGATTGAAGGCGGAAGGAGAAGGGGATGACAGAGGATGAGATGGTTGGATGGCATCACCAACTCAACGGACATGAGCGTGAGTAAACTCCAGGAGTTGGTGATGGACAGGGAGACCTGACGTGCTGCAGTCCATGGGGTCACAGAGAATCGGACGCTACTGAGCGACTGAACTGAACTGAACTGCTGCAAAGAACTGACTCATTGGAAAAGACCCTGCCAGGCTCCTCTGTCCAAGGGTATTCTCTAGGCAATAATGCTGGAGTGGGTTACCATTTCCTTCTCCAGAGTATCTTCCTGACCCAGGAATCAAACTCTGGTGATTTGATATGTTGCAAGCAGATTCTTTACCAACTGAGCTATGAAAGAAGCCCATCTTAGTTCCTAGAAACGTCATTTTGTCAATAACATCAGTTTTTGTAAGTTCCTGCCATAATATATCTATCTAAATCTACAGCTAATTAAAGGCAATATGAGATTTGCTGTTTCAGGTGGAAAACTATCCAAAAGGATACACTTTGACTAATTAGAATTATTAAGTAAAAAATTTCTTAATGGTAGTATTAATGAATGATAAAGTTAGCTAAGATGATCATTCTGGGGTATTTCAAAAATCTGAATCACTTATTCACTTGTTCAATAAATAATTATTAAATAAAAATTTATGTGTATGGTCATGAGAAATGAAACACTGAAAATTTGGGAGTCATATTAAGAAAAAATCTATATGATAAGTATAATGCCATTGAATAATAAAAAATGGATAATATATTTAATATCTATGTATTTTAATGGTAGAAAAGTTCTGCAATTACTTCCACATTAAGAATAATAATGAGAATAAGTATATGTCTGTAGCATATTCATATTAACAGATGAAATTTCCTATTCACTTTTTACATACCTATTGTGAAGTCATTTGTAAACACAAAAGACTGTTTTGACAATGTTGTCTGGTCAGAACATTTCAAATTATTATAAAAGGAAAAAACATGCTTTGCTGATCTTTTCACCTATTTGAACCAGATATGAAAAGAATAACATTCTAAAATAAAGAGTGGTGAATTTTAAAAACTCTCAACAGTTAAAGACAGAGTTCACTGATTTACGTTGAGAGCAATTAAGCAAAATAATTAATCATTGCCTTTGTTTTTATTGCAAATAGACAGTTTTTCTTACTTTTATGTTAGAAATAAAGAATAAGTCAATGAACACCACCACTAAAGAAACTTCTGATAATTATCGTGGTTAAAATAGTTGATTATTGGCTTCATGTTAGGGATAAATAGAAATTTTATAATCTAATCCATGATTCAGAAAATTTATGCCATATGTCAATGATTAAACAAGAAATTATCCTGGCAAAGAATGTTAAAATCTTTCTTAACTAGTCATAAACTTACTATTGAGCAGGCTAAATACAATTTCAGGATAATAAGTATTAGAAAATCCAACAATATTACTTCAAAGGCAACAAGAATTTTCAAACCATAAACTGATTTCTTACCGAGAACCAAGACAATGGTTAGACAACAGATGTACCATGTAAATGACAAGAAAAGAATTATGGACGGATTATGGTGGACCAACAACAGATGTCTAATAAATACTTATTGAACTAAATTTTTTGTATGTGTCTATGTTCATTAGTGTGTTAAGAATGAAAGTTTGAAGAGAAGTGAGTGTGAACTTTTTCATTTTATAATTCTGAAGCAATGGTCCTGCAGGGGATTTATACATCTTGAGATAATCAAGATATCAAGTCCTTAGTTTAAAACTTCCTTTTCCTATTTACTTTTAAATTGTTTCCCTCTTTTTTACATTGGTTTATGAGAACACTAACAACTCAAGTACATGATCACTGAACTCAAAGAAGCAGCAGACCTTGAAAGGGCTTCCATCTGCCTGTCCTGGCATGTGCATACTGGTATGCTATCTTGAACTTTATGAATTTAACATTCCTAGCCATTTCCAAGTGAATTGCTCAAAAGTTCATTTTATCAAGTTAGGCTATCAGTACTTGACCTAGCAAAACTGGAAGGATGTAAGGATTATTTATTCCAAACTCTCAGAGAAAGCAGTCAACGGGAATTATTTATGAGAGAGAAGAGGCAAATTCCTTAAATTCCTACATTGAAATGAATATAACGTTCAATATCATTCTCAAATGAGACTGAGCTAGTTTCATTAAAAAACATCATTGTTAATGAAAATAATTACTGGGTATTTCTCTTGCTGCTGTAACCAATTACCACAAATGTCTCCAAAAGCCAAAGTATATTTATCAATACATTCCCTAATCCCAGCATCCGGAAAACATTTCTGGAATTTCTTGGCATAATCTCCATTTCAGATTTTGTGACATTGAAGAAATTTTTTCTTATTACTTTCCAACCATATTTTATTTATGACCCCAAACTAGCTGCCCCTGGCTTGGAAAACAACACTTTACTTAGTCATCAGTCAAGACTGAGTGCTGAACTTGCAGTATCAAAGAGTGATGACCTACCACCTCATAAGGTAACATGCATGTGTGAATGCATGCTAAGTTGCTTCAGTCATGTCAGACTCTTTGCAACCCAGTGGACTGTAGCCCACCAGGCTCCTCTGTCCATGGGATTCTCCATGCAAGAATACTAGAGTGGGTTGCCATGCCCTCCTCCAAGGGATCTTCCCAACCCAGGAAACAAAACTCCATATCTCTGACACCTCCTGCATTGGCAGGTGGGTTCTTTACCACTAGCGCCAGCTTGGAAGACCCATAAGGTAACATAAGAGTAGGCAAAACTGCAAGTGTGAAAGAAGAATTCCTGGCAAAAATGTTTGAGGAGGTAGCATCACTACAAGTCCTCCATTAACTAATTTAAAAGGTAAGCTAAGTAAACTTTTAAAAACTGTGTAGTTACACATCATAACTAGTTTGATTACATTTTTACATCATTATAAATATATCCCTATACATTTATGAGAACTTGATGTATTTTTAAAAGTCTACAGATATTTTGGAAGGAATGATGCTAAAGGTGAAACTCCAGTACTTTGGCCACCTCACGCAAAGAGTTGACTCATTGGAAAAGACTCTGATGCTGGGAGGGATTGGGTGCAGGAGGAGAAGGGTACGACAGAGGATGAGATGGCTGGATGGCATCACCAACTCGATGGGCATGAGTTTGAGTGAACTCCGGGAGTTGGTGATGGACAGGAAGGCCTGGCGTGCTGCGATTCACGGGGTCACAAAGAGTCGGACACGACTGAGCGACTGAACTGAACTGAACTGACACATACAAAGATCAACAGATAATAAAAGCATTCACTTAACACACACGTAGTATCTAGCATTCTGCTAGGCTTCAGAATGCAAGAATGAAGGCACACTCCTTGGCTATCAAAAAGTGCCATATTAATAGCATCAATCATGCATTAAAATATGCTTATTCAAATCATTAAAAAGGAGGGTGAACTGATACACCTGAATGTATGGCATAAGATACTGGCAGCACTGAATGATTGGATTCAGTGTATTCAACTAATAGTTTGTGTTCAGTGTGAAAAATCCCGTAGCATGCCCCCATACATACTGAGTCACAAGAACAAGGTAGAGCTTTTGTCATATAGTTGAAGCTTGATACTATTTCATCTCCTAAAACTTGGTCCCATGTATATCAAAATTTAAAAAGCCCATCATGTAAAGATATATTTGAAAAATAACTAAGGCACCTACTTAATTTTTTTCATAATACAAATAGGAGAACTAAAAAAAAATCTTGTTTAGAGGAGAAAATGGAAGGGAGTGAAAAAGCAGTGTAGAAGAGATGAATTTAAAGAGGTAGAGAAATGTCACTCTAGAGTAAGTGTTACAGTCAACTGAACAATTGATTTACAAAATCAGTGAATGTTTGGTCCTCAAAGAACCTTCATTGTTGTTCAGTCGCTAACTCGTATCTGACCTTTTGTGACCCCATGGATTGTAGCACATCATAATTCTCTGCCCTTCACTATCTCCCAGAGTTTGCTCAAACACATGTCCATCGAGTCAGTGATGCTGTCTCATCCTCTGTCCCCTCCTTCTCCTTTTGCCTTCAATCTTTCCCAGCATTAGGGTCTTTTCAATGAGTCAGCTCTTTACATCAGGTGGCCAAAGCACTGAAGCTTCGGCTTCAGCATCAGTCCTTCCAATGAATATCAGGGTTGATTTCCTTTAGGATTGATTGGTTTGCTCTCCTTGCAGTCCAAGGGACTCTCAAGAGTCTTCTCCAGCACCACAGTTTGAAAGCATCAATCCTTTGGCACTCAGCCTTCTTTATGTTCCAACTCTCACATCTGTACACGATTACTGGAAGAACCATAGCTTTGACTATATGGACCTTTGTCAGCAAAGTGATGTTTCTGCTTCTTAATAGGCTGTCTAGGTTTGTCATAGCTTTCCTGCAAGGAGAAAGCATCTTTTATTTTCATGGCTACAGTCACCTTCTGCAGTGATTTTGGAGCCCAACAAAATAAAATCTGTCAGTGCTTCCCCCTTTCCCCTCTTTGCCATGAAATGATGGGACTGGATGCCATAATCTTAGTGTTTTTAATGTTGAGTTACAAGCCAGCTTTTTCACCTTCCTCAAGAGGCTCTTCAGGTCCTTTTCACTTTTTGCCATTTGAGTGGTATCATCTGCATATCTGAGATGAGATATGCAGATATGAAGCGAGAACATGAGATGAGATATGCAGATATGAAGCGAGAACATTAAACATCATTTACCCAATCCAATCATATCATGCTTCAGGAGACTGCGGCCCAGAAAAAGAAACGGTGGTTTGTTTTCTTTGTGTAATCACAAATCGAAATCCAGTTTTTAAACTTCTCCATGGATTAAAACATTATCAGATTTAAAAACAACTAATATTGAAACTCTTGAGGAAAGTAAAAGAGGAGAGAGAAAAAAGGTGGCTTAAAACTCAACATTCAGAAAACTAAGATCAAGGCATCTGGTCCCACTTCATGGCAAATAGATGGGGAACAATGGAAACAGTGACAGACTTAATTTTCTTGGGCTCCAAAATCACTGTGGATGGTGACTGCAGCCATGAAATTAAAAGACGCTTGCTCTTTGGAAGAAAAGCTATGACCAACCTAGACAGCATATTAATAAGCAGAGACATTACTTTACGACAAAGGGCCATATAGTCAAAGTTTGATTTTTCTAGTAGTCATGTATGGATGTGAGAGGTGGACCATAAGGAAAGTTGAGTGCTGAAGAACTGATTCATCTAAACCGTGGTGTTGGAGAAGACTCTTCAGAGTCCCTTGGACGGCAAGGAGATCAAATCAGTCAATCCTAGAGGAAATCAACCCTGAATATTTATTGGAAGGACTGATGCTGAAGCTGAAGCTCCAATACTTTGGCCACTTGATGAGAAGAACTGACTCATTGGAAAAGACGCTGATGCTGGGAAAGATTGAAGGCAGGAGGGGAGAAGGGGACGGCAGAGGTTGAGATGGTTAGATGGCATCACTAACTTGATGCACATAAGTTTGAGCAGGCTCCAGGAGTTGGTGATGGACAAGGAGGCCTGGAGCGCTGCAGTCCATGGGGTCGTAAAGAGTCAGACATGACTGTGCCTGAACTGAACTAAATATTGAAACTTACTATTGTTAGAGTTGGTACTAAACTCTTGAGCTCCTTCAGAATATTAATGTATCCAAATAACAATGTCTTTAAATTCCATTCCTCCCTCATTATAATATCTATAGTCACACCCAAACCTACCCATCCAACCTCATGTCCACACCCAAACATTCTTTTTTTGGTTTTTGCTATTTTGCTGTTGGTTGTTGCTTTAGATACACAATTTTGTAAATGGAAGAAAAGCCTTACCTACAGTTCTGTTATATTTCATTTAGTGATTGTATTGTATAAGTAGAATTGCTTACTGAAATAAAAATTATTTGTTTGTAAAAGTTCAAAGAATCATTCAGCTAGCCATTAAAAATACAGCAGTGTGCTTTTCTTTAATGACAGTGCAGTGAAGGAAGAGGATAAGCAGAGAGTTGTTTTTTTCCTTTGGTACCTAATGTTTTTCCCTTCAACATAATGTAGGTACACAATAGGTGATGAGATAGCTGAAGCTAAAGAGAGTGCTAAATTGAAGAAGTCTTACTTTCTCATAGTTGTCCACAGCGTGTGACAAGGCACACTGGAGATTTTATCATTCAATTAATTCATTCATTCAAGAAACATCACTTGGGGCAATGTAAGGTGGTAGAAATAGTGTAAGACTCAAGAAACTCAAGTTTAATGGATAAAAAAGACAAACTAAACATAATCTTAAAAAATTGAATCCTGGTTTAAATACAAGCCTTTTTCTTTCCTCCCCCAAAATCTAATGTGTTCAGGAAAGCTGCAAGCTTGTTAACTAAGGTGTTTGTAAACAACAATGAGATATTTCTCTCTCACTCACCCACATTAACATTTTCTAAACGTGATTCTGACACCTATGCTCTATGGATTCACGTTCAAATAATTCACATTTCAAACAGCGATCACCCACCCACCCCCACCCCAACCCTCCAACACACACACTTGTTCTCTTACAGAATCATTTTGGATTAGATTTTAGACTGAGAAGTGATCTTAGAGTTCTAGAGTTCAATGGTCTCATTTTACAGAGGGGAAAAATGAAACCCAGATAGATGGGCATTTGCCCAAAGTAACCATTTAGAAGCTAATATTCAGAATTCTACATAGAATTCTCATTATTCTAATTCAATTTAAGAGTTTGTTCAGTTTCTCCATGGAAAATACACACCCATAAGTTCCTCTTTCTCAAATCAGGAACTCTTGCTACATTGAACCCAGAAGGCAATGGCTCAACAACTGAGCCCTAGGGGTCAGCTGTACCTCTCCCTAATTGCATCATCTCTTCATGCCTGATGTCCTCAGGTTACAAGGGACCACAAAGTACTAAATAAAGATAGAGAACTACTTTACCTAAGTAAGCACAGACTGTTGGTCCATGTTTACCACTTATGATTAAAGAAAAGTCAAAATATCAAAACAAATCTTTTAGTAAAAATCAAAGTGATAAATTTTTATCAAAATTTTAAAAATCTTTCTGAACGCCTAAGGAAGGAAAGTATTCCCCTCATTATATTCCCCCCCCCAATTCCTCCCTTATAAAGAAATCTTCCAGAAGATACAGAAAAATCAACTGATGCAGATGATAGGATCTGAGAACTACCAGGGGAACTCTGGTCTGTCCACAGACTATCAGTCATACTTATTTATAAAAATTCAGATTTTATATTTTGTTTTGTTAATGACAGCATTGGGCATCCAGACTTTGAGAGTTTGAGACTGGGTTCAAATGAAAACTTCTACTGCTTATGATCATAAGGCACATCCATTTTTTAAAAAATTAAAGTATTTAGAATTAGAAGGGATCTTAGGAAAAAATATGGTAGTAAGATAATGATTGGTTTTGGAGTCAGTATTTCATCCTTCTAGGTAGCTAATTTCATACCTTCAGAAAGTAATTTTTAGGAGACGGTGGTATAAATAGAGAGAATAGCATTGAAACATATACATTACCATAGGTAAAACAGATAGCCAGTGGGAATTTGCTGTATTGTATCATATGCAGGGAGCTCAAATCCTGTGCTGTGGAACAACCTAGAGGGGTGAGATGGGGTAGGAGGTGGGAGGGAGGTTCAAGAGGAAGGGTACACATGAGCGCCTACGGCTTATTCATGCTGATGTATGGCCGAAACCCAACACAATATTGTAAAGCAATTATCCTCCAATTGAAAATAAATACTTAAAGAAAATAAAGACATATTCAGCTTGCAAAGAAACGATTTTTTTTTGTTAAATCTCCCTGCTGCTGCTGCTAAGTTGCTTCAGTCATGTCCGACTCTGTGTGACCCCATTGACGGCAGCCCACCAGGCTCCCCCGTCCCTGGGATTCTCCAGGCAAGAACACTGGAGTGGGTTGCCATTTCCTTCTCCAAAGCATGAAAGTGAAAAGTGAAAATGAAGTTGCTCAGTCGTGTCCAACTCTTAGCGACCCCATGGACTGTAGGCCACCAGGCTCCTCCGTCCATGGGATTTTCCAGGCAAGAGTACTGGAGTGGGGTGCCATTGTCTTCTCCTAAATCTCCCTGGTCTTCTCCTATATAATAGGGATAATAATACTACATTGTTTAAGGATTATTAGCTAGACATGTAAAATATCTAGCACATAAAAAATAATAACAAATTGGAGCTATTTCTATTTACTTAAGTTTTAAATTCCCAACTGGCCATGTGCTTGAAGAATGGATAACAGCAAGGGAATGAAAGGGAAATAAACCTTAGCAATAAGTGCCAGACATGTGACAAATGCAAGTTAAGCAACAGCAGTAGCCGTTTCCTTTCACTAACCACTGATCATATGCCAGCAATTCATTAGGAGCTTTAATACATTATCTTATTTAATCTCCCCAAATGCCCTGATGAGATAGGAATTATCACCTCCATTGTATAGAAAAGGAATCAGGGAGTCAGAGAAGTCAAGTAATGTGCCCAAGGACACACAGATAAGAAGCAACAGAGCCAAAGTAGGAAAAAGGGCAGAAGAAATGGCCTGAAGTTGCCCTTAAGCTTAATTGTACATTATAAAATATATATTTCAGAAGCAAATAGAAGATAAATGCAACAGATACATACACATCTTCCCACTATGAGCACCCTAAGAACTGGGGCCAGGGTTCATTAACCTCGGTGAGCTCAGAATCTGGGGCAATTCCTGGAATACAGAGAGTGCTCATTAGATATATGTGTATGATAATTAATTGGGAAGCAATTGGCAATGGGGGCAATACGATATCACATCTGTCAAAGCAAAGTCTTTGTGATGACAGTAAATATAAAAGGCTGCATAGTGAGAACATTCATGCAGAAAGACAACAGTCACAAACTAAAAACATCTTTACGTATCTACTGTCTGATAATACTAACGTCTGTTCAGAGAGCTTTCACTTCATTATGTTATTATATAAAGAGTCCAATCACTATGAGTAGTATTATCTTAAAATGTGAAGGACAATGAGGAGGATACCCACATTCACAGATACACACATCTGTATTTTGGGGATGACCTAAAATTTACTCCATTGTATATGAGGGAAAAATATAAATAAAAGAAAACTCTCTTCGAAAGCTTAAAAAAATGAAACAAAAGCTTAATTCTTTCATTCAAATAATATCTATAATTTAAAGTCCTGACAAGATAAATTTACAGTTATGCTAGATTCATGCAACTACATGTACGCAAGTGAAACCTCAGTAATAGGAAAGCTTGCTCTTTGGGAGGGAGGGAGTAGAATGGGAGTATTACGAAAACAAAGAGAACCTCGGTCCATCAGAATTTTCAAAGAAAATAAATAACCCTTTGGCCAGACCAAAATTCCCCATAGCAACAACCTACATATAGTCACACACAATGACTAAATTATGTTTAAGCTTTTCTTAAGCAACAGAGCTCATTCTGACAATTTATCTACTAAGACTCATGCCAGAAAACTGCTTATTCATTTTCTATATTCTGTTTGGCAAACAAAACGTGACACATAACAATATAAAAGAAAAATATAATCCCGAGATGCATGTGCAGTCACTGTAGAAAAGTGTTCTAAATTGTCTTAGGCCTGTGGCATTGGCTTTCCAAACAGCATTTAAACACTGCCACATGCTGTTCATCTGTGTGTCTTGCAGCCTGTGGCACCGGCTAACCCCAACAGAAGAATGAATCGTGCACCAAATTAATGAAGCTGTTAACTCTTCAAAGGAAACTTCCCTGGTGGCTCAGATGGTAAAGAATCTGCCTGCAATGCAGGTAACCCAGGTTCGATCCCTGGGTTGGGAAGATCCCCCTGGAGAAGGGAACGGCTACTCACTCCAGTATTCTTGCCTGAAGAATTCCATGGACAGAAGAACCAGGTGGGCTACAGTCCATGGGGTTGCAAACTGTCGGACATAAGTGAGCGACTTAACACTTCCACTTCACACTTAACTCTTCAAAAGCACCAACCAGTCTTGAAAAAGGGAAGTATAAAAATCTTGAGAATTAAATAATTTTTTAAGAATTAGTAATTTCTAATAATGCCATTTTCAGCAACATGGATGGACCTGGAGAGTGTCATACTGAGTGAAGTCAAGTCAGACAGAGAGGAGAAAAGTTGTATGCCATCCCATATATGTGGAATCTAAAAGGAAATGATGCTAACAAACTTACTTACAAAACAGAAAGAGACTCACAGACTTAGAAAATGAACTTATGGTTGCCAGGATGAAAGGACAGTTAGGGGGTTTGGGACGGTCATGTACACAGTGCTATATTTAAAATGGATAAGCAACAAGGACCTACTGTATAGCACATGGAACTCTGCTCAATGTCATATGGCAGCCTGGGTGGGAGAGGCTTTGGGGGAGAATGTATATGTATGGCTGAGTGCCTTTGCTGTTCACCTGAAACTATCATAACACTGTTGATTCACAATACCCTAATACAAAATAAAAAGTCTTTAAAAAAAGGAATTAGTAGTTTCTAATTAAGATGAAGCACACAGTTATAGTCACGACACAGCAGTCTCTGTGAGCACACTCTTTTCAGTTAAACATATCTTACATTTAACATACTGAATTGACTAATGTGCTCTAAATTTTTAGTTTACAAATTTCATCACATTCTCTCTTTATCAGTGTTATACGCGATACTACATAGGAACCACATTCTCTAAAAATATTAGTTTGAGTATATCTTTTGTAGTTTACAGCAAATTACATACACTTGTTCTAAAAGCAGTATAACATCCAGATGCTTGAAAGGTACCTCAAGGCAGGAATCATGCTATATTCAGTTTTGTTCTTTCCACGGCAGACGTAAGAGGAGATACTGAGAAAATACTTATTAAATTAATAAACAGATGAATGAATAAGCATAGTTTAAAAGTTTAGGAATTTATAGAGAATGACTATCACATCCTCAAAGAAACTACCACTGACTTCTTATTTCCTCTTTATGAAAATAATATAGTTAGAAAGAGATTCAAGCTAGTTGTCATTTTTACATCTTCTTCCCATGTTCAGCAACAGTATCAACTAAAACAAAGGCACTAAAGATCTTCATTGATTTTTGTTATTTTGACCAGAAAAGTTGAACCAAGTTGTGCCATTCTTAAATTCTTACCTAAAGGCCTTAATTTTATTTTTAATTTTTTAAACTTAATTCTGTATTGAGGTATAGCCGATTAACAAACAATGTGATAATTTCAGGTGAACAGCAAAGGGACTCAGCCCTGTATAAACACGTATCCATCCTGCCTCAAGCTCTCCGCCCACCCAGGCTGCCACATAACACTGAGCAGCGTTCCCTGTGCTATCCTGTAGGTCCTTGCTGGTTATCCATTTTAAATATAGCGGTGTGTACATGTCCATTCCAATCTATCCCTTCCGCTCATCCTTCCACCTGGTAAAGGCCTTAATTTTAACAAAAATCAAGTATAAAGCATTCCAATTAACAAAATGTCAGTAGTAAAATGAAAAAATCTTAAGGGGCATGCAGCATAAACTCAGTATTCACTCACTTTAGTCATTTATTCAGTGATTCAAATACTTAAAATATCTAATGTGCTTAGAGGAGATGAAGTGCTGAAGGGAAAAATACTGGCTGGTCTCATTTCTAAACTCGTAATCCCTGGGTCTGAGTGGACCTTAGTGCTGCCCAATGACTCTACTACACTCTGGTCAATCTATTTCCCAAGGTGACTATGATCACACCTCTCTTCTCCCTTTAAACCTTCAAAACCTCCCGCCTCTCCTCAATATCAGCTGATGGTTCTGCTTCCTGTTTCATTGAGAAACAAATCAATAAGAAAATGGCTTTCACAGGCTCTCATTTCCAAAGACATCTTCCTGTCCCCACATACGCTTGTATGCTCTGCTTCCCTCCTGTTATTCTGGGAGAACTGGGGCTCCCATCTAAGGCCCCATCCCCTATCTCCTACTCAAGACCATGACTCCGGTCACTGTCCAGCTGGGTCTACAACATCAATTTTGCCCTTTCTGTTACAGTCTTTCCATCAGTAATGAACATGTCATAATACATCCCATCTTAAAATATACAAAACAATGAAAACATGATACAACCTCCTCCTCTAGCTACCAGTCCAATTCTTTGCCCCCTTTTACAGAAAAAACTCCTCTATAGGACTGTCTAAACTATGACATTCTTGTAGAAATAGCATAACCTTCAAAGAGCAAAAATTGGCTCTTATATGGCAAACAATTCTTATTCTTTTTATATATAATGTGTGTGTATGTGTATATACACACATACACATATATATACATATACATGTATATATATACAATGTATGTATATACAATGTGTAGCAAATATAAAGTATATCCATGATATTATCATTCCATTGGGGTAGGTGGGGTAGGTGGGGTAGATGGAGGACAACTAGGAAAGTTGTCCTAAAAAAGCTCCTTAGGGAGGTGGTAATGAAAACAAGATTAAGAAATACTCTACACCACTCTCTCTATGTCCTCTCTCTTCCTGTTTCTTCTAGAGCATTCTCCAATCTGTTTTTCACTCCCAATGACCTGTGGAAGCTACTACTGTCAATGTTACCTATGTCCTCCATATTGCTAAATACAAAGGCTAACTGTTACATGAAACTACAGGTAGTGTTTGCTATAGCTTATCACTTCTTCTTTCTATGGGCTTCCCTGATAGCTCAGTTGGTAAAGAATCTGCCTGCAGTACAGGAGATCCCAGTTCAATTCCTGGGTTGGGAAGATGTGCTGGAGAAGGGATAGTCTACCCACTCCAGTATTCTTGGGCTTCCCTTGTGGCTCAGCTGGTAAAGAATCCGCCTGCAATGCAGGAGACCTGGGTTTGATCCCTGGGTTGGGAAGATCCCCTGGAGAAGGGAAAGGCTACCCACTCCAGTATTCTGGCCTGGAGAACTCCATGGACTGTACAGTCCATGGGGTTGCAAAGAGTCAGACACGACTGAGCAACTTTCACTCTTCTTTCTACAAATATTTTCTCGGCACCACTAATACTTGGTTTGCTTCTTCTAAGAGATCCTATATGAGGAACAGAATTGATGCAAGAATGATTGATTATTGAACATTTGGACTGCAACCAGTCTTCAACATACCACCTGCTATAATCCAAATTACCCTCATTTCTTCCCTGTATCTTTATAGCATCAGTCTATCTGGTCAACCCAGCTCTCTTATAGTCTAAATTCCACACAACAGCAGGAAAATACTTCAAGTCTAAGTTAGATTATGTCATTCCTTCAATGGCTTTCTATCTCATATGGAGTAAAACCCAATGTCTTTACCACAACTTGCAAAGCCCTACATAATTGGGCCTCCCACTTTCCGTCTCCTCTCACCTCCTGTCGCTGCCCCTCCTTATACACTGTATGGCAGCCACAACAACCCCCGTGTGAAATTCCTCATTCTTTGGGGCTTTTCTACTTGCAGCTACTTCTGTTAGACTACCCCTCCAGATAACCTCATGGCTCATACTTTCAGCTCCTACCTTGAGGTCTCTGCTGCTCAAAAATCACTTTGTCACAGGTCTGCACATAAGTACTCCTTGTCACTTTTTATTTCCATATTGCTTCATTTTCTTTCCCAGCTCTTACTATCATCTCACATAGATATTTATTTTTCCTCCTCCTACTGGAATAGAATATTATGCCTCCTCTCACATGGAAAAGAAATTCCTTGGAGCTCTTACTTGTTGGTTCACTGCTGTATTCAGGGTGTCTAGAACAAAGCCTAGCATATAGCAGGTGTTCAATAAATATTTATATAATAAAAATTCGATATCTGAATAAAAGAGATTACAATTTCTACTTTTAAAAAAATAAAGCTGGATTTTAAGTCCTTTTCTTGGAATTTAATTTTATAATCTCACATGCCTATGGCAAATAAAATCATTAAGATATGAAAAATATTTAACAGCCTGTAGAACGGAAGGCAAACTCTAATTTGGATATGGTGATATTCTTTGTCTGTTTCATGGAAGAAATTTTGGGAGAGACCAACATTTAAACAGTTCCTTCAAACTAATAGAGAATGCAGCACTGGCAAACATAAAATGCTCTGTGCTAGCTACACAAGTACTTTCATAGATTCTAATTCTTTTCTGGAAGCACACATTCAAGTGAGAATGAGAAAAAGTCAGACTCTGGAAACAGGGTTCATCAGAATGATAAGTATGAATGTCTGATCTTCATATAGCCATGTCTCGTAGATCTGATACAACAGAGTAAGAAACTTCTTAAGTGAGATACATTGGTGGAAAATAAAAACAAATTTGAGTAAAAGTTTATCCAATGTGGAATGTTGGTATTTTTTTTTTAATCTCTCTCTTGTTCTTTTTTAATCTTAATGTTTTAAATTCCCTGCTTTAAAATTAGTAGTTGATTGTGGTGATACATTCTTATTTGTGTTTAGCACACTTTATTTGAATCTTCAGATTTTTTTCTATCAGAAAGCTAAGAATCCTAGCTCTCAAATTTCTTCTGTCTTTAAAATGTCTTTGCCAGCTCAGATGGGGAAAAGTTTAATTCTACTCAGTTGGTGACTCAGTTGGTGATAATGACGCAATTCAATAAAATATAGCTCTCCACTCTTTCATCTCACCCCATCTCTAGTTTTGACATTCTCTTTTAAAGCATTTCTGTTATTGAAGAACCCTGATTGAAAAATAGAGTTCTAAGTTTAGAAGGAAGTACAGAGTAAGACATCATTAAGAAGGGATCTTTTCTTCCTTTAGAGTAGCAAACTTGTGGTCTAGATTCATACCCCATACATTTATTCATATCCCATACATTTATTGAAAGCATGTGTACAAGAAAAAAGGAGTCCAAATATTTACATTATAGGTGCATTTACATCAAGCATGGGGAGATCACATACATAAGTGCCTGGTAAAGAGGGCAAGCGGTATATCATCCCAGTTGTTATTAGAACCTAGAGAAAATCTGGATTTCAGATTTGCTACCCAACAGCTATATGACCTTAGACAAATTAATTTAATTTTTCTGAGTCTCATTTTTCCCTTCTATAAAATGGGAATAAAATACTTCTCATAGGTAATTATAAAGAGTAAAACATATAATATAGCCAAAAATTCTTAATAATAAATAAAATCACAAAGTGCTGTTTGATGTTGGTTCTCATCATCATCTAGTTAATCCTCTGATCTTTTTTTTTTAATCACAAATAATTTGTTCCCTAGAGGGATATTTGTGCTAAACACAAATAAAAACACAACCAACTACTAATTTTAAAGCAGGGAATCTAAAGCATTAAGATTAAAAAAGAGCAAGAGCAACATTCTACATTGGATATTAACTTCCTCTGTCCTCCCAGGATATGGAGTGGTAATAAGCACAAGTAATATCAGAGTCTGGAGAAGGAAATGGCAATCCACTCCAGTATTCTTGCCTGGAAAATCCCACGGTCAGAGGAGCCTGGGAGACTACAGTCCATGGGGTCGCAAGAGTCAGATACAACTTAGTGACTGAACAGCAACAACAATTAGAGTCAGATCACTTGAAACTCCAAGATGGGTAAAAGTCTCTGCCACTCCACTGACTCCTGAGTTTTGGAAGGGTGACAGAGAGGGAGAAATTAACTTCGGCTGCTATCAGGCATTTAGAGAGAAAATGGAAGATTAAGTGAAATCAATTCTCATTATTTACTATTTTATAAATAATAATAAAGACAACTAGATGAGACAGATATAAAAGGTGAAGATCAAGATATAATAAATAAAAGGAATTCAATAGTAATAATTGGTTTTTTTTTCCCCCTAAAACTGAGGTATCAGTTCATAAGCTTGCAGGAAATGCCTAACAGAACAGCTAATATCTAAAGAACTTCGGAAACTGAGTTATTTCCCCTCCTATGGAGATGATCTGCTGGAGAAAGCAGTGAAGCATATTATTTGATGAATAAAGGACTTTTATTTCCTGTGCTTCTAATCAAAATCTTTTCAGCAAAATATCAAGGAAAAATGAAGAATTTAAACTTTTAGCAAAAAGAATTGGTTTTCATTTTTCCAACAAGGATGATGGGAAATTCTAGAAGTTCCAGGAAGGAGGCTGAAGGTGTTCATTATGAGTTGTATTGTATCATTACATTTCATTATACATAATAAGTTCTGAGATTATGCATTTTTGTAGTACTAAGCGTCTATTTACGGAGAAGGCAATGGCAACCCACTCCAGTACTCTTGCCTGGAAAATCCCATGGACGGAGGAGCCTGGTAGGCTGCAGTCCACGGGGTCGCTAAGAGTCGGACAAGAGTGAGTGACTTCACTTTCACTTTTCACTGTCATGCACTGGAGAAGGAAATGGCAACCCACTCCAGTGTTCTTGGCTGGAGAATCCCAGGGACGGGGGAACATGGTGGGCTGTCGTCTCTGGGGTCAAACAGGGTCAGACACGACTGAAGTGACTTAGCAGCTTAGCAACAAGCATCTATTTAAGAACTCTTACCAAAGTTCTAAACATCTGTTTAAGGAGAGAGTGCATATGTTAAGATTAGAAGCCTTTGAACAATGTTCCCAAGTCTTCAACTGTTTTATTCCTCTTAATCCAATTAGATAAAGCTGTTTCCCATCTCAATGTATCTAGGCAGGTTTTAAAAGGTGTGTGGGTGCTTTGCTACCCCATGGGGTGTAGTCCACCAGGCTTCTCTGCACATGGAATTTTCCAGGCAAGAAGGCTGGAGTGGGTTGCCATTTCCTACACCATGGAATCATCCTGACCTAGGGATCAACACACATCTCTTGCATCTCCTGCATTGGCAGGCAGATTCTTTACCACTAGCGCCACCTGGGAAGCCTCTTTTTTTTTTCTTTACTGCTTTGAGTCTCTTTATTTTATTATTTTTAATATAATTTTATTTATTCTAATTGGAGGCTAATTACTTTACAATATTGTATTGGTTTTGCCATACATCAACATGAATCTGCCATGGGTGTACACGTGTTCCCCATCCTGAATCCCCCTTCCACCTCCGTCTACACACCATCCCTCCGGGTCATCCCAGTGCATCAGCCCCGAGCATCCTGTATCATACATCGAACCTGGTCTGGTGATTCGTTTCACATATGATATTATACATGTTTAAATGCCATTTTCCCAAATCATTCCACCCTCGCCCTCTCCCACAGAATCCAAAAGACTGTTCTATAAATCTGTGTCTTGCTGTCTCGCATACAGGGTTATCATTACCATCTTTCTAAATTCCATATATATGCATTAGTATATTGTATTGGTGTTTTTCTTTCTGTCTTATTTCACTCTGTATAATAGGCTCCAATTTCATCCACCTCATTAGAACTGATTCAAATGTATTCTTTTTAATGGCTGAGTAATACTCCATAGTGTATATGTACCACAGCTTTCTTATCCATTCATCTGCTGATGGACATCTAGGTTGTGGGAAGCCTCTTTAAAAGGTAGATTTTATATTTTTTGATGAACTAAGACCTCTGTTGTTTGTTCATCAGATGTTCATATACAAGACTCACTGCATTCTACCCTAAATCCCCATTTCCAGCTTTATCTCCCCAAAGTTCCCCACTGCAAAGCCCTTGCTCACACTAAGCCAATCTATTTTTCAGGTCCTAACATATAAAACAAGTGCTTATACTTTCAACGTTTTGCTAAGACCAGTTTTCTCTTCAAAGCATTCTCCTCCTGTCCTTCTGCCTGTGCTTTGCGATGCACTTCAGACTGTGTCACTCTCCTGCTCAGTAAATAGAGACTGAGGGCCTACACGCGTGAGGCACTCACAGGGAGCAGGTGAGTCAGAGCCAGTTCCCATCCTTATGACTTTATATTCCCACAATCTACCAGGAAAGACACACATTGCACAAGGGACCAAGCATTAATTAACTACAACTGTGATAGTGTTCAAATATGAGGCACATGAGGATAACAAGTAACGGGAGAAATAGCCTGGTCTTCGGGGTTGCTGCTGCTGCTGCTAAGTCACTTCAGTCGTGTCCGACTCTGTGCGACTCCATAGATGTCAGCCCACCAAGCTCCCCCAGCCCTGGGATTCTCCAGGCAAGAACACTGGAGTGAGTTGCCATTTCCTTCTCTAATTCTTCAGGGTTAGGAAGACATTATTGTAGAAGCAGTTTTGAACTGAATTTGAAGGATGAGAAGGGGGCTAAAGTGGGACAAAAGGAGGTCAACAAGTAAGCTTTTTTGATGCGTTCATGGTTATTACTGGGGCTTCCCAGGCGGTGCTACGTTAAAGAACCCACCTGCCAATGCAGGAGACATAAGAAATGTGCATTTGATCCGTAGGTTGGGAAGTTCCCCTGCAGGAGGACACAGCAACCCACTCCGGTATTCTTGCCTGGAGAATCCCATGGACAGAGGAGCCCGGTGGGCTACAGTTCACAGGATCACAGAGTCAGACAGGACTAAGGTGGCTTAGCACACACATACACGTGAACGTGAAAGTGTTAGTCACTCAGTTGTGTCCGACTCTTTGCAGTCCCACAGACAGTAGCCTGCTAGGCTCCTCCATCCGTGGAATTCTCTAGTCAAGAATACTGGAGTGGGTTGCCATTCCCTTCTCCAGGGCATCTCCCTGACCCAGGGATCAAACCTGGGTCTCCCACATAGCAGGTAGATTCTTTACCATCTGAGCCATTGGAGAAGCCCATATGCATAGTTATCATTAAATTGGGGTGTATTAAAAAAAATAAGGGCTTCCCAGGTGGCTCAGTGGTAAAGAATCCACCTACCAATGCGGGAGACATGGGTTTGATCCCCAGGTCGGGAACACCCCTTGGAGAAGGAAATGGCTACCCACTCTAGTATTCTTGCCTGAAAAATACCATGGACAGACAGCCTAGCAGGCTACAGCCCATGGGGTCACAAAGAGTCGGACACAACTTACTGACTAAACAACAACAATAAAAACACAGTTAAGGAATCTCTTGCCTTTCAGACATTAAAACTGCAATAGTATTTTTGCCCCTTTACCCTGGCTCTCTATAGAACTGGGGATAAAAAGCAATTACAAAAGCCCCTGGAGATGGACCTGGCCAACTGCTCTCAGAGGGGTCTGAGAAATTATCCATAAGAACAGGCCTTACTGCTTCGAGCCCCACTGCCCAGCCAGTACAGGAAGAAGACTCAAGGGGATATGTAAGCTCAGCTTGATGAAGAATGTCACATTCCTGGAGAGAAGTTTTTCCCCAGATCCTGCAGGGAGGGGATAATTCCCCTTCCAAGAGGCCCCAAAAGAATAATTCAGAAACAAACTCTGGGTAGGAAACTCCCCAAAGGGGTAGCCAGGACCTTGTTTTCTAACTAGATACTTCCTGAACTGAAGAACTTGCAGGGGCTAGGGCAAAACTTTGCTGACGCGACTGCCTGGGAGAGACATTGCTGTTTCTGGGTTAGAGAAGGGGGCTGTTAACAGCCCCAGAAATGTTCAGCGTGAAGCTGACATCTGCCCACTGGACCAAGAAAACATATCACACACTGTCTATGTGGACCCATCACCAACCATCAGACAACAGGAATGAAGTACAGGGAAACCTAGACCATCTTCTTACCACCACCAAGCTGCCAGTCAGTCAGGGGAGCAATCGATGCTTCCCGGAGAATACAGAGTCTAAAGGGAGGAAGGCATAGATATTAAAAAAGAAACTGAAAGGGTATGTGTATTGATATAAAATAGACCCCACAAGCCCCTGGTACCACAGACAGGCCTTCTTGGCACTAGGGATAGAAAGAATGATTCTGAATCGAGACTGAAGTTCAAAAATAAGCACAGTTGAGTCTTAAAAACCAAATGTTTAACAGACAAAAGTGACTAGAAAGTTGGAGCACAAGACCAAGATGTCATTAAGGCACTCAACCTCTAGAAAGACATGGAGTTCAAGTAGGAAAATGTGAGGGCAGTTCCAGGAAAAAATAAAACTTCCCCATTTTTGTACCCAGATAGTTCGGACTCCTTAAAAATGAGTTACCACCACAAAGTGACTATAAAGAAAATAGTGATGGTACTGGCAAAGGAATAAACAAGTGGAATAGAATAGCTATCCAGAAGCAGATGCAAGCATGTATGGAACTGAACATGTGATAAATGTGGAATTTTGATTTAGTGAGAGTAAAAAACCCATACTAAATAAATGGTGCTGTGGGGGGAAATGCCCACAAAACTAGATTTGTTTCTCATGTCTTATAAAACACGTTACCGACAAAGATTAAAATGTAAGGCATAAGAATTGAAATTATTAAAATATAATTTATAACTTTTAATAGTGAGAAAAATAGTCCTTAGCAAGTCAGAAAATGGAACATCTATGAAAGAAAAGACAGACATACTTAACTAAATAAAAATCTTAACAAATTATTCGGAAAAATGACAAACAAAAGCAAAATGTAAATAATAATCTAGAAAATATTTGTAATATCTCTTCCCTATGATATACTTTAATGTCTCTATATGAAATGCTCCTAAAAGAATAGCCCACTAGAAAAGAAAGCATAAGAGATGACGAGGACATTTACAAAAGAGGAAATCTAAGTGACCAATAAACTTAGGCTGTGAGGCTCAATCTTATTTTAAGTCAAGGGAAATACAAAATAAGGCAAGAATAAAGTTCCTGTTTTCATTTATCATTTTGGCAGAAATCTTAAAAGATTAATAAAAAATGTAAAATATTCAGTGCTAATGAGTGTACAGGCATTCTCAAACACTTAGAATGAGAACCACTACAAAATTTTGGGAAAGTAATATAGCAATATGTATTAAAACATACAGATGTCAAAATTCCAATGTTGATCCTTTATCACCCAGTTTAGAAATAAATGGGAATAAAAAGGAAAAAACTGGAAACCAGGTGAATGCTATCAATGAGCAATAAGAGGCGACAATCAAAATTCTAGTACTCCCAAACTACAGAAAATCATGCAACTGTTAAACAGAAATAAATCAGATGTATTTATTTAAAAGGAATGTTAATTTAAAATGCAGATTTCAAGACAATATATTTAGAAGATACCCATATACCTGGAGCAAGGTGTAGAAGGGCACTCACTAAACTGTTAACGTTAATTATACCTCCAGGGAGTAGATAAGGAAGACAGAACAGGAAATGAATTATTAGTTCAACTTTGGGTTGTTTCATTTTTATAAGATTACTAATCAGCCTTGTCATTTAAAGTGATGAAAAATTATTTGGGGGAGAGGAGAAGCAGGACTACTTAATTTTTTTAACTTACCCAACAAAATGTAATATAGCAAACATTCAAACAATATTTGTGGAATGAAGTGCAGGGGAATAGGAGGGAGAAGAAATATGTTTACATTTAAGTGTGTTTGGAAGAGGTAAGAAGGTAACCAATAATGGAATGACAAAGCACTATAGATCGTATAAACGAACGATGTGAGGAAAGGAATAAGAATACTTGATAGAGTTGGCTAATAATAAAAAGGGAAAAAGTGGGAAAAAAAGTAAAATAAAAAATAGACATCAATGTTAAGGATAAATACAATTTAATTGTTATTTCAGTAACTGTAAAAGGGTTGAATTCTCTTATCAAAAGAAATAGACTTTTCATGTTAGATTAGAAACTCTCAGCTAGATGGGTTAATATCTATGTGGCTGGAATTATGACTGGTTTTATTTTCTTTTTACTTTCAAAACTTTCATCAATAAAATATATCAATTTTAAAATAAAATTCAAATTTAAGAAGTACATAATATCAAAAAAAGAAATGTTCTGAACAATTTTATGTACCTTAAATATAAGCACGAAGGTGCAAATTGGTGGTAGAATATCTGAAATCAGAGACTGGAAAGGAACAGGGTGAGGGGACAGCCTGAGGAGCTCTGCTTTGCTTGCTAGAGCACAAGTGTGAGAGGAGAGGGGCGGTGGTACGTAGGCAACTACTGAGAAGGTGGTTATTTACCAGCACAGCTTTAGAAAGTAAAAAATCTAACACCAGGATTTTTAATAGTTCATTAAAAACCTACCATCTGTGAATTTACTGAAACTTTTGAATGATTACACTTGAGATGAACAAGTGTTCTGACTTTTAAAATGTAAGCCAAGTAAGCATTTTTTATACTGTATGGTATGTACGTGTGTGCCCAGTCACTTTGGTCATGCTTAACTCTTTGCAATCCCACGGACTGTAGCCTTCCAGGCTCCTCTGTCCATGGGATTCTCCAGGCAAGAATACTGGAGTGGGCTGCCATTTCGTTCTCCAGGGGATCTTCCCAACCCAGGGATCAACTCTAGACTCTTACATCTGCATTGGCGAGTGGGTTCTTTACCACTAGCGCCACCTGGGAAACATTTTTTAGATGTAGTCAAATAAATAATATTTTATTGTATTGAAACCTTCTGTACACTGAAGTAGAGTGGCATCTCCTTAGTGTAAAACTATGTACTTTAAGGCTTAAAGGTCTCTGCTCTTCCTTTAGTGGCTATATTCTAGAATTTTAATAACAGTTTCAGGTTCTCCTAATTTATAATTGAATATATATGTACATGTATACATGCATCTTCATCACTACTGTAAATCTCCACTGTACAAGTGTGGAGTATTATATTTCTAGATAAAGAAATTTTCATTTCTCTTGGATTATATTCATATACGCATGTGATCCTTTGGTTATTATAGTTTGCCTTCTTGAGACCTGTAGCTTTACCACATTTTTGCTATAATACAGCAACTAGAAATTAAAGAACTCTCCAAAATATGTTATTTAGAAAAAATGAACTCCCTTTTCTCCACCTTCCAATCTAGGAAAGTGACGCTCAATATTGTGTTTCTAAAGGTTGGGATAGCCACACACATACACACAGCCAAAAGTAAAGTGTCTTTCTTTTGCAGAGTCTTAAATTGGATTAAGTTGGCAGATTCCTGAAAATGGGAGGGGGGGGGGTGGATGCTTAAGGGACAGGGGTTTGGGGGGATTCCTGTCCAGGTGGAGACCTAACTCTTACTGTGTGCCCGGCCCAGCTGGGATCTTCCTGCACAATGCCTATGAAGTGTATCTCTCAGCATGTAGAACAATGGAAAGCTCAGTGTCAGCGCAGTGTTATCCCTTGAAAGGCATCCTTGAGTTCACACAAGGCATCGCATCTAACGCATGTCAGAGGACCAGGGCTGGCCCAGTCCCACGCAGCAGAGATGACTGGGCAGTAACAATGACAGCCTTATGGACTTAGGTCCCATGCCTCCTCTGTTTTCTGGCATTACAGAAGCCTGGGGTTCCGGTGGGATCCCCAAGGGAAGGGAAGCAGCTCTAATGCCGACTGAGGTTGGGTTTGCTATCAGGTGGATAGAAAGATGGTCTAAGCAGATAATTTGCATATTTAGAGGAATGAAGGATCCTTTGCTCCCTAGTGTTGCAAATTCTAACTCAAGATGATCACAGGATATTCTGGATACAAATACATCATTGTTTTGCAGAAGGGCAAATTAATGTTTCTCATTGTGTTTCCAATATGCTTTTTTATTGATATCAAAAATCCTTACTAGGAGATTTCTGGCTGCTTTTTTGTAGCACACATTTGAGTGATAATAATGAATCTGACTTGTCTACAGAGATGATTTGTACCACCATCATTTGCTTATTCATAACCAAGAGCTCAGATCACACCACCTTATAAAAATGCTTTCCTGTTGGTGTCCCTTAAAACAGAACTTGACACTTGTCAGAGGTAAAGCTCATCTGTTATTTTTGTTCTCACACACAGCCTAAAGAGAACACCTGGCCAGTGGGCTTTGCATCTTCTAAATTTACGAGAGTTAGCATTTAGAAAAAAATGTCAGGAACATGCGGACACTTAAGAAATATTCCCATCATGGTGCTTCCTCAGAGGTAGGGGTGATTCTGTGAACAGTGTACATGGAGGTCACATGGGTGGGTGCAGAAGTTATGACAAGGTGTTTATTCATTGACTGTGGTACAGGTTTGGGGTGTGAGGTAAAGAGATGTAGCAGACGAGTGAGATTGTACCTCCCTCTGAGAAAGGTGGCTTTCATAAAAATGTAGCTGCTGACTTGTGAAAAAGCTCAATAATGACTTATTCCTCTTACAAAAGTGATCAACTCATTAATCAAAAGTTAATTAAAGTAGAGTTTTCAAGGCAATTGTCATGTTCTTTCACAATAGTGAATATGTCTGTGATGTGTTCTATTTGTAAAACCTTGAAAGTAAAATAGTCACCATTGTTTAAACCCCAACACTAAGCATACAACCCTTTAAACAGACATCTCAGAACTTTTCATTAAGGGTAAAGAAATCGTAAACACTAAAAAGTTACTGGCAGTATTAATATCAATACTAACAAGTTCTTAATGTGTGCTCAGCATACTTCTAAGTCCTCTACTCAGGCTATCTCATGTAATCTTCACTAAATCCTATGTGGCTAGATAATGATACTTATCCTTATTTTATAAAGATGGAAACCAAAGTTCAGAGAAGTTAAGCAACTTGCCCCAGATCACCCAGACATTAAGAGGCAGCGCTGGGTTACAAATTCTGGCTCTGTCCCTTAACTCCCTCCACAGAGTAGCCAATGCTAAATAAGTAAACACCAAGTGACCAGAACACTTTCTGTGAAGCACAGAATACTTTCTGTGAAACACACTTTCTGTGAAACAGATTTCATTTCATTCCAGCTTCCCCCTGGAAGCGCTGAAGGACAGAGGCTGAGCTGGATCCTGAAGGAGAAAGAACACAGAGGATGTGTCGAATCGTGCTGGGCAACGGGAGCTCTGTGAACAAAGCACAGGTGAAGAGTGTGTGCTTCATTCCAAGACCCCAGAGGAAACCAGGATCCCCGAAGGAGGCTAGCTCGATGACTCCCCTTGCCTCTCTCCCCTCTCCTCCTGGCGACTCGTCCGATCTGTGGCCATGTGCTCAACTCAACATAGCCCCTCACTTCTGCTCTCACCCAGTCCGTCTCCTCTCTCCCTGGATCTCTGTGTCTCTATCTCTCTTTCTTTTTTCCATCCTTCCATTCTCTTTTCCTTCCTCCCTTCTTTCCTTTCTTTTCATAAGAAAAATTTATCACTCTGTTTTAAGGACTAAACTATAAAGGGCGCATATTCATTGAGACCCTTAAAAATACTCACTCCTCTCATCTAAGCGTGTGGGAGAAAACCTAAGGAGCCCCATAGAGGGGGAGGTCTGGTGCAGAGAAAAGAAACTTTTCATGTTTCTCATTCCTCAAAACGGAGAAGGCAATGGCAACCCATTACAGTGCTCTTGCCTGGAAAATCCCATGGATGGAGGAGCCTGGTGGGCTGCAGTCCCTGGGGTCCCTAAGAGTCGGACACGACTGGGTGACTTCACTTTCACTTTTCACTTTCATGCACTGGAGAAGGAAATGGCAACCCACTCCAGTGTTCTTGCCTGGAGAGTCCCAGGGATGGCGGAGCCTGGTGGGCTTCCGTCTATGGGGTCACACAGTCGGACACGACTGAAGTGACTTAGCAGTAGCAGCATTCCTCAAAATCACTTAGCACATGCCGTCTGCTTTATTTTTACATGTTTATCTCACTGCCTCTGTCACTTTTCCAGCAAGAGAATAAAACAACTATGGCAGGAAAGTCAGGATGTGTATTTCAGATGTTCCATTACAACTGATGAAGAGCTCTATTGAAGTGTGCGTGCTCAGTCGCTTCAGACCTGTCTGACTCTGCAAGCCCATGGACTGGAGCCCTCCAGGCTTCTCTGTCCATGAGATTCTCTAGGTAACAATATTGGAGTGGGTTACTGTACCTTCCTCTAGGGGATCTTCCTGACCCAGGGATTGAACATCTCCGGCATTGTGGGCGGATTCTTTACTCCTGAGCCACTAGGGAAGCCCCCCTTAAATGTGTGAGTGAGTGAGTGAGTGAAGTCGCTCTGTCCTGTCCGACTCTTTGTGACCCCGTGGACTGTAGCCCACCAGGCTCCTCCATCCATGGGGTTCTCCGGGCAAGAATACTGGGGTGGGTTGCCATTTCCTTCTCCACTTTAAATGTATAGGAAACACGAAATCAAGACAATGATATTTGAAAGGTGTCTCCTTTTTTCTTGACCATACTTTCTCCTGTCCGGCCCCTATATTATATGAACTTATACAGGACTGATGATGTCTTAAATTGCTCATGAGGGTGAAAGAAGCAATTAGCCTCAAAGTTCCTCCTATTCTTAAAATTCCATGGTCTATTGACATTCTATCCTAGTATCATTAACCAGGGCCCAAGCCAGGACCAGCAGACTCAAAGATTCACTGACTTTCAGGAGCTTATAATCAAGTTGGAAATAAAAGAGACATTCACTTGGCAGATATTGACTGAACAATAACTATGATGTGTGGGTCTACATGGAGATGTAGGAGACATGGGTTTGATCCCTGGGTCAGGAAGATCCCCTGGAGGAGAAAAAGGCAATCCACTGTAGTATTCTTATCTGGAAAATCCCATGGATAGAGGAGCCTGGTGGGCTACAGTCCGTGGGGTCTCCAAGAGTCAAACATGACTGAACACAGCACATGGTGGGTCTGTATGCAAAATGGTATTTGATGCTGGGTGGGGATGGAGTGGCCTATAGGAGCCGTTTTCTCTGAATTTTATGGCTTAGTGGGGAAGACACCTACTGAAAAAATAAGGATCACAATAAAGTCTGATGAGTACTATGATAGGGAAGACTGGACCAAACAGGCCTAACTGGGAGGAAAAAACTCCCATAAGGGTACCTGTTAAAGATACAGATTCCTGGGCTCGATCCAAAGAGTAAGAACCAAAATCTTCTCAAAGGTACCCCTTGTTGTTGTTCAGTCGCTGAGTCGTGTCCAACTCTATGAGACCCCATGGACTGCAGCATATCAGGCTCCTCTGTCCTTCACTAGCTCCTGGAATTTGCTCTGACTCACGTCCATTGAGTCAATGATGCTATCTAACTATCTCATATTCTGCCACCCAATTCTCTTTTTGCCTTTGATCTCTCCCAGCATCAGGACCTTTTTTCAGTGAGTTGGTTCTTTGCATTAGGTGACCAAAGTATCAGGCCTTTGGCTTTGGCATCATTCCTTCTAATGAATATTCAGGGTTGATTTCATTTAGGATTAACTGCTTTGATCTCCTTGCCATCCAAGGGACTCTCAAGAGTTTTCTCTAGCACCACAATTCAAAAGCATCAGTTCTCTGGCACTCAGCCTTCTTTATGGTCCAACTCTCACGGCCATAAACAACTGCTGTAAAAACCACACTTGGACTATACAGACCTTTGTCAGCCCCTTAAGTTTTTTTTTTTTTTTTAACTCACAGTGTTCATTAAGGAAAGTTTGGAAAACATGGTGAACAAGAATGAGCGGGACACTGTGGGAATTCACAAGCACAGGAAACAATCAGTAATAGCAAGGTCTGAGACACTGTGTCTAAAAGCGGTTATGCACATGGGCCCTGAAAGCATACTACTAAGGCTCACGTCTCACCATCACCACCAGAAATGGAAAGAGCAGTCTTTAGAATCGTTGTGAGGATCAAGTGAGTTAATCTCCATAATATTAATATAGAGAGAGCAGCACAGTTATAAAGTGAAAGTGAAAGTGTTAGTCGCTCAGTTGTGTCTGACTCTATGGGACTCCATGGACTGTAGCCCGCCAGGCCCCTCTGTCCACGGAATTCTCCAGGCAAGAATACTGGAGTGGGTTGCCATTCCACAACCAGATGGCAAATCATGAATCACAGGACGTTCACTATATTGTGCATAATGCCTCCTTATTCTCCCAACTGGGAGAATGTAATAATTAACTGCCAAAAACACTAGCTCTGTTTTTCCTGTAAAAAGGAATATAGGGAAAGGGAGAAATAGATAAGGGAAAATCCAGACCATGCTGCAATCCAAAGGGAAGTCTTTCAGGTTAGAGATGGTTCTATATTGATTCTACAGGTAGTCATGATTGAGAAAGAGGGACAGAGAGAATGAGAAGAAAAGAACAAAGGAATCCAGAGACACAGGGCTGCTTGTAGGTTGCATGAATGTGAGACCTGTAGCACCGCCCTAGGTCTGTCACTAATTGCTATAAACTTTTGGGTAAATTAGTTAATTATCATGGAGAAAGCAATGGCACCCCACTCCAGCACTCTTGCCTGGAAAATCCCATGGACAGAGGAGCCTGGTGGGCGGCAGTCCATGGGGTCGCTAAGAGTCAGACACGACTGAGAGACTTCACTTTCCCTTTCCACTTTCATGCATTGGAGAAGGAAATGGCAACCCACTCCAGTGTTCTTGCCTGGAGAATCCCAGCGATGGGAGAGCCTGGTGGGCTGCTGTCTATGGGGTCCCACAGAGTCAGACACGACTGAAGTGACTTAGCAGCAGTTAATTATCATGGGCCTAAATTTATTTCCTTGCGTGAATGGAGTTTTGTGAATTATATTAGAGATAATTTTACAGATAGCCTATATTTCAGTCTTACTCATAGTTTTCGACCCAGGGATGGAACTTGTGTCTTCTGCATTGCTGGCAGATTCTTTACCCTCTGAGCCATCAGGGAAACCCCCAGTTCTCTGGAGTTAAACAATTTGGAGGGAAACTGCAATATATACAGTGGCCACTAGATGGCAATAGATAGCTTTGTAAATGGAGATCTTTCATAAAAATTGAAGATGACTAAACATTACTTTGCCAACAAAATCCGTCTAGTCACGGCTATGGTTTTTCCAATGGTCATGTATGGATGTGAGAGTTGGACCGTGAAGAAAGCTGAGCGCCTAAGAATTGATGCTTTTGAACTGTGGTGTTGGAGAAGACTCCTGAGAGTTCCTTGGACTGCAAGGAGATCCAACCAGTCCATTCTGAAGGAGATCAGCCCTGGATGTTCTTTTGAGGGAATGATGCTAAAGCTGAAGCTCCAGTACTTTGGCCACCTCATGCAAAGAGTTGACTCATTGGGAAAGACTGATGCTGGGAGGGATTGGGGGCAGGAGGAGAAGGGGATGACAGAGGATGAGATGGCTGGATGGCATCACCGTCTCGATGGACGTGAGTTTGAGTGAACTCCAGGAGTTGGTGATAGACAGGGAGGCCTGGCGTGCTGCGATTCATGGGGTCACAAAGAGTCGGACATGACTGAGTGACTGAAGTAAACTGAACTAAATCAGACTTTATTTTGGGGGGCTCCAAAATCACTGCAGATGGTGATTGCAGCCATGAAATTAAAAGATGCTTACTCCTTGGGAAAAAGGTTATGACCAACCTAGATAGTATATTCAAAAGCAGAGACATGACTTTGCCAACAAAGGTCCATCTAGTCAAGGCTATGGTTTTTCCATTAGTCATGTATGGATGTGAGAGCTGGACTGTGAAGAAAGCTGAGCGCCAAAGAAGTGATACTTTTGAAGGTGGTGTCGGAGAAGACTCTTGAGAATCTTCTCCTTGGACTGCAAGGAGATCCAACCAGTCCATTCTAAAGGAGATGAGTCCTGGGTGTTCTTTGGAAGGAATTATGCTAAAGCTGAAGCTCCAGTACTTTGGCCATCTCATGCAAAGAGTTGACTCATTGGAAAAGACTCTGATGCTGGGAGGGATTGGGGGCAGGAGGAGAAGGGGACGACAGAGGATGAGATGGCTGGATGCCATCACGGACTCAATGGATGTGAGTCTGAGTGAACTCCGGGAGTTGGTGATGGACAGGGAGGCCTGGCGTGCTGCGATTCATGGGGTCGCAAAGAGTTGGACACGACTGAGTGACTGAACTGAACTGAACTGAATCAGTGGAAGTGAGAAATAGATTTAAGGGCCTATATCTGATAGATAGAGTGCCTGATGAACTATGGACAGAGGTTCCTGACATTGTACAGAAGACAGGAATCAAGACCATCCCCATGGAAAAGAAATGCAAAAAATCAAAAGGGCTCTCTAAGGAGGCCTTACAAATAGCTATGAAAAGAAGAGAAGTGAAAAGCAAAGGAGAAAAGGAAAGATATAAGCATCTGAATGCAGAGTTCCAAAGAATCGCAAGAAGAGAAAAGAAAGCCTTCCTCAGCAATCAATGAAAAGAAATAGAGGAAAACAATAGAATGGGAAAGACCAGAGATCTCTTCAAGAAATTAGAGACACCAAGGGAACATTTCATGCAAAGATGGGCTCGATAAAGGACAGAAATGGTATGGACTTAACAGAAGCAGAAGATATTAAGAAGAGGTGGCAAGAATACATAGAAGAACGGTACAAAAAAGATCTTCACGACCCAGATAATCACAATGGTGTGATCACTCACCTAGAGCCAGACATCCTGGAATGTGAAGTCAAGTGGGCCTTAGAAAGCATCACTACGAACAAAGCTAGTGGAGATGATAGAATTCGAGTGGAGCTATTTCAAATCCTGAAAGATGATGCTGTGAAAGTGCTGCACTCAATATGCTAACAAATTTGGAAAACTCATCAGTGGCCACAGGACTGGAAAAGGTCAGTTTTCATTCCAATCCCAAAGAAAGGCAATGCCAAAGAATGCTCAAACTACCACACAATTGCACTCATCTCACATGCTAGTAAAGTAATGCTCAAAATTCTCCAAGCCAGGCTTCAGCAATACGTGAACCGTGAACTTTCAGATGTTCAAGCTGGTTTTAGAGAAGGCAGAGGAACCAGAGATCAAATTGCCAACATCTGCTGGATCATGGAAAAAGCAAGAGAGTTCCAGAAAAACATCTATTTCTGCTTTATTGACTATGCCAAAGCCTTTGACTGTGTGGATCACAATCAACTGTGGAAAATTTTGCAAGAGATGGGAATACCAGACCACCTGACCTGCCTCTTAAGAAACCTATATGCAGGTCAGGAAGCAACAGTTAGAACTGGACATGGAACAACAGACTGGGTCCAAATAGGAAAGGAGTACTTCAAGGCTGTATATTGTCACCCTGCTTATTTAACTTCTATGCAGAGTACATCGTGAGAAACGCTGGGCTGGAAGATGCACAAGCTGGTATCAAGATTGCCAGGAGAAATATCAGTAACCTCAGATATGCAGATGCCACCACCCTTATGGCAGAAAGTGAAGAGGAACTAAAAAGCCTCTTGATGAAAGTGAAAGAGGAGAGTGAAAAAGTTGGCTTAAAGCTCAACATTCAGAAAATGAAGATCATGGCCTCTGGTCCCGTCACTTCATGGGAAATAGATGGGAAAACAGTGGAAACAATGTCAGACTTTATTTTTGGGGGCTCCAAAATCAGTGCAGATGGTGATTGCGGCCATGAAATTAAAAGAGACTTACTCCCTAGAAGGAAAGTTATGACCAACCTAGATAACATATTCAAAAGGAGAGATATTACTTTGCCAACAAAGGTTCATCTAGTCAAGGCTATGGTTTTTCCTGCGGTCATGTATGGATGTGAGAGTTGGACTGTGAAGAAGGCTGAGCGCCGAAGAATTGATGCTTTTGAACTGTGGTGTTGGAGAAGACTCTTGAGAGTCCCTTGGACTGCAAGGAGATCCAACCAGTCCATTCTGAAGGAGATCAGCCCTGGATGTTCTTTTGAGGGAATGATGCTAAAGCTGAAGCTCCAGTACTTTGGCCACCTCATGCAAAGAGTTGACTCATTGGAAAAGACTGATGCTGGGAGGGATTGAGGGCAGGAGGAAAAGGGGATGACAGAGGATGAGATGGCTGGATGGCATCACCGACTCGATGGACGTGAGTTTGAGTGAACTCCAGGAGTTGGTGATAGACAGGGAGGCCTGGCGTGCTGCGATTCATGGGGTCACAAAGAGTTGGACATGACTGAGTGACTGAACTGAACTGAACCGAATCAGTGGAAGTGAGAGATAGATTTAAGGGACTAGATCTGATAGACAGAGTGCCTGAGGAACTATGGACGGAGGTTCTTGACATTGTACAGGAGACAGGAATCAAGACCATCCCCATGGAAAAGAAATGCAAAAAATCAAAAGGGCTCTCTAAGGAGGCCTTACAAATAGCTGTGAAAAGAAGAGAAGTGAAAAGCAAAGTAGAAATGGAAAGATATAGGCATCTGAATGCAGAGTTCCAAAGAATCGCAAGAAGAGAAAAGAAAGCCTTCCTCAGCAAGCAATGAAAAGAAATAGAGGAAAACAACAGAATGGGAAAGACCAGAGATCTCTTCAAGAAATTAGAGATACGAAGGGAACATTTCATGCAAAGATGGGCTCGATAAAGGACAGAAATGGTATGGACCTAACAGAAGCAGAAGATTTTAAGAAGAGGTGGCAAGAATACACAAAAGAACTGTACAAAAAAGATCTTCAAGACCCAGATAATCACGATGGTGTGAGCACTCACCTAGAGCCAGACATCCTGGAATGTGAAGTCAAGTGGGCCTTAGAAAGCATCACTGCGAACAAAACTAGTGGAGATGATAGAATTCCAGTGGAGCTATTTCAAATCCTAAAAGATGATGCTGTGAAAGTGCTGCACTCAATATGCCAACAAATTTGGAAAACTCACCAGTGGCCACAGGACTGCAAAAGGTCAGTTTTCATTCCAATTCCAAAGAAAGGCAATGCCAAAGAATGCTCAAACTACCTCACAATTGCACTCATCTCACACGCTAGTAAAGTAATGCTCAAAATTCTCCAAGCCAGGCTTCAGCAATACGTGAACCGTGAACTTCCAGATGTTCAAGCTGGTTTTAGAGAAGGCAGAGGAGCCAGAGATCAAATTGCCAGCATCCGCTGGATCACTGAAAAAGCAAGAGAGTTCCAGAAAAACATCTATTTCTGCTTTATTGACTATGCCAAAGCCTTTGACTGTGTGGATCACAACAAACTGTGGAAAATTCTGAAAGAGATGGGAATACCAGACCACCCGACCTGCCTCTTGAGACACCTATATGCAGGTCAGGAAGCAACAGTTAGAACTGAACATGGAACAACAGACTGGTTCCAAATAGGAAAAGGAGTACTTCAAGGCTGTATATTGTCACCCTGCTTATTTAACTTCTATGTAGAGCACATTGTGAGAAATGCTGGGCTGGAAGAAGCACAAGCTGGAATCAACATTGCCAGGAGAAATATCAGTAACCTCAGATATGCAGATGACATCACCCTTATGGCAGAAAGTGAAGAGGAAGTAAAAAGCCTCTTGATGAAAGTGAAAGAGGAGAGTGAAAAAGTTGGCTTAAAGCTCAACATTCAGATAACGAAGATCATGGCATCTGGTCCCATCACTTCATGGGAAATAGATGGGGAAACAGTGGAAACAGTGTCAGACTTAATTTTTGGGGGGCTCCAAAATCAGTGCAGATGGTGACTGCAGCCATGAAATTAAAAGACGCTTACTCCCTAGAAGGAAAGTTATGACCAACCTAGATAACATATTCAGAAGGAGAGACATTACTTTGCCAACAAAGGTCCATCTAGTCAAGGCTATGCTTTTTCCAATAGTCATGTATGGATGTGAGAGTTGGACTGTGAAGAAAGCTGAGCACCGAAGAATTGCTGCTTTTGAACTGTGGTGTTGGAGAAGACTCTTGAGAGTCCCTTGGACTGCAAGGAGATTCAACCAGTCCATTCTAAAGGAGATGAGTCCTGGGTGTTCTTTGGAAGGAATGATGCTAAAGCTGAAACTCCAGTACTTTGGCCACCTCATGTGAAGAGTTGACTCACTGGAAAAAACTCTGAAGGCTGGAGGAGAAAGGGATGACAGAGGATGAGATGGTTGGCTAGCATCACCAACTCAATGGACCTGAGCTTGAGTAAATTCCGGGAGTTGGTGATGGACGTGGAGGCCTGCCTTGCTGCAGTCCAGGGAGTCATAAAGAGTCAGACACGACTGACAGTTGGAACTGAATTGACTGAACAAGCAAGCAACACTGTTTAAGGTTCTCCAAAAACAGAGAGATGACACTAATTTCTCATACTGAGGTCCTTATTGAGATTTATAACATAAAGAGAATCACATGTTTTTAATCCCTTTGTTTTAGACCCACAGGTATTCAAGGGTCATGTTAGGACATTCTGTTTTTAACCTTTACTGCTAGAGTGGGTTATTTCATAACAACAAAGTAAACACAGAATTATTTGCATGAAGGCCAATTCTGGACTGAGCTGGAACAACACCCCAAAGATCCCTGCCCTCAGTCAAAAGTACTAAGTCAATCATTCTTAATCTTTTTCATCACAAAGAGCCCTATATGTTCTCTCTTATCATATCCAGATCTTTGGGGCCCCAGAGATTGTGGGACCCCATAGACTGTAGCCCACCAGGTTCCTCTGTCCATGGGGTTTTTAAAGCAAGAATACTGGAGTGAGTGGCCATTTCCTCCTCCAGGGGTTCTTGCCAACCCAGTGACTGAACTCGTGTCTCTGGCATCTCCTACATTGGCAGGCAGATCTTTACCACTGAGCCACCTGGAAAAACCCTAAAGAGCCTATGTATCCTACCACTAAAAAAGAAAAGGAAAAAAAGATCTATTTCCGTTTCAGCAAGATACACTTTTAAAATGATGTAAACATTACATTTTTATAGTAAGAATAAACTACCTTTATTTTCAAAGTTATGACTGTTCAAAAAAGTATAATAAAGAAAATGAAAATCATCTCCAAGCAGTAACAATGCTATTAAACTATTTTCGGTAGACACAAGAAAAAGCGATGCATCTTTTTATCCTTTTTAACTTAAAAATATTTAAAAATCTTCCCACGTTAGTAAATAAAATGATCACTAGCATTTAATAGTTCACAGATAGATATTTACAAAATTTGTGGAACATACTTTAACTCAAATGTCTGGTCTTCTGCGACAACACTTTGTTTCATGAATTGACAGAAATGGCCCTGTTTAAAGATGAATAGTTATTAAGCAGGAACCTATGCAGAGGAAAGGAAGACAATCTCTGATAGAACACAATAGACACTAACAAATAAGCTGAGGAAAAGACATATTAGAAAATGTTTTCTTAGGAAGCAGATTAGTTCAACAAATACTCAGGCAATGAATGCCGTAAAAACAGTGAAGAAATCTATGACCTCTCTGAAACAACATCTCAAGGAAGGGAGCTAAAGGAATACATTTGAAGCAACATGGATGACATAGAGGAAGGCTAGAAATAGAAAGTAAAAAATAACAGAAAGACCAAAATTGAAACTGAGTTGAGACAAACGGCAGATATTTGTGTATTGAAATTTTTAAGATACTCTGGGATTGGAATAAATGGAACAAAGATAAACTGTCATTTAAGTATTAAAAGGAAACTGAACTGAAAATAAGGGAAAAGCTGAATCTTCAAATAAAAAACAAATAACACAATCTGTGAAAAGCTGATACAAAGCTATTAACAATGAGATATATCTTTATGAAATTACTGGACTCAAAAATAAACAAATAAAAAAGCACTTCTAAAATATCTCCAAAAAGCTACAGTAAAAAGGATGTACCAGACAAATTAAAAGAACAAACATCTTACTTATCAGTCAAGGTTGATGTGAAAGCAAAATAAAATAAAAATGACACTAAAGAAAGAATTTAAGTTAAAGGGTATAATTTTAATGGAGACATATTATGAGTCAAATAATATAGTATCAAAATTCATAAAGCAAAATTCACCTCCCCAAACCCCGGGAAACCAGCAATACAGTAATAGTAGAATTAAGTTATCTCTCTCAGCCCAACACAGTTCAGCCACTCAAAAAATAAGATTATAGATGATCTAAATAAAAGTATTGATTAGCAGGCCCTTGAACATCTTAGGACTCATTCTATGTCATGGTGTGATATTTTGTGTGTCATTTAATACAAATATTGAGAAATATTTTTTAAATGCAACACTGAAGGGTCTCTCATCACATACAAAGCTATGTAGCTTTAAAAACTGGAATATGCAGTTTATAATACAACTGAATACATTGACCAATAACCATGTTTTAGTTAAAAGTTACAGTATGTTATTTAACACTGTCTCAAAATCAATTCAATTTTTACAGAATCCATGACAATAAATTATCCTACTTTAAAATGACTTTGGCAGCACACTAGATATAGACACATGAAAGAGATCTTTGACGTTCATTTTCTAGCTTGCCTATAGCCATCTAATAAATATTTCAATCCTTTTTCTATTCCTATCTGACACTGTACTGGAAAAGAAGCTATATACTGTTACTGCATGATAGAACTGATACTCAAACTGCTTTCAAGATGAAATACCCAGCTCCATTCTTACTCAGAGAACAAGCTCTATTACAGTTCTACATCTAAGATCTAGAAACCATAGTTATTGCCGGGTTTCTTTCTAATGGTGACAAAAGGCCACTTCTCAATCAAACCCATTGTCGCCTTCAGTTGCGCAACAAAGTCAGAAGGTATAGGCATGTCACATCCTTGAAGTCTTGCCACCGTCACCAGATTCTGTTTTGTTCCAACTCATGGAATTCAAGGCGACATGAAGTATCATCCAGAAATCAACGACTTTGATGTGTCAGATTCACTCAAAACGTGATGAAGGTCGGGGAATAATCAGTTAAACCTGGCACAGGCAGACGCACAGCAGAGCTATAGAAAAGCTTGAGAATCCAGATTACAGGGAACTCTGTAGAGACAGGAACTGGAGTATTGGCTGCTTAGAGCTGGGGGCAGGGATGGAAGATGGAGGGATGGAAGTGAGAGCTATTGACTGTGGGAATGGTTTCATGTCATTGGATATCTGAAATAAATACCATTGAAATATACACTTCAGGTGGATGGGTGGTATAGTATGTGAATTAGTCTCAAAGCTGTTTTTTAGGAAAAGAGGTGGGAGCAGTCAGGTAAAGGGTGAGTCCCAACAAATTTCAGTCACGGAAGAACCTGAGACTCACACTCAGGAACAAGTCAAGATAAAGTTTACCATGTTTGTCCCATAATGAATGTTTACATCATAAAAATCTTTTTTTTCCAGAATGGCCACAAAGAGACTGTTCTTCTTTTGGGTCAGACTACTACATCTCCCTCAAAAATATTTACTTCTTAAAGGCAAAAACAAAAAGAGGAATACTCAATTCTTAATTTTTTTGAAAAAAATCTGGATTGCAGTTTGACCTAGACTAGTATCATGAACCAGGCCGTAGTATCTGTTTTTAGAACATGCAAATCAGTAGAACCCATATCTACCCTTTGCTAAGACACTTAAGCTGAATTCACTCAGATCAGAGAAAGCCCAGTCCCTGAGGTAACGAGCACGGGCTGAGACTCACAGTTGGCGATGTCACCTTGAAGCTGCAGAATCTGAGGAGCGGGCATCGTGAGGACAATGATATCAAACTGCTCAGAGGAGCCCGTTTCCCTGGAGACTTCCCACTTGTTGTTTCTCAAATTGATCTGAGTCACACGTTGTCTGAAGCAGATATCAGCACCTGTTCCAAAAGCAAAACCATGCTCATATAATCTGGATTTTCCATGCGAATGAGGGGGAAGAGAAGTCACAAACTGGATCCACTCAGATGAGTAGAATGTGAGGTTCATCTTCTACAGCTTCCTGGGCTTCACTTTCTATCTCACGTAATGGGACTCCCTCCCTTCTGGCACTGTTAGATTTCCCTGTCAACGCCTGCTGGGGGAAAAAAATACTGCTGCAATTAATAACAACAGTAACCATGGCTATCTTTCAATAATCATCTACTGTATGCCAAGGCTATGCCAAACACTGCTGCTGCTACTGCTGCTGCTAAGTCGCTTCAATTGTGTCCGACTCTGTGAGACCCCATAGACAGCCGCCCATCAGGCTCCTCTGTCCATGGGATTTTCCAGGCAAGAGTATTGGAGTGGGGTGCCATTGCCTTCTCCGATGCCAAACACTAGATATACATTATACCAATTCATTGCACAGAAAAGGAAACAGATTTAGAATTGTCATGCCATGATTTAAATCCACATCCTTCTGACTATAAAGATCACTATCTTGGTGGAGCAAGTATACATCTTAGTAAAGGTGGTTAAGGATTCTTCTCTCCGGTAATATTCCTTATTAAAAATATTGATATTCCCTATTAAACCTGAAAAAGTATCTCTGTAAGCAAAATCCAAGTCTCATCAATAGATCAATTATCTTAATTAAGAAGAATCAAAATTAAGAAAAATACAATCTGGAATATCCTCTCTTTTCCCTTCTTTGCACTTATCACAAATATATTTTAATAATTATTTGAGTACTTATATGATTGATATTTTATTCTCTTTTAATTTGTAAGCTCCATGAGTTTACACTTATTTTTCCTATGTGTCAGTTCAGTTCAGTCACTCAGTCGTGTCCGACTCTTTGTGACCCCATGAATTGCAGCACGCCAGGCCTCTCTGCCCATCACCAACTCCCGGAGTTCACTCAGACTCATGCCCATCGAGTCGGTGATCCCATCCAGCCATCTCATCCTTTGTCGCCCCCTTCTCCTCCTGCCCCCAATCCCTCCCAGCATCAGAGTCTTTTCCAATGAGTCAACTCTTCACATGAGGTGGCCAAAGTACTGGAGTTTCAGCTTTAGCATCATTCCTTCCAAAAAAATCCCAGGACTCATCTCCTTCAGAATGGACTGATTGGATCTCCTTGCAGTTCAAGGGACTCTCAAGAGTCTTTTCCAACACCACAGTTCAAAAGCATCAATTCTTCGGCGCTCAGCCTTCTTCACAGTCCAACTCTCACATCCATACATGACTACTGGAAAAACCATAGTCTTGACTAGATGGACCTTAGTCAGCAAAGTAATGTCTCTGTTTTTGAATATGCTATATAGTATATAAAGTATTGTACTGGGAACAGAGGTATTTAATCAATATATGTTTAAGAGAATGAATTATGAGCTGAAAGCTAGGAAAATATAATTGGATCATTAAGTCCCCTTGGTATACTACTTCTTACCTCACATTCTAGTTTTCAGGAAACTTTCATTTTAAAATAAATCTACTTTCATTTGGCCTCATGAATAGAGAGGAAATAAATGAAAATGGAATAAAGGGGGGAAAAAAGACACTAAAAGATCATGTCCATCATTGAATGTGACATCTCATATTCCTAGCTACTAAGAATCCAGCTTAAGCCCAACCTTGGCATGAAGCTCCCTTTCCACAGCTACTCTAGCTCAGCGTGAACTTCTCATCTCCATAATCACTGCCTTTACCTCTCACTCGGACACTGATTCAAAGTATCTCTATGTTTTATATATGTCTTGCTAAGTCTCTCCAGTTGTGTCTGACTCTTAGCAATGCTATGGACTGTAGCCCACCAGGCTGCTCTGCCCATGGGATTCTCCAGGCAAGAATTCTGGAGTGGACTGCCATGCCCTCCTGCAGGGGATCTTGCCATGCCAGGGATGGAACCCGCATCTCTTACATCTCTTGCACTGGCAGACAGGCTTTTTACCACTAGTGCCGCCTGGGAAGACCTAGATATGTCTTATCAATCCCCAAGCACTCTTGGGCTCCTCCGTGTCAGGTCTTCTCTAGATCTCATACACTTTTATATCCTTCATATTCCCTTGAATAACTCTATAATATAGTAATTACAAATTTTAAAAATCAAATGCAAATAGAAGGACTGATGCCCTCAATCTCTTTGAGGCAATTAGAGTCGTTCTGTTCAAAGAATTAGAGCAAGGGTTTGTAAATAGCGTTCCAACTTGCCTGCTGCTGCTGCTAAGTCGTTTCAGTCATGTCTGACTCTGTGTGACCCCATAGACGGCAGCCTACCAGGCTCCCCCGTCCCTGGGATTCTCCAGGCAAGAACACTGGAGTGGGTTGCCATTTCCTTCTCCAATGCATGAAAGTGAAAAGTGAAAGGGAAGTCGCTCAGTCGTGTCCGACTCTTTGCAATGCCATGGACTGCAGCCTACCAGGCTCCTCTGTCCATGGGATTTTCCAGGCAAGAGTACTGGAGTGGGGTGCCATCGCTTTCTCCGTCAACTTGCCTGAAGGTTTCTCTGAGGCCCCTCTTTAGAGAAGGTGCAAACAATTGGCGCTTTGAACTCACACCCACCATTCCCTTTACTCCAGCCAGAGCGGCTCCACTTCCCTCTCTTCGGTTTCTTCAGGATGTCTTTCCCCTGACTCAGTTGCCTCACGTGCCTCTCTCTTTAGTCCTGGCCCTGATCCAGACTCCAAGTAAGTCAACTGACTTTATAAACTTTATTCAGTTGCATTTTTACATAATATTCCCTTTGAAAACAGCATTACATTGGTTTTGTTTTTGGTGGTCACTAGGAGGGTGTGGTTAAGAGAAGTGAACTACACCAACTATTAACAGAAATTCTTCATATCCAGTAAAATGCCTTAGACATATATCCCAGTGGTCCTGAAGAGTTCTGCAAGATGACTATCCGTGGTTCTCTAGGACCACGGTTCTCTGGACCTCAGACAAGAAGCACCTTGGAACTTGCTAGAAACACAAATTCTTACGTCCCAACTCAGACCTAAATCAAAATCTGGGGATCAGGCCTAGTAGTCTGCATTTAAGAAGCCTCCAGGTTTGTTACCATGCACATTAAACTGTGAGAACCACAGGGGTAGATAAATAGACCCAAATCTAACACTGAAACTGGCAAAGCCACTCATTTTCCAAGAATTAGGGGCAGTGGTATACCTGCTCTAACCAGGAAGTTTTCCTTTCCAATGTGATGATTCAAGTTTCTGGGAAAGTGGCATTTCCTTGTGAAAGTAACTAATAACTTTTGAAAGGACCACACAACCAAATCTAAGGCTCTGGAAGATCATTTTTAAACAGCCAGAAAATTTTAAACAGCCATAAAAATTTTCAGTCTGAGCTTAGTAAATGTCACCATGTCCCTGTGTTACATATAATTTTTCAGAGGTTTCTCACTGTATTTAGGATTAAGTATAAAATCTTAATAGTGTTTACAAAGCCTCTTATGATCTGGCCCCTGCCTTACTCTTGAACTTCACCTACTGTTTTCTCCCTCATTTACTACCCTCCAGTCACAATGATCTTTTCATTCCATAAATGTACCGTCTTCCTCCTACTTGAGAATAGTTTCAACTTGATATGCCCATTGCACGCAATTCTCACCACTCAGCTCTTGGCCTAGTTCACTCTTGCTCACCTTTCAAGCATCTATGAAAACATTAGTTTCTTAGAGATGCTTTTCCTGACACATCTCCCCTTTCTCATTCTTCTCAGGCGCACGTTAGTTTAGGTCCTATTACTATAGCTCACTCATAATGCTCTCACTTTTTCTTCTTAGCATTTATTACATACATTTTTGTGTACATGAAATTAGTTTTTGTTGTTCCCTCCAACTATGTTCTACATTAACAAAGGTGAGGTTCAATGTGTTTTACTTACCACTGTTTCCCCAGCACATATTTCATAAAATTTTTTTTAAATCTCCAGACAGCTACAAAGATATCAAACTACAAAGAAATTTTAACCATTTTACAAAGGCAAATATGTTTCTGTTACATATTTATTCAATGCCTATCCCCTGCCTTCCTCCATGTTAGAAAATGTTAGGCACAAGTGTTAGTCATGTTCGACCCTTTGTGACCCCAGGGACTATGGCCTGCCAGGCTCCTCTGTCCATGGAATTCTCCAGGCAACAATGAAGTGGGTTGCCATTACCTTCTCCAGGGGATCTTCCTGACCGAAGGATAGAACTGGTCTCCTGCACTGCAGGCAGGTTCTTTACCATCTGAGCCACCAGGGAAGCCCCTCCATGTTAGAGAATCTAAACTTACCTTTCTCCAATAATTTCCTACAAAGAACTACTGAAATAGACCAGTAAGCAGTGTCTAACTATAAGCACTGCTTAAAGTTCACTGTGGAGTGCTTAACCAAGGCTCCCAGGTTACCCTTTACTTTCTCTCTGAAAGACACTGTTATGGATGAGCGCCATGATCACCTGCGTAGGAGCCATTTTGAGACAGAATTGCCCAGACTTAATTCCCTTACATTAATTTTAGAAAGAAAATAAACACAGAAGTAAAAAGGGAGAATATGATAAAATTAAATATTGCCAGAAAGAAATCACACCAGCTGATAGCATCTGCAAATTAAACTATCTTTTCCAATAAATCATTCCAGTTGGCCAAAAAGCTTGTTCAGACTTTTCCATGACAGCTTATGGAAAATCCCAATTAACTTTTTGGCCAAACCAATATGTTGTCCACATTGATTTTCAATTGTTAGTCCATGTCCCTTTTTGAAGTAGATGGTAAAATAAAAACAGATAAATATAGCAATAGTTCTTCCTATGGAGAAATGAAAGTGAAAGTCACTCAGTCATGTCTGACTCTTTGCAACACATGGACCATACAGTCCACAGAATTCTCCAGGCCAGAATACTGGAGTGGATAGCCATTCCTTTCTCCAGGGGATATTCCCAACCCAGGGATAGAACCCAGGTTTCCCACATTGCAGGCAGATTCTTTACCAGAGCCACAAGGCCAAACCAAATAAAAGCTGCTCACCCTGTCCTAGAAACTAAATTCATCCTCTTATGAATGATTTAATAACATGGGCCTTATTCAAAAGCAAAAGGATTTGGTTCATCACTGTTCAAATGTCACAGAAGGAACCATCATGTGACTGATCTTCCTGGGTGCATAAAGAAATAAAATGGCAAGACTCCTTGGTAGCCCCTTCCTTCCCCCTGGGGCAGAGACTAATCACTAAAAGATGGGGCCCAGGGAAAGGGCTCTATGAGTCTGTTCTCTTGAACCAGGGTGGAATGGGAGCATCCTCTCAAACCGTAGGGCAAAAACCAGGAAGGAAAAGATGTTAAATCAGAGGTTTGAGGCCTTCTCATTGTCCTCCATGGAATCCTCCAAAGGAAATGACAACAGGGTCACCTTAAAGAGAGTGCTCGCGTCTTACTTACCAGTTAAGCCATTATAAGCAATGTACTTAACTTGTCTGAGTCTCATTTTTCTCATTACTAAATGAGGATAATGATAACTACTATGAATGGCTATAAAATAATTAGAAATGATGTATGCTAAATGCCTAACACAGCATCAGATAAATAGCTTTTAACAAATGATAGAGTAGTTTTTGTTCTCTTGAATTTCTCCTACTCCTACAACAATGACAACAAATAAATAAATAAATAAAACAGAAAAGTAGGAAAATCACATTTTATTTACTCAGAAGACAGCATTAATTGGGAAAACAGAAAGTGGGTAAAATTAATGCCAATAAACAGTTTTCTCTGTAATAAGCTTAATGTGAACACATGAAACAATAAATGAGAACAGAAGACAAGTAGCATGTGCCTATTTCCTCCTACCCTTTACCACTCCTTCTGGAAAACTGGTCTATTTCAATACTGGCTTTAGAGATTTGGACCTATTCTAAAGCATACCTGACTGGACATACCCCTTACAGATAATTTCCTTGGAAGTCTGGCTGCAAACTAAATAAAACTGATTGTATCACAAGATTGCAGGGGTGTGAACTCAACTGATTCCAAAATGTAAAGCATATTTTGGAATGACCTGGCAGTTTGGGTTGTTATACACTGAGCATATGCAAAGATCAGCTTCATTTAAGAAGATTATTTTTTAAGCTAACATTTATCAAGAGATTTTTAAGTATATGGCCTATTATTTGCTTGAATTGGCAATGGGTGGATTATATCCCTTATTCTTCACAAAACTTTGCAGTAGGTATTGTTAGTGCTCTCATTTTTCCAGTGAAAGAACTAAAGTACAGATTTTAACACTTTCCTAATATTATAGGAAAGTGTGGTAGAATGTGAATTTGAATCCAGGTCATTCTGACTCCAGGGACTCTCTCAAATTTCACTGTGGAAATACTAAAATAGGATAGGGGCCATTTATAGGCAGAAAGATTTAAAGAAGTTTAAAGAATGTTTAAAGGGATATAGGGGCTCCCCTGGTGGCTCAGACAGTAAAGAATCCGTGTGCAATGCAGGAGACCCGGGTTCAGTTCCTAGGTCTGGAAGATCCCCTGGAGAAGGGAATGGCTACCCACTTCAGTATTCTTGCCTGGAGAATTCCACAGAAAAAGGAGCCTGTTGGGCTATAGTCCATGGGGACACAACTGTGTAACTAACACTTTTTCGAATGGATATAATTATAAAATTTTAAATGGTATAGATGATTTATAAAATCTCTAATAACAGATCTGGGTAGTGGGTGGAAAGACCTCTTGAAACGTTACAAAGATAATGTAAAAATAAACTAAGAAGAAGTTTATATACACTCAAATTATGTAGGACTTGAACTCAATTATATAAAAATTATTTTTTAAAAAAGCTGAAAGTATGTCAGAGAATGAACTTACAGCTGACTTACATATTATTGTGACACTTTTCCCTGCTATTTTTCTGTATTTTCCAAATTTTCAACTATTAGTATGTAATTCTTTTTTTAAAATTACTTAATTATTTCACATAGTGATAAGAAAATCTAAAGTACTCATGCTCTCAAGAGACTGTTCAAATTCAAAGTATAAAGAGGTTTTTAGGAAGAACTGGTTAAACTACAATGAATAAATATATGTATATTTATATATAGGGCTTCCCAGATGGCACTACTGGGAAAGAACTCACCTGCCAATGCAAGAGACGTAAAAGACATGGGGTTCAATACCTGGGTGGGGAAGATCCCCTGGAGAAGGGCATGGCAATCCACTCCAGTATTCTTGCCATGGACAGGAACCTGGTGGGCTATAGTCCATAGGGTTGCACAGTCAGACATGACTGAAGTGACTAAGCACACACACACGCACACACACACGCACACACACACACACACACACATATATTAGAAATCCAAATCTCTATCATTTATACCTGCCTACTATATACCAGGTACCATTAGATTCTATGTGAGCTACAAATAATTAAATATGACCTCTTCTCCCAAGAGTTTCCGAAGCAAAAGAAAACCAAAACCCATATATTACCCCAAACACCTAACACAAAAAGGGTGTAGGTGTGGTGTATTCAAGGACTGCCCCTTGGCTATATGACGGCAGGAACTTTAGTTTCTGTATCACTAGTGTCTAAAACAGTATATAGTAAGCACTCAGCAAATGTTTATTGAATGAATAGAAAGTGAAAGTGAAGTCGCTCAGTCGTGTCCGACTCTTTGCGACCCGTGGACTGTAGCCCACCAAGCTCCTCCGTCCATGGGATTCTCCAGGCAAGAATACTGGAGTGGGTTGCCATTTCCTTCTCCAGGGGATCTTCCCGATCCAGGGATCAAACCCAGGTCTCCCACATTGCAGGCAGACACTTTAACCTATGCATATATGGATGGCTAGATATATAATACAATTAGTAAGTACCTGGAGATTCTAATACGTAGGTACATCTAATTTGGGTTAAGTAAAGTCATGATGGAAATGAGACTTTTTTAAAAAGTTATATGGTGGCAATATATGAAGCTGATGACAATCTACAAAATATACAAATAGTGTCACCATCTGTGATGGTTAAATTTACGTGTCAACTTGACTGAGTCAGGAGGTTCTTATATATTTGGCAAACACTATTCTGGGTATGTCTGTGAGGGTGTTTGGGAAGAAAGTAATATTTAAATTGGTAGACTGAATAAAGCAGGTCGCCCTCCCTAATGTAGGTGGGTATCATCCAATCCGTCACAGGCCTGAATAAAACAGAAAGGCTGACACTCCCACCCCACCAGTAAAAAAGTATTCCTGTCTGATAGCCTTTGAACTGGGACACTGTTTCATTCTCCTACCTTCACACTTGGACTGAAACATCTGCTCTTCTTGGGTGTTGAGCTTGCCAGCACGGAAACTGGAACTGTACCTTCAGCTCTCCAGGGTCTCAGGCTTTTGGACTGAAACTAAACCATCAGCTCTCCTGGATCTCTAGCTTGTCAATTCACCCGGCAGATCTTCAGACTTGCCACCCTCCAAAATCACATCAGCTAATTCTGTACAATAAATTTACCTATCTATATAAATATATCCTTTCAGTTCTGTTTCTTTCTGGAAAATCCTGATGACTACACCAGAATATTCTAAATCCTAGATGAAGAAATGGCCTTGCCTGGAATGGTATTTACTGTGTCCTCATATTGTATATTCAATCTCACTGCCTTCTCTCATGCCCAGTATTGGGATTCTCAGGCTTGACAATAAGTAACATTTGTGCTGTGCTGTGCTTCGTCGCTCAGTCATGTCAGACTCTTTGAGACCCCATGGACTGTAGTCTGCCAGGCTCCTCTGTCCTCGGAATTCTCCAGCCAAGAATACTGGAGTGGGGAGCCATTCCCTTCTCCATTTTCCCAACCCAGGGATCAAACCCAGGTCTCCTGCATTGCAGGCAGATTCTTTACCATCTGGGCCACCAGAGATGCCCAAGTAATATTTGATGTAGTCCAAAACAGTAATTATTCTAGATATAGCTTATTAAATAATACAAAGTCTCAAAAAAGTCCATTTTAAAACACTCATACATAAAAACATATGAAAATCCTCATAGAAACTAGGCAAAGGTTTCAAGACATTTACAGAAAAAAATGCACAGACTTGGTTAGCAAAACAAAGGTGCATAAACTCACTCATAACTAAGTAAATGCAAATCATAACACAAGGAAATATCATTTCAACCCATCATATGGGCAAAAAGTTTTATTTTCTATAATATCAAGATGTACAGAAAGACATGTTTTCATTTACTATTGATGATATATTCCTTGATAGGAATAGATCACACAACTTAGTTAAATAAAAAATGCACAAACTATTGACACTCCTCCTATACTGTTAGGAACTAATCCTACAGATATACTTTCAAAAGTGTCTCAGAGTTAGAAATTGCAGCAATATTGGTACTAGCATAAAGCAAAACAATCCCTAACTCCCCAAACAATCTACATACTTAACAGAAAGTTAACAGTTAAATAAATAATTTTATATATGTCATGTAATACTGAACAGGCATTGAAAAGAATGAAGAACACTGAGTTTGCTGATATGAAAATAGACCAAACATAAGATTCAGTCAATGATTATATATTAGTCAGGGTTCTCCAGAGAGATAGTATCAATAGGATAGACATAGACATAGGTAGAGAGACAGAGATACAGATTGGTTTGTTATAAACATAGATGAAATAAAGCATAGAATGGCTTATATAAAAGAATCTCATCTATGTTTTAAAAAAGAATATATACAAATGTCTATGAATAGGGAAATAGAGATAGTCACATAGAGCAAGAGATAGATGCATAAACATTTTTCTGGAAGCATATATAGGAAACAGTGATTACTTTAGGGGAAGAAAACCAGCTATTGAGTGGTGCATAGGAGAACATCTATTTTATAACTTTCCTTACAGTATTAATATTTAATTATGTGTATAACTTTTAGTTTAAAATGCTTACTTTAAAAGAAGGCAGAGAAAATTTTATTCTCACCTGATTGTTTCAAGTAATGTTTACTAATTGAAGAAACTCCATGAGGTGCTACAAAGTTACAATCTCCTTCTTTTATCACCATTCCATCAATAGGAGAGGTCAGAGGCTTCAAAATGCCACCAGCTAACAATTCATCATAAAAACTGAAAAAATCAAAATGGATAACATAACTATATGCTATACTTAGCTCTAAACATTATACTCTCTTTGAAGAATTCTTCGAGATTATAATCCTAAATAAAACCTAGAAATCTTCTTATAAACAACTCAACGTATGTTTTCTGTTAATAAGACATACTTTTGGTGAAGAATGGAAATATTTTGAGAATCCATAGTCTTTTGCTGACCGTAGTCAAAGGTCTACTTTCTCATATATTTTAAATTAAAGTCAGTGAAAATAAACAGAACAGTATTCATTACACCGATTTTAAATCTGGTTAAGATTTGACTTCCATCACAGTTATCTGTCATCTTTCTCAACACCAACATAGTTAACTGGTATTTATTGAGCCCTTGCCATATTCCATATAACATCTCACCTGATCTTCACAATTGGAGAGGCATGTATTGCAGTTTTCCCACTTTACTCATGTGAATCTTTTATTGCTATTAACATTATGATCAATGATGATGATGATATAATTTCACTATATTACAAGAGTCAAAGCTTAACTCTGTTAAAAAATGGATGATTTGTATCTTTTTACATCCTCAACCAGGAAGGCTTGATACCACTCCTTTCAACTAACTCACCTTTGGTGTATTTTGGCATAATGAGGAGTGCAGGTGATGTACTGGGCACCCAAGTCCACTGTGCTCTGTGGATTATGAGGACTGCTGGCTGTAGTCATTCTTCCTCCTTGAATTAGTCCCCAGGAAAATATCTTAATATATTAGAATGAATATTTCACAATTAACACTGATCACCCCAGGTTACGCCAATGGATAACTTAGAACTGTTTCAGAAAATATATTTTTAATTTTTTTTTTTACTTTTAGATGTCATAATAATACATTTTAAAATCTTGTTTTCTCCAGATTCCAGAAATCTAAAAAAAATTGTTTGTTTGTTTTTTAAGTTCAAGGGTCATCTAACACTGCTAGGAAGTAATTAACAGAGACAATTCAGTCAGGGGGTGTGAGATATTTTTTTAAAAGGACACATGAATATACAGCAGCCTTCAGCAATGTGCCTGCTGCATCTACGTACTGATCTGAAAAAAGGGAATGAATGAACGGACCAAAGAAAACAAAATAATGAATGAAATGTCAGAATGAATGAATCAACGAATGCTTTCCCTCTTGCTGTCAGGCTTCAGGAGAGTGACAGGATTCTCTCAAGTAGATAGATCTTCGGAAAGTCGTGGTCAATGGGCACTGGAGGATTCTCGTAATCTAAAGAAAGCTGCCAGGATACCGAGCAGCCAAGGAAAAAAATTCACTTCTTGCTGACAGCGGCAGCCCCAAGCTTTGCAAACTGCAGTCAGGATGCCTCCCAGGCCGCTCAGGCCTCCCAGTGAAGCGCTCCGGCGCCCCGCCCTGCCCCCACCCGCCCCACCGCCCGGCCTGGGTCGCCGCCCCAACTCGCGCCCACTCTTCTGGCCGTCCCGGGCGCCGGAAGTCTCCGATCACGTGACCGGCGCCCGCCGACCTGCTGGGTGTTCCCCCGAGCCTTACTCGGAGAAGGCCCCCGCCGGCTTCGTTTCCCTGGCTTCCGTCCGGAAACGACCCACCTGAATCCTCGGCCTTGTCCCACACAGTGAGGCGCAGAGGACTGGACGCCTCCCTCCTCAGCAGCGCCGCGCACAAGCTTCCCGTCAGCCCGGCGCCCACGATCAGCACCCGCGCCATGGCCCGCTGTCCCGCGCCCGGGTGGCCGGCCTGCAGTCGGTGGAACCGCCGCCACAGCCCAGCGGGCCAGAGCTGTAGGCTCAGTGCTCCCGGCCCAACTCGGCCCCTGAGCAGCTCCCTGGTCGGCCTGCAGGGGGCGGAGAGGAGGCGACTCGAGCTGAGAGAATGATCAGCGCTGAAGACCAGCAAATCTTGGCCTTCCTCTTGGTTTGAGAGCCAGGAGCTGTCTTCAAGGATCGTGGCGCCATCCGATAAGCTGTGATTTCCAACCTGCCTCTCGCCCCTCAAACCTGTAAATCATATAGGTTAGAGCGTGAGACCCCGCCTCGCCACAGGGCTGGTGTTGACTACTGCGGAGACCCAGCCCAGGGTTGACTATTAGGGTAAATGTGCCTTGTTGGAACCTTGGCTTAATAGCCTTAAGTCTGAAAGGAACACAGCAGTGATGCCAGAGCCAGCTTTCTTCAAGTACCTTAACAGTCACTATTCACATAACAGAAAAAGAATTTGGGAGAAATTTTGTTTAAACTAACCCTCTGGCATTGTGTAAATGATAAACTTTTTGAACCTCAATTTTTCCACCTGTAAGAGGGGGCCAGAAAATTCTGTATTCCAGGTGATTGGCAGTTAAAAATATTTGGTTCACCAGAGAATTTTAGGTCAATCTTCTCTTCAGTAAATATTAAATTTTATGACAAAACACATTCCAATTGCTGTAAGAGATGCGCGGATGTGCAAGACAAGGATTCATGCCCTTACCGCTAGTTTTTTGTTTGTTTGCTTTCTAACGTTGTCCTGGAAATTCTCAAGGAAACAGTAATATGCAAGGATAAGACTGAACCATTTCAGTTACCCTGAATTGCAAATAAATTATTACCTGGACACTAGAGAAACTTTCCTAAGAAAATTGACAATGATAGTCAATTGTAATGAAAACATTAAAAATTAGAAGTTTTACTGTATGTACACATGAGGGAGAAATTATCAGGCTTCAAGTTGGTGATAGATCAATATTACATATATCTAATAAAGATATAATATCTAAGAAAAGATAATCGAACTATACTTTGGATAGTAACCGCTTATTGGTCATATCATTTGCAAATATTTTGTCCCATTCAATACATTGTCTTTTAATTTTAATAATCATTTCATTTGCTGTGCAAAAGCGTATAAGTTCAATTTAGTTTCATGCTTTATTTTTGCATGTGTTTCATTTGCCTTAGGAGACAAGTCCAAAAAAAAATATTGCTTACATTTATATCAAAGAGTGGTCTACCTGTATTCTCTTCTATAAGTTTTATGGCTTTCAGTTCAGTTGCATACATTTAGATTGTTAAATCATTTTGAGTTTATTTTTGGCTAAAATGTGAAATGTGAAATGTTCTAATCTCATTTCTTTACATGTAGCTGTCCAGTTTTCTCAGCACTGAGACTATCTTTCTTTCCACTGTATAGTCTTACATTTTTGTTATAGATTTATTGACCTTAAGTGTGTGGATTTATTTCCTGGCTCTCTGTTCTGTTCCATTGATCTATGTGTCTGTTTTTGTGACAATACCAGCATTTTGATTTCAAGACTTTTTCATGCAGTCTGAAATCTGAGAAGGTGATACCTCTGGCTTTGTTCTTTTTTCTCAAGATTGCTTTAGCAATTAGGGGTCTTTTGCAGTTTTGTATAAATTTTCCGATTATTCTCGTTAGTGAAAAATGTCCTGGTTATGATGATAGAGACTGCATTAAATTTATAGATTGCTTTGGATAGTATGGTTATTTTAATATTAATTTGTCCAATTTATGACCACAGAATATCTTTCCATTTCTTTGTATCATCTACAAATTTCCTTTATCCATGTTTTATAGTTTTCAAAGTATAGGTCTTTAACCTCCTTGATTAAGTTTTTCCTAAGTATTTTATTAACACAGTTTTAAACAAGATTGTTTGCTTGCTTTCTCTTTCTGGTAGTTCATTATTAGTGTATAGTAAACTAACAGATTTCTGTATATTAATCTTGTATCCTGCAACCTTACTGAATTCATTCTTTAGTTGTAATAGCTTTTGGGTGGAGACTTTAGGTTTCTCTATGTAGAGTATCGTGTCATCTGCAAGTAGTGTCATTTTTGCCCTTGTTTTTGTCATTTAATCGCTAAGTTGTGTCTCTTTGTGACCCCATGGACTGTAACCTGCCAGGATCCTCTGTCCATGGAATTTTCCAGGCAAAAATACTGGGTTGCCATTTCCTACTCCAGGGGAGCTTCCTTCCCTAGGGATCGAACCTGCATCTCCTGAATTTCCTGCACTGCAGGTGGATTCTTTACTGCTGTGCCAGCGGGGAAGCCCCATTTTTGCAGTTCTGCCCTTCCTTTAATTTGAATAGCTTTAATTTCTTTTTGTTATGTGATTGCCATGGCTAGAACTTCTAGTACCATTTATTTAGAAGTGGTACTAGTGGGCATCTTATCTTGTTCCCAGTTTTAGAGGAAATGCTTTCAGCTTTTCAGCATTGAGGTGATATTAGCTGTGATTGTATCATACATGGCCTTTACTATGCTGAGATATGTTCCCTCAATACAATTTGATGAGAGTATTTTTTTTAATCATGAATGGATGCTGAATTTTGTCAAATGCTTTTTATGATCTTGTGATTTTTATCCTCTTATTATTGTGGTGTATCACATTGGTTGATTTGCAGATATTGAACCATCCTTGCATCATTTTACATATGTAAATATACACGCTAAATTCAAGTGAATTTTTCCTAGGTTAAGCAGTATCTTGAGGAATCAATGCAGGTCCTCATGATCTGTTGAGTATGTTCTTCTCTTTCCTGTCATCTCCTCTTGTTACCTCATTTCTGTTAATAGTCTGGTCACCTTGCATAATCAGACTTGAAATCTCATAGTCATCTTCAATATATCTATTCTCTTTTGTCATCCTTGATTTCTGTTAGTCTTCTGGTCTTTTTTATCTCTTCTCCTCTGTCTCTTAAATCCAATCCTTCTCCATTGTACCTCAGAAAAGTACAAATTCCATTTCTACCAGCAATATTCTACAGTGCCTATTTTACTGCATTCTTGTCAGCTGTGGATATTGAGAATTTTGAAAGGTGATCATTGACAGATTAATCCATTCAGTTCAGTTGCTCAGTCATGTCCGACTCTTTGCAACCCCATGTATTGCAGCACACCAGGCCTCCCTGTCCATCACCAACTCCTAGAGTTCACTCAAACTCATGTCCATCGAGTCGGTGATGCCATCCAGCCATCTCATCCTCTGTTGTCTCCTTCTCCTCCTGCCCCCAATCCCTCCCAGCATCAGTCTTTTCCAATGAGTCAACCCTTTGCATCAGGTGGCCAAAGTATTGGAGTTTCAGCTTTAGCATCAGTCCTTCCAAAGAACACCCAGACTGATCTCCTTTAGAATGGACTGGTTGGATCTCCTTGCAGTCCAAAGGACTCTCAAGAGTCTTCTCCAACACCACAGTTCAAAAGCAGCAATTCTCCGGTGCTCAGCTTTCTTCACAGTCCAACTCTCACATCCATATGTGACTACTGAAAAAACCATAGCCTTGACTAGATGGACCTTTGTTGGCAAAGTAATGTCTCTGCTTTTGAATATGCTAAGTAGGTTGGTCATAACTTTCCTTCCAAGGAGTAAGCGTCTTTTAATTTCATGGCTGCAATCACCATCTACAGTGATTTTAGAGCCCCCCAAAATAAAGTCTGACATTGTTTCCACTGTTTTCCCATCTATTTCCCATGAAGTGATGGGGCCAGATGCCATGATCTTCGTTTTCTGAATGTTGAGCTTTAAGCCAACATTTTTCCTCTCCTCTTTCACTTTCATCAAGAGGCTTTTTAGTTCCTCTTTACTTTCTGCCATAAGGGTGATGTCATCTGCATATCAGAAGTTATTAAGATTTCTCCCAGCAATCTTGATTCCAGCTTGTGCTTCTTCCAGCCCAGTGTTTCTCTTGATGTATTCTGCATATAAGTTAAATAAGCAGGGTGACAATATACAGCCTTGATGTACTCCTTTTCCTATTTGGAACCAGTCTGTTGTTTCGTGTCCACTTCTAATTGTTGCTTCCTGACCTGCACATAGGTTTCTCTAGAGGCAGGTCAGGTGGTCTGGTATTCCCATCTCTTGCAGAATTTTCCACAGTTGATTGTGATCCACACAGTCAAATGCTTTGGCATAGTCAATAAAGTAGAAATAGATGTTCTTCTGGAACTCTTGCTTTTTCGATGATCCAACGGATGTTGGCAATTTGATCTCTGGTTCCTCTCTCTTTTTTAAAACCGACTTGAACATCTGGAAGTTCACGGTTCATGTATTGCTGAAGCCTGGCTTGGAGAATTTTAAGCATTACTTTACTAGCGTGTGAAATGAGTGCAATTGTGCAGTAGTTTGAGCATTCTTTGGCATTGCCTTTCTTTGGAATTGGAATGAAAACTGACCTTTTCCAGTCCTGTGGCCACTGCTGAGTTTTCCAAATTTGCTGGCATATTGAGTGCAGCACTTTCATAGCATCATCTTTCAGGATTTGAAATAGCTCAACTAGAATTCCATCACCTCCACTAGCTTTGTTCATAGTGATGCTTTCTAAGGCCCACTTGACTTCACATTCCAGGATGTCTGGCTGTAGGTGAGTGATCACACCATCGTGATTATCTTGGTCGTGAAGCTCTTTTTTTGTTCAGTTCTTCTGTGTATTCTTGCCACCTCTTCTTAATATCTTCTGCTTCTGTTAGGTCCCTACCATTTCTGTCCTTTATCGAGCCCATCTTTGCATAAAATGTTCCCTTGGTAGCTCTAATTTTCTTGAAGAGATCTCTAGTCTTTCCCATTCTATTGTTTTCCTCTGTTTCTTTGCATTGATCATGAGAAAGGCTTTCTTATCTCTCCTTGATATTCTTTGGAACTCTGCATTCAAATGGGTATATATTTACTTTTCTGCTTTGCTTTTCACTTCTCTTCTTTTCACAGCTATTTGTAAGGCCTCCTCAGACAGCCATTTTGCTTTTCTGCATATCTTTTTCTTGGGGATGGTCTTGATTCCTGTCTCCTCTACAATGTCACGAACCTCCGTTTATAGTTCATCAGGCACTCTGTCTATCAGATATAAGCATCTAAATGCAGATTAATCTATTACTTAAGTTCAAACAGTCATTAGTTCTTAATTTAATTATTATAGTAGCTTTCTAACTGACCTTTCTGCTCCTAATCTCTATTCTGCACCAAGTTTCTAGATTGGTCATTGCCATTCTCAAATAACTTTTAGTAATTCTCAGTCTCATACAGATGAAAATTCAACTACTTGGTATAAAATATTCAGTCACTACTATATATAAAATAGATAACTAAGAATAACCTGCTGTATAACTCAGGGAACTCTACTCAGTACTGTGCAATGCCTTATATGGGAAAAGAATCTTAAAAAAAAGAGAGAGAGAGCGGATATAGGTATATGTATAACTGATTCATTTTGCTGTACACCTAAAACTTAACACAACATTGTAAATCAATAATGCACCAATAATTTATTTTTAAAAAGTGTTCAATGATATTTCTCAAGTCTATGTTTATATCTTATCTTGGTAGTGTTTATATGTCTTGTGCTACTAAGTTGGAGCTACCCTGATGGCTCAGACAGTAAAGAATCTGACTGCAATGGTCATAACATCTGAAGACCCAGGTTTGATCCCTGGGTTGGGAAGACCCCCTGGAGAAGGGAATGGCTACCCACTCCAGTATTCTTGCCTGGAGTATTCCATGGACAGAGGAACCTGGCAAGCTGTAGTACAGGGCATCACAAAGAGCTAGATACTGAGCTATTAACACTTTCACTTTCACAACTAAGTTGAGTTATTTTAGTTCCGGTGAACATATTCTCAGATTTTCCACTTATCTGTGGAAGTGGGAAACATTTGCTTATGTTGTTCTTGAGTATAAGTTATACTTTTTGAATTGTGTTGCCAGTAGTTGTGAATTTGCGTTAATTCTTCACTCTTTTTTTTTTCCCCCCGCCATGATCAACAATATCCTTTTTAAAAAGTTATCCAAAATTTGGGAATGTTATGACCATTCAGTAGAAGTAGCCATGGTGGCTTGTGATTTCTTATCACGTTTAGTCTTCAGGGAGTGATAGAGCCACCCTCCCCACCTGCACTCCTAACCTCCAAAATGGATTATATTAATTCAGAGCTATAACTGTAAGGTTGTGTGGGTGCATGGTTGGCTACTAGTACTGGTGTATCTCTCTGAGAGATGTGTGAATGACTCACTGACCTAGAGAAGGTAGTATTGTAAAACAGCTGGGACAGATGTACTTATATTTACTCTTCCTATTCACCTTGGCATTTTACCTTACTTCTTCCCAATTTTCTGCAAGGCTGGCTCCTCCTGATCATTCAAGTCCAGCTTAAAAGTTACCTAAAGAGGTCTTCCCCAACCACTTGACCTAAAATAGCCACCCAGTGACCCTCTTTTCCATTAACCTATTTTCTTAATATCACTTAATTACCTTTAGAATTGAACTTGCTTTTTACTTATCTAACTATTTATTGCTTATTTAGTTTAGTTTTTCTCTCACTAGAATTTAAGCAACAAAAGGACAGAAACATTGTCATGTTCAATACAGTATCTTTGGCAACTGGAATCCAAATTAGAATTCTCAGAGACTGAGAGTTCACTAACTCTTTGCCTAGAAGATAGCCAAGACTTTTGAGGATAATACTTAAAGGAAGATAGGCTGAATGGTAATTCAGTGGGGTGATATCAATATTAAACATATTTTCTCAGAGGGTTCTTTTCTATGATATAATATGACTATAATGATATAAAATACAGTGTCAGTGAACAAAGAATACTTGATAATGTGATTCACAGCACTTTCTGTCCTTATTTATTGCATTGATAATTTACATAATCATTAATGGCATATCTAATAGTATTTAGATGGCATAAAATCAAGATAAATAGCCCCATGGAGCTATTTTAGATTGTTCCTTAATGTAATTTAATTTTTTATTGAAGTATGGCTGATGCACAACAATGTGTTAGTTTCAAGTATATAGTAAAGTATGTGTATATATGTGAACTTCCCTCTTATACCTGCTTTTGCAGCATCCCATAGATTTTGGAAAATTTTGTTTCCATTTTGATTTATCTTGAGGTATTTTCTTATTTCCTCTTTGAATTCATTTTTTAAATAGCCTGTTGTTTAGTCTCCATGTGTTTGTTCTTTTCCTGGTTTTCTTTCTGTAGTTGGTTTCTAATTTCATATAACTGTGGTCAAAAATGGAGAAGGCAATGGCAACCCACTCCATTTTCTTGCCTGGAAAATCCCATGGGCGGAGGAGCCTGGTAGGCTGCAGTCCATGGGGTCGCTAAGAGTCGGGCACGACTGAGCGACTTCACTTTCGCTTTTCACTTTCATGCTTTGGAGAAGACAATGGCACCCCACTCCAGTATTCTTGCCTGGAGAATCCCAGGGACAGGGTAGCCTGGTGGGCTGCCATCTATGGGGTCACACAGAGTCGGACACGACTGAAGTGACTTAGCAGCAGCAGCAGCAGTGGTCAAAAAAATATTGTTTCTACAAATGTTATTATTTTATTGTTATTTGTATTGTTTTCATTGACTATTTGGCATGATTATTTTGAAATTCATGTTGTCTAATTTGTCAGTTCATTTCTTTTTATGGATAAATGGTATTTCTTTATATGGATATATCGCAGTATGTTTATCTGTTCACCTCCTGATGAACATTTGGGTTGTTTCTAGTTTTTTACTATGAAAAATAAAGCTGCTATGACGTATAAAAGTCTTTATATGAATATTGGCTTTCATTTATCTTGTGTAAATATCTGGGAGTAGAATAGTCTGATTATATGGTAGATGTGTGTTCAACTTTGAAAGGAACTATCAAGTGAAACTGTTTCCCAAAACGGCTTTACCATTTTACATTCTGACAGAACCATTTGAAGATTCCAGTTATTCCCCATCCTTAGTATCATTGAATATGACCAGTCCTTTCAACTTTAGCCATGCTAATAAGTATGTGATGGCATTTCAGTAAGGTTTTAATTTTAATTTCTCCAATGATGTTTGATATTGACCATCTTTTCATGTGGTCGTTTGCCATTCATATATCTACTTTTGTGAAGTGTCTGTTCAAAGTTTCTACCTATTAAATAAATTGGGTAGTTTATTTTCTTATCACTGAATTTACGAAGTTTATTATATATTTTGGATACAAATAAAATGTGGGACTGGCAAATGCTTTCTTCCTGTATATGACTTCTGTTCATTATATTATCAGCATCTTTCCAAGTGCAGATGTCCTTAATTTGTCCATTTTTAACTTATATGGTTTCTACTTTTTGTCTGCTATCAAAGAAATACTGGATTTATACCTCAAGGTAATGAAGACTTTTCTCTTATGTTTTCGTCCAGGATTTTTATAGTGTTATTCAGTTCAGTTCAGTCGCTCAGTCATGTCCCACTCTTTGCGACCCCATAGACTTCGGCATGCCAGGCTTCCCTGTCCTTCACCAACTCCTGGAGCCTACTCAAACTCATGTCCACTGCATCGGTGATGCCACCCAACCATCTTACCCTCTGTCATCCCCTTCTCCTCCCACCTTCAATATTTCCCAACATCAGGGTCTTTTCCAAAGAGTAGTTTCTTCGTATTAGGTGGCCAAAGTACTGGAGTTTCAGCTTCAGCATCATTCCTTCCAATGAATATTCAGGACTGATTTTGTTTAAGATAGACTGATTGGATCTCCTTGCAGTCCAAGGGACTCTCAAGAGTCTTCTCCAACACCACACTTCAAAAGCAGCAATTCGTCGGTGCTCAGCTTTCTTCACAGTCCAACTCTCACATCCATACATGACTACTGGAAAAACCACAGCCTTGACTAGATGGACCTTTGTTGGCAAAGTAATGTCTCTGCTTTCTAATATGCTGTCTAGGTTTGTCATAGCTTTTCTTCCAAGGAGCAAGTGTCTTTTAATTTCATGGCTGCAGTCACTAGCTGCTGTGATTTTGGAGCCCCTCAAAATAAAGTCTGTCACTGTTTCTATTGTTCCCCATCTATTTCCCATTAAGTGATGAGACCAGATGCCATGATCTTAGTTTTCTGAATGTTGAGCTTTAAGCCAACTTTTTCACTTTCTTCTTTCACCTTCATCAAGAGGCTCTTTAGTTCTTTGCTTTCTGCCATAAGGGTGGTATCATCTGCATACCTGAGGTTATTGATATTTCTCCTGGCAATCTTGATTCCAGCTTGTGCTTCATCCAGTCGCATTTCTCATGATGTACTCTGCATAGAAGTTAAATAAGCAGCTGACAACATACAACCTTGATGTACTCCTTTCCCTATTTGGAACCAGTCTGTTGTTCCATGTCCAGTTCTAAATATGTATGCAGCTTCCAGACCTGCATACATATTTCTCAGGAGGCAGGTCAGGTGGTCTAATATTACCATCTCTTGCAGAATATTCCACAGTTTGTTGTGGTCCACATGGTCAAAGGCTTTGGCATAGTCAATAAAAGAAAAGTAGATGTTTTTCTGGAATTCTCTTGCTTCTTCGATGATCCAGCAGATGTTGACAATGTGATCTCTGGTTCCTCTGCCTTTTCTAAATCCAGCTTGAATATCTGGAAATACACGGTTCACATACTGTTGAAGCCTGGCTTGGAGAATTTTGAGCAGTACTTTGCTAGCATGTGAGATGAGTGCAATTGTGCAGTAGTTTGAACATTGTTTGGCATCGCCTTTCTTTGGGATTGGAATGAAAATTGACCTTTTTCAATCCTGTGGCCACTGCTGAGTTTTCCAGATTTTTAGGTCTATGGTCCTTTTTAAGTTAGTTGTTGTATTTGATGTTAGATATGGATCAAAGTTCATACCTTTGCATATGAATATTTGTTTCAGCACTGTGTTTTAGACTGAATTCCCTTTGCATCTTTGTTGAGAATTAATTGACCATGTAAATGTAGATCTATCCTAAACTCTGTTCTCATCCATGTATCTATCTTGTTCTACCAGTGCCACACTCTTTTGATAACTGTAGCCTTACAATAAATAAATCTTGAATTTGGTTACTGTGAATATTCCAGTTGTGTTCTTGTTCAAAATTATTTTGACTCTTTGAGGTTTTTACCATTTCCATATACCGTCTAAAAAGAGCTTAATTTCTATGAAAATGCCTTAGATTTTAATAAGAATTGTGTTTTTCAGCCCTTCTAAATCCTTACTGATTTTCTATATATGTGCCCTATCCTTTATAAATTAACATTTCTAACTGTAAATAAGGATATAAATACATAAGTCTTTCTTCTTACAGCTTAATCAGGTCTGGGTTTTTGACTCCTGACTCTCTTTTTAGAGAGAGATGGATATAAATATGTAGATTGATAAACTGTTGCTGAATTGCTCTGTTTATCATTTTGAAATTGTACTATTTGTCACAGGTTATGTTTTCCTTTAAAATCTGTACTACCTGATATTAATATAGCTTTCCTTTGATTAATATTAGTTTGTTATATTATTTTCCCTCTTTACAGTTTTACTATAGTCATGCCTCTATCTTTAGAGCAAATTTCTTGAGGATAGCCTTCCTTTTGATCCAATCTGACAATCTCTTTTTTTTTTATCCTAGGTAAGATTTATTCTTGTCATTTGCCTCACACAAATTATTTATTAAGTTAATTCACAAAAACAGTACATGTAATAAAGTTACAATTGGATGTTTCCTTTGCTTAATTTATTTGTAAAGGTAATTCTGTTCATGATATTCTTTTTTTAAATTTTATTTTATTATTATTATTATTATTATTTACTTTATAATATTGTATTGGTTTTGCCATACATCAACATGAATCTGCCATAGGTGTACACGTGTTCCCAATCCTGAACTCCCCTCCCACCTCCCTCCCCATACCATTCCTCTGGGTCATCCCAGTGCACCAGCCGCAAACATCCTATATCCTGCATCGAACCTAGACGGGCGATTCGTTTCTTATATGATATTATACATGTTTCAATGCCATTCTCCCAAATCATCCCACCCTCTCCCTCTCCCACAGAGTCCAAAAGACTGTTCGATACAATCTCTTTTAATTAGGCTTTTAGATTTATACATAAGTAGCCATTTATGAGGCAAAGTGCTATTATAATTGGGATTTCTAAAATTTTAAATTTCAAGTGCTTTTTGCTGACTCTTCTATATTATCTTTTATCTTTAATCCTTTAAAAATCACTTATTTTTTTAGGAAATTTTTAAAGCATACATAGATTCTTTGTTATTTTCTACATAGATAATCAGGTATGCCTATAATTTTTTTTTTCCTTGCTTAATTGCACTGGCTAGGACTTTCAGTACAATGTTGAATAGAAGTGGAGAGAAAGGACCTCTTTTCTTGCTCCTAATTCTTATCAAGAAAGCATTCAGTCTTTTATCAAGTATGATTGGAACTGTAGACTTTTCATAAATGGCCTTTATTAGTTTAACGAAGTTTCTTTCTATATATAATTTGTTGAGAAGTTTTATGACTAAATGATTAACTTAAACACTTTTTTGCATCTTCTGAGGTTGTTTTTTTTTTTTCAGTTAGCCTATTAATATGGTAAATACTACTAATTGATGTTTGAATGTTGAATCAGTCTTTTGTTTATGGGTTGAACCCCACTAGACTGAGATGTATTTTTTCAATATATTGCTGGATTTATTTTGATATTTTGATGAGAGTCCTGGAATCTATATTTATGGGTGAAATTGGTCTACAGTTTTCTTCTTTCATAATGTGACCTTATACAATTAATTGAAAAGGAAATCAATTATACGCCAATACAATTTTTTTTTAATTAATTGGAAAGGATACCCATGTCTTCTATTTTCTGGAAGAGGTTGTAAATAATTTTTTTTTTAATGTTTGGTGAAATTTGGCAGTGAACTATCTGACCTGGATTTTTCTTTTTCGGAAGGTTTTTATGCTATATATTTAATTTAAAAAATAGATACTGGAATATTCAGGTTATCACTTTTTGGGGGATGTGACTTTTAACATTAATAGTTTCTCTTTTTAAAGAATTATTGTATTTCATTTACATTTTCAAGTTTATGAGCATAGAGTTAAGTAGTCCCTTATTATAATTGGAACAAGGGCTTAGTTGCTATGTGGCATGTGGGATCTTCCCCAACCAGGGATCAAACCTGTGTCTCCTGCATTGGCAAGCGGATTCTTTATCATTGAGCCACCAGAGAAGACTCTCAGATATTTTTAAAAGTCCCTCTTCTTTAACCTATGGATTACTTAGAAATGTATTATTTAATTTCCTAGTATTTGGGTACTTTCTGGATAACTTTTATTATTGATTGCTATTTTAATTTTGTTATGGCCCAAGAAATTTGTATGAATTTTATTCCTTTTAATTTAAATCTTTCCTACTGGCCACAATATTGATGAATTTTTTTTGTGTTTGAGAAGAACGTGTATTATGCTATGGTTGTATAGAATGTTCTATAAATGTCAATTAAATCAAGTGATTGCTAGGTATTGTCCAGGTCATTTATATTTTTACTGATTTTCTGTCTACTCATTCTATCAAATACTGAAAAGGAGGGGTTGAATTTTCCAAATATAATGGTAAATTTGTCTATTTCTCCTTTTAGTCTATTAATGCTTGCTTACATATATTTAAGAGTCTGTTTTTTTGGTGCAGAGGCTTCCCACGTGGCTAAGTGGTAAAGAATCTGCCTGCAATGCAGAAAGCATGAAAGACGCATGATCCCTGGGTCAGAAATATCCCCTGGAGTAGGAAATGGCAACCTGCTCAAGTGTTCTTGCCTGGAAAATCCCATGGGCAGAGGAGCCTGGCATGCTACAGTCCACAGGGCCACAAAGAGTCAGAGGGGACTAAGCGGACACTGAGCTGTTTGGTGCATACACATTTAGGATTGTTATGTCTTCTTGGAGAACTGATTCCCTATTGTTATTTAATCTTGCTTTTTATCTATATTTCTTATTCTGAGTCTACTGTAATTGAAATCAACATAGTCCAGCTTTCTTTTGGTATATTTTGCTTTACACTTTTACTCTTCAACCTATCTGTCTATTGATAATAATAATCTGTATTTAATGCAGATTTCTTATAGGCCTCCCTTGTGGCTCAGCTGGTAAAGAATCCACCTCCAATGAGGGAGACCTGGGTTTGATCCCTGAATTGGAAAGATCCCCTGGAGAAGGGAAAGGCTACCCACTCCAGTATTCTGACCTGGAGAATTCCATGAACTATATAGTCCATTGGGTCACAAAGAGCCCGACAGGTCTGAGTGACTTTCACTTTCACTGTAGTTATAGGCATCACAGAGTGGAGTCTTGCTTTTCTAATCCACTTTGACAATTTCTGTGTTTAACTGGTATATACAGCATTTATGAATGATTTTTCGATTCCTGGATCGGGATCCCCTGGAGAAGGGATAGGCTACCCACTCCAGTGTTCTTTGGCTTCCCTTGTGGCTCAGTTGGTAAAGAATCCACCTGCAATGTGGGAGACCTGGGTTCAGATCCCTGGATTGGGAAGATCCCCTGGAGAAGGGAAAGGCTACCCACTCCAGTGTTCTGGCCTGGAGAATTCTGTGGATGAGTCCATGGGGTTGCAAAGAGTCAGACGCCTCTGAACGGCTGCCACTTTCACTTTCACAAATGATTATTATATTGTTGATTAAAATCTACCATGTTACTACCGTGTTTATTTGTTCTTCATTTATTTTTTAAAAATCTTTTACTTCTTAAGGTCTAACTGAGCATTTTTCATTAATCTGTTTTACCTTCTTTATTGACTCACTGTTTGTACTTCTTAAAGGTTTTTTTGATTTTCTTGAGTTTACAACATATATTTTTAAATAACTTAAGCTAAACTTCAATATTATCCTTCCTATTATATGTTTTAGGGAAAGAAATGAGCACTTGCTTATGTTTTCCATACGGAGAACTCTTCAGAACCCAGCAATAATGATACGACAGTCTCTTCTATATTTAAACTGCTCTACACTGTCATAGACTGCGTGTTTACTACTCATCACTGTTATTACAGTGACCGCCAGTCAGAAGAACAGAAATCTATTTTAACACTTTAAGGGAGTTAGATTATGTCTTAATAATTCTGATTTTAAAAAGACTGCACTAGTGAGAAACTACCACTAACAACCTCTGTGGATATTTTTGTGAATGTATTTAGAGTAGCATATGGGACAGTGACTTGAAAAGCTACTTAGCATTTATTAGTATCAACAGTGTCCTTTCAAAATTTTTTGTCGTTTCTGTTGCCAATTTATATAATGCCAGGTTTGATTTTTGCACTGAAATTAAATGTTCTCATTTTTATTTTATTTTATTTTTCAGTTTATCTATGATTATATTTAGCAACCTTTGCCAAAAGGAGCACAATATGTAATTGACTACTTTGAAGACACATATATTAGGCACCTAAAATCAAGAAGAACAAAGAAGTATGACACAATGTTTTTTTTTTATTATTGTGGGTTGTATCTAAAGTCAAACTAGTGATTTCAATGGCAGAAACTGAAGAAAACTGATCCTCAAATCAACTTTTAGAAAATTATATTTAATTACAGATGGGTGCTATTAGTAATGCAGCTTTTTGGTTTAATTTTAAGTGCTTTTGCTAACTGTGTGATAATCTTTAAAAATCATTATGTAAGATATTGGCTACCTTGAATTTTATTACTCTTGCACAAAGCTCAATTTTCTGTCACGCTTCCATCTTTAAAATCATCTTTTAAAAGTTTGCCCCTACGCTAAGCAAAGCACCAGTTCATGGCATAGTATTTCACCAACCAGCCAACATAGATGAAAAATTATGGTTGATGACTAAAGTTGAGGTAATAGTAATTACTAGATTAGATACTAGGTTTTACAGGTAAAATGATACTTTAGTAACAACATCTAACTCTATGGTATCTGTATAAATTTAAGAAATAGTGGTCCACTGTATTCAAATGATCATTTTAAAACATAAGCATTTAAAAAATCATTGATATATTTAAAAACTCCTTTATACTAGGCCTTTAAAAATTGATGTGCCTTTTACTCCTAAAAAATTTCAATTTGAGAGCTAAATTTTTATCAGACATTTAATGTGTTTAGATTCCATAAAATTTATACCTGAAAGAGTAGTTTCAAGTACCCAAATTGTTCTGAATATATTTTAAATTCTCAGTAACTGAACTGACTATCAATAAGTAATATTTCTTATATATTTTCATCTACTTTGACAAAATTATTTCCAATATTTTTAGATGGATTGATTTAACTTTTAAGCAGAATACCAGTATAAAAATTGCATATGTCCAAAGTATATTTGAAAACTCATGTTAACTTAATAACATCAATATCAAATCCAATTTGAGATGAAAAGCAACTATGAGTTTATCAGTATGAACAAAGTAGTCTTTGAACTTTTTGTTGTTGTTGCCATTTTACATAACACTGTTTGATTAACACTTTGTATAACACTGTTGTGACTACAAATGTTATAATTTTTTTTCTTATGCACTTAAATTAGCAGGTTTCTCTCTCTTTGGTAAAAAGTTTGCTAATACTGTTTTAAAATTTGCTTTTTGCCTTCAGTGAAAAGCACAGATTATTATACCAAATATAATGCAAACCTCTGGACCAAAGGTGATATGTTCAGTCTCCATAAATCAAAGCTTTAAATTAAAAGAAACTTTAAGTAATAAACACAGTTTCAATTTCATATCCACCTAATTTGTACCGTTATTAAATTTTGCACTGGAGACTAGCTTAACAAATATATAAGATATAGCAATTATTTGCATGCAAATTATTTTCCTGAATTTCTAGTGTTTTGTTTGTTCTCTTAAGGTGGCCTAATATGTATTAAATGTTAGTTATATGGCCAGTATTATATTACAGTTCAATTGCTTAGTCTTGTCCAACTCTTTGTGGCCCCATGGATTGCAGCACACCAGGCTTCCCTGTCCATCACCAACTCCTGGAACTTGCTCAAACTCATGTGCATCCTGTCAGTGATACCATCCCACCATCTCATCCTCTGTCTTCCCCTTCTCCTCCTGCCTTCAATCTTTCCTAGCATCAGGGTCTTTTCCAGTGGATCAGTTCTTTGCATCAGGTGGCCAAAGTACTGGAGCTTCAGCTTTAGCATCAGTCCTTCTAATGAATAATTAGGACTGATTTCCTTTAGGATTGACTGGTTTGATCTCCTTGCAGTCCAAGGGACTCTCAAGAGTCTACTCCAACAGTACAGTTCAAAAACTTTCTTTATGGTCCAACTCTCACACCCATACTTGACTACTGAAAAAACCGTAACTTTGACTAAATGAAACTTTGTCGACAAAGTAATGTCTCTGCTTTTTAATATGCTGTCTAGGTTGGTCATAGCTTTTCTTCCAAGGAGAAATCGTCTTTTAATTTCGTGGCTACAGACACCATCTGCAATAATTTTGGAGCCCAAGAAAATGAAATATTATATTAAGAAAGCATCATGTCACATTTCTCAAATTTAAGTTTTATAACAAACCTGAGAAGTAGGCATTATTTACACTTTTAAAGTAGGAAAACATGCTCAGAGAGGGTAAGTAACTTGCTTTAAGTCACACAGTTTATAAGTTGTGAAGTTGGGAGTTTTAAAAATGCCTCATAATATCCTTTCAGGTACAGTGTCTGGCTCATTTTACAAGTCTCATGAAATTGGTAAATCAAGGTCTGGGGAGAGAATCTAGATGGTGACCTCTGTGATTCCCTGGTTTCTCAGTTTTCTAGAAATGATTTACTTGTCCTGGCTTTCCAGAATTTGGTTACTCAAACTCAAAGTCATTTATCTGTAAACAAAATAAAATCCAAACCCTGAGAGGCTGAATGTAAGCTATGCAAGCTTTCTAATCTTCACATTAGCCCCCTTTCCCTCTCCCAAACCCAAAAACCTTTAAACATACTTTAAATAAATAATAGTCTGATAAGAGTATTATTATATGTTATATCAATTATATTAGTTAACCTGCAGTATATAATAAAACTCTTAAAACTGAGCTAAGCAATACTATTAAGAAGACTTTAAAGAGGGAATTTGTGCTACAGAAGAGTAGTTGGAAAAACATGGATTTTGGAGTTAAGTAGGCCTAAGTCTGAACCATGATTGCCAGTTATACATTGTATATCCTTAAAAAGGTTTATTTAATTTTTCATAGCCCCTGTTTTATCATCTGAAAATGGTAATATTCCCTACCTCACAGAATTATTTAAGCAGTCAAATAGTATTAATTGCTGCAATTTTAATATTATTAAAATCTCTTTTTATGTGTAGATTCCAAATGTGGTACCTTTTCAAGGTGATGTCTTTCATCCTAATTCTTGGAACTACTCATGGTGTCTTTAGAAAACAAAGATCTGTGAACCCTGAAGCAAATATGAATATTGTAAGTTGCTAGGACATAAATGTTAAGCTAATAAAGTAATGGGGAATGCTACTCCTCTGTTTTGAGGGGTTTTATTTGAATAGTTCTACAGTCAGTTTAATCTCTGCATTCATGTATTTTGAATATGGGTCAACTAATATTTCTCATCTGCTATCCTATAGCTTTCAGTTTCCATTTCTGCTTTATTCTGTGTCTGAAATAAAAATATGCATAAACATATCATTTCTCTATTCTATATATGCATTTACACAAAAATTCCACATATGTATATATTCTTAGCTATGTATATAAACAAACAAACACTTGTGGGTAAACATATTTTAAAATTGTATATTGGCATGTAGGTAAAACTATGATTAGTAGTCAGAAAAAAATATTTGGTTAGTTCTTGAGATATCTCCTTGAATGCAGGGGTTTTAATTTTTTGTTGTTGCTGTTTTATTTATCTATGAACCCCTGGTATATAAGACTGATGCTTAGTAGATGTTCTATAAATATTTATTACTGAATCAGTGAATTAGTGAAAATAAAAAAATACATAGGTTTAAGATTGAGAATACAAAGATTCATTATTACATTAATGTGTGTTTGTGTGTGTTAGTCAGTCATGTCCTACTCTTCGTGACCCTATGGATTATAGCCCACCAGGCTCCTCTGTCCATGGGATTAAGTTAGATTAATTAGGTTACATTAATTCACTAACAGTCTTATTCTAAAAGGTTTGCTTTTTCCTTATCTAGAGTCAAATTATTTCCTACTGGGGCTACCCAGATGAAGAGTATGATATTACAACTGAAGACGGTTATATCCTTGGCCTTTATAGAATTCCTTATGGGAAGACAAACAGTGAAAACAATTCAGGTAATGCTCAGTTCAAGGTAAACTGGTGACTATCTGAACCTCTTAATTTCTCCATTTCTTCTCAGTGAGTTTAGAACAAGAAAAGGGTTTAAAGATTAAGTGAACAGTTAACTTGTCATGCATATCTCTATATGCCCCAGAAAGAGGATCTGACTCTCCTTTAGCTTCCTATTCAGAGTGGTTTTAAAGTACGGTGGAACGCACGTTGCCCCTCCCAAGTTTCCTTTGTGGATCACCACACTCATACATGTTGATTACCTAGAATTTTCTTTGTTTAATGAGGGGTTAGAAACGCTCTGAAACACAGTAGCTTTATTCTGTAGGTTTGAAGTATGGCTGGTAAAAATTTCTTTCTTTGTGCCTATGAATCTCTCCTCTAGTAATAGCAAAGAGATAAGTTTGGTAGCAGCCTCATGGCTCTTTACTCCAGTACTACATACACTACTATCAGCAGAATGAGACGCTGAAAAACGCACTAGAATTTGCCACTAGGGTCATGTTAATAATTCTAGAAGTACCACTTACTAGCACAATATGTAACTGACTACTTTTCTTATTTGTCTAACTGTTGCGGAAAAAAAAAAAAAACAAAAAACGGAGAATTTTCCTTTTCTCCTTAAAGTTTTTCCTTTAAAAAATTGTTTCTCATGTTTTTAAAACACTCTGTCAAGTTCTCATTTTGAACATTATGGTACATTTCAGAGAAAATTGTTTAATTTTGAATAGCCTCTACCAATATAATTTTTGATCCTTATAGAGGTCACATCTACTAGGCAGAAAATTTTGACATAATTATTGTAATCATTCCTCAGGGTTTGACTCAATTTTTTAAACACTGTAATAAAAGAATTAAAGATAATTTTAAAATATAGTAAGTACCTTAGAGTTCTGTAGAAGCAGCCCTGAGACAAGGATATAGGCGCATGTAATTTACTGATTGGAATACTTTCATGAGAAGATAATGTGGACAAGAAGGGAAGGCAGGGGAAGGAGCTAAGGAAGGATGAGACTCAGCTAATACAATGTTGTCTCAGAGGAGTTTATGAATCCCTGAATTGCCCTGCAGACATGGTCCCACCTTGAAGGTAGAGGGCTAGCTTTTTTACATTCTTGTATCAGTTAGTCACTGCCAGAAGGGCATCCATAGAAAGAAATAAAGTCTGGTTGAGGAAATTCCCCTTAGCCTTGGGGCAGTTCCACACAGAAAGGGGCAATAGTGAACCCTTCAAAAGCACCAGTCACAATAGCTGGAAGAATGACTCAGCTGCTTAACAAAGGCAATCTAGATGTGACACTAAAATAACCTAGTAAAGGGTACCTCTTGCACTGCTCAGATCTACATGCTTTTCACATTAAGTTTATTTCATCTGCTATTACATTTAATCCTAATGCCATATCTGGTATTCATACATCCCTCCCTCCACAACCCACTGTAAATTTCTCTTCCTCTTGGCTGTCTTTCTCTATTTGATAAACCAGGTCTTTATCCCTAAGGGCTACTAGGTCCCTAATATGTCATAGTTGCCATACTTGCACATTTACAGTTAAAACAAGGCATAGGAGTAACAAAAGATGCCTATGTGTATCATTTCAATACCAAATATGTTTTCCCAATTTTTCCCAATAAAGACTTATGTATCAGCAGCCCTACCTCTCTATGATGATCAAGGCCAGTTATTCCAGATCTAGGGTTGGTCTGCACTGTCAGAGAGTCTGTACAAACCATTCATAACTTTCCTGTATCATCACAGGAAATGTAATATTTTAGCCATTAAAGTGCTGTAATATGCAAGGTTTTTTCAATATTCCAGCTACAATGCCTGGATTCAGTAATGATAATAATGATGTGGATTATGTGTGAAGGGCAATTTGGAGTAAAACAAAGTTATCAGTGAGTACACATTATGTTATTCAAAGCTGTTGCCTCTCAAAAACTTTGGAAGTATAAATGAGAGCTCTGGAAACACTGGTGATTAAAGCAATGGTTCTAGTGATAAAATCTATATTAAATATATCTGTGAAAATGTGAGTATAAAATTATTTTATGAAGTGAGAAAGGTGGAGTAATCATATAAAATATATCTTATGTAACATGCTATTTAAAGAAGAGGTGGCAAGAATACACAGAACTGTATAAAAAAGATCTTCATGACCCAGATAATCATGATGGTGTGATCACTCACCTACAGCCAGACATCCTGGAATGCAAAGCCAAGTGGGCTTTAGGAAACATCTCTATGAAAAAAGCTGGTGCAGGTGATGGAATTCCAGTTGAGCTATTTCAAATCCTGAAAGATGATGCTGTGAAAGTGCTGCACTCAATATGCCAGCAAATTTGGAAAACTCACCAGCAGCCGCAGGATTGGAAAAGGTCAGTTTTCACTCCCATCCTAAAGAAAGGCAATGCCAAAGAATGCTCAAACTACTGCACAATTGCACTCTTCTCACATACTAGCAAAATAATGCTCAAAATTCTCCAAGCCAGACTTTAGCAATACAGGACTGTGAACTTCCAGATGTTCAAGTTGAATTTAGAAAAGGCAGAGGAACCAGAGATCAAATTGTCAACATCTGCTGGATCACTGAAGAAGCAAGAGAGTTCCAGAAAAACATCTATTTCTGCTTTATTGACTATGCCAAAGCCTTTGACTGTGTGGATCACAATAAACTGTGGAAAATTCTGAAAGAGATGAGAATACCAGACCGCCTGACCTGCCTCTTGAGAAATAAGTATGCAGCTCAGGAAGCAACAGTTAGAACTGGACATGGGACAACAGACTGGTTCCAAATAGGAAAAGCAGTACATCAAGGCTGTATATTGACACCCTGCTTATTAACTTTTATGTAGAGTACATCATGAGAAACGCTGGGCTGGAAGAAGCACAAGCTGGAATCAAGATTGCTGGAAGAAATACCAATAACCTCAGATATGCAGATGCCACCACCCTTATGGCAGAAAGTGAAGAGGAACTAAAAAGCCTCTTGATGAAAGTGAAAGAGGAGAGTGAAAAAGTTGGCTTAAAGCTCAACATTCAGGAAACAAAGATCATGGCATCTGGTCCCATCACTTGATGGGAAATAGCTGGGGAAACAGTGGAAACAGTGGCTGACTTATTTTGGGGGGCTCCAAAATCACTGCAGATGGTGACTACAGCCATGAAATTAAAAGATGCTTACCTGTTGGAAGGAAAGTTATGACCAACCTATACAGCATATTAAAAAGCAGAAATATTATTTTGCCAACAAAGGTCCATCTAGTCAAGGCTCTGGTTTTTCCAGTGGTCGTGTATGGATGTGAGAGTTGGACTGTAAAGAAAGATGAGCACCAAAGAGTTGATGCTTTTGAACTGTGATGTTGGAGAAGACTCTTGAGAGTCCCTTGGACTGCAAGGAGATCCAACCAGTTCATTCTAAAGGAGATCAGTCCTGGGTGTTCATTGGAAGGACTGATGTTGAAGCTGAAACTCCAATATTTTGGCCACCGGATGCAAAGAGCTGACTCATTCGAAAAGACCGTGATGCTGGGAAAGATTGAAGGCAGGAGGAGAAGGGGGCGACAGAGGATGACATGGTTGGTTGGCATCACTGACTCAATGGACATGAGTTTGAGTAGGCTCTGGGAATAAGTGATAGACAGGGAGGCCTGGCGTACGGCAGTCCATGGTGTCACAAAGAGTCAGACATTACTGAGCAACTGAACTGAACCGAACAATGCTATTTAAATGAGTCCCCAAGTTACTAAGAGATATTTGAATATTATATATCCTTTAAAATTTGTATGTTTAAGTATGTGTGGGCTAAGTAATTTTAGTCATGACTGACTCTTTGCAACCTTATGGACTGTTGCCCGGCTCTTCTGCCCATGGGGATTCTCCAGGCAAGAATACTGCAGCAGGTTGCCATGCCCTCTTCCAGGAGACCTCTTGGACCCAGGGATCAAACCTGCATCTCTTACTTTTCCTGCATTCTCAGGCCAATCCTTTACCACTAGTGGCACCTGGGAAGCCCATGTTTATGTATGTGACATGACCTAATTGCCCGCTTGGTCATATGAAAGAAATTCATTAGTGAACAACTCTGACATAAAATCAGATTAAAACATGTAAAACTTACCCTATTTATACAATTTAAAAAATTTTTATCCTATAAGATTAAATTTGAGGTGAAATACTCATGTAGACACTACAATATTTTAAAAGAAATTTTCTACATTTTTTTTCCAGTACAGAGACTTGTTGTATACTTGCAACATGGTTTGCTCACATCTGCCAGCAGCTGGATTTCCAATCTTCCTAATAACAGCCTAGGCTTCCTTCTGGCAGATGCTGGTTATGATGTGTGGATGGGGAACAGCAGAGGGACTACCTGGTCCAGAAAACACTTGTACCTAAAAACAAATTCCAAAGAATTCTGGGCTTTCAGGTACAGAAAAAACTGAGTAATATTTTGTTGTATAAGTGTATTGGACTGTTTTCTTCTTTTTAAATGAAATGAAATGAAACATAAGTCTTTTTTTCTCAACTTAAGGCTCTCAAAAGACTATTAAAATTTATATAAATTTTACCTGGAAAATTAAAGAGTACTTATTTGATTTTAGCTTATTTCTCATTTTTAAGCAGTAAGCTTTACTGACTACCCTACTCTATTTTTTCTCTCTGTAACCTATATATTTAGTCTACTTCACTGTACTTATAATATACAATCACCTTCTTCATAAAACTGTCTTGTGGCTATATTATTTCCTTAACTTTGTGCTCTCATAGAAGTCTCTAGTCAATAGATAAATTATATTATCTAACTTATTGATAGTACCCAAGGAGAGTTGAAAAATGCTTTAAATATATTTACCTAATCAAAATCTTCAAATGTTAACATAACAATAGTAGAATATACATTTTTATTTTCTTTTTTCTTTTGTAGCTTTGATGAGATGGCTAAATATGACCTTCCAGCCTCCATTGATTTCATTGTGAAGCAAACCCAACAAGAGCAAATATTTTATGTAGGCCATTCACAAGGCACTACCATTGGTATGGCAAGAAAGATCATTGCTGCTCTTATTTTATTACACTTTTAAAGTTTGTAGATATATTCTTAAGGATATAGGTCAGCTTCTAGACCTGCAAGTGAACCAAAGCAGGACTGAGAGACATATATATAGAGCAGTGCCCTGGAAGATTATATCCTGTTTCAATTCTGTATTGTATTCTCTAGTCACAAAGAATTGCCTGTAAAAACAAAGTTTTGTTTGTTTGCAATGTATAAAAACTGGATATCCATCTAGATAGCACAGTGAAGTCATAGCTGTCATTTATTCCACAAATAGAAATTGTATAAATATTTTTCTTTTAAAAATCAAGCACAGGGATTTATGAGTAAGAAGTTTTAAAAGGGTGCTTGGATTTTTACATTTAGGACACATTAAACTTAAGAATGTTTAAATGTTCTCTGTGAAAAGTAGAGAAGCAAAAAGCAAAGGAGAAAAGGAAAGATATAAGCATCTGAATGCAGAGTTCCAAAGAATAGCAAGAAGAGATAAGAAAGCCTTCCTCAGTGATCAATGCAAAGAAATACAGGAAAAGAACAGAATGGAAACACTAGAGATCTCTTCAAGAACATCAGAGATACCAAGGGAACATTTCATGCAAACATGGGCTCGATAAAGGACAGAAATGGTATGGACCTAACAGAAGCAGCAGATATTAAGAAGAGGTGGCAAGAATACACAGAAGGACCGTACAAAAAAGATCTTCACGATCCGGATAGTCACGATGGTGTGATCACTCACCTAGAGCCAGACATCCTGGAATGTGAAGTCAAGTGGGCCTTAGAAAGCATCTCTATGAACAAAGCTAGTGGAGGTGATGGAATCCCAGTTGAGCTGTTTCAAATCCTGAAAGATGATGCTGTGAAAGTGCTGCACTCAATGTGCCAACAAATTTGGAAAACTCAGCAGTGGACACAGGACTGCAAAAGGTCAGTTTTCACTCTAATCCCAAAGAAAGGCAATGCCAAAGAATGCTCAAACTACCACACAAATTGCACTCATCTCACACACTAGTAAAGTAATGCTTAAAATTCTTCAAGCCAGGCTGCAGCAATACGCGAACCGTGAACTTCCAGATGTCCAAGCTGGTTTTAGAAAAGGCAGAGGAACCAGAGATCAAATTGCCAACATTGCTGGATCGTCAAAAAAGCAAGAGAGTTCCAGAAAAACATCTATTTCTGCTTTATTGACTATGCCAAAGCCTTTGTCTGTGTGAAACTGGAAAATTCTGAAAGAGATGGGAATACCAGAGCACCTGACCTGCCTCTTAAGAAACCTATATGCAGGTTAGCAAGCAACAGTTAGAACTGGACATGGAACAACAGACTGGTTCCAAATAGGAAAAGGAGTACATCAAGGCTGTATACTGTCACCCTGCTTATTTAACTTCTATGCAGAGTACATCATGAGAAACGCTGGGCTGGAAGAAGCACAAGCTGGAATCAAGATTGCCAGAAGAAATATCAATAACCTCAGATATGCAGATGACACCACCCTTATGGCAGAAAGTGAAGAGGAACTAAAAAGCCTCTTGATGAAAGTGAAAGAGGAGAGTGAAAAAGTTGGCTTAAAGTTCAACATTCAGAAAACGAAGATCATGGCATCTGGTCCCATCACTTCATGGGAAATAGATGGGGAAACAGTGGAAACAGTGTCAGACTTTATTTTGGGGGGCTCCAATATCACTGCAGACGGTGATGGCACCCATGAAATTAAAAGATGCTTACTCATTGGGAAAAAAGTTATGACCAACCTCGATAGCATATTCAAAAGCAGAGACTACTTTGCCAACTAAGGTCCGTCTAGTCAAGGCTATGATTTTTCCAGCGGTCATGTATGGATGTGAGAGTTGGACTGTGAAGAAAGCTGAGCACCGGAGAATTGCTGCTTTTGGTTTTTTTTTTTTTTTTTTTTTGGATAGCTCCCAAATCTTCTGTATTGTTTCTGCCTTTTATTGGCTAGTTGTTAATTACTTTTTTTAAAAAAAATTTTTAGTTTTTTATTTTTTAAATTTTAAAATCTTTAATTCTTACATGCATTCCCAAACATGAACCCCCCTCCCACCTCCCTCCCCAGAACATCTTTCTGGGTCATCCCCATGCACCAGCCCCAAGCCTGCTGCATCCTGCGTCAGACATAGACTGGCGATTCAATTCACATGATAGTATACATGTTAGAATGTCATTCTCCCAAATCATCCCACCCTCTCCCTCTCCCTCTGAGTCCAAAAGTCTGTTATACACATCTGTGTCTCTTTCCCTGTCTTGCATACAGGGTCGTCATTGCCATCTTCCTAAATTCCATATATATGTGTTAGTATACTGTATTGGTGTTTTTCTTTCTGGCTTACTTCACTCTGTATAATCGGCTCCAGTTTCATCCATCTCATCAGAACTGATTCAAATGAATTCTTTTTAACGGCTGAGTAATACTCCATTGTGTATATGTACCACAGCTTTCTTATCCATTCATCTGCTGATGGACATCTAGGTTGTTTCCATGTCCTGGCTATTATAAACAGTGCTGCGATGAACATTGGGGCACATGTGTCTCTTTCAATTCTGGTTTCCTCGGTGTGTATGCCCAGAAGTGGGATTGCTGGGTCATAAGGTAGTTCTATTTGCAATTTTTTAAGGAATCTCCACACTGTTCTCCATAGTGGCTGTACTAGTTTGCATTCCCACCAACAGTGTAGGAGGGTTCCCTTTTCTCCACACCCTCTCCAGCATTTATTGCTTGCAGATTTTTGGATCGCAGCCATTCTGACTGGTGTGAAGTGGTACCTCATTGTGGTTTTGATTTGCATTTCTCTAATAATGAGTGATGTTGAGCATCTTTTCATGTGTTTGTTAGCCATCCGTATGTCTTCTTTGGAGAAATGTCTATTTAGTTCTTTGGCCCATTTTTTGATTGGGTCGTTTATTTTTCTGGAGTTGAGCTGCAGAAGTTGCTTGTATATTTTTGAGATTAGTTGTTTGTCAGTTGCTTCATTTGCTATTATTTTCTCCCATTCAGATGGCTGTCTTTTCACCTTGCTTATATTTTCCTTTGTTGTGCAGAAGCTTTTAATTTTAATTAGATCCCATTTGTTTATTTTTGCTTTTATTTCCAGCATTCTGGGAGGTGGATCATAGAGGATCCTGCTGTGATTTATGTCTGAGAGTGTTTTGCCTATGTTCTCCTCTAGGAGTTTTATAGTTTCTGATCTTACATTTAGATCTTTAATCCATTTTGAGTTTATTTTTGTGTGCGGTGTTTGAACTGTGGTGTTGGAGAAGACTCTTGAGAGTCCCTTGGACTGCAAGGAGATCCAACCAGTGCATTCTGAAGGAGATCAGTCCCGGGTGTTCTTTGGAAGGAATGATGCTGAGGCTGAAATTCCAATACTATGGCCACCTCATGCGAAGAGTTGACTCATTGGAAAAGTCTCTGATGCTAGGAGGGATTGGGGGCAGGAGGAGAAGGGGACGACAGAGGATGAGATGGCTGGATGGAATCACTGACTTGGTGGACGTGAGTCTGAGTGAACTCTGGGAGTTGGTGATGGACAGGGAGGCCTGGCGTGCTGCTATTCATGGTGTCGCGAAGAGTCGGACATGACTGAGCAACTGAACTGAACTGAACTGAAACTTAAGAAATGAACAAAGTTGAAGAAATCCTTCCTATATTTAAAGATGAGTAGAAAAGAACTTTCATCCCTTTACAATGCTTGACACTTCTATCTAATGTGTATCAATTTTGCTTTCAGAAAAATATTCCTTAAAACTTAATGTAATTCTCTTCCATGGTACCATAAAACTTAATCTTTCTACTTGGGAAGCAGAAAAGTCTACTTTATAATAGAACCAGACATTAAATGAGTTTTTTCTAAACTGTAGAGTAACGTCTAGATTGTATTGATCATCATCATTTCATCTAGACCATAAGACTATTATCTAGACTGAAGTGTATGAAGTATTTCTTATAGCAATCATCCACTTTCTACCAGAAAAATTATGTTGAATAACAATTGCATTCCATTTCTTATAGACATTTTCTCTGAAATTTATTAACCATGTGTGAATTTTAATCCAAGTTTTCATCAGCTGTTCAGTTGTATGGAACCAAGAATCCTAGGAGATAATCAAATAAGAAAAAAATGAGTGATGTGCCAGAGCTTATTGACTCACAGTTTGATATGATATATAATTCTTTGCTTCTTTGACTTCTCAGAACCCAGGGAAAAAAGAACTAATAAAAATAGAGGTGATGTGCAGTTACATAGCTTGATAAGTTATCAAAAAAAACACTTCTATTTGTCATATTAATTACTCTGAATTATCAATAAAATATTGTGTTTAGTAGCCTCTGTTCAAGAAGGCAAGGAAATTTTTAATTAAAAGTAAATATTAAAACAATTTGATATTTATTGAATTTCTCACCTAAAGTAGATTCATCTATCTGAAAAATTCACTTACATCATTTTTACCATTGCCAGTTATACTAATGTATAATAGCAAATATTTCTGATTTTAAACTAGGGTGTTATAAAACTGATTTATTGCTGAATTATCCTCATTTACAATCTACACATTTGTTTTCGATCCTAATAACCAGCATTATGTTGTAATCAATATGCATGTCTCATTATGGGTAGTCAATAACTGATATATAAATTAAGAAATGAATTAGTAAATTAATTATTGAACTTACCATTGTCATTTCTTACATGATCGTAATTAAGAATAGTTTATTTATATCTTATTTTCTTTCAGCTTTCATAACATTTTCCACAATACCAAAGATAGCTGATAGAATCAAAGTATTTTTTGCCTTAGCCCCAGTTTTTTCCATTAAATACTCAAAAAGCCCTTTAATTAAAATGGCATACAACTGGAAGTCACTGATCAAGGTATGTTATTTCTTCCCTTTTTGTAGTTGACAACCCAAAATGATAATGATGCTCTGCTTTCAAAATAAAAGGTCTTAGCTATGTTTGCACAGCCACATGTATGATTTGAATTTTTTGGCTTCATTTACACTGGATTCTTGCCTTTGTTTCTACACAGGAATACGATTTTACTTATGATACTTTTGGATGACTCATTGTATAAGAAATTCATTAATCAAATTGTCTCTATATATTGCTCTCAAATTTCATCCCTTAATTTAAATGTTTGAAACAGTAAGATAATGTATTTGGTTGTAAATATAGTGAACTCATCACATCAATTTTTGATTAAATTGTTTTAGTCTTCCAAACATGAATACAGTAAATTTATTTTACAGCTTTTTTCTGGCAGCAAAGAGTTCTTACCTAATACCTCCTTTAAAAGATTTGTTGGCTCAAAGCTGTGTCCACTGAAGATTTTTGGTAAGATTTGTCGTGATGTCTTGTTTATGATAAGTGGATATGACCTAAAGAACTTAAATACGGTGAGAACAAGTTGTATTTAAAATATATTTTGCCAGTTTTTAGAAAGCAGCTTTTAATAGTGCTTATTCTATGCTTTGTGTATTATGTTTTATCCATTTACTCTTGTAGTTAGATTCTTAGCCTTTCTAATTTTGTGACTGTACCAACATTAAGAAACTAATTTGTATTAGCATGCTGGGATTTTTTTTACTTCCATATTTTTCTTAATCTCTGTAAAGAATAGAGACTAGCTACAGCTATAGTTATCTTTATTAGTCTTTGCAATTAGATGTTAGTTGTCTGAGGTTTCATGTATTTGTCTTCCATTCACTGTCTTACATAACTCTTCCTCTTATATCCTGATTCCTAACACTCTTCCACTTCCTTGATTTTTCCATAATCAAGGTTCCTGGCAATTAACTTATATGCTTTTGGCATTCATCAAAATTACTGGGGTGGGAAACTCTGTTGGTACTCAAGCTACTATTAGAAGGTCATTTGTATTGATTGTATATAAATTCTCTTAAAGATGCAAGGTTTTATCAGCACATTAAATTAAAAAACCCAAATTTGGAAAAAGCAGTTTTTTGTGGCATTTGGACTAGTTTATTGATTCTTGCTCCTGGGCCTTTAAAGAAAGTTCTTAATGAGAACCAATATATCTGTTCATAAGAAAATAGGTATTCTCTTCATTTCCAAGCACATTTTCATACCACAAGGATATATGTTGATTTTTTTTTTAACCTCAAGGTCTTATTGCAAGTTTCGGACAATTGCAGATATTTGAAAGAAACACTAATATTCTTCATAATAGAAGAAAAGAACTCCATTCTCTCCCTTTTCCCCAAAGATATGAAAAGCATAATTTTCTGTCATAGAAGATTACCTTTTTAAAAAGGCCTCTCATATTCTTCTATCTAGTGTTATATATCTACCATAGAATGTCTAGAAACATCATAAATATAATCTTTATTTCTGCTTGCCTTTCTTAGTTATTCTATGTCTTGGATAGTATATTTGGCTATTGATGTCTTTATTGTAATTATAATGTCTTTGAGAACTCTTTTGTAGGTGGACTATTCAGTTCAGTTCAGTTCAGTCGCTCAGTCGTGTCTGACTCTGTGACCCCATGAACTGCAGCACACCAGGCATCTCTATCCATCACCAACTCCCGGAGTTCACTCAGACTCACGTCCATCGAGTCAGTGATGCCATCCAGCCATCTCATCCCCTGTCATCCCCTTCTCCTCCTGCCCCCAATCCCTTTCCCAGCATCAGAGTCTTTTCCAATGAGTCAACTCTTCACATGAGGTGGCCAAAGTACTGGAGTTTCAGCTTTAGCATCATTCCTTCCAAAGAAATCCCAGGTCTGATCTCCTTCAGAATGGACTGGTTGGATCTCCTTGCAGTAGGAAAGCTTATATTCTAACTTCTTAGCCATTAAATTTGTGAGTCTCCTTTCTGGGACAAAAGTTGACAGTGTCATCAATTGCAATTAATTGTGTACTAAGTTATCTAGGATGGGGAAAGTTTGAAGTGAAAAAATTCACACACAGTGTGTATGGGAACAGTAAGAGTGATAGTTCAGTTTGATTCAGTTCTTTTTTTCTTTAATTCAGTCCTCTTGATCCTATCAAGATCGATGGGGAAATTAGGATCTGACTTGAAATTTCTTTCCTGTAGGCAGTATGAAAAACCAGAAGAGAATCTTGCAGTTTGCAGATAGGCAGTGCCTAGAATCAGGCCAATGTCACTCAGCGAACTGAAAGGAAGTTATCATGCAAGGAAGATTAGGTAGCAAAAACTCTCATCAATGTAATTTGGAAAATATGTCATCAAACAACCCAGAATTTTGACTTTGTCCAGTTCTTGTAATTCAGCTTACTGATTATTTCTTTCATGGATTGTGTCTTTGGTACTGTATCTGAAAAGTCATTGCCACACTCAGGTTGTCTAGTTTTTTTCCCTGTGTTATCTTTTAGAAGTTTTATAGTTTAGCATTTCCCATTTAGACCTATGGTCTATTCTGAGTCATTTTTTGTGAAGGATGTAAAGTCTGTGTCTAGATTCTCACCACCCCCCCCCCCCCGCCCTCCATGTGATATCCACTTGTTCCAACACCATTTATTGAAAAGATTATCATTTTCCTATTACATTGCCTTTTTTTTTTGTCAAAGATCAGTTAACTGTGTTTCTAGGGGTCTATTTCTCGGCTCTGTATTTGGCTCTATCTATCTATCTGTCCACTCTTTCACCAATACTACATGGTCTTGATTAGTGTAGCTTTATATTAATAATGTCTTGAGGTTATGTCTTGTCAGTCCTCCCTTTAATAATTGTGTTGGCTATTTTGGGATCTTTTGTCTCTCTACATAAACTTTGGAAGAGGTTTGTCAGTATCATAAACATAATTTGTTGAGGTTTTAGTAAGGATTACATTGACCTTATATATCTTATTCACTGATGCAGGTTCCCAGGGAATATGTAGGCAATGCAGACCTAGGTTACAGATTGGCATGAGCACAGCTGTATTTCTGATTAAGCTTTACTTTGAGTTGTGTAGAACTTTGGGACCCCAGTTTATTATGGAAAGAATTTCTTTTTAAACTTTCCCACTGTCCTCAAAAAGTCCTGGGCTGATTTTTGCTATCCTTAACTAGTTATCTTTTTGCCTTTTCATACTGCTCATGGGGTTTTCATGGCAAGAATACTGAAGTGGTTTGCAATTCCCTTCTCTAGGACAGGAAAGCCTGGTGTGCTGCAGTTCAGGGGGACATGACTGAGCGACTAAACTGAACTGATTTCTTAAAATGAAACTTAAAATTTTCTAGGATTGGCAGATAAACTTAAGTGACTTTAGTACATTGCTCTTCTTTTTAAATTCTCTTTCTTTTCTCTTCCAGTTGTCCTGGTAATTTCTTTCTATCTTTTCAGTTCTTTAGTGCTTTCAAAAGGTGTGTGTTACATCAGTTTTGATTGTTTTCAGTATGGGTGATGGACCTCAGCACTTAGAAATCCAATAATATCTTCTATATTAATGCAAAATTTACATTTAATAAGTACATTTTAATGTATTTAAGTTAAATATAATTTGTTTTACTAACATTATTTATTATAAATTAAATTTCCTTGAAATTTTTTAGTTTAATAAATATCAAAGATTATTTTTTCTGGTTGGAAGAATAAAAATAATGTTTTAAACCCTCAGAGTCGTGTGGATGTGTACATGTCACAAAACCCAGCAGGAACATCTGTTCAAAATATGCTCCACTGGAGTCAGGTACACTAAAATACATTTTAAAGTGCATTTTGGTACAGTTTTATATAAACTGCTTGCAGCTTATCTCACCATTCTAGTGATCTGGCCATTGCCATAGAATGATACTTTAGAAGGATACATTGAAATTATTAAAAATATCTGATTCTTAAAAGTTTATAATATATGTTACCAATAGAATCTATTAGATCCTCAGTTTAGGCAATAAGATCAGGATAGTTATTTTCTATTTTACAAATGAGAAAATGTTCATTCAGAACAGTAGGCAAGGGATCAACTAGGCTATGCTCATGAGTTAATATGCTCATATATTTAAAACTTTTTCTTAAAAAACAAATAAAAAAACTAAGACAAGAACAGAGGTCTCTTAATACCTACTCTTTCACTAGATTATACTTTCTCCTCTGTTAAATTATGAACTCCATGAAGACCATGACCAAGTTTTGTTCAGTTATCTATTGCAAAACTAAGTTTGTGGCATATAGTAGATACTGAAGAATATTTGTTGAGTGAATACTGATAAAGGAAAATTCCATATGAATGCCATCTTAACGTTGAGAGCCAAGATAAAATAGGAATATATATGCTTGAGATCAAAATATAAGACATTGAATTCTTTCTCAAAATCTTACTGGCAGTAGGATGTTAAATAAGATCATTAAATCTTTATGAATTCAGTTTCTTTAATTTTAAAAATAGAACTAATAATCGTGCTCTCACCTAATAAAAATAACTATGAGAATTAAATAGGAGAATGATTATGAGAGTGTCTTTAAATTTAATGAACACTAGAAACATTTAAAGTGTTACTAGTATTGATAAGACACTAATGAAAGAAATCAAAGATGACATAAAACAGATGGAGAGATATTCCATGTTCCTGGGTAGGAAGAATCAATATTGTGAAAATGACCATACTACCAAATGCAATCTACAGATTCAATGTGATCCCTATCAAATTACCAATGGCAGTTTTCACAGAACTAGAACAAAAAATTTCACAATTCATATGGAAACACAAAGGACCCATGAATAGCCAAAGCAGTCTTGAGAAAGAAGAATGGAGCTGGAGGCATCAACCTTCCTGACTTCAAATTATACTACAAAGCTACACTCATCAAGACAGTATGGTACTGGCACAAAAGCAGAAGTATAGACCGATGCAACAAGATAGAAAGCCCAGAAATAAACGCGTGCACCTATCAGTTCAGTTCAGTTCAATCGCTCAGTCGTGTCCGACTCTTTTCGACCCCAGGAATCGCAGCATGCCAGGCCTCCCTGTCCATCACCAACTCCCGGAGTTCACTCAGACTCAGGTCCATCGAGTCCGTGATGCCATCCAGCCATCTTATCCTCGGTCGCCCCCTTCTCCTCCTGCCCTCAATCCCTCCCAGCATCAGAGTCTTTTTCAATGAGTCAACTCTTCACATGAGGTGTCCGAAGTACTGGAGCTTCAGCTTTAGCATCATTCCTTCCAAAGAAATCCCAGGGTTGATCTCCTTCAGAATGGACTGGTTGGATCTCCTTGCAGTCCAAGGGACTCTCAAAAGTCTTCTCCAACACCACAGTTCAAACGCATCAATTCTTCGGCACTCAGCCTTCTTCTCACATCCATACATGACCGCTGGAAAAACCATAGCCTTGACTAGACAGACCTTAGTTGGCAAAGTAATGTCTCTGCTTTTGAATATACTATCTAGGCTGGTCATAACTTTTCTTCCAAGGAGTATGCATATTTTCATTTCATGGCTGCAGTCACCATCTGCAGTGATTTTGGAACCCCAAAAAATAAAGTCTGACACTGTTTCTACTGTTTCCGCATCTATTTCCCATGAAGAGATGGGACCAGATGCCATGATCCTAGTTTTCTGAATGTTGAGCTTTAAGCCAACTTTTTCACTCTCATCTTTCACTTTCATCAAGAGGCTTTTTAGCTCCTCTTCACTTTCTGCCATAAGGGTGGTGTCATCTGTGTATCTGAGGTTATTGCTATTTCTCCTGGCAATCTTGATTCCAGCTTGTGCTTCTTCCAGTCCAGCATTTCTCATGCTGTACTCTGCATAGAAGTTAAATAAGCAGGGTAACAATATACAGCCTTGACGTACTCCTTTTCCTATTTGGACCCAGTCTGTTGTCCCATGTCCAGTTCTAACTGTTACTTTCTGACCTGCATACAGATTTCTCAAGAGGCAGGTCAGGTGGTCTGGTATTCCCATCTCTTTCAGAATTTTCCACAATTTCTTGTGATCCACACAGTCAAAGGCTTTGGCATAGTCAATAAAGCAGAAATAGATGTTTTTCTGGAACTGTCTTGCTTTTTCCATGATCCAGCGGATGTTGGCACCTATGGGTACCTTATTTTTTGACAAAGGAGGCATGAATATACAATGAGGCAAAGATAGCCTCTTCAATAAATAGTGCTGGGAAAACTGGTCAGCTACATGTAAAAGAATGAAATTAGAACACTTTCTAACACCAGACACAAAGATAAACTCAAAATGGATTAAAGACCTAAATGTACGACCAGAAACTATAAAACTCTTAGAGGAAAACATAGGCAGAACATTTGATGACATAAAGAAAGATCCTCTATGACCACCTCCTAGAGTAATGGAAATAAAAGCAAAGTAAACAAGTGGGACTTGATTAAACCTAAAAGCTTTTGCACAGAAAAGAAAACTATAAGCAAGCTGAAAATACAGAATGGGAGAAAATAAGTGCAAATGAAACAACTGACAAATGATTAATTTCCAAAATAAACAAGTAGCTTATACAACTCAATACCAGAAAGACAAACAATCCAATCAAAAAGTGGGAAAAAGACCTAAACAGACATTTCTCCAAAGAAGACATACAGATGGTTAACAAACACATTAAAAGATGCTCAACATCACTCATTATTAGAGAAATGCAAATCAAAACCACAATGAGACATCACCTCACAGTGGTCAGAATCAGTTCAATTCAGTTGCTCAGTCGTGTCCGACTCTTTGCGACCCCATGAATCACAGCACGCCAGGCATCTCTATCCATCACCATCTCCCGGAGTTCACTCAGACTCACACGTCCATCGAGTCAGTGATGCCATCCAGCTATCTCATCCTCTGTCGTCCTCTTCTCCTCCTGCCCCCATTCCTTCCAGCATCAAAGTCTTTTCCAATGAGTCAACTCTTCACATGAGGTGGTCAAAGTACTGGAGTTTCAGCTTCAGCATCATTTCTTCCAAAGAAATCCCAGGGCTGATCTCCTTCAAAATGGACTGGTTGGATCTCCTTGCAGTCCAAGGGACTCTCAAGAGTCTTCTCCAACACCACAGTTCAAAAGCAGCAATTCTTCGGCGCTCAGCCTTCTTCACAGTCCAACTCTCACATCCGTACATGACTACTGGAAAAACCATAGCCTTGACTAGACAGACCTTAGTTGGCAAAGTAATGTCTCTGCTTTTCAATATGCTATCTAGGTTGGTCATAACTTTTCTTCCAAGGAGTAAGCGTCTTCTAATTTCATGGCTGCAGTCATCATCTGCAGTGATTTTGGAGCCCCTAAAAATAAAGTCCGGCACATTTCCACTGTTTCTCCATCTATTTCCCATGAAGTGATGGGGCCAGATGCCATGACCTTCGTTTTCTGAATGTTGAGCTTTAAGTCAGCTTTTTCACTCTCCTTTCACTTTCATCAAGAGGCCTTTTAGTTCCTCTTCACTCTCTGCCATAAGGGTGATGTCATCTGCATATCTGAGATTATTGCTATTTCTCCCGGCAATCTTGATTCCAGCTTGTGTTTCTTCCAGTCCAGCATTTCTCATGATGTCCTGTGCATAGAAGTTAAATAAGCAGGGTGACAATATACAGCCTTGACGTACTCCTTTTCCTAATTGGACCCAGTCTGTTGTTCCATGTCCAGTTCTAACTGTTGCTTCCTGACCTGCATACAGATTTCTCAAGAGGCAGGTCAGATGGTCTGGTGGTCAGAATGGTCCTCATCAAAAAGTCTACAAACAATAAATGCTAGAGAGGGTGTGGAGAAAAGGGAAAGCTCTTGCACTGTTGGTGAGAATGTAAACTGATACAGTCACTATGGAAGACTTTATGGAGATTCCTTAAAAAACTAGGAATAAAACCATCATATGACCCAGCAATCCCACTTCTAAGCATACACCCTGAGACAACCAAAATTGAAAAAGACATATGTATCCCATTGTTCACTGCAGCACCATTTACAATAGCTAGAACATGGAAGCAATGTAGATGTCCATTGACAGATGAATGGATAAAGAAGTTGTGGTATATATGCACAACGGAATATTACTCGGCATAAAAAGAAATGCATTTGAATCAGTTCTAATGAGGTGGATGAACCTAGAACCTATTATGCAGAGTGAAGTGAGTCAGAAAGAGAAAGATAAATACCATATTCTAATGTGTAAAGGAGTACATCAAGGCTGTATATTGTCACCCTGCTTATTTAACTTCTATGTAGAGTACATCATGAGAAACACTGGGCTGGATGAAGCACAAGCTGGAATCAAGATTGTGGGGAGAAATATCAATAACCTCAGATATGCAGATGACACCACCCCTATGGCAGAAAGTGAGGAAGAACTAAAGAGCCTCTTGATAAAAGTGAAAGAGGAGAGTGAAAAAGTTGGCTTAAAGCTCAACATTCAGAAAACGAGGATCATGGCATCTGGTCCCATCACTTCATGGCAAATAGATGGGGAAACAGTGCTTGACTTTATTTAGGGCTGGATGAATCACAGGCTGAAAATGGACCTGGAATGTTAGGTCCATGAATCAAAGAAAAGGGGACAACAGAGGATGAGATAGTTTATTGGCATCACCGACTCGATGGATGAGTTTGAACAAGGTCTGGAGTTCATGGTGGACAGGGAAACCTGGCAGGCTGCATGCAGTCCATGGGTTCACAAAGAGTTGGACACGACTGAACGACTTGAACTGAACACGTTTCAAGGAATGCTTTTAGCTTCTATGTTGAATAGATTATAGTGAAGCAAGAGTATAAGCAATGTGAAAGTCAGATTATTGCAGCAATGCAAAAGAGAATTGATGATAGCTTGCTCTGATATGTTCCCAGTAGAGGTGGTAAAAATTGTTAGATTCAGAATATGCATGTGTATATCATGAAATTGGAGCCTACAAAATTTAATCATGAAAATATGAGAAGTAAAAGAAATGAATCTTAGATGATCCGAAGTGTTTGGACTAAGTAATGAAAAGATGAAATTAATTTTGAAGGAGAGGGAGAAGTTTGATGATGGAATGGGTTTAGAGGAAAGATAGGATGTTCTGTTTTGGAGGTGCTGTTTTAGACATTTAAGTCTTGATTTTGAATAAATTGTGTTTAGAAGTCTAGAGGGCTTTGTGGCAGTTCAGTGGTAATGAATTCACCTGCATTGCAGGAGCCGCAGGAGACGCCACAGGCGTTTGATCCCTGTGTTGGAAAGATGCCCTGGAGGAGAGCAGGGCTACCTGCTCCAGCATTCTTACCTGGAGAATCCCGTTGACAGAGAAGCCTGGTGGGCTACACCCTTAGGGTGACAAAAAGTCAGACGTGCCTGAAGCAACTGAGCAGGAGCCTGATAGGAGTCTAGAATTTAGAAAAGACTTATAAAAGAAGATAAACACTTTGAATATGTATAACATTTAAAGCCAATAGACTGGATGAGGAAACAAATAGACTGAGTATAAATAGAGAATAAAAGAGGAGCAAAGATTAAGTGATGAGAAATGGAAAGATTTAGAGGTCAGCAGGAGAGGCTAAATTTGCCAAGGAAGCTTAAAAGAAGCACTGAGTGAAACAATGGAAAAAAAAAATAATGAAGACCAAGATATCATGTTATTCTAGAAGTTAAGTGAAGAAAATATCTCAAGGATAAGGGAATAAATAAGTAATCAAATGCTTCTCATAGATAAGATGAAAAAAATGTCTCAGAAAAGACCAAAATTTTACAAAAGTTAATGTCATAAATAAACTTGGCCATGGAAAGAAGTATTCTCAGGGAAAATCAGATTTACAATCAGAGAAGTGTTTTAATAGGTTGATGATGGTATAACAGATGATAGAGTTTTAAGAGTTGGGGAGTGCTGGGAGGAGATAAAATATGGGATATATAGAGATGTGGACATTTTATCATCCTGGAGAAGATGAGTAACATGAGAATCTTAGCCTTCTTGAAATGAAAACATAATCGGGGAAAACAGTCGAAGTCTGATTAGACCTAATAGGTTCAAAGCTGGTGGTGAAGCTGCAGGTGTTAAGGGGTGAAGAAGGGGGTGGCTTCTGGGACATGCTCTTGATCTTTGTTATTTGAAGCAATACTTTTTAGGGCAGTGTCATCTTAGTCCTAGCACGCTTAGTCTTAGACCTCTATAGACACAGCAGAGAGTTTCTGGGGAAGCCTAATGTTACCCCAAACACACACGCCCCCTTTAATAAGGTAAAAGGCCTTCAGGAGATGTGCATTTATATGAAGATGGTAGAATTACTGTCTGCAGATTTCTCTGCCCCCCATCTCCTAGCTCTTCCATTTCTTAACTTGTGTATAGGAAGAGAGGAGCAAAGAATCCCACCTACACAAATACTAACAGACTTAGTACAAAGGGGCTTTCTGTGCAATGCATACCTAACATGTATCAGCTGCCACTGTAATGGAAAAATGAGTATAGTCTTACTTCAAAATTTTTCTTTCAGCTTTTTAATTCTAGTCACTTGAAAGCTTTCGACTGGGGCAGTCCTGACCTGAACTTGGTTCATTTTAATCAGGTACATAATTATGTATAAATTAAAGACTATCTCCCTGATCAATTGAAATGATTTTTACTGTTAAAGATTCATCTGTGAAACCCAAGAGTACGGTAGTACAGTGAGAAGGACCAGTAAACAAAGATTATCTTGATTTGGATCCATAGGTTCATTTCCAACCAAAGTGACTTTTCCATATTCTCTATGTATTTTAACAACAAATATCTTAGATAAGTCTAGAGAAATTGACAAGCAGTAGAATAATTCATCATCCCTCAAGAGGAAAAATACTGTATTTATAATGTGCATAGCTCTGAGCTTGGTTAAATAAGAAATAAAAAAGCAAGCATACCATTGTTCTTGACCCTAAGACTGTTGTGTTTGGGAAGATAAGACAAACACATATACTAACTAGAAAAAGTAGAAGTTACTGAGAAGCTGATAAAAACTGTCTGAGTATGATGACAAATGTCTTGAAATACTAGAACCCAAGTCTATCTACTTCAAAATTTATGCTTGTCCACCATACTTTTCTGCGTTTGTTAAGCTCCAATGCCTGATGTAGTTTGCTTGTGTAAACATTTGAGGTGAAATATAAAGATCTAATTCATTAAAATCATATTGAACTTGACTGCCAATGTTTATCATTTACTAATAAACATACTGACTCATTTGAAAAGACCCTGATGCTGGGAAAGATTGAAGGCGGGAGGAGAAGGGGATGACAGAGGATGAGATGTTTGGATGGCACCACCGACTCAATGGACATGAGTTTGAGTAAACTCTGGGAGTTCATGATGGACAGGGAGGCCTGGCGTGCTGCAGTCCATGGGGTTGCAAAAAGTCAGACATGACTGAGCAACTGAACTGAACTGAACTGATATAAGCCAAATAAAAAGCCAAATAACTGAACCGTTATATAAGCCAAATAAAATTTTAATACTCTGAATCAGAACAAACTTTAGTTTTAATTTGTATCTGATTTATTTCTATTAATAATTAAAACTACAATGTTCTTTCATACTCATTGCTTCCTTAATAACAATTATTTTAGATTAAGCTTACTTTTAAATTGTACTTTAAATTATAATTTAAAGAATTAGTAAGTAACACTTTATATGTATTATTCTCTTTGAAAACTCTTGCTTTTACTTATTTGCATTTAGACAACTTCTCCATTGTACAATGTGACAAGGATGAATGTGCCAACTGCAACTTGGAGTGGTGAAAGTGACTTGTTGGCTGATCCTGAAGATGTTAGAATTTTACTTTCTGAAATCACAAATCATATTTACCACAAAACTATTTCTTACTATAATCATTTAGACTTTTTGTTTGGATTAGATGTATATCATCAAGTTTACAGTGAGATCATTGATATTATCCAAGGCAACCCATAAAGAACCATGGTATTCTGTGTTGAAGGATCTATATGATTTCTATTAAAATCCAATTATTTTGTCCTTGCTATGTATACTTTTCCAGTTATTTATATGAAGTCTGGAATTTTTTCCTCTTTTTGGCATTGCCCCTGGGCTCTTCATTCATAAAGTCAGTGGCATTTATTACACTAGGGGTAATGGCAGATTATAACTCAGCCCAAAGCCGTCTGTTGAGTGTCTAAGTAGAATGTAAATAACTAAAAACAGAAACGATAATCTTAAATATTTTCAATTACAGTAGAAGGCTTTTTGAGAAAGGTAGAGTTTTTTTTCCTTCAAGAAATATGAGAACATATGAATTTTTAGAAACATAAGAGTTTGGAAGAATACTTGCTGATATGAAAGCTAATTTTTCTGTAACCAAGTACGGCCTTTTGGGGCTTTCCCAGGACAGACCCTGCCCACCACCTCCCTGTCTTCTGGCTGCCTCATGTTTATGGAAAAGCTTTAGTGATCCAGGCCTGTCCTGAGTTACAAAAGGCTGGCTCAGGAATTAATGTTTAAAATAATGTGAATATGTAGCAACAGCAAAAAAATAGCAGTTGGGCCAGAAGAACCCATAACAATTTAAACACTAAATCAACCATATAGTAGATTCTTTAGTTACTTCCTGAAGAACATAGTGTCTGATGCACACAGCCTCTGATATGCAGATTACCCCACCCTAATGCAGAAAGTGAAGAGGAACTACAAAATGTTGATGAAGGTGAAAGAAGAAAGTGGAAAAGTTGGCTTAAAATACAACATTCAAAAAACTAAGATTATGGTATCTGGTCCCATCACTTCATGGCAAATAGATGAGGGAAAGATGGAAACGGTGACAGTCGATTTTCTTGGGCTCCAAAATCACTGTGTACAGTGTCTGCAGCCATGAAATTAAGAGATGCTTGCTCCTTAAAAGAAAATCTATGACAAACTTAGACAGCATATTGAAAAGTAGAGATGCATCCAGGTTCAATGCATCCAGGTTCGGTGCTGGTGCACTGGGATGACCCAGAGGGATGGTATGGGAAGGAAGGTGGGAGGCAGGTTCAGGATGGGGAACACGTGTACACCTGTGGAGGATTCATGTCGATGTAAGGCAAAACCAATACAATATTGTAAAGTAATTAGCCTCCAATTAAAGTAAATAAATTTATATTAAAAAAAGCAAAAGTAGAAATATCATTTTGCTGACAAATACCTGTAGAGTCAAAGCCATGGTTTTTTCAGTAGTCATGTACAGGTGTGAGAGCTGGTCCATAAAGAAGGCTGAGCACCAAGGAAATGACATTTTCAAACTGGTGCTGGAGAAGACTCTTGAGTCTCTTTGACAGCAAGGATATCAAAACAGTCAATCCTAAAGCAAATCAACCCTGAATATTCATTGAAAGGACTGATGTTGAAGTTGAAGCTCCAATACTTTGGCCACCTCCAATAGGAAGAGCCAATTCATTGGAAAAGACCGTGATGCTGCGAAAGATTGAGGGCAGGAGGAAAAGGGTGGGGACAGAGGATGAGATGGTTGGATGGCATCATTGACTCAGTTCAGTTCAGTCATTCAGTCATGTCGACTCTTTGCAACCCCATGAATCGCAGCACACCAGGCTTCCCTGTCCATCACCAACTCACGGAGTTCACTCAGACTCACATCCATCGAGTCAGTGATGCCAGCCATCCATCTCATCCTCTGTCGTCCCCTTCTCCTCCTGCCCTCATCCCTCCCAGCATCAGAGTCTTTTCCATGAGGTGGCCAAAGTACTGGAGTTCCAGCTTCAGCATCATTCCTTCCGAAGAACACCCAGGACTGATTTTCTTTGGAATGGACTGGTTGGATCTCCTTGCAGTCCAAGGGACTCTCAAGAGTCTTCTCCAACACCACAGTTCAAAAGCATCACTTCTTTGGCACTCAGCTTTCTTCACAGTCCAACTCTCACATCCATACATGACCACTGGAAAAACCATAGCCTTGACTGGCGGACATTAGTCGACAAAGTAATGTCTCTGCTTTTGAATATACTATCTAGGTTGGTCTAACTGTTCTTCCAAGGAGTAGCGTCTTTTAATTTCATGGCTGCAGTCACCATCTGCAGTGATTTTGGAGCCCAAAAAATAAAGTCTGACACTATTTCCACTGTTTTCCCATCTATTTGCCATGAAGTGATGGGACCAGATGTCATGATCTTCGTTTTCTGAATGTTGAGCTTTAGGCCAACATTTTTCCTCTCCTCTTTCACTTTCATCAAGAGGCTCTTTAGTTCTTCACTTTCTGCCATAAGGATGGTGTCATCTGCCTATCTGAGGTTATTGATATTTCTCCCAGCAATCTTGATTCCAGCTTGTGCTTCATCCAGCCCAGCATTTCTCATGATGTACTCTGCATAGAAGTTAAATAAGCAGGGTGACAATACACGGCCTTGGTGTACTCCTTTTCCTATTTGGACCCTGTCTGTTGTTCCAAGTCCAGTTCAAACTGTTGCTTCCTGACCTGCATATAGGTTTCTCAAGAGGCAGGTCAGGTGGTCTGGTATTTCCATCTCTTTCAGAATTTTCCACAGTTTATTGTGATCTACACAGTCAGAGGCTTTGGCATAGTCAATAAAACAGAAATAGATGTTGTTCTGGAACTCTCTTTCTTTTTTGATGATCCAGCGGATGTTGGCAATTTGATCTCTGGTTCCTCTGCCTTTTCTAAAACCAGCTTGAACATCTGGAAGTTCACGGTTCACGTCTTCCTGAAGCCTGGCTTGGAGAATTTTAAGCATTACTTTACTAGCTGTGTGAGATGAGTGCATTTGTGTGGTAGTTTGAGCATTCTTTGGCATTGCCTTTCTTTGGGATGGGAATGAAAACTCACTCAATGGACATGAATTTGAGCAAACTCTAGGAGACAGTAAAGGACAAAGAAGCCTGGCAAACAGCCTTCCATGAGACCACAGAGACAGACATAACTTAGCAATTGAACAACAAGTTATTTTACAGACACTGAAGTGAAGTGAAGTGAAGTCACTCGGTCATGTCCGACTCTTTGCGACCCTATGGACTGTAGCCTACAAGGCTCCCCTTTCTGTGGAATTTTCCAGGCAAGAGTACTGTGGTGGGTTGCCAATTCCTTCTCCAGGGGATCTTCCTGACCCAGGGATAGAACCCAGGTCTCCCACATTGCAGGCAGACACTTTGCCTTCTGAGACATCAGGGAAACCCAAGACACTGAAGTCCCTACCAAATGGAAGAAGCTGACTGCATGGTGACCATGAGCATGTAGTAGCCCCCAGTCCAGCTGGATTGGCAATGTTAACCTGTAGGACATCATCAACCATCAGAGAATTATGCACAAGACGATAATTTAATCTGTACTCTCTCCCTCACTTTGCCTTTAAAATTTGCTTTCCCTGAAATTCACTAGGGAGCTCGGGTCTTTTAGGCATTGCAGGTACTATAGTTTGCTCATTTTTGTTACTGAGTAGAATCCCATTGTGTGGATATATACTATATTTTATTTACCACACTTTATTGATTAAAATTATTTTACAGGAACTTGATAAAGTCTTGAAATCAGGGACAAGTCCCCCAACTTATTATTCTTTCTTAAAATTCTTGAATAATCTAAGTTCCTTGTCAATCATATAGATTTTAGTATTAGCTTGTCAGTTCAGTTCAGTTCAGTTCAGTTCAGTCGTTCAGTCATGTCCAACTCTTTGCAACCCCATGGACTGCAACAAGTCAGGTCTCCCTGTCCATCACCAACTCCAGGAGTTTACCCAAACTCATGTCCCTTGATTCAGTGATGCCATCCAAACATCTCATCCTCTGTCATCTGCTTCTCCTCCTGCCTTCAATCTTTCCCAGCATCAGGGTCTTTTCAAATGAGTCAGTTTTTCCAATCAGGAGGCCAAAGGAGTTTCAGCTTCAACATCAGTACTTCCAATGAACACGCAGGACTGATCTCCTTTAGGATGGACTGGTTGGATCTTCTTGCAGTCCATGGGACTCTCAAGAGTCTTCTCCAACACCACAGTTCAAAAGCATCAATTTGTCAGTGCTCAGATTTCTTTATAGTCCAACTTTCACATCCATATATGACTAGTGGAAAAGCCATAGCTTTGACTAGATGGACCTTTGTTGGTAAAGTAATGCTTTTTAATATGGTGTCTAGGTTGGTCATGACTTTTCTTCCAAGGAGCAACCGTCTTTTAATTTCATGGCTGCAGTCACCATCTGCAGTGATTTTGGAGCCCCCAAAATAAAGTCTGTCACTATTTCCACTGTTTCCCCTTCTATTTGCCATGAAGTGATGGGACCAGATGCCATGATCTTTGTTTTCTGAATGTTGAGCTTTAGGCCAACTTTTTCACTCTTCTCTTTCACTTTTATCAAGAGGCTCTTTAGTTCTTCTTCACTTTCTGCCATAAGGATGGTGTCATCTGCATATCTGAGGTTATTGATATTTCTCCCAGCAATCTTGATTCCAGCTTGTGCTTCATCCAGCGCAGCATTTCTCATGACGTACTCTGCATATTACTACATAAGCAGGTAACAGTATTCAGCCATGATGTACTCCTTTCCCTATTTGGGACTAGTCTGTTGTTCCTTGTTCAGTTTTAACTGTTGCTTCTGGACCTGCATACAGCTTTCTCCAGAGGCAGGTCAGGTGGTCTGGTATTCCCATCTCTTTAAGAATTTTCCACAGTTTGTGGTGATCCACACAGTCAAAGACTTTGACATAGTCAATAAAGCAGAAGTAGATGTTTTTCTGGAACTCCCTTGCTTCTTTGATGATCCAACAGATGCTGGCAATTTGATCTCTGGTTCCTCTGCCTTTTCTAAATCTAGCTTGAACATCAGGAAGTTCACAGTTCACATACTGTTGAAGCCTGGCTTGGAAAATTTTGAGCAAAATGTTTGCTGTAATTTTTCTGCAGTTATATTCAACATACAGAAAAATTTGAGGAAAATTGACTTTATAAAATACTGAGATGATGTCAGCATCAAGGTGGCGAAAAATATGCTTTTTTTGTACTCCCTTTTGACAACTAAACATTGGCAACCATGCAAAAACAAAACATTTCTTTGAGGGTTGTGGAATCCAGCCCACGGGACCCAGGAGAAACCTCATTCCCTGTGTATCTGGTAATAGGCAGGCATACCTCCATAGGGGCTCCAGAATTAGCAGAAGCCAGCAAACCTGCCACGGTCTCTTTAAGCTGAGTTTGGGGAAAACCTGGGGATGTTATCTTGGGCAGATACCTCCAGACTTTGTAGAAATCCAGCCATCTGGAAGGGAGATTTCAGCATACCACTGGAGAAAAACAAAACCCAAGGCCCCACGAGTTTGGGCACATTGGAGAGGTTAAGAACTTTGTAAGGGCTGCCACTATACTGTGTCATACATTTAAAATTTTTAGAGGGTAGAACTCATGTTATGTGTTCTTAGAACAATAAAATAAAATTTCAATAGACATATAAAACTTCATTTTGTTAGTATATACTTAATTTGGCATGTCATTTTATAAATAACTCTGGATATAACAACTCTCAAAAACTCTGGTAAAAACTGTCTTGCCCAGAATTTTCAAAACTATACCAGTAAGCTGGGAGGGATTAGGGGCAGGAGGAGAAGGGGACGATCAAGGATGAGATGGCTGGATGGCATCACGGACTCGATGGACGTGAGTCTGAGTGAACTCAGGGAGATTGTGATGAACAGGGAGGCCTGGCGTGCTGCGATTCATGGGGTCGCAAAGAGTCGGACACAACTGAGCGACTGAAATGAACTGAACTGAACTGACTGAACTGAAGCCTTACTGGCTGTTTTAAGATAAATGGACATCTTTATGAGCTAAATGCTCCTATCCAAGTCCTGGTGAAAGATTTGATAGCTAGAGTCTGGATTTTTTTTTTTTTTTCCAGTTGCTCAGTCCTGTCTGACTTTGCGACCCCATGGACTTCAGCCCTCCTGGTTCCTCTGACCATGGGATTCTCCTGACAAGAATACTAGAGTGAGAAGTCACTCCTTTTTCCAGGGAATCTTCCCTACCCAGGGATCCAATCCAGGTCTCCTTCACTGCAGGTGATTTCTTACCATTTGAGCTACCAGGGAAGCCCAGAGTCTGGAATACTCCAAGAATAAAGATACAGGGAAAGCAGAGTTTGACTAGCTGATAGATCAAGGAGGATGGTTTTGAAGCCGGATCCTTTTGTGAATTGACTGTTAATGCAGTATTTCACTGGCAATTTGGCAAATATAAGAACTTACCCGAAATGTAACCACTGAACATTCTTAGGAAAGGCCATCCAAAATATACAGATACATGTGTATAAATATAGAGAAGGGAAAACAGAATTAATATTTTCACTTCTCCAGGAAGCAGAAAGCATCCACATTTGGTGACAGTAATTATGGCTCTCTGGCATGGTAAAGTTTATTTATTATACTTTAAGAATTAATATATTTAATCGTGAAGTTTAGTCCTATTTTAGGTAAAATATAATTATTAAAAATTTCAGCCTTGATTATATACATATAAACCTTTAGTGAAAAAGTTTCTTTCCTCTTTTCCGCTTCTTTAGGAACTCGATTTCAGAGAATTTGAAAAAGGAAAGACTAAGCAGTGCTCTGTGGAGAAGGCAATGGTACTCCACTCTAGCACTCTTGCCTGGCAAATCCCATGGACGGAGGAGCCTGGTAGGCTGCAGTCCATGGGGTCGCAAAGAGTAGGACGTGACTGAGTGACTTCCCTTTCACTTTTCACTTTCATGCACTGGAGAAGGAAATGGCAACCCACTCCAGTGTTCTTGCCTGAGGGACGGGGAGCCTGGTGGGCTGCCATCTCTGGGCTCACACAGAGTCAGACATGGCTGAAGTGACCGCAGGAAGGGAGGGGAAGCAGTGCTATGAATGTGTAACAGGAGCAGGCTGCCTTGCCACTTGCTCTAGCTCCTAGTTTCTAATTTAAAATGAAATCTGACTTATTCTCAAATCGGTAAGGGGAAAGTGGCCCTCTAATAAAATATCTACGAGAAGACATGAGGTGTTTGAAAACATATTCAGTATTTATTAGCAAATGGATATGGAGTCTTCTGAAAAATTCATTTATTTTACTAATTCCAATAAGATGCAAGGAATGTTTCTGGTATTTATAGTTATTAAAAGAAGCCAGGTTGGAACTTGACCAGATTGGGTCCCTCACAGGCACCAGTCTTGGTAGTCTAGGGAGGTCATCCTCTTTACTTTCTCCCTCTCACCCCCAAATGTTAATTTCCCTTCAGCCTTCTCTCTTAGGCTACCTCTACTCAACATATGGGGGCTTTGAGTTGAGATCTTTACAGTCTTTGGCCTAAACAGCAAACACTAATTTTTAGTACTTCAAGACAAGTCCTAAGGAGTATTTGATGATGTTTGTACAGTGAGTGAGAAAGAATTTTATTATACTGTTGAGGAAAACATAAGGGACCATTGGTAGATTTTAGGAACAATGGTATCGTTTATTCTTTCATTTAATTATAACTATTCTTTCGAAAGGATAGTGTTATTATAACAAGACATTGAATTTGAAGAGTACTCCTAATAATATGATTAATTTTTATTTATTGAACAGCAAATACTTATTAGAACCAAGGACTGAGCAGGATGCTCTATATCTACATTGTTACCTAGTCATTCTTCTTTTTGAATAAGTCTAAAGTTTCAGTTCACCTAAGGGATTTTAAGAGCAAACATGTAGGCTCTGAGTCGACCAAAAGTAAAAGGGACTGAGAAATGCATGGACATTACAGGTAAGAGAGCAAGTAGAGAGACCTGGAGCTGCTGAACTATCACTAGGTTATATGCACCTCAAAGGCAGAAAACGTGTCGTTCCTTCATGTATCCCCTCAAGCTAAACTTTTTCCTGGTGAAAAAATAGGCCAGGTTTAGAGTAGAAGACTGTGGAGCAGGAAACTAAATTTCTAAAACTTTGAAAAATGATTGGGCTGTGAATGGACACAGAGGAGCATTTCCAAGGTGTGGGTGAGAGTGTGGATATGCTTGCTAGTGCAGATGTCCTTTAGGGAAACTACTAGAGACAGGTGAAGACTTGCTGTAGATCTTTACAGTGGTATGCATCATGTATTACAGTGAGTGAAACATTTAATAGGTCATTTTGAATCCAGATATTTTAAAGCAAAAATACAAAAATTTATTTGTTTTGGCAGTGTTTGAGTAACATTTGGTCTGCCTTTTTGAGGGGATTAATGTGAATTCTCACATACAAAACAGACACTAAATCAGGGATCACCTTGTTTTATTCATAAGTTCGACAAAGATCAGTCCAGGTATTAAAACTCTTTCCCTTCTCTGACAGATGGTTTTTCATTTTCCTAGGACTGTCATAACAAAATAGCACAAAGTAGGTAGCTTAAAATAATAGAAAATTATTATCTCACAGTTCTGGAAGCTAGAAGTCTGAAATCAAAGTCTTTGCAGAACTATACTCCCTCTGAAGGAGGCAGTGAAAGAATCCTTTATTGCCTCTTCCCAGATTCTGGTGTTTGCTAGCAGTCTTTACCATTCATTGGCTTGCACCTATATACCTCCCACCTTTGTCTTCTCTATCACATGGCATTCTCCCTGCATGTCCTTGTCTTCATGTGGTAATCTTCTTATAAGGACTGGTCTTATAGGATCTGAGCCTCACCCTTCTCCAGTATTACCTTAACTTAAATAATTACATCTGCAATAACCTTATATACATTTGCAAAAACATTCTAGGGTATTGCGTGTTAGGATTTAAACCCTTTTTCAGGGGGTGTGGTGCAGAGACACAGTTCAGCCTATAACAAATAGTAAACGGTAGCTCTGAAATCAAATCTACAGGTTGATAGACAAAAGGTCCTCTGAGGATATATCATGTACACAACTGAAAGAAAATAACCAGGAAAACAGAAGTGTTATAAAACCATCTAATAGGCAAGGCAATAAAACAAGAAGAACCAGAGGATATGGTAACAAACAAAAACACTGTGAAGCAAATAGCAAGGCAGCATAAGAACCCTGACTTTATACTGAAACATTTACTGCATCATGCTAATAATTTTTTTCCTTAGTAGGTTGAAAATGTGGTGGTTACTTAAAACAGTGTGTGTCCTCCATGTGTTTGGAAATACATTTTGTTTTCCTCGGGAAAAAACCTAATAATCCTGAGGCCAATATAGATGTTGTAAGTTATTACTATCACTAATTAAAACACCTCCAAAGACTGTCACTATTACTTTCATTCATTCTTTTAAAATTTCTTTTATTATAAAATTTGAAAGCTCTCCTTACATAGTATATGAAACCTACCAATATGAAATTCTACCTTAAGAATCATAAAATTGGCCAAGTAAACTCATAAAACTAAACGGTCTGTCTTTTCTCCATTCAGAGTGAGATAATTTCCTACTGGGGTTACCCAAGTGAAGAGTATGAAGGTATCACTGCAGATGGTTACATCCTTCAGCTCAACTGGATTCCTCATGGGAAGAATGGTGCTAATTATTTAGGTAGGATTTATGTGATGGAAAAAGATGAGTATCTCAAATCTTGAATCAAATACAATCCAGTCAGATATATTCTAATCACAGAATATGAGATTAATTTACTCATAAAAAACATAGAAACTTCTTGAATATTATGCTGAGGGTCTGAATGACACTTGGTTTACACTGGATTCTATAACAAAGTGGAGCACACACTGGCCCATGAATTTGATTTGGTGAACTGGGTGGAAGCCTCTGAATAGAAGCCCAACCCAGAATTTTCAACCAGTTTTTCTCTGATATTCTTCGGTTTACCCAAGTGTGGATTATCATTGCTCTTCCTGGTATAATAGCATAGTTCTGGTTCACTCCTCTTTTCTGCCTTAAGTGCTTACAGCAAGCATTATTCAAGCTTACGAGGGTATCTTTTTTTTTTTTTCTTTGATTATCTGCACATGAGATTTTAAAGACCCAAAGCATTCCTGTTTCTGGAGATTTCCCTTTCAGTTTTTCATGAAGTGTAAACTCTTTATATGGATATATAAAAAATATAAATTGTAAGCCCTAGAAATTAAAATCAGTAACTAAGGAAAAGTGTGCTCCAGGAAGTGGGATAAGAAGAGGACATGGGACCCCATAGATGATGTTGTAGTTCTTTTGCTCTGAGGATTAAGGAAAAATATCAGTATTTGGTGTGTGTGTGTGTGTGTGTGTGTGTGTGTGTGTCTGTGTGTGTGTGTGCGCACACTCAGTTGTGTCTGAGTCTTTGTGAGCCCATGGGTTATAGCCCACCAGGTCCCTCTGTCCATGGTATTTCCCAGGCAAGAATACTGGAGTGGGTTGCTGTATCATTCTCTAGGCGATGTTTGCATAAAATAAACATAATGAATTGTTAGCATATTTCTTTTGGATACAATCCAATCAGTCCTAACTATATTAAAGTGACTTGAAGACCTTTGTTATACTTTCAGATATATTTTCTGCTATCAAATATTTTCAATGCTTTCTTTTCAGTCCAAAAGCCAGTTGTGTTCCTACACCATGGCGTTCTTGTAACTGCCAGCACTTGGGTTTCCAATCTTCCAAGCAATAGTCTAGGCTTTCTTCTGGCAGATGCTGGTTATGATGTGTGGATGGGGAATGACAGAGGACTACTTGGTTCAGGAAACACTTATACCTAGATCAAGATTCTAAAGAATTCTGGGCTTGCAGGTAGGGGAAAAAAGTTTGTTTTATTTTGACATAAAAATGTGTTGAATGCGTTTTTAAATTAGTAATATTGATATAATTTTGTAGAACTCAGAAGGTATTTCAGTGGAATGAAGGTATTTCATTAACAAATGTAGCTTAAATAATATTTTTAAATATTTTAAATGTTTATATGTAAAAGTTATTCTAGATGTTAATTTGTCTGGTTATTAATGAGCCTAAGAATTTCCTGAGGGTTCTGTGGTAAAGAATCCACCTGCCAATGCAGGAGACCTGGGTTCAATCCCAGGGTCAGGAAGATCCCATGGAAAAGGAAATGGCAACCCACTCCAGTGTTCTTGCCTGGGAAATTCAACAGAGAGAGGACTCTGGAAGGCTATAGCCCATGGGGTTGCAAAAGAGCCTGACACAACTTAGAGGCCTAACAGCAACAAGAGTTAAAATGAAAATATGTCCAAAAACATCATTTCCTATTATTCCCCAGATTGTAAAGAATTCCCCAGCTTCCCTGCCAAAAACCTGTCCTTTTCATCATAGGGGACTGAAATGCAAAATCAGGAAGTCAAGAAATACCTGGAATAACAGGCAAGTTTGGCCTTGGAGTACAAAATTAAGCAGGGCAAACACTAACAGAGTTTTTCCAAGAGAATGCATTGGTCATAGCAAATACCCTCTTCCAACAACACAAGAGGCGATTCTACACATGAACATCACCAGATGGTCAATACTGAAATCAGACTGAATATATTCTTTGCAGCTGAAGATGGAGAAGCTCTATACAGCCAGCAAAGACAAGACCAGGAGCTGACTGTGGCTCAGATCATAAACTCCTTATTGCCAAATTCAGACTTAAATTGAAGAAAGTAGAGAAAACCACTAGACCATTCAGGTACGATCCAAATCAAATCTCTTGTGATTATACAGTATAAATGACAAATAGAATCAAGGGATTAGATCTGATAGAGTGCCTGAAGAACTATGAGCAGAGGTTCCTAACATTGTACAGGAAGTGGTGATCAAAACCATCCACAAGAAAAAGAAATGTAAAAAAGTTGTCTGAGGAGGTCTTACAAATAGCTGAGAAAAGAAGAGAAGTGAAAGGCAAAGGAGAAAAGAAAAGATATACCCATCTGAATACAGAGTTCCAGAGAATAGCAAGGAGAAATAAGAAAGACTTCTTAAGTGATCAATGCAAAGAATTAGAGGGGAAAAAGGAATGGGAAAGACTTAGAGATCTCTTCAAGAAAATTAGAGATACCAAGGGAACACTTCATGCAAACATGGGCACAATTAAGAACAGAAATGGTATGGACCTAACAGAAGCAGAAGATATTAAAAAGTGGTGGCAAGAATACAAGAAAGTCTTAATGACCCAGATAACCACGATGGTATGATCACTCCCCTAGAGCCAGACATTGTGAACTGCGAAGTCAAGTAGACCTAAGGAAGCATCACTATGAACAAAGCTAGTGGGGGTGATGGAATTCCAGCTGAGCTGCTTCAAATCCTATAAGATGATGCTGTAAAAGTGTTGCACTCAATATGTCAGAAAATTTGGAAAACTCAGCAGTGGCCCCAAGACTGGAAAAGGTCAGTTTTCATTCCAACCCCAAAGAAAGGCAGTACCAAAGAATGTTCAAACTACTGCACAATTGCACTCATCTCACAGACTAGCAAAGTAATGCTCAAAATTCTCCAAGCCAGGTTTCAACAGTACGTGAACTGAGAACTTCCAGATATTTAAGCTGTATTTAGAAACAGTAGAGGAACCAGAGATCAAACTGCCAGCATCTGTTGGATAATAGAAAAAGCAAGAGAATTCCAGAAAAACATCTGCTTCATTGAGAACGTTAAAGCCTTTAACTGTAGAAAATTCTTGAAGAGCTGGGAATACCAGACCACCTTACCTGCCTCCTGAGAAATCTGTATGCAGGTCAAGAAGCAACAGTTAAAACTGGACATGGAACAACAGACTGGTTCAAAATTTGTGAAAGGAGTAGGTCAAGGCTATATATCACCCCCCTGCTTGTTTAACTTATATGTAGAGTACATCATGCAAAATGCTGGGCTGGATGAAGCCCAAGCTCGAATCAAGATTGCTGGGAGAAATATCAATAACCTCAGATATGCAGGTGACACCACTCTCATGGCAGAAAGTGAAAAGAAATTACAGAGCCTCTTGATGAAGATGAAAGAGAGCTGGCTTAAAACTCAATATTCAAAACACGAAGATTTTGGCATCTGGTCCCATCACTTCATGGTAAATAGATGGGGAAACAATGACAGACTTTATTTTCTGGGGCTCCAAAATCACTGTAGATGGTGACTGAAGCCATGATATTAAAAGACACTTGCTCCGTGGAAAAAAAAGCTATGACAAATCTAGATAGTGTATTAAAAAGCAGAGATATCACTTTGCCGATATAGGTCCATATTGTCCATATAGTCAAAAGCCAATATAGTCAAAGCTATGGTTTTTCCATTTGTCATGTATGGATGTGAGAGTTGGGCCATAAAGAAGGGTGAGAGGCAAAGAACTGATGCTTTTGAACTGTGGTGTTGTAGAAAACTCTTGAGAGTCCCTTGTACCGCAAGAAGATCAAACCAGTCAGTCCTAAAGAAAATCAATCCTAATATTCATTGGAAGGACTGATGCTGAAGCTGAAACTCCAATACTCTGGCCACCCGATCAAAGAACTGGCTCAATGGAAAAGATCCTGATGCTGGGAAAGATTGAAGGCAGGAAGAGACGGGGACGACAGAGGACAAGATGGTTGATGCCATCACTGACTCAATGGCCATGAGTTTGAGCAAGCTCTGGGAGATGGTGAAGGGCAGGGAGGCCTGGCTTGCTGCAGTCCATGGGGTTGCAAAGAATCAGACACAACTGACCCACTGAACAATAACAACTCCAGTTTTCCAAATGTTCATCACTTTGCGAACCCATCACTACTTTTTTGCTTTAGGCTTTTCAGAGAAATATAGAGAAGAGAGGAAAAAGCAAGGGTAAATGTGTCAATGGTTACTTTTTTTACCACAGTGTGCATGCATGCTCAGCCCCTAGGTCGTGTTTGACTCTTTGTAACCCCATGGACTAGTCCCCACCAGACTTCTCTGTCCATGAATTATTCAGGCAAGAATACTTGAGTGTGCCGCCATTTCCTCCTCCAGGGTTTTATCACAGAAAAGTCAAATAATATAATAGCATCAACTCTTATCAGTTGCCAAAAATAATTTAAATTTCTACTTTTACTTCTGTATACCTGGAAATTATTATAGCATATTGCATATTTTAGTTTTCCTATCACTCACTTGACAGTGATTTTTGTGCACTACATATTTTTAAAAAGTATATTTCTCAAAATTCTTTTATGGGAAAGCCATATCTTTCCTATATATCTTAGAAGTTGGGCTCTAGAACAAGAACACTCTGAAATTTAGTCTATCACTTATTGGTTATACTCACAGACACATTTCCTGTTTCCTCTGTTCTAGAATGTCCATAGTTACTTAGGTTAAAGGTATTTTGTGAGCATGGAATGAAGTGGTGCTTAGAAGAAGGTAACATGTTAGTAGCTAACAAATAGGAAGTGTGAAATCAATGTTAGTTCTTATGATCCAGGTGTCCTTACAGAGGGCTTTTTAAGTCCATAATTTAAGGTATGAAGATAACTTTCTTATTATAATAAAGACTTAAAACAAGTTTTATTCATTTTGTTTCATGCAATTTGATGAAATGTTAAAATGTGATCTTACAGCCAACATTGATTACATTGTGAAGAAAACAGGACAAAAGCAAATTTATTATGTGGGCCATTCCCAAGGAGCACTTACTCGTATGCTAAGAAATAATGAAATGTGATTGTGCTATAGTTTTTATTTTTTAAATAACAGAAAACTTTTCTTGTTAAAAAGAATTTATTTTAGAAAGTATACTTATTCATTACAATTATTTAGAACATACAGACAAGCCATAAGAGAACAATATTAAAAGCCAGTGAGTATTGTTTTATTATGGCATATAGGTATATGATCCTTTAAAAATGATTAATGGATATCATCATCTATTAATGTGATCTTTCCAATCATACCGCACATTCTAAACAAGATGTATGTGTTAGAATCACCTAAGATTCTCTACAACTAGAATTGCCAAGACTGAAGACTTGGCATGTGTGTTTAAATTTTTTTTTTCCTTTAGTGCTCTCTTTAAAAAAAAAAAATGTTTATTTATTTATGAATGTGCTGGGTCTCTGTTGCCGCACAGGATTTTCTTTAGTTGTGACAAGTGAGTGCTACTCTCCATTTGGGGTGTGTGAGCTTCTCACTGTGGAGGCTTCTGATGTTGCTGAGCACAGGCTCTCGGGCATGTGGGCTGCAGAAGTTGCAGCACGTGGACTCCGCAGCTGTGGCTCCTGGGCTCTAGAGCACAGACCCAGTTGTTGTGGCACACAGGCTTAGTTGCCCTGGCACGTGGGATCTTCCTGGATCAGGGATCAAACCTGTGTCTCCTGCATTGGCAGGTGGATTCCTCACTGCTGAGCCAGCAGGGAAGCCCTTACAGTGTTTTCTTAACAGAAGGTTGATGTGTTGATACTCCTTAGAAAAAGTCTGAAGTTGCTTGGTATGGTTTCTTTGATCAGTGACATTCTGCTGCCCAGTGAGTTTTGTTTGCGCTTTGCCTGGGATCCCATCTAGGGTAGTATGCTACTGCTACTGCTGCTAAGTCACTTCAGTCGTGTCCAACTCTGTGCGACCCCAGAGACGGCAGCCCACCAGGCTCCCCTGTCCCTGGGATTCTCCAGGCAAGAACACTGGAGTGGGTTGCCATTTCCTTCTCCAATGCATGAAAGTGAAAAGTGAAAGTGAAGTCTCTCAGTCGTGTCTGACTTCGCGACCCCATGGACTGCAGCCTACCAGGCTCCTCCATCCATGGGATTTTCCAGGCAAGAGTACTGGAGTAGGTTGCCGTTGCCTTCTCCTAGGGTAGTATGAGGCATATTAATTTACATCCTGAAAGATCAGATGCTTCAAAACTTTTCAGTTGGACAGTAAAACGTTTCTAATTACTTCAGGTATTCACTCTTTAAATGTGCAGTGTATTTACTATTTGAAATATACTTTGTTGGCTATTATTTGCAACATTATTTGGTATTTGCAATGTATACACTAAAGAAATCTCATTTCCTCAAAGCTCACAATCTAATAAGGCAAAGTTTGTCTCCCTCATCACTACTGGTATTTTGCTGGGGGTCAGGGTTGGGGCTCGCCTGCGCATAGTAGGATACTCGCACCGCCCCCTTCTGTCCTTGCAGTTATGATAACCAAAATGTCTCCAGACTTTTTCAGATGACCCTTGGGGACAAATCACCACTATGGAGAATTGCTGCAAAAGGGATGATGCTTTCAGCAGGCTTATAGTCAGTCGAGTGAACCAGAATGAGGAGAGCATAGAGGAGAGAGTTAAATAACCCAGCATAGGAGGCCAAGCTCCTAGGGTTCATAATACTTTATGGGCACCTCAAAATAGTTAATTACTTTCAAAATCAAAAGAGTAAAGGAATATAACTCATTTTGGATTATGTTCATGTCAACACAGTCACAAAACATGGTTTTTACATAGATTTTGGGGTGGGAGTGGGGAGAAAGGGACCTGTGAAGGCAAAAGCGTCTGGGCCTTGAAAGTAATTGTGTGGCCATGAAAGGAAACATTTCCTTCGATCACAGTTATTAGGGAAGATTTTGTGATAAAAAGAAAGAGTGTTGAACTGCACCTTGAATATGGATGGTTTCTGAAAGAAAGATGGCCCAGCCTCTGTTTTAGAGAAGAGGTCAAAAGAGGAGAGGATGTATCTAGGCCCTCAGTAAGTGTAAACCACATTTAAAGTGATCAGTGGAGTCAAAAGCAGGTGAAACAGCCCAGAGGGGAAACTGTCCTGTGACCTTGCAATTCTACTCCTGGGCATTTATAAAGAAAAAAACACTGTAATTCAAAAAGATACATGTACCCCAATGTTCCTTGCAGCACTATTTACAATACCCAAGATATGGAAGTAACCTATATGTCCATCTCAGATGAATGGATAAAGAAGTTGTGATACATATTTACAATGGAATATTACTTAGCCATTGAAAAGAATGAAATAGAGAGACCTAGAGATTATCATACTGAGTGAGATGTCAAATAAAGACAAATATGATACGATATCACTTATACATGGAATCTTAAAAAATGCAAATGAACTTATTTACTGAGCAGAAATGGACTCACAGACTCTGAAATCAAACTAATGGTTACTAAAGGAGAAAGGTGAAGGGGGAATGATAAATAGGAAGGTTGGGATTAACATATACATATTATTATGTATAAAATAGAAAATCAAAAAGAACCTACTATAAAGTGGAGGGGACTCAGATCAATACTTTATAATAAGCCATATGAGAAAAGAATCTGAGAAAGAATATATATAAAACACTGAATTACTTTGCTATACATTTGAAACTAACACAACATAATAAATCAACTATACTACAATATAAAATCAAACCAAATGAAATTTTAAAAAATAATCCTGAAAGCCTAAGGGAAATTCTTCAATGGGAGGAGAAATGGTTCATTTTACCCAGATTTTTTACTAATGAAATAAAACAACAGGTGTCACTGAATATTAAATTATGGATTTAGCGACCACAGGCAGATTGGGAAAAAGACAAACAAAATGAAATTCCAAGAAATTAATCTTGTGTAGTGTGCAGAGCTGGAGAAGGCAATGGCACTCCACTCCAGTACTCTTGCCTGGAAAATCCCATGGACGGAGGAGCCTGGAAGGCTGCAGTCCATGGGGTCGCTGAGGGTCGGGCACTACTGAGAGACTTCACTTTCACTTTTCACTTTCACGCACTGGAGAGGGAAATGGGAACCCACTCCAGTGTTCTTGCCTGGAGAATCCCAGGGATGGGGGAGCCTGGTGGGCTGCCATTTATGGGGTCGCACAGAGTCGAACACGACTGAAGTGACTTAGCAGCAGCAGTGTGCAGAGTAAATTGTAGAGGAAATCTTTAGAGACCACTTTGGAATATATGGTAAAGATAGCAACCCTATTACGTAATCATAGGTAAACTAGCCAAGTAACAATGAAACGTTGTGGCAAGACAGAACTCGAGTAAACTGGTCTATTTTCTTGTTTACTTTCAGCTTTTGGAGAATTTTCAATAAATCCACTACTGGCTGAAAAGATTAAAATTTATTTTTCACTGGCTCCAGCTACTTCTATTAAAAACACATTTTTACTGCATCCTCCTACTTTCACCAAACCAACACAATTAAAGGTTTGTGACTCATTATAGCATATGCTTATAGTTTCCAAAATGAGGAAATGTGAATAATACCGAAGAACAGGGATGCTTACATAGGCTCCTGCTGGATTAAAATATTCCATTTTCCTCACTGGCTTCAGTACGTAATGCAGCGTTCTCTGGAATTTGATGACGCATTCTGCATTGTTTTCAGCCTTGCATCACCCAGTTTATTTTACCTATTTCCTTATATCTATCATCAATCTTTTGAAATCATTATTAGTCCTTTTTTCATATGTAAATCCATAATCAGTATTTCTCTTTCAAGTTTTGTGTGTGTCTGTGTTAGCTGCTCAGTCATGTCTGACTCTTTGCAACCCCATGGACTGTACAGCCTGCCAGGCTCCACTGTCCACAGAATTCTCCAAACAAGATTACTAAAGTAGGTAGCCATTCCTTTCTCCAGGGGATCTTCCCCAGCCAGGGATTGGTCTCCTGCACTGCAGGCAGTTTCTTTACTGTCTGAGCCACCAGGAAAGCCCCTTCAAGTTTTACTATCATGTAATTTCCTTTTAATTTTACACACTGAAATTTCATAAGGTTGTATGGGGTTTTTTCCCCTTTCAAATTCCTTTCTGTTTGCTGCCATCTTGCCTCTATCTAGGTTGGTCATAACTTTCCTTCCAAAGAGTAAGAGTCTTTTAGTTTTATGGCTGCAATTAACCATCTGCAGTGATCTTGGAGCCCCCCCCCCCCCAAATAAAGCCTGACACTGTTTCCGCCATTTCGCCGTCTATTTCCCATGAAGGGATGGGACCAGATGCCATTATCTTTGTTTTCTGAATGTTGAGCTTTAAGCCAGCGTTTTCACTCTCCTCTTTCACTTTCATCAAAAGGCTTTTTACTTCCTCTTCACTTTCTGCCATAAGGGTGGTGGCATCTGCATATCTGAGGTTATTGATATTTCACCTGGCAATCTTGATTCCAGCTTGTGCTTCATCCAGCCCAGCGTTTCTCATGATGTACTCTACATATAGGTTAAATAAACAGAGTGGCAATATACAGCCTTGATATACTCTTTTTCCTATTTGGAACCAATCTGTTGTTCCATGTCCAGTTCTAGCTGTTGCTTCCTGACCTGCATATAGGTTTCTCAAGAGGCAGGTCAGGTGGTCTGGTATTCCCATCTCTTTCAGAATTTTCCACAGTTGATTGTGATCCACACAGTCAAAGGCTTTGGCATAGTCAATAAAGCAGAAATAGATGTTTTTCTGGAACTCTCTTGTTTTTTCCATGATCCAGCAGATGTTGGCAATTTGATGTCTGGTTCCTCTGCCTTTTCTAAAACCAGCTTGAACATCTGGAAGTTCACGGTTCACGTATTGCTGAAGCCTGGCTTGGAGAATTTTAAGCATTACTTTACTAGCGTGTGAGATGAGTGCAATTGTGTGGCACTTTGAACATTCTTTGGCATTGCCTTTTTTTGGAATTGGAGTGAAAACTGACCTTTTCCAGTCCTGTGGCCACTGCTGAGTTTTCCAAATTTGCTGGCATATTGAGTGCAGCACTTTCACAGCATCATCTTTCAGGATTTGAAATAGCTCAACTGGAATTCCATCACCTCCACTAGCTTTGTTCGTAGTGATGCTTTCTAAGGCCCACTTGACTTCATATTCCAGGATGTCTGGCTCTAGGTGAGTGATCACACAATCAGGATTTTCTGGGTTGCTTACTCCTTGGAAGGAAAGTTATGACCAACCTGGATAGCATATTAAAAAACAGAGACATTGCTTTGCCAACAAAGGTCTGTCTAATCAAGGCTATGGTTTTTCCAGTGGTCATGTATGGATGTGAGAGTTGGACTGTGAAAAAGCTGAGTGTCAAAGAATTGATGCTTTTGAACTGTGGTGTTGGAGAAGACTCTTGAGAGTCCCTTGGACTGCAAGGAGATCCAACCCGTCCATCCTAAAGAATACCAGTCTTGGGTGTTCGTTGGAAGGATTGATGCTGAGGCTGAAACTCCAATACTTTGGCCACCTCATGTGAAGAGTTGACTCATTGAGAAAGACTTTGCTGCTGGGAGGTATTGGGGACAGGAGGAAAAGAGGACAACAGAGGATGAGATGGCTGGATGGCATCACTGACTCGATGGATGTGAATCTGAGTGAACTCCGGGAGTTGGTGATGGACACGGAGGCCTGACGTGCTGCTGTTCATGGGGTGGCAAAGAGTCAGACACGACTGAGCAACTGACTGAACTGAACTGAAATGTTTGATAGCATTCTCCTGTGAAGCCATCTGGTCCCAGGCTTTTGTTACTTGGGAGATTTTTGATCACCACTTCAATATCATTGCTTGTAATTGGGTTGTTCATAATTTCTACTTCTTTGTGGTTCAGTCTTGGAAGATTGAACTTTTCTAAGAATCTGTTCATTTGTTCCAGGTTATCCATTTTATTGCCATATAGTTGTTCATAATAGTCTCTTGTAATCCTATATATTTCTGCATTGTCTGTTGTAACCTCTCCTTTTTCATTTCTAATTTTGTTCATTTGATTCTTCTCTCTTTTTTCTTGATGAGTCTAGCTAAAAGCTTGTCAATTTTATCTTCTCAAAGAACCGGCTTTTAGTTTTGTTCATCTTTACCATTGTTTGTTTCTTTTTCATTTATTTCTGCTCAGATCTTTATGATTTCTTTCTTTCTACTAATTTTGGGGGGTTTTGTTCTCCTTTTTCAAGTAGTTTTAGGTGTAAAGTTAGGTGGCCTATTTGATGTTTTTCTTGTTTCTCGAAGTAAGATTCCATTGCTATAAACTCCCCTCCTAAAACAGCTTTTGCTGCATCCCATAGGTTTTGAGTTGTCGTGCTTTCATTGACATTTGTTTCTAGAAATTTTTTTGATTTCCCTTTTGATTTCTTCAGTAACCTCTTGGTTGTTTAGAAACCTATTGTTTAATCTCCATGTGTTTGTGTTTCTTACAGTTTTTTCTTGTAATTGATATCTAGTCTCATAGCTTTATGGTCAGAGAAAATGCTTGATACGATCTCAATTTTCTTAAATTTACTGAGGTTTGATTTGTGACCCAAGGTGTGGTCTATCCTGGAGAATGTTCCATGTACACTTGAGAAGAAGGTGTATTCATCTGCATTTGGATGGAATGTCCTGAAGATATCAATGAGATCCATCTCATCTAATGTATCCTTTAAGACTTGTGTTTCCTTATTAATTTTCTGTTTTGATGATCTGTCTATTGGTGTGAGTCGGGGGGGGGGCGGTTAAAGTCTCCTACTATTATTGTGTTACATCAACTTCTCCTTTTATGTCTGTTAGTGTTTGTCTTATGTATTGAGGTGCTTCAATATTGGGTGCATAGATATTTGCAATTGTCATGCCTTCCTCTTGGATTGATCCCTTGATCATTATGTAGCATCCTTCCTTATCCCTTGTAATCTTCTTTTTTAAGGTCTATGTTGTCTGATATAAGGATTGCTACTCTGGCTTTCTTTTGTTTCCCATTTGCGTGGAATATACCTTTCCATTCTCTCACTTTCAATCTATATATGTCTTTAAGTCTGAAATGGGTTTCTTGTAGACAGAATATACATGGGTCTTATTTTTTTTTTTGGTGTCCAATCAGCCAGGCTGTGTCTTTTGGTTGGAGCGTTTAAACCATTTACATTTAAAGTAGTTATTCATATATATGTTCCTATTGCCATTTTCTTAATTGTTTGGGGTTGATTTGGTAGATCTTTTTTTCTCTTGTATTTCTTGACTATATAAGTCCCTTTAACATTTGTTGTAAAGCTGGTTTGGTGCTACTGAATTCTTTTAACTTTTGCTTATGGGAAAAGCCTTTTATTAAGGCTTTTGAATGAGATCCTTGCTGGGGACAGTAATCATGGTTGTAGATTTTTCCCTTTCAGTACTTTAAATATATCCTTCCATTGCCTTCTGGCCTGCAGAGTTTCTGCTGAAAGATCAGTTGTTAAGCATAGGGGGTTGCCCTTGTATGTTACTTGTTGCTTCTCTCTTGCTGCTTTTAATATTCTTTTTTCGTGTTTAGTCTTTGTCAATTTGATTAGTATGTGTCTTCCATGTTTCTCCTTGGGTTTTTCCTGTTTAGGACTCTGTGCCTCTTGGACTTGACTGACTATTTCTTTTTCCATGTTGGGGGAAATTTCAACTATAATCTCTTCAAAAATGTTCTCATACCCTTTCTTTTTCTCTTCTTCTGAAACGCCTATAGTTCTAATGTTGGTGCATCTAATGTTGATCCGAGAGGTCTCTGAGACTATTTTCCTCAGTTCTTTTCATTCTTTTTATTTTATTCTGCTCTTCAGATGTTATTTCCATCATTTTATTTTCCAGCTCACTGATTCTTTCTTCTGCTTCAGATATCCTGCTATTGATTCCTTCCAGAGTATTTTTAATTTCAGTAATTGTGCTGTTTGTCTCTGTATGTTTTATTAATTCTTCTAGGTCTTTATTAATTGATTCTTGCCATTTCTTCATTTTGTTCTCAAGGTTTTTGATCATCTTTACTATCATTATTCTGAATTCATTTTCAGGTAGTTTGCCTATTTCCTCTTCATTTATTTGGACTTCTGTGTTTCTGGTTTGTTCCTTCATTTGTGTAGTATTTCTCTCCCTTTTCATTTTTTTTTTAAACTTATTGTGTTTGAGTTCTCTTTTTCCCAGTCTTCAAGGTTTAATTCTTTCTTCCTTTTGGTTTCTGCCCTGCCTGGTCCAGTGGTTTGTGTAAGGTTCCTATAGGGTGAGATTTGTGCTGAGTTTTATTTGTTTGTTCGTTTTTCCTCTGATGGACAAGGGTGAGTAAGGTGGTAATCTTGTCTGCTGATGACTGGGTTTGTATTTCTGTGTTATTTATTGTTTAGATGAGGTGTCCTGCACAGGGTGCTTCTGGTGGCTAGGTGATGCCAGGTTTGGTATTCAAGCGGTTTCCTTCATGTGAGATCTTACTATTTGATACTCCCTAGGGTTCGTTCTCTGGTAGTCTAGGGTCTGGAAGTCAGTGCTCCCACTCCAAAGGCTCAGGACTCGATCTCTGATTGGGAACGAAGATTCCACAGTGGTTTGTTATGACATTAAGTGAGATTAAAACAAATATCCCAAAATATGAAACCAAAAATGAACCCCAGACAAATGGCAGTTACAAAATCAGGCAAATAATAATTAAAATAATGAAATATACACATATACATATACACCTCTGAACAAAGTCAAAACAGTCTAACAAAAATAAAGTACAATAGATTGACCCAGCAAACAAAGAATATAAAAAATAATATATACCAGTTAAGAACAAATCTAATTAAAACACAAACTGGAAAGCAAAACTAAAGCAAGGTGCCAAGTGGGGAATAAAGCAATGAAAACAAAACTAACAAATACGTTAAGAGGAAATGAAAGAAAGAAAAGAAAGAATAGATTTGCAAAGTTAAATAGAGGTAGATGAAGAATATTTATATACATTAATGATTAACTCCCAGGGAAAAGAACAGTAGGAAAGCAAACAAAGGAATAAATGTAGAAAAAATAATAGGTTTAAAAAATTAAAATTAAAAAAAGAGAAAAAAGAAGAAAACTCCACAGAACTGCAAAAGCCCAACTTAGAGACAGAGGTTTATAACAATAAAATATGTGACTGAGAAAAAAGAAAAAAAAGCTCAAAAGTTTCATTAGATTTCATAGTGCCAATAAAATTGACAACTACAACAGAGAGAGGGAAAATAAAGTGTTGGGGGGGGGAGGGAATCCAAAATAATCTATAGAACAAGTCAAAACCCACGAATAGTAAATGTTTTCCTGAATCGCTACTATCAGAGCCCTTTCCCTTGCTTGGAGTCACAGTCCACTTCACCACTTCCTTCCAGCACTGTGCTGATCTCTGACCTGCTGTGGGGCAGCTCTGATTCTAATCTGGTCCTACTCCTGTGTGTGTGTTCTTGCCTCCAATGTTCACAGCTACCAGAACTAGTGCGTTTTCTTTTGTGGGAGCTCTCAATGATCTTTTGTATATTCCATAGACAGAGTCTACCTAATTGATCATAAGGATTTAATCTGTAGCTTGTACAGCTGGTGGGAACATTTTGGGTCTTCTTCCTTAGTCACACTGCCCCTGGATTTCAATTGTGGTTTTATTTCCACCTCCACATGTGGGTCATCAACTGGGGTTTGCTCCTGAGGTTGCCCTGGAGCACTTGAGTTTGCCCCTGTGAGGGCCAAGTATGGAGGTGGTGCAGCTGCTTGGTTTTCAGGGGTTATGGCAGCACCAGGTACTCAGTGGAGTTGGGACTCAGGCAGCAAGAAATATGCTTCTCTAGAACGGTATGGCAACAAATATTGGCCAGTATGCTCCGATATGTTTGCCTGGAGAACCCCCCTCCCTGACAGAGAAGCCTGGCAGGCCATAGTCTACAGGGTCGCAAAGGGTCCGGACACGACTGAAGCAACCCTGGATGCATAGATGCAAGACTTTTTTCGCCTGTGGCTGCTCTGCCCTGGTGAAGGTTGAGCGCGAAGGTGGTAGAGCTACTTGGCTTGTGGGGACCCTGTTGGCAGTGTTCAGGGACACAGACTGCCTCTGCTGCAGGTGTTATGACTCTATCAGAGTCTTTTTTGGAGCCTCTTGTAGCTGGCAATCAGAAGGTCTCTTTCACCAGTCTTTTTCCATAGCTCCGCACATTCAGGCACTTAGAGGGCTCCCTTGCCTGGAGTCCTTCTCTGCTGTTAGGTGGATCAGGCACATAAAGGGGCCCTCTGGCTGGGGTCCTTCTCTGTAGTTCAGCGCATCAGGCATTTGATGGGCCAGCCTCTCTATTGTTCAGCTGCCACGCTGGCATGTGAGGAGAGAGAGGTGTGAAGATGGCTCCACCTCCTATGCATGACTCAGCAAAATCGCCTTGCTTCCACGGCTGGCCAGCTTTTCCTCCACAGGCATTTCCCACCACAATCTCCACCCTCATCTCCCCTTGGTCCATCTCTCCACAGTCAACAGCAGCCCTCGCCCTGGGATTGTTCCACAATCCTTAAACTCCAGCTCCCAGCCGCTGTGCCTTCCAGGGGACCTGCAACCCTGTCTAGGGTATGTATGGTTACAGCAAAGACTGTCCGCTTCTCATTCCATTTAGGCTGCCACAGATCAGCTGTTTCACTCTCAGCCTTAAATGTTTCTCCTCTGACTCAGACAATTGCCCCGATGTGGGGATAGGACCCCTGCTTCAGTTCCCCCACCCACAAAGGGCAGATCCAGTCCTACTAACACTCCTGTTTCCACCCCCCTCCCGCCCCCCGCCCCAAGTTCTTCATCCTATTGAGTTTTGCATGGTTCTATATATTCTTTTCCACTGGTCAGGTACTTCTGTCCACTCTCAGCTGGTGTTTTGCGTGCGCTTCAGACACAGAAGTATTGTATTCCTGATGTATCCGTGGAGAGAGATGTACTCCACATCCACCTACTCCTCTGCCATCTTGTTCTTGATCTTTTTTTTTTTGATGTGTTATGCTTTTTTCTATTGCTCTACTAACATTTTTCAAAAATTGTGAACATTTTTTGCAAGTATATTCATAAAGTCTATTAGCTATAATTCTCTTCTTGTAATCTGTTTTTCTAATTTTGGTATCAAGGTAATACTTGACCTCATAAAATGAGTTGGATAGTAGTCCTTTTCTTACACTTTCCTGGAAGATGCTGTGTAAAATTAATATTCTATCTTTAAAAAATATTTGATCTATTTTACCAGTAAAGGCATCTGAGACGGAAAGTTTCTGCTGGGAGTACTTAGCTACAAGTTCAATATCCTCAATAGACTTATGGCTATTCAAGTTATTTATTTATGAATGGATGGTGGTTTAGTCACTAAGTTGTATCTGACTCTTGTGACCCCCATGGACTGTAGCCTGCCAGGCTCTTCTGTCCATGGGATTTCCCAGGGAAGCATGAATATACTGTGGTAATCTTTCCTCAATGTGCCCATTTTATCTGAGTTTTTAAATTTATTGTCATAAGATTATACATAATATTTTCTTGCATGTGTGCTTAGTTGCTCGGTTGTGTTCAACTCTTTATGACCTCACGGACTGTAGCCTACCATGCTCCTCTGTTCACAGAGTTTTCCTGGCAAGAATACTGAATCAGCTTGCCATTTCCTACTCCAGGTCATCTTCCTGACCCAGGGATTGAACCCATATCTCCTGTGTCTCCTGCATTGATAGGCAGGTTCTTTACCACTGAACCACCTGGGAAGCCTAACATTTTTTTCCCTGTTCTTTTAACATCTGTTAAAAGATGTCCTTTTTCTCATTCTAGATATTGATAATATTTTACATCTCTTTTTTTTGTCCTGGAAAGTCTGGCTAGATACTTACAAATATTATTAATCTTGTCAAAGAACTGGTCTTTAATTTTACTGATTTTTTTCTATATTTTTTAAAGATTGCTCATGGATTTCTATTTGCTGTTTAGCATTTCCTTTCTTCTAACTTTTGATTTTGTGATTTCTTTTTTCCTGATTTCTTGGATCATCACTTTTTAATCTTTGTTTTATAATTTAAGCATTTATTGCCATATTATTCTGTCTAGGCACTGCCTTAGAGCTGTCAAATAAATTTGAAAGGTTATGATTTCATTTTCATTCAAGTTAAGCTACCTCAGTTTCTTTTTTGTTATCTTATTTGATCTTTGCTACTTGAAAGTGTGTTATATAGTTTCCAGTGATCTTTCTGGATATTTTCCAGGGATTTTTCTTTTGCTTTAAAATCATTTCTAGCTTGTCCAGAGAACATGATCTGAAAACTTTTAAATTCATTGAGACTTGTTTTAAAGTCCTGAATATGAATCCATCTTGGTAAATCTATCATTTGCATTGAAAACAATGTGCAGTGAATGTATATCCTGCTGCCATTGGGGAGAGCGTTCTTAAATTTCAGGTAAGTCATGTTGGTCAAAAGTATTGTCAAGATTTCTTTGTTCTTACTGACTTTGTGTTTTTTCCTGTCAGTTATTATGAAAATGTTGAAACCTCCAACTGTAATGTATTTGTCCATTTCTCCTTTGAGCTCTATCAGTTTTTTGTTTCATTCATTTTGAAACTCTTCAAAGTATATAAACTTTTAAGGTTTTTTAATGTCCTCTTGATGAATTAATCCTGTTGCCAATAAATGATTCATATTATCTCTGCAGCAGCAGCAGCTTGTTATTAATCATTATCATGGTATATATTTTTTCTATCCATTTTCTCTATTTGGCATTATTTATAAAGAATTGACTCTCTCTTTTCAATGCTATTTAACCATTCCTGTCTTTTAATCACCCTGTTTCAACCATTTAAATTTAACAATATAATTGGGATGTTTATGTTTAAAACTATTTGTTGTATTTGTCCAATATGTTCTTTGTTCTCTTTTTTTCTGCCTTATTTTGAATTGTGTATATTTTATTATTTCATCTCCTTCACTGTCTTACGTATATCATTTTATTTTGTTTTCTAGTGGTTGCCTTAAGGTTTATAGTACTGTATACTTTTTAAACTCATTATAGTCTATGTGTAAGTAATATTTACTACTTAACATGTAGTATAATATCTTTAAAGCATTAAACTTTCATTCCCTTTCTCCCAGCATTTGTGCTATTTTTGTCATAATTTTTATGTTAACATATCTTACCAATACTAAAATATATTATTATTCTTTAGAAAGAAGTTTATCTTTTAAATTAGTTCATCATTAAAAGCAGAAAAACCATCTTTTATATTTTCCTGTGTATGAACTATGTCTTGTGCTTTGCATTTCATTGTATAGATCCTGATGTATCATTTTCTTGGCATTATAAAACTTTCTTTAATGTTTCTCCTGTTGTTGATAATAAATTATATCCATTTTCTTATTCATGAATGCTATTCATTTTGCCTTTGTTTCTGAAAAATATTTTCACTGGGCATAGAATTCGAGGTTTATAGCGTTTAGTTTTTCATTAGTACTTTAAAAATGTTGTTCCATGTTTCTGACATGGCAGATATTTCCAGCAAGAGGTCTTTTATTGTTATAATTTTTGCTTTATATGTAATGATTTTTTCCTAGCCACTTTTAGATTTTTTTTCTTTTATCATTAGTTCTAAGCAGTTTTAAAATTTTATGCCTTGATATAATTCATTCATAGTTCTTACACTTGGTATTCATTACACTTTTTGGATCTATGACTATACACTGAGTAGGTGAAAAAGTTCATTCTGGTTTTTCTGTAGTATCTTACATCTTTCTGGCAACCCAATACTTTGGGGAAATCAAACTTTAAAAACTTCAGCAATTATTTCTTCAGATATGTTTTCTAGGGGCACGTCTGCAGCCTCTCCTTCAGGAGCTACAATTATACATATACTGGACTTTTAAATTTGCTCCCTGCATCACTGATATGCAACAATGAGAGAAAGATATTGAAAAGAAATGAAAATGAAATGAATTTTCATTCCTTTTCAGTTTGCTTAATTTCCATTGTTTTGTCTTCAGGTAATCTTCTTTTACACTATTTCATTTTCTACTGATTCTACACAGTGTGTTTTATGTCTCAGACACTTTAGTTTTCATTTCCAAAAATTCTATGTAGGTTTTCTGTCACCCATGTTAATACTTGACCTGCTCATTTTCTGTCTTAGACATTGCATGTGAGTTAGTTGCTCAGTCGTGTTGGCTCTTTCCAACCCCATCGACTGTGGCCCATGGAATTATCCAGGCAAGAATGCTGGAGTGGGTTGCCATTCCTTCTCCAGGGCATCTTCCCCATCCAGGGGTCAAATTTGGTTTTCTGCATTGCCAGCAGATTGTTTACTGCTGAACTGCCAAAGAAGCCTCTAAGACATACAGAATGCAATCAAAATAACTTTCATCTATTAATTACATTATCTGTCTTTTGAGCCTTTTGTTGATTCATTAATCTCTCTATAAGGCCTAATTCCTGGGTTTTGGTGTGACTGGAAATTGTTAACAGATTATCAGCCTTTGTAACTGTTTTTGTTGTTGTTGTTGGGTAGAATATTCTTGTATTTCTGGGAATTGTTTTTAACTTTTCTTGTGGGATACAGTTAGCTTATTTGGAAACATTTTGATCTTTTGAGGCTTGCTTTTTTGCTTCATTACTAGAAACCAGAATTCCCTGGTGGCTCAGACGGTAAAGTGTCTGTCTACAATGCGGGAGACCCGGGTTCAATCCCTGGGTTGGGAAGATCCTCTGGAGAAGGAAATGGCAATCCACTCCAGTACTATTGCCTGGAAAATCCCATGGACAGAGGAGCTTGGTAGGCTAGAGCCCATGGGGTCGCAAAGAGTCGGACATGACTGAGCGACCTCATTTTCACTTTTCACTAGGAACCAGAAAAGCCTTTTAGTGTCAGTCTAGGTTTTTCTTCCTATGAGTCAATTATTTTCTGATTACTCCAATCCTGGTTAATCATGAAGTTTTCAAATGCGTTTGGTGCAGACAGATACAATTTAAGGCCTTCTGCTCTAAGCATTGTTATCTTGAATGCTTTCAAATGGCTTAATCCAAGGCTTTGAGTCAGTTTCCTCACATATATTTGTGTGTGTGCTAAGTTGCTTCGGTCGTGTCTGACTCTGTGTGACATTATGGGCTGGCTATAGCCTGCCGGGCTCCTCTGTCCACGGGATTATTCAGGCAGGAATACTGGAGTGAGTTGCCATTTCCTCCTTCAGGGGATCTCCCTGGCCCAGGAATCAAACCAGTGTCTCTTCCGTCTCCCGCATTGGCAGGCAGGTTCTTTACCACTACTGCCACCTGGGAAGCCCAGTACATGCAGTTCTGTAGTAAGCTGAAGAATTCATTTGGGACCTCTATAGATCTCTGAATCTCTCTGGATGTCTCCGTCTTTCAGTGTCTCTCAATTTCTCATTCTCTCTTTTCCCCATGGTGACTCTAGCTGCTTTGGCAGACTCCAAAATCTCAACCCTGTCTCATTAATTTACATGGTTTTCCTGGTTTGCTTGAGTTTCTATATTGCAGCCAGCCTGGGATCATTGATAATAGCTGAGCATTTGTGGGGTTCAATTTGTTTGTTTCACCTTTTAATTTTTTAAGAAATCACTGTCTTGTGCTGCTTAATAGCCAATTTTTGAAAACCCTTGTTTCATGCATTTTTATGTTTCAACTATGACTGCTATCTAGTTCCATTTGTAATCTCAAAAAGAAAAACCCAATTGTCCCTTTCTTTTAGAATCTGGGCAACTAGTAATCTTTTAATACTTTTTGCCTGTATGGATTTGCCTATTTTAGACATTTCACATGAATGGAATCATACAATCATGTGCTATTTTGTGTGTTTGACTTCTTTTACTTAGCATAAAATTCTCAAGATTCTAATACATTTGTGCTTACTTCACTTTTTATGACAGAATAACCTTCCATTGTATATATATATATGCCACGTTTTGTTTATTCATCCACTGGTGGTCATTGGCATTGTTTCCAGTTATTTGCTAATATGAATAGTGTTGATATGTACATTCCTTTAAAGTTTTAGTGTGGATATATGTTTTTATATATAAAAGAAGGAAATGGCAACCCATCCCAGTGTTCTTGCCTGGAGAATCCTAGGGACGGGGGAGCCTGGTGGGCTACCATCTATGGGGTCACACAGAGTGGACACGACTGATGCGACGCAGCAGCAGCAGCAGCAGCAGCAGCAGCATGTTTTTATTCCTATTGGGTATATACCTGAAAATTGAATGCTGAGTCATGTTGATAGCTATGTTTGATATTTTTAGGAAATTTATTGTTTCAAACTTTCCAATTTATGTTTTCCAATTTGCTGACAAATAACCTCAGATACTCAGGTGACACCACCTTTATAGCAGAAAGTGAAGAAGAACTAAAGAGCATTTTGATGAAAGTGAAAGAGGAGAGTAAAAAATTAGGCTTAAAACACAACATTCAGAAAACTAAGATCATGGCATCCGGTCCAATCACTTCATGGCAAATAGATGGGGAAACAATGGAAACAATGACAGACTTTATATTTGGGGGCTCCAAAATCATTCTAGATGCTGACTGCAGCCATGAAATTAAGACACTTGCTCATTGGAAGAAAAACTATGACCAACCTAGACAGCATATTGAAAAGCAGAGACATTACTTTGCCAACAAAGGTCTGTCTAGTCAAAGCTATGGTTTTTCCAGTAGTCGTGTGTGGATGTGAGAGTTGGACTACAAAGAAGGCTGAGCACCGAAGAATTGATGCTTTTGAACTGTGGCGTTGGAGAAGACTCTTGAGAGTCCCTTGGACTGCAAGGAGATCCAGCCTGTGCATCCTAAAGGAGATCAGTCCTGGATGTTCATTGGAAGGATTGATGTTGAAGCTGAAACTCCAATACTTTGGCCACCTGATGTGAAGAGCTGACTCATTTGAAAAGACCCTGATGCTGGGAAAGATTGAGGGCAGGAGGAGAAGGGGATGACAGAGGATGAGATCATTGGATCTCATCACCAACTTGATGGACATGTGTTTGAGCAAGCTTCAAGAGTTGATGATGGACAGGGAAGCCTGGCATGCTGCAGTCTTTGGGGTCACAAAGAGTCGGACACGACTGAGCAACAGAACTGAACTGATGTTTTCCAATGTAGCTATACCATTTGTCACTCTCACCAACAGTTTATGACCATTCCACATCTTGGCACTTATTATTTATTTTTTGATCGTAGCCTTGAAAGTTGTTATCAAATATTACATTACTTCAGTTTTGTTTTATTTTGCATTTATTTAATGACTAATGATGTCTTGGGCTTCCCTGATGGCTCAGACAGTAAAAAATCTGCCTGCAATGCAGGATACCCAGATTTGATCCCTGGGTAAGGAAGATCACCTGTAGAAGGGAATGACAACCCATTCCAGTATTCTTGATTGGAGAATCTTATGGACAGAGGAGCTTGGAGGGCTACAGTCAATGGGGTTGCAAAGAGTTGCACATGATTGAGCAACTAAACACGCAAGGGTGTCTTAAATTGTTTCATATGTTTATTGGCCATTTGCTTCTTTAAATGTCAGTTTAAATCCTTTGCTCATTTGCTAATTATTTGTCTATTTATTGTTGAGTTGTAAGACTTCTTTATACATTTTGAATATGAGTACATTATTAAATATATGATTTTCAAATATTTACTCCCATTCTGTGTGCTGTCTTTTCACTGTCGTCATGGTGTTCTTTGAAGCATAAAGGCTTGAATTTTGAAGAAGTCTAATTGATCATTTTTCATTTGTCTCTTATGGTTTTGGTGTCTTATCTAGGAAATCATTACCTAAACCAAGATCAAGAGACCCCTGGTGGCTTCGTGGTAAAGAATGCACCTACCAATGCAGGAGACATGGGTTCAATCCCTGGGTTGGGAAGACACTCTGGAGAAAGAAATGATAAACTCACTCCAGGTTCTTGCCTGGAAAATTCCATGGACAGTGGAGCCTGGTGGGCTAGAGACCATTGGGTTGCAAAAGAGTTGGATATGACTTACTGACTAAACAACAAACAAAGCAACCCAAGATCAGAAACATTTCTTATTTCCCTTCTAAAAGTTTTATAGTTTTACTTCTTGTGTTTAAATCTATGATCCATTTTAAGTTAATTCTTGTATATGGAATGAGGAATGAGATCATTTTATTTTTGATGTAAACATCCAATTGTTACACTCCATTGGTTTTTGCAAAGAATATTCTTTGCTTATTTAATTGCCCTGCGTGTTTGTTGGTAATCAACTGGCCATAGACATATGAGTTTACTTCTTGCCCCTTATTTCTGTTCCATTAATCTGTATCAGTTGCACCATGCCAGGCCTCCCTGTCAGTCACCAACTCCTGGAGTTTACTCAGACTCACATCCATCGAGTCAATGATGCCATATAGCCATCTCATCCTCTGTCATCCCCTTCTCCTCCTGCCCCCAATCCCTCCCAGCATCAGACTCTTTTCCAATGAGTCAACTCTTCGCATGAGGTGGCCAAAGTACTGGAGTTTCAGCTTTAGCATCATTCCTTCCAAAGAAATCCCAGGGCTGATCTCCTTCAGAATGGACTGGTTGGATCTCCTTGCAGTCCAAGGGACTCTCAAGAGTCTTCTCTAACACCACAGTTCAAAAGCATCAATTCTTCAGTGCTCAGCCTTCTTCACAGTCTAACTCTCACATCCATACATGACCACAGGAAAAACCATAGCCTTGACTAGACGGACCTTAGTCAGCAAAGTAATGTCTCTGCTTTTGAATATGCTATCGAGGTTGGTCATAACTTCTCTTCCAAGGAGTAAGCGTCCTTTAATTTCATGGCTGCAGTCACCATCTGCAGTGATTTTGGAGCCCCCTCCCCCAAATAAAGCCTGACACTGTTTCCACTATTTCCCCATCTATTTCCCATGAAGTGATGGGACCAGATGCCATGATCTTCGTTTTCTGAATGTTGAGCTTTAAGCCAACTTTTTCACTCTCCTCTTTCACTTTCATCAAGAGGCTTTTTAGTTCCTCTTCACTTTCTGCCATAAGGGTGGTGTCATCTGCATATCTGAGGTTATTGATATTTCTCCTGGCAATCTTGACTCCAGCTTGTGCTTCTTCCAGTCCAGCGTTTCTCATGATGTACTCTGCATAGAAGTTAAATAAGCAGGGTGACAATATACAGCCTTGACGCACTCCTTTTCCTATTTGGAACATACCACATAATCTTGATTATTTTATGTTTGTAGTAAGTTTTGAAATCAGGAACAGTGTATCCTCCAGCTTTTTTCTTCTTTACCAAAATTGTTTTGGCTGCTTTTGTTTATTTACTCACCAAATCATGTCTGACTCTTTTGCAACCCCAAGGACTGTAGCCCATCAGTTTCTATTGTCCATAGGATTTTCCAAGCAAAACTACTGGAATGGGTTGCCATTTCCTTCTCCAGGGGATCTTCTTGACCCAGGGATCAAACCCACATCTCCTGCATGAGCAGGTGGATTCTTTACAATTCAGCCACTAGGGTCTCTTGTATTTCCACATGAATTTTAGGAACAGTTTACCAATTTCTACAAATAAGGCAAATGGGATTTCTATAGGGATTGAACTGAATCTGTAATTGGATTATGTTTCCTACTTAAATCTATTCTGCTGACTTCTTCCTCTTGACCGGAGTATTTAATCCATTTAGGAGTAATGTAGTTTCTGAGAAAGCAAGATTTATTTCTCCCATTTTATTGTTGAGTTTCTAAATGTCTCATGCCTTTTTGTTCCTTTATTCATTCCTTACTGATATTTTTGGTGCTATGTAGACTTTTTAACGTACCATTTAATTCTGTTGTTTTTTCTTGTCTTTCTTTTTTAATTAAACAATGACTTTGCTGCTTCAGTACATAGACAAATTTATAGAACTAAGGCAAAGGCTGTAGATGACTCCTATTTTCAGTTGAAGGGGAAGACTCATTTGGTCTTATGATATCAAGCCAGTCAATGATTATGGTTCTCAATCAGAATAAGAAGCAATTTAGCATTCTTATCCTTTCTATTCCACTTGAGATGCTTTAAAAGAACAGCAGCTTCTGTAAAATATGGATACTCTCAGGAAGATCAGGAGCAAGTTTTTTGACTTAAGAATTCAATAGTTAATTGCATGTCACAAAACATATTTGTGTAGCACCATGTGAGTCTCAGAATCATGCTGATTTTTCAGGAAATCAGGAACTTCTTGGCCATTTTGTAGCTCTACTCCTTCATGTCATCAGATGTCAACTTCAGCCAGGTGGTGACAGTGCTGTTGTAAGGCAGAGCTCAATGGGATAGGTGTTTTCCCAGGAGCATGCACGTGACCCATGATAGCACTAGTTAGGCAGAGAAAAAGAGCCCATTGTTTCTTATCTGCTCTTTTTTGTTTATTTTTTTTGAATGACTTGGAGGTTTACAAATGACATCTTAAAGTAATCAAGTTTAAATTAATACCAACTAAACCCCAGTAGTATATAAACACTTTGAACTAATGTAGCTCAAGTAGAAATGAAAGCCACAATGATATATCACCTCACATCTGTGAATTGAAAAGTCTATAAGTAACAAATATTGGTGAGAATGTGGCATAAAAGGAAGACTAGTACACTGTTGGTGGGAATGTAACTTGTTATAGCCACTATGAAAGCAGAAAGGATGCTCCACAGACAACTAAAAATAGAACTGCAATATGATCCAGCAATCTTACTTCTCGGTAAAAACAGAAAGAGAAAACATTATTTTGAAAAGATACATGCAACCTCAAAGTTCCTGACAGAATTATTTACAATAACCAAGATAGGGAAGTACCCTAAGTTTCCATCAACAGCTGAATGGATGAGGTTCTGGTAGACACACACAACGGAAAGTTACTGAACCATAAGTAAAAAAATGAAATTCTGCCATTTGCAACAATGCGGATGGGCCTAGATTATGCTTAGTGACAAGTCAGAAAGAGAAAAACAGTTTATGCCCTCACTTGTATGCAATATAATTTAATATAAGTGGAATCTAAAAAACAAAACAAATGAATGTATATACTGTAAAAAAGAAACAAATCCACAGATTTAGAGAACTAGTGGTTACCAGTGAGGAGAGAGAAGAAGGGAGGAGCAAGTTAGGGGTAGGAGATTAAGACATAAATTATTATGTATAAAAGAAGTAAACTACAAAGATATACTGTACAGCATAGGAAAATACAGCCATTATTTTATAATAACTTTAAATGGAGTATAATCTAAAATATTGAATCACTGTGTTGTACAACTGAAACTAACATAATGTTATAAAATATGTAAACAAATTTAAAATAACATAAATGAGTACTAAGGGATGTCGTGTATAGCATGATAAATATAGTTAGCGTTGCTGTATATCATGCATGAACATTGCTAAGGATGTAAATCCTGATCACAAGGAAAGTGTTTCTATTTTATTAATTTTATATCTATAAGAGATGATGTTTACTAAACTTATTGTGTTAATCATTTTATGATATATGTAAGTTGAATCATTTTATGATATATGTAAGTTGAATCATTATGCTGTACACCTTAAACTTATATAGTTTTTTATGTCAGCTATATCTTGAGAAAACTGAAAGGAAAAACCCAAAATATATTTTTACTGCCTTTTATGAATATGTTTATACTTCTTTTCACTGTTCCTCTTTATTTGGTATTGTGAATTCAAGTTACTGTTTAGTGTCTTTTTATTCAACCTGAAGCCTCTCTATAGTACTTCTTGTAGGTCAGTTCTGTTGGCCAATTCTCTACTTTTTTGTGAGTTTTGGAAATGTCATTATTTCTCCTTTGTTTCTAAAATATAGTTTTGCTGATTATAGACTTTTTAGTTGATTGTTTTTTCTTTTAAAGTTGAATAATGTCATTTCACTGTCTTCTAATCTCTGTTGTTACTGATCAGAAGTTACTTGTTAATCGTATGAAGAATCGCTTTCATGTGATGAACTGTTTTCTCTGGCTGCTTTCAGAGTTCTTTGTCTTTTGACAGTTTGACTATGTCTCTTGGTCTGGATCTTTTTGAGTTGATCCTACTTAGAGTTTATTTAGCCTCTTATATCAAGATAAATTTGGAAAATTTCCACTCTTTTTACAAATATTTTTCTTAACTCTCCTCAATTCCCAAACTCCAACTATGCATTCATTAACATGTTTAGTGGTGTCTCATGAATCTCTAAGGATGAATTAGGGCTATTCACACTTGGTTAACTCTAAGTTAGGGCAAATAAAAGCAAATTCTATGAAAAAGGCTTTTCCAAGATTTGTCAGGCTAATCGAATTATATTAGTTCTCTGGAAATTGGACATTTTGAAAAGCTTCGATCCCATTCACTTTCTTTCAGTGTCTGCTAAGCTGCTGATTTACAAAGCTACACTGGTGGCAAGGCTCCTGTTTTTCAAAGCTACTACAAGTTTGGAAAAACACATAGGCATATCATAAGCTAAACACCTCATAATGTATTATTCTTACCAAGATTCAGGAGTTTTCTTTAACATACATTCTATGGATTTTTGCAAGCTCTTGGTTAATTTTCAGAATCATCAAAAAATTTATTTTAGAAGTTTTCATTGCCATTACTGAGGAGTGGGTCTTTTGTAGGTTTTTATACCACCAAGTTGGAAGTCACGCCCCTGGTCAAATTTTGTAAATTATTCTTGTATATACTTGCTAAGAATGTGGCTTTTCTCATGTTCCCAGGCCATGTTACAAATATTTTAAATACATTATGTTGCTTAAACTGCTTAAATTTGTAGTCTTTTTTGGTTTGCATTGTTTACTACCTAGATATACTGGAGATGAAGCCCCTTTCCATGGAATTAATTTCACTCATAATTTAGCTTTGCTCCTTTCACAGGACATACATACAGATTATCTTCTCTCAACATCCCAAAGTTGTGTCTTTGTGCTGTAGGTATTTCTTTCTACTATCTGTCTTGTATAATGCTCCTTTAAAGGTTATGGTTGCCATATTTATAATATTATGAGGCTATTTTTAAATAAATTTAACACCAGGGGCTTCCCTGGTAGCTCAGATGGTAAAGCATCTGCCTGCAATGAGGGAGACCTGGGTTTGATTCCTGGGTTGGGAAGGTCCTCTGGAGATGGAAATGGCCATCCACTCCAGCACTCTTGCCTGGAAAATCCCATGGACGGAGGAGCTTGATAGGCTACACCCCATGGGGTCGCAAAGAGTTGGACACAACTGAGCGACTTCACTTCACTTCACTTCATGATGCTATTTTTTAATTAATTTAACACAGGTAAGATTTATATACAACAAAATGCACTTATTTAAAATATATTATCCAGTAAGTTTTGGCTAATGTGTAAACCTATGTAACTACCACCAAAATAAAGCTATAGAATATCTCCATCATCCCAGAAAGTTTCCATTTGTCCTTAGAGCTCAGGTATTCTCCCACTCCCAGCCTTTAGTCACTTTAACTATGTTGATTGTGCTTTTTGTTGCTAACAATTTGTTTTTAAATTTATAGAAATGCAAGTAAGTGGAGTCATATATCATGTATAAATCTGTGCTTTACTTTTTGATTTACATTTATTCTTTGACTTTTATCTGTATATTTTCTATTTTCCTTTTTTTCAGTCTCAGATAGAATTCAATTATAAATTTTATCTAATTTATTTTGTTTTTAACTTATAAATTTCTCTAAATATACTTCTTCTGCTGTCTTCTTCTTGAAGGATTTCAGAGAAAACATATTTTCCTATAATGCATTCCATAATTTACTCTTTGGTATTGTTTCTTGCTATTTTTATTATTACAGTGCTTAATCTGGCTTCTTTTTTTTTTTTTTTTTTTTGCTTCTCATCCGCTATCTCTGGAAATTTATTTTCTCTCTTTTGAAAGATTCACTTTATAAATCTCATTCTATTACCTTTTCTTACAAAGAACATATATTAAGATGAGCAGGTTTATTTGCTTAACTGTGAATGTTTAAGTGTGGGTGTGTTTTCTTTCCATTTTTATGTATGTAGCACAGCATCAAAAAATATGTTCTGTGCCCATTAGCTTTATTGTATTCTACTTGCTCTACTTGAGGTGAGATTCAGTTCATTACTCTCAAAGGTACTCGTTTGGTTGAATTTTTAAAAAAATGTCTAATATATTCTATTTTACTAGACAATTTTTTTCATACTGCTGGTACAGTATCACAGTGAACTAACTCTACTACTCAGTAACACATTGCAAATTTTGTATATTTCATTAATTCTGTCATTCTTGATTTCTCTTGCATGAAATACATTTTTCCATCAAAAGTTATCTTTCAAATATATCATTTTCAGATCCTGTTTGGTGAAAAAGAATTTTTACGTAACACATACATTAGCAAGTTCATTGGTCAGAATGTGTGCAACCATGTGGTAATTGATGTATGTAGCAAATTAACTATATTGTTCTTTGGAAATGATCCCCAAAATTAAATAAGGTAGGCGTCACTTAATGATTTAAAGTAAAATTTTTTGATGATGTGTTAATGATGTTGTATAGACCCAGGGACAACTTATCCAATTTATGTACATCTTAAAATGTTTGATATATTATATTACATATATAATATAATATACCATATATATAATAAAGTAAACTATATTATAATCCAAGATATATTTTGCACAAAATTTAAAGTTCAATATTTCTGGGATGAAGTTATTCAATATGACTATGTAGATAATTCAAATTATGTTTTTATGTCTTATATGAAAGCATGTTTGAATATGGTATGCAAAAGAATTTTAATCTTTTTTCCTCTGTTTGCCTCCTAATTAATCTAGTATCATTATCTAGGCACTGATTCAATTTAAGACCTTTATCTCAGAAAAAAATTTTGATCAAACATTACCATATTTAAAAAAGTGATTTAGATTTCTCTGGCAATGCACAGTGTTTCATTGTAAACTGATTGAGGTAAAACAGTTATACTGTCATGAAAAATACTAATTCTTATAAAGGAGCTAATGACTGACAAATATATATGCTGTTTTTCTTTCTTCTAGGGTCATATTGATGTACACATATCACAGAATCCAGCAGGAACATCAGTTCAAAATGTGCTAGACTATTGTCAAGAATGACTTTTCAAATTCTGCCACTCAGTATTTATGGGACTTCCAATACTTATTTGAAAAGCATGGGGGGAATAAAGCACTGCTGGGTGATGTGTTATATTTTTTAAATTGATTTTGGAGACTAGAGTAAGAAAAGTTATTCCAGAGCTTAAATCTCAATCAGATAACTTTTGTTTAGGGTTGTCAGATTTAAAAAATATACAGGACACTCAGTTAAATTTTATTTTCAGATAAACAAATAAATTTTTAGTATATCTACTATCACATTCCAAATTTAGCTTAATTTAGAATCCTGTATTTTATCTGGCAACCCAAAATTTATCCCATAATTAAAGGAACAGTTTGAGTTTTTAGTAGAAAAGGGAAATGTTTCATAAATATATCAGTAACATTTCTGTCATTTCTTTTCATAGTCTCGTTAAAATAATTGTATAAGTCATCTCCAACCAGATGACAAGTGGCAAATTTCTTAAACATTTCCCTCTTCTTTCCATTCAACCCTTCTTTCTTTTCCCTCTCTCCTGTCTCCCTTTCTTCTCTCTCTCTCTCTTTTTTGTTTGAAAGCTCTCCTCCTTTATAAGTCTTAGTGATTCTCTGTTTGTTATTGTAGCCAGGATATTGTATCTTTTTTGAGGAGATAGAAGGGAACTCCTTTGATATCAAAAATAGATAATGGCCAGGGACTGAAGATTAGGGGGATGTGATAAAGACAGAATTGTTACTTTTATGTTCAAAGGTGATAGCGTTCTATTCATTTCAAATTGGAGAACTGGTACAAATGTGTTTTATGTCAACTTACCATCAGTTTTCCCTGGTGGCTCAGTTGTGAAGAATCTGCCTACAGTGCAGGAGACATAAGGGATGTGGGTTTGATCCCCGGGTCAGGAAGATCCTCTGGAGGAGGGCATGACAACCCATTCCAGTATTCTTACTCTTTCAGAAGAATTTCCCATGTGATAGAAGAAATACTAGGGCCAAAGTGACCTCACATTACTAAAATCATTTGCTAAGGTATAAGCTGATATCTACATACAGGGTGTGAGTGCATATTATTCCAAGGTACATACCCTTGAAATCTGTAGATGAATGATACTCTTGGATGTCATGTGCCTTCTTTGCCCTAAAAGTTTTTACTCCACTTACCTATAGTCAACAAATCAACATTTGTCCTTAGAAGAGATGTCTCATCTCAAAATCTTGGTTGCAGGCATCTGTTTAGGACACTTCCACTGCCTAGCATCTCCACTTTGTAGAAAAAATAGTTCCTGAATTACTCTTGTCTCACAATTATAATAGAATGCTACTAAAGCCCCATTTCACTCCTTCCACTTCTGAGGCCATTCTTTTGCACCAGAAATCTTTGTCTTACTGTATTTGAAAAATTAACTTTTCTTGGAGTATCATGAGGAAATTTTTACTAAAAGGAAATTCTATATAAAGGATAAAAACTTTTCCTGAATATCAATTCTGTATGCAAATATTAACTGAATTATTCTGTTTGAAAATGTATTTGATAATTGAATTGTAAAGCAACAAAGCAGCTTTTATACCTGTAGTAAATTAGTATTCCATATTTTATGTGCTATAGGAATTAATTCGGATCTTAGTGACTTGAAGTAGTTGGATCTTAAGCAATATTTATAGACTGAAATTTAATTTATACCACCAAAATAAAATATAATACAAAACTTAATGTTTTAGTAAGTTTACATTTTAAGAAAACGTGACAAGCATTCATTTGTCTGTGTGAAATCATAATTATAGTTTTTCATCTGTTTATTAGGTCCTTCCTTAATAGGTAGTATAAGTCACTATGGTTCAAACATTGTCAAAATGTGTGTTTAATGTCCTTATTACTTTTCTTGAAAGTATGATATTTTTACCAAATTGTCTGCTTCTAGTTCTATGGGAATATATTTTAGCAGTCATTCATCCAGGAACACACAGTATTGTGGCAGAAAGACTGGACTTATATATGAGAAACATTAAATCTGAGTCAATAGGTCATATTGTAAAATGAGGCAACTAAACCCACTAGTCTCCAGCTCTACTTATTTTGTAAGATTTTATAAGTAATAGTTTATTTTGTCTTGATTTAAGGCTGTTATTAAAGTTACATTTCAAGCATATAACTGGGGAAATACAATTCTAAATATTTTACATGATAATCAGGCAAGGTTATGTTTTCAAAATTATTTGGCTCTTAAAGGACAAAAATGAAGATATAGCAAAGATTTAACAAACCACTTGTTTTTAAAAGATAATGCAATGTTTTATGATTTCTAGAAAGATGATATAGATAGACCTAAGGATGGGTTCAAAATAATAAAGCATAACTGTATTACAACAGTACCACACATGGTAAAATCCAATGTATTATGCCATTTGAACCTCACAGAAACTTTGTGATATTCAGCAGATGTTTGTTATTATTACCATTTCACACATGAAGAACCCAGGTACACAGAACTTCTAATTTGTGAAAATCATTTTACTATGATGGAAGGCTTACAATAGTCCATTTCTGTCTGACAATGGTTGAGATTCCACTGATAATTTCTGTGGACCAAAGAACAGGTAATTACTATTATAGTTTTAAGGAGAAAGAAAATAATCAAGTTACTGTTCCTCATGTGATATGTTATTAACATACACTTTAGTATTTCTCATTTCCCTTTAACCCACTCCTCCATTGTACCATGTGGAGAATATGAAGGTTCCAACTGCAATGTGGAGTGGTGGACAGGACATTTAGGAAGTTCTAGGAGATGTTAATGTTCTAGAATTCCAAAGAATAGCAAGGAATCCCAAAGAATAGCAAGAAAGCTTTCCTCCAGTGGTCAATGCAAAGAAATAGAGGACAACAATAAAATGGGGGAAGACTAGAGATTGCCTCAAGAAAATTAGAGATACCAAGGGAATATTTCATGCAAAGATGGGTGAATAAAAGACAGAAATGGTATGGACCTAACAGAAGCAGAAGATATTAAGAAGAGGTGGCAAGAATACACAGAAGAACTGTACAAAAAAGATCTTAATGACCCAGATAATCACGATGGTGTGATCACTCACCTAGAGCCAGACATCCTGGAATGCAAAGTCAAGTGGGCCTTAGGAAGCATCATTACAAAAAAAGCTAGTGGGAGTGATGGAATTCCAGTTGAGCTATTTCAAATCCTAATAGATGATGCTGTGAAAGTGCTGCACTCAATATACCAGCAAATTTGGAAAACTCAACAGTGGCCTCAATATTAGAAAATGTCAGTTTTCACTCCAATCCCAAAGAAAGGCAATGCCAAAGAATGCTCAAACTACTGCGCGATTGCGCTCATCTCACACACTAGTAAAGTAATGCTCAAAATTATCCAAGCCAGGCTTCAACAGTATGTGAATCATGAACTTCCAGATGTTCAAGCTGGGTTTAGAAAAGGCCGAGGAACCAGAGATCAAATTGCCAACATCCGCTGGATCATCAAAAAAAATGAGAGTTCCAGAAACACATATACTTCTGCTTTATTGACTAGGCCAAAGCCTTTGACTGTGTGGACCACAACAAACTCTGGAAAATTCTTAAAGAGATGGAAATACCAGACCACCTGATCTGCCTCTTGAAAAATCTGTATGGAGGTCAGGAAGCAACAGTTAGAACTAGACGTGGAACAGAATGATTCCAAATAGGAAAAGGAGTATATCAAGGCTGTATATTGTTACCCTGCTTTTTTAACTTATATGCAGAGCACATCATGAAAAATGCTGGGCTGGATGAAGCACAAGCTGGAATCCAGATTGCTGGGAAAAATATCAATAAACTCAGATATGCAGATGACACCACCCTTATAGCAGAAAGTGAACTAAAGAGCCTCTTGATGAAAGTGAAAGAGGGGAGTGAAAAAGTTGGCTTAAAACTCAACATTCAGAAAACTAAGGTCATGGCATCTGGTCCCATCACTTCATGGCAAATAGATGGGGAAACAATGGAAAATAGTGAAAGACTTTATTTGGAGGGGGCTCTAAAATCACTGCAGATGGTGATTGCAGCCACGAAATTAAAAGATGCTTGCTCCTTGGAAGAAAAGCTATGACAAACCTAGACTGCATATTAAAAAGCAAGGCTAAAGGAGATCAGTCCTGAATATTCATGGGAAGGACTGATGCTGAAGCTGAAACTCCAGTCCTTTGGCCACCTGATAGGAAGAGCTGACTCTTTGGAAAAGACTCTGATGCTGGGAAAGATTAAAGGCTGGAGGAGAAGGGGATAACAGAGGATGAGATGGTTGGATGGCATCACCGACTCAATGGACATGAGTTTGAGTAAACTCCGGGAATTGGTGATGGACTGGCAGGCCTGGCGTGCTGCAATCTGTGGGGTCGGCCAAGAGTCAGATACGACTGAGTGACTGAGCTGGACAGAACTGAGAATATGTTAAGGAATTGGAAGCCAAAGTCTCCAATTTCATTTACTGTGAGAATGTTCTCCACTACAATCATCTTTATTTTGTACTAGAATTAGATGTTTACAATCAGATTTATACTGAAATCATTGCAATAATAAATGAAGCTCAATAAGGTTAAAATTTTTACTCCTATTTTCCACCTCTTTGAGTTTTCTCACTTCTCTATCCACAAAGTTTTCTTGCTTGTCTCTTTGTTTGTTTGTTTAAATAATCTTGGATTAAGTTAGAATCATTTTGCTTAATCATATGCATTTGTCCAAAGAAGTATACTAAGGGCTAATAAAATATTTCATTCATTTTGTCATGCTTTCCATGCCATGGTGATTTCAGTATTTTTGACAAGAGAACTGTTTGAAGAGTAAGCACGTTTCTTACCAGCAATAAAAAAAAAAATCCTGAAATATTTATGGAGAAAGAATGCAAGTTTTATGGTATGCATTTGGGCACTATGGTGCCTTGAGAATTGACTGTAAAAATGCCTGCTATTCTTTTGGCAAAGAAGCCAAATGAGACCTCATTAATTAGTCTTCTTGGCTAGAGTTCAGTGAAACCAGGTCTCTGTCCCACCATCTTTATGGACTAGGAACTGTTTTGAAGAAGCTGATTATGTTAGTGCTTTTTAAAATGGAAAGGAGTGGAATATTTATGGATCACTTATTCATTATGGAAAATGCTCATCCTAGCACTAGTAGTTCCACAGAGAAGTTTGTCCATCAGTAATTATATTAAAATGTCAAAAAAACAAACATAAAGTGTCAGAAATTGATATGCCTATTTATTGATTCTCAGGATTTAATTCATTTCCAGTTACTCATTGGTCTAACTAAATCTGAGTCATTAGCATGTTATGCTGTAGAACTTAGTCATTCTATGTTTTGAAAACCCCAAATTAATGTGACATTACCAAAATACTTTGGTTCCTTTCATTTATCAGTCTCAAAATACTGTCCAATATCCAAAATATTGTCCAAAATGTAGGTGGACAATAGCTACATTTGTTGTTGTTCAGTTTCTAAGTCATTGACTATTTAAATTTTAACCGGAATTAAGTTATATTAAATTTCAGTTTCTCAGTCTCCCTAGCTGCATTTCAAGTCCTCAACAGCCATATGTGGCTACTGGGTACCACATTGGAAAGCATAGATATACATTTCTCTATTGCACAAAGTTCTTTTGAAGAGTTTATAACAAAAGAGTTGCAAAAGACCTGAAACTACTGCTACTGCCATGACGATTCAAGTTGTCATTGACAGTAACTTAGGTACTGAACGCTTTTCCAAAATGATAGAGTCTTAATTTTTACAAGTCCTCACAGGAAATATGCAAATGCCTTCATAGAAGTCACATTGTGTGATGCAACTTAATGCTGATTGTGAAAGTATTTACCCTGCATTATATATTCAATACATAGTAACTGGTAGAATTGCAATGGTGTTCTAAAGACAATAACCATGCTCTAGGGCTTTTGAGAATTAAGGAGACCTGTTGTTAGTATTCATCTCAAATTAGAATTCTGTTTAGATCTAGAAATTCCCTTACAAAGCAGCTTCATATAGAATTCAACAGGAACTGAAGGAAGAATGTTTGAATATGGAGAAAATTTTTATAAACATTTTTATTGGTTTGTAAAATAGCGAACAGGAATGCAATGATATTTATTATAGGGACAATACAAATGGGAAGTGCTCAAACAAAAGTTGAACTTTGAGAAGCAGTAGAGAGAGAAAAACAATTTTCCAAAATTTGCATATATGTGCTAACTGGGACAAAAATAAATAAAATTTTGCTCATCATGGGTTGACTATCAGAGTGGGAAATTGAAAGAGAGAAGTGATGAAAAATTAGAATGACACAGGAATAAAAGGAGAGCCTGGAGAAGTTCAATCATTTAACAAATAACAGGTCACTTGAAGTGAAGCAGTGAAAGTATTTGGTGTGTGTGACTCTTTGAGACCCCATGGACTGTAGTCCACCAAGTTCCTCTGTCCATGGAATTCTCCAGGCAAGAATATTGGAGTGGGTAGCCATTCCCTTCTCCAGAGTATCTTTCCGACCCAGGTATCAAACCCTGGTTTCATGCATTGTGGGCAGATTCTTTACTGTTTGAGCCACCAATAATATTTGGCATTATACTAAGCAGTTGGGGTACATCTGAGACCAAACAGATAAAGATCCCTACGTTCAGGGGACTTAAAACCTTTTTATTTTGTATTGGGCTATAACATATTAAATATGTTGTGACAGTTTCAGGTAAACAAGTAGGGACTCCGTGATATATACACATATACCCATTCTCCCCCAAATTTCCCTTCCATCCAGACTGCCACATAACATTGAGCAGAGTTCCATGTGCTATGTGTTGGTTATTCTTCTTAAATATAGCAATGTGTACATGTCCATCCCGAACTCCCTAATTATTCAGAGAACTTTTATACAGAGGAAAAACAATAACATTTACTGAGGATGAAAATGTGTTAGGTGCATTTGAAAAATTTTTTTATGGTAAATAACACATAATTTAAAAAAAAAAACCTGTAAGATAGGAACCATCACTGCCTCTATATTATAGATTGAGAATTTGAGGTAAGGGAAGGAAAAGTAACATCATGGTGTTCTGGGACTGCTGGAGAAAAAATGCCATAGTCTGAGTGGTTTAAACAGCAGACATTTACTTCTCATAGCCCTGGAGGCTGACTGGTCTAAGATCCAAGTGCTGACTAATTCGGTTTCTGGTGAGGACCCTCTTCCTGACTTGCAGATAGCCACCTTTTTGATGGTGTCCTCGCATGGAAGAAACAGAATTAGACAGCAGCTTCTCTGATCTCTTCTTGTAAGAGAACTAATTTCATCATGAGGGCCTAAACCTTAAGATCTCACCTAAAGCTAATTACCTCCCAAAGGCTTTGAATATGGCAGTGAAGGGTCAACATAGGAATTTGGAGGGAGACACAGGTCAGTCTATAGCAATTAATTTTGCTGAAACTCTCACAAGTTGTCAGTGGCAAGGCCAGCATTCAGACACAAAGAGTCTGACTCCAGAGAATTATCATTTTTTCACAGTTAAAAAACATTTCCATTCATTAGGGCTCAGGGCTTCACCATTACATTATAGAGAACAAGTTCATGATCAATATTAGAATCACACTTCTAGATCTACCATTTCAAATTAATACTTATCTGTATTTGAGCTAAAGAAAATATAGATCAAAATGTAAATAATAAAATATAAAATGTATTCATATTGCAAGTTTAATCTTTGTCAAGCAAATCACTTATGCTCTATGAAGTTCCAAGTTAAAAGAATTTTTTTTTTCATTTCACACATGAAGCAAATTGACCTTATTAAAATACCAGTTAGTATCCTAGTATACCCAAGATGGCCCAAACTTGGTCAGGTTACTTTTAAGAATAGTCCTAAATAAGACCTTTTCCAGTTATTGTTTCATTGCTGCTATGAAGTAAGCCTCTCTTGAAATCTTCTGAGGGCAAGGTGGAACTACTCTAAAAAATGTTAGCATCTCCTTCATTGGTGAAACAATTAGCCTGCCACTCTTGATTAATTATACTAGAAATAACATAAGGAGCCATTATCCGTAATTTTTCTCCTAATATGGATACTTCTATACTGAATAACAGTTCCCACCTCTGATTCTCCCTTTGAACACACTTGCTTACTTCTCAATTTAGCATCTCAGTAATTCAATACTTTTTACTTAGTGGCATTAAGTGAAAGTGAAGTCGCTCAGTCGTGTCTGACTCTTTGTGACCCCATGGACACCAGGCTCCTCCGTCCATGGGATTTTCTAGGCAAGAGTACTGGAGTGGGTTGCCTTTTCCTTCTCCAGGGAACTTCCCAACCCAGGGATCGAATCCAGGTCTCCCGCATTGTAGACAGTCGCTTTACCGTCTGAGCCACCATTAGTGGCATTAGGAGCATATTATTGATGCAAGACCCTGATGCTGGCAAAAACAGGGCAGGAGGAGAAGGGGCGACAGAGGATGAGACGGTTGGATGGCATCATCCACTCAATGGACATGAGTTTGAGCAAACTCTGGGAGATAGTGAAGGACAGGGAAGCCAGGCGCGCTGCAGTCCATGAGTCAAACACGACTGAGTGACTGAACATTGTGTTAATAAGGGGTGGATTTATAGAACCACCTTTGAGAGTTTTTCATATAGTTTGTATTTCTGATTACTTATTCTAAAGACTTAAAACACAAGGAGAAAAAGTCTGGGATTTTTCTCCCTCCTAGCTCAGGCTCTTGACCCCTTACCTTTTATGTTGTCCAATGCATTTAATTCTGAAATTCTGTCCATCAGTTTGTGGAGAAGAAACAGACAGAGGAAAGAGGGAAAGGAGAAGAGAAATTAGGCAATAGCTAGTGTTGAAGAACAAAGATGGGGAAAGGTCGAAAAAAGAAAACTCGCAGTATTTTAGATATGAGAAATCAGGATTCAATATACTGTTAGAAAAATATAAGCAGAGTTCCCATTCCCTTAGATTCACTTGCAAACTAAATCTATCTGTTATCCACAAAATAAGCAAAGTTAACAACACCAACTCAGAAGCTACTGATTGTACTTACTCCTCAGGCGAAATGAACAATTTGCTAGGATGCTCCTTATCTCAACCAACTAAAGAAAGTCACTTAATTTGAATAAAACCCAGTTAGGGTTCATGAAAACACGTGTCATCATCAATAATGAAGTGGCGGGATACTTTATTATATTCCCTTATATACTGGGGAAAAGGAAAAGTGTGGAGAATACCCATAATAACAAACATCTTTTCCTTCACTTACATTCTGTTGTTCAAAGGGTTTCCCAGATGCTAGCTTCTGATTCTTAAATTAATGTCACTGCCTGAGTTAGTTGAAGATAATCCAAAGTTGTCATTGGCTTGGTTGGAGGGAGGGTGGACTTGGAGTGGATATTTCACACCCCAGTTGGCCCTCTAAGATGGAGCCTCTTGATTACTGATGTTAGAGCCCAATAGAAAAATAGAGTCTGTGTTTGGAAAGTTTGAGAAGGTGGTTGAGGAAAAACATGTAAATCTGTTATGGTAAATATTTTAAAGAAGCTTCTTGGTCTATCGTAGCTCTACTTCTTGTAGAAAATATTTATATTCATTTGATAAGCTTATATAGAATATGTGATACTGATATTCATTTAATAAATGTTTATCAAGCTAGACATTGTTCTGGGTGTAAAGAACAAAAGACAAACCCTTTGCCCACCTAGAAGTTATATTTTAGTGGTGAAGATTGATAATAAAATATAAACAGGTATATACATATATATAGTAATTAGGTAATATCACAGCTAATGATAAAAATATAGTAGATAGAGGAGCAGGAAGGACACAAGACACTACATTAAGTAGAATGATCAGGAAAGGCCCCTCTAAGCAGGGAACTGACTAAAGTGAGGGAATTCCACTGCATTTGAGTGTCCTGGTCCAGTGGGTCTTATCTGTCACAGATAAGACTAGTTCTGTAAGCTAGTATGGTAGCCTGGCACAATTTCATGGATGCTGGCAGAACACAGGAAGCCCCCATTGCAAAGATAAAGGACTCTGTTACTCACAGTACAGCAGACCTCATGACCCTTCTATTCCCTTGATCTTCAGGCTCATAGGGATACTGTGGAGGCAGACCCAGATGGACACAGCATATACAACGTGTCCATGTCACAGTGAGGATTCCAGGGCTCAGCAAACCCCGTCTTATAAAGGGGATATGTGCTAGCAAACCTATCCAGTATCTGCCCCAGAGAGAGATTTTTTTTTTTTTATCATGCCCATCTAGAACAACCCTGCCCTCTACCTGAAGAGAGATAATACTTCTGTCTTCTGAGGCTGTTTGCTATACAGACATCCTTCAAATGAACAAAACCTGATCTGAGAAGTGCAGAAAAACCCTGAAGAATAGGCTTTCAATATTAACTTCTGATATACATCAAAAAGACTTTTACAGACATAAATTGTTAGGTGTTCTTTATTGAACAGGTCTGGAGTGAGTCTAAAAATTTGTATTTATAACAATTTCTAAAGTGACATTGATGCTTCTGGTCAGAAATACTAAGAGTATCACTGTTCTAAGTCTGTTAAGCAGACAAATTTTGTTGTGTTATTGTTGATTTGCTTTCCTTTGTCTATGCTTTATAGTCAGAAACGTGTTAAATACTTACACCCATTGTTCTAAATACTTGTACCCATTGTTACCTTTATTTCATTGACTCTGGTAAGTAACATACCTCTTATTAGAGACAATTCTTACATCACATAATGGGGTTCAGTTTAGGGGCTTTCCTATTTCCATACCCGACACACTTTAGCTATTATCAACTTCAGTTTATCCAGATATGAAACAAAGAAACGATTGAGATAGTGGAGAAAAAAATTTTCTCTTGGTATTATCTTTATAATATTAATGGTAATTTCATGTCTAATGTTGATATTAGTGACTTCCAAGTCTATAGCTATAAGATGCACTGATTGAAGTACAGATCTGCAGGGGAGAAAGAAAACTTTCCTCTACCAAACTAATATAACAGATTAAAAGGAGAAAGCTAAATTTAACGTGTAAATATCAGAGATCCACAGTGACAATGAGACACAAGGACAAGGCAGATAATTGGGGCTTATATGCCATCTTGAGCTAAAGAACAGGATAGGAGCCTGGGGCTTCAAGTGGGGACAGGTGACTCCCTGAACAAGAAGAAGGCAAGGTGTTTGGTAATTTTATGTTTGTCCTGCCATACAGATAGTCATTCAGATAAAAAGTTATCTCTTAGCAATAACTCTCTTCCTAGACCAGTCCCACATTTCAATAGTTTTAACTAGTTAAAAGAAGGATAGCATTTCTTCTTGAGTCTTCTGAGTCCCAACTGCCTTCAGCTCAAAGTAGTTTACATGCCCAAATGGCACATTTAGGGAGGTTTGTTCTGAAACTCTTCAGATCATTTTAGAAGTGATGATTATTTTCTATCTGCTATAACATACTCTTGGTTTCTTCAGATATAAAGACATTTTGAGGTCAAATTTGAGTTTTAAATAACCTATTAGTATTCAAATAATTCAGATTATGCACAGGTCCAGAAATCAATGAATGTCATTAATACAGAAATGTGCTTAATGGTAATATCAGAATTGCTACAGATCTAGCAGTGTTTTAGTGTTAGCGGCTCTAAAACCATTTTATGAAATAAATTCTGGAAGTGGTCAGACAGGGACAAGAAGGCAGTAACCTTATGAGAAAAATACTTACTGTTACTTAGGATTTTCCCAGCCCAGGGATTGAACCCACGTCTCCTGCATCGGCAGGCAGATTCTTTACCATTGAACCACCAGGGGTCTCTTGGTAAAGTAGTATCATATTTTCATATTCACAGTCTATTTTCAAAGGAAATTTATAGGAATTATTTGTTGTTGTTCAGTCGCTACGTTGTGTCTGATTTTTTGCAATTTCATGGACTGTAGGGGGCCAGACTCCTTTGTCCCCCTCTATCTCCTGGAGCTTACTCATGTTCTAGTCTATGGAGTCAGTGATGCTGTCGAACCACCTCATATGCAGTTACCCAGATTTGCCACTAGAGGGAACATTTGGAGATTTGCTTCTGTTTTTCATCTTAATCTTGGGTATTTACTGTGTTTAGGTGGTTCTTGTGCTCATTTTACTCAGCATGTTAAACTTCTGTGTTAAAAATTATGCAGAATTTATCTTAAAAATCAGTAATTAAATCTTAGACAATCTCACAAGCAGAAGGTAGGGAAAACAAGTACTTTCCTAAGTACTTTATAATGACATCACAATTCCCACAAAAATGCTACAAAATTGGTAGTGAAATGAAAGTGAAAGTCGCTCAGTCGGGTCGGACTCTTTGTGACCCCATAGACTGAATTTTCTAAGTCAGAATACTAGAGTGGGTAGCCTTTTCCTTCTCCAGGGGATCTTCCCAACCCGGGGATGGAAGCCAGGTTTTCCGCATTGCAGGGGGATTCTTTACCACCTGAACCACAAGGGAAGCCCAGCAATGCTGGAATGGGTAGCCTATCCCTTCTCCGGCAGATCTTCCTGTCCCAGGATTCATCCCGGGGTCTCCTGCATTGCAGGCGGATTTTTTTTACCAATTGAGCCATCAGGGATTTTAAAAAAGTGAGGACGCTGAGGATAAATTGTGTGTGCAAAATCACAAAGCAAATAAAGGAGCTGAGATTTAAATTTAGGCCTTTTCTTAAAGAAAATCGCTCAGTCATGACCTTTGTGACCCCATGGACTATACAGTCCATGAAATTCTACAGGCCAGAATACTGGAGTGGGTAGCCTTTCCCTTCTCCAGGGGATCTTCCCAACCCAGCGATGGAATCCAGGTCTCCCACATTGCAGGTAGATTCTTTACCAATTGAGCCACAAGGCAAGCCCAAGAATACTGGCATGAGCAGATCCCTTCTTCAGCAGATCTTCCCGACCCAGGAGTTAAATGAAGTAAAATTAAATGTTCTTAACTGGTAAAGATTCTTTACTCAGTTGGTAAAGAATCCGCCTGCAATTCAAGAGACCCCAGTTGCCTTGAAAATTTTCTTTCAATTCTCTGTATTTCCTGTCACCCATTTTTTTCTCCAGTTCTCTTTATCAACAGCTCCGGAATTCACTTCACGCCTTATGCGTCTCCATAGATGACAGCGCTGGCAGGAACTCTCATTAGCTATTCAGTAGTTGTTTGAATAATTGTAAAAGCCTTCCAGATATTTCCATGCATTCGTGAGCATCCTAACCTTTAGTTCCCAAGGACACGGTTGTCCAAACTACACAGTACAAAGACTCTTTATATTACTTGTAATCCATTTGTTTATTTTTATGGTACTGGCTTCTTTAGAAAAGTAGTGTGATCTCATTGATCATGCAATATATTCCCATATATTTCCAATCTTGTTTCCTAGTTGGCATTGACAAGAAATCTAAAACCTGTGAATTTTTTGAACCATTGAAGTGAAATGTTCAGTGTATTTGTTTTCTGATTAGATACTCATTTGAAGTTTCCTGATAGCTTTTAATATCTTAACTCGTTTCTTTTGTCCTGCAAGTAAGCATAAAGTTTCCACACCAGCAAGACTATAATAGCAATAATCACACCGGTTTCTCATGCCTGAATTGGTTCCCTTGTGAAGCTTTAAGATGATTAGGCCCATGGCAAAAGGACTTCTCTACTGTCATACTTATGAATCTTTCCATTTAAATAAGAATAGGACAGTTGTTTACCTGCCACCTCACATCCTGGGAGAGAGAAAGAAAACATTACTCCTTGGACTGCAAATGACTGGCTTCATGATTCCGAGTTTCATCCCTCTTTAAATGTGAACAACTTCTCTGGAAGAGAAAGGGGACAAACCCTATCACAGAATGAAAGCAATTGACTCCAAGGAAATAAGATTTATTACTCATTGAATGGGAATCTAGCTAGGTCTAACACCCTTAAATTCCAAGGCTTATCCTTTAATTCAGGTTGAAGTTTTATTTGCTCACAAAGTGCTGAGAAGAAGTCATACTGACTAAGAAGAAACATGTGTACTTCTGCACAGTACCTTTGGTGCATTGAACAAACTTGACTATAGAAGCAGACAGCCATACATATATTAGGTTAGAGATAAGTTAACGACCATCTCCAGATACAACTTTTAAATGTGATAAGCAGTTTAATCTTCATCTGCTGAGCACTATCAGTCCAAATGTTGTTCAGTTGCTAAGTCACGTCTGACTCTTTGTGACCTATGGACTGCAGCATGCCAGGCTCCTTGTCCGCCAGTATCTCCCAGTTTACTCAGATTCATATCCATTGAGTCGGTGATGCTATCTAACAGTCTCATCCTGTGCCATCCCCTTCTCCTTCTGCCTTCCGTGCAGATTGCATAGGAGTGTATTATGTTGTAAGGACACACTTGTCATGCCTCAACTTTCTGCTAAGCATCTCTTCTATAAATCAGAATATCAGTAAATTAATAATAGATGTTATTAACCTCTTGATATGTTAACTTTTCCCCAAATATAATAGTTCACTTTTTTTATTCTTTCAAATGACTTCATTAATCACCATTCTAATATATCTGTAAGTCATACAATTCAAATTACAGTCTTTAGAGTTTATAGGGATGGTGCTATTTGTAGCTCAGTAAAATGTTTTCTCTGTAAGCTTGACTTTTTAAAAGTGAATGAATAAGTTCCATGGATTCATGAAGACTGTAGTCTCTTTATATTAAGAGATTAGGTGAAAATATGTGCCTAGTGGAAACTAGGTCTACAAAGAACACCATAATAAATGTTTAGGAGTTATGCTAAGAGCTTCAGAGAGGGAGAGAACTAAGTAAGAGGTGCCTTTGCTAGGGCCAGTTAATCCAAACAGTATTCATAGGTGCTGATTCAAGAAAAAAAGAAAAGTTCAAGACCAGGAGTTCCAAAGAAAAATAAGACCAAGGCCCAGTCTCCATAACACCCTTGAGTTACACCTTTGGAATTAGTGTGACGATCATTCTGTTAAAAAAGTCTGTCTCTTATTCTCTTCTTTTCTTTTACAAATACCTTGAAATATAATTAATGTACATTCATCTATACATATTTAAAGGGTACAGTTTTGTGAGTTTTATTATATGTATACATCCAGAAAACTAACATCCTAGTCACACTAGAGTGAGACCACACTCTCATCACCCCCAAAAAATTTCCTCATGCATCTTGCTAATTTATTCCTTAATTTTAGTCATTATAGATCAGCTTTCACTTTCTGTAATTTTGTATAAATCCAATAATACAGTATATGCCTTTTTGTCTTTTAAAAAATGTCTTGTGTTTATTCATATTATATTCAGAAATGCAAACAAAACACAACTTCTTTATTTTAAATTAACAGATGCAATGCTCACCTGAGTCCCCTCACCTCCTGAGTATCTGAGTAAAGAAGGATGGCAGAGGCAAGTACAAAATAATGAATTTATTCCCATATGACATTTGTGCATCATAATTGCATGTATTTTAAATCTACATATTTTTTTTAGATTGTTCTGTTCTCTCAGATCTATCTTTTCCCCAGCTCCTCTCCAAATGTGAGTGGTCTCCAAGCCAAACCTGGAGTGACTCTGAAAGTCACAAAATCTAAAATTCAAGATCCTCGTTTGCACAAGACTCTTCCAGGGCTCTCTAATCTACTCATAAGGTAATACATTTTAATGAAATTTGCAAAATCATATATATCAACCACAACTGATGATGACTACTGGATGTTTCCACTCTAGTTTCCTCTCTGTCACTGTTCCCTTTTGCTAGCTAGTGCTAAGTATGGTGATGGGAAGTTTTGCAATTTGCTTATGGACACTTAGCTGATACATATAGTCTAAATAGAGGGTAATGTATTTTTGTAGTTTGCCATCATTTCTGTACTTTGCCATCATTTCTGTGTAAGTAAATTATTGCTAACAATCTTTAAACACTTCTAGGAATAATGTAGTCAGTGTCGAGAGTACTTAAATATTTAGAGAGACTTGAACTGTCCTGAAATTTGAAGGCACACATATGACAGGACATTGACAGAGGGGTTTCCAGATTTAACAACAGTGGTAAAAACCTCACAGCATTATTAATTATAAGGTGTGAAGTTGAAAATAACTTTTCTGAAGCTAAAACATTAATAAATCAATTTTAAAGTGATAATCTTTATTCATATATAATTGGTATAATATTACAATTCAGTTCAGTTCAGTCACTCAGTCGTGTCCGACTCTTTGCGACCCCATGAATGGCAGCACACCAGGCCTCCCTGTCCATCACCAACTCCCAAAGATTCATGACCCAGATAATCATGATGATGTGATTACTAATCTAGAGCCAGACATCTTGGAATGTGAAGTCAAGTGGGCCTTAGAAAGCATTACTATGAACAAAGCTAGTGGAGGTGATGGAATTCCAGTTGAGCTGTTTCAAATCCTGAAAGATGATGCTGTGAAAGTGCTGCGCTCAATATGCCAGCAAATTTGGAAAACTCAGCAGTGGCCACAGGACTGGAAAAGGTCAGTTTTCATTCCAATTCCAAAGAAAGGCAATGCCAAAGAATGCTCAAACTACCACACGATTGCACTCATCTCACATGCTAGTAAAGTAACGCTCAAAATTCTCCAAGCCAGACTTCAGCAACATGTGAACCGTGAACTCCCCGATGTTCAAGCTGGTTTTAGAAAAGGCAGAGGAACCAGAGATCAAATTGCCAACATCCGCTGGATCATCAAAAAAGCAAGAGAGTTCCAGAAAAACATCTGTTTCTGCTTTATTGACTATGCCAAAGCCTTTGACTATGTGGATCACAAGAAACTGTGGAGAATTCTTCAAGAGATGGGAATACCAGACCACCTAACCTGCCTCTTGAGATACCTATGTGCAGGTCAGGAAGCAACAGTTAGAAGTGGACATGGAACAACAGACTGGTTCCAAATAGGAAAAGGAGTACGTCAAGGCTGTATGTCGTCACCCTGCTTATTTAACTTATGTGCAGAGTACATCATGAGAGATGCTGGACCGGAAGAAACACAAGGTGGAATCAAGATTGCCGGGAGAAATATCAATCACCTCAGATATGCATATGACACCACCCTTATGGCAGAAAGTGAAGGGGAGCTAAAAACCCTCTTGATGAAAGTGAAAGAGGAGAGTGAAAAAGTTGGCTTAAAGCTCAACTTTCAGAAAACGAAGATCATGGCATCCGATTCCATCACTTCATGGGAAATAGATGGGGAAACAGTAGAAACAGTGTCAGACTTTATTTTTTGAGGCTCCAATATCACTGCAGATGGTGACTGCAGCCATGAAATTAAAAGACGCTTACTCCTTGGAAGAGAAGTTATGACCAACCTAGATAGTATATTCAAAAGCAGGGACATTACTTTGCCGACTAAGGTCCGTCTAGTCAAGGCTATGGTTTTTCCAGTGGTCATGTATGGATGTGAGAGTTGGACTGTGAAGAAGGCTGAGTGCCGAAGAATCGATGCTTTTGAACTGTGGTGTTGGAGAAGACTCTTGAGAGTTCCTTGGACTGCAAAAAGATCCAACCAGTCCATTCTGAAGGAGATCAACCCTGGGATTTCTTTGGAAGGAATGATGCTAAAGCTGAAGGTCCAGTACTTTGGCCACCTCATGCGAAGAGTTGACTCATTGGAAAAGACTCTGATGCTGGGAGGGATTGGGGGCAGGAGGAGAAGGGGACGACCGAGGATGAGATGGCTGGATGGGATCACGGACTCGATGGATGTGAGTCTGAGTGAACTCCAGGAGTTGGTGATGGACAGGGAGGCCTAGCATGCTGCAATTCATGGGGTCGCAAAAGTCGGACTCTACTGAGCAACTGAACTGAACTGAACTCATTATAATCAGGTAAGCTCACTTTTCGAAATTTAGCAATTGACCCCACTTACAAGACAAAAATGAAAATAGAATTAAAGATTTAATTAAACATTAGATTTTGAAAGATTATGCATTATTTTACATTTCCCAGGAAAATGATATAAATAGACATAATGATAGGTTCAAAACAATTAGATCAATTTTTATGACAATACTATGCAGAGCAAATTTGTATATTATTTGAACCTCAAAACAATCTTATGAAATTTTCCATATACTTATTAATATCACTATTTCATATATAAAGAACCTAAGGTACACAGAATTTCTAGTTTGTGAAAATCATTTGTTTACTATAATTTAAAGGCTTGGACAGTAGTCCATTTCTGTCTGAAAATAATTGAGATTCAATGGATAATTGCATTTTGTTTTCTTGGGAGAAGAAAATAATCAAGTTACTATTTTTAATTTGATATGCTATTAACATAAATCTTACAATTTCTCATTTTCTTTTAGCCCACTCTTCCATTTTATGATATGAAGAACATGAAGGTTCCAACTGCAATGTGGAGTGGTGGACGGGACAATTTGGCCAATCCAATAGATGGTTAGAATTTGGAACCACATATCTCCAAATTCATTTACCATAAGAAGATTCCCTACTATAATCATTTTGATTTAGTAGCCAGATTAGATGCTTATTATCAAGTTTATACTGAAATCATTATGACAATGAATGAAATTTAATGATGTTGACATTTTCTTCACTTTTACACATATTTTCCATTTTTCCTAAAGTTTCCTTGCTTTTTTGTATGCAAAGGATTTTTTGCTAGTCTCTTTTGTTTGCTTTTTAAAATGATCTTTATAATTTTTAAGTCAGAATCTGCTTGATAAAACTTTTGTACTTGTATGAAGTATGAACACTATTAAAATATTTTATTCATCTGTGAATGTGTTCCAAGCCATGGTGATTTTGATATTTTAGACAAGAAGAGAGCTCTTTGAAGCACAAATATGCATCTTCAGCTCAGTTCAGTTCAGTTGCTTAGTCTTGTCCAAGTCTTTGCGACCCCATGAATCGCAGCACGCTAGGTCTCCCTGTCCATCAGCAACCCCCGGAGTTCACTCAGACTCACATCCATCGAGGTGGTGATGCCATCCAGCCATCTCATCCTCGGTCGTCCCCTTCTCCTCCTGCCCCCAATCCCTCCCAGCATCAGAGTCTTTTCCAATGAGTCAACTCTTTGCGTGAGGTGGCCAAAGTACTGGAGTTTCAGCTTTAGCATCATTCCTTCCAAAGAAATTCCAGGGTTGATCTCCTTCAGAATGGACTGGTTGAATCTCCTTGTAGTCCAAGGGACTCTCAAGAGTCTTCTCCAACACCACAGTTCAAAAACATCAATTCTTCAGCGCTCAGCCTTCTTCACAGTCTAACTCTCACATCCATACATAACTACTGGAAAAACCATAGCCTTATCTTACTAGCAATTTTAAAAGTCTTGAAATATTCATGCAGGAAGAAACTAAGTTGTATGAAACTCTTTTTGGTTTGGGTGAGAAAGAAAACATGGTTCCTGGAAAAGGGATCCTAAAGATGCCTTTCATACGTTTTGGCCAAGAAACCAAATGGGAACTTTTTTAGTTAGTCCTCTTGGATGTAATTCCACGAATCCAAGTCTTATCCTGTCTCACCAGCTATATGAACCAGGAACTATTTCAAAGAAACTGAATATGTTAGTATTCTCTAGTATGGAAAAGAGGAAATTTTTTAAGCATCATTTTTTATTATGGATAATGCTTGCCCTAGGACAGTAGTTTCAGGGAAAAGTTTGCTAACTGGTAATAGAAAGTGCCAAAAGCCCAGAAGATGTTTTATTTACTCCTGTTTCCATTCTTTTTCAGTCATAAATTGATGTAAAAGAATCTAAGACATTAACATATGATGCAGTAGGATTTAGTCATTCCAGATGTATTGATAGCCCAAGATTAACATGACTTACCAAAATACTTCGGCCTCTTTTGTGTATTTGTCAGAGAGCTGTCCAGTAAATTAGATGTCTAACAGCCTCATGTAGTTATTTAACTTTAAATCAAAATTTATTAAATTGTATTAAAATTTCAGTTTCTCAGTCTCACTAGCTGCATTTCAAGTCCTCAATAGTTATATGTGGCTACTGGGTACCATATTGGAAAGCATGGATAGACAACACTTAATTATTACATAAAGTTCTGTTGAAAAGTCCTACAAAAGGAAGAGAGCAAAACATGGGGATTGCAAACAGTAGAGTTATCAAGGTTTAGAACATTCCACAAAATATACCACAAAAGAAGCAGAAAAAAAAATAGATGGTTTATAATATCAGTTACAAAGGACTGGAAAACACTGCCACAAACATTCAAGTTGTTGGGCATTGCCACTGACTCAGGTATCAAAAGCCTTTCCAAAATCATAGATAGAGTCTTAATTTTTATTGATCCTCACAGGAAATATGCAGATACCCTCAAAGGACCACACTGTGTGATGCAACTCAATACTAATTGTAAAAGTATCTATCCTACATTATATACTCAATACATAGTAGAATTGTGAACATATCCTGAAGGTACTACCATAATTTAGGGCTTCTTCTTCTCAACAGATATACTCAGGTTTTCACAGGACTGGTGACATAATTCAAGGACATCATGAATTTTGAGCCCATGAATTTTGATAACGCAAGGCCCCTTTTTCTAAGATTACTAAGTATTTTGATATGATAATAGTAAAGCATTAGATCAAAGATGGGCTCTTTCAACATGGAGCCCTGTGTCGTTGTACACCTCCTTGATGTCAACAGTGGGTCTTAAATTACTTAAATGAAAGACTAGCCCATTTTGTTACCTTCTGTAACTCCTCTTCTGCTTTAGTTTTTGTCATTTCCTTTAATGTTGAATTTCACTCAATAGTTTATGTTCAATTTCTATATTTACCAACCACCTACATTAAAAAAAACCACACAACTTTTTTTGTTAATGTGGACCATCTTTAATGCTTTATTAAATTTGTTACAATATTGCTTCTGGGTTTCTTTTTTTTATGCTTTGGTTTCTTGACTGCAAGTAGTGTGGGATCTTGGCCACCCCAACAAGGTTCAGACTTGCACACCCTGAATTGGAAGGTGAAGTCTTAAGCAGTTAACTAGGGAAGTCCTCAACCAACTGTCTTTTAATTGAAGTGGTTCCTGTATCATATTACTAAACCTGCTCAGCAAGTTAATCAACAAACTTTCAGTTCTCATCTCTTACATTTATGGCTATTTGTTATCATTTCCTTTCTACCTCTGTTGCCCTATAACCCAGGTTACACTCTCCTATTCTGGTTCTTTTGTCCTCTGTCTACTCTCGTGTATTCTAATTGCTCATCTCGCTATACTGAGTCCTTGACACTTCCCCACTGTGCTTTGTGTCTAAGTGATTTCATCCTTTGTTCTGATCTTGATGAACTTTCTGTATAGATAATTTTTAATCTCTTGCAATTCTGAACCCTGAGGCTGTCTTACTGTGTAAGCTAGTCCACTGACATCTACTCAATAAATATTTGTATATTATTTTGCCTTCACTGAATCTATACCTGAAGTATCCACAATATTTTGTAGATTAAATATGGGTTTGTACTCAGTAAATGGCCACAGAAGTATTCCAGAATTGACATTTATTCATGAAAAATCCATTTAGGAATTATATCCTACACCATAAATTGGCCTTTCACACATTCTTCAAACACTGCTGAGGTCCCAGATCTGAAAGAAAAGTAAGATGAGAAAGCTCTTTCAAATTTTAAAACTTTTAGAAGCCAAGGGTTTTCAATTAAATGTCATAATCATTCCTCTTTAGAAACACTGCTCTAAAAAATTCCTTCAAACATATTTTGTTATACATTTAAGAATCAAATAAATGGAGGAGTATTCTAATAGTTCAGATAATTTTCTCTGATCTATTAAGCATAATATGGCATCCTAAAGATCTATCACTATCTTTGATTTGTTTACATATAATCAGTCTATGTGATTATTTTTAAATCCCTACTGACACTGTCCTGATTTAAATCATGAAGTTTCTTAATTTAAAACTTAAATCCTGATTTAAATCTTATATTTAAGATTTATTTATGTAAATTTCACATGCAATTATTTAACTTAGTTTACATATACTTATTTCATGTGTAATTACATGTGCAATTATGTGATATACATATGTAAATTTTTAGTGTTTACTTATTAAATCTTAATTATGTTAATTAAATAAAATGTAAACTAAAGATTTATATTTAAATCTTAAACAAAGCCATCAGTCATAGCTAAAGGTTGTTACAAGTCTCAGTCATATGGGTGAATATGATCTGAACAATGATTACAATGGTAACTGTTGTTCAGTCACTAAGTCATGTCTGCTTTTTGTGACCCTCATGGACTGTAGCTTGCCAGGCTCCTCTGTCCTGCACTATCTCCCAGAATTTGCTCAAATTCATGCCCATTGAGCCAATGATGATATCTAATTATCTGTCCTCTGTCGCCTCCTTCACCTTTTGCCTTCAGTTTTGGCCTGCATCAGGGTTTTTTCCAGTGGATCATCTCTTCAGATCAGGTGTCCAAAGTATTGGAGCTTCAGCTTTAGCATCACCCCTTCCAATGAATATTCAGGGTTGATTTCCTTTAGGACTGGTTGGTTTGATCTCTTTGCAGTCCAAGGGACCCTCAAGAGTCTTCTTCAGCATCACAATTTGAAAGCATCAATTCTTCAGAATTCTGTCTTATTTATGGACCAACTCTCACATCTGTGCATGACTACTGGAAAAAACATAGCTTTGACCTTTATTGGCAAAGTAATGTCTCTACTTTTTAATAAGCTGTCTAGATTCGTCACAGCTTACCTTCCAAGGAGCAAGCATCTTTTAGTTTCATAGCTGCAGTCACTGTCCACAGTGGTTTTGGAAACCAAGAAAATAAAATCTGTCACTGCTTCCACTTTTCCCTGTTCTATTTGCCATGAAGTGATGGGACAAGATGGCATGCTCTTAGTTTTTCTCATGTTGAGTTCAGGTCAGCTTTTTCACTTTCCGTTCTTACCCTCATCAAGAGACTCTTTAGTCACTCTTACCTTTCTGCCATTAGAATGGTATCATCTGCCTATCTGAGGTTGTTGATATTTTTCCTGGCAACCTTGATTCCAGCTTGTGATTCATCCAGCTCAGCTGGATGATGTACTCTGCATATAAGTTAAATAAACAGGGTGACACCTGCTAGATTTAAAGTGGATAACCAATAAGGACCTGCTACATAGCACATGGAACTCTGTTCAATGTTATGTGGCAACCTGGATGGGAGGGGTGTCTGGGAGAATGGATACATGTATATGTACGGCTGAGCCCCTTTGATGTTCACCTGAAACTATCACAACATTGTTATTTGGCTATATCCCAATACAGAATAAAAAGTTCAAACAATAAATAAGCAGGATGACAATATACAGCCTTGTCATACTTCTTTTCGAATTTTGAACCAGTCGGTTGTTCCATGTCCAGTCCTAACTGTTTTTTCTTGGCCCACATACAGGTTTCTCAGGGGACAGGTAAGGTGGTCTGATATTCCCATCTCTTTAAGAATTTTCCACACTTTGTTGTGATTTATACAGTCAAAGGCTTTAATGTAGTCAATGCAGCAGAAGTTTTTTCTAGAACTCCCATGTTTTCACCATGATCCAACAAATGCTGGCAATTTGATCTCTGGTTCCTCTGCCTGTCCTTCCAAGGATGAAACTGAAGCTCCTTCCACTAATGCATGATTTGACTCCTGATGCTGTGCTTGGGCTCTTTCCCTGCAGACCACCATACTCCCTTGACAGTGGGCCCTTTACTATAGCATACTGCCATAATTTCAGGGCTGCATTTAACTTGTCTCTCAGATTTTATAGATATTTTAGGTTTTTTGAAACCGTTAATATACAAAGAAAACATAGTTTGAGTTACTATAACTAATAGGAAGATCTCCTTATGAACCTTGTGAGTCTCAACCTGCTAGACAGAAGTACACTTTAAAATAATCCGGAGCTCTTGATCTCATAATTAGCACAGTATTTTAGGTAACTTAGTTTATGGGACAAAAATTCATCCTTTCAGATATCCTCCCATTTCCATGTTGTCTAAAGCTGGCCTTTGACTGAAGTAGGGGCATTTGATATTTTCTTGTGGTAACTAAGTGGGTCATGACTTTCATTCACTGACCTTCATCTGTAATTTGAACTGAAGATCTCTGAAATGCAATTGGTCCTATCCCAGTGCATTCAGCTGTTCCATGTGGAGAAGGCACAAAGCAAACAAAGTCATGTGTTTACTCATTATGATTTCTATATTGTAGGATTTCTGTAAGACTATATCAATACAACGTAGTTAGTGATACATTGAGATCAATGTTGATTTTACATTATCAAATACAACAAGAGTCCATATTGATAAATATAAATATCAATTTATATCCGATGAAACATGAGATGCCATATGGAACTTATGTGCTCTTTTTTTTCCCCCTTGGGACCATGAAATTCCATTAAAGGAATGAGATTCCTTATGTTAAGAACTGAAAAAAACTTTGGAGAACTCTCTAGCAGTCCAGTGGTTAAGATTCCGTGCTTCCACTGCCAGGAGCAAAGGTTCAGTCTCTGGTCTGGGAATGCACATGTCCTCTTTACAGTTAAAAATAAAATCCCAATGGGATTATGTAGTTTCACCCCTGCCAACAAAGAATGTATGTCAAAATGCATCAGATATGCCAAAATGTTACATAAACTGACATTATCCTCTATTACATTGTCATCAACTACTTTTAGCTAAAGCTGTTGAAAATATTTCTTTTTACTTTTCTCGACCCTGCCCCACAGGTACTTGGAAAACTTTCTTTCAACCTTTTCTATTTTCTGAATCACCTTCTATTTTACTTTCCCCTACCTCTTGTTCCCTCTTTCAACAGCTCCGGAATTCACTTCATGCATTATGCATCTCCATGAATGGCAGCACTGGCAGGAACTCTCATTAGCTATTTACTAGTTGTTTGAACAGTTGTAAAAGCCTTCCAGACATTTCCATGCATTCATGAGTATCCTAACCTTTAGCTCCTAAAGACATTGTTGTCCAAACTACACAGTACAAAGACTCTTCATATTACTGGTAATCTATTTGTTTATTTTGTATGGTAATAGCTTCTTTAGAAAAATTGCATGTGATCCCATTGAGATACAGGGAGGTTTTTCCCACATACTACAGTTTTGTTTTGTTTTTTCCCTAGTTGGCATTTTCAGGTAATCTGAAAATCCTGTCTATTGAACTGAAGTATTGAAGTGATTTTTAGTGCACTTGTTTTCTGATACTAGTCAGACTAGATATTAATTGAAACTATGCTGATAGTTTTTAATATCTTTATTCATTTATTTCATCCTATAAGTAAACACGAAGTTTCTGTATCAGCAAGACTGTTATAGTGATAAAGACATCAGCTCCTCACGCCTTAATCTGTTCCCCTTCTGAAACTGCAGGATGACTAAGCCTGAGGCACGGAGGATTTCTCTTGTGCCACAGGGAAAGAACCCTAGACTTATGGACCCTGCAGTTTAAATAGGGATAGGAGAGCTGTTTGTTTGTCACTTCACTTTCCGGGAGACGAAAAGAAAGCTGCTCCACTAGAATGTAAATGGCTGGCTCCATGGCTCAGAGTTTCATCCCTCTTTGAATGTGAACAACCTCTCTGGAAGAGAAAGTGGACAGTCTCTATCAGAATGAAAGAAATTGATTTCAGGGAAATAAGATTTATTACTCTTTGAACGGGAGAAAATCACTCTAGGCCTAATAGTTTTTAACTTTCAAGGATTGTCCCTTAATTCAGGTTGAACATTTATTTGCTCAGAAAGCCCTGACTAAGTAGAAACATGAAAATATTCACTTCTGCACAGAACCTTGGGTACACTGAGTACACCTGCATACAGGGTCAGACAGCTATAGATACATTAGGTCAGAGATGAGTTAATGACAGTCTTTAGATACTACTTTTAAACCTGAGAAGCAGCTTAATCTTCATCTACTGAGCACTATCAAGCCACAAAACTGGTAGTGCAAAGTGCCCAAGTCTAGCATTTTGTAGAAAGACACATGTCATGCCACACCTTTCTGCTAAGTATCCTTTCTATAAACCAGAATATGGATAAATGATAGAATGATATGTTAACCTTTCTCCCAAAATAACAGTTTTCTTTCATTGTTTAGTCCTTGACAAGATCTTAAATTATTAATCACCATTATAATATGTTTATAAATCACACAATTCAAATTATAATGTCTTTAGAGTTCATAGACATTTTGATATCCATAGCCCAGTAAAGTATTTTCTCTGTAGGCTTATCCTCTTAAAAAATGAATGAATAGGTTCAGTGAATTTCATGGTCATGAAGAATGTGGTCTCTTTATATTGGGAGTTTATATGAAAATTTGGCATATGTAAATTAGGTCTAGAAAGATCACCATAATAGATATTTGGGAGTTGTGCTGAAATAAACTTCAGAGGATGGTTTAAACCATAATCTTCAAGACCAAGTAAGTGATGCCTCTCTTAGGACCAATTAAGTCAGATGGTATGAGTAGGTGTTAATTTAGGAAAAACAAGATCAAGACCAGGAATTCCAAAGAAAGGTGAAACTAAGATTCAGGTTTCGTTAAACCCACCCTATCTGCTTGAATTACACCTTTGGAATAAGTGTGAAGATCATTCCGTAAGAAAGACTTCTCTCTTATCCTGTTTGCCTTGAAATGTAATTGGCATACATTAATTTAGACATATTTGAAAGGTACAACTTTATGAGTTTTACTACAGGTGTACATGCAGAAAACTAACATCCTAATCAAGATACCAAACACTGTCATCACCCCAAAAAGTTCCCTCATGTTTCTTGTTAATTTATCCCTTCATAGTTTTCCATAGCCAAACATTGATCTAATTTTAGTCATCAAAAATCAGTTTTCACTTTCTATAATTTTATATGTCAAGTAATACAGTAGATATTATTTTTTGTCTTTTTAAAAATAATATTTGTCATTTATTCAGATTATATTCAGAAGCACAAAGATAACAGAATTTCTTTATTTTCCATTAAAAAATGCAGTCATCATCTAACCCCCCTACCCCAGGTGTCTGGGCAAAGGAAGGTGGTGGGGGCCAGTACAGAATAATAAATTTATTCCAATATGGTAACATTTCTCCATTATAGTAGACTGCATGTATTTTAAATTGACACATTTTCTGTTAGCGTGTTCAGTTCTCTCAGCTATACCTTTTCCCCTGCTCTTCTGCAAATTTGAGTGCTTCTATCCAAGCCAACCTGGAGTGATAGTGGAAAGTCATGAAGCTTAAGCTAAAGACCCTCATTTGCATAAGTCCATTCCAGGGGTCTCTGATTTACTCACAAGGTGATGTATTTTTATGAAATTTGCAGAATCCATGTGTATTAACCACAACTGATGAAGACAATTGGATGTTTCCTGTTTTATTTCCTCTCTGTCGTTGTTCTCCTTCTGTTAGCGAATGTTGGCATGGCCATGGGAAGTTTTGGAATTTGACTATGGACACTTAACTGAAAACTTACATAGTCTAAATATACAATAATGTATTTTTGTAGTTTGCAGTATTTATGTGTAAGTAAATTATGTATAAAAGTCTTTAAAAACTTCTAGGAATAGTGTAGTCAGTGTAGAGAGTGCTTTAGTATTTAAGGATATTTGAAATGTTCTGAAATTTTAAAACACACATATGACAGAACCTTGACAGAGGGCTTTCCAGATATGACAGCAATGGTAAAAAACAACAACAACAACAAAGAAACCTTATGGCATTGCTAATTATAAAGTTGCGAAGTCAAAAGGAGCTTTCCTTAAGCTGATGTTACTCTTTAAGAAATTAATTTTAAATAGATAATTTTTGAGGTATAATTGTTATATAACATTGCAGTATCTTCAGATCTACCACATAGTAATTTGACTTTTGTATATCCTGCAAAATGATTACCCCACAATAAATCTAGTTAGTATCTATCATCACACATAGTTTCATATTTCTTTTCTTTTGATGAGAACATTTTAGATCTACTCTCTTAGCAACTTTCAAATATATAGTATATTAATTAGTGGTCTTTTTTAAATACAGTTCATGAGGTTCTCAAGGCAAGTTTGCCATTCCCTCCTGCAGTGGATTGGCTTAGGGTGGAGAAAGAAGTATGACAGAGCTGTCTGTTCACTTGTTTATTTAACTTATACACTGAGCACATCATGAGAAATACAGGGCTGGATGAATTACAAGCTGGAATCAAGATAGGTGGGAGAAACATCAACAACCTCAATATGTGGGTGATACTACCCTATTGGCAGAAAACTAAGAGGAACTAAAGAACCTCTTGATGAGAGTGAAGGAAGAGAGTGAAAAAGTAGACTTAAAACTAAATATTAAAAAAACTAAGATATGGCATCCTGCCCCATTTCTTCATGGCAAATAGAAGGAGGAAAGGTGGAAGTAGTGACAGATTTCCTCTTTTTGGGCTCTAAAATCACTGTGGATGGTGACAGCAGCCATGAAATCAGAAGACTATTGCTTCTTGGCAGGAAAGCTATGATAAACCTAGACAGTGTGTTGAAAAGCAGAGACATCACACTGCTGACAAAGGTATGTATACTCAAGGCTATTATCTTCCCAGTGGTTGTGAATGGTTGTGAAAGCTGGACCATAAAGAAGGTAGAGCACCAAAGAATTTATGCCTTCACACTGTAGTGCTGGAGAAGACTCCTGAGAGTCCCTTGGAGAGCAAGGAGATCAAACCAGTCAATCTTAAAGGAAATCAACCCTGAATACTCATTAGAAGGACTGATGCTGAACCTGAAACTCCAGTATTTGGTCACCTGATGCCAACACCTGACTCATTGGAAAATTCCCTGATGCTGGGAAAGATTGAGGGTAGAAGGGAAAGAGGGCATCAGAGGATGAAATGGCTGGATGACATCACCAATGCAATGGACATAAACTTAGGCAAACTTTGGGAGATGGTGAGGAACAAGGAGGCCTGGGGTGCTGCAGCCTATGGGGTCACAAAGAGTCAGACATGACTGGGTGACTGAACAACAGCACCTAGTGGATATAGTGGTCCAGTCTCATTCTTTTGCATGTGACTGTCCAGTTTTTCCAGCTCCATTTATTGAAGAGAGTCTCTTTTTTTCCACTTACATTGTTGGCTCTCTTGAGATGAATTAACTAACCATACATGTGCATATCTGTTTCTGGGTTCTCAATTCTCTTCCATTGATCAATGTGTTTGTTCTTACATAAATATCATACTGTTTTGGCTACTATAGCTTTGAAATATAGTTTGAAATCAGAAACTGAGATGCTTTGTTCTTCTTTCTCAAGATTGCTTTGGCTCTTTGTGGTCTTTTATGTTTTCATAAAAATTTTAGGACGTGTGCTCTATTTCTGTAAAAAAAAAAAAAAACAGATAGCTATTGAAATTTTGATAGGACTTGCATTGGACCTGTGGATTACTTTAGGTAAGATGAAAAGTTTATATTTATTCTTTCTGTCATGAGTGCAGAACACCTCTACATTTACTTGTGTCTTCTTCAATATCTTTCATTAATGTCTTACAGTTTTCAGTGTATAAATATTTCACCTCATTATTGTTGTTCAGTTGCTAAGTTGTGTCCAACTCTTTGTGACCCCATGAACTAGTGCCCACCAGGCTCCTCTGTCCCTGTGGTTCTCCAGGCAAGAAGACAGAGGTGGGTTGCCATTTGCCTCTTCTTATCTACATTTATTTTAGGTATTTTCTCCTTTTTGATGCAATTGTAAGAGGGATTGGTTTTTCATCTATATTTCTCATAGTTCATTTTTAGTGAATAGAAATGCAATAGACTTCTGTATGTTGATTTTGTATCCTGAAACTCTACAGAATTTGTTTATTTCAATTTTCCTTGATGGAGTCCTTAGGATTTTCCATATTTAGTATGTCATTTGCCAATAGTGAAAATTTTACTTTTTCCTTTATGATTTGGATCTCTTTTTCTTTTTTTCATTCCACAGAATGACTTGAGACTCATCCATGTTTGCTCACTTTTATTACTGAGTAGAATTCTATTGAATGGATAGAGAAAGAATTTGTTTATGACACTGTCTTGGTGAGAGTACCTTTATGATAACTTAAGTCAAATCAGGAAGAAATACTCCAACATTTGTTTTTAAATTGTATTTTCTTTTAATATTCTAGATTCTTTGCTTTCTATATTAATTTTAGTGTCAGCTTGTTAACTTTGACTAAAAGTTTGATAAAAATTTTTTACTGGAATCTATTGAATATATAGAAAAAATTGAGATAGTGGACATCTTAATAATGCTGAGCTAATATCACCATCAAGGAAATATTAAATGTTCCTCTTTTCTGTTCCCCTGTTTAACAACTAAAAATCAATATCAATCATAAACAAGAAAATCTCTTTGGGAGTTGTAGAATCCAGCACTTCATTACAAGAGACCCAAGAAAAATCTAACCCACCTCTGTATGGGCTGTGGAATCAGCAGAAGCCTTTGAAACTGTTGCTGTTGTTCAGTCACTAACACAACAATTCGCAGCTGCAATTGAGGAAACCTGAGGGATGCTGATGTGTATCGGCACCTAGCGATGAGAACTTTGCAGAAGTCCAGCCATCTGGAAGGGATTTTAGCACATCACTGGGGGAAAAAAATTACAAGTTTTAAAGCCCTGGGGAAGATCCTGGTGTAGTAGTGCTGGGCCAGTACTGGACTGTTCACATACAATTTTCTTAAGATGATAGTGAATTGAAAGTCGCTCAGTTGTGTCCGACTCTTTGCCACTCCACTAACTAGAGAGTCCATGGAATTCTCCAGGCAAGAATACTGGAGTGGGTACTCCTGCATTGCAGGTGGATTCTTTACCAAATGAGCACAAGGGAAGCCCTTAAGATGGTAGTACAGTTCAGTTCAGTCACTCAGTCGTGTCCAACTCTTTGTGATCCTATGAATTGCAGCACGCCAGGCCTCCCTGTCCATTACCAACTCCCGGACTTCACACAAACTCATGTCCATGGAGTCAGTGTGCCATCCAGCCATCTCATCCTCTGTCGTCCCCTCTCCTCATTTCCCCAATCCCTCCCAGCATCAGAGTCTTTACCAATGATTTAACTCTTCGCATCAGGTAGCCAAAGTATTGGAGTTTCAGCTTTAGCATCAGTCCTTCCAAAGAACACCCAGGACTGATCTCCTTTAGAATGGACTGGTTGGATCTCCTTGCAGTCCAAGGGACTCTCAAGAGTCTTCTCCAACATCACACTTCTAAAGCAGCAATTCTTTGGCACTCAGCTTTCTTCACAGTTCAACTCTCACATCTATACATGACCACTGGAAAAACCATAGCCTTGACTAGACAGACCTTTGTTGGCAACGTAATATCTCTGCTTTTGAATATGCTATCTAGGTTGGTCATAACTTTCCTTCCAAGGAGTAAGTGTCTTTTAATTTCATTGCTGCAATCACCATCTGCAGTGATTCTGGAGCCCCCCAAAATAAAGTCTGACATTCTTTCAACGGTTTCCCCATCTATTTGCCATGAAGTGATGGGACCAGATGCCATGATCTTCGTTTTCTGAATATTAAGCTTTAAGCCAACCTTTTCACTCTCCTCTTTCACTTTCATCAAGAGACTTTTTAGCTCCTCTTCACTTTCTGCCATAAGGGTGGTGTCATCTGCATATCTGAGGTTATTGGTATTTCTTCCAGCAATCTTGATTCCAGCTTGTGCTTCTTCCAGCCCAGCATTTCTCATGATGTACTCAACATATAATTTAAATAAGCAGGGTGACAATATACAGCCTTGATGTACTCCTTTTCCTATTTGGAACCAGTCTGTTGTTCCATGTCCAGTTCTTTTTTTTTTTTTTTTTAATTTTTAGTTTTTTATTTTTTAAATTTTAAAATCTTTAATTCTTACATGCATTCCCAAACATGAACCCCCCTCCCACCTCCCTCCCCAGAACATCTTTCTGGGTCATCCCCATGCACCAGCCCCAAGCATGCTGCATCCTGCGTCAGACATAGACTGGCGATTCAATTCACATGATAGTATACATGTTAGAATGTCATTCTCCCAAATCATCCCACCCTCTCCCTCTCCCTCTGAGTCCAAAAGTCCATTATACACATCTGTGTCTCTTTCCCTGTCTTGCATACAGGGTCATCATTGCCATCTTCCTAAATTCCATATATATGTGTTAGTATACTGTATTGGTGTTTTTCTTTCTGGCTTACTTCACTCTGTATAATCGGCTCCAGTTTCATCCATCTCATCAGAACTGATTCAAATGAATTCTTTTTAACGGCTGAGTAATACTCCATTGTGTATATGTACCACAGCTTTCTTATCCATTCATCTGCTGATGGACATCTAGGTTGTTTCCATGTCCTGGCTATTATAAACAGTGCTGCGATGAACATTGGGGTACATGTGTCTCTTTCAATTCTGGTTTCCTCGGTGTGTATGCCCAGAAGTGGGATTGCTGGGTCATAAGGTAGTTCTATTTGCAATTTTTTAAGGAATCTCCACACTGTTCTCCATAGTGGCTGTACTAGTTTGCATTCCCACCAACAGTGTAGGAGGGTTCCCTTTTCTCCACACCCTCTCCAGCATTTATTGCTTGCAGATTTTTGGATCGCAGCCATTCTGACTGGTGTGAAGTGGTACCTCATTGTGGTTTTGATTTGCATTTCTCTAATAATGAGTGATGTTGAGCATCTTTTCATGTGTTTGTTAGCCATCCGTATGTCTTCTTTGGAGAAATGTCTATTTAGTTCTTTGGCCCATTTTTTGATTGGGTCGTTTATTTTTCTGGAGTTGAGCTGCATAAGTTGGTTGTATATTTTTGAGATTAGTTGTTTGTCAGTTGCTTCATTTGCTATTATTTTCTCCCATTCCGAAGGCTGTCTTTTCACCTTGCTTATATTTTCCTTTGTTGTGCAGAAGCTTTTAATTTTAATTAGATCCCATTTGTTTATTTTTGCTTTTATTTCCAGAATTCTGGGAGGTGGATCATAGAGGATCCTGCTGTGATTTATGTCTGAGAGTGTTTTGCCTATGTTCTCCTCTAGGAGTTTTATAGTTTCTGATCTTACATTTAGATCTTTAATCCATTTTGAGTTTATTTTTGTGTGCGGTGTTAGAAAGTGATCTAGTTTCATTCTTTTACAAGTGGTTGACCAGTTTTCCCAGCACCACTTGTTAAAGAGATTGTCTTTACTCCATTGTATATTCTTGCCTCCTTTGTCAAAGATAAACTACAGGCCAATATCTCTGATGAACATAGATGCAAAAATCCTCAACAAAATTCTAGCAATCAGAATCCAACAACACATTAAAAAGATCATACATCATGACCAAGTGGGCTTTATCCCAGGGATGCAAGGATTCTTCAATATCCGCAAATCAATCAATGTAATTCACCACATTAACAAATTGAAAAATAAAAACCATATGATTATCTCAATAGATGCAGAGAAGGCCTTTGACAAAATTCAACATCCATTTATGATAAAAACTCTCCAGAAAGCAGGAATAGAAGGAACATATCTCAACATAATAAAAGCTATCTATGACAAACCCACAGCAAACATTATCCTCAATGGTGAAAAATTGAAAGCATTTCCCCTAAAGTCAGGAACAAGACAAGGGTGTCCACTTTCACCGCTACTATTCAACATAGTTCTGGAAGTTTTGGCCACAGCAATCAGAGCAGAAAAAGAAATAAAAGGAATCCAAATTGGAAAAGAAGAAGTAAAACTCTCACTGTTTGCAGATGACATGATCCTCTACATGGAAAACCCTAAAGACTCCACCAGAAAATTACTAGAGCTCATCAATGAATATAGTAAAGTTGCAGGATATAAAATCAACACACAGAAATCCCTTGCATTCCTATACACGAATAATGAGAAAGTAGAAAAAGAAATTAAGGAAACAATTCCATTCACCATTGCAACGAAAAGAATAAAATACTTAGGAATATATCTACCTAAAGAAACTAAAGACCTATATATAGAAAACTATAAAACACTGATGAAAGAAATCAAAGAGGACACTAATAGATGGAGAAATATACCATGTTCATGGATTGGAAGAATCAATATAGTGAAAATGAGTATACTACCCAAAGCAATTTACAAATTCAATGCAATCCCTATCAAGCTACCAGCCACATTTTTCACAGAACTAGAACAAATAATTTCAAGCTTTGTATGGAAATACAAAAAACCTCGAATAGCCAAAGCAATCTTGAGAAAGAAGAATGGAGCTGGAGGAATCAACTTGCCTGACTTCAGGCTCTACTACAAAGCCACAGTCATCAAGACAGTATGGTACTGGCACAAAGACAGACATATAGATCAATGGAACAAAATAGAAAGCCCAGAGATAAATCCACACACATATGGACACCATGTCCAGTTCTAACTGTTGCTTCCTGACCTGCATACAAATTTCTCAAGAGGCAGGTCAACTGGTCTGGTATTCCAATCTCCTGAATAATTTTCCACAGTTTCTTGTGATCCACACAGTCAAAGGCTTTGGCATAGTCAATAAAGCAGAAATAGATGTTTTTCTGGAACTCTCTTGCTTTTTCCATGATCCAGCAGATGTTGGCTATTTGATCTCTGGTTCCTCTGCCTTTTCTAAAACCAGCTTGAACATCTGGAAGTTCACAGTTCACGTAATGCTGAGGCCTGGCTTGGAGAATTTTGAGCATTACCTTACTAGCGTGTGAGATGAGTGCAATTGTGCGGCAGTTTGAGCATTCTTTGGCATTGCCTTTCTTTGGAATTGGAATGAAAACTGACCTTTTCCAGTCCTGTGGCCACTGCTGTTTTCCAAATTTGCTGGCATATTGAGTGCAGCACTTTCACAGCATCGTCTTTCAGGATTTGAAATAGCTCCACTGGAATTCCATCACCTCTACTAGCTTTGTTCGTAGTGATGCTTTCTAAGGCCCACATGACCTCACATTCCAGGATGTCTGGCTCTAAGTGAGTGATCACACCATCGTGATTATCTTGGTTGTGAAGATCTTTTTTGTACAATTCTTCTCATATTAAATGTTCGAAACATGATAAAATACCATCTCAGTACATAAATAGATATAATTTCATTTTGTTCACATGTGCAATATTTGGCATTATTTCTTAATTTAGGCAAACGCAACTATGAAAAGCTTGTGATAATAATTATTTTGCTTTCAAATTTTGAAAATTATTCCAGTGGGACATATTGACTTGTTTTAATATATATGTGATTCTTTATGAGTTAAAGTGTTCCTACCCAAGTGTGGGAGAAGACTTGATAATTGCTAGGATTAAGAAAACCCAAAGAACAAGGAAGCAGGAGGCAGAATTTCAGCAGGTGATAAATCAAGAAGAATGAATCTCTAAGGATGTTTTTGAACTACATCCTTTTGCGGGTTTACCGCTTATGTAATATTTGACTTGCTGTTTGGCAAATATTGGAGTTCATTGGAAATGCAGTGACTGTACGTTTTTGGGAAAGGTCACCCAAAACATACACATGTACACCTATCTATAACTATATCTATATATAGAGACATATAGTGAGAGAGAGAAGGACAAAGAGAGTTAGGCTTTTCATTTACCTTCGAGAAACTAGAAGGCATTCACTTTGGTGACAGTGAGTATGATTCTCTGGTGTTATAAAGTTTATTTAATATACTTCAAAAGTAATGTGTCTACATGTGAAATTCTACCTTAAAAATATAATTTTCCGTTGAAGTTTTAAACCTTGATTATATGTATATAGTTTTTTTCTAGGAGATTTCTTCTTTTTCTCCTTCTTTGGGGCTTGATGTCAATGATTTGGGAAAAAGAAAGAACAAGCAATGCTCTGAATTTGTAACAGGTACAGGCCATATGTCCACTGGGCTCTATCTCCTCACTGTGCAGTTTCTATCTTGAAATAAAACCTGACTGATTTTCAAATCAACATGGGTAGAATGGTACCCTGTTCACAATCTCTATGAGGAGTAGTAGGAGTTTGGAAAAATATTCAGCTTTTATTAACAATATTTGTGGGGTTTTCTGGAAAAGCTCACTTATTTTAGCAATTCAAATAATATTCAAGGAATGTCTAGTGTTTATAGCTATCAGAAAAGACCAGCTTAGGTTCCTCACAGTCACCAGTCTTGATACCCTATGGACATCTTTCTCTTTGGTTCTCTCCCTCTCATCTCTAATTGTTTCCTTCCCTCTGCCTTCTCTCCTAGGCTACTTCTACCATTAAAACCTGAAAGCTTTGAATTGAGCTCTATACAGCCTTGATCAAGAGAACATACATAAATTAATTTCTTTAGGAAAAAATAACCCTAATAAACCTTGAAGAGATTCATGTGGTAAATGAGATAGAATATTTATTTTAATTTTTGATAGAAAGTAAAATGTAGGTAGCTCTTAAGAATAGTAAGGTCAGTCATTTTTAATTTTATTTTAGCTGTTAGTACATACATGATTTCTAATAAGTGAAAGCCACTCAGTTGTGTCTGATTCTTTGTGACCCCATGGGCTATACAGTCCATGGAATTTTTCAGGCCAGAATACTGGAATGGGTAGCCTTTCCCTTCTCCAGGGGATCTTCCCAACCCAGGGATTGAACCCAGATCTCCTCCATTGCAGGCAGATTCTTTACTAGCAGAGCCACAAGGGAAGCCCACTTATTAGAAACCACTTACTAAGCTAACAAAAAGTTAGGTTTGAAAAGTACTGCTAATGGTATGATTAATTTTCATTCATTGAGCAGCAAATGCTTATTGAGCCAAGGTCTGAGCAGGATGCTCTATAGCTACCTTGTCACCCCGCCATCCTTTTGTTTGACTAAGTCTAAAGCCTTAGTCTACCTATGGGATTTTAAGAGCGAGCAAGCAAGCAAGCCCTGAGTTGATGTGAAGTGAAAGGAACTGAGAAATGCATGGACGGTACAGGTAAGAGAGCAAGTAGAAAGAGTTGGTACTACTGAACTATCACTAGGTTGTAAGTTCCTTGAAGGCAAGAACATGTCATTCCTTCATGTTTTCCTTGGGCTAATATTTTTTGGTTTTTTGTTAAATGATCATGTCAAGTTTAGAGCAGAATACTGCAGCTATGGAAACCTACAGCCATATTTCAATATGATGTATTTGAACAGAACGTAGGGGAAAATATTAAGTCTGAAACTGAAAAAATTACATGGTTGCAAATGGAACACAATGGAGCATTTGCAAGGTAGGGGTGGGAGCAAGGATATGTTAGTGCAGGCGCCCCTTGGGAAAAGTATTCATTAGGAGAGGGGAAGAGTTGATGGCGATCAACAATAGGAATGGAGAGGAATCAGGACGCCTGAAGGTACAAATAGAGCAGTGGTTATCGATTGTCGTATTTATCATGTGAGGTACAGCGGGTGAACAAAAGACTTATTAAGTGGGTCATCTTTGAATTCAGATATTTTAAAACAATAATATAAAAATTTATCTGTATTGTCAATGTTTGAGTAACATTTGGTCTGCCATTTTGAGGGGGTTAAAGCAAGTTTTCACATACAAAACAGACAGACTTCCTTGTTTTATTCACAGTTTCAAGAAAGACAACCATTCTGAGTGTTGTATCAGATGGTGTATCATTTTCTTAGGGCTGCTGGAGCAAAGTACCACAAGTGGGTAGCTTAAGAAAACAGGAAATTATTATCTTACATTCGTGGAATCTGTAGATCTAAAACCAAGGTATTTGAAGGGCTAAGCTCCCTCCAGAACATGTAAAGAAATCTTTCAATGTCTCTTCCTAGGTGTTGGTAGTTTGCCAGTAATCTCTTTTGCCCCTTGGCTTCCATTCTCTCTGCCTTCACATGGCCATCTTCTTAGAAGAAGACCACTCATATCAGATTAAGGGTTCACCCTACTCCTGGATGGCCTCATCTTAACTTAAATTTCATCTGTAATAAGTCTACTTCCAAACACAGTGACATTCAGAGATATTGAGGACTTTAATATATCTACTTTTGGGGTGTCAGTGGAAGACCAACTCAAACCATAACAGATGGTAAATAGCAAATATCTACAAGGGTAGGTTGATAAAAGGTCCTTTGGAAACTAGAATCATGTACAAAACTGAATAAATGACCAGAATAGCAGAAGTACTATAAAAATCTTCTAATTGGCAAACTGATAAGAAACAGGAGAATGATATGACAGAGAAGGTAATAAGTGAAAAATACGTGAAGAAAAGAGCAAGGCAGCTCAATATCATGACTTCATGTTATATTGTAAGATTCACCACATGATGCAATAAGGTTTTGTTTCCTTAATAGGTTGAAAATGTGGTGGCTACTTGTAACGGTATGTTTCATCCACATGTCTGGAAATGCATTTTGTTTCCTTGGAAAAATTGCTGAGAACCCTGAAGCCAGTATGAATGTGGTAAGTTATTCATATCACTAATATTTTAAAAACAACACTTCGGAAGATATTGATGCTCTTGTTCTCATTAATTCTTTTAAAATATCTTTTATTATAAAGTTTGAAATATTTCTTTACATAATGTATGTTAACAATCAATGAGAAGTTTTACAATAGGAATCATAAAAGTGGCCCAGTAAACTCATGAAGCTAATTTTGTTTTTCACTCCATTCAGAGTCAGATGATTTCCTTCTGGGGCTACCCAAGTGAGATGCATAAAGTTATAACTGCAGATGGCTATATCCTTCAAGTCTATCGGATTCCTCATGGAAAGAATGATGCTAATCATTTAGGTAGGACTGGTTTTTGTTCAGTCACTAAGTTGTGCTCCACTCTTGTGCAACCCCATGGACTATAGCCTGCCCGGGTCCTCTGTCCATGGAGTATCCTGGCAAGAATACTGAAGTGAGCTGCCACTTCCTTCTCCAGGGGATCTTCCCAACCCAGGAACTGAAACCACACCTCCTGTGTTGGCAGGCAGATTCTTTACCACTGAGTCACCAGGGAAGCTTGGGGGGACTGGAAAGATGGGAAAAGATAAGTGCCTCCAATAGTGAATCAAATACATTCCATTCAAATATATTTTAATTCTAGAACATGAGATTAAGTTACTCACAGGGAAAAAAATCCTTGATCCACCTTGGACTTCTGAGATTAAGCTAAGGGTCTGAGTGACAACAGATTTACACTGGCTTCTATGATGTGAAGCACACTGGCCCACGATTTTAGTTTGTTGTGCTGGGTGGGGACTCAGAGTCCCTGAATAACAAACCCACTTAATTAACATTATGCTGAATTTCTTTAATATAATTTTTCAATAGCTTTTGAGTTTAACTGGCATACAATAAACTGCACACAATTTAAAGTACACAGGTGCACATATTTTGTCATCTGAGAAAATATCACAATTAAGATAACGATTTGAAAAATATTCACCCCACCAAGCAAACATGTAATTCTAGTCTTCCTAAATTCATGTTTCTCTGAGAATAAGGAGTGAGTTTATAAAGGTTTGAATAATTTTCTTCCTTAGGTCAGAGACCTGTTGTGTTTCTGCAGCATGGTCTTCTTGCCTCAGCTACAAACTGGATTTCCAACCTTCCCAACAACAGCCTGGGCTTCCTCCTGGCAGATGCTGGTTATGACGTGTGGCTGGGGAACAGCAGAGGAAACACTTGGGCCAGGGAACATTTATACTATTCACCAGACTCCCCTGAATTCTGGGCTTTCAGGTAAAGAGGGAGAATTAAAAACAAATGTTGAGTTAAAAATCATCAGTAGTCACTGCTTCCAATCCAGTCATATCTTAACAAATCCCACTTCAAGCAGGAGGAGAAGGAAGTCCTTTGATTCTAATCTATCTTAGATTTTTCATACACCTCATTCCAAGGGTAGTTTTCCTCCTAGCTGTGATACCAGTGCCCAGTATTATGATATTCCCTGAATCTGCTTTTCCACAAGGATTGAGCAAAATGAGTAAGCAAGGAAATTTGTTGTCCTTGGCAATTTCTAAAGGAACATCCACATGGATTTAAACCCAGCTGGGGTTCATGGACAACATCTCTCACCAGCAATAATGAAGTGGAGGTGGAGACAATGAAATTCAGACACCATGGAGAGATTATCAAAGATTTTCTCTTATTGGCCTTCTGGTGCCTTATCTCTGGGAATTACTAGTGGAAGTGGAGAACAGAAGAGAAGTTGGTTGATGGAGCTGAGGCACAAAAGCGCTTTAAAAATTCTAGGAACTGAATGGAAGGTCATCTGTCCCAAGTGTAGTGAGGAAGAGGAAGACCAAGAGGCGAGGACACTAGAGATGCCGACAAGCCAGGATCAGGATGGGCAGTGTAGGTCACAATGAGGGCCTTGGAGCTCATTCTAAGTGTAAGGAGAAGCTTCTGGAAAGTTTTAACAGGGGAGGGGCATAGCCTGTTTTCATTTTCAAAAAAATTATTCTGGATGACTTGTAAAGAATAAAATAGGGAAATTATTCATATTTCATGGTAGTGGAACACTAAATACAAGTCATTATTAAATCTGACAGTCAGATTCAGGGATGGAAGTAGTCCCCAACTACAAATACTAGTGTTTCAAATTGGATCAAATGGCAGCTACCATGCTGTGCTTTAGAAATAATGTCAGCTCTTTAAAGAAGTCATCGGCAAAGAGCCCCTGACACTCAAATAGTCTATAAGCAGCAATGTTTAGAACATCCAGTTTTCTATTTTTCAAAGGAAGCTTTAGCTTAAATAGGTTTGACTTACAGCAATTATAACAAAGATGTGCATTTAGCTTATTTTGTCTTTTTTACAGCTTTGATGAAATGGCTGAATATGACCTTCCATCTACAATTGATTTCATCTTAAAGAGAACAGGACAGAAGAAGCTACACTATGTTGGCCATTCCCAAGGCACCACCATTGGTAGGTAAAAGCAATTAGCAAGTAGTGTAGTTCGTATAGATCCTTTACCAGTGGTCATGCAGGTATGTTGGTCTTCTTGCTTGCTAATTGCTTTCCATTCATTATATAATGCAATGTCTGCTACAGCCCACTGATATAAGGCCATTATTATTCCTACTGTTTGTATCAGTTCAGTTCAGTTCAGTCGCTCAGTTAAGTCTGACTCTTTGTGACCACATGAATTACAGCACACCAGGCCTCCCTGTCCATCACCAACTCCCGGAGTTCACTCACACCCATGTCCATCGAGTCAGTGATGCCATCCAGCCATCTCACCCTCTGTTGTCTCCTTTTCTCCCTGCCTTCAATCCCTCCCAGCATCAGGGTCTTTTCCAATGAGTCAGCTCTGCATGAGGTGGCCAAAGTATTGGAGCCTCACCATCAGTCCTTCCAATGAACACCCAGGACTGGTCTCTTTTAGGATGGACTGGTTGGATCTCCTTGCAGTCCAAGGGACTCTCAAGAGTCTTCTCCAACACCACAGTTCAAAAGCATCAATTCTTTGGCACTCAGCTTTCTTCACAGTCCAACTCTCATATCCATACATGACCACTGGAAAAAGCATAGCCTTGACTAGACAGACCTTTGTTGGCAAAGTAATATCTCTGCTTTTGAATATGCTATCTAGGTTGGTCATAACTTTCCTTCCAAGGAGTAAGCGTCTTTTAATTTCATGGCTGCAATTCACCATCTGCAGTGATTTTGGAGCCCCAAAATAGGCAACCTAAATAGTGGGTGAAGAAATAGTTTGTGTAAGATAACATAGTTATTACAGGTAGGAACCAATGCTGTGAAACTTTGTACCATATGGTCTCTGGTCTCAGTTTATTTCATTCAGTCAACCCTATTTATGGGTCTCATATAACATATCCTAAGGATATAGCAAAAAAGTAAATAGTTTAAAATCTCTGTCTTTTTACTACTAATACTCTAGCAGGTGGAGGCAGAGAAAATGATAGGTAAAATATATATGATGCTAGATGATGGTAGCATTTTTCTATGAAGAGAAAAATAAATCAGGGAGTCAGATTTGGGAGCATCAGAGGGGTGCTTATGACTGACTCCTATGCTTTTGTACAGAACATGTTGAACATAGCTTAACCTTTTCTCAATGATACAGGGTTATAAAATTATTGCACTTACCTGAAATGCAGAAATGTCCTTAAGATTTATTGAGGTAAATAGAACCGCTTGTCCTGACAGAAAATCACTCCAAGCTACTGCTCTTTTGAGTATTTAAATTTTGAACATTTCAATTCTTCTTCCTCACCAGTGGACAGTTTGTCATTGTGTCACCATACTCATAAATTTCAGCAAGTTGTTTCTGCCTTCTAATTGACATCTACCAGTCAATCTGCTGTGTACAAGATGTTTAGTGAAGTGTCCTTGATGGATTGCATCTACAATGGGCTTAAGCTTGTTTTGAGAAATTACCTATCTGACCCTTTATGGACCTACTGACCCCCACTCAGTGTCAGTGGCGCTGCTACTAATACTCTGGCAGGAGGAGACTGACTCTCCTTGCGAAGGAGTCCTGCTTGCTCTGGGTGACCTGCTGGCTCTCATCTTCAGAGTTAGGAAGCCAGATAAAGAACTCCTTAATCAACACAGTGCTGTTGGAAAGCATGTTCTTCTTCCAGTGGATCAGGCTGCATATTACTGAGTGGCATAAACCTGAAAAGTTTTTCTTTCTTTTTGCTTCATTTAAGTTTTGCACAATCTGAAAAGTTTTGTTTCAAGCTGTTCTTAAGTCTAGTCAACATGTCATTATTAACAGTAAGGAGAGATTGTCCTATGAAATTCAACTGTAAAGAATTTAAGTTAATAACTGTTTAATTGGAACCCAGTCTATTTATATGGTAGGGCTTCCCTGGTGGCTCAGAGGTTAAAGCGTCTGCCTCCAATGCGGGAAACCCAGGTTCGATCCCTGGGTCGGGAAGATCCCCTGGAGAAGGAAATGGCAACCCACTCCAATATTCTTGCCTGGAGAATCCCATGGAGAGAGGAGCTTGGTAGGCTATAGTCCACGGGGTCACAAAGAGTCGGACACAACTGAGTGACTTCACTTTCACTTTATATGGTACTGTTCATGAAAACAATTAAAAGCAGATAAGGGCTGAGAATATTGTATACAAATATTGGAATTATCTCTGCTACTCATTTGTTAAGCATTACTATGTGACTCAGTTCAGTTCAGTTCAGTCGCTCAGTCGTGTCCGACTCTCTGTGACCCCATGCATTGCAGCACGCCAGGCCTCCCTGTTTATCACCAACTCCCGGAGTTCACTCAGACTCACGTCCATCAAGTCAGTGATGCCATCCAGCCATCTCATCACTGATCTCCAGTAGCATATTGGGCACCTGCTGACCTGGGGAGATCCTCTTTTAGTATCCTGTCATTTTGCCTTTCAATACTGTTCATGGGGTTCTCAAGGCAAGAATACTGAAGTGGTTTGCCATTCCCTTCTCCAGTGGACCACTCTGTCAGACCTCTCCACCATGACCCGCCCATCTTGAGTGGCCCCACGGGCATGGCTTAGTTCCTGGTAAATATTTCACATGATTCAACTTAATTATTTCCTAAACAACCTAAGGAAGTATTCATTATTATACCTATTTTTAGATGAGGAAACTAAAACTTTTAGAGTTTAGGTCTCTTTTCCAAGGTCACAAAGCTAATAAACCACAGAACTAAGTTTCAAACTCTCTTTTGACACATTTCAAATTTGTGCTTTAACCTTTCCACTTATATACCTTATTCATGTTAAGTGTTAATTATCTCATTGTTTTAAGATGAGATAATTTTAAGCTGAACCAAACCTGCTGTCATATAAATTATAACACTTTTATTACCATGTGATTATTCTAAAGTTGGCCTGTTTTCAAAAGTCAGATAAAAGAGTTAAATGCAACGTTTAAAAAGTTCTATACCTCCTGTCCAGGGCTTCCTAGGTAGCTCAGTGGTAAAAAAAATCTGCCTGCCAAATGGGAGATGTGAGTTATATCCCTGGGATGGGAAAATCCCATGGAGAAGGAAATGGCAGTCCACTCCAGTATTCTTGCTAGGGAAATCCCATGGACAGAAGAGCCTGGTGGGCCCCAGTACATGGGGTCGCCAGAGTCAGACAAGACTTAGCAACTAAACAACAGCAAACCTCATATCCCCAGAGAGAATCTATGAAAATAAAATATACTAAAATCTGACCATTTTGTTCATTTCAGGTTGTCCCAGATGGCACCCTTAGTAAGTCCAAAGTAATGATGTCCTACTTGTAAAACACACACACACACACACACACACACATCCCTACCTTTACACATATTCCTTGTTCTCTTTCAGGTTTTGTCGCCTTTTCTACCAATCCCACACTGGCTGAGAAAATCGAAGTCTTCCATGCATTAGCCCCAGTCGCCACAGTGAAGTACACCCAGAGCCTGTTTAACAAACTTGCGCTTATTCCTCACTTCCTCTTCAAGGTATGTGATTCCCTTTACCCAGATCTAAGATATTGAATTGCTTGTGTATTTCAAAGCGATAGAGAAAACGCACATGGTGGACGATCGTGTTTATACGCAGGAATGGAAATGAATGTGTTTATGTTACACCTTGAATAGCACTGACCATGTTCGAATCCCCGTTATAGTTTAAGAGATCCCACTTTTTTAAATTCTCCATTTCTTTGTGTGCTAGCAACACCTGGCAGTGTTTTTGCTCCTTCATGGATGTTTCTTTACCAAATATCCACACAAGTCTTCAAGGCTGTGTTTCCACCCTCAGCCTGGGGAAGAGGAGCTAAAAGCAACACAAAAGAGTCAAATAAAATACCTCAACTACCTAGTCCATGAGAGGTGGGAAGAGGAAGAACAGGAAAGGAAGGGAAGGGAAAGGAAAAGGAGAGAAAGGGTAAGATAGCAGTGGAGAAGTGAAGCAAGAACTTGGAGACCCCTCATCAAATACCCTCGGCTTTCCAAGTCTTATTCCTAAGAGGTCTTTTCTCTTTAAATGGGGGTTTCGTAGGGCAGTAGAATAGATTTCAATAAACTGTAGATATATATGTAGGCATATATGTTAGGGTATAATAATCTTTCCTGTATCCAAAGTTTAATCACCAACTTCTCCCACCCACTGTAACCAACAGACACATGCGCACGCACGCACACATACACACACACACACACACACACACACACACTCCATTAAGAGAACAGTTTGCCTCAGGCTACAAAATTTACTGATGCCATTCTCTTCTATGGTTGTGTATTTTTCTTTTTTTTTTTTTCACTCAGGTGTGTGCTGTTCATTTTTTTCTCACTAAACTAACACAGGTGTCTAAAACCTAAAAGATTTTTACCTGCAACTATATTTGTAAAACTTTTACTCAAAATGTAAACTTGTGTGATGACCCTGAATATATTTACAGGCTGCCCTGATTCAGAACATGTTTATTTTTCACTTGTACTCAGAATTTCTGACAGGCAGTGGAGAGAGGGGTTTAAAAAAAGATAGCATTAGACTTTAAGTCAAAATCTTGAGGCTTGGATCAGGATTCTAACTGCAATCGAGTTCTCACTAGACCAAGACCCTAACTATTTATTAGCCTTCTGTTCTCCTGTATAAAATGGGGATGACAGAGTATGAACTACCAGTAATAATTAAATAAGTCACACGGATAAATTGTCCAGCAAAGAGAAAACGGTCAACACTTTATAGTAGCTTTGCATGTGTATAATTTTGAAACTTTGTGTGTAATTTTGAAAACATGGAGTCACTGTCATATAACTGAAACTAATATTATATTGTAAATCAACTATACTTCAATAAACAATGAATAAAATAAAATGGGGGTAACAAAGTGTCAGCCTTCCTCAAGAACAATGAGGGTGAGTCCTTTCAATTATTAAGCTACCAAACCTCTTTGTCTTTTTAACATTTTCGTGAAAATATGGCTTGAAGTCATCCTTTTCCCTGATGATTTTTGGTCATTTATTGCTGAAACCACACATCTTGGAACTGACTTTTGATATTCTACAATGTTGTTTTTTGATTTAATCCCATAGCTCCTCTTACCCCAACTAGACTGTACATTTTTATGCATTACAATTTTCATTAGCCAGTATAGTTCTCAATGCAATAATGAATACCCAGTATTCATATCTGCCCTGTCCATTCCACATCTTTATCATTGGGATTCAATGAGAGAAAGTATTTAAACTTCCTAAGACAACATATAGAAATATTGAAATAGACATTTCTGTCAGTAAACTAGACAAATTAAGAAGTCTTTTCTGTAGCTTGTTATTTGCAAATCTATAATGATGCTTTTATTTTTCAGATTATATTTGGTAACAAAATGTTCTACCCACACAATTTTTTTGAACAATTTCTTGGTGTTGAAGTGTGCTCTCGTGAGACACTGGATGTCCTTTGTAAGAATGCCTTGTTTTCCATTACTGGAGCTGACAATAAAAACTTCAACATGGTTTGTATGCCCTGAAATTTCTGATTATTTTGAGCAACTCTTTTGATTTCTTGTCTTATCATCACTTAGGAATGGTACTTTATTAGAACCAGGAGTCACTTCAAAATTCTGTCCAATATGCAGATAAGCCCAAGAGAAATCACAAGCCATGGCTCCTAGTTCTGTTGCCTCCAGGTTCCTTCCATCACCTCGTTGTGCCCTGAAGTAAACAGCTTGTAGAAAAAACAAACACAGAAAACTCGCTGCTCACCTCTGATCACCTGAAAATCACTGTGACTTTAATTTCTGTGAGATGAGGTATTGAACCATGTTGTCAGGTTCCTCTGCAGGAAAAATATGTCTAGATACTGGATGAATATTATTTAAAATATTGTAATGCTGATAGTCAACCCTATAAATCTTCCAAAACTTCTTTCAGAGCAGCTCTTTATGTAAGATCTTGTCCATACTCTTTACTTCTATTTCATTTGCTTTGCACCAAGTGGATGTTTAAAAACACATACAACATACTGCAGTATTGCAAAGAAGTTAAAACTATGGATTCAGGTTAAAAGCATAATTCAGATCCTACCTCTGTAACACACTTGAATACCTTCATTTTGATTCCTTATCCATGAAATGAGTCAATGTGAAGATTAAATGAGCTAACATATGTAAAGTATGTACTGTGCTCAGTCATGTCTGATTCTTTACAGTCCCATGGACTGTAGCCAACCAGGTTCCTTTGTCCATAGAATCTCCCAGGCAGGAATACTGGAGTGGGTTGCCACTTTGTACCCCAGGGGATCTTCCTGACCCAGGGATTGAACCTGTGTCTTGTGTCTCCTGCACTGACAGGCAGATTCTTTACCATTAGCGCCACCTGGGAAGCCCCAACATATGCAGATCATAGAACAAAACAATCTAGCTCACAGTATGTCACATATTTCATGTTTTGTATTATCCATTGACAACTATTCTCACTGAAAATTGTTTAGTTTAGCTATGCATCCTTAAAGTTAGCCCATATAATCAGAGCTTGCCAGCCATAAAGTGATGTACAACTCTTTTGCTCATATCCTGCCAGTAATGCTGCTGGTAAAACCTGATATGGATCAAGAAAGTTTAAGTCTTGGGTGTTTTCAAGAAACTGAACATATATCTAAGTGTGTGTGTGCGCTTATGTGCTTGCTTTCTAGAGTCGCTTAGATGTGTATATAGCACATAATCCAGCAGGAACTTCTGTTCAAAACATCCTCCACTGGAGACAGGTATCATTTCAAGCTGTTAAAACTTTCTTGTGGGCCTCAACCATCACCAATTTACCTAAAGCAAAGTCTTAAAAGGGTCTGTCAAAGTAAAGGTTTCTAGCAGGGAATTTTTCTGGCATGGGACTACCAGGTGAAATTATCAATCCATGTGAATGAAAATCCTATAAAAATAGGTGCTTTGGGTAGCAAGAAATAAATGATTTTCATGACTTGAGTGGCAAGAAAAATTATTTCAAGCAGAGCTGCATTTGAATTTGAATAAATTGTTCTCTAGGATTAATAGTCTTTATTCTTGGAATGAGAAAACAATAAATAATATTTAAATTAAAAGTAAACTACTTGGAAATGTTGGTATGTTATCATTCACATAGCCAAGTAATTTTTTAAAATTTCTCTCCATTAGGCTATTAAGTCTGGGAAATTCCAAGCTTTTGACTGGGGAGCCTCAGTTGAGAACCTAATGCATTATAATCAGGTAAGCGTCTTAAGTAGCAGTTATTCACATTTTAAAGACAAAGATATAAAAGGTTAAAGATGAAATTGTGATAACTGTACATGTATTTTCCAAAGTCAAGTTGTTGTCCAGACCTCAGAAGTCTGTCTAATGCCACCAGGGGTAAGTTCTGGAAGTTTCTTACTGCAGTCATGTGGTACTTTGAGGGCAGCTGAATGAGCACAGACACTGGATTGTGAAGGCTCAGGGGAAGAATCGGAAACCAGCAGCACCTCAGAGGCTGCCTTTGTCCTGGGCCCCTAACACTAGTAACCAGAGATCCATCGCGGGCAGGGAAGCGGGTGAAACACCCACCCCCACCTCCATGCTCCCTGCAACCAAGCCAAACACAACTCAGGATGGTGTCAGCTAACTGGGGAAGTGATGATAATTTAAGATCCAGAAGCTGGTCCTGGAAAACACTTCAAACAGTGGCATATGAGTGAAGAAAAGTGGGTTTATTCTCATGGGCGCTCTCTACAATTTTCCCTTCTGTCCAACATGTAAAGGAGCATAATAAAGTATTAAAATACTATACATATAATACTATATACATATAATAAGACATTTCTTTGTGAATTAGCTATTGCATAAGTATTGTAGTATGTAGCTATTTGTATAAGTATATAGCTTGTACTTATATAAGTATATAAGTATATTGTATAAGTATATACTTATATAAGTATATAAGTATATTGTATAAGTATATACTTATATAAGTATATTGTAGTATATAGCTATTAGTATAATAGCTATAAGCATAAGTATATAGCTATTACATTAATGTATTGAATCAGAATTCTTGAGAATATCATCTTTAAAAACTAACAAAATTCTCTGTGAACAGTGGGAAAATTAGTAGTGATTTTCTTGTCTGCTTTATGTCTACCATTGGTCTGCTTTATGAATGCCTTTAAAATCTGTGTGAATGGTGATTTTTGTCGAAATAGGAAATGGGGCTACTGATAGATTTTCTAAGAATTTGAACCTATATTTAGTAAAAATCAGGCAAGTATTTAGAATACAACTCATTTAACCAACTGCCTACCTTTCCAATGACTATACTGGGAAGTCAGACAAAGTAAACATAAATGACTCAGGCCATTCTGAGAAGCTTATACCTTTAGAGTGTGTAAATTCTTAAGATTTAATTATGAAATTGGGTCATGCCACTTGTAACAACAAGGATGGACCTTGACAATATTATGCTAAGTAAAATAAGTTATTCATACACAGATAAATATTATATGATCTCACTTAAATGTGGAATCTAAAACATGAAAAATCTGGAATTAATAGATATAGAAAACAGATTGGTGGTTGCTAGAGGCATGGGCAAAATAGATTAAGGTGGTCAAAAGGTATGAACTTCCAGTCATAAAATAAGTAAGACCTGGAGATGCAATTACAGTGTGGAGACTATAGTTACTAATACTGTACTGTACATTTGAAACTTGCCAAGACAGTAAATCTTAAGAGTTACCTCTTTCTCTCTCTCTAGGGTTAGGGTTAGGGTAAAACTACACATGGAGGTAGATGCTAACTAGATATTTTTGTTGTCATCATTTCACAATGTATACATGTGTGGAATCATTGCTGTGCACCTGCAACAAATATAATGTTATTTATAAATTATATCTTAAGTGATATCTGATTTACCCACTGAATAAGTATTGAGTTTCAAGTGCATTTACCTATGAAAATTCTGATTCTTTTCCTCTTGTGTTTTAGCCCACACCTCCCATCTACAATTTAACAGCCATGAATGTCCCAATTGCAGTATGGAGTGCTGGCCAAGACCTGTTGGCTGACCCTCAGGATGTTGACCTTTTGCTTTCAAAACTCTCTAATCTCATTCACTACAAGGAAATTCCAAATTACAATCATCTGGACTTTATCTGGGCAATGGATGCCCCTCAAGAAGTTTACAATGAAATTATTTCTTTGATGGCAGAAGACAAAAAGTAGTTCTGGATTTAGAGAATTATTAATTTACTTTTTCCAAAATAGTTTCTTCTCACCTACATGATTTCTGTACTGTTATAAATGCAATGCTTCTTTCTGTAATGTTGACTTTCAAAATATATTAGCATCAACAAACTTTCCATTGGTCATTTTTAATTGAAAAAAATGCTTAAAATTATTTTTTCCTTTGGAAATGTATCTAGAAACTCTTGACAGACTGTGATCTCAGGGAGGTGAAACTTCTCTTCCAATCCTCCCATTCAGGTTTCTTCTAAACTCCAGAGTGACAATGAGCCTTGAATCACGAGTGTTGCCAAGAGACAGTCCTGGGGTTGACTATTGATGCCTCTTTGGCACACTTGGAGATTGAGTAGATTGTTTTCTATCATCTGCTGTTGTTAAGCTTAGTCTCTTCACTTGTGCAGTGGGGCTATCACTTGCTCTTTTGACTGTTACACTCCATGAAAAGGCCAAGTAGACTGTAAGTTGCATTGAGGCCAGCTCACTTTCCCTTTCTAGGGAGAAAAGAACACAGGTAGGTTAGGAAGCAACTGGCAACCCCAGTTCAGGAAGTTGGGAGATAAGGGATTTCTTACCCTCAATATTGTTGACATTTTGGGACAGGTTTCATTTTATTGTCCTGGGCATTCTAGGGTACTTAGCACCATCCCTAGGTTCTACTCACCAGATGCCTTGAGTACACACCCTCCCTGAGTTGTGCCTCATATATACATCTTACTTTGCACCATCATATTGTTGCTCACATTCCCCTCCAAAATTTGGTCTAATTTATTTTGGGGTTACAAGTATGTATTCATATTCTCTGTATACAAGAAGGCTAATATATCTGAACTGTGTTGTGATCTAAAACTTATTAGATATGATGCAATTCATATTTTTAAAAATCAAGATAATCTAAAATTAAAAGATGCTAAGCATTACCTAGTTTAATCCCCATCATTTTGCAAATGAGGATATTGTAGTTCATAAAGGTTGAGCACTTTAATAAAGGATATATGATTGGCATTGTCAGAGCTGAAATCCACATATTCTAGTTCAAATACTCTTCTGCACAAAGTTGATTACACAGCTCTGTTGCATTTTCAAATTAAATATTTCTAGAGTTATCTGGGAGAAGGCAATGGCACCCCACTCCAGTACTCTTGCCTGGAGAATCCCAGGGATGGGGGAGCCTGGTGGGCTGCCATCTATGGGGTCACACAGAGTTGGACACGACTGAAGCAACTAGCAGCAGCAGCAACAGAGTTATCTAAGAGGGGAAATGGAACAAGGTGATGCTTAGGATTTTATAAAGTATTACTCAGATTATTACTCAATAATAATAATTATTGGGTAACTCAATAATAATGAGTTACTAGGTTCTACATAGATATCTAGTAAGGGAAAAATGCCAGTTGAATGGGAGTTTTCTCTGCTAGTGTGAAAGAAGGTAGAAGTAGCTAAGTAGCTGTTAGAAGGAGGGAAAAGGAATAGAGATGAGAAAAAAGTAAAGACTGGAAAATATTAGAAGACACAGGAAAGGATTTGTGCTTTCACATGCAAAACTTTTTTGCTTTGCTATGTCTCAGCTGGTCATTTTTGCAGCCCCACTCAGAGAAGTCAGATCACAAAAGCCATGTATAATCTAAACCAAACAGGAAAAATTACTTAAAGCATACAAGGAGGATGCCACCATAGAATTTCCTTTTGAAAATAGCACTTAGGGAAACAAATTAAAATATAGATGAGAACTGTCTGCTTAGGTAATCCACCTGAAGTAGTTTTTAGATGGGTTGCTCATAATAACAGTATATCTAAAACCTCATCAGATATTAAATTATAGCTGAAATAAATTATAAACAAGTCAACTATATATAACAGGTTGATAACACAGCAAGGTCTACAGTAAATATGGATCTATATTTCAACCTCAAAGCATTGTGAGGATTTCTGTATTCATTTTGAACCATCTATTGAATGTCTTCTCTGCGCCAGAGAGTTTAGTATAATTAATGCATGATCCATGAGAGCGCCCAACTAATATGACCCATTATAGTTTTTATAACTCCAAGGCACTATGTATTAAAATCATTTTGTTGTTGTTCTTAAATATCAGCTTTAATAAATCTTAGCTTTAAGGTGGACTAACCTACTTAGTGAGAAGTTCATAGACCAGTCAACATTAAATGTACTGTCTCCTGAACAGCAGACTTCATGATCTTTACACTTCTCTTGATCCTCAAGACCTATGGGGATAATGTGAAGGCAGACCCAGATGAACACTGGATGTACAGCGTATCTATGTCACAGTGAGGATTCCTAGGCTTAGGAAACCCCTAAACATATGGAGGGAGGCAGTGAGCAAACCTATCTCCCTGCCCCCAAGACAGATATTTTCTTTATCATACTGGTCAAGAACCAACCTGCCTTCTATCTTGGAGAGAGCTATTACAGCTGTCTTTCAGAGCTCTTGGCTACGCAAATATTCTTGAAAAAAAAAAATCTAGGGAAAAACTAATCTGAGAAGTGCAGAAATATCCTGGAAAATATTCTTTCAGTGTCAACCTTTAGTGTACATCAGAATCAATTGAAAGGCTTTACAAACACAAATTGCCAGGACTAAACCCCAGTGTTTCTGACTCAGTAGGTCTAAATATGTCTTTTTATAACAGTTTCCCAGGTGACACTGATGCTGCTAGTCAGAAATACTTGAGAATCTGCTCTATGTCTATTAAAAAGATGACAGTTGGCGTGTTGCTTGTTGCTATTGATTTCCTTTCCTTTGGCTATGCCTTAAAATTGGAAACTCACATTTCTAAACTACCTACATCTATTGTAATCTATTCATTGAATCTGATAAGTAATGTATCTCTCAGTTCAGTTCATTTGCTCAATCTTTATGACCCCAGGGACTGCAGCATACCAGGCCTCCCTGTCCGTCACCAACACCTACAGTTTACTCAAACTCAATCCATTGAGTTGGTGAAGCCATCCAGCCATCTCATCCTCTGTTGTCCCCTTCTCCTCCTGCCTTCAATCTTTCTCAGCATCAGGGTCTTTTCAAATGAGTCAGTTCTTCGCATCAGGTAGCCAAAGAGTTGGAGTTTCAGCCTTAACATCAGTCCTCCCAGTGAATATTCACGACTAATTTCCTTTAGGATGGACTGGTTGGATCTCCTTGCAGTCCAAGGGACTCCCAAGAGTCTTCTGCAACACCAGCAGTTCAAAAGCATCAATTTTTTGGTACTCAGCTTTCTTTATAATCCAAATCTCACATTCATACATGACTACTGGAAAAACCATAGCTTTGACTAGATGGAACTTTGTTGGCAAAGAAGTGTCTCTGCTTTTTAATATGCTGTTTAGGTTGGTTATAACTTTCCTTCCAAGGAGTAAGCGTCTTTTAATTTCATGGCTGCAATCACCATCTGCAGTGATTTTGGAGCCCCCCAAAATAAAGTCTGTAACTGTTTCCACAGTTTCCCCATCTATTTCCATGAAGTGATGGGACTAGATGCCATGATCTTAGTTTTCTGAATGTGGAGTTTTAAGCCAAATTTTTCACTCTTCTCTTTCACTTTCATCAAGAGGCTCTTTAGTTGTTTTTCACTTTCTGCCGTAAGGGTGGTGTCATCTGCATATCTGAGGTTATTGATATTTCTCCCGGCAAATTTGATTCCAGCTTGTGCTTCATTCAACACAGCATTTTGCATGATGTATGCTGCATATAAGTTACATAAGTAGGGTGACAATATATAGCCTTGACGTATTCCTTTCCCTATTTGGAACCACTCTGCTGTTCCATGTCCAGTTCTAACTGTTGCTTCCTGACCTGCATACAGATTTCTCAAGAGGCAGGTCAAGTGGTCTGGTATTCCCATCTCTTTAAGAATTTTCCACAGTTTGTTGTGATCCGCACAGTCAAAGGCTTTGGCATAGTCAATAAAACAGAAGTAGTTGTTTTCCTGGAACTCTCTTGGTTTTTTGATGATCCAACAGATGTTGGCAATTTGATCTCTGGTTCCTCTGCCTTTTCTAAATCCAGCTTGAACATCTGGAATTTCACAGTTCGTGTACTGTTGAAGCCTGATTTGGAGAATTTTGAGCATTACTTTGCTAGCTTGTGAGATGAATGCAATTGTGCGGTAGTCTGAGTATTCTTTGACATTGCCTTTCTTTGGGATTGGAATGAAAACTGAACTTTTCCAGTCCTGTGGCAGCTTCTGAGTTCTCCTAATTTGCTGGCATAATGAATGCAGCACTTTCACAGCATCATCTTTTAGGATTTGAAATAACTCAACTGGAATTCCATCACCTCCACTAGCTTTTTTCATAGAGATGCTTACTAAGGCCCACTTGATTTCAAATTCCAGGATGTCTGGTTCTAGGTGAGTGGTCACACCATTGTGATTATCTGGGTCATGAAGAAATGTTTGTATAGTTCTTCTCTGTGTTTTTGCCACCTCTTCTATTTTTTTGTTTCATTTTATTATTATTATTATTATTATTATTATTTTTACTTTACAATATTGTACTGGTTTTGCCATACATCAACAGGAATCCGCCATGGGTGTACACGTGTTCCCTATCCTGAACCCTCCACCACCTCTTCCTAATATCTTCTGCTTCTGTTAGGTCCATACTATTTCTGTCCTTTATTGTGCCCATCTTTGTATGAAATGTTCCCTTGGTAGCTCTAATTTTCTTAAAGAGACCTCTAGTCTTTCTCATTCTATTATTTTCCTCTATTTCTTTGCATTGATCACTGAGGAAGGCTGTCTTATCTCGCCTTGCTATTCTTTGGAACTCTGCATTCAAATGGGTATATCTTTCCTTTTCTCCTTTGCTTTTCACTTCTCTTCATTTCACAGCTATTTGTAAGGCCTTCTCAGACAACCATTTTGCCTTTTTGAATTTCTTTTTCTTGGTGGTCTTGATCCCTGCCTCCTGTACAATGTCACGAACCTCATTCCACAGTTCATCTGGCACTCTGTCGATCAGATCTAGTCCCTTAAATCTATTTCTCACTTCCACTGTATAGTCATAAGGGATTTGATTTAGGTCATACCTGAATGGCCTAGTGTTTTTCTCCACTTTCTTCAATTTCAGTCTGAATTTGACAGTAAGGAGTTTAGGATCTGAGCCACCATCAGCTCTCAGTCTCGTTTTTGCTGACTGTATAGAGTTTCTTCATTTTTGGCTGCAAAGAATACAAGCAATCTGATTTTGATGTTGACCATCTGGTGATGTCCATGTGTAGAGTCTTCTCTTGTGTTGTTGGAAGAGGGTGTTTGCTATGAGCAGTGTGTCCTCTTGGCAAAATTCTATTAGCCTTTACCGTGCTTCATTCTGTATTCCAAGGCCAAATTTGCCTGTTACTCCAGAAATGTCTTGACTTCCTACTTTTGCATTCCAGTTCCCTTTAATGAAAAGGACATCTTTTTTTGGTGTTAGTTCTTAGAAGGTCTTGTAGGTCTTCCTAGAACCGTTCAACTTAAACTTCCTCAGCATTACTGGTCATGGCATAGACTTGGATTACTCTGATCTTGAACTTGGATTACTGCGATATTGAACTGTAGTTGTATATCATTTCTCAAATACTGTTTAACTCTTTTTGGGCCTGAACTCTAGAAATTTACCTAAAGCACAACATTCTTAAAGTATTATTTCAAATGATCCTGTGAGGGAGTTTTTCTGGCAATATGACTATAAGCTGAAAATAACTATCAATAAGTTCAGTTGCTCAGTCATGTCCAACTCTTTGCAACCCCATGGACTGCAGCACGCCAGGCTTCCCTGTCCATCACCAATTCCCAGAGCTTGCTCAAACTTGTCCATTGAGCTGATGATGCCATTCAACCATCTCGTCCTCTGTCCTCCCCTTCTCCTCCTGCCTTCAATCTTTCCCAGCATCAGGGTCTTTTCTCTTGAGTCAGTTCTTCACATAAAGTGGCCAAAATGTTGGAGTTTCAGCATCAGCATCAGTCCTTCCAATGAATACTCAAGATTGATTTCCTTTAAGACTGACTGGTTTGATCTCCTTGCAGTCCAGGGAACTCTCAAGAGTCTTTTCCAACATCACAGTTCAAAATCATCAATTCATCAGTACTCAGCTTTCTTATAATCTAACCCTCACATCCATACATGACTACTGGAAAAACTGTAGCTTTGACTAGATGGACCTATGTTGGCAAAGTAATGTCTCTGCTTTTTAATATGCTGTCTTGGTTTGTCATAGCTTTTCTTCCAAGGAGCAAGCATCTTTTAATTTCATGGCTGCAGTCACCATCTACAGTGATTTTGGAGCCCAAGAAAATAAAGTCTGTCACTCTTTCCATTGTTTACCATCTATTTTTCATGAAGTGATGGGACCAGATTCCATGATCTAGGTTTTTTGAATGTTGAGTTTTAAGCCAGTTTTCTCACTCTCCTCTTTCACTTTCACCAAGAGGCCCTTTAGTTCCTCCTTCTGCCATAGGAGTGGTATCATCTGCATGTCTGAGGTTATTGATATTTCTCCCGGCAATCTTGATTACAGCTTGTGCTTCACCCAGCCTGGCATTTTGCTTGATGTACTCTCCATATAAGTTAAATAAGCAGGGTGTTACAGCCTTGATCTACTCCTTTCCCAATTTGGAACCTTTCTGTTGTTCCATGTCCACTTCTATCTGTTGCTTCTTGACCTGCATACAACTTTCTCAGGAGGCAGGTAAGGTGGTCTGGTATTCCCATTTTTGGTTATGTTGACTTTTTAAGATAAATGCACATCTTAGTGAGTGAAAGTGCTCCTACTCAAGTGCAGAAGAAGACTTGATGATGGCTAGAAACTAGAATACTCAGAGAATGTTCATGTGAGGAGGCAGAGTTTCAGCAGCTGATAGAGAAAATGAATCTCTGAGGATGTTTTAGAGGCACTTCTTTTTGTGAATTGACTGCTTATGCACTATTTCATGTGCTCCTTGGCAAATGTAAGAGGTGACTGGGAATGAAACAATTGCATATTTTAGGATGTGTCACACAGAATGTGTATATGTGTGTATATGACATGTATGCTTGCATACTCAGTCACTCAGTTGTGTCCAACTCTCTGCAACCCCAAGGACTGTAGCCCACCAGGCTCCTGTGTCCATGGGATTCCAGGCAAAACTACTGGAGTGGGTAGCCGTTCCCTTCTCCAGGAGATCTTCTTAACCCAGGGCTCGAACTAATTTTTCCTGCATTGGCAAGTGGATTCTTTACCACTGAATCACCTGGGAAGCCTACAAATGTGTGTGTGTGTGTGTGTGTGTGTGTGTGTGTGTGTGTGTGTGTGTAGAGGGAGAGAGAGATAGAAAAAGAGAAATAAAAGTTTCATTTACATTCCAGAAAAAGCATTCATTTAGTTTACAGTGAGGGTGACTCTCTGGCTTTATAAAGTTTACCTATTATACTTCAAAATTAATATTTTTTTCACTTTTGGCCATGCACGTGGCCTGCAGGATCCTAGTTCCCCAACCAGGAGTTAAACCTGTGGCCCCTGCAGTGGAAGCAGAGAGTCCTAACTACTGGATTACCAGGGAAGTCCTCTAATTATTTATATGCAAAATTTATTTATATCCTAGGTAAAATATAATTCTCCACTAAAAATTATGACCATACTTATGTTCTATACAAAGATTTTTCTCCAAAAAGTTTCTTCCTCCCTTTTATCTCATTCTTTGGAGTCTTGATCAGGGAATTTGGAAAAGGAAAGACTAAGCAATACTCTGAAGGCTTAACAGGAGCAGATAACCTTGCCATTGCTCTAACTCCTCACTATACAGTCTCTTACTTGAATTGAAATCTTATTCTCAAATCAATAAGGAGAGAGTGGCGCTCTAATAGAATATCTATGAGAAGACAGAAGGAATTTGAAAACACATTCAATATGCATTAACAATATATGTGGGATCTTGTGAAAAATTCACATATTTTTATAATAGCAATAACATTTAAGGAATTTTATGGTGTTTATACATATCCAAAGGGGCCAATTTGGGGAACTAACCAGATTAGGTCCTTCAAAGTGACAATGTTGATTAACGTTTGGTCTGTGTTGTTGAGGGAGTTATAGTGAGTTCTCACATACAAAACAGACCCTAAATCAGGGACTGCCTTGTTTTATTCACAGCTTTGATTAAATAAAGCCAGTCAAGTATTAATTCTCTTTCCCTCCTCTGAAAAATAGTGTATCATTTTCCTAGGACTTCCATAACAAAATATCACAAACTATGTGGCTTAAAATAATAGAAAAATTATTATTTCACAGTTCTGGAAGCTAGAAGTCTGAAATCAAGGTCTTTGAAGAGCCACATTCCCTCTGAAAGCTGTAGTGAGGGGATCCTTTATTGCCTCTTCTTAGATTCTGGTGTTTTACTAGCAGTCTCTACCATTTCTTGGCTTGCACCTGAATTAACTCCCACCTATGTCTTTTCTGTCACATGGCATTCTCCCTGTGTGTCCCTGTCTTCATGTGATAATCTTCTTATAAAGACCAGTCTTATAGGATCCGAGGCTCACCCTTCCCCAGTATTACCTCAACTTAAATAATTACATCTGCAATAACCTTATATACATATGTAATATTCTGGGATATTGAAGGTTAGAATTTGAACATTCCTTTTTCAGGGGGGTGTGGTGGGGTGACACAATTCAACCTATAACAGATAGTAAACGGTAGCTCTGAAATCAAGTCTACAGGTTGATAGATAAAAGGTCCTCTGAGGAAATATCATGTACACAGTTGAAAAGAAATAACCAGGATAACAAAAGTGTTATAAAGCCATTGGATAGACAAAGCAATGAGACACAAAGAGAACCAGAGGATAAACTAACAAATAAAACGTCTATGAAGCAAACAGCAAGGCAGTACAATAACATGATTTTACACTGAAACTTTCACTGCATCATGCTAATAACTTTTTTCCTTAATAGGTTCAAAATGTGGTGGCTACTTATAACAATGTGTGTCCTCCATGTGTTTGGAAATGCATTTTGTTTACTTTGGGAAAAACCTATTAATCCCAAGGCCAATATGGATGCTATAAGTTACTTTCACTAATTAAAAAAAAAAAAAACCTCCACAGACTGTCACTATTATTTTCATTCATTGTTTAAAACAAGTTGATTTTATAATCTGAAAGCTCTCCTTACATAGTATATGTTACGCTGCCAATAAGCCTACTTTAAGAATTATACAAATGGTTAAGGGAACTAATGAAGCTAAATATTTTGTCTTTTCTCCATTCAGAGTCAGATAATTTTCTATTGGGTTTACCCAAGTGAAGAGCATGAAGTTATCACTGCAAATGGTTACATCCTTCAGCTCCACTGGATTCCTCATGGGAAGAATCATTTAGGTAGAAACGGTGTGATAGAAAAAAATGAGTCTCAAATCCTGAATCAAATGCAATCCAGTCAAATATATCCTAACCATACAATATAAAATTAATTTACTCATAAAAAGTAAACTTTGAGCCTCTTTGGATCTCTGAGATTAAGTTGAGGGTCTGAGTGACACTTGATTTACATTGATTTTTATGATGAGAAAGTGGAGCACACATTGGCTCATGAACTTTGTTTGGTGTACTGGGTGGAAACTCAGAGTCCCTGAATAGAAGCCCCAGGACTTTGAACCACATTTTTCCTTGGGATTCTTTGTAGGGATTTACCTGAGTGTGTATTATCATTGCGCTTCCTGAAGTAACAGCAGAGATTTGGTTCACTCTTCTTTTCTGTTTAAATGCTCAAAGCAAGCAGATGCTATTCAACTTTAGAGGGGTTTTTTTTTTTTCCTTTTTAAATAATTTGCACAAGAGTTTTTTAAGATCCAAAATATTTTTGTTTCTGGATATTTCACTTTTGTTTTTCATGAGGTGTAAACTCTTTGTTTAGAAAGAATATAAATTGTAAACCCTAAAAATTGAAATCATCCACTAAGGAAAAATATGCTTGAGGATGTGGAGGCAAGAAAAGGACATGGAACCCCACAGATGTTGCAATTCTTTTGCCCTGAGGATAAGGAATAATATCAACATTTGTTAGCATAAAATAAATGCAATGAATTGTTTGCACGTTTCTTTGGAATATAAGCCAATCAGTCCTAACTAAACTAAAGTGATCTGAAGACCTATGTCGTACTTTCCAATAGATTTTTCAGTTATAAACTATTTTCAGTGCTTTCTTTTCAGCCCAAAAGCCAGTTGTGTACTTACACTATGGTCTGTTTGTAACTGCCAGTATTTGGATTTTCAACCTTCCCAACATTAGCTTGGGATTTCTTCTGGCAGATACCGGGTATGATGTGTGGATGGGGAACAGCAAGCAGAGGGAATCCTTGATCCAGGAAACAGTTATACCTGGAAACAGATCCTAAAGTATTCTGGACTTTCAGGTTAGGAAGAAAAAAATCTATACTGCTGTATTTTGATTTTAAAATGTATTAAATGTGCTTATTGAATTATTAACGTTGAAATAAATTTTGTAGAACTGGAATGAAGTTATTTTATTAAAACATACAACTCGAGTAATATTCCTAAATCTTTAAAATATTTATATGTAAAAATTATTCTAGATTTTTATTTTTATGGTTATCCATGTGCCTAAGAATGAAAAATATGTCAAAAGATGTGATTTCTTGTTCTTGCTCCAGTTTCCTAAATTTTCATGTTTCCAATCCATCCACTACTTTTCGTGGCTTTTTAATTTTTTTTAGGAAAATTGTGGAGGGTGGAGGAGAAGAAAAGGGTAAATTCGTACATGGTTACTGTTGCCACAGAGAAGCAGAATAATATAATGGTATCTACCATCATCAATTGCCAGAAAAATTGATTTTCTACTTGCACTTCTGTACCCTTAGCAATGGTTTTTGTCTGATATCCATTTTTAAATAGTATATTGCTCATAATTCTCTTATGGGAAAGCCATAAATACAATATCTTAGAACATTGGCTCCAGAAGAAGAGCACCGTAAAATTTAGTCTATCATTTATTGGCTATGCTCATGGGCACATTTCCTGTTTCCTCAGCTCTATAATATGCATAGTTATATATAGTTATGTACTTATCTCAAAGGTATATTGAGGGCTTGGAATGAAGTGGTGCTTGGAAACAGGTAGCATGTTAGTAGCTAACAAATAAGAAGTGTGGAATCAATGTTAGTTCTTATGACCCAAGTGTCCCTTCAGAAGACTTCTTAAATCCATAATTTAAAACATGAAAATAACTTTCTTATTACTAGTAAAGAATTAAAACAAATTTTATTCATTTTGTTCATGCAGTTTTGACGAAATGATAAAATATGATCTTCCAGCCACCATTGACTACATTGTGAAAAAAACAGAACAGAAGCAAATTTATTATGAGGGCCATTCCCTGGGAACAGCTATCAGATTGCTAAGAAATACTTAAATCTGATTGTGCTTTAATTTTTATTTTAAAAATTACAAAACCACATTTTTACATGATAGAGTCTCAATTTTAGAAATCATGCGTATTCACTATGTTTAGAACACACAGACAAGCTCAAAAGGAGCAACTTTAGAAGCCAATGACAATTGTTTTATTGTGATACATACTTGCATAGCCCTTTTAGAATGAACAAAAGTGGATATCATCATCTATTAACATGATCTTTCCAATCGTACCCATGTACTAAACCAGATGTATGTATTAGAGTCACCTGAAACTCTCTGCAGCTAGAATTTCCAAGACTGAGGACTTGGTATGTGTGTTTTTTAAAAGAATATTCCTCATTGTGTTTTCTTAACAGAAAGTTGTGTGTTGATACTCTTTAGAAGAAGTCTGAAGTTTGGTTGATATGGCTTCTTTGAACAGTGACATTCTGCTGCCCAATCAGCTTTCTTTGTGTGTTGCCTGGGATCCTTCTAAGGTAGTGTGAAGCATCTTAATTTTCATACTGAAAGTCCTGTAAAGACTAGGTTCTTCTAAACTTTTCAATTGGACAGGAAAAGATTTCTAATTACTTCAGGTATTCATCTTTTCAATGTATAGTATATCTACTATTCTGGCTTCCCTGGTGGTGCTAGTGGTAAAGAACCTGCCTGCCATTGCAGGAGGTATAAGAGAGACAAGTTTGATCCTTAGGTTGGGAATATCCCCTGGAGGAGGGCATGCCAGCCACTCCAGTATTCTTGTCTGGAGAATCCCCTGTTCAGAGGAGCCTGGTGGGTTGCGGTCCATAGGTCTCATAGAGCCGGATACAACTGAAGTGACTTAGCATCCACACACTCACATACCTACTATTTGAAATGTACTTTGGTGGCTGGTATTTGCAGTGTATATTCTACACTAAAGAAATCTCATTTCCTCAAAGCTCACGATCTAATAAGGCAAGGTTTGCCTCCCTCATCGCTACTGGAATTTTGCTGGAGGTCAAGGTGGGGGCTTCCCTGGGCTTAGTAGGAAGCTTGATAGCACCTCTGGTCTCTACCCATGAGATTCTGGTAGCGCTGCCCCCTTCCATCCTTGTGGTAATAATGCTAACCAAAATGTCTCCAGACCTATCTCCCTTGGGGGCAAATCGCCACTACTGGAGAAGTGCTGCAAAAGGGAATATGTTTCCAGCAGGCTTATGGTGAGTCAAGTGAGCCAGAATGAGAAGAGCAGAGAGTTAAATAGCCCATTAAACACAGGAGGCCAAGCTCATAGGGTCCATGATACTTTAGGGACCGAATATTTGATATTCAAAAATTAAATCAGAAGAAAAAAGGAATATGATTCATTTTAGCTTATGTTCATCTTTATGTCAACATAGTCACAAAATGCGGTTTTACATAGATTTGTGTGTGTGTGGAGGAAGGGACCTGTGAAGGCAAAAGCATCTGAGCCTTGAAAGTCATCGTGTGACCATGGAAGGAAGCATTTCTTTTGAATACAGTTATTAGGAAAGATTTTATAGGAAGAATAAAAGTGAAAGAATGTTGAACTGCACTTTGAATATGGATGGTCTTTTGAAAGACAGATGGCACAGTCTCTCTTTTGGAGAAGAGGCTGAAAGAGTAGAGAATGTATCTAAGCCCTTAGTACATGTAAACCAGCTTCCTTTGTAGCTCAACTGGTAAAGAATCCACCTGCAATGCGGGAGACTCCTGTTCAATTCCTGGATCAAGCAATCCTCTGGAGAAGAAATAGGCTATCCCCTCCAGTATTCTTGGGCTTCCCTGGTGGCTCAGACAGAGAAGAATCTGCCTGCAATGCAGGAGACTAGGGTTTGATTCCTGCTTAGGAAGATCCCCTGGAGAAGGGAACGGCTACCCACTCCAGTATTCTTGCCTGGAGAATTCCATAGACTGTGTAGTTCAAAGGGTCACAAAGAGTCGGACACGACTGAGCAACTTTCACTTTGAGACAAAAACAAGTGAAACACATCTTATAATCAGTGAAGAAACCATCTTATAATCAGGCAATCCCACTCTTGGGCATATTTCTAGAAAATAAAAATAATTCAAAAAGATACAAGCACCCTGATGGTCACTGCAACAGTATTTATAATAGCCAAGACATGGACGTAATCTAAATGTCCATCAGCAGATGAACGGATAAAGAGGTTTTAGTACATATGTACATAGGAATATCACTCAGCAATAAAAATGAAATAAGCCATTTTCAGCAACATGGATGGGCCTAGAGATCATCATACTAGGTGAAGTAAGTCAGAGAAAGACAAATAGCATGATACCACTTATATGTGGAATCTAAAAAATTGTGCAAATAAACTTACTTACCAAACAGAAATGGACTCAAAGTCTTCAAAATGAAACTTCATTTTAGTTCATTTCAATCGCTCAGTTGTGTCCAGCTCTTTCAGACTCCATGAACCGCAGCAGGCAAGGCCTCCCTGTCCATCACAAACTCCCGGAGTCCACCCAAACCCATGTCCACAGAGTCGGTGATGCCATCCAGCCATCTCATCCTCTGTCGTCCCCTTCTCCTCCTGTCCTCAATCTTTCCCAGCATCAGGGTCTTTTCAAATGAATCAGCTCTTTGCATCAGATGGCCAGAATATTGGAGTTTCAGCTTCAGCATCAGTCCTTCCAATGAACACCCAGGACTGATCTCCTTTAGGATGGACTGGTTGGATCTCCTTGCAGTCCAAGGGAATCTCAAGAGTCTTCTCCAACACCACAGTTCAAAAGCAGCAATTCTTTGGTGCTCAGCTTCTTTATAGTCCAACTCTCACATCCATACATGACCACTGGAAAAATCATAGCCTTGACTAGATGGACCTTTGTTGACAAATTAATGTATCTGCTTAAAAATATTAAAAATTAAAAATATGCTGTCTAGGTTGGTCATAACTTTCCTTCCAAGGAATAAGCATCTTTTAATTACATGGCTGCAGTCACCATCTGCAGTGATTTTGGAGCCCAGAAAAATAAAGTCAGCCAGCCACTCTTTCCACTGTTTTCCCATCTATTTGCCATGAAGTGATGGGACCAGATGCCATGATCTTCGTTTTGTGAATGTCGAGCTTTAAGCCAACTTTTTCACTCTCCTCTTTCACTTTCGTCAAGCGGCTCGTTAGTTCTTTACTTTCTGCCACAAGGGTGGTGTCATCTCCATATCTGAGGTTATTGATATTTCTCCTGGCAATCTTGATTCCAGCTTGTGCTTCTTCCAGCCCAGCGTTTCTCCTGATGTACTCTGCATAGAAGTTAAATAAGCAGGGTGACAATATACAGCCTTGACGTACTCCTTTTCCTATTTGGAACCAGTCTGTTGTTCCATGTCCAGTTCTAACTGTTGCTTCCTGACCTGCATACTGGTTTCTCAATAGGCAGGTCAAGTGGTCTGGTATTCCCATCTCTTTCAGAATTTTCCACAGTTTCTTGTGATCCACACAGTCAAAGGCTTTGGCATAGTCAATAAAGCAGAAATAGATGTTTTTCTGGAACTCAACAGATGTTGAGTTTGAGCTCAAATGTTGATGTTGGCAGTTTGAGCTCTGGTTCCTCTGCCTTTCCAAAAAGCAGCTTGAACATCTGGAAGTTCACGGTTCACGTATTTGCTGAAGCCTGGCTTGGAGAATTTTAAGCGTAACTTTACTACCATTGAGATGAGTGCAATTGTACAGTAGTTTGAGCATTCTTTGGCATTGCCTTTCTTTGGGATTGGAATGAAAACTGACCTTTTCCAGTCCTGTGGTCACTGCTGACTTTTCCAAATTTGCTGGCATATTGAGTGCAGCACTTTCACAGCACCATCTTTCAGGATTTGAAATAGCTCAACTGGGATTCCATCACCTCCACTAGCTTTGTTCATAGTGACTTCACATTCCAGGATGTCTGGCTCTAGGTGAGTGATCACACTATCATGATTATCTGGGTCGTGAACATGTTTTTTGTACAGCTCTGTGTATTCTTGCCACCTCTTAATATCTTCTGCTTCTGTTAGGTCCCTATCATTTCTGTCCTGTATCGAGCCCATCTTTGCATGAAATGTTCCCTTGGTATCTCTGAGTTTCTTAAAGAGATCTTTAGTCTTTCCCATTCTATTGTTTTCCTCTATTTCTTTGCATTGATCACTGAGGAAGGCTTTCTTATCTCTCCTTGCTGTTCTTTGGAACTCTGCATTCAAATGGGTATATCTTTCCTTTTCTCCTTTGCTTTTCACTTCCCTTCTTTTCACAACTATTTATAAGGCCTCCTTAGACAGCCATTTTTTCTTTTTGCATTTCTTTTCCTTGGGGATAGTCTTGATTCTTGTCTCCTATATAATGTCACAAACCTCCATCCATAGTTCATCAGGCACTCTGTCTATCAGATCTAGTCCCTTAAATCTATTTCTCACTTCCACTGTATCGTCATAAGGGATTTGATTTAGGTCATACCTGAATGGCCTAGTGGTTGTCTCCACTTTCTTCAATTTCAGTCTGAATTTGGCAATAAGGAGTTCATGATCTGTGCCACAGTCAGCTCCCAGTCTTGTTTTTGCTGACTCTATAGAGCTTCTCCATCTCTGGCTGCAAAGAACATAATCAATCTCATTTCCGTGCTGACCATCTGGTGATGTCCATGTGTAGAGTCTTGTGTTTTTGGAAGAGAGAGTTTGCTATGACCAGTGCGTTCTCTCGGCAGAACTCTATTAGCCTTTGCCTTTGCTTCATTCTGTACTCAGGCCAAATTTGCCTGTTACTCTAGTTGTTTCTTGACTTCCTACTTTTGTATTCCAGTCCCCTATAATGAAAAAGACATCTTTTGGGAGTGTTAGTTCTAGAAGGTCTTGTAGGTCTTCATAGAACTGTTCAACTTCAGCTTCTTCAGTGTTACTGGTCGGGGCGTAGACTTGGATTACCATGATATTGAATGGCTTCCTTATAGCTCATATCCTTCCAGTAATGCAGCACTTGCCGGGGTCCATCCCCAGTGGATCCAGGGTAATTCAAAGGTGGGGACGGAATCGGCGTCCTAGGAAAAACCTTATTTAATTACAGATAGAGATTAGAAAATTAGTGGAGAAAAAGAGGCTGAATAACTTGGTTTACATGGAATACCAATCACCACCTACTTAGGCCACAGTCATCTTTCCATTCTCCCAAAGAAGAGGAGGCACTGAGGCCTCCCCAGTCCAATCTTAGAAGCCCAGGCAAAATTAGCAGGCTTGGTGAGTACCCACGTACCAGGTGGGAATTCAGCCAGAAAATAGTGGGAGAGAAAAAGAGGCTGAATAACTTGGTTTATGTGGGATACCAATAAAATTCCAAGACAAGGAATTTGCACCATCTACTTTGGTCCACCGGCACCACTTGAATATTAGAAGGTGCCCTTCCTTGGGCTCCTTCTCGTGTGGAACTTAAAAGCCAGGGCAAGTAAGTATACATGGTGGGCACCCACGCTCCAGATGGGAATTCGGTCAGAAAAACGGGGAGCAAGAAAGAAAAGACACGGGGGAATCAGTCTTTCCAGAAACTGATCCCATTTCTTTATTTTTTAGGTTTGTTTATATACCTTGTGTGTGTGTGTGTGTGTGTGTGTGTGTGTGTGTGTGCGCACGCTCCCTTTTATTTATTTATTTATTTTTTAATTTTATTACTTAATTTTTTTTACATTTTTATACATAGGGATGAATACAGAGTCACGTGGGGGTCAGCAGTCCTGACTTTTATCAAAATCAGGCGCTTCACATAAATGTATTAAAAAAGGTCTTAGGGGTTTTACATTATCTTCTGGCCATGAGGCCTGCTGACATTTTATGATCCTTTCTTTCTGATAACCAAAAAACTTATTTTTTCCAAGGGTGTTTTTTCTTAAACCAGGCACCACCCTCCAAATAAAGTTGCATTCCTATAGAGTGAGGGTATAAAGGGTTACAATCAAGAAAGGAATTTAATTAACCCAAGTTTAACATGATTAATCTTAAAGGTTAATACTTATTTCTCCTATATGCTAGTTGTATTCATTATAAGGGCAGGGAATATGGAGATTTAGCAGCAAACATCAGCCCAACAAATGAAAACCCTTCACCAATGTTCCCCTTAAGATCTATTTAGTCTTAAGATAGTGATAAAGTTACATTTTTACATAGCAAGGACACAGTGATTTAAAACAAAGTACAGTGATCTATAACAGAAGAGAAAATTCATTAGTTCAAAAAGTCTAGTATTGCGAACATCAAAAACTACTATATTTCCTTTTCTATATTCCAAATACATTGATTAATATATTCCCAGGTGCCTAAGGATATGGAGGCCTGGCAGCAATCATTGACTCAACAATGAGAAAAGACCTATGCTAATTAAGACCTTCAAGATACTCCAAACTCTCTGTGCTGTTTATGTTTGAGAAGTTGTCACACAAGCTTGTCTGTCAGCAGAGAGGTTTGACCTGAGACACCCTTGTCACACCCAGGGCAGGGAATTAGCAGCAATTATTGGCACAACAAATGAAAAACCCTTCACCAATATAATTCCTAACCAACCCACTATACCAATAATTTCTAACTTCCCAAAAGAATCTGCCTTTAGTAAGTCTAAAATATCGTGCCTCTCACTGCTGGGAGGCTGCAAACAATCACATGTGGCCGGACAAACCTATACAGGCAGGCTAGATAACCTTCACAGGAGTTCATAAGTTGAAAGACTCTTGTCATGCCCAGGAATTTTTATTGACTTGGAGCTGTAAGTTAACTCCTTCTCAGAGAGACGTAATGGGGGTCAGCCCCCCGTAAATTCAGAGGTATAGGTGACAGCATAAAGCAGTAAAGTAGGCAGACCCTGGTTTTGGGGGTAGATGCTCGGGAACAGGGGGTTTCCTGAGGCTCGATCCCACCTTTGCGTATGCTGAAGCCTCCTTTCTCATGATCTTTGCCATGGGTGGAGTTCCTCACGCTGGCTCCTGGCACTTAGACACTTGAACTGGAACTTAAAAATGTAAATCTAAGCTGTTTTTGAACGTATATCTAAGTGTGCATATGTGTGTGTGCTTATTTTCTAGAGTCACTTAAATATGTACCTAGCAAATAATCCAGAAGAAACTTCAGTTCAGAACGCCCTTGCCTGGAGCTGTACCAATTCAGTTCAGTCAGTTCAGTTGCTAGTTGTTTCCAACTCTGTGATGCCATGGACTACAGCACCCCAGGCTTACCTGTCCACCACCAATTCCTGGAGCTTATTCAAGCTCATGTCCATTGAGTTGGTGCTGCCACTCAACCATCTTGTCCTCTGACATCCCCTTCTCCTCCCGCCCTCAATCTTTCCCAGCATCAGGGTCTTTTTAATATGCTGTCTAGGTTGGTCATAACTTTCCTTCCAAGGAGTAAGCATCTTTTAATTTCATGGCTGCAATCACTATCTGCAGTGATTTTGGAGCCCGGGAAAATAAAGTCTGCCACTGTTTCCACTGTTTTCCCATCTATTTGCCATGAAGTGATGGGACCAGATGCCATCATTTTAGTTTTCTGAATGTTGAGTTTTAAGCCAACTTTTTCACTCCTCTCTTTCACTTCATCAAGAGGCTCTTCTTCACTTGCTGTCATAAGGATGATGTCATCTGCCTATCTGAGGTTATTGATATTCCTCCCATATATATATTGATATTATATGTACACTGCATATAAGTTAAATAAGCAGGGCAATAATATACAGCCTTGACGTACTCCTTTTCCAATTTAGAACAAGTCTGTCTTCTCTTGTGTTGTTGGAAGAACTCTTGGCAGAACTCTATTAGCCTTTGCCCTGCTTCATTCTGTACTCCAAGACCAGATTTGCCTGCTACTCCAGGTGTTTCTTGACTTCTACTTTTGCATTCTAGTTCCCTATAATGAAAAGGACATTATTTTTGCTTTATATAAGTGTTTACTTTATATAAGTGTTAATTGTCTGGCTTAGGCACATCATTAAAATAGAAGCAACTACTTTCTTAATCTTATTTCAAACTTGCTTATCCCATCACTGTTGTTGAGTAGACTAGTCAGACATTTCATCCTTATGAAAATCTGTTATGGTAATTCTGGAATCCAGAAATTATGAGTGCTCCACACTTCTAATTTTTTAAGATTATTTTCCAATAGGTCCCTGTACTAAACTTTAAAATTAATTGACATTTTCTGTTAAGCAAGTAAAATAGATGAAACAAAGCCTTGTTGGGATTGTGAATCTTTCAATCCTTGAAAATAACATATCTTTATATTTATTTGCTGCTATTTTATTTTCTTCCAGGCTTAAAAATTTTTATTTTGACGTTTGTTATTATAGAGAACAAAATTGATTTTTATATATTGATATACAATCCAAAACCATATCATACACACTTATCTGTTCTAACTGTTTTTTTCATAGATTCATTTAGCTTTTTACTTAGAGAATTACATTTTCTAAGTATAAAGACAGTTCTATTTTTTTAGTGTTGATACTTTTAAATTTAATTTTGTGTGTCTGCCTTATTGCACCGTGAAACATCAAGAAGAATATTGAATAGAAAAAGCAAGAGCAGACGTCATTTTCTGTGCTCATAAGTATTCAGTTTTTCACTATTGCATGATATTCGGCGTAGGTTTTTCATGGATTCACTCTTTCAGTTTAAGGAAGCTAACTTGTAGTCCTAGTTTGTCTATCAGGAATGAATATTTGTTATTGTTTCATCCTTTTTCTGCATCTATTGAGATGAACCCATGAGTTTTCTTTTGAACTGATAGATTTTCTAACAGTTAACCTAATTTTTCATTCCAGGGATAAATCTCACTTTTTCTGAATATGTCTACTTTATTATGCTGTCTTCAATTTGCAAAAATCTTATTGAAGATTTTTGCATTTATATTTAAAAGACCTGTTGGCTATGTTTCTTTTCTTGTAATCTCTTTTTCTAATTTTAGTATCAAGGTAATGCTTAGCTTCATAAAGTGAGTTGAAAATTAGTCCTTTTCCTACACCTTTCTGAAAGAGATTGTATAAAATTGATATTCTATTTTTAAAAAATATTTGGTCTATTTCACTAGTAAGGGTATCTGAGTCTGAAAGTTTCCGTCGAAAATATTTTGCTGCAAACTCAATTTCTGCTCTATACATATGGCTTTTTAGGTTATTTATTTATGCATGAGTATACTTGGTAGTCTTTCTTCAAACAATGTGCTCATTTCATCTAAGTTATTAAATTTATTGTCATAACACAATATATAGTATTTTCTTACTCTTCCTTTAATGTCTATGCTCATAGAGACTTTGGGTTTGCATTATTTATTAACCATATGTACTCTAGGTGAAGGTGAAGGTGAAGTCACTCAGTCGTGTCCTACTCTTTGCGACCCCGTGGACTGTAACCTACTAGGCTTCTCCGTCTATGGGATTCTCCAGGCAAGAATACTGGAGTGGATTGCCATTTCCTTCTCCAGGGGATCTTCCCGACCCAGGGATCGAACCTGGGTCTCTCGCATTGAAGGCAGATGCTTTAACTTCTGAGCCACCAGGGAAGTCCACATGTGTACTCTAGATGGACCTCTTTTCCATGGAATTAATTTCACTTGTACTTTAGCTTTGCTCCTTTCATAGGACATGCATACAGATTATCTTCTCTCCACATCCAAAAGTTGTGTCTTTGTATGATAGGTTTTTCTTTCTAATATCTATCTTGCATGATGCTCCTTTAAAGGTTCTGGATGCCATATTTATTATTTGATGATGTTATTTTTAATTAATTTAAAATAGGTAAGACTTATTTACAACAAAATGCACGGATTTAAAATATAGTCTCCAATAAGTTTTGGTTAATGTGTGAACTTATGTAACCACCTGAGGTCAGGTGCTTTCCTACTCCCAGCCTTAAGTGATCTAAAGGCTGCATCACTAAGGCAGTGATGCATTCTATCGCTAACAATTAATTTTTCAGTTTCTAGAAGTGCATATAAATGGAGTTATCCATTATGTATAAATCTGTGCTTTACTTTTTGATTTACATTTGTACTTTGATCTTTATCTATACCTTTTATATTTTCCTTTCTTTCAGTCCCTATGTCTGAGGTAGAATTTATTTATTTACTTAAAGATAAAATGCCATTTAATTGACTTTGTTTTTAACTGATAGATTCCTCTAAACATACTTCTTCCACTACCCACTCCTTGAAGGATTTCAGAGAAAACATTTTCCTATAATGCATTGCATAATTTGCTCTTTAGTATCATTTCTTGATCTTTTATTATTACATCTCTTAATCTGGCTTAGCTTTTTGCCTCTGCTCCATCTCTTAAAACTTGTTTTCTCTTTTTAAAAATTCACTTTATAAATTCCATTTTATTAACTTTTCTTCAAAAAGACATATCTTAAAATGAACAGATTTACTTGCTTATCTATGTATGTGTTTTAAGTATAAGTGTATTTTCTATTTATACCTAGCATAGCTTAAAAAATATACTGTTTGCTTTTCATTAACTTTGTTAAATTCTATTTTCTCTATCTAAAGTAAGATCAAGTTAATTACTCTCAATGGTCCTCATTCAGTTGAAATTAAAAAAAAATTCTAGCATGCTATCTTACTGAACAGTTTTTTCCATATTACTGATACAGTATCACAGTGAACTAACTCATTCTACTCCTCAGTAATACATTGAAAATATTATTTTATTTCTTCCTTCTGTCATGAATTATACTGGACAGAATGCATTTTTCCTTCACAAGTTATCTTTCAAATATGTCATTTTCAGATCCTGTTTGGTGAAAAAGATTTTTTATCCAACACATACATTAACAAATTCATTGGTCAAAATGTGTGAAACCGTGTGGTAGTTGATGCAGTTTGTAAAAATTTATTTTCATTATTCGCTGGGTATGATCCACAAAATTTAAACGAAGTAGGTGTCACTTATGATTTCAAGTAAATTTTTTGTTGATGTCTTAATGATGCTATTTCATTAATAGCAGAGACAAGTTAACTTATCCAATGTGTGTATATTTTAAACTGCTTGATATAGGTAAACTGTATTATAATCCAAGCTATACCTTGCTCATAAATTCTGAAATTCAGTATTCCTGGGATGGTGTAATCAATACAGCTGTGTAGAAAATTCAAGTAAACACTTTCACCTCATGCATGAATGTATGTGTAAAATAATTTTCATTTTTTTTCCTCGATTTGCCTCATTTCAATAAATCTAGTACCGTTGTCAAGGCACTGATTATTCAGTTTAAGACTTCTTTCTCAGGAAAAATTTTTTTGCTCAAACATTATCATATAAAAACAGTTAGATTGCTCTGGCAATGGACAATCCTACTAACACATATATATGGAATTTAGGAAGATGGCAATGACGACCCTGTATGCAAGACAGGGAAAGAGACACAGATGTGTATAACGGACTTTTGGATTCAGAGGGAGAGGGAGAGGGTGGGATGATTTGGGAGAATCACATTCTAACATGTATACTATCATGTGAATTGAATCGCCAGTCTATGTCTGACGCAGGATGCAGCATGCTTGGGGCTGGTGCATGGGGATGACCCAGAAAGATGTTATGGGGAGGGAGGTGGGAGGGGGGTTCATGTTTGGGAATAAAAAGAGAAAAAAAATAAATAAATAAAATAAAATTCATATGGAACCACAAAAAAAAAAATAAATAATGTGTATTCAGATGAAAATAAAAGAAGTGTTAAAGGAAGAAATTCTATGTGGACATAATAAGGAATAATCTGCAGCAATTTTAAAAAGTATGCTTAAGAACAATATTTAGTAATACAGGTTAAGGATGACTTGGACTTGCTAAGTGAGAAACGATGTTACAGAGTAGTTTTTACAAAATGGTATGAATTGGAAAATAATTAAAAATATTGTGTAAATATGCACAGAAAAGAAGCAGATACTTCAGAATATCAGTAACAGTGTACGTTTAGTGGGTATTGGGATTTATGAGTGATTTTAATTTTTTTGGTTATACTGATTTCATTAGTGGGCATAAGTGATTTGGAAAAAGATGAATATATTTAAACAAATTTAAAGATTTTATTCTCTATTAAAATGACTAGCACTAAAAAAAAAAATAAAATAAACTGACTGAGGAGGGATCTGAATCATAGAGGTAACACAGGTTTACTATAATGAAAAATTCTGATTCTTGGAAAGGAACTAATTATTGACAAATGTGTATGTTTTTCTTTTTTATAGAGTCATCTTGATGTATACTTAACACAGAATCCAGCAGGCATGTCAGTTCAAAATGTGTTACACGTTTGTCAAGTATGACTTTTCAATCATTCTATCACTCAGTATTGATGGAACTTCCAATACTTATAAAAAGGTATGGAGAAAAAAAAGCATGGCTATGTGATGTGTTATATTTTAAACACTGACTATGGAGACTAGAGTAAGATAAGTTATTCCAGAACTTAAATCTCAATCAAATAACTTTTATTTAGTGTTGTCAGACTTAACAAATAAAGATACCGGGCACCCATTTAAATTTTAATTTCATATAAATGAATATATTTTCAGTATATCTACTATAGTGTTCTGAATTTAGTTAAGTTAGAGTCCAATATGTTATCTGGTAACCCATTTTTTTAAATCCCATCATGAAGGAAGCCATTTGAGTTTTTAGCAAAAAAAGGAAAGTATTTCATAGATATGTCCATCAGTTCAGCTCAATCGCTCTGTCGTGTCCGATTCTGCAACTCCATGGACTGCAGGGCGCCAGGCTTCCCTGTCCATCACCAACTCCTGGAGCTTACACAAAGTCATGTCCATCCAGTCAGTGATGCCATCCAACCATCTCACCCTCTGTCGGCCCCTTCTCCTCCCACCTTCAATCTTTCCCAGCATCAGGGTCTTTTCTAGAGAGTCAGTTCCTTGCACCAGGTGGCCAAAGTATTGGAGTTTCAGCTTCAGCATCTGTCCATAACATTTCTGTAATTTATTTTCATAGTCTCATTAACAATGACAACAATAATGACAATTTATATGTCATCTCCAACCAGATGACAATAAGTGGCAATTTTTAAAAACATTTCCCCCATTCTTTCCTTTCAATCTTTCTTTCTGCTCCCTCCTTCTGTGTCTCTCTTTCTTCTCTTTTTTGAAAGCTCTCCTCTTTTATGGGTCTCAGTGATTCTCTGTTTGTTGCTGTAGCCAGTGTACTACATTTTTTGAGGAAATAAAAGGGAACTCCTTTGATATCAAAAACAGATAATGACCAGTGACTGGGGATTGAGAAGATGTGAATTGTTTCTTTCCTTTACATTCAAAAGTGATAGCTTTCTTTTCTATTCAAAATGAAAAACTGGTACAAATATATTTTATGTCAACTTAGCATCAGTTTCAACAATCTTCAGAGTCTGATGATAGATGGAGACTCTAAGAACATTTGAGATAAATGAGGAAATTATGATAAATTTTCTTCTTTACTCTTCCAGAAGATTTTCACCTGTGACAGACAAAATGTTGGAAACAAAGTGACTTCACGTTGCTAATACCGTTTCCTAAAGTGTAAACTGATACCTACACACAGAGTGCAAGAGCATCTTGTTCCAAGGCACAAATTCTTGAAATCTATAGATGATTGATACTCTTGGATTCCATGTGCCTTCATTGCCCTGACAGTTTTTACTCCACCTACCTATAATCAGCAAATCAACATATGTCCTTAGAAGAGATGCCTCATCTCATTATCTTATTTACAGACACATGTTTAGGACATTTCCACTGCCAGCTTCTCCACTTTTTAAAGAAAAGATATTTCTTGAACTACTCCTGCCTCACAATTACAATGCTACAAAACTCCCACTTTTCCCTCCTTCCAATTCTAAGGCAATTCTTTTGCACCATAAATCTTGGTCTTATTATATTCCAAAAATTACTTTGTTCTAGACTATCATTGGGAAATTTTTACCACATAAAGGATAAAAACTTTTCCTAGATATCAGTTCTGAATGCAAATGTTAACAATTCTGTTTGAAAATGTATTTTGATACTGTAAAGCAATGAGCATCCTTTATACTCATAATAAATTAGTATTCCACATTTCATTTGTGCTGTAAGACTTTATTAATTTAGATCTTGATGATTTGAAATGTTTAATCTTTTAAAAATATTTACAGACTGAAATTGCTTTGTACATACCATCAAAATAAAATATAAAGCACAGCTTAATGATATGTTTGAGCTTTAACTTGACAAGCATTCATTTATCTCTGTGAAATAATACAGGTTTTTCATCTTTTTATTGTGTTCTTCCTGCGATTCCATGGACTGTAGCCTACCAGGATCCTCTGTCCATGGAATTTTCCAGGCAAGAGTACTGGAGTTGGTTGCCATTTCCTTCTCCAGGGGATCTTCCTGACTCAGGGATCGAACCCAGGTCTCCCACATTGCAAGCAGATGCTTTAGCATCTGATCTACCAGGGAAGCCCAAATAGTATGTTCTGTTCAGTCGCTCAGTTGTGTCCGAATCTTTGCGACCCCATGAATTGCAGCACACCAGGCCTCCCTTGGTGGCCACACCAACTCCCGGAGTTCACTCAGACTCACGTCCATTGAGTCGATGATGCCATCCAGCCATCTCATCCTCGGTCGTCCCCTTCTCCTCCTGCCCCCAACCCCTCCCAGCATCAGAGTCTTTTCCAATGAGTCACCTCTTCACAGGAGACGGCAGTTACTATAGTTCAAACATTATCAAAATGTGTGCTTAACTTCCTTAATGTTTTCCTGAAAAGTATGCTGCTGGGTTGCTGCTGCTAAGTTGCTTCAGTCATGTCCAACTCTGTTCGACCCCCAGATGGCAGCCCACCAGGCTCCGCCGTCGCTGGGATTCTCCAGGCAAGAACACTATGCCTAATTTTTAGTCCTCTGGGAGTATATTTTAGCAGTCATTCATCTAGGAAAACATATTAATAACATTGTGGTAGAAAGAAGACTGGACGTATAAATGAGCGATAGTGAGTCAATAGATTGTATTGTAAAATAAGGGAATTAGATCCAGTAGTTTCTAGTTCTACTTATTTTGTAAGATTTTATAAGTAATAGTTTATTTTATATTTAGTTAAGACTATTTTAAAAGTACATTTTAAGCTTATGACTGGAGAAATCCATTTCTAAATATTCTACATTATAGTCAGGTAAGGTCAAGCTTTAAAAATTTAACTATTTGGCTCTTTTGGGAAGACATGAATGAAAATATATTAAATATCCAACAAACCACTTATTTTTAAAAGATAATGCAACGTTTTATGTTTCAGAAACATGATGTAGATAGACCTAAGGATGGGTTCAAATAATAAAGCATAAGTGTTTTTTATGACAATATCACAAACAGTAAAATTCCATAGATTGTACCATTTGAACCTCACAAAACCTTGTGATATATTCATTAGTATCACTATTTCACAAATAAATGGCTAAAGCACACAGAGCTTCTAGTTTGTGAAAATCATTTAGCTAGTACAATTGAAGGCTTGGGCAATAGTCCATTTCTGCCTGACAATGTTTGTGATTCTATAGATAATTCCTATTAACTTAGTTAATAGGTAAATGCCATTATGGCTTCAAGGAAGAATAAAACAATCAAGCTGCTGCTGCTACTAAGTTGCTTCAGTTGTGCCCAACTCTGGATGACCCCATAGACGGCAGCCCACCAGGTTCCCCCATCCCTGGAATTCTCTAGGCAAGAACAGTGAAATGGGTTGTCATTTCCTTCTCCAACGCATGAAAGTGAAGTCGTTCAGTCGTGTCTGACTCTTAGTGACCCCATGGACTGCAGCCTACCAGGCTCCTCCACCCATGGGATTGTCCAGACAATACTACTGGAGTGGGTTGCCATTGCCTTCTCAGAATAATCAACTTACTAGTCCTCATTTGGCATGTTAACATAAACCTGACTATTTCTCATTTCTCTTTAGCCCATTCTCCCACTATACCATGTGGAGGATATGAAGGTTCCAACTGCAGTGTGGAGTGGTAGACAGGACATTGTGACAATTCCAAAAGATCTTAAGAATTTGGAAGCCAAAGTCTCCAATTTCATTTCCAAAAAGAAGATTCCCCACTACCATCATCTTGATTTTATAATAAGATTAGATGCTTACAATCAGATTTATACTGTAATCTTTGCAATAATAAATGAAGTTCAATAAGGTTAAAAATCACTCCATTTTACACACATTTTCCACCTCTTTGAAGTTTTCTTGATTCTCTATACACAAAGGTTGTCTTGCTTGTCTTTTTGTTTGTTTAAACAATATTTTATTTTTAAGTCAGAATCATTTTGCTATATCATTTGCATTTGTCCAAAGAAATATAAGCACTAATAAAATATTTCATTCATTTTTTCATGCTTTCCATGCCATGGAAATTTTAATATTTTTGACAAGAAGAGAGCTTTTTGAGGAGTAAGCACATTCCTTTCTGGCAATAAAAAATCTTGAGGTATTTATGCAGAAAGAATCCAAGTTGTATGGTATGCATTTGAGCAATATGGTGTCTCGAGAAATGACTGTAAAAATGTCTGCCATACTTTTGGCAAAGAAGCCTAATGGGACCTTATTAATTAGTCCTCTTGGCTGGAGTTCAATGAGACCAGGTCTTCTGTCCCACCATCTACATGGACCAGGAGCTGTGTTGAAGAAAATGATTATATTAGTGTCCTTTAATGTGGAAAAAAGAAAAATATTTAAGGATCATTTATTTATTATGGAAAATGCTCACAAAAGAACCAGTAGTTTCACAGAGAAGTTTGTTAACCAATAATTAACATGAAGTGTCACAAAGCAAACATAAAGTGTCAGAAGCTAATATGACTTCTTTCATTGACTCTCAGTTTCATTCATTTTGAGTTATATATTAATCTAAATGAAACTGTCATTTACATATTATCTTGTAGAACTGAGTCATTTCATATGTGTTGAAAGTCCAAGATTAATATGATACTACCAAAACACTTTGGCCTGATTCATTTGTCAATCTCTTTTTTTTTTTTTTTTAACTTTACAATACTGTATTGGTTTTGCCATACATTGACATGAATCCACCACAGGTGTACATGAGTTCCCAACCCTGAACCCACCCCCTACCCTCCCAATACCATCTCTCTGGGTCATCCCAGGGCACCAGCCCCAAGCATCCTGTATCCTGTATTGAACTTAGACTAGCAATTTATTTCTTACATGATAGTATACATATTTCAATGCCATTCTCCCAAATCATCCCACCCTCTCCCTCTCCCACAGAGTCCAAAAGTCTGTTCTTTACATCTGTATCTCTTTTGCTGTCTCGCATATAGGGTTATCATTACCATCTTTCTAAATTCCATATATATGTGTTAGTATACTGTATTGGTATACTAACCAATACAATTGTATTTCTGGCTTACTTCACTCTGTATAATCGGCTCCAGTTTAATCCACCTCATTAGAACTGATTTAAATGTATTCTTTTAATGGCTGAGTAATACTCCATAATGTATATGTACCACAGCTTTCTTATCCATTCATCTGCTGATGGACATCTAGGCTGCTTCCATGTCCTGGCTATTATAAACAGTGCTGTGATGAACATTGGAGTACACGTGTCTCTTTCAATTCTGGTTCCCTCGGCGCGTATGCCCAGCAGTGGGATTGCTGGGTCTTAAGGCAGTTCTATTTCCAGTTTTTGAAGGAATCTCCACACTGTTCTCCATAGTGGCTGTACTAGTTTGCATTCCCACCAACAGTGTAAGAGGGTTCCATTTTCTCCACATCCTCTCCAGCATTTATTGCTTGTAGACTTTTGGATCACAGCCATTCTGACTGGTGTGAAATGGTACCTCATTGTGGTTTTGATTTGCATTTCTCTGATAATGAGTGATGTTGAGCATCTTTTCATGTGTTTGTTAGCCATCCGTATGTCTTCTTTGGAGAAATATCTATTTAGTTCTTTTGCCCATTTTTTGATTGGGTCGTTTATTTTTCTGGAACTGAGCTGGAGGAGTTGCTTGTATATTTTCGAGATTAGTTGTTTGTCAGTTGCTTCATTTGCTATTATTTTCTCCCATTCTGAAGGCTGTCTTTTCACCCTGCTTATAGTTTCCTTTGTTGGGAAGAATATTTTAATTTTAATTACATCCCATTTGCTTATTTTTGCTTTTATTTCCAGTTTTTTGGGAGGTGGATCATAGAGGATCCTGCTGTGATTTATGTCGGAGAGTGTTTTGCCTATGTTCTCCTCTAAGAGTTTTATAGTTTCTGGTCTTACGTTTAGATCTTTAATCCATTTTGAGTTTATTTTTGTGTATGGTGTTAGAAAGTGTTCTAGTTTCATTCTTTCACAAGTGGTTGACCAGTTTTCCCAGCATCACTTGTTAAAGAGATTGTCTTTAATCCATTGTATATTCTTGCCTCCTTTGTCAAAGATAAGGTGTCCATATGTGTGTGGATTTATCTCTGGGCTTTCTATTTGTTCCATTGATCTATATTTCTGTCTTTGTGCCAGTGCCATACTGTCTTGATGACTGTGGCTTTGTAGTAGAGCCTGAATCAAGCAGGTTGATTCCTCCAGTTCCATTCTTCTTTCTCAAGATTGCTTTGGCTATTCAAGGTTTTTTGTATTTCCATACAAATTGTGAAATTATTTCTTCTAGCTCTGTGAAAAATACCACTGGTAGCTTAATAGGGATTGCATTGAGTCTATAGATTGCTTTGGGTATTATACTCATTTTCACTATATTGATTCTTCCGATCCATGAACATGGTATATTTCTCCATCTATTAGTGTCCTCTTTGATTTCTTTCATCAGTGTTTTATAGTTTTCTATATATAGGTCTTTAGTTTCTTTAGGTAGATATATTCCCAAGTATTTTGTTCTTTTCGTTGCAATGGTGAATGGAATTGTTTCCTTAATTTCTTTTTCTGCTTTCTCATTATTAGTGTATAGGAATGCAAGGGATTTCTGTGTGTTGATTTTATATCCCACAACTTTACTATATTCATTGATTAGTTCTAGTAATTTTCTGGTGGAGTCTTTAGGGTTTTCTATGTAGAGGATCATGTCATCTGCAAACAGTGAGAGTTTTACTTCTTCTTTTCCAATTTGGATTCCTTTTATTTCTTTTTCTGCTCTGATTGCTGTGGCCCAAACTTCCAGAACTATGTTGAACAGTAGCAGTGAAAGTGGGCACCCTTGGCTTGTTCCTGATTTTAGGGGAAATGCTTTCAATTTTTCACCATTGAAGATCATGTTGGCTGTGGGTTTGTCATAGATAGCTTTTATTATGTTGAGGTATCTTCCTTCTATTCCTGCTTTCTGGAGAGTTTTTATCATAAATGGATGTTGAATTTTGTCAAAGGCCTTCTCTGCATCTATTGAGATAATCATATGGCTTTTATTTTTCAATTTGTTAATGTGGTGAGTTACATTGATTGATTTGTGGATATTGAAGAATCTTTGCATCCCTGGGATAAAGCCCACTTGGTCATGGTGTATGATCTTTTTAATGTGTTGCTGGATTCTGATTGCTAGAATTTTGTTAAGGATTTTTGCAACTATGTTCATCAGTGATATCGGCCTATAGTTTTCTTTCCTTGTGGCATCTTTGTCAGGTTTTGGTATTAGGGTGATGGTGGCCTCATAGAATGAGTTTGGAGGTTTACCTTCCTCTGCAAATATCTGGAAGAGTTTGAGGAGGATAGGTATTAGCTCTTCTCGAAATTTTTGGTAGAATTCAGCTGTGAAGCCGCCTGGACCTGGGCTTTTGTTTGCTGGAAGATTTCTGATTACCGTTTCAATTTCTTTGCTTGTGATGAGTCTGTTAAGATTTTCTATTTCTTCCTGGTTCAGTTTTGGAAAGTTGTACTTTTCTAAGAATTTGTCCATTTCTTCCATGTTGTCCATTTTATTGGCATATAATTGCTGATAGTAGTCTCTTATGATCCTTTGTATTTCTGCGTTGTCTGTTGTGATCTCTCCATTTTCATTTCTAATTTTATTGATTCGATTTTTCTCTCTTTGCTTCTTGATGAATCTGGCTAATGGTTTGTCAATTTTATTTATCCTTTCAAAGAACCAGCTTTTGGCTTTGTTGATTTTTGCTCTGGTCTCTTTTGTTTCTTTTGCATTTATTTCTGCCCTAATTTTTACGATTTCTTTCCTTCTACTAACCCTGGGGTTCTCCAATTCTCCCTTTTCTAGTTGCTTTAGGTGTAGAGTTAGGTTATTTATTTGACTTTTTCCTTGTTTCTTGAGGTATGCCTGTATTGCTATGAACTTTCCCCTTAACACTGCTTTTACAGTGTCCCACAGATTTTGGGTTGTTGTGTTTTCATTTTCATTCATTTCTATACATATTTTGATTTCTTTTTTGATTTCTTCTGTGATTTGTTGGTTATTCAGAAGCATGTTGTTCAGCCTCCATATGTTGGAAGTTTTAATAGTTTTTCTCCTATAATTGAGACCTAATCTTAATGTATTGTAGTCAGAAAAGATGCTTGGGATGATTTCAATTTTTTTGAATTTATCAAGGCTAGATTTATGGCCCAGGATGTGATCTATCCTGGAGAAGGTTCAGTGAGCACTTGAGATAAAGTTGAAATTCATTGTTTTAGGGTGAAATGTCCTATAGATATCAATTAGGTCCAACTGGTCTATTGTATCATTTAAAGTTTGTGTTTCTTTGTTAATTTTCTGTTTAGTTGATCTGTCCATAGGTGTGAGTGGGGTATTAAAGTCTCCCACTATTATTGTGTTATTGTTGATTTCCCCTTTCATACTTGTTAGCATTTGTCTTACATATTGTGGTGCTTCTATATTGGGTGCATATATATTTATAATTGTTATATCTTCTTCTTGGATTGATCCTTTGATCATTATGTAGTGTCCTTCTTTGTCTCTTTTCACAGCCTTTGTTTTAAAGTCTATTTTATCTGATATGAGTATAGCTACTCCTGCTTTCTTTTGGTCTCTATTTGCATGGAATATCTTTTTCCAGCCCTTTACTTTCAGTCTGTATCTGTCCCTTGTTTTGAGGTGGGTCTCTTGTAGACAACATATATAGGGGTCTTGTTTCTGTATCCATTCAGCCAGCCTTTGTCTATTGGTTGGGGCATTCAACCCATTTACGTTTAAGGTAATTATTGATAAGTATGATCCCGTTGCCATTTACTTTATTGTTTTGGGTTCGGGTTTATACACCCTTTTTGTGTTTCCTGTCTAGAGAATATCCTTTAGCAATTGTTGGAGAGCTGGTTTGGTGGTGCTGAATTCTGTCAGCTTGTCTGTAAAGCTTTTGATTTCTCCTTCGTATTTGAATGAGATCCTTGCTGAGTACAGTAATCTGGGCTGTAGGTTATTTTCTTTCATCACTTTAAGTATGTCTTGCCATTCCCTCCTGGCCTGAAGAGTTTCTATTGAAAGATCAGCTCTTATCCTTATGGGAATCCCCTTGTGTGTTATTTGTTGTTTTTCCCTTGCTGCTTTTAATATTTGTTCTTTATGTTTGATTTTGTTAATTTGATTAATATGTGTCTTGGGGTGTTTTGCCTTGGGTTTATCCTGTTTGGGACTCTCTGGGTTTCCTGGACTTGGGTGATTATTTCCTTCCCCATTTTAGGGAAGTTTTCAACTATTATCTCCTCAAGGATTTTTTCATGGTCTTTCTTTTTGTCTTCTTCTTCTGGGACTCCTATAATTCGAATGTTGGAGCGTTTCATATTGTCCTGGAGGTCTCTGAGATTGTCCTCATTTCTTTTAATTCGTTTTTCTTTTTTCCTCTCTGATTCATTTATTTCTACCATTCTATCTTCTATTTCACTAATCCTATCTTCTGCCTCCATTATCCTACTATTTGTTGCCTCCAGCGTGTTTCTGATCTCATTTATTGCATTATTCATTATATACTGACTCTTTTCTATTTCTTCTAGGTCCTTGTTAAACCTTTCTTGCACCTTCTCAATCCTTGTCTCCAGACTATTTATCTGTGATTCCATTTTGATTCCAAGATTTTGGATCATTTTCACTATCATTATTTGGAATTCTTTATCAGGTAGATCCCTACTTCTTCCTCTTTTGTTTGGTTTGGTGGGCATTTATCCTGTTCCTTTACCTGCTGGGTATTCCTCTGTCTCTTCATCTTGGTTATATTACTGTGTTTGGGGTGGCCTTTCTATATTCTGAGAATTTGTGGAGTTCTCTTTATTATGGATTTTCCTCACTGTGGATGGGGTTGTATCAGTGGCTTGTCAAGGTTTCTTGGTTAGGGAAGCTTGTGTCGGAGTTCTGGTGGGTGGAGCTGGATTTCTTCTCTCTGGAGTGCAATGAAGTGTCCAGTAATGAGTTTTGAGACATCAATGGTTTTGGAGTAACTTGAGCTGCCTGTATTTTGAAGCTCAGGGATGTGTGCCTGTTTTGCTGGAGAATTTGTGTGGTATGTCTTGCTCTGGAACTTATTGGCCCTTGGGTGGTGCTTGGTTTCAGTGTAGGTATGGAGGCCATTTATCATTCTTAAAGCACTGTCCATTAAGGTAGACAATATGTAGCCGCATGTTGCTATGTAAATGGAAATAAGAAATAATTAAATTAAATTATAATTTCAGTTTCTCAGTCTCCCTAGTTGCATTTCAAGTCCTCAACAGCCATTTGTGGCTACTGGGTACCATATTGGAAAGCACAGATATACACAATTTCTTTATTGCAGAAAGTTCTACCGAAGAGCTCCGGAAAATGAAGAAAAATAAGTCATGGATATTGTAAACAGTAGAGTTATCCTTCAAAGTTTATGAATTTATACACACACACACACCACAAATTAAACAGAAAACGAAGACAGTTTATGACATCAGTTGTGAACTACTGCCAGAAAAGTTAAAGTTGTCGTTGCCACTGACTCTGGTATTGAAAGCCTTTCCAAAATGATAAAGCCTTAATTTTTATATACCTCACAGGAAATACTGATTGTGAAGGTATAATATTGACATTAATGGTATTCCAGAATACAGCTATAGTATACACTGACTGAAGTACGGCAGTTTACGAGGTTGGTAATTTTCCTTCTACTGTAACATATTCCTGGTTACTTCAACTGCAACATGATTTTGAAATCAAACTTCAATTTTAAATACACTAGGGAATATCAGATACATATTTTCATTGCCATAAATATGCTCCAAAGGCACAGATTTTAAAGTGTGTTCAGACTGAGGACCCAACTCCATCCACTCCACTCTAAATATGGCATTCCCTTTAGGAGCTCCTTTACAATTAGGACACAAGTGGTTAGATAAATGAACTGGCCACTAATATTAGTATCAGCCCACTCCAGTGTTCTTGCCTGGAGAATCCCTGGGACAGAGGAGCGTAGTGGGCTGCCGTCTATGGGGTCGCACAGAGTCAGACACAACCGAAGCAACTTAGCAGCAGCAGCAGCAGCAGCACAGCAGCTGTAAAGCAGGAATTACTCTGTTCTTTCCCTTGTTCTGTCTTGATACCCTGGAGGTCTTAGAAATTTTGAGGCAAGGGAGACAGGAAGTGAAATGGGGCAGACACCTATGGTCCTTGACTCCCCATGTCTTCTGCCTGCCTTTTTTCTGTGGAAAACTTTAGTCAAAGAATAGGTTTAATCAGAGAAATGAGAAAAATGCAGAAACAAAGGAAAACAGTCAAAGGAGACTAAATAATAATAATTGTAGTCCTTAACATAGTCAAGGACCTATAGTTCCTTCTCAAAGGCTATAGATAATATTGTGAGCCATATCCTGTGAGCTGTCTTATAGCTACCGAAACTCCCACCAGGTGAAGGAGTTAACTACATGATCAGATTGCAGCCATGGCATAAGCTGCCACGGTTTTGAGAATCTGTCTCCATGAAATAGAAACAAACTGACCCTGGAACTGACGATTGTGCTGTGTGCTGTGCTGTGCTTAGTTGCTCAGTCGTGTCTGACTCTTTGTGATCCCATGGATTATAGTCCAACAGGTTCTTCACAGGAGGGCCTATATGAGCTATCCCATGTTGAAGGTCAGGAACGGCGGCAGGAAGGAGATACCCCTCGACCAAGGTAAGGAGCAGCAGCTGTGCTTTGCTGGAGCAGCTGTGAAGAGATACCCCATGCCCAAGGTAAGAGAAACCCAAGTAAGATGGTAGATGTTGCAAGAGGGCATCAGAGGGCCGACACACTGAAACCATACTCACAGAAAACTAGTCAATCTAATCACACTAGGACCACAGCCTTGTCTAACTCAATGAAACCAAACCATGCCTGCGGGGCAACTCAAGACAGGCGGGTCATGGTGGACAGATCTGACAGAATGTGGTCCACTGGAGAAGGGAATGACAAGCCACTTCAGTATTCCTGCCTTGAGAACCCCATGAACAGTAGGAAAAGGCAAAATGATAGGATACCAAAAGAGGAAGTCCCCAGGTCATTAGGTGCCCAATATGCTACTGGAGATCAGTAGAGAAATAACTCCAGAAAGAATGAAGGGATGTAGCCAAAGCAAAAACAATACCCAATTGTGGATGTGACTGGCGATAGAAGTAAGATCCAATGCTGTAAAGAGCAATATTGCATAGGAACCTGGAATGTCAGGTCCATGAATCAAGGCAAATTGGAAGTGGTCAAACAAGAGATGGCAAGGGTGAACGTCGACATTCTAGGAATCAGCGAACTAAAATGGACTGGAAAGGGTGAATTTAACACAGATGACCATTATATCTACTACTGCGGGCAGGAATCCCTCAGAAGAAATGGAGTAGCCATCATGGTCAACAAAAGAGTCTGAAATGCAGTACTTGGATGCAATCTCAAAAACGACAGAATGATTGATCTCTGTTCATCTCCAAGGCAAACCATTCAATATCACAGTTATCCAAGTCTATGCCCCAGCCAGTAACACTGAAGAAACTGAAGTTGAATGGTTTTATGAAGACCTATAAGACCTTCTAAACTAACACACAAAGAAGATGTCCTTTTCATTATAGGAGACTGAAATGTAAAAGTAGGAAGTCAAGAAACACCCGGAGTAACAGGCAAATTTGGCTTTGGAATGCAGAATGAAGCAGGGCAAAGACTAATAGAATTTTGCCAAGAAAATGCACTGGTCATAGCAAACACCCTCTTCCAACAACACAAGAGAAGACTCTACACACGGACATCACCAGATGGTCAACACCAAAATCAGATTGATTATATTCTTTGCAGCCTAAGATGGAGAAGCTCTATACAGTCAACAAAAACAAGACCAGGAACTGACTGTGGCTCAGACCATGAACTCCTTATGACCAAATTCAGACTCAAACTGAAGAAAATAGGGAAAACCGCTAGACCATTCAGGTATGACTTAAATCAAATCCCTTATGATTATACAGTGGAAGTGAGAAGTAGATTTAAGGGCTTAGATCTGATAGATAGAGTGCCAGATGAACTATGGAATGAGGTTCGTGACATTGTACAGAAGACAGGGATCAAGACCATCCCCACAGAAAAGAAATGCAAAAAAGCAAAATGGCTGTCTCGGAAGGCCTTACAAATAGCTGTAAAAAGAGAGGTGAAAAGCAAAGGAGAAAAGGAAAGATATAAGCATCTGAATGCAGAGTTCCAAAGAATAGCAAGAAGAGATAAGAAAGCCTTCTTCAGCGATCAATGCAAAGAAACAGAGGAAAACAACAGAATGGGAAAGACTAGAGATCTCTTTAAGAAAATTAGAGATACCAAGGGAACATTTCATGCAAAGATGGGCTCGATACAGGACAGAAATGGTATGGACTTAACAGAAGCAGAAGATATTAAGAAGAGGTGGCAAGAATACACACAAGAACTGTACAAAAAAGATCTTAATGACCCAGATAATCATGATGATGTGATCACTAATCTAGAGCCAGACATCTTGGAATGTGAAGTCAAGTGGGCCTTAGAAAGCATCACTATGAACAAAGCTAGTGGAGGTGATGGAATCCCAGTTGAGCTCTTTGAAATCCTGAAAGATGATGCTGTGAAAGTGCTGCACTCAATATGCCAGCAAATTTGGAAAACTCACCAGTGGCCACAGGACTGGAAAACGTCAGTGTTCATTCCAATCCCAAGGAAAGGCAATGCCAAAGTGTGCTCAAACTACTGCACAATTGCACTCATCTCACATGCTAGTAAAGTAATGCTCAAAATTCTCCAAGCTAGGCTTCAGCAATACGTGAACCGTGAATGTTCAAGCTGGTTTTAGAAAAGGCAGAGGAATGAGAGATCAAATTGCCAACATCCGCTGGATCGTGGAAAAAGCAAGAAAATTCCAGAAAACCATATATTTCTGCTTTATTGACTATGCCAAAGCCTTTGACTGTGTGGATCACAATCAACTGTGGACAATTTTGAAAGAGATGGGACTACCAGACCACCTAACCTGCCTCTTGAGAAATCTGTATGCAGGTCAGGAAGCAACAGTTCGAACTGGACATGGAACAACAGACTGGTTCCAAATAGGAAAAGGAGAACGTCCAGGCTGTATATTGTCACCCTGCTTATTTAACTTCTATGCAGAGTACATCATGAGAAACGCTGGACTGGAAGAAACAGAAGCTGGAATTAAGATAGCCGGGAGAAATATCAATGACCTCAGATATGCAGATGACACCACCCTTATGGCAGAAAGTGAAGAGGAACTAAAAAGCCTCTTGATGAAAGTGAAAGAGGAGAGTGAAAAAGTTGGCTAGAGCTCAACATTCAGAAAATGAAGATCATGGTTTCTGGTCCCATCACTTCATGGCAAATAGTTGGGGAAGCAGTGGAAACAGTGGCAGACTTTATTTTTCTGGGCTCCAAAAATCACTGTAGATGGTGACAGCAGCCATGAAATTAAAAGATGCTTACTCCTTGGAAGAGAAGTTATGACCAACCTAGATAGCATATTCAAAAGCAGAGTCATTACTTTGCCGATTAAGTTCCGTCTAGTCAAGGCTTTGGTTTTTCCTGTGGTCACATATGAATGTGAGAGTTGGACTGTGAAGAAGGCTGAGTGCCAAAGAATTGATGCTTTTGAACTGTGGTGTTGGGGAAGACTCTTGAGAGTCCCTTGGACTGCAAGGAGATCCAACCAGTCCATTCTGAAGGAGATCAACCCCGGGATTTCTTTGGAAGGAATGATGCTAAAGCTGAAGCTCCAGTACTTTGGCCACCTCATGCGAAGAGTTGACTCATTGGAGAAGACTCTGATGCTTGGAGCGATTGGGGGCAGGAGGAGAAGGGGACGACAGAGGATGAGATGGCTGGATGGCATCACGGGCTCGATGGACGTGAGTCTGAGTGACCTCCGGGAGTTGGTGATGGACAGGGAGGCCTGGCGTGTTGCGATTCATGGGATCGCAAAGAGTCGGACGCGACTGAGCGACTGAACTGAACTGAGGAATACTGGAGTGGGTCGCCATGCCGTTCTCCAGGGGATCTTCCCAGGGATTGAACTCAGGGATTGGACCCAAGTCTCCTGCATTGCAGGTGGATTATTTACCACCTGAGCCACCGGGGAAGCCCAGAACTGAAGATTAACTGAACCTAAATCAACCAAGATGACGCTGGTGAAATCACCAATGTTCAATTTCAAGATGACTCTCAGAGCTGACTATACTATTTCTGCATGTAGCCCCCCTCCCTCCATCAATAAAGTTCTTCCCTACTGATTGTCAGTGGGGGGATGTCGGCATTTGGACAGACACCTACCCGCTACTCCAGTTGCTGGCATCTGAAATAAAGCAAACTTTCCTTTCCACAAACCTGGCCTGTTTATTGCCTTTTGAGTGACAAGCAACCAGACACAGCTTCTGGTAACAGAAGTATTCTGTGAAATTCCACCTACCCCTCCAAGGTGATAAGTCATTGAAAGAAACAAAAGAGAGATATGTGCATTGCCCCTTCCTCAAGGCCATAAACCAGTACTAAGATAAGGGAGAGAAAAAAACAACTTTGACCTGCTATCTTGTACTCTGCTGTTATTCTTGTTTAGTCGATAAATTGTGTTTTACTCTTTTTGCAACCCAATGGACTGCAGGCCTTGAGGCTCCTCTGTCCATGGTATTCTCCAGGCAAGAATACTGGAGTGGGTTGCCATTTCCTTCTCCAGGGGATCTTCCTAACCCATGGATCCAATCTGCATCTACTGCATTGCAGGTGGATTCTTTACTGCTGAGGTATCAGGGAAATTAAGTTTAAAGGAGACCTCAAATGCACAAAAATTGATGTGAAATTAGATGTGTAAACAAACATGGATTTCTATTCAATGATTTAAATCATAGATAAAATTAATAGAGAAATGGTAGACTGACAGATATTTACAATATCACAATTAGCAAACTAAATAGACCAAAAAAGGGGGGGGGGGTACTCAGCACTGTTGATCAGGGTATACAACCTATTCTGGAACCATCTGACAGCATATAGTAAAACTGAGCAACCGTATGACCTGTGACCCAAAGTTCTCATTCCAGGAAATAGATCTCAAAGACATTTTTACACAATTCTATAAAGGTGAGTTAGGAATGCTGCTGTTCTTAAGAGTGTCAAATTTGAGGAAATGAAATTTTCTGTCCCTGAGGGACAAGACACATACTGTAGAATTCTGTGGGACAATAAGAAACAAAGCACATGTACACAGGGAACATGCTGTGTCCTCAAAGCTCACATGAGAGCTGTGTGCCATATGCAAACACAGAGCCCCGTACCTAGAAGAGCCGCACACTTTGTCTCAGCCTCTGGTGTTGCCATCTTGCAGTTCTTAATAATTTTTCTACAAGGGACCCTGCACTTTTATTCTACACTGTAGCCAGTTCTGATCACAAGTATAGTGTAGAGTAAGAAAGTAGGAAACAGAATGAGATTTTTTATATTGTAAAATGCTGCAGGAGAAGTTTGCATACAATGGTATGTTACAATGACATTTTGGAATAAAATAGAGGTTGAATATGTGGGAGTGAAGATCAGAGACAAAGGTTAAGGCCAAATTATATGAGATAAGAACAAAACAGTAGAGGGCCTTTATATGGATGAATAACTCAGGCACTATAAAAACTTCTCAACTTTTTTTGGATTTCCTTTGAGTGAAGGATGCATGGCAGAAAATATTTTTGGTAAAATATTCAACATAGATTATGTGATACTTGAAAACTTCTTCCGATTTTTTTTTGCTCAAGGATATCTAATTTTCTAGCATAGACTATACATGCATGCTAAGTCGCTTCAGTTGTGTTGCAATCTTTAAGACCCTATGGACTGTAGCCTGCTAAGCTTCTCTGAAGATGGGACTCTGCAGACAAGAATACTGGAGTGGGTCACCCTGCCCTCCTCCAGGGGATCTTTCTGACCTAGATTTCAAACCCACATCTCTTATGTCTCCAGCATTGGCAACTGGGTTCTTTACCACTAGTACCACCTGAGAAGGCCTTGGATCCCAGTTATTTATATACTGCCAAAAGGAAGAGGAACTAAAAAGCCTCTTGATGACAGTGAAAGAGGAGAGTGAAAAAGTTGGCTTAAAGCTCTACATTCAGAAAATGAAGATCATGGCATCCGGTCCCATCACTTCATGGGAAATAGATGGGGAAACAGTGGAAACAGTGTCAGACTTTATTTTGGGGGGGCTCCAAAATCACTGCAGATGGTGACTGCAGCCATGAAATTAAAAGACGCTTACTCCTTGGAAGAAAAGTTATGACCAACCTAGATAGTATATTCAAGAGAAGAGACATTACTTTGCCGACTAAGGTCCGTCTAGTCAAGGCTGTGGTTTTCCCAGTGGTCATGCTTGGATGTGAGAGTTGGACTGTGAAGAAGGCTGAGCACCGAAGAATTGATGTTTTTGAACTGTGGTGTTGGAGAAGACTCTTGAGAGCCCCTTGGAGTGCAAGGAGATCCAACCAGTCCATTCTGGAGATCAGCCCTGGGATTTCTTTGGAAGGAAGGATGCTAAAGCTGAAGGTCCAGTACTTTGGCCACCTCATGCGAAGAGCTGACTCATTGGAAAAGACTCTGATGCTGGGAGGGATTGGGGGGCAGGAGGAGAAGGGGACGACCGAGGATGAGATGGCTGGATGGTATCACTGACTCAAGGGACTTGAGTCTGAGTGACCTCTGGGAGTTGGTGATGGACAGGGAGGCCTGGCGTGCTGCGATTCATGGGGTCGCAAAGAGTTGGACACGACTGAGCTACTGAACTGAACTGAACTGAACTGAACATACCAACTATCTTTACATTTACTTTTGTTTTTCTTTCAGAGACTCAAAAATGCACGTTAGCACAATGTATTGCTTGAAAGTGTATTTACCTGTTAAAAACATAGCGATACAAATATATCTCCAAACAGTGTTAATCAAACTGCTGAAACAGAGTAACACAAGCAAAACCAACTCTACAGCTTTGAATAAAAATCAAGTCCAATTTAATTACCAGTTGACACAATTCAAAGAAACTTGAAGATATTTAAATTAGTCTCCTGCCGCTAAGTTTTGGCTGCCTGACCAAAATACAGGTTCTGAAACAGAGTGTTTGCAGTATCTCCTATGCACTGAGTGGACACAGATATTCCTGAATCAGTGATGAAAATTCAGAAATTATTTCAAGATTATTCTTTGTCTTCTTCAGATTACTTTTAAGTGAGTAAAATGTTAGTTTAGGATCATTTTAGAAGTTTGGTTAGTTTCATTTAGCCAAGTCAGATCCATACCCCTGTAATGATGGAAATGTAGTTCTAAATTTTTGTACAGGATACCTAACACCAAACTTCTGCCCAGTGCAGACACAAGAGTTGCTTATATGGTAGGAAAGAGAATGATTAAAGAGTAGGAAAAAGCCTGTTTTTGTCTTTCTCTAGCTAGAGATCTTCATCGAGACACTGCGTTTTGTAGGCTTCAGTTGAAAGAACTGGATACAACATTTTCTTTGTTTCCTGTCAGTTCTATAAACAATCTACACAACAGGGTAGAGGATATTTAGGAAAGCCAAAACAGCAATTCAAAATGAATAGCCCTACAGGCATTGCAGTTAAATGATGCAGGAATATTATGTATTTTATAGAGATACTTCTATGCTTACAGAGATGCTTATATGAGTCACTATATGATCATTTTAAAAGATATTTTCCATTAAAATATTCATTTCCTCATTGGATAAAAATTCACCTAATAAAGTTGGTTGGGGAGCATCTGTCATGTTAGAAGCCATGATTTATTTGTTTCCATGATTGGAAGATCTTCTGAGATGTTTCACACAGACTATGTTCCAGTGACAACTGCTTGTGGAAGGAACTGAATTCTATCCATATCTCCCAGGACTTGAGGATTCACCTCCCAGAGACTTCAGAGATCAGGTAATAATCATTGATCTATTTGCAATTCTCCTTATTTTAGTGAAAAATGGAAAATATTTTTAAGTACAGAACTTTAAATATTATTATATTTATATTTTCATTCTATCATGTTAAGGAAGACACAGCAGAAGTAAAACATGACCACTCCAGATGGAGAAGAGAGGCCATAGAGTTGGCCAGGCATGTTCTGATGACTTTTTCCTTTCAGAAAGCTGTAGCATTTACCAAGCAGACATTCCTATTTCTGAATCTTGAGCCACCTATCAGAAGTCTATACTTGGGAAAAGCTAATGACAGATAATTTTAAAGATGTGAGAGAACTTATTGAGGAGTTGTGCATGTAGAGGTTTGAAAAAGAGTATTTGGATGATGTTTGCAAAACTGTTTAGCATACTCAGAAAGCCCTTTATTGTCTCATTCCAATAGCCTTGAGCCTGAATATTCTTTCTTATGAGCAGGGTCATCTACAGGGAAATATTGGGTCAAATGATAGGCGGGAGTCACTGTACTAAATGACATGCCTGTTTATGGAACTTAGAGCACGCTTCTAAGAGTTTGTGAAGGACCACATTCTTTTTTTTTTCTTCTGCTGCTTCAATAGAAAAAGCCTTGCTGAGTGAGAAGGGAAAAAATGGGTTACATTAATTTTGGGATTATTTAAGAGTACATGCTCCTCCCATCCTCAAAATTGCAGACCTGCATTCAAGGCTAGAAAGGTGAGTATGAGTCAGTCTGGTGGACTAATACCTCTCTTGATCATCAGCAGTTTGAATATCCTCCACAGGTCCTGGTACAAATCCCCTAAAAAAAAAAAAACAGTGGACAAATGTATGATTTGAAAATACTCTCTTCCATTCAGTAAGCAGATTTTCAGTTTGTTAATTTTTGTGCGTGTGCAGAGCTTTTTGGTTTTATGTAATGCTAATTTTTTTTCTTTCTTTCTTGGTTGTATTTTCAGTGTAAAATTTAGAGAATTATCACCAAGACCAATAACAAGGATCTTATCACCTAAGTTTTCTCCTAGAAGTTTTATGGTTTCAGGGCTGACCTTCAAGTCTTTAGGTATATTTAGAGTTAACTTTTGTGTACAGGGTAAGATAGTTCTCTTGCTTCATTTTTCATATGGGATTGTTCAATTTTTCCTACAGTGTTTACTGAGGAGACCCTTATTTCCCCACTGCATATATTTTTGCCTCTTTGTTCATAAATTAGTTGAACATATATATGAGTTGGTTTATATCTGGTGTCTCTATTCTGTTCCATTGATCTACATGTCTTTCTTTTTTTTTTGGCCAATACCATATTGTTGTGATTACTATGGCCTTGTAAAAAAAGTTTAAAATCAGAAAGTGTTATCCCTCTTTCTTTTTTTCTTCTTTATCATAATTGCTTTGGTTATTATGATCTTTTATGATATCATACAAATTTTGATTACTTGTCCCAGTTCTGTGAAAAACACCATTAGAATTTTAATAGGCAGTCTTCTTTGAGTAATATGAAGATTTTTTTTTTTAGTTTTTTATTTTTTAAATTTTAAAATCTTTAATTCTTACATGCATTCCCAAACATGAAGATTTAACAGTATTAATTCTTCTAATCCACAAGCACAGAATACATTTCCATTTACTGATGTCTCCTTCAATTTCTTTCGTCAATGCCTTACAGTTTTCAGTGAAAGGATCTTTCACCTCTTTGGTTAAATTTATTTCTAGATATTTATTCTTTTTGATGCAATAATAAGTAAGATTGCTTTCTTAATTTCTCTAATAGTCATTAACAGTGTATAAAATGCAACTGATTTTTGTGTATAGGCTTTTTGTTCGGTAAATTTACTAACTTTGTTTACAAGTTCTAACAGATTTCTGAGTAGTCTTAAGGGTTTTCTTATTTCTGCTTTATTGTCTATGCCAAAGCCTTTGACTGTGTGGATCACAAGAAACTGTGGAAAATTCTGAAAGAGATGGGAATACCAGACCACCTGACCTGCCTCTTCAGAAATCTGTATGCAGGTCAGGAAGCAACAGTTCGAACTGGACATGGAACAACAGACTGGTTCCAAATAGGAAAAGGAGTACGTCAAGGCTGTATATTGTCACCCTGCTTATTTAACTTCTATGCAGAGTACATCAGGAGAAACGCTGGGCTGGAAGAAGCACAAGCTGGAATCAAGATTACCAGGAGAAATATCAATCACCTCAGATATGCAGATGGCATCACCCTAATGGCAGAAAATGAAGAGAAACTCAAAAGCCTCTTGATGAAAGTAAAAGAGGAGAGTGAAAACATTGACTTAAAGCTCAACATTCAGAAAACAAAGATCATGGCATCCGGTCCCATCACTTCATGGGAAATAGATGGGGAAACAGGGGAAACAGTGGCTGACTTTATTTTTGGAGGCTTCCAAATCACTGCAGATGGTGATTGCAGCCATGAAATGAAAAGATGCTTACTCCTTGGAAGGAATGTTATGACCAGCCTAGATAGCATATTCAAAAGCAGAGATATTACTTTGCCAACAAAGGTCCGTCAAGTCAAGGCTATGCTTTTTCCAGTGGTCATGTATGGATGAAAGAGTTGGACTGTGAAGAAAGCTGAGTGCCGAAGAGTTGATGCTTTTGAACTGTGATGTTGGAGAAGACTCTTGAGAGTCCCTTGGACTGCAAGGAGATCCAACCAGTCCATTCTGAAGGAGATTAGTCCTGGGTGTTCACTGGAAGGACTGATGCTAAAGCTGAAACTCCAATACTTTGGTCACCTCATGTGAAGAGTTGACTCATTGGAAAAGACCCTGATGCTGGGAGGGATTGGGGGCAGGAGGAGAAGGGGACAACAGAGGATAAGATGGCTCAATGGCATCACCGACTTGATGCACATGAGTTTGGGTGACCTCTGGGATTTGGTGATGGACAGGGAGGCCTGGGGTGCTGCAGTTCATGGGGTCACAGAGCCGGATGCAACTGAGAGACTGAACTGACCTGAACTGAAGGGTTTTCTATATATACTATCATATTATCTTCAAATACAGACTGTTTTACTTTTGCCTCTTGATTTGGATGCCTTTGTCTTTGTTCACTCCATAAAATGACTTTGAGATTCATCTACGTTTCTTCTGTAATAGTAGTGTGCTCATTTTTTTACTGAGTAAGATTTCAATCTATGGATACATACTGCAGTTTGTTTAACACACTCACTTGATTATAGTAACTTTATAGTAACTTGATTGTCTGTCTTGAAATCAAGGAATGCCTTTCCAACTCATTCTTCTGTCTTAAATTTTTTAATATTCCAGTTGTTTTGGTTTTCATATAAGTTTTAACATTAACGTGTCAAATTTTACACTGTAATTATACTGAACATATAGAAAAAATTGAGGAAATTGACATCTTAACAATACTGAGGTGTTACCAACATCAAGATGGTGTAAGTTGTCCTTCCTTTTTGTTCTCCTTTTTATCAACTAAAAATCAATATCCATCATAAACAATAAAAGCTTTCTTGGAGTTGTAGAAACCAGGACCGCATGCAAGGGACCTAGGAAAATTCTAATTCATCAGTGCAGATGGTAATAGGCAGACACACCTCCATCTGGGCTGTGGAACCAGCAAGAGACAGCAAGGCTGCCACAATCCCTCTCAACTGAGATTGGGGAAACCTGGGTGATAATGAATTGGGCAGATACTCACTGATGGGAAAGATTTGGTAAAGATTCAGCCATTCTGAAGGGAGATTCCAACACAACATTTGAGGGGGAAAAAAATGAAGGTTTGGACACTCTGGAGAGGGTAAGAGGAATGTTGCTAGTGTTGCCTCTGTACTAAATTATACACTCAAAATATTCTTAAAAAGTTACAGCTCACGTTAAGTGTTCTTAGCACAATAAAGTAATATTTTAATTAAAATATAAAACTTCATTTTATTCATGTAGGCAAGACCTGGTATAATTCATTTTATAACTGGGTTGTAACAACCATCAAAAATCTTTTTTTAAAAAATTGTTCCTCCCCAGATCACAACAGACAACACAGAAATATAAATGATCATGAGACTATTATCAGCAATTATATGCCAATAAAATGGACAACATGGAAGAAATGGACAAATTCTTAGAAAAGTACAGCTTTCCAAAACTGAACCAGAAAGAAATAGAAAATCTTAACAGATCCATCATAAACATGGAAATTGAAACTGTAATCAGAAATCTTCCAGCAAACAAAAGCCCAGGTCCAGACAGCTTCACAGCTGAATTCTACCAAAAATTTAAAGAGCTGACACCTATCCTACTCAAACTCTTCCAGAAAATTGCAGAGGAAGGTAAACTTCACACTCATTCTATGAGGCTACAATCACTCTAATACCAAAACCTGACAAAGATGCCACAAAAAAAGAAAACTACAGGCCAATATCACTGATGAACATAGATGCAAAAATCCTTAACACAATTCTAGCAATCAGAATCCAACAACACATTAAAAAGATAATACACCATGACCAAGTGTGCTTTATCTCAGGGATGCCAGGATTCTTCAGTATCCACAAATCAATTAATGTAATACACCACATTAACAAATTGAAAAATAAAAACCATATAATTATCTCAATAGATGCAGAGAAAGCCTTTGACAAAATTCAACATCCAATTATGATAAAAACTCTCCAGAAAGCAGGAATAGAAGGAACACACTTCAACATAGTAAAAGCTATGTATGACAAACCCACAGCAAACATTATCTCCATAGTGGCTGTACTAGAAAAATTGAAAGCATTTCCCCTAAAGTCAGGAACAAGACAACGGTGCCCACTTTCAGCACTACTATTCAACATAGTTTTGGAAGTTTTGGTCACAGCATTCAGAGCAGAAAAAGAAATAAAAGGAATCCAAATTGGAAAAGAAGAAATAAAACTTTCAGTGTTTGCAGATGACATGACAAAACCTTAAAAATTCCACCAGAAAATTACTAGAGCCAATCAATGAATATAATAAAGTTGCAGGATATAAAATCAACACACAGAAATCCCTTGCATTCCTGTATACTAATAATGAGAAAATAGAAAGAGAAATTAGGAAACAATCCCATTCACCATTAAAACGAAAAGAATAAAATACTTAGGAATATATCTACCTAAAGAAACTAAAGACCTATATATAGAAAACTATAAAACACTGGTGAAAGAAATCAAAGAGGACATTAATAGATGGAGAAATATACCATGTTCATGGATTGGAAGAATCAGTATAGTGAAAATGAGTATACTACCCAAAGCAATCTATAGATTCAAAGCAATCCTTATCAAGCTACTGGCGGTATTTTTCACAGAGCTAGAAGAAATAATTTCACAATTTGTATGGAAATACAAAAAACCTTGAATAGCCAAAGCAATCCTGAGAAAGAAGAATGAACTGGAGGAATCAACCTGCCTGACTTCAGGCTCTACTACAAAGCCACAGTCATCAAGACAGTATGGTACTGGCACAAAGACAAAAGTATAAATCAATGGAACAAAATAGAAAGCCCAGAGATAAACCCACGCACCTATGGACATCTTATCTTTGACAAAGGAGGCAAGAATATACAATGGATTAAACACAATCTCTTCAACAAGTGGTGCTGGGAAAACTGGTCAACCACTTGTAAAAGTAGGAAACTAGAACATTTTCTATCACCATACACAAAAAATAAACTCAAAATGGGTTAAAGATATAAACATAAGACCAGAAACTATAAAACTCTTAGAGGAGAACATAGGCAAAACACACTCTGACATAAATCACAGCACCATCACAGATTCATGTTGATGTATGGAAAAACCAATACAATATTGTAAAGTAAGAAAATAAGATAAAATCTGAAAAAAATAAAAATATTAGCAAGATCCTCTATGACCCACCTCCCAGAATATTGGAAATAAAAGCAAAAATAAACAAATGGGACCTAATTAAAATTAAAACCTTCTGCACAACAAAGAAACTATAAGCAAGGTGAAAAGACAGTCTTTAGAATGGGAGAAAATAATAGCAAATGAAGCAACTGACAAACAACTAATCTCAAAAATATACAAGCAACTCCTGCAGCTCAATTCCAGAAAAATAAATGACCCAATCAAAAAATGGGCAAAAGAACTAAATAGACATTTCTCCAAAGAAGACATGCATAGGGCTAACAAACACATGAAAAGATGCTCAACATCACTCATTATCAGAGAAATGCAAATCAAAACCACAATGAAGTACCATTTCACACCAGTCAGAATGGCTGCAATCCAAAAGTCTACAAGCAATAAATGCTGGAGACGGTGTGGAGAAAAGGGAACCCTCTTACACTGTTGGTGGGAATGCAAACTAGTATAGCCACTATGGAGAACAGTGTGGAGATTCCTTCAAAAACTGGAAATAGAATTGCCTTATGACCCAGCAATCCCACTGCTGGGCATACACACTGAGGAAACCAGAATTGAAAGAGATACGTGTACCCCAATGTTCATCGCAGAGCTGTTTATAATAGCCAGGACATGGAAGCAACCTAAATGTCCATCAGCAGATGAATGGATAAGAAAGCTGTGGTACATATATACAATGGAGTATTACTGAGCCATTAAAAAGAATACACTTGAATCAGTTCTAATGAGGTGGATGAAACTGGAGCCGATTATACAGAGTGAAGTAAGCTAGAAAGAAAAACACCAATACAGTACACTAACACATATATATGGAATTTAGAAAGATGGTAATGATAAGCCTGTATGCTACAAAGCAAAAGAGACACAGATGTATAGAACAGTCTTTTGGACTCTGTGGGAGAGGGCGAGTGTGGGATGACTTGGGAGAATGGCACTGAAACATGTATAATATCATGTAAGAAACGAATCGCCAGTCTAGGTTCAATGCAGGGTACAGGATACTTGGGGCTGGTGCACTGGGGTGACCCAGAGGGATGGTATGGAGAGGGAGGTGGGAGGGGGTTCAGGATTGCAAACACGATGTACACCCATGGCGGATTCATGTTGATATATGGCAAAACCAATACAATATTGTAAAGTAATTAAATAAAATAAAAATTAAAAAAATAAGTTTAAATGGAGAGGGTGGGATGATTTGGGAGAATGACATTCTAACATGTATACTATCATGTGAATTGAATCGCCAGTCTATGTCTGACGCAGGATGCAGCATGCTTGGGGCTGGTGCATGGGGATGACCCAGAAAGTTGTTATGGGGAGGGAGGTGGGAGGGGGGTTCATGTTTGGGAATGCATGTAAGAATTAAAGATTTTAAAATTTAAAAAATAAAAAACTAAAATTAAAGAAAAATAAAAAAATAAATTTTTAAAAAAGAAAGAAAAAAACCTTCGTATTAAAATATGATATAGTACATGGACAAAAAATAAATAAATAAAAAATTGTTTCTCCCCTGATTTTAAAAATGTATTTATTTTTAGTTAGAGGATAATTTCTTTACAATGTTGTGTTGGTTTCTGCCATACATCAACATGAATCAGCCATAGGCATATATATGTTCCCTCCCTCCTGAACCTCCCTCCCACCCCCTACTACATCCCACCACTCTAGGTTGTCACAAAGCCCTGGTTTGAGTTTCCTGATTCATACTGAAAATTCCCACTGGCTATTTTATATACAGTAGTGTATATGTTTCCATGCTACTCTCTCCATTCATCCCACCCTCTCCTCTCCTTCTTTACATCCATAAGTTTTTTCTCTATATCTGTCTCCATAGCTGCTCTGCAAATAGGTTCATCAGTACCATCTATCTAGATTCCACATATATGGGTTAATATACAATAATTGCTTTTCTTTTTCTGACTTACTTCACTCTGTATGACTTCCCTGGTGGCTCAGATGGTAAAGCATCTGCCTACAATGCAGGAGACCCCGGTTCAATCCCTGGGTCGGGAAGATCTCCTGGAGAAGGAAATGGCAACCCACTCCAGTATTCTTGCCTGGAAAATCCCGCAGACAGAGAAGCCTGGTAGTCTACAGTCCATGGGGTCGCAATAAATCGGACACGACTGAGCAACTTCACTTTCACTTTACCTCTGTATATTAGGCTCTAGCTTCATCCACATCATTAGTACTGACTCGGATGAATTCCTTTTATGGCAGGAATACAGGGAAGAACTGTACAAAAAAGATCTTCAAGACCAAGATAATCACGATGGTGTGATCACTCACCTAGAGCCAGACATCCTGGAATGTGAAATAAACCGGGCCTTAGGAAGCATCACTATGAACAAAGCTAGTGGAGCTGATGGAATTCCAGTGGAGCTATTTCAAATCCTGAAAGATGATGCTGTGAAAGTGCTGTACTCAATATGTCAGCAAATTTGGAAAACTCAGCAGTGGCCACAGGACTGGAAAAGGTCAGTTTTCATTCCAATCCCAAAGAAAGGCAATGACAAAGAATGCTCAAACTACTGCACAATTGCACTCATCTCACACGCTAGCAAAGTAATGCCCAAAATTCTCCAAGCCAGGCTTCAGCAAGACGTGAACCGTGAAATTCCTGATGTTCAAGCTGGTATTAGAAAAGGCAGAGGAACCAGAGATCAAATTGCCAACATCCGCTGGATCGTTGAAAAAGCAAGAGAATTCCAGAAAAACATCTATTTCTGCTTTATTGACTATGCCAAAGCCTTTGACTGTGTGGATCACAACAAACTGTGGAAAATTCTGAAAGAGATGAGAATACTAGATCACCTGACCTGCCTCTTGAGAAACCTATATTCAGGTCAGGAAGCAACAGTTCGAACTGGACATGGAACAACAGACTGGTTCCAAATAGGAAAAGGAGTACGTCAAGGCTTTACATTGTCACCCTGCTTATTTAACTTATATGCAGTGTACATCATCAGAAACGTTGGGCTGGAAGAGGCACAAGCTGGAATCAAGATCGCTGGGAGAAATATCAATCACCTCAGATATGCAGATGACACCACCCTTATGGCAGAAAGTGAAGAGGAACTAAAAAGCCTCTTGATGAAAGTGAAAGAGGAGAGTGAAAAAGTTGGCTTAAAGCTCAACATTCAGAAAACGAAGGTCATGGCATCTGGTCTCATCACTTCATGGGAAATAGATGGGGAAACAGTGGAAATAGTGTCAGACTTTATTTTTGGGGGGCTCCAAAATCACTGCAGATGGTGACTGCAGCCATGAAATTAAAAGACGCTTACTCCTTGGAAGAAAAGTTATGACCAACCTAGATAGTATATTCAAAAGCAGAGACATTACTTTGCCAACTAAGGTCCGTCTAGTCAAGGCTATGGTTTTTCCAGTGGTCATGTATGGATGTGAGAGTTTGGACTGTGAAGAGGGCTGAGCACTGAAGAATTGATGCATTTGAACTGTGGTGTTGGAGAAGACTCTTGAGAGTCCCTTGGACTGCAAGGAGATCCAACCAGTCCATTCTGAAGGAGATCAACCCTGGGATTTCTTTGGAAAGAATGATGCTAAAGCTGAAACTCCAGTACTTTGGCCACCTCATGTGAAGAGTTGACTCATTGGAAAAGACTCTGATGCTGGGAGGGATTGGGGGCAGGAGGAGAAGGGGACAACAGAGGATGAGATGGCTGGATGGCATCATGGACTCAATGGACGTGAGTCTGAGTGAACTCTGGGAGTTGATGATGGACAGGGAGGCCTAGCATGCTGTGATTCATGGGGTCTCAAAGAGTCGGACTCTACTGAGCAACTGAACTGAACTGAACTCATTATCATCAGATAAGCTCACTTTTTCGTAATTTACCAATTGACCCCACTGACAAGACAAAAATGAAAATAAAACTAAAGATTTAATTAAACATTAGATTTTAAAAGATTATGCAATATTTCACATTTCCCAGGAAAATGATATAAATAGACATAATGATAGGTTCAAAATAATGAGATCAATTTTTATGACAATACAATGCAGAGCAAATTTGTATATTATTTGAACCTCAAAACAACCCTATGAAATTTTCCATATATTTATTAATATCACCATTTCATATATAAAGAACCTAAGGTACACAGAATTTCTAGTTTGTGAAAATCATTTGGTTACTATAATTTAAAGACTTGGACAGTAGTCCATTTCTGTCTGAAAATAATTGAGATTCAATGGATAATTGCCATTTTGTTTTCTTGGGAGAAGAAAATAATCAAGTTACTATTTTTAATTTGATATGCTATTAACATAAATCTTACAATTTCTCATTTTCTTTTAGCCCACTCTTCCATTTTATGATATGAAGAACATGAAGGTTCCAACTGCAATGTGGAGTGGTGGACGGAACAATTTGGCCAATCCAATAGATGGTTAGAATTTGGAACCACATATCTCCAAATTCATTTACCATAAGAAGATTCCCTACTATAATCATTTTGATTTAGTAGCCAGATTAGATGCTTATTATGAAGTTTATACTGAAATCATTATGACAATGAATGAAATTTAATGACGTTGAAATTTTCTTCACTTTTACACATATTTTCCATTTTTCCTAAAGCTTCCTTGCTTTTTCATATGCAAAGGATTTTTTGCTAGTCTCTTTTGTTTGCTTTTTAAAATGATCTTTATAATTTTTAAGTCAGAATCAGCTTGATAAACCTTTTGTACCTGTATGAAGTATGAACACTATTAAAATATTTTATTCATCTGTGAATGTGTTCCAAGCTATGGTGATTTTGATATTTTAGACAAGAAGAGAGCTCTCTGAAGCACAAATATGCATCTTCAGTTCAGTTCAGTTCAGTCGCTCAGTCGTGTCCAAGTCTTTGAGACCCCATGAATTGCAGCACGCCAGGCCTCCCTGTCCATCACCAACTCCCGGAGTTCACTCAGACTCACATCCATCGAGGTGGTGATGCCATCCAGCCATCTCATCCTCGGTCGTCCCCTTCTCCTCCTGCCCCCAATCCCTCCCAGCATCAGAGTCTTTTCCAATGAGTCAACTCTTTACATGAGGTGGCCAAAGTACTGGACCTTCAGCTTTAGCATCAGTCCTTCCAAAGAAATCCCAGGGTTGATCTCCTTCAGAATGGACTGGTTGGATCTCCTTGTAGTCCAAGGGACTCTCAAGAGTCTTCTCCAACATCACAGTTCAAAAGCATCAATTCCTTGGTACTCAGCCTTCTTCACAGTCCAACTCTCACATCCATACATGACTACTGGAAAAACCATAGCCTTATCTTACTAGCAATTTTAAAAGTCTTGAAATATTCATGCAGGAAGAAACTAAGTTGTATGAAACTCTTTTTGGTTTGGGTGAGAAAGAAAACATGGTTCCTGGAAAAGGGATCCTAAAGATGCCTTTCATACGTTTTGGCCAAGAAACCAAATGGGAACATTTTTAGTTAGTCCTCTTGGATGTAATTCCACGAAACCAAGTCTTATCCTGTCGCACCAGCTATATGAACCAGGAACTATTTCAAAGAAACTGAATATGTTAGTATTCTCTAGTATGGAAAAGAGGAAATTTTTTAAGCATCATTTTTTATTATGGATAATGCTTGCCCTAGGACAGTAGTTTCAGAGAAAAGTTTGCTAACTGGTAATAGAAAGTGCCAAAAGCCCAGAAGATGTTTTATTTACTCCTGTTTCCATTCTTTTTCAGTCATAAATTGATGTAAAAGAATCTAAGACATTAACATATGATACAGTAGGATTTAGTCATTCCAGATGTATTGATAGCCCAAGATTAACATGACTTACCCAAATACTTCAGCCTCTTTTGTGTATTTGTCAGAGAGCTGTCCAGTAAATTAGATGTCTAACAGCCTCATGTAGTTATTTAACTTTAAATCAAAATTTATTAAATTATATTAAAATTTCAATTTCTCAGTCTCACTAGCTGCATTTCAAGTCCTCAATAGTTATATGTGGCTACTGGGTACCATATTGGAAAGCATGGATAGACAACAATTATTACATAAAGTTCTGTTGAAAAGTCCTACAAAAGGAAGAGAGCAAAACATGGGGATTGCAAACAGTAGAGTTATCAAGGTTTAGAACATTCCACAAAATATCCCACAAAAGAAGCAGAAAAAAAAAAAATAGATGGTTTATAACATCAGTTACAAAGGACTGGAAAACACTGTCACAAACATTCAAGTTGTTGGGCATTGCCACTGACTCAGGTATCAAAAGCCTTTCCAAAATCATAGATAGAGTCTTAATTTTTATTGATCCTCACAGGAAATATGCAGATACCCTCAAAGGACCACACTGTGTGATGCAACTCAATACTAATTGTAAAAGTATCTATCCTACATTATATACTCAATACATAGTAGAATTGTGAACATATCCTGAAGGTACTACCATAATTTAGGGCTTCTTCTTCTCAACAGATATACTCAGGTTTTCACAGGACTGGTGACATAATTCAAGGACATCATGAATTTTGAGCCCATGGAATTTTGATAACGCAAGGCCCCTTTTTGTAAAATTACCAAGTATTTTGATATGATAATAGTAAAGTATTAGATCAAAGATGGGTTCTTTCAACATGGAGCCCTGTGTCATTGTACACCTCCTTGATGTCAACAGTGGGTCTTAAATTACTTAAATGAAAGACTAGCCCATTTTGTTACCTTCTGTAACTCCTCTTCTGCTTTAGTTTTTGTCATTTCCTTTAATGTTGAATTTCACTCAATAGTTTATGTTCAATTTCTATGTTTACCAACCACCTACATTTAAAAAAAAAACAACTTTTTTTTTTTTAATGCGCACCATCTTTAATGCTTCATTAAATTTGTTACAATATTGCTTCTGGGTTTCTTTTTTTTTTATGCTTTGGTTTCTTGACTGCAAGTAGTGTGGGATCTTGGCTACCCCACCAAGGTTCAAACTTGCACACCCTGAATTGGAAGGTGAAGTCTTAAGCAGTTAACTAGGGAAGTCCTCAACAGTCTTTTAATTGAAGTGGTTCCTGTATCATATTACTAAACCTGCTCAGCAAGTTAATCAACAAACTTTTAGTTCTCTTCTCTTACATTTATGGCTATTTGTTATCATTTCCTTTCTACCTCTGTTGCCCTATAACCCAGGTTACAATCTCCTATTCTGGTTCTTTTGTCCTCTGTCTACTTTCGTGTATTCTAATTGCTCATCTCGCTATACTGAGTCCTTGACACTTCCCCACTGTGCTTTGTGTCTAAGTGATTTCATCCTTTGTTCTGATCTTGATGAACTTTCTGTATAGATAATTTTTAATCTCTTGCAATTCTGAACCCTGAGGCTATCTTACTGTGTAAGCTAGTCCACTGACATCTACTCAATAAATATTTGTATATTATTTATCCTTCACTGAATCTATACCTGAAGTATCCACAATATTTTGTAGATTAAATATGGGTTTGTACTCAGTAAATGGCCACAGAAGTATTCCAGAATTGACATTTATTCATGAAAAATCCATTTAGGAATTATATCCTATGCCATAAATTGGCCTTTCACACATTCTTCAAACACTGCTGAGGTCCCAGATCTGAAAGAAAAGTAAGAAGAGAAAGCTCTTTCAAATTTTAAAACTTTTAGAAGCCAAGGGTTTTCAATTAAATGTCACAATCATTTCTCTTTACAAACACTGCTCTAGAAAATTCCTTCAAACATATTTTGTTATACATTTAAGAATTGAATAAATAGAGGAGTATTCTAATAGTTCAGATAATTTTCTCTGATCTACTAAGCATAATATGGCATCCTAAAGATCTATCACTATCTTTGATTTGTTTACATATAATCAGTCTGTGTAATTATTTCTAAATCCCAACTGACACTGTCCTGATTTAAATCATGAAGTTTCTTAATTTAAAACTTAAATCCTGATTTAAATCTTATATTTAAGATTCACTTATGTAAATTTCACATGCAATTATTTAACTTAGTTTACATATACTTCATGTGTAATTACATGTGCAATTATGTGATATACATATGTAACTTTTTAGTGTTTACTTATTAAATGTTTATGTTAATTAAATAAAATATAAATTAGAGATTTATATTTAAATCTTAAACAAAGCCATCAGTCATAGCTAAAGGTTGTTACAAGTCTCAGTCATGTGGGTGAATATGATCTGAACAATGATTACAATGGTAACTGTTGTTGTTCAGTCACTAAGTCATGTCTGATTTTTGTGACCCTCAAGGACTGTAACATGCCAGGCTCCTCTGTCCTGCTCTATCTCCCAGAATTTGCTCAAATTCATGTCTATTGTGTCAATAATGATATCTAATTTTCTTGTCCTCTGATGCCCCCTTCACCTTTTGCCTTCAGTTTTAGCCAGCGTCAGGGTCTTTTCCAGTGAATCATCTCTTCAGATCAGGTGTCCAAAGTATTGGAGCTTCAGCTTTAGCATCAGCCCTTCCAATGAATATTCAGGGTTGATTTCCTTTAGGACTGGTTGGTTTGATCTCCTTGCAGTCCAAGGGACCCTCAAGAGTCTTCTTCAGCATCACAATTTGAAAGCATCAATTCTTCAGAATTCTGTCTTATTTATGGACCAACTCTCACATCTGTGCATGACTACTGGAAAAAACATAGCCTTGACCTTAATTGGCAAAGTGATGTCTCTGCTTCTTAAGAAGCTGTCTAGATTCGTCACAGCTTACCTTCCAAGGAGCAAGCATCTTTTAGTTTCATAGCTGCAGTCACTGTCCACAGTGGTTTTGGAAACCAAGAAAATAAAATCTGTCACTGCTTCCACTTTTCCGTGTTCTATTTGCCATGACGTGATGGGACAAGATGGCATGATCTTAGTTTTTCTCATGTTGAGTTCAGGTCAGCTTTTTCACTTTCCGTTCTTACCCTCATCAAGAGACTCTTTAGTTACTCTTACCTTTCTGCCATTAGAATGGTATCATCTGCCTATCTGAGGTTGTTGATATTTTTCCTGGCAACCCTGATTCCAGCTTGTGATTCATCCAGCTCAGCTGGATGATGTACTCTGCATATAAGTTAAATAAACAGGGTGACAACTGCTAGATTTAAAGTGGATAACCAATAAGGACCTGCTACATAGCACATGGAACTCTGTTCAATGTTATGTGGCAACCTGGATGGGAGGGGTGTTTGGGAGAATGGATACATGTATATGTACGGCTGAGCCCCTTTGATGTTCACCTGAAACTATCACAACTTTGTTAATTGGCTATATCCCAATACAAAATAAAAAGTTCAAACAATAAATAAGCAGGATGACAATATACAGCCTTGTCATACTTCTTTTCCAATTTTGAACCAGTCGGTTGTCCCATGTCCAGTCCTGTTTTTTCTTGGCCCACATACAGGTTTCTCAGGGGACAGGTAAGGTGGTCTGATATTCCCATCTCTTTAAGAATTTTCCACACTTTGTTGTGATTTATACAGTCAAAGGCTTTAATGTAGTCAATGCAGCAGAAGTTTTTTCTAGAACTCCCATGTTTTTGCCATGATCCAACAAATGCTGGCAATTTGATCTCTGGTTCCTCTGCCTGTCCTTCCAAGGATGAAACTGAAGCTCCTTCCACTAATGCATGACTTGACTTCTGATGCTGTGCTTGGGCTCTTTCCCTGCAGACCACCACACTCCCTTGACAGTGGGCCCTTTACTATAGCATACTGCCATAATTTCAGGGCTGCATTTAACTTGTCTCTCAGATTTTATATATATTTTAGGTTTTTTGAAACCGTTAATATACAAAGAAAACATAGTTTGAGTTACTATAACTAATAGGAAGATCTCCTTATGAACCTTGTGAGTCTCAACCTGCTAGACAGAAGTACACTTTAAAATAATCCGGAGCTCTTGATCTCATAATTAGCACAGTATTTTAGGTAACTTAGTTTATGGGACAAAAATTCATCCTTTCAGATATCCTCCCATTTCCATGTTGTCTAAAGCTGGCCTTTGACTGAAGTAGGGGCATTTGATATTTTCTTGTGGTAACTAAGTGGGTCATGACTTTCATTCACTGACCTTCATCTGTACTCTGAACTGAAGATCTCTGAAATGCAATTGGTCCTATCCCAGTGCATTCAGCTGTTCCATGTGGAGAAGGCACAAAGCAAACAAAGTCATGTGTTTATTCATTATGATTTCTATATTGTAGGATTTCTGTAAGACTATATCAATACAACGTAGTTAGTGATACATAGAGATCAATGTTGATTTTACATTATCAAATACAACAAGAGTCCATATTGATAAATATAAATATCAATTTATATCCGATGAAACATGAGATGCCATATGGAACTTATGTGTTCTTTTTTTTCCCCCTTGGGACCATGAAATTCCATTAAAGGAATGAGATTCCTTATGTTAAGAACTGAAAAAAACTTTGGAGAACTCTCTAGCAGTCCAGTGGTTAAGATTCCGTGCTTCCACTGCCAGGAGCAAAGGTTCAGTCTCTGGTCTGGGAATGCACATGTCCTCTTTACAGTTAAAAATAAAATCCCAATGGGATTATGTAGTTTCACCCCTGCCAACAAAGAATGTATGTCAAAATGCATCAGATATGCCAAAATGTTACATAAACTGACATTATCCTCTATTACATTGTCATCAACTACTTTTAGCTAAAGCTGTTGAAAATATTTCCTTTTACTTTTCTCGACCCTGCCCCACAGGTACTTGGAAAACTTTCTTTCAACCTTTTGTATTTTCTGAATCACCTTCTATTTTACTTTCTCCTACCTCTTGTTCCCTCTTTCAACAGCTCCGGAATTCACTTCATGCATTATGCATCTCCATGAATGGCAGCACTGGCAGGAACTCTCATTAGCTATTTACTAGTTGTTTGAACAGTTGTAAAAGCCTTCCAGACATTTCCATGCATTCATGAGTATCCTAACCTTTAGCTCCTAAAGACATTGTTGTCCAAACTACACAGTACAAAGACTCTTCATATTACTGGTAATCTGTTTGTTTATTTTGTATGGTAATAGCTTCTTTAGAAAAATTGCATGTGATCCCATTGAGATACAGGGAGGTTTTTCCCACATACTACAGTTTTGTGTTTTTCCTACTTGGCGTTTTCAGGTAATCTGAAAATCCTGTCTATTGAACTGAAGTATTGAAGTGATTTTTAGTGCACTTGTTTTCTGATACTAGTCAGACTAGATATTAATTGAAACTATGCTGATAGTTTTTAATATCTTTATTCATTTATTTCATCCTATAAGTAAACACGAAGTTTCTGTATCAGCAAGACTATTGTAGTGATAAACACATCAGCTCCTCATGCCTTAATCTGTTCCCCTTCTGAAACTGCAGAATGACTAAGCCTGAGGCACGGAGGATTTCTCTTGTGCCACAGGGAAAGAACCCTAGACTTATGGATCCTGCAGTTTAAACAGGGATAGGAGAGCTGTTTGTTTGTCACTTCACTTTCTGGGAGACAAAAAGAAAGCTGCTCCACTAGGATGTAAATGGCTGGCTCCATGACTCAGAGTTTCATCCCTCTTTGATTGTGAACAACCTCTCTGGAAGAGAAAGTGGACAGTCTCTATCAGAATGAAAGAAATTGATTTCAGGGAAATAAGATTTATTACTCTTTGAACGGGAAAAAATCACTCTAGGCCTAATAGTTTTTAACTTTCAAGGATTGTCCCTTAATTCAGGTTGAACATTTATTTGCTCAGAAAGCCCTGACTAAGTAGAAACATGAAAATATTCACTTCTGCACAGAACCTTGGGCACACTGAGTACACCTGCATACAGGGTCAGACAGCTATAGATACATTAGGTCAGAGATGAGTTAATGACAATCTTTAGATACTACTTTTAAACCTGAGAAGCAGCTTAAACTTCATCTACTGAGCACTATCAAGCCACAAAACTGGTAGTGCAAAGTGCCCAAGTCTAGCATTTTGTAGAAAGACACATGTCATGCCTCACCTTTCTGCTAAGTATCCTTTCTATAATCCAGAATATGGATAGATGAAAGAATGATATGTTAACCTGTCTCCCAAAATAACAGTTTTCTTTCATTGTTTAGTCCTTGACAAGACCTTAAATTATTAATCACCATTATAATATGTTTGTAAATCACACAATTCAAATTATAATGTCTTTAGAGTTCATAGATATATTGATATCCATAACCCAGTAAAATATTTTCTCTGTAGGCTTATCCTTGTAAAAATGAATGAATAAGTTCAATGAACTTCATGGTCATGAAGAATGTGGTCTCTTTATATTGGGAATTTATATGAGAATATAGCATATGTAAATTAGGTCTAGAAAGATCACCATAATAGATATTTGGGAGTTGTGCTGAAATAAACTTCAGAGGATGGTTTAAACCATAATCTTCAAGACCAAGTAAGTGATGCCTCTCTCAGGGCCAATTAAGTCAGATGGTATGAGTAGGTGTTAATTTAGGAAAAACAAGATCAAGACTAGGAATTCTAAAGAAAGGTAAAACTAAGGTTCAGGTTTCATAACACCCACCCTATCTGCTTGAATTACACCTTTGGAATGAGTGTGAAGATCATTTTCTAAGAAGGCTTCTCTCTTATTCTGTCTACCTCTAAATGTAATTGGCATACATTAATTTATACATATTTGAAAGGTACAACTTTATGAGTTTTACTACATGCATACATGCAGAAAACTAACATCCTAATCAAGATGACAAACACTGTCATCACCCCAAAAAGTTCCCTCATGTTTCTTGTTAATTTATCCTTTAATAGTTTTCCATAGCCAGACACTGATCTAATTTTAGTCATCAAAAATCAGTTTTCACTTTCTATAATTTTATGTCAAGTAATACAGTAGATATTATTTTTTGTCTTTTTAAAAATAATATTTGTCATTTATTCAGATTATATTCAGAAGCACAAAGATAACAGAATTTCTTTATTTTCCATTAAAAAATGCAGTCATCATCTAACCCCCCTACCCCAGGTGTCTGGGCAAAGGAAGGTGGTGGGGGCCAGGCCAGTACAGAATAATAAATTTATTCCAATATGGTAACATTTCTCCATTATAGTAGACTGCATGTATTTTAAATTGACACATTTTCTGTTAGCGTGTTCAGTTCTCTCAGCTATACCTTTTCCCCTGCTCTTCTGCAAATTTGAGTGCTTCTATCCAAGCCAACCTGGAGTGATAGTGGAAAGTCATGAAGCTTAAGCTTCAAGACCCTCATTTGCATAAGTCCATTCCAGGGGTCTCTGATTTACTCACAAGGTGATGTATTTTTATGAAATTTGCAGAATCCATGTGTATTAACCACAACTGATGAAGACAATTGGATGTTTCCTGTTTTATTTCCTCTCTGTCGTTGTTCTCCTTCTGTTAGCGAATGTTGGCATGGCCATGGGAAGTTTTGGAATTTGACTATGGACACTTAACTGAAAACTTACATAGTCTAAATATACAATAATGTATTTTTGTAGTTTGCAGTATTTATGTGTAAGTAAATTATGTATAAAAGTCTTTAAAAACTTCTAGGAATAGTGTAGTCAGTGTAGAGAGTGCTTTAGTATTTAAGGATATTTGAAATGTTCTGAAATGTTAAAACACACATATGACAGAACCTTGACAGAGGGCTTTCCAGATATGACAGCAATGGTAAAAAACAACAACAACAACAAAGAAACCTTATGGCATTGCTAATTATAAAGTTGCGAAGTCAAAAGGAGCTTTCCTTAAGCTGATGTTACTCTTTAAGAAATTAATTTTAAATAGATAATTTTTGAGGTATAATTGTTATATAACATTGCAGTATCTTCAGATCTACCACATAGTAATTTGACTTTTGTATATCCTGCAAAATGATTACCCCACAATAAATCTAGTTAGTATCTATCATCACACATAGTTTCATATTTCTTTTCTTTTGATGAGAACATTTTAGATCTACTCTCTTAGCAACTTTCAAATATATAGTATATTAATTAGTGGTCTTTTTAAAATACAGTTCATGAGGTTCTCAAGGCAAGTTTGCCATTCCCTCCTGCAGTGGATTGGCTTAGGATGGATAAAGAAGTATGACAGAGCTGTCTGTTCACCTGTTTATTTAACTTATACACTGAGCACATCATGAGAAATACAGGGCTGGATGAATTACAAGCTGGAATCAAGATAGGTGGGAGAAACATCAACAACCTCAATATGTGGGTGATACTACCCTATTGGCAGAAAACTAAGAGGAACTAAAGAACCTCTTGATGAGAGTGAAGGAAGAGAGTGAAAAAGTAGACTTAAAACTAAATATTAAAAAAACTAAGATCATGGCATCCTGCCCCATTTCTTCATGGCAAATAGAAGGAGGAAAGGTGGAAGTAGTGACAGATTTCCTCTTTTTGGGCTCTAAAATCACTGTGGATGGTGACAGCAGCCATGAAATCAGAAGACTATTGCTTCTTGGCAGGAAAGCTATGATAAACCTAGACAGTGTGTTGAAAAGCAGAGACATCACACTGCTGACAAAGGTATGTATACTCAAGGCTATTATCTTCCCAGTGGTTGTGAATGGTTGTGAAAGCTGGACCATAAAGAAGGTAGAGCACCAAAGAATTTATGCCTTCACACTGTAGTGCTGGAGAAGACTCCTGAGAGTCCCTTGGAGAGCAAGGAGATCAAACCAGTCAATCTTAAAGGAAATCAACCCTGAATACTCATTAGAAGGACTGATGCTGAACCTGAAACTCCAGTATTTGGTCACCTGATGCCAACACCTGACTCATGGAAAATTCCCTGATGCTGGGAAAGATTGAGGGTAGAAGGGAAAGAGGGCATCAGAGGATGAAATGGCTGGATGACATCACCAATGCAATGGACATAAACTTAGGCAAACTTTGGGAGATGGTGAGGAACAAGGAGGCCTGGGGTGCTGCAGCCTATGGGGTCACAAAGAGTCAGACATGACTGGGTGACTGAACAACAGCTAGTGGATATAGTGGTCCAGTCTCATTCTTTTGCATGTGACTGTCCAGTTTTTTCAGCTCCATTTATTGAAGAGAGTCTCTTTTTTTCCACTTACATTGTTGGCTCTCTTGAGATGAATTAACTAACCGTACATGTGCATATCTGTTTCTGGGTTCTCAATTCGCTTCCATTGATCTATGTGTTTGTTCTTATGTAAATATCATACTGTTTTGGCTACTATAGCTTTGAAATATAGTTTGAAATCAGAAACTGAGATGCTTTGTTCTTCTTTCTCAAGATTGCTTTGGCTCTTTGTGGTCTTTCATGTTTTCATACAAATTTTAGGATGTGTGCTCTATTTCTGTAAAAAAAAACAGATAGCTATTGAAATTTTGATAGGACTTGCATTGGACCTGTGGATTACTTTAGGTAAGATGAAAAGTTTATATTTATTCTTTCTGTCATGAGTGCAGAACACCTCTACATTTACTTGTGTCTTCTTCAATATCTTTCATTAATGTCTTACAGTTTTCAGTGTATAAATATTTCACCTCATTATTGTTGTTCAGTTGCTAAGTTGTGTCCAGCTCTTTGTGACCCCAGAACTAGTGCCCACCAGGCTCCTCTGTCCCTGTGGTTCTCCAGGCAAGAAGACAGAGGTGGGTTGCCATTTGCCTCTCCTTGTCTACATTTATTTTAGGTATTTTCTCCTTTTTGATGCAATTGTAAGAGGGATTGGTTTTTCATCTATATTTCTCATAGTTCATTTTTAGTGAACAGAAATGCAATAGACTTCTGTGTGTTGATTTTGTATCCTGAAACTCTACAGAATTTGTTTATTTCAATTTTCCTTGATGGAGTCCTTAGGATTTTCCATATTTAGTATGTCATTTGCCAATAGTGAAAATTTTACTTTTTCCTTTATGATTTGGATCTCTTTTTCTTTTTTTCATTCCACAGAATGACTTGAGACTCATCCATGTTTGCTCACTTTTATTACTGAGTAGAATTCTATTGAATGGATAGAGAAAGAATTTGTTTATGACACTGTCTTGGTGAGAGTACCTTTATGATAACTTAAGTCAAATCAGGAAGAAATACTCCAACATTGGTTTTTTAATTGTATTTTCTTTTAATATTCTAGATTCTTTGCTTTTTATATTAATTTTAGTGTCAGCTTGTTAACTTTGACTAAAAGTTTGATAAAAAATTTTTACTGGAATCTATTGAATATATAGAAAAAATTGAGATAGTGGACATCTTAATAATGCTGAGCTAATATCACCATCAAGGAAATATTAAATGTTCCTCTTTTCTGTTCCCCTGTTTAACAACTAAAAATCAATATCAATCATAAACAAGAAAACCTCTTTGGGAGTTGTAGAATCCAGCACTTCATTACAAGAGACCCAAGAAAAATCTAACCCACCTCTGTATGGGCTGTGGAATCAGCAGAAGCCTTTGAAACTGTTGCTGTTGTTCAGTCACTAACACAACAATTCGCAGCTGCAATTGAGGAAACCTGAGGGATGCTGATGTGTATCGGCACCTAGCGATGAGAAGAACTTTGCAGAAGTCCAGCCATCTGGAAGGGATTTTAGCACATCACTGGGGGAAAAAAATTACAAGTTTTAAAGCCCTGGGGAAGATCCTGGTGTACTAGTGCTGGGCCAGTACTGGACTGTTCACATACAATTTTCTTAAGATGGTAGCGAAGTGAAAGTCACTCAGGTGTGTCCGACTCTTTGCCACTCCACTAACTAGAGAGTCCTGGAATTCTCCAGGCAAGAATACTGGAGTGGGTAGCCTTTCCCTTCTCCAGGGAATCTTCCAAGCCCAGGGATTAAACCCAGGTCTCCTGCATTGCAGGTGGATTCTTTACCAAACGAGCACAAGGGAAGCCCTTAAGATGGTAGTACAGTTCAGTTCAGTCACTCAGTCGTGTCCAACTCTTTGTGATCCTATGAATTGCAGCACGCCAGGCCTCCCTGTCCATTACCAACTCCCGGACTTCACACAAACTCATGTCCATGGAGTCAGTGATGCCATCCAGCCATCTCATCCAGACCCCTCTTCTCATTTCCCCAATCCCTCCCAGCATCAGAGTCTTTACCAATGAGTTAACTCTTCGCACCAGGTAGCCAAAGTATTGGAGTTTCAGCTTTAGCATCAGTCCTTCCAAAGAACACCCAGGACTGATCTCGTTTAGAATGGACTGGTTGGATCTCCTTGCAGTCCAAGGGACTCTCAAGTGTCTTCTACAACACCACAGTTAAAAAGCAGCAATTCTTTGGCACTCAGCTTTCTTCACAGTCCAACTCTCACATCTATACATGACCACTGGAAAAACCATAGCCTTGACTAGACAGACCTTTGTTGTCAACGTAATATCTCTGCTTTTGAATATGCTATCTAGGTTGGTCATAACTTTCCTTCCAAGGAGTAAGTGTCCTTTAATTTCATTGCTGCAATCACCATCTGCAGTGATTTTGGAGCCCCCCAAAATAAAGTCTGACATTCTACCAATGGTTTCCCCATCTATTTGCCATGAAGTGATGGGACCAGATGCCATGATCTTCGTTTTCTGAATATTAAGCTTTAAGCCAACTTTTTCACTCTCCTCTTTCACTTTCATCAAAAGACTTTTTAGCTCCTCTTCAGTTTCTGCCATAAGGGTGGTGTCATCTGCATATCTGAGGTTATTGATATTTCTTCCGGCAATCTTGATTCCAGCTTGTGCTTCTTCCAGCCCAGCATTTCTCATGATGTACTCAACATATAATTTACATAAGCAGGGTGACAATATACAGCCTTGATGTACTCCTTTTCCTATTTGGAACCAGTCTGTTGTTCCATGTCCAGTTCAAACTGTTGCTTCCTGACCTCCATACAAATTTCTCAAGAGGCAGGTCAACTGGTCTGGTATTCCAATCTCCTGAATAATTTTCCACAGTTTCTTGTGATCCACACAGTCAAAGGCTTTGGCATAGTCAATAAAGCAGAAAGAGCTGTTTTTCTGGAACTCGCTTGCTTTTTCAATGATCCAGCAGATGTTGGCAATTTGATCTCTGGTTCCTCTGTCTTTTCTAAAACCAGCTTGAGCATCTGGAAGTTCACAGTTCATGTAATGCTGAAGCCTGGCTTGGAGAATTTTGAGCATTACCTTACTAGTGTGTGAGATGAGTGCAATTGTGCAGCAGTTTGAGCATTCTTTGGCATTGCCTTTCTTTGGGATTGGAATGAAAACTGACCTTTTCCAGTCCTGTGGCCACTGCTGTTTTCCAAATTTGCTGGCATATTGAGTGCAGCACTTTCACAGCATCAGGTTTCAGGATTTGAAATAGCTCCACTGGAATTCCATCACCTCTACTAGCTTTGTTCGTAGTGATGCTTTCTAAGGCCCGCATGACCTCACATTCCAGGATGTCTGGCTCTAAGTGAGTGATCACACCCTCATGATTATCTTGGTTGTGAAGATCTTTTTCGTACAGTAGTTCTCATATTAAATGTTCAAAACACAATAAAATACCATCTCAATACATAAATAGATATAATTTCATTTTGTTCACATGTGCAATATTTGGCATTATTTCTTAATTTAGGCAAAAACAACTATGAAAAGCTTGTGATAATAATTATTTTGCTTTCAAATTTTGAAAATTATTCCAGTGGGACATATTGACTTGTTTTAGTATATATGTGATTCTTTATGAGTTAAAGTGTTCCTACCCAAGTGTGGGAGAAGACTTGATAATTGCTAGGATTAAGAAAACCCAAAGAACAAGGAAGCAGGAGGCAGAATTTCAGCAGGTGATAAATCAAGAAGAATGAATCTCTAAGGATGTTTTTGAACTACATCCTTTTGCGGGTTTACCGCTTATGTAATATTTGACTTGCTGTTTGGCAAATATTGGAGTTCATTGGAAATGCAGTGACTGTACGTTTTTGGGAAAGGTCACCCAAAACATACACATGTACACCTATCTATAACTATATCTATATATAGAGACATATAGTGAGAGAGAGAAGGACAAAGAGAGTTAGGCTTTTCATTTACCTTCGAGAAACTAGAAGGCATTCACTTTGGTGACAGTGAGTATGATTCTCTGGTGTTATAAAGTTTATTTAATATACTTCAAAAGTAATGTGTCTACATGTGAAATTCTACCTTAAAAATATAATTTTCCGTTGAAGTTTTAAACCTTGATTATATGTATATAGTTTTTTTCTAGGAGATTTCTTCTTTTTCTCCTTCTTTGGGGCTTGATGTCAATGATTTGGGAAAAAGAAAGAACAAGCAATGCTCTGAATTTGTAACAGGTACAGGCCATATGTCCACTGGGCTCTATCTCCTCACTGTGCAGTTTCTATCTTGAAATAAAACCTGACTGATTTTCAAATCAACATGGGTAGAATGGTACCCTGTTCACAATCTCTATGAGGAGTAGTAGGAGTTTGGAAAAATATTCAGCTTTTATTAACAATATTTGTGGGGTTTTCTGGAAAAGCTCACTTATTTTAGCAATTCAAATAATATTCAAGGAATGTCTAGTGTTTATAGCTATCAGAAAAGACCAGCTTAGGTTCCTCACAGTCACCAGTCTTGATACCCTATGGACATCTTTCTCTTTGGTTCTCTCCCTCTCATCTCTAATTGTTTCCTTCCCTCTGCCTTCTCTCCTAGGCTACTTCTACCATTAAAACCTGAAAGCTTTGAATTGAGCTCTATACAGCCTTGATCAAGAGAACATACATAAATTAATTTCTTTAGGAAAAAATAACCCTAATAAACCTTGAAGAGATTCATGTGGTAAATGAGATAGAATATTTATTTTAATTTTTGATAGAAAGTAAAATGTAGGTAGCTCTTAAGAATAGTAAGGTCAGTCATTTTTAATTTTATTTTAGCTGTTAGTACATACATGATTTCTAATAAGTGAAAGCCACTCAGTTGTGTCTGATTCTTTGTGACCCCATGGGCTATACAGTCCATGGAATTTTTCAGGCCAGAATACTGGAATGGGTAGCCTTTCCCTTCTCCAGGGGATCTTCCCAACCCAGGGATTGAACCCAGATCTCCTCCATTGCAGGCAGATTCTTTACTAGCAGAGCCACAAGGGAAGCCCACTTATTAGAAACCACTTACTAAGCTAACAAAAAGTTAGGTTTGAAAAGTACTGCTAATAGTGTGATGAATTTTCATTCATTGAGCAGCAAATGCTTATGAAGCCAAGGTCTGAGCAGAATGCTCTATAGCTACCTTGTTACCCAGCCATCCTTTTGTTTGACTAAGTCTAAAGCCTAAATCTACCTATGGGATTTTAAGAGCAGGCAAGCAAGCCCTGAGCTGACCTGAAGTGAAAGGGACTGAGAAATGCATGGATGGTACAGGTAAGAGAGCAAGTAGAAAGAGTTGGTACTACTGAACTATCACTAGGTTGTAAGTTCCTTGAAGGCAAGAACATGTCATTCCTTCATGTTTTCCTTGGGCTAATGTTTTTTGTTTTTTGTTTTTTGTTAAATGATCATGTCAAGTTTAGAGCAGAATACTGCAGCTGTGGAAACCTACAGTCATATTCAGATATGATGTATTTGAACAGAGTGTAGGGGAAAATGTTAAGTCTGAAACTGAAAAAATTACATAGTTGCAAATGGAACACAATGGAGCATTTGCAAGGTGGGGGTGGGAGCAGGGGTATGTTAGTGCAGGCGCCCCTTGGGAAAAGTATTCATTAGGAAAGGGGAAGAGTTGATGGCGATCAACAATAGGAATGGAGAGGAATCAGGATGCCTGAAGGTACAAATAGAGCAGTGGTTATCGATTGTCATATTTATCATGTGAGGTACAGCGGGTGAACAAAAGACGTATTAAGTGGGTCATCTTTGAATCCAGATATTTTAAAACAATAATAAAAAAAATTATCTGTATTGTCAATGTTTGAGTAACATTTGTTCTGCCATTTTGAGGGGATTAAAGCAAGTTTTCACATACAAAACAGACAGACTTCCTTGTTTTATTCACAGTTTCAAGAAAGACAACCATCCTGAGTGTTGGCTTTCTCTCTCTTTTCTGACAGATGGTGTATCATTTTCTTAGGGCTGCTGGAGCAAAGAACCACAAGCAGGTTTCTTAAAATAATGGAAAATTATTATCTTACATTGGTGGAATCTGTAAATCTAAAACCAAGGTGTTTGAAGGGCTAAGCTCCCTCCAGAACATGTAAAGAAATCTTTCAATGTCTCTTCCTAGGTGTTGGTAGTTTGCCAGTAATCTCTTTTGCTCCTTGGCTTCCATTCTTTTTGCCTTCACATGGCCATCTTCTTAGAAGAAGACCATTCATATGGGATTAAGGGTTCACCCTACTCCTGGATGGCCTCATCTTAACTTAAATTTCATCTGTAATAACCCTACTTCCAAATGGAGTAAAATTCAGCGGTTTTGAGGTCTTCAATATATCTATTTTTGGGATGTCAGTGGAAGACCAACTCAAACCATAACAGATGGTAAATAGCAAATATCTACAAGGGTAGGTTGATAAAAGGTCCTTTGGAAACTAGAATCACGTACAAAACTGAATAAATAACCAGAATAGCAGAAGTACTATAAAAATCTTCTAATTGACAAACTAATAAAAAACAGGAGAATGATATGACAGAGAAGGTAATAAGTGAAAAATATGTGAAGAAAAGAGCAAGGCAGGTCAATATCATGACTTCATGTTATATTGTAAGATTTACCACATGATGCAATAAGGTTTTGTTTTCCCTAATAGGTTGAAAATGTGGTGGCTACTTGTAACGGTATGTTTCATCCACATGTCTGGAAATGCATTTTGTTTCCTTGGAAAAATTGCTGAGAACCCTGAAGCCAGTATGAATGTGGTAAGTTATTCATATCACTAATATTTTAAAAACAACACTTCCAAAGATATCGATGCTATTTGCTCCCATTAATTCTTTTAAAATATCTTTTATTTTAAAGCTTGAAATATTTCTTCACACAATGTATGTTAACAATCAATGAGAAGTTTTACAATAGGAATCATAAAAGTGGCCCAGTGAACTCATGAAGCTAATTTTGTTTTTCCCTCCATTCAGAGTCAGATGATTTCCTTCTGGGGCTACCCAAGTGAGATGCATAAAGTTATAACTGCAGATGGCTATATCCTTCAGGTCTATCGGATTCCTCATGGAAAGAATGATGCTAATCATTTAGGTAGGACTGGTTTTTGTTCAGTCACTAAGTTGTGCTCCACTCTTGTGCAACCCCATGGACTGTAGCCTGCCTGGGTCCTCTGTCCATGGAATATCCTGGCAAGAATACTGAAGTGGGCTGCCACTTCCTTCTCCAGGGGATCTTCCCAACCCAGGAACTGAAACCACACCTCCTGTGTTGGCAGGCAGATTCTTTACCACTGAGTCACCAGGGAAGCTTGGGGGGCTGGAATGACGGGAAAAGATGATTGCCTCCAATTGTGAATCAAATACATTCCATTCAAATATATTCTAATTCTAGAACATGAGATTAAGTTACTCACAGGGAAAAAAATCCTTGATCCACCTTGGACTTCTGAGATTAAGCTAAGGGTCTGAGTGACAACAGATTTACACTGGCTTCTATGATGTGAAGCACACTGGCCCACGATTTTAGTTTGTTGTGCTGGGTGGGGACTCAGAGTCCCTGAATAACAAACCCACTTAATTAACATTATGCTGAATTTCTTTAATATAATTTTTCAATAGCTTTTTGAGTTTAACTGGCATACAATAAACTGCACACAATTTAAAGTATACAGGTGCACATATTTTGTCATCTGAGAAAATATCACAATTAAGATAACGATCTGAAAAATATTCACCCCACCAAGCAAACATGTAATTCTAGTCTTCCTAAATTCATGTTTCTCTGAGAATAAGGAGTGAGTTTATAAAGGTTTGAATAATTTTCTTCCTTAGGTCAGAGACCTGTTGTGTTTCTGCAGCATGGTCTTCTTGCCTCAGCTACAAACTGGATTTCCAACCTTCCCAACAACAGCCTGGGCTTCCTCCTGGCAGATGCTGGTTATGACGTGTGGCTGGGGAACAGCAGAGGAAACACTTGGGCCCAGGAGCATTTATACTATTCACCAGACTCCCCTGAATTCTGGGCTTTCAGGTAAAGAGGGAGAATTAAAAACAAATGTTGAGTTAAAAATCATCAGTAGTCACTGCTTCCAATCCAGTCATATCTTAACAAATCCCACTTCAAGTAGGAGGAGAAGGAAGTCCTTTGATTCTAATCTATCTTAGATTTTTAATACACCTCATTCCAAGGGTAGTTTTCCTCCTAACTGTGATCCCAGTGCCCAGTATTATGAGATTCCCTGAATCTGCTTTTCCATAAGGATTGAGCAAAATGAGTAAGCAAGGAAATTTGTTGTCCTTGGCAATTTCTAGAGGAACATCCACATGGATTTAAACCCAGCTGGGGTTCATGGACAACATCTCTCACCAGCAATAATGAAGTGGAGGGGGAGACAATGAAATTCAGACACCATGGAGAGATTATCAAAGATTTTCTCTTACTGGCCTTCTGGTGCCTTATCTCTAGGAATTACTAGCGGGAGTGGAGAACAGAAGAGAAGTTGGTTGATGGAGCTGAGGCACAAAAGTGCTCTAAAAATTCTAGGAACCGAATGGAAGGTCATCTGTCCCAAGTGTAGTGAGGAAGAGGAAGACCAAGAGGCGAGGACACTAGAGATGCCGACAAGCCAGGATCAGGATGGGCAGTGTAGGTCACAATGAGGGCCTTAGAGCTCATTCTAAGTGTAAGGAGAAGCTTCTGGAAAGTTTTAACAGGGGAGGGGCATAGCCTGTTTTCATTTTCAAAAAAATTATTCTGGATGACTTGTAAAGAATAAAATAGAGAAATTATTCATATTTCATGGTAGTGGAACACTAAATACAAGTCATTATTAAATCTGACAGTCAGATTCAGGGATGAAAGTAGTCCCCAACTACAAATACTAGTGTTTCAAATTGGATCAAATGGCAGCTACCATGCTGTGCTTTAGAAATAATGTCAGCTCTTTAAAGAAGTCATTGGCAAAGAGCCCCTGACACTCAAATAGTCTATAAGCAGCAATGTTTAGAGCATCCAGTTTTCTATTTTTCAAAGGAAGCTTTAGCTTAAATAGGTTTGACTTACAGCAGTTACAACAAAGATGTGTATTTAGTTTATTTTGTCTTTTTTACAGCTTTGATGAAATGGCTGAATATGACCTTCCATCTACAATTGATTTCATCTTAAAGAGAACAGGACAGAAGAAGCTACACTATGTTGGCCATTCCCAAGGCACCACCATTGGTAGGTAAAAGCAATTAGCAAGTAGTGTAGTTCGTATAGATCCTTTACCAGTGGTCATGCAGGTATGTTGGTCTTCTTGCTTGCTAATTGCTTTCCATTCATTATATAATGCAATGTCTACAACAGCCCACTGATATAAGGCCATTATTATTCCTATTGTTTATATCAGTTCAGTTCAGTTCAGTCGCTCAGTCATGTCCGACTCTTTGTGACCACATGAATTACAGCACACCAGGCCTCCCTGTCCATCACCAACTCCCTGAGTTCACCCACACCCATGTCCATCGAGTCAGTGATGCCATCCAGCCATCTCATCCTCTGTTGTTCCCTTTTCCCCCTGCCTTCAATCCCTCCCAGCATCAGGGTCTTTTCCAATGAGTCAGCTCTGCATGAGGTGGCCAAAGTATTGGAGCCTCAGCATCAGGACTGGTCTCCTTTAGGATGGACTGGTTGGATCTCCTTGCAGTCCAAGGGACTCTCAAGAGTCTTCTCCAACACCACAGTTCAAAAGCATCAATTCTTTGGCACTCAGCTTTCTTCACAGTCCAACTCTCATATCCATACATGACCACTGGAAAAAGCATAGCCTTGACTAGACGGACCTTTGTTGGCAAAGTAATATCTCTGCTTTTGAATATGCTATCTAGGTTGGTCATAACTTTCCTTTTAAGGAGTAAGTGTCTTTCAAATTCATGGCTGCAATTCACCATCTGCAGTGACTTTGGAGCCCAAAAATAGGCAACCTAAATAGTGGGTGAAGAAATAGTTTGTGTAAGATAACATAGTTATTACAGGTAGGAACCAATGCTCTGAAACTTTGTACCACATGGTCTCTGGTCTCAGTTTATTTCATTCAGTCAACCCTATTTATGGATCTCATATAACATATCCTAAGGATACAGCAAAAAAGTAAATAGTTTAAAATCTATGTCTTTTTACTACTAATACTCTAGCAGGTGGAGGCAGAGAAAATAAGTAAAATATATATGATGCTAGATGATGGTAGCATTTTTCTATGAAGAGAAAAATAAATCAGGGAGTCAGATTTGGGAGCATCAGAGGGGTGCTTATGACTGACTCCTATGCTTTTGTACAGAACATGTTGAACATAGCTTAACCTTTTCTCAATGATACAGGGTTATAAAACTATTGCACTTAGCTGAAATGCAGAAATGTCCTTAAGATTTATTGAGGTAAATAGAACCGCTTGTCCTGACAGAAAATCACTCCAAGCTACTGCTCTTTTGAGTATTTAAATTTTGAACATTTCAATTCTTCTTCCTCACCAGTGGACAGTTTGTCATTGTGTCACCATACTCATAAATTTCAGCAAGTTGTTTCTGCCTTCTAATTGACATCTACCAGTCAATCTGCTGTGTACAAGATGTTTAGTGAAGTGTCCTTGATGGACTGCATCTGCAATGGGATTAAGCTTGTTTTGAGAAGTTACCTGTCTGACCCTTTATGGACCTACTGACCATCACTCAGTGTCAGTGGTGCTGCTACTAATACTCTGGCAGGAGGAGACTGACTCTCCTTGCGAAGGAGTCCTGCTTGCTCTGGGTGACCTGCTGGCTCTCATCTTCAGAGTTAGGAAGCCAGATAAAGAACTCCTTAATCAACACAGTGCTGTTGGAAAGCATGTTCTTCTTCCAGTGGATCAGGCTGCATATTACTGAGTGGCATAAACCTGAAAAGTTTTTCTTTCTTTTTGCTTCATTTAAGTTTTGCACAATCTGAAAAGTTTTGTTTCAAGCTGTTCTTAAGTCTAGTCAACATGTCATTATTAACAGTAAGGAGAGATTGTCCTATGAAATTCAACTGTAAAGAATTTAAGTTAATAACTGTTTAATTGGAACCCAGTCTATTTATATGGTAGGGCTTCCCTGGTGGCTCAGAGGTTAAAGCGTCTGCCTCCATGCGGGAAACCCGGGTTCGATCCCTGGGTCGGGAAGATCCCCTGGAGAAGGAAATGGCAACCCACTCCAGTATTCTTGCCTGGAGAATCCCATGGAGAGAGGAGCTTGGTAGGCTATAGTCCATGGGGTCACAAAGAGTCGGACACAACTGAGTGACTTCACTTTCACTTTATATGGTACTGTTCATGAAAACAATTAAAAGCAGATAAGGGCTGAGAATATTGTATACAAATATTGGAATTATCTCTGCTACTCATTTGTTAAGCATTACTATGTGACTCAGTTCAGTTCAGTTCAGTCGCTCAGTCGTGTCCGACTCTCTGTGACCCCATGCATTGCAGCACGCCAGGCCTCCCTGTTTATCACCAACTCCTGGGGTTCACTCAGACTCACGTCCATCAAGTCAGTGATGCCATCCAGCCATCTCATCACTGATCTCCAGTAGCATATTGGGCACCTGCTGACCTGGGGAGATCCTCTTTTAGTATCCTGTCATTTTGCCTTTCAATACTGTTCATGGGGTTCTCAAGGCAAGAATACTGAAGTGGTTTGCCATTCCCTTCTCCAGTGGACCACTCTGTCAGACCTCTCCACCATGACCCGCCCATCTTGAGTGGCCCCACGGGCATGGCTTAATTCCTGGTAAATATTTTACATGATTCTACTTAATTATTCCTAAACAACCTAAGGAAGTAGTCAGTATTATACCTATTTTTAGATGAGGAAACTAAAACTTTTAGAGTTTAGGTCTCTTTTCCAAGGTCACAAAGCTAATAAACCACAGAACTAAGTTTCAAACTCTCTTTTGACACATTTCAAATTTTTGCTTTAACCTTTCCACTTATATACCTTATTCATGTTAAATGTTAATTATCTCATTGTTATAAGATGAGATTATTTTAAGCTGAACCAAACCTGCTGTCATATAAATTATAACACTTTTATTACCATGTGATTATTCTAAAGTTGGCCTGTTTTCAAAAGTCAGATAAAAGAGTTAAATGCAACGTTTAAAAAGTTCTAACCTCCTGTCCAGGGTTTCCTAGGTAGCTCAGTGGTAAAAAAATCTGCCTGCCAAATGGGAGATGTGAGTTATATCCCTGGGATGGGAAAATCCCATGGAGAAGGAAATGGCAGTCCACTCCAGTATTCTTGCTAGGGAAATCCCATGGACAGAAGAGCCTGGTGGGCCCCAGTACATGGGGTCGCCAGAGTCAGACACAACTTAGCAACTAAACAACAGCAAACCTCATGTCCCCAGAGAGAATCTATGAAAATAAAATATACTAAAATCTGACCATTTTGTTCATTTCAGGTTGTCCCAGATGGCACCCTTAGTAAGTCCAAAGTAATGATGTCCTACTTGTAAAACACACACACACACACACACACACACACACACACTCACATCCCTACCTTTACACATATTCCTTGTTCTCTTTCAGGTTTTGTCGCCTTTTCTACCAATCCCACACTGGCTGAGAAAATCGAAGTCTTCCATGCATTAGCCCCAGTCGCCACAGTGAAGTACACCCAGAGCCTGTTTAACAAACTTGCGCTTATTCCTCACTTCCTCTTCAAGGTATGTGATTCCCTTTACCCAGATCTAAGATATTGAATTGTTTGTGTATTTCAAAGTGATAGAGAACAAACACATGGTGGATGATCGTGTTTATACGCAGGAATGGAAATGAATGTGTTTATGTTACACCTTGAATAGCACTGACCATGTTCGAATCCCCGTTATAGTTTAAGAGATCCCCACTTTTTTAAATTCTCCATTTCTTTGTGTGCTAGCAACACCTGGCAGTGTTTTTGCTCCTTAATGGATGTTTCTCTACCAAGTATCCACACAAGTCTTCAAGGCTGTGTTTCCACCCTCAGCCTGGGGAAGAGGAGCTAAAAGCAACACAAAAGAGTCAAATAAAATACCTCAACTACCTAGTCCATGAAAGGTGGGAAGAGGAAGAACAGGAAAGGAAGGGAAGGGAAAGGAAAAGGAGAGAAAGGGTAAGATAGCAGTGGAGAAGTGAAGCAAGAACTTGGAGACCCCTCATCAAATACCCTCGGCCCCCCAAGTCTTACTCCTAAGAGGTCTTTTCTCTTTAAATGGGGGTTTCGTAGGGCAGTAGAATAGATTTCAATAAACTGTAGATATATATGTAGGCATATATGTTAGGGATTTAATAATCTTTCCTGTATCCAAAGTTTAATCACCAACTTCTCCCACCCACTGTAACCAACAGACACATGCGCACGCACGCACACATACATACACACACACACACACACACACACACACTCCATTAGGAGAACAGTTTGCCTCAGGCTACAAAATTTACTGATGCCATTCTCTTCTATGGTTGTGTGCGTTTCATTTTTTTTTTCACTCAGGTGTGTGCTGTTCATTTTTTTCTCACTAAACTAACACAGGTGTCTAAAACCTAAAAGATTTTTACCTGCAACTATATTTGTAAAACTTTTACTCAAAATGTAAAATTGTGTGATGACCCTGAATATATTTACAGGCTGCCCTGATTCAGAACATGTTTATTTTTCACTTGTACTCAGAATTTCTGACAGGCAGTGGAAAGAGGGGTTTAAAAAAAGATAGTATTAGACTTTAAGTCAAAATCTTGAGCCTTGGATCAGGATTCTAGCTGCAATCCAGTTCTCACTAGACCAAGACCCTGACCCTGACTATTTATTAGTCTTCTGTTGTCCTGTATAAAATGGGGATGACAGAGCACAAACTACCAGTAATAATTAAATAAGTCACATGGATAAAATGTCCAGCAAAGAGAAAATGGTCAATACTTTATAGTAGCTTTGCATGTGTACAATTTTGAAACTTTGTGTGTAATTTTGAAAATATGGAGTCACTAAGTCATATAACTGAAACTAATATTGTAAATCAACTATACTTCAATAAACAATGAATAAAATAAAATGGGGATAACAAAGTGTCAACCTTCCTCAAGAACAATGAGGGTGAGTCCTTTCAATTATTAAGCTACCAAATGCCTCTTTGTCTTTTTAACGTTTTCACGAAAATATGGCTTGAAGTCATCCTTTTCCCTGATGATTTTTGGTCATTTATTGCGGAAACCACACATCTTGAAACTGACTTTTGATATTCTACAATGTTGTTTTTTGATTTAATCCCATAGCTCCTCTTACCCCAACTAGATTGTACAATTTTATGCATTACAATTTTCATTAGCCAGTATAGTTCTCAATGCAACAATAAATACCCAGTATTCATATCTGCCCTGTCCATTCCGCATCTTTATCATTGGGATTCAATGAGAGAAAGTATTTAAACTTCCTAAGACAACATATAGAAATATTGAAATAGACATTTCTGTCAGTAACTAGACAAATTAAGAGGTCTTTTCTGTAGCTTGTTATTTGCAAATCTATAATGATGCTTTTATTTTTCAGATTATATTTGGTAACAAAATGTTCTACCCACACAATTTTTTTGAACAATTTCTTGGTGTTGAAGTATGCTCTCGTGAGACACTGGATGTCCTTTGTAAGAATGCCTTGTTTGCCATTACTGGAGCTGACAATAAGAACTTCAACATGGTTTGTATGCCCTGAAATTTCTGATTATTTTGAGAAACTCTCTTGATTTCTTGTCTTATCATCATGGTACTTTATTAGAACCAGGAGTCACTTCAAAATTCTGTCCAATATGCAGATAAGCCCAAGAGAAATCACAAGCCATGGCTCCTAGTTCTGTTGCCTCCAGGTTCCTTCCATCACCTCGTTGTGCCCTGAAGTAAACAGCTTGTAGAAAAAACAAACACAGAAAACTCGCTGCTCACCTCTGATCACCTGAAAATCACTGTGACTTTAATTTCTGTGAGATGAGGTATTGAACCATGTTGTCAGGTTCCTCTGCAGGAAAAATATGTCTAGATATTGGATGAATATTATTTAAAAAATTGTAATGCTGATAGTCAACCCTATAAACTTTCCAAAACTTCTTTCAGAGCAACTCTTTATGTAAGATCTTGTCCATACTCTTTACCTTCTATTTCATTTGCTTTGCACCAAGTGGATGTTTAAAAACACATACAACATACTGCAGTATTGCAAAGAAGTTAAAAATATGGATTCAGGTTAAAGCATAATTCAGATCCTACCTTTGCAACACACTTGAACACCTTCATTTTGATTCCTTATCCATGAAATGAGTCATTGTGAAGATTAAATGAGCTAACATATGTAAAGTATGTACTGTGCTCAGTCATGTCCGATTCTTTGCAGTCCCATGGACTGTAGCCAACCAGGTTCCTTTGTCCATAGAATCTCCCAGGCAGGAATACTGGAGTGGGTTGCCACTTTGTACCCCAGGGGATCTTCCTGACCCAGGGATTGAACCTGTGTCTTGTGTCTCCTGCCCTGACAGGCAGATTCTTTACCATTAGTGCCACCTGGGAAGCCCCAACATATGTAGATCATAGAACAAAACAATCTAGCTCACAGTATGTCACATATTTCATGTTCTATATTATACATTGACAACTATTCTCACTCAAAATTGTTTAGTTTAGCTATGCATCCTTTAAATTAGCCCATATAATCAGAGCTTGCCAGCCATAAAGTGATGTACAACTCTTTTGCTCATATCCTGCCAGTAATGCTGCTGGTAAAACCTGATATGGATCAGAAAAAATTTAAGTCTTGGGTGTTTTCAAGAAACTGAACGTATATCTAAGTGTGTGTGTGTGCGCTTATGTGCTTGCTTTCTAGAGTCGCTTAGATGTGTATATAGCACATAATCCAGCAGGAACTTCTGTTCAAAACATCCTCCACTGGACACAGGTATCATTTCAAGCTGTTAAAACTTTCTTGTGGGCCTCAACCATCACCAGTTTACCTAAAGCAAAGTCTTAAAATAGTCTGTCAAAGTAAATGTTCCTAGCAGGGAATTTTTCTGGCATGGGACTACCAGGTGAAATTATCAATCCATGTGAATGAAAATCCTATAAAAATAGGTGCTTTGGGTAGCAAGAAATAAATGATTTTCATGACTTGAGTGGCAAGAAAAATTATTTCAAGCAGAGCTGCATTTAAACTTGAATAAATTGTTCTCTAGGATTAATAGTCTTTATTCTTGGAATGAGGAAAATAATAATATTTAAATTAAAAGTAAACTACTTGGAAATGTTGGTATGTTATTATTCACATAGCCAAGTAATTTTTTTAAATTTCTTAGTTTTTAAAATTTTTCTCCATTAGGCTGTTAAGTCTGGGAAATTCCAAGCTTTTGACTGGGGAGCCTCAGTTGAGAACCTAATGCATTATAATCAGGTAAGCATCTTAAGTAGCAGTTATTCACATTTTAAAGACAAAGATATAAAAGGTTAAAGATGAAATTGTGATAACTGTACATGTATTTTCCAAAGTCAAGTTGTTGTCCAGACCTCAGAAGTCTGTCTAATGCCACCAGGGGTAAGTTCTGGAAGTTTCTTACTGCAGTCATGTGGTACTTTGAGGGCAGCTGAATGAGCACAGACACTGGATTGTGAAGGCTCAGGGGAAGAATCGGAAACCAGCAGCACCTCAGAGGCTGCCTTTGTCCTGGGCCCCTAACACTAGTAACCAGAGACTCCATCGCGGGCAGGGAAGCGGGTGAAACACCCACCCCCACCTCCATGCTCCCTGCAACCAAGCCAAACACAACTCAGGATGGTGTCAGCTAACTGGGGAAGTGATGATAATTTAAGATCCAGAAGCTGGTCCTGGAAAACACTTCAAACAGTGGCATATGAGTGAAGAAAAGTGGGTTTATTCTCATGGGCGCTCTCTACAATTTTCCCTTCTGTCCAACATGTAAAGGAGCATAATAAAGTATTAAAATACTATACATATAATACTATATACATATAATAAAACATTTCTTTGTGAATTAGCTATTGCATAAGTATTGTAGTATATAGCTATTTGTATAAGTATATAGCTTGTACTTATATAAGTATATAAGTATATTGTATAAGTATATACTTATATAAGTATATTATAGTATATAGCTATATATTATACTTATATAAGTATAAGTATATTGTAGTATATAGCTATTAGTATAATAGCTATAAGCATAAGTATATAGCTATTACATTAATGTATTGAATCAGAATTCTTGAGAATATCATCTTTAAAAACTAACAAAATTCTCTGTGAACAGTGGGAAAATTAGTAGTGATTTTCTTGTCTGCTTTATGTCTACCATTGGTTTGCTTTATGAATGCCTTTAAAATCTGTGTGAATGGTGCTTTTTGTCAAAATAGGAAACGGGGCTACTGATAGATTTTCTAAGAATTTGAACCTATATTTAGTAAAAATCAGGCAAGTATTTAGAATACAACTCATTTAACCAACTGACTACCTTTCCAATGACTATACTGGGAAGTCAGACAAAGTAAACATAAATGACTCAGGCCATTCTGAGAAGCTTATACCTTTAGAGTGTGTAAATTCTTAAGATTTAATTATGAAATTGGGTCATGCCACTCGTAACAACAAGGATGGACCTTGAAAATATTATGCTAAGTGAAATAAGTTATTCATGCACAGATAAATATTATATGATCTCACTTAAATGTGGAATCTAAAACATGAAAAATCTGGAATTAATAGATAAAGAAAACAGATTGGTGGTTGCTAGAGGCATGGGCAAAATGGATCAAGGTGGTCAAAAGGTATGAACTTCCAGTCATAAAATAAGTAAGACCTAGAGATGCAATTACAGTGTGGAGACTGTAGTTACTAATACTGTACTGTACATTTGAAACTTGCCAAGACAGTAAATCTTAAAAGTTATCTCTTTCTCTCTCTCTAGGGTTAGGGTTAGGGTAAAACTACACATAGAGGTAGATGCTAACTAGATTTTTTTGTTGTCATCATTTCACAATGTATACATGTGTGGAATCATTGCTGTGCACCTACAACAAATATAATGTTATTTATAAATTATATCTCAATTTTTTAAGTGATATCTGATTTACCCACTGAATAAGTATTGAGTTTCAAGTGAATTTACCTATGAAAATTCTGATTCTTTTCCTCTTGTGTTTTAGCCCACACCTCCCATCTACAATTTAACAGCCATGAATGTCCCAATTGCAGTATGGAGTGCTGGCCAAGACCTGTTGGCTGACCCTCAGGATGTTGACCTTTTGATTTCAAAACTCTCTAATCTCATTTACCACAAGGAAATTCCAAATTACAATCACTTGGACTTTATCTGGGCAATGGATGCCCCTCAAGAAGTTTACAATGAAATTATTTCTTTGATGGCAGAAGACAAAAAGTAGTTCTGGATTTAGAGAATTATTAATTTACTTTTTCCAAAATAGTTTCTTCTCACCTACATGATTTCTGTACTGTTATAAATGCAATCCTTCTTTCTGTAATGTTGACTTCCAAAATATATTAGCATCAACAAACTTTCCATTGGTCATTTTTAATTGGAAAAAATGCTTAAAATTATTTTTTCACTTGGAAATGTATCTAGAAACTCTTGAGAGACTGTGAACTAAGGGAGGTGAAACTTCTCTTCCAATCCTCCCATTCAGGTTTCTTCTAAACTCCAGAGTGACAATGAGCCTTGAATCACGAGTGTTGCCAAGAGACAGTCCTGGGGTTGACTACTGATGCCTCTTTGGCACACTTGGAGATTGAGTAGATTGTTTTCTATCATCTGCTGTTGTTAAGCTTAGTCTCTTCACTTGTGCAGTGGGGCTATCACTTGCTCTTTTGACTGTTACACTCCATGAAAAGGCCAAGTAGACTGTAAGTTGCATTGAGGCCAGCTCACTTTCCCTTTCTAGGGAGAAAAGAACACAGGTAGGTTAGGAAGCAACTGGCAACCCCAGTTCAGGAAGTTGGGAGATAAGGGATTTCTTACCCTCAATATTGTTGACATTTTGGGACAGGTTTCATTTTATTGTCCTGGGCATTCTAGGGTACTTAGCACCATCCCTAGGTTCTACTCACCAGATGCCTTGAGTACACACCCTCCCTGAGTTGTGCCTCATATATACATCTTACTTTGCACCATCATATTGTTGCTCACATTCCCCTCCAAAATTTGGTCTAATTTATTTTGGGGTTACAAGTATGCATTCATATTCTGTGTATAACTCACAAGAAGACTAATATATCTGAACTGTGTTGTGATCTAAAACTTATTAGATATGATGCAATTCATATTTTAAAAAATCAAGATAATCTAAAATTAAAAGATGCTAAGCATTACCTAGTTTAATCCCCATCATTTTCCAAATGAGGATATTGATGTTCATAAAGGTTGAGCACTTAAATAAAGGATATATGATTGGCATTGTCAAAGCTGAAATTCACGTATTCTAGTTCAAATACTCTTCTGCACAAAATTGATTACACAGCTCTGTTGCATTTTCAAATTAAATATTTCCAGAGTTATCTGGGAGAAGGCAATGGCACCCCACTCTAGTGCTCTTGCCTGGAAAATCCCATGGACAAAGGAGCCTGGAAGGCTGCAGTCCAAGGGGTCACTAAGAGTCAGACACGACTGAGCGACATCACTTTCACGTTTCACTTGCATGCACTGGAGAAGGAAATGGCAACCCACTCCAGTGTTCTTGCCTGGAGAATCCCAGGGATGCGGAAGCCTGGTGGGCTGCCATCTATGGGGTTGCACAGAGTTGGACCCAACTGAAGTGACTTAGCAGCAGCAGCAGCAGAGTTATCTAAGAGGGGAAATGGAACAAGGTGATGCTTAGGATTTTATAAAGTATTACTCAGATTATTACTCAATAATAATAATTATTGGGTAATTCAATAATAATGAGTTGCTAGTAGGAAATGGCAACACATTCCAGTGTTCTTGCCTGGAGAATCCCAGGGACGAGGGAGCCGGGTGGGCTGCCATCTATGGGGTCACACAGAGTCGGACACGACTGAAGTGACTTAGCAGCAGCAGCAGCAGCAGGCTCTACATAGATATCTAGTAAGGGAAAAATGCCAGTTGAATGGGAGTTTTCTCTGCTAGTGTGAAAGAAGATAGAAGTAGCTAAGTAGATGTTAGAAGGAGGGAGAAGGAATAGAGGTGAGAAAAAAGTAAAGAATGGAAAATATTAGAAGACACAGGAAAGGATTTGTGCTTTCACATGCAAAACTTTTTTGCTTTGCTATGTCTCAGCTGGTCATTTTTGCAGCCCCACTCAAAGAAGTCAGATCACAAGAGCCATGTATAATCTAAACCAAACAGGAAAAATTATTTAAAGCATACAAGGAGGATGCCACTCTAGATTTTCCTTTGAAAATAGCACTTAAGGAAACAAATTAAAATATAGATGAGAACTGTCTGCTTAGGTAATCCACCTTAAGTAGTTTTTAGATGGGTTGCTCATAATAACAGTGTATGCAAAATCTCATCAAAGGTATTAAATTATTGTTGAAATAAACTATAAACAAGTCAACTATATATAACTGGTTGGTAACATAGCAAGGTCTACAGTAAATATGGATCTATATTTCAACCTCAAAGCATTGTGAGGATTTCTGTGTTCATTTTGAACAACTATCTGTTGAATGTCTTCTCTATGCCAGAGAGTTTAGTATAATTAATGCATGATCCATGATAGCACTCAACTAATATGACCCATTACCCATAGGTAATCCAAGTCTATGCCCTAATCAGTAACGCTGAAGAAGCTGAACAATTCTATAAAGACCTACGAGACTTTTTAGAACTAACACCCCAAAAAGATGTCCTTTTCATTATATGGGACTGAATGCAAAAGTAGGAAGTCAAGAAACACATGGAGTAACAGGCAAATTTGGCCTGAGTACAGAATGAAGCAGGGCAAAGGCTAACAGAGTTTTGCTGAGAGAATGCACTGGTCATAGCAAACACCCTCTTCCAACAACACAAGAGAAGACTCTACACATGGACATCACCAAATGGTCAACACCAAAATCAGACTGATTATAGTCTTTGTAGCCAAAGATGGAGAAGGTCTATACAGCTAGCAAAAACAAGACCGGGAGCCGACTGTGGCTCAGATCATGAACTCCTTATTGCCAAATTCAGACTTAAATTGAAGAAAGTGGGGAAAACCACTAGACCATTCAGGTATAACCTAAATCAAATACCTTATGATTATACAGTAGAAATGAGAAATAGATTTAAGGGACTAGATCTGATAGAGTGCCTGATGAACTATGGAATGAGGTTTGTGACACTGTACAGGAGAAAAGGATCAAGATCACCCCCATAGGAAAAAAAAATGCAAAAAAGCAAAATGGCTGTCTGGGGAAGCCTTACAAATAGCTGTGAAAAGTAGAGAAGCAAAAAGCAAAGGAGAAAAAGAAAGATATAAGCATCTGAATGCAGAGTTCCAAAGAAAAGCAAGAAGATATAAGAAAGCCTTTCTCAGCAATCAATGCAAAGAAATAGAGGAAAACAACAGAATGGGAAAGACTAGAGATCTCTTCAAGAAAATTAGAGATACCAAGGGAACATTTCATGCAAAGCTGGGCTTGATAAAGGACAAAAATATTATGGACCTAAAAGAAGCAGAAGATATTAAGAAGAGGTGGCAAGAATACACAGAAGAACTGTACAAAAAAGATCTTCCTATACACTAATAATGAGAAAATAGAAAGAGAAATTAAGAAAATAATTCCATTCACCATTGCATCGAAAAGAATAAAATACTTAGGAATATATCTACCTAAAGAAACTAAAGATCTATATATAGAAAACTATAAAACACTGGTGAAAGAAATCAAAGAGGATACTAATAGATGGAGGAATATTCCATGTTCATGGAAGAATCACTATAGTGAAAATGAATATACTATTAAAAGCAATCTACAGATTCAATGCAATCCCTATCAAGCTACCAACAGTATTTTTCACAGAGCTAGAACAAATAATTTCACAATTTGTATGGAAATACAAAAACCTCGAATAGCCAAAGCAATCTTAAGTAAGAAGAATGGAACTAGAGAAATCAACCTGCCTGACTTCAGGCTCTTCTACACAGCCACAGTCATCGAGACAGCATGGTACTGGCACAAAGACAGAAATATAGATCAATGGAACAAAAGAGAAAGCCCAGAGATAAATCCGTGCACCTATGGACACCTGATCTTCGACAAAGGAGGCAAGAATATACAATGGATTAAAGACAATCTCTTTAACAAGTGGTGCTGGGGAAACTGGTCAACCACTTGTAAAAGAATGAAACTAGATCACTTTCTAACACCACACACAAAAATAAACTCAAAATGGATTAAAGATCCAAAACGTAAGATCAGAAACTATAAAACAGCTAGAGGAGAACATAGGCAAAACACTCTCCGACATAAATCCCAGCAGGATCCCCTATGACTCACCTCCAAGAATATTGGAAATAAAAGCAAAAATAAACAAATTGGACCTAATTAAACTTAAAAGATTCTGTACAACAAAGGAAACTATAAGCAAGGTGAAAAGACAGCCTTCAAAATGGGAGAAAATAATAGCAAATGAAGCAACTGACAAACAACTAATCTCAAAAATATACAAGCAACTCCTGCAGCTCAATTCCTGGGGGGGAAAAAAAAAGACCCAATCAAAAAATAGGCCACAGAACTAAATAGACATTTCTTCAAAGAAGACATATAGATGGCTAACAAACACATGAAAAGATGCTCAACATCACTCATTATCAGTTCAGTTCAGTTCAGTCGCTCAGTCGTGTCCAACTCTTTGCAACCCCATGAATCGCAGCACGCCAGGCCTCCCTGTCCATCACCATCTCCCAGAGATCACTCAGATTCAAGTCCATCGAGTCAGTGATACCATCCAGCCATCTCATCCTCAGTCGTCCCCTTCTCCTCCTGCACCCAATCCCTCCCAGCATCAGAGTCTTTTCCAATGAATCAACTCTTCGCATGAGGTGGCCAAAGTACTGGAGTTTCAGCTTTAGCATCATTCCTTCCAAAGAAATCCCAGGGTTGATCTCCTTCAAAATGGACTTGTTGGATCTCCTTGCAGTCCAAGGGACCCTCAAGAGTCTTCACCAACACCACAGTTCAAAAGCATCAATTCTTCGGTGCTCAGCCTTCTTCACAGTCCAACTCTCACATCCATACATGACTACTGGAAAAACTATAGCCTTCACTAGACGGACCTTAGTTGGCAAAGTAATGTCTCTGGTTTTGAATATGCTATCTAGGTTGGTCATAACTTTTCTTCCATAGAGTAAGCGTCTTTTAATTTCATGGCTGCAGTCACCATCTGCAGTGATTTTGGAGCCCCCCAAAATAAAGTCTGACACTGTTTCTACTGTTTCCCCATCTATTTCCCATGAGGTGATGGGACCAGATGCCATGATCTTCATTTTCTGAATGTTGAGCTTTAAGCCAACTTTTTCACTCTCCTCTTTCACTTTCATCAAGAGGCTTTTTAGTTCCTCTTCACTTTCTGCCATAAGGGTGGTGTCATCTGCATATCTGAGGTTATTGCTATTTCTCCCGGCAATCTTGATTTCAGCTTGTGTTTCTTCCAGTCCAGCATTTCTCATGAGGTACTCTGCATAGAAGTTCAATAAGCAGGGTGGCAATATACAGCCTTGACATACTCCTTTTCCTATTTGGAACCAGTCTGTTGTTCCATGTCCAGTTCTAACTGTTGCTTCCTGACCTGCATACAGATTTCTCAAGAGGGAGGTCAGGTAAATCAAAACCACAATGAGGTACCATTTCAAGCCAGCCAGAATGGCTGCGATCCAAAAGTCTACAAGCAATAAATGCTGGAGACGGTGTGGAGAAAAGGGAACCCTCTCACACTGTTGTTGGGAATGCAAACTAGTACAGCCACTATGGAGAACAGTGTGGGGATTCCTTAAAAAAAAACTGGAAATAAAACTGCCTTATGACCCAGCAATCCCACTGCTGGGCATACACACTGAGGAAACCAGAATTGAAAGAGTCATGTGTACCCCAATGTTCATCGCAGCACTGTTTATAATAGCCAGGACATGGAAGCAACCTAGATGTCCATCAGCAGATGAATGGATAAGAAAGCTGTGGTACATACACACAATAGAGTATTACTCAGACATTAAAAAGAATACATTTGAATCAGTTCTAATGAGGTGGATGAAACTGGAGCCTATTATACAGAGTGAAGTACAGAAAAACACCAATACAGTGTACTAACGCATATATATGGAATAGAAAAATGATAATGATAACCCTGTATGCGAGAAAGCCAAAGAGACACAGATGTATAGAACAGTCTTTTGGACTCTGTGGCAGAGGGCGAGGGTAGGATGATTTGGGAGAACGGCATTGAAACTTGTATAATATCATATGTGAAACGAATCACCAGTCCAGGTTCGATGCATGATACTGGATGCTTGGGGCTGGTGCACTGGGATGACCCAGAGGGATGGTATGGGGAGGGAGGAAGGAGGGGGGTTCAGGATTGGGAACACGTGTATACCTGTGGCAGATTCATGTTGATGTATGGCAAAACCAATACAATATTGTAAAGTAATTAACCTCCAATTAAAATAAATAAATTTATATTTTTAAAAAAATTTTTTTAAAAAGTAAAAAGAGACCAGCCTATTAACAACTAGTTTTGCCCACTGTAGTATGTCTATAAAAACTCTGAAACCACTTTGTTCGGGACTCAAGGCTTGGAGTGTTAACTACTCTGGGACTGCCAGCGTAATAAACCTGAGTTCTCCAGTTCTCCAAGTGTGGTGCTTGGTTTCTCGATTACTGGTTTCTGCAACATATTAACACCCAGTGTAAAAATTGTGGAAAACTTATCTCAAAAAATAGGAATTGAGTCCTAGAGAAGTTCACAAAACATAAGATAGGGAAAACGAGCATTTTGCTAAGTTCTTTACAATGGCATCACAATTCCCACAAAAATATTACAAACTGGACAATATTATAGCAATCTTAGAAAGTAGGATGCTGAGGATAAATTCCTCATGCAAAATCTCACAGAAAATAGTGGAAAGAAAACTTTAACTTAGTTCTGTCTGACTTGAAAACCCAAGTTTGTTTAATATTCCACAGCACCAATTCCACGCTTCAGATCAAGTCCTAACACAAAAAAGTCTTTCATATGATTGCATGCTAAACTACATTTTTACCTCTGTTATGGCTCTTACCACTTTCCTTTGTACAGGATGTATGTTTGATGTATTTTAATCACGTCTGTGTTTATAAAGTCTGTAAATTCAGGGAACCCAGTTTGCTTCTTTGTATATCTTCTTTTATGTGTGGCACAGGCAGACAAATGGGAGCTTCTGTTTAATAATTGAAGCTTATTATTATGTGTGTCTGTAATTAATGCCTTTACTAATTTTGTATAACAAAGAATTGAACAAGATTTTCTCTGTGCGCCTAAACCGTCCATTTCTTTAATATGCCAGATTGCCTTAAAATCACATGTAAATAGCAAACACTTGGAATTGGCTTAATCGTTAAAACACTGTTTCCAAAAATTAATGCAAAACTTACAATTCTCTAAATTTGATCCACTTCATTTCTTATTATTTTTTAAAAGCTTTTCTTTTTGAAGCTTTCACGTGCTAAAATTGAGAATCTAATATGGTTCCCAAATATCTACCATCCAGCATAAACAATTATTATCCAGAGCTGAGTTTGCTGTATATATATCCCACCACACCAGCAATAGATTGTTTTAAAGCAAACTTCTAGACATCATATCATTTCATCTGGAAATAAAGACAATTTAAAAATACAACCACAATATAAACATTGCACCTAGACACCAAGCAGATCAAAAAGTCCTCAGTACTATCAAATATCCAGGTAATGTTCACATTTCCATGATTGTCTCATACATGTGTGTTTTACAATTAGTTTGTTCTAATCAGGACAAAAACACTTCCATATGTTGTATTTGGTTTATCTCAAGACTCTATATATTCCAGTTCTTCCTGTTTTCTCGTTTCTTTCTTGCCATATATTTATTCTTCAGTCCCATATATTATAGCATTTATAGTTTTCAATTCCAGTAATACAGTCTATCCTTGAGGACACTTTATATTAATTTTTTTTAACCAACTGCAATTCTTTTCCTCTAAAACAATAAAGGTATAATAGATTTATAATCCTGTTTTTCTTTTTAATGTTTCTATTTTTTTCCCCTAAACGGCCACATAAGCTCAATCTAGGAAAGGAAAGAAAGGAAAAGTCACCAGTCATGTCAGACTCTTTGCAACCTCATGGACTGTAACCTGCCAGGCTCCTCTGTCCATGAGATTTTCCAGGCAAGAATACTGGAGTGGGCTGCCATTTCGTTCTCCAAAGCTCAATCTAAAGAAGTGATATATTCCTACTAGAATTACACTCCCTAATCCATTTTGATCATCTTTTCCTACCATATAACTACAGTAGTATCAGGATCCCATCTTTAACCTCACACTATTTAACGCTTAGTTTTTTGTTTTGTTTGGTTTGGTTTTTATTTTGTCTAACATAATGAGGCTTTCACAATTTCCACCTCTGGATTTAACCAATAGAAGCTTAATGTCTCAACCAGAATCAAGTTTATTTCTGAATTTCTTTTTCTTTTTAATGTTTATCATGACACAACAGACCTGTGATATTAATAATATCCTTATACAATCATACCTCAGAGATATTGTGGTTTGGTTCCAGACAACTGCAATGAAGCACTATCGTGATTCAGTCACTAAGTCATGTCCAAATCTTTGTGACCCCATGAACTGCAGCATGCCATCACTATCTCCCAGACTTTGCTCAAAATCCTGTCCATCAAGTCAGTGTTATCTAACCATCTTATCCTTTGCCACCCTCTTCTCCTTCTGCTCTCAATCTTCCCCAGCATCAGGGTCTTTTCCAATGAGTTGGTTCTTATTATCAGGTGTTCAAAGTATTGGAGCTTCACCTTCACCATCATTCCTTCCAATGAATATTCAGGGTTGATTTCCCTTAGATTGACTGGTTTGATCTCCTTGTTGTCCAAGAGACTCTTAAGAGTCTTCTCCAGCACCACAATTCAACAGTGTCAGTTCTTCAGAGCTCATCTTTATGAGCTCTGACATCTTTATGGCCCAACTCTCACATACATACAGGACTACCAAAAAAAAGCATAGCTTTGACTAGAGGGACCTTCGTTGGCAAAGTGGTGTCTCTGCTTTTTGATATGCTGTCTAGGTTTGTTATAGCTTTTCTTCCAAGGAGCAAGCATCTTTTCATTTCATAGCTACAATCAGTGTCCACAATGATTTTGAGACCCAAGAAGATAAAATCTGTAACTGTTTCCATTTTTTCCCCCTTCCATTGGACCTAACAGAAGCAGAAGATATTAAGAAGAGGTGGCAAGAATACACAGAAGAACTGTACAAAAAAGATCTTCACGACCCAGATAATCATGATGATGTGATCACTAATCTAGAGCCAGACATCTTGGAATGTGAAGACAAGTGGGCCTTAGAAAGCATCACTATGAACAAAGCTAGTGGAGGTGATGGAATTCCAATTGAGCTGTTTCAAATCCTGAAAGATGATGCTGTGAAAGTGCTGCACTCAATATGCCAGCAAATTTGGAAAACTCAGCAGTGGCCACAGGACTGGAAAATGTCAGTTTTCATTACAACCCCAAAGAAAGGCAATGCCAAAGAATGCTCAAACTACCACAAGATTGCACTTATCTTACATGCTAATAAAGTAATGCTCAAAATTCTCCAAGCCAGACTTCAGCACTATGTGAACCATGAACTCCCTGATGTTCAAGCTGGTTTTAGAAAAGGCAGAGGAACCAGAGATCAAATTGCCAACATCTGCTGGATCATTGAAAAAGCAAGAGAGTTCCAGAAAAACATCTATTTCTGCTTTATTGACTATGCCAAAGCCTTTGACTGTGTGGATCACAAGAAACTGTGGAAAATTCTTCAAGAGATGGGAATACCAGACCACCTGACCTGACTCTTGAGAAATCTGTATGCAGGTCAGGAAGCAACAGTTCGAACTGGACATGGAACAACAGACTGGTTCCAAATAGGAAAAGGAGTACGTCAAGGCTGTATATTGTCACCCTGCTTATTTAACTTCTATACAGAGTACATCATGAGAAATGCTGGACTGGAAGAAACACAAGCTGAAATCAAGATTGCCGGGAGAAATAGCAATAACCTCAGATATGCAGATGACACCACCCTTATGGCAGAAAGTGAAGAGGAACTAAAAAGCCTCTTGATGAAAGTGAAAGAGGAGAGTGGAAAAAGTTGGCTTAAAGCTCAACATTCAGAAAACGAAGATCATGGCATCTGGTCCCATCACCTCATGGGAAATAGATGGGGAAACAGTAGAAACAGTGTCAGACTTTATTTTAGGGGGCTCCAAAATCACTGCAGATGGTGATTGCAGCCATGAAATTAAAAGACGCTTACTCCTTGGAGGAGAAGTTATGACCAACCTAGATAGCATATTCAAAAGCAGAGACATTACTTTGCCGACCAAGGTCCGTCTAGTGAAGGCTATAGTTTTTCCTGTGATCATGTATGGATGTGAGAGTTGGACTGTGAAGAAGGCTGAATGTCGAAGAATTGATGCTTTTGAACTGTGGTGTTGGAGAAGACTCTTGAGGGTCCCTTGGACTGTGAGGAGATCCAACCAATCCATTTTGAAGGAGATCAACCCTGGGATTTATTTGGAAGGAATGATGCTAAAGCTGAAACTCCAGTACTTTGGCCACCTCATGCGAAGAGTTGATTCATTGGAAAAGACTCTGATGCTGGGAGGGATTGGGGGCAGGAGGAGAAGGGGACTACAGTGGATGAGATGGCTGGATGGCACCACAGACTCAATGGACGTGAATCTGAGTGAACTCCGGGAGATGGTGATGGACAGGGAGGCCTGGCGTGCTGCAATTCATGGGGTCGCAAAGAGTTGGACACGACTGAGCGACTGAACTGAACTGATTTGCCCATGAAGGGATGGAACCAAAAGCCATGATGTTGGATTTTGTGTGTGTGTGTGTGTGTGTGTGTGTGTGTTATTCAAATCTCAGACATATTTTATTTCATTGAAATAGTATTCCAAATTAGATTCTGAATACCTATCACGGTAGGTAACCTTTACCTTTTCATCTTTTGCTAGGGTTTTGGTATATTTGGGATGTTGAGCTTCAAGCCAGCTTTTTCACTCTCTTCTTTCATGAACCTCATCAAGAGGCCATTTAGTTCCTCTTCACTTTCTGCAATAAAGTGAACATCACAATAAAGTGAATCAGGTATTTTTTTGTTTAGCACAGCATGTAAAGGTTATGTTTATACTATACTGTAATCTACTACAGTGCAATAAAATAATATCTAAAAATAAATAATAAAGTAATATTAAAAGATACTAAAATAAAATAATATCTTAAGAAGTACATGCTTTAATTTTAAAAATACATTACTGCTTTAAAAAAATGCTAACCATCATCTGACAAAGCAAAATTGCTGCAAACCTTCAATTTGTAAAACAAAACAAACAACAACAAAATTCCACCATATCTGAAAAGTACAGTCAAGCCAAGTACAGTAAAACAAGATATGCCTGTATATGGTTAAAAAAAAAACAATGGACTCAAAATGGAATTAACTGTGCTAAGCCCCTTGTCTGCAAGGACAATTTAATTGCAATTGTAACCTCATGAAGGAATGAGACCTTTAACCAGACAGTCTGGAATTTCCTGGCCAGCATTAATGAAGCAATCCACCTGATAGATCTCTGCCTTCACCCAAAGGAAGTGATCTTGCCTGAAATAATCCTTTCTTCTGTTTATGACTTTCTTATCCCAATTTCTTTCTGCCTTTAAAAACCTTTCCTTTTCTGCTACACTTTGGAACTTCTATTTTCTAGACGAGATGCTGCTCAATTCATGAATTGTTGAATAAAGCCAATTAAATCTTCAAATTTACTTATTTGAATTTGTTTGTTTGTTTTAACAGATTTGGTTAAACACAGACGTGACACCTACAAACCCTTTTGAGCTCTTTGTCTTTCTCACCATTTCTAAGGGCCCTAGATAAGTTCCTCTCATTTCTGAGGTCCAGACTCTTTGTATGGAGTTTCTGATATAATCTACTTTTCAATACAGGGCAGGTCAGCTTAAGCTGGTAAATAGCTCTGATTGGAGCCAAGCCTCTAACTTTTACTTCGGATCACAGTTGTCATTAATCAATGAAAACTCTTAACCTTTGATTTTGTCCCAAGATCCACCTGGGAACTGTTAGTGGCATTTCCCAGTTCCCCTTTAATGTAGAGCCACTAGTTCTCAGTCCCCAGTCCATCTTCTCTGCATTCCAAGGTTCCATGATGGGAGGTGTTGGTGGTGTACCCAGGGCCTTCTCGTGGCCAGGATACAGCAGCATCTCTTGTTAACTGCCTGGATATATTAAAATGCACGTTTGCTTTCTCTTGTATATATAATGGTTACTACCAATGGGAATCTTAAAAGTCAAAAAGTGGTGGGCGTGGAATGAGTATTGCACTTACCACCTATCTAAAGACCCCCCTGTTAGGATATATTGGTCATTGACTGGGTTCAATTAACACTAGGTAGCTCACCAACCTCAAGAAAAGTTTTGTGCGATGGGGTACACTGTAAAACACACCACAATTCCCAAGCCAGTAGCACATACCTTTTAAGTATTAGTTTGGCTCTAACAGCCCCCAAACCTTTGCTAAAATAGATAAATAAATAGGTTTCAGTTCAGCTCAGTTCAGTTCAGTCACTCAGCCCTGTCTGACTTTTTGCAACCCCATGGACTGCAGCATGCCAGGCCTCCCTGTCCATCACCGGCTCCCACAGTTTACCTAAACTCATGTCCATTGAGTTGGTGATGCCATCCAACCGTCTCATCCATAAATATGGGAACTTTGAATTCTCAAGAGTTAAGCAAGCCACCTCCCAGCACACCTATTTTATTTCCAAGAGCTGTGGTCTTAGAAGATACAAATGTCTATGAATGTGACAAAATCCTACTCAAAACAAGTAGATTTAGTCAAGATCACTGTTTTGTGTCCTCAGAACTTAGCTTGGTAACCACCAGGTGGGGAGCCCCCAGATATGGCCAGACAGAAATATAGATTCACCTTAATTGCAGCTAAGATCCTACCGAATCACAGGCAGTCCTCAGGGAAATTACCATGGCCATCATGAGAAGCATTCCAATTAAATAAGATCATCTAAGAAGCATGCTTGAAAATAGGATCCTGAAAGTAAACAAAATGAAATTCTTCAGTATTGAAATTGCTTCCTAAAAAACTTTATTGGAAATGCTAATGAAAATTAAAGACACAAAAATTACACAAAAGACAATAAATGTTGTGATTGCTACTGCTCTCTTCTACCACCTTTTATTTGCGTACTCATTCTAGTCATTCTCTGTCTTGTCTTTCCATTCTAAAGAGACTACAAGACTGTAAACAAAACGTTGCTAAGTTAGTGACCTTATGGTTACCCTTATGTGGTTGTTGTTCAGTCACTAAGCCATGTCCAACTCTTTGTGACCCCATGGACTGCAGGACGCCAGGCTCCCCTGTCCTTCACTATCTCCTGGAGTTTGCTCAAATTCATGTCCATTGATTGGGTTACCCTTATATCTACCCTTAAAGGACAGCTCCTGTATGGAGCCCTCCCAGGGTCAATGGACTCTGAGAGATTTTCTAGTAAATTGCTATGTTATTTCCTTAAACAGCCAAGAGAAAACTAAAATTAATTTTTAAAACCTTTCCAAACTCTGATAGATATCTAAGCTACAGATAGGATCCTGGGAATACTAGAAGAACTGGCAAAGGGTGAGAATTCTTACCAGAGTGAGTTGGCCCAGATCCTTCTATAGTACTAAGGTAGAAGACGGAAAATAATATAGCTTTAGCACCCTTATTGAGGATATCAGTTGAGTTCAAGAAGTTTCTCAGTACTGCAGAAATATTTATTGTTTTTCCCAGCTGAGAACTGGAAAGATATTTAAAAGAATTTTTTAAAAGTTTTTAAGCCTTCTCCCATAAGCTAAAATGAAATCATATTACTATTGCAAAAATATTGCAATTCACTGAAGGCTCAGGTGATGGTTAGCACTTTTTAGCAATGAAAGACTTTAAAATTAGGTATGTACAGTATTGTTTTAGACATAACGCTATTGCACAGTTAACAGACTATAGTATTGTGTAAACGTAACTTTTATATGCACTGGGAAAGCAAATAAAGTCATGTGACTCAGTTTATTGTGATATTCACTTTATTGCAGTGATCTGGAACTGAACCGGAAATATCTCTGAGGTATGCCTGCAAATAAGTCTATAATCAGAAAGCCTTCCTTGACTCTTGAAAGTATTGGGGCTAGATAAAACAATAGCTGCCCAACAAAACCCTTAGGCTCACTGGAAAAGTTGTTCTCATAATACAATAGGAATAATAATATGTGGAGAACTTCTTGTTTAGGGGCTAAGTTGTGTCAAACTCTTTTGTGACCCCATAGATTGTAGCCCACCAGGCTCCTTTGTCCACAGGGTTTCCCAAGAACGAATACTGGAGTGGGTTGCCATTTCCTTCTCCAGGGTATCTTCCAGACCCAGGGATCAAACCTGTGTCTCCGGCATTGGCAGGTGGATTCTTCATCACTGAACCATTTGGGAAGTCCTGTAATATGATAACCCTGAATTATCCTTTAGCTGAGCAAAGGGTTATCTATGCTGTGATCAACACCATGTTCTGTACCTGGATTGATGCCTCTGGGGACATTGAAATTGAGTTACATAAGATCACTGAGCAGCCACCTGGCTTAAAATGATTACTCCCTCAATGGGATCTTTCATTGACTTATTTGATTTTGATTGGTTTGGGTCTCACCAACTATGGCTTCAAAGCACACTCCAGACATTGAGAATTATCCTGCTTTTAATAATCATGGTAATTCTCCTGGTGCCTTGTATTCTCTCAAGGGCTTTAAATGCATGTTCCAGATGCTGCATGTATAAGCTCAAGCATATGATCTCCTAAGACAGGAACATCAAAAATAGAATAAAGGGAATGATCAAATGAACAAGAAGAGTGAACCCGAAATTGTGACCTATGACTGCAACAGAGGCTCAACAGAAACTTCAGTACGTGTCAGTATCACACTGAGAATCAGCAGAAACTGGCCGAGCTCCAGAGCAGTAATTGCCAGCGGCAGTAGTGCCTTACATTTTGACCACATCTCCGAACTAATTTGAGAATCTGATCAAAACTGGGGAAGTGTTTTAGTTTGTTTTGTTTTAATGCTCAAAATGAAGTCACTTGTGCCAAATTCTACGTCAGGAAACCAAGACTTAATTACAGTTTCAACCTTTTCCAGGAATATGAAATTTAACCAGTCAATCTGGAATTACACGGCCAGCAGTAAGGAGGCAACTGACCTGGCAGACCCCTGTCTTCCCCTACAGGGAAATGAGCTGGCCTGAAATAATTCTTCCCCTTGTTTATGACTTTCTTGTCCCACTTCCTTTCTGCCCTTACAAATCTTTCCCAGCTTGTGGAATTCCTTTCTGGTTTTTTAGGGAAAATGATGCTGACTCATAAATCATTGAATAAACCCAATTAGATCTTTGAATTTACTCAGTTAAATTTTGGTTTTTTGACGACATTTAAGAATATATTGCCATTACTTAGATTTCCACCCTCCTATCAAAATATCAAGATGTGCTTTCAGGAATAATTAGGATGAATGAGGAGGCTTTTCTTCCTAGACATATTTGGTTACTTGTTTACCCAAGTCAGAATTTTGTTTCATTTACATCACGTGCATGCATGCTAAGTCACTTCACTTGTGTCTAACTCTTTGTGAGCCCATGGGCTATAACCTGCCAGGCTCTTCGGTCCATGGAATTCTCCAGGCAAGAATACTGAATTGGGTTGCCACGCCCTTCTCCAGGGGATCGTCCCAATTCAGGGATTGAAACCTAGTCTCTTATATCTCCTGCTTTGCAGGTTGGTTTTTACCACTAGCGCCACTTGGGAAGTCCTTTGTATCACCTGTGAGCAAACTATTCTTAATAACAAATTAAAAGCTCCTTCTGGAGTCCTTTTTGTATCCACTGAATAAACAGCATGGTGGAATAAGAAAGACAAATCTTTCCAGAGAAGCCGTGATCATCAAGGACACAGGCAGGTGGTTAATAACACCTGCCACTTGTCCTGCAAGTGCTGCAAGATTCCAGTACAAAGTCATTTGTATGTGTTTTCAAATGATTAAGGCAAATGTCCTCAATCAAAAGTACATCCTGGACCCTAGTCATGCATGATCCAAGGTATAGCTCTTCCTGTATTTTAAAGTTGAACTCAATGCATAACACAATTAGGGAAATACCTTTAGGCTGATTACTGAGCACTTTGGGGTATAACTGCACTGTAGCCTGAAGTTATTGAGCCAAACAGCACAGCCAAATATTTGAGCTCTTAACAAAAGAATTTTAAACATTAAACTATTTTAAAACACTAATCTTTAAGTCTTGGTTAATTTGTACAGAGGAAATAAACACAGGCTCATGAGAAGATCTTTGTCCCCCACTGTTTATTCCTTTTTTTTTTTTTCCTTTATTGCAAGACAGAATATTAGAACATATGCTTTAGAGTTGGATCTAAATCCAGATTTCAATTTATAACTAATAGTGTTGAAAGGGAGCAAATTGTGTCACCCTAAGACATGTTTCTTTGGCATAATGATTATTTTAGTCTGATTATTTTTTAAGAAACAGCACACAGAGGAAAGGCTCTAATTGAGTACCAATTAGCATTTGGTAAGAGACACAAGTTTATAAGTGAAATCCCCACTGTAAGGCAGTCTCTATGTCTTTTTAGAAAGAAAAGAAGGACTTTAAATCTCTAGACATCCTTGTGTATGGAGAAGACAGTGCCTTAAATGTGCATAACTGTTTACTGTGTTTTCTTGTTCATCTCTCATAACTGCTCCCCGCACCCCAAGATCTTTTTTTGTCTTTAGCTGGAGATGGTATTTGAGGTGGTGGCTTAGGCCATCTCTGGGAATGACTCGGTTTTCCAGGATCTCTTCTATGTTTCATACAGGAGGCATACCTGGTGTGAAATTTGTTTGGTTTTTCTCTTATTAATTTGTCTTTTATTACAGTGGTGTCTCAGCCAAGAACCTAGAAAGTTAGAGGGAAAATTATTTTCCTTCCCCATTAGTGTTAGTTTTGGAGGTTTTCTATTAATATCATCTCAAAATTTAAGAATGTTTTTAATGATTCCTTCTTTCTAAACATAATGCTTTTCCTCTAAGTTCCCGAGACCTATCCAACTAGTTTTCCCATTCTAATCTTTAACATACATGTACCTCTTTACTCCACTGAATGGAGATTATTTTTATTGTATATAATGCAATGTATTAGGGGCTTCCCCGGTGGCTCAGGAGGTCAAGAATCCACCTGTAAGGCAGGGGACACAGAAGACACGGTTTCTATTCCTGTGTCAGGAGGATCTTCTATAGGAGGAAATGAAAATCCCCTTCAGTATTCTTGACCAAAAAACCTCTTGAACAGAGTACCCTAGTGGTCTACAGTCATTGGGGTCACAAAGAGTCGAATATGACTGATCAACTTAGCACACACACATGCAATATACTATATATTACTTTTTTTTCTATTTGGTGATTGCTTTTGGTTTATGTATTCTGTTTTGTAAATCTGTGGTCAATTCTTGTACTATGATACACTTTTAAAATTTTCAATAGCTTTAAAATATATTTTAAAATAAAGCTGGATAAGTTCTATCTAGTTACTCTAAATCTTTTAAATAAATATTATTTTAAAATATTTTAAATAGTGTTGCCCTTTTATTCTTAGTAGAACTTACATTTTCAGCAAGTTTTAAAAAATTACTGGAATTTTGATTAAAATTGCATTAAGCTTTTGCAAAGAATTCATAATGCTTCCACAGTCACTTTTCAGATGAAAACCTTAGTCGTGAAGATGTTTAAATTCTATTTACTAAATGAACCCCTGCATGAAAGGGTGGTTTTTCATTATCAAACCAACTCAGTGTTTTGAATGAGTTCCTTTCCATTGAGGGATCATAGTATTTATCTGAAAAACAAACAAACAAACAAAAATAAATACAAATGCCTTCTGCATTTTTAGCTATTTGTGTACACTTCAAACTTCTACCATTAAACTATAAGTTTCCGAATGAGTAAATCCTTTCTAAAAACGTTCCTGTCACATAATAGCTGATATATTACAGAGAATGTATACAGCCTATGTGTATTGATGAAGCATAACAAATCTAATGCTCTGAATTCAAATGAAGCATAAGAAGAAAAGATTACCAATTCTGTTGTGTCCACCTGTGTGCTTGTGTTTGACAAGGGGAAAAAATGGTCCCTCAGAGAGATATTTGCCTCATAATCTCTGGAATCTGTGAATATTTTGCAAATAATCTGTGTATACGTAGTTATATGTACATGTACATATATACATTAAAGTTCCTTGTGACTTTCAGTAAATGAAAACAGTAATTTAGGAAAAATTATCACTGCACAGAAAATCAGTTCTACCCTTAGTTCTATCCCAACCTTTAGTTAATTCTAACTTTTTTGAATGCAATTTTTCTTTAAATGAAAAAGTATGAATACATAATATCGGAGGATCCCATGAGCCCTAAAATTTCATGATTTTATGAAGAAATTTAATGAAGTACCTGAAGAGAAAGAATAAGTGAAAGTTTAATATAACTATCAGCTGAATTTGGAAACAATTCTCATTATTTTTTGAAGTAAAATCCACATGCCAACAGAAATAAACACAGTTTTAATACTGGTACTTCAAAAATTGAAATGAGTGCTAATACATTAGAACTATATTTAACCTCTTTCTTTAATAAACTTAAATTGGCCAAACTTTAACATTTTATATATTTTTGCTTGCACTTTGTTGTTGTTGCTGGTGTTGTTTAGTCACTAAGGTGTGTCTGTTTTGTGACCCCATGGACTATAGTTCTCCAGTCTCTTCTGTCCATAGGATTTTCCAGACAAGAATACTGGAGTAGGTTGTCATTTCCTTCTCCAGGAGATCTTCCCCACCCAGGGAGTGAACTCACATCTCCTGCATCAGCAGGCAGATTCTTTACCACTGAGCCACCAACGTGAAAGTTGTTCAGTCATGTTTGACTCTTTGTGACCCCATGGACTATACAGTGCATGGAATTCTCCAGGCCAGAATACTGGAGTGGGCAGCTGTTCCCTTCAGGGCATCTTCCCAATCCAGGGATCAAATCCAGGTCTCCGATATTACAGGCAGATTCTTTACTAGCTGGGCCACCAGGGAAGCCCTCTGAGGCACCAGGGAAGCCCTTATGTATTTTATTACACTAAATTTAAAAATACCCCTACTCTTAAAGTGAAAGTGTTAATCACTCAGTCATGTCCAACTCTTTGCAACCTCATGGACTATAGCCCACCAGGTTCCTCTGTCCATGGAATTCTCCAGGTATGAACTCTCAAATGGGTAGCCATTCCCTTCTCCAGGGGATCTTTCCATTCCAGGGACTGAATCTGCGTCTCCTGGCATTGTGGACAGATTCTTTACCATCAGGGAAACCCAACATTAGAGATCTCAGAATCTAATGGGAGGAACATACAACAAATGGATAGATAATGTGTTAATTTTCTATTGCTGGACACCAGGAACAACACAGCACAAAATTATTATCTTATAGTTCTGAAGGTCAAAAGTCCAAAGTGGGTTTCACTGGGCTAAAATTAATTAATCAACTTTTAGATTTGTAGTAGCTCTTGAGGGAGATAACATGGAAAGTTCTATTTAGACTCAGTGCAATAAAAACAGTATGCCAAGTGAAGGGCAATCTCCTATGTAAGACTAACAACAAAAGTAAGAGAAAATGTTTCAAAGAGACACATGTACCCCAATGTTCATTGCAGCACTGTTTATAATAGCCAGGACATAGAAACAACCTAGATGTCCATCAGCAGATGAATGGATAAGAAAGCTATGGTACATATACACATATACATAAAATCATCACTCAGCCATTAAAAAGAATACATTTGAATCAGTTCTAATGAGATGGATGAAACTGGAGCCGATTATACAGAGTGAAGTAAGCCAGAAAGAAAAGCACCAATACAGTATATTGACACATATATACGGAATTTAGAAAGATGGTAATGATGACCCTGTATGCAAGACAGCAAAAGAGACACAGATGTATAGAACAGACTTTTGGACTCAGAGGGAGAGGGAGAGGGTGGGATGATTTGGGAGAATGGCATTGAAACATGTATACTATCATGTAAGAAATGAAGTGCCAGTCTATGTTCGATACAGGATACAGGATGCTTGGGGCTGGTGCATGGGGATGATCCAGAGAGATGATATGGGGTGGGAGGTGGGAGGGGGATTCAGGATTGGGAGCTTGTATACACCCGTGGTGGATTCATGTCAATGTATGGCAAAACCAATACAGTATTGGAAAGTAAAATAAAGTAAAAATAAAAAAATTAAAAAAAAATTATTTCTTCAAAAAAAAGAAAGAAAATGTTTCTTTGATTCTCATACACTGTTGGTTCATAAACTGGGCCCATACATTAAGAATAAGGAGGGATTGAAGAAAGAGGCAGGTCTCTTCAGATTGGCAGATGACAGAATTTGATAAGCAAAGGAACTTAGGAGGCTTGTCTTGGACGGCCACAAGACAGGTTATCTCTGCACCTGTCCACTAGAATCATAAAAGTTTATATAGCAATTTTACCTGGGTTCAGTCACATACATAGCCCAGATGGCCTCAACAGCAGCTTACTGTGTATATATGTGAATGAATCACTTTGTGGCACACCTGAAACCGACACAACATTGTTAATCAACAATGCTCCAATACAAATGAAAAGTGAAACAAACAAACAAACTTACTGTCTCAAAGCTATGTCTTTGGCGCAGCTTCTAATGCAGAAAGAGCAAGCAGAAGACACGTTCCAAGGGCAGAGGGGCAGGTGAGGAGCCTCTGGATACCCAGATCCAGCTCATGGGTCAAGCAACAGTGACTTCCTCTCAATGACTTCCTCCAACAAAGATATAAAGGATCTGAAAAGGTCAGGAACTGTGGGTTTCAGGAGAGGGTATTTGGAGAAACTTATTACTATGCTGTGAATTCTACCTCTTCTTTTCCCTACACATTGTTTCTCCTCCCAGGAGCAGAGATGTGAGTGCCTGCCTCTCAATTCAGGACCAAGGAAGGGACTTCAACAGAGCAACTTGGAGAGTGTAAGCTTTCTCTGGTGACTCAGACAGTAAAGAATCTGCCTGCAATGCAGGAGACCCGGGTTTGATCCCTGGGTTGGGAAGATCCCCTGGAGAAGGAAATGGCAACCCACTCCAGTATTCTTGCCTGGAGAAGCCCATGGACACAGAGGTCTGGCTGGCTACCGTCTATGGGTCACAAAGAGTCGGACACGACTGAGTGACTAACACTTTCTTTCACTTTCGAGGTATATACCCTGCCGTTTAGGAAAGAACAGCCTGGTATCCAACTTCACCTGGAAAACTAAGGATCTAGAGATTCCCTGACTGGCTGCACTTCAAGCTAGGAAAGAAGAAGTGGGATAGAAGTGGACAAAGAAGAGACAGTTACCATAGGTTTGAAAGGGGGAACATATTTGCAAATGATATACCAGTAAGGGTATATCAGTAAGGGCTTCCCTGGTGGCTCAGAGGTTAAAGCGTCTGCCTCCAGTGCCGGAGACCCGGCTTCGATCCCTGCGTCGGGAAGATCCCCTGGAGAAGGAAATGGCAATTCACTCCAGTATTCTTGCCTGGAGAATCCCATGGACGGAGAAGCCTAGTAGGTTACAGTCCACGGGTCGCAAAGAGTCGGACACGACTGAGCGACTTCACCTCACCTCACCTGTACCAGTAAGACATTAATATCCAAAATACATGATCAGCTCATACAACTCAACATCAGAAAAAAAAAAATTTTTTTAATAGGTGAATTATCCAGCAGTCTAGTGATTAGGATGCTACACTTCCACTGCAGGGAACACAGGTTCAGTCCCTGGTCAGGGAATTAAGATCCTGTATGCTGTGTGGTGAAGGAAAAAAAGCAGAAGACCTAAATAGACATTTTTTCAAAGAAGACATTGATGGTCAACAGGCACATGAAAAGATGCTCAATGTAGCTAACCATCAGAGAAAAGCTAATCACAACTATTATCCAATGAACTGTCACCTCACACCTACCAGAATCGCTATCATCAAAACAAAAGTTGTTTATAAAAAAAGCCCCTATAAAATTTAACTGGAGGAGGACATGGCAACCCACTCCTGTATTCTTGCCTGGAGAATCCCCATGGACAGAGGAGCCTGGCAGGCTATGGTCCATATGGTCGCAAAGAGTTGGACACAACTGAGCGACTAGCACACAGCACATAAAATTTAAAGAAGAGATATTTGGGGTTTGCAAAATCCTAGGTGGTTTCACTTCATGGTACAAAGCAAGCAAGTGTTTTAACTCTACATAATAATCAGTCCCCTTCACCAAACATAGTGTAGAGTAAGAAAAGTAGGAAACAGATGAGATTTATTATAAAATACCATGTGAAAACCTTATATACAATATTATTTTACAACATTTTTGGATAAAATGGAGGGTGAATATGTGGGAGTGAACATCAGAGACAGAAGTTACAGCCAAATTACATGAGATAATAGCAAAACAATAAAGACCCCGTATATGGATGAATAAGTCACTCACTCTAAAAACTTTCCAACCAGAACGGTATGAATTTCCTTTGCCGAGGATGCACTGCAGAAAAATTTTGATAATATATCCAACATCAACTGTACAATACTTGAAAACTTCACCTTCCCATTTCTTTTGCTCAAGAATAATCTGATTTACTAGCCTAGACTGGATTCCAGTTATTTATGTATTGCCAACATGTATACTATCATTCCAGTTGGTTTTGTTTTTCATTCTGAGACTCAAAATGACATGTTAGTAGAATGCATTGCTTGAAAGTGTAATTTCCTGTTAAAAATATAGGGATGCAAAATTCTTTCTAATAAATCAAATAAATCTCTAAATAATTATAATTAAACTGCTGAAACAGAGTCACAGAATCAAAACCAATTCCAACTCCAATTTTGAACCAAATCAACTCCAATCCAATTACAAACTGACACAATCCTAAAAAATCTGAAGATATTTAAATTAGTTTCATGCCACTGAGTTCTGGCTTCCTAACCAAAATTCTGAGACAAGGTGTTGAAAGCATCTCCTATATGCTGAGTGGAAACAGATATTCCTGACTCAGTGATGAAAATTCACAAACTAACAAAAATACTCTTTCTCCTCTTCAGATGACTCAGTGTTTGTAAAATGTTAATTTGGGGTCATTTTAGAATTTTGGTTAGTTTTTTTTAGACAAATTAGAACTGTATTCTTGCAAGTTTGAAAGTGGAAAATACAAACGTGCAATTCTAACATTTTTATAGGTTATCTAACACCAAGTTCCTATAATATTTAAAACGCCCTTATAAAGCCCCTATCTAAGCCCCTATCTAACACATCATAAAGGAAATCAGTCCTGAATATTCATTGGAAGGACTGATGTTGAAACTGAAGCTCCAATACTTTGGCCACCTGATGCGAAGAACTGACTCATTGGAAAAGACCCTGATGCTGGGAAAGATTGAAGGCAGGAGGAGAAGGGTACAACAGAAGATGAGATGGTTGGATGGCATCACTGACTGGATGGACATGAGTTTGAGCAAGCTCTGGGATTTAGTGATGGACAGAGAAGCCTGGCAAGCTGTAGTCCATGGGGTCTCAAAGAATCGGACATAACTGAGAGACTGGACTGAACTGAACACCAAGCCTCCTCTGCCCAGTGTAGACACAGGAGCTTCTTACTTAGTGGGAATGACTGGTTAGAGACTAGGAGAAAAAGCTATTTTTTTTTCCTGTCTTTCCTTTTGTTTATTTGTTGCCTTTAGCCAGCTGGAAATCTTGAATCAGATACTGTTTTTCTAGGGTTCAGTTGAAAGGATTGGAAATAACATTTTCTGTGTTACCTGCCAATTCTAGTATGCAATTTATAGAACAAGGTAGAGAAAATTTGGGGGCTCCCCCGGGGGTGCAGTGGTATAAAATCCCCATGCCAATGTGGGAGATGCATGTTTGATCTCTGGTCTGGGAAGATCCCCTGGAGAAGGGAATGGCAACCCACTCTAGTATCCTTGCTTGGAAAACCCCATGGAGCCTGGTGGGCTATGGTCCATGGAGTTGCAAAGAGTCAGACACAATTTAGTGACTGAACAAGAAGAAAAAATCTAGGAAAGCTAAAGCAATAATTGGAGATAAGTAGAATTACAGGTATTGTAGTTGGGATGATGCAGGAGATTAGGTAGTTTACAGAGATGCTTATATGACTGGGACATTGCAACCATCCTTGGGTGAAAATTATTTTCTGAATGGACAGTCTATATTTTGCTGAGAAGCTCTCAATCCATTTATCCCTGGAAGCACACAATTCAGGCACTACTTGGCAGAAGCAGGGACTTTGGTCCATTACAACTGTTTTTCTCATCACAGCCTAAGAACTCACCTAACAAGGTTGACTGGGTAGCATGTGTTGTGTTTCAAGGCATGATTAATCTGCCTCCAGTTGAGAAATTTCTGGTTGCAACATCTTCTGAGCTGTTTCAAAGAGATCATGTTCCATTGACAGCTGTCTCTGAAAGAAGCTGAAATCTCTCTGAAGCTCCCAGGATTTGAAGACAGATCCCTGGACACTTCAGAGATTGGGTAATGACTATTTATTTATTTGCAGAGCCTGGATCATGATATTTCAATGAGACATGGGACATATTTGGAGGTACAGAACTTTAGTTGTTGGTAAGGAATATCATATATTGACAGCAAAAGACAGCGAGAATAAAACATGGCCACTCCAAATGGAGAAGATGATTGCCATTTTCTAGACACATTAGGGTGAGTTTTCGCTTTCAGAAAGCTGTAGCACTTACAAGGCAGACATTGCTATTTTTGAAACTCAAAGAGAGGTGGTATCACAAATCTGTACCTGGAAATGCTAGTGACTGATACTTTTTTTAAGAATTTAAGAGCTCTTTCCTTGGGGGTGTGTATCTAGAGGTTTAAGAAGTAATATTTAAATATAACATTTTAAAAACTATTCAGCATTTAAAGCTCTTTATTGTCTCCTTTGGAAGGTCTTAAGCCCGAATACTCTTTCTTATGAGTAGGGTCACCTGCAGGGAAATGTGGGACCAAGTGATTCACAGAAGTCACTGTACTAAGTCATATGCCTGCTTCTGGACATTATGAACACCCTTCTAAGAGTTTTTGAAGATCCTGCCACTTTTTGCTGCTGCTTCATGATGAATAGCCTTGTTGAATGAGTGAAAAAGTGGTTTATATTAATATTGATGTTAAGAGTAAGGACTCCAGTCCTCATGATTACAGACCTGCATTCAAAGCTAGGGAGATAAAGATGAGCCAATTTGATGGACTAATATCCCCCCCCCCCCCCCCCGCCCCAGACACTGAGAGATCGAACGATTGTCCTTTAATTCTATATATCAAAGTCAGAAAGTTGTTTTGTTTGTTTGTTTTTACAATATACTTATTCTTTATTTTCTGTTTCTAGAATTAAGAAAGAAGTTCATACCAGTTTTTCCTCTTGTTTAAAATATATATATATATATATAATCATTTATCTATCAAATAAATAATCATGACAATACATTTCACACTTCAAGCAGGAAATATGACAATATGGAATGAGTCATTTTACTCTGATGTGGCTTGCTTTAATAGTTCTTTGGGAAAAAATATTTCCTCCACACCTCCTCCTTGCTTGGTAGCTCAGCTGGTAAAGAACCCACCTGCAATCCAGGAGGCCCCAGTTCGATTCCTGGATGGGGAAGATTCCCGGAGAAGGGATAGGCTACCCACTCCAGTATTCTTGGGCTTCCGTGGTAGCTTAGCTGGTAAAGAATCTGCCTGAAATGTGGGAGACCTGGGTTTGATCCCTGGGTTAGGAAGATCCCCTGGAGAAGGGAACAGTGACCCACTTCAATATTCTGGCCTAGAGAATTCCATGGACATGGGGTCACAAAGAGTCAGACATGACTGAGCAACTTTCACAGTTCACTTAACATCTCTTCCTTGGTTATTTATTATTATTTTAGATTTTGAGGCATCAATCTTTCAGAGGCTACTTTGCCATGTAGAGCGGTGCTTCATTCTTCATATTGTAGAAGAGTCATGAAAATTTAGGCTATTTACTTTTCTTTCCTCTTTTGGGTTGGCTCTTCCCATTCACTCTAAAACTCCCTTCTCTTCTGTTGCCTTTGGTGTTGGAGCACAGAGCTATTAGCCTCTCCACCCTATTTAAAGATCTTGTCACAGTTGCCTAGTCCTTCTTCCTTTGACAGAAAGGTTCTTAATCCTCAGATCTGAAATTTGCAGGCCTAGACATCTGATTGGGCAATGATTTCCTTTCTTTCACTTGTTAATGACCTCATTAGTCTTTCTGATTCACTAAGTCTCTCACTCTATGGGAGAGGGAATTCAAAAATAGACACAAATTTAGATCTAGATTCTGTTTAACTTTGCTCCCAATGTTTGTGTAATCTTATGAGTCACTGTACTTTGGTAAGAGATGAGAATATCAGACTTTTGTGAAGGTTGCTGAGATAAAGGCAAAACAGAATCTAAATTTTTGTAAACACAATGATAGCAAATCCACCTACAATGCAGGAGACCCAGATTTTATCCCTGGGTGGGGAAGATCCCCTGGAGAAGGGAATGGCTACCCACTCCAGTATTCTTGCCTGAAGAATTCTATGGACAGAGGAGCCTGGTGGCCTACAGTCCACAGTCATAAAGAGGCGAACATGACTGAGTGACTAACACTTTAATCAGTATCAGATTGAAAATGTCAAATAAAAAGGGAAATTGTGTCAGAGGCCAAAATATTTTAATTGACAGACAATGGGCTTCTGGTAAACTCAGCTATTTGTGTCATTGACAAAAATTTCATAATAAAGAAAAACTGGGAAACTGTGAAAAGGTTATTACAAGGTGGAAATACTAAAACTTGTGGACTTTGCCCCACAAGAAGACTTCTAGAGCCTTTATTCAGAGCTCATTGCATTTAAATTTATAGCTAATTATTTCCAAGTATCTTGATTCAGTATAAATACATTATTATTATATTTTACACCATAAATATTCATTATAATAAACATTTTAGTACATTTTAATCCAAAGAATAACTCAAACTAATAAAGTCATTGAGGAAAATACATAACCAAGAAGCAAATTAGTAGAAGAAGGAATACTTTTAATCCTAGTGCTTGAATGTAACCATAACTATTTTGCAGTAACCCTTTCAGAATTTCCAAATATCATAGTTTTTTGGTTTGTTTGTTTGTTTTTTTGAGATATTAAAGAAATAAGACTGTAGTTGCTTAAAATTTGGTATTGTTTCTATAGGCTCAAACAAATTTTGCAAAACTCTATAAATGTTAACATATTTTTAGGCTGATGTATGAAAAATATTTATCATAATTTTATTATTTTTTTTGGTGTCATCATTATTTTTATTTTTTTATTTTATTTTAATTTTTTGGCAGTTTCTTTTCTTTCTTTTTTAATTTTTATTTTTACTTTATTTTACTTTACAATACTGTATTGGTTTTGCCATACATTGGCATGAATCCACCACGGGTGTACATGCGTTCCCAAACATGAACCCCCCTCCCACCTCCCTCCCCATAACATCTCTCTGGGTCATCCCCGTGCACCAGCCCCAAGCATGCTGTATCCTGCATCGGACATAGACTGGTGATTCAATTCTTACATGATAGTATACATGTTTCAATGCCATTCTCCCAAATCATCCCACCCTCTCCCTCTCCCTCTGAGTCCAAAAGTCCGCTATACACATCTGTGTCTTTTTTGTTGTCTTGCATACAGGGTCATCATTGCCATCTTCCTAAATTCCATATATATGTGTTAGTATACTGTATTGGTGTTTTTCTATTGGTGGCTTACTTCACTGTGTATAATCGGCTCCAGTTTCATCCATCTCAACAGAACTGATTCAAATGTATTCTTTTTAATGGCTGAGTAATACTCCATTGTGTATAGGTACCACAGCTTTCTTATCCATTCATCTGCTGATGGACATCTAGGTTGTTTCCATGTCCTGGCTATTATAAACAGTGCTGTGATGAACATTGGGGTACATGTGTCTCTTTCAATTCTGGTTTCCTCAGTGTGTATGCCCAGCAGTGGGATTGCTGGGTCATAAGGTAGTTCTATTTGCAAATTTTTAAGGAATCTCCACACTGTTCTCCATAGTGGCTGTACTAGTTTGCATTCCCACCAACAGTGTAGGAGGGTTCCCTTTTCTCCACACCCTCTCCAGCATTTATTGCTTGCAGATTTTTGGATTGCAGCCATTAAATAGTTACAAAGAATGTATTTAAAGGTAGTTCATAAATATTGCCAGTTTAAATTGAAATTGTTATAAAATTATTAAAATATATTCAATAGAATAGTTTTTTGATATCTAAAATTATCCATTAAAATATTTTTAATGGATTAAATTTTATCTGCCTTTTATTTTCTTATTGAATTCATATTTCCATCCTCATTTTTTTCACAGATGTTTTACATATTTCCATAAATATATATCCTAGTGGCATTTATTTATATGCTTAAAAATTATTTTATTGATCAATGATACTTCTTCTCTAGGACTAAAAAGTGGATATACATTAAAATTTAAGCTGTTTTCACTTGAGTATTAGGTTTCATTTTCCTTTTAATTTTTAAATGATTTATTATTATAATTTTAGTAGAATTCATTTGGTCAAAGGATCATAAATATATTAAAAGTTCAATGAATAATTATTAAGTCTTAAAATCAAATCTTAATAGCAATGACTCTCTTACTGATATGAATGGAACTTTACCCTTTAATTCATACACCCAGTGAGAATTATTATTTATTCACAGGTGACAAAATTTTTTAATGAATTCTTTTCCATTTATTCGATAAATGTGAGTACTGGAAAACCATATTTACCTAATACCATTCACCTCTTTTAACTTTTTGAAGCTCCACATCACAAGTCATACTGATGCATCTACAAAAAATGATTTTTGATGATTTACCTCTTAACAACTCAAGTAGATGCTTTTTCAATTTTTTGAAAGCAAAGAATTTGAAACTACATGATTTGTGGAGGTTAATTGCTTTTTTATAAGGATTGATACTTTATTAAACTCTCCGTTTCCTAATACCTGTGTTAATATTATAAAGTTGTTGCTAAGTCACTTCAGTCGTGTCCAACTCTGTGCAACCCCATAGATGGCAGCCCACCAGGCTCCCTCGTCCCTGGGATTCTCCAGGCAAGAACACTGGAGTGGGTTGCCATTTCCTTCTCCAATGCATGAAAGTGAAAAGTGAAAGTGAGGTCACTCAGTCGTGTCTAACTCCCAGCGACCCCACGGACTACAGCCTACCAGGCTCCTCCATCCATGGGATTTTCCAGGCAAGAGTACTGGAGTGGGGTGCCATCACCTTCTTCCATTGTGAAGTTAGGGGCCCCAATATCTTTTGTTAGGGGCCCCATCTTTTTTTTACAATCTCAGATAATTCATCATAGTTAAGAATTCAAGAGAGGAGAGTTATGCATTTCCTTTGTAACATTAAAAAATGAGAATTTCATTGAAGGTAGAAATCTCAGGCCATGAGAGTGGAAGATCTAGAATTTGATTTTCTTTAAACTATTTAATTGTCTATGTATCTGTTGGAAAGTCCTTGCATACCCTAGCATGAAAACTACATCATGTCTCCTCCCAACAGTAATTTTCTCCCATTTAGCATAACATCCCATGTGTGTTTTCTCATTATTATGTAGCCCTTATGCACATTTTATAGCAGTTTCCCTGGGGGCTCAGACAGCAAACAATCCATCTGCAATGCAGGAGACCCAGTTTTGATCCCTGGGTGGAAAAGATGCCCTGGAGAAGGAAATGGCTGCCCACTCCAGTATTCTTGCCTGGAGAATTCCATGGACAGAGGAGCAAGGTGGGCTTCAGGCCATGGGGTTGCAAATAGTAAGACACTGAGCACTAACACTTTCACTTTCATATACATTTTAATGACTAGATCTATAAAATTTCACTAGTATTATAGTTTAAGCTTCGCTTTATAATTTAAATGTTTTTCATTTTTTAAGATAAATAACAAGCACAAAAGCAATTTTGTAAAAAGAAATCTCCCCTGCATTCAAATTTGAGAATTGTCCTCTTAGTATAAATTTATAGAGCAGAAGCTCTGGATATTTTCTTTAAAATCCCATAAATATAACAATACAGATTTTAATTGTTTCTCCAGATTTTAATAATTTATTTCTCAAATATCAAATAGGATATTTACCAATGTAATCATGGGGTCTGAAATTTGTTTTTTCAAAACAGATTTAATTTATTTAATGGATATAGGGCTAGTCAAATGTTCTATTTCTACCGGAAACAGCTTTCCTTTGATTAGTCTTGCTAACGCTTATCAGTTTTATTAATCTTTCCAAACTATTGATCCATCTTTTGTGGCCTAGGCCTGCAGCCGCTTGAAGTAGGATTTTGGTTCCTGGCCAGAAATTAAAGTCAGGTGGCAGCAGTGAGAGGCTTGAATAATAGCCACTAGACCATCAGGGACCAGTGGCCAGTGACAAGGCCCTGGCCCACATGGCTTTGCAGAAATGAATTCCCACAAAGATTGAAAGCAGTGAAACAAGTAGAGTGCTTATTAGGGGACAAAAGATTTCATGCGGATAGGCACAGAGGCAGGCTCAGAGAGAGAATCACATCCTCATGGTGGTTAAATCACTTATATGGGCATTTCTTCCCAATTTCCTTTGGTCAATCATTTTGCTTTGCCTGGTTCTGAGTCGGTATTTGGTATATCTCAGGATCCTCCTGTGTGCCCACGCACCTTTCAGCCAGGATGGATCTAGCAAAGAGGTTTATGAGTAGCTTGGCATCACTCCCCTTTTGACTTCCAAGGAGCAGACAGGTCGGGAAGGTCTCCTTGGCTTTGAAAATGACAAATATGTGGTCTCTTATCTTTTATCTGGGCAGGGCTTAGCCTCCTCTCTGTCTCCTGCTATCTTCATTTTGAAGTATCGGTCCACAGGGAAGGAGCTCCAGCTGCTCACCCTGGGAGGACTATCTGTCTCATGCTTCATGACCGACTCTGACTCTGTTAATTTTCTCTAATACTCTCTTCTTTGTTTTATTGATAATTGCCTTTTCCCTGCCTACTCACGTTTTGTGTGTCTGTGTGTGCCTGTGTGTTCAGCTGAGTTAGACTCCTTGCAACTCTCAACAACCAGCCTCCTCCGTCGATGGAATTTTCCAAGCAAGAATACTTGAGTGGGTTGTTATGTCCTACTCCAAGAGGCTTCCCTGACTCGGATGGAAACTGCACTTCCTAAGTCTCCTGTATTGGCAGGTGGATTCTTTACCAATGCGTCACTTTGGGCTTAATATAACTTCCTTTTTCTACTTAATAAAGTAAAAGTTTGGACTACTGATTATAAACCTTTCTCTTTCCTAATAAAGTTAAATATCTATAAATAACTTTCTAAGCACCACTTTGGCAGCATCCCTGGTTTTGATTAGTAGTGTTCTAATTACCCATCAATTATACATTTTTTCTAATTTTCCTTTTTAATTTTTCAGCTGTGTGGTCTTTAGACCTGTTTTGCAAGTGTCAATTAGATCAATTTAGCTATAGTATCGTTCAGATTTTCTCTGTCATTACTGATGTTCTGTCTACTTTTTCTATCAAATACTGAAAGACAAATGTTGAAATCTACAACTACAAAGCTGAATTCCCTTTGGTTCCATCAGGGTTTTTTCTTTTGCATTCCTAAGTTCTGTTATTAGGTTTTTGTTGTTTAGTCACACGGTCGTATCCAACTCTTACAACCCAGTGAACTCTAGTCCATCAGACTCCTCTGTCCGTGGGATTTCCCAGGCAGGAATACTGCAGTGGGTTGCTATTTCCTTCTCCAGGGAATCTTCCAGACCCAGAGATTGAAACCAACTCTCCCACCCACACAAGTCTCCTGCATTGCAGGCAGATTCTTTACAGCTGAGTCATCAAGGAAAATCTCTATTATTAGGTACCTCCACATCTAGGGTTGTTTTGTTGTTCTGATGAACTGGCTTTTGTCTTCCAGGTGAATAAACACTATGAGCATTCTTCTTTATCTCAAACAATACTCTTTGTCTTGAAAGTCTACTTTGTCTGATATCGTTATGCCCATGTACCCATGCCAGCTTTCATATGCTTACTCCTACATGGCATGCTCCTTTATTTATTTTAATTTTAACCTATTTTTCTGCATATTTAAAGTGTATCTCCTGTGCAAAGCTTGTAGCTGGGCTTTCCTTTTCTATTTAGCCTGACAAGTTTTGTCTTTTAATTAGACTATTCCGTGCATTAACATTTAATATAATATTTGGTACATTTGGGTTTGTCTGCCATCTTTTCCATTTGTTTTCCATTGTCATTTCTTTTTCTCTCTCTGTCTCTGTGTGTGTGTCTCTTTCTTTTCTTCCTTCTTTCTTTCAGTTTCTGTTTAAATATTTATCCCTTTTCTGCCTTCTACGATGATCAAAGATTTTTTAGCATTCTGTTTTGATTCTCCTATTGGCTTTGTAAAATATACCTGCTTCTGAGTATTATTAATAATACTGTACCCTGTTGCCTCATATTTGAAAGTAATTGACTTCTATCTATCTATGAGACAACTAGTCTTGTACGGGTTACTGAAGCATGATAGGATAAGCTCAAGTCTTTCATTATGATTTCTTGAATGGAAATTTGACATGAAAAAAATGAATTTTATGCAAATCAATCTGTCAGCAACATACATAATGATTTGAGTCATAAAGACTAATGAAAGCCCAACCAGGACCCCTGTAAAATGATACAGTATTTGAAATGAAGTTGTGGGCTAGAGAGGCAGCAGAAGTAACTGAAAATAGTTTTGAAAGAATAATAGCAAAAATGAAAATCTGAGCAAAGTTTTGAAGGAGAGTTTTTAAAAGTTTGAAGGAAGAACATTATTATTTAGTTAAAGATTAGAGATAGGGTTTGAAGAAGCTATCAGTTCAGATCAGTTCAGTTCAGTTCAGTTCATTCACTCAATCGTGTCTGACTCTTTGCGACCCCATGAATCACAGCACACCAGGCCTCCCTGTCCATTACCAACTCCTGGAGTTCACTCAGACTCATAGAATGTAAGAAAATGTCTAAGATTCCAGCTTTCAGGATGAAGGGGGAAAAGAGTCTAAAATTGAGGGGACAAAAGAGGAATTAAGAAAGAAAAAAGAGAGAGTGATTTTCTTTGGAAACATGCTGGATTAAAGGTTTAAAGAAGAAAAAGTGGATACATCCTGAATACTCAAGGAAATATGGAATTAGAACTCAGATGAGTGGTCAGGGTAGGTTGTATGGATTTAGATTTCTTTCTCACCTAGAATATATGAAAGCACTTGGTTAGGGAGAGAATGGCTATGGGACAAGGAAGAGTGAGCAGCGGACAAAATACACGGTGCCATTGAATCGGGGGAACTGGGACAACCAGTGGATGTGGCTAGAGAATGATGGAGCTGGAAATTAGGACGCCAGTCATGAAGAAAAGGATGGATTATGAGGAAGACAGCAGGAGAAATCTCACAGGTGGTTTTGATTGTGAGATTTGTCAGTTCATTTTAATAGTAAACACAGGGGAAAGCTCTCAAAGCTCCTGCTAAGTATATGGTTATCAACACTGGATTTCTTGGAAAGTCTCTCTACCACCTTCCAGGAAAAGGCATTCACCTTCTGCCCTTGGATCCTTCTAAAGAGAAGGTGCATGCTGCCTTATGTTCTTGCATTTTACAATTTTTCATAATTTAAACATGATGTATTTAACATTAGCACCTTGGACCCTCACAATAGCCTGCAGATATAGGCTGCACAGAGCATATATTTTCAGCCTTGAGTGTTGTCCAGATAGGAAAAGAAAAGCCCAAGAGGTTTTTTGTCTTCCCACTCTTCCAAAGTTCTTTCACTAACCCCCAGTACATCTCATAATTCTACATTATGATAGAGAAAAGTATAATAAACTTCCCCACACTGTGCATAGCTGGTGAAATAAGGATGTATTATCTGATGACAGAATAAATATAAACAAATGTTTCATTGCCATATACTAATATTTCACTGGAAAATATATAGAGAACATAGATTAAGAGTCATTTGAATTTACTGGGAGTTTTGTATCAGTTCAGTTCAGTTCAGTCACTCAGTCGTGTCCGACTCTGTGACCCCATGAATCACAGCACGCCAGGCCTCCCTGTCCATCACCAACTCCCAGAGTTCACACAAACTCATGTGCATCCAGTCGGTGATGCCATCCAGCCATCTCATCCTCTGTCCTCCCCTTTTCCTCCTGCCCCCAATCCCTCCCAGGATCAGTCTTTTCTATATACATATACATAATTTTCATCACAATTTTCACCTCTCCCTTGGGCTGTGAGAATACCACACATTTAAGTTACATTTTATTGTGCTTGTGAACACAGGCTTTCTCTTGTTATTTTTCATTTGGTTGCCAAGCAGCATGCATACACAGAGTTTCATATTTCTTGTCCCTATCTCATTTTCAACTCTGTTGATAATAGTTTTACACTCAAATCTGTTATCAGAATTATTCTTCTCTTCAAATCTTCTACTAAGTTACACTGTGCCCAGATTTTCTGTTGTTATTCAGTTGCTAAGTCGTGTCTGACTCCTTGAGACCCCATGGAGTGCAGCACGCCAGGCTTCCCTGTCCTTCACTGTCTCCTGGATTTTGCTCAAATTCATCTCCATTGAGTCACTCATGCCAATCAATTATCTCATCCTCTGCTGCTCTCTTCTCCTCCTGCTCTCAATCTTTCCCAGCATCAAGGATTTGTCCAATGAGTCGGCTCTTTGCATCAGGTAGCCAAAGGATTGGAGCTTCAACATCAGCATCAGTCCTTCCAATGAATATTCAGAGTTGATTTCCTTTAGGATTGACTGGTTTAATCTCTTTGTTGTCCAAGAGACTCTTGAGAGTCTTCTCCAGCGTCACGATTCGGAATCACTGATTCTTTAGTGCTCAGCTTTCTTTGGTAGCTCAGATGGTAAAGAATCTGCCTGCAATGTGGGAGACCCGGATTTGATCCCTGGGTCAGGAATATCCCCTGGAGAAGAGAGTGGCAACCCACTCCAGTATTCTTGCCTGGAGAATTCCATGGGCAGAGGTGCATGGGTGAGATACAGTCCATGGGATTGCAAAGAGTCAGACACGACTGAACCACTAACGCTTTCATTTTCAGCCTTCGTTATGGTCCAACTCTCACATCCATACATGGCTACTGGAAAAACTATAGTTTTGACATACAGATCTTTGTTGGCAAAGTGATGTCTCCACTTTTTGCTTCATTGTGTAGATTTGCCATGGCTTTTCTTCCAAAGAGCAAGCATCTTTTAATTTTGTGGCTGCAGTCATCATCTGCAGTGATTTTGGAGCCCAAGAAAATAAAGTCTGTCACTGTTTCCATTGTTTCCCCATCTATTTGCCATGCCATGAAGTGATGGGACTGGATGGCATGATCTTCATTTTGGGAATGTTGAGTTTTAAGCCAGCTTTTTCCACTCTCCTTTTTCACCCTCATCAAGAGGTTCTGTAGTTCCCCTTTATTTTCTGCCACTAAAGTGGTACCATCGGCATAAACGAGGTTTTTGATATTTCTCCCAGCAATCTTGATTCTAGCTTGTGCTTCATCTAGCCCAGCATTTCACATGATGCACTCTGCATATGTTAAGATACCTCTTAATACTTTGAGATACTTTCACTATAGAATAATTTTATAAGAGAAGGCAAAATTCAGTGAAAAGAACAAGGAGTAAATAGACCTTGTTCAAATCCTAAACTGGCATTTTCTACTTGTGGAAAAATAATAATTTATGATGATTAAGCATATACATGCTCAATCAATGGCTTAAGAAATATATATTAAATATTTAATAACTATGGTATTTTATATGGTAAAAATAAAAATTCTTGGAAAGTTATAAACAAACAGAAATTTTAAAAATTAATTAATTTATTTTAATTGGAGGCTAATCACTTTACAATATTGTAGTGGTTTTTACCATACACTGACATGAATCAGCTATGGGTGTACATGTGTCCCCCATCCTGAAACCCCTCCCACATCCCTCCCTATCCCATCCCTCAGGGTTATCCCAGTGCACCAGCTTTGAGTGCCCAGTGTCATGCATCGAACTTGGACTGGTGATCTATTTCAAATATGGTAATATACATGTTTCAATACTATTCTCCCAAATCATCCCACCCTCGTCTTCTCCCACAGAGTCCAAAAGAATGTAATTTATATCTGTGTCTCTTTTGCTGTCTTGCATATAGGATCATTGTTACCATCTTTCTAAATTCCATATATATGCTGTATTGGTGTTAATATGCTGTATTGGTGTTCTTCTTTCTGACTTACTTCACTCTGTATAATAGGCTCCAGTTTCATCCACCTCATTAGAACTGATTCAAATGCATTATTTTTTTAATAGCTAAGTAGTATTCCATCGTGTGTATGTACCACAGCTTTCGTATCCATTCGATGGATATCTAGGTTGCTTCCATGTCCTAGCTATTGTAAGCAGTGCTGCGATGAACACTGGGGTACACATGTCTCTTTCTATCCTGGTTTCCTCTGTGTGGATGTCCAGCAGTGGAATTGCTGGGTCATATGGCAGTTCTCTTTCCAGCTTTTTAAGGAATCTCCACATGGTTCTCCATATTGGCTGTACTACTTTTCATTCCCACCAACAGTGTAAGAGGGTTCCCTTTTCTCCACACCGTCTCCAGCACTTATTGTTTGCAGACTTTTTGATAGAAGCCATTCTGACCACCATGAGATGGTACTTCATTGTGGTTTTGTTTTGCATTTCTCTGATAATGAGTGATGTTGAGCATCTTTTCATGTGTTTGTTAGCCATCTGTATGTCTTCTTTGGAGAAATGTCTGTTCAGTTCTTTGGCCCATTTTTTGATTGGGTCATTTATTTTTCTGGTATTGAGCTGGAAGCTGCTTGTATATTTTTTAGATTATGTCAGTTCTTCATTTGTTATTATTTTCTCCCATTCTGAGGGCTGTCTTTTCACCTTGCTTATAGTTTCTTTTGCTGTGCAAAAGCTTTTAAGTTTAATTAGGTCCCATTTGTTTATTTTTGCTTTTATTTCCATTACTCTGGGAGGTGGGTCATAGAGAATCCTGCTGTGACTTATGTCAGAGAGTGTTTTTCCTATGTTTTCCTCTAGGAGTTTTATAGTTTCTGGTCTTACATTTAGGTCTTTAATCCATTTTGAGTTTATTTTTGTGTATGGTGTTAGAAAGTGTTCTAGTTTCATACTTTCACAGGTGGTTGACCAGTTTTCCCAGCACCACTTGTTAAAGAGATTGTCTTTTCTCCATTGTATATTCTTGCCTCCTTTGTCAAAGATAAGGTGTCCACAGGTGTATGGATTTATCTCTGGGCTTTCTATTTTGTTTCACTGATCTATATTTCTGTCTTTGTACCAATACCATACTGTCTTGATGACTGTAGCTTTGTAGTATAGTCTGAAGTCAGGCAGGTTGATCCCTCCAATTCCATTCTTCTTTCCTAAGATTGCTTTGGCTATTCAAGGTTCTTTGTATTTCCATACAAATTGTGAAATTATTTGTTCTAGTTCTGTAAAAAATACCATTGGTAGCTTGATAGAGATTGCATTGAGTCTATAGATCGCTTTGGGTAGTATACTCATTTTCACTATATTGATTCTTCTGATCCACAAACATGGTATATTTCTCAATCTATTTGTATCATCTGATTTCTTTCATCAGTATTTTGTAACTTTCTATACATAGGTCTTTTCTTTCTTTAGTTAGATTTATTCCTAAGTATTTTATTCTTTTCATCACAATGATGAATGGAATTGTTTCCTTAATTTCTCTTTCTGTTTTCTCATTGTTAGTGTACAGGAATAAAAGGGATTTCTACGCATTAATTTTATCCTGAAATTTTGCTATATTTATTGATTAGCTCTAGTAATTTTCTGGTGGTGTCTTTAGGATTTTCTATGTAAAGGATCATGTCATCTGCAAACAGTGAGAGTTTTACTTCTTCCTTTCCAATCTGGATTTCTTTTATTTCTTTTTTTCTCTGATTGCTGTGGCTAAAACTTCCAAAACTAAGTTGAACAAAACCCTTTTCTTGTTCCCAACTTTAGAGGAAATGCTTTCAATTTTTCACCATTGAGGATAATGTTTGCTGTGGGTTTATCATATATGACTTTTATTGTGTTGAGGTATGTTTCTTCTATGCCTACTTTCTGGAGGGTTTTTATCATAAATGGATGTTGAAGTTTGTCAAAGACTTTCTCTGCATCTACTGAGATAATCATATGATTTTTATCTTTCAGTTTTTTAATGTGGTATATCACATTGATTGATTTGCAAATATTGAAGAATCCTTGCATCCCTGGGATAAAGCCCACTTGGTCATGATGTATGATCTTTTTAATATGTTGTTGGATTCTGTTTGCTAGAATTTTGTTGAGGATTTTTGCATCTATGTCCATCAGTGATATTGACCTATAGTTTTCTTCTTTTGTGGTGTCTTTGTCTGGTATTAGGGTGATGGTGGCCTCATAGAATGAGTTTAGCAGTTTATCTTCCTCTGCAATTTTGGAAGAGTTTGAGTAGGATAGGTGTTAGCTCTTCTCTAAATTTTGGGTAGAATTCACCTGTGAAGCTGTCTGGTCCTGGGCTTTTGTTTGTTGGAAGATTTTTGATTACAGTTTGATTTTCATGCTTGTGATGAGTCTGAAAACAGAAATTTTTTTAACAGCTTTGACATGTTCTTATTAGAATAGAGGTGTTAGTATATTATAACCTGTCATTTACTCACAACTCAATTCAAAAAGTTATGTCATATGTAGCATGAGCAAGGGTAGAGAAATAAAAGATATAAAAGCTTAAGTACAGGCACAATATAAAATGTGGTTCTTACCTTTAAGAAGTTGTGGACTAGTTTCACAGCCAAGACTTACACATCTGAAGCAATCACTGAATAGTAGAAGACATGTTGTAATAATAGCTACTGTTTATTAAGTGCCAAATGCTGTTAGATATTTTATAGACATGATTTATCATCTTAGTTATCATTTATCCCATTTATCATCTTAAACTAATCTTCCCAGGAAATTAAGTTTCAGGGAGGTTACATTGACTAGCACAGCTAATGGTGATAGCCAATACTTAGGGAGTGCCTAAATGTGTGGCTTCGGTGGGGACGCAATGATGGATGTTAGAGCACAGGAGCTGTGGCTGATAACTAGTTCTACTCCCTGTAGTCACAGATCTGAGATCAAGTTCTCATGGCCTCCACACCCTCCAAAGCACAGATCTAGAATTTTAACTTACAAATTTTCACAAAGCACTCAGGACTCATCATTGGCTTTATTTTATCATTGAGCTGGCTGAGATTCATCAAAGAACCATACAGAGAGACTGGCCTTTGTGTGCTTTCAGAACCAAAGCTTGCTTAGAGCTACCTGTGGAGTCTTTATAAGTGTATAATCTGGCTAACTTTCACTTCCATTTCTGCAACGTCATTAAGGGTTGAAGTGAGGATTCATTGAAAATGGTGTCCATGCATCAGCATAATCCCTGGTTGTTTGCTTAATAAGTTGACAGTGACTATAACTGAACAATGAGAAAAATAGAATGAAATTCTTCATTATTTCCTTTGTTGAGTAATTGCTATTCTTGGTTTCATCATCAATGTATATGTCAGTACAAAATGCATGGCTTGTGAGAGTTACCTATATAACCCACATGCATTTGACATAAAGTAGTTAAGCCCAATATGAAGCAGAAAATACACCAACAAGTTTTTGGAAGTCTCATAGTACTCCCTGGTGCTGTAAGAAGAAAGAGAGAAAGAAAGTGATCATTAGAGAAAGGAGATTTTGAACATTGGAGGAGAGTCTTACCATTCTCGGTGTTATCATTTTTAAAACCACTTTCATTAAGTCTCTCACCACAGTCATGGGGGGCATCTGCCTATAGGAAAGCTTTCAAAGATGAGGTTCCAGTTTTTGGTTATTTGCATTGCTTTAGCCTCCCCTTCATCACAGTGTATATGTTAGTGCTAATTGCTCAGTCCTGTCCAACTCTTTGTGACCCCATGGACCCTGCCAGGCTCCTCTGTTGATGGAATTCTCCAGGCAAGAATATTGGAAAGAGTAGTCATTCCCTTGTCATCAAGAGTGTACAATGAAGAGAAAAAGAAAAAATATTAAACAAGCATTTCCTAAAGTTTTCCCTGGAAAATTTGGGTCAAGTTATGTTTAATTGATGTCATTCAAATGATAAAATTCTAAGAGCAAATAAGACTATGGAAAAATAAAAAGTTAAACAGAATCTTGATTGTAGAACCATACTGAGTCTTAATTATGTTAAGTTAAGACTCTCCAACAATCATGTATATAGCTTATATATATGTATACATATATATAGAGTCTAAAAACATACATTTATGTCTATATATTATAACATTTTCCATGAGTTGATTTTAAAAATAGCATTTTTTATTAAAATGGAAGTCACTTTTACAGCAAAACAACATGAATGCTTTAGAGTAATAAATCAATATAATCTGTTCAGATTATAGTAACTACATATAAAATAAAATAAAAATTGTATTCATATAATATGGAAATAATAAATGTAATCTATATTGATTTAGTCTGGGCTCTTGAAGCTAAAGGTTTTATGTCTAAGGATTAAAAGTTCCCTGGAATTTACAATGTCTTCTCTCTTCTTAGTCCTACATAGAATCAACAGGCGGTCAATGTAGGACACATTCATCAGGAACCTATCCTAGAAATGGATCAAAGAAATTATAAGATTGTTGCAGTATCAATCGACTAAGGTCCGACTAGTCAAGGCTGTGGTTTTTCCTGTGGTCATGTATGGATGTGAGAGTTGGACTGTGAAGAAGGCTGAGCGCCGAAGAATTGATGCTTTTGAACTGTGGTGTTGGAGAAGACTCTTGAGAGTCCCTTGGACTGCAAGGAGATCCAACCAGTCCATTCTGAAGGAGATCAGCCCTGGGATTTCTTTGGAAGGAATGATGCTAAAGCTGAAGCTCCAATACTTTGGCCACCTCATGTGAAGCGTTGACTCATTGGAAAAGACTTTGATGCTGGGAGGGATTGGGGGCAGGAGGAGAAGGGGACAACAGAGGATGAGATGGCTGGATGGCATCACTGACTTGATGGATGTGAGTCTGAGTGAACTCCAGGAGTTGGTGATGGACAGGGAGGCCTGGTGTGCTGTGATTCATGGGGTCGCAAAGAGTCGGACATGACTGAGCAACTGAACTGAACTGAACTGCAGTATCATTAAGGAGGATTAAATAAGGTAGATTTACCCAACAATTACACTAAATATTGTGAGACTCAGATTACACAGAGCAGGTAAACACATGCCCAGAAAGCACATGTAAGCACAGCCCTGGTGAGAAGTACCTACAGAAAGGTTGTTTGGTTAGGACCTGCTACTTCTTATAAAGATATAACACAAAGACACCTGTTACCTGGGTGTATCACCATCCCATACCCAGATCCAACACACAGAAGAACAAAACAAAGGCAGCTGAAAGGGCCTCCCTTCAGTCATGGCTGCAAAATACAGTCTGTCATGACTAGTTCATTCTTGTGCACAACTAGGGCTCTTCTCCTAAGCAGCACACAGCCTTCCTCCTGCATCACTATAAGCCCCACAAACTCTCCAGTCTGCCCATTTCAGAAGAGTGTCCAATCTCCTCTAATTCAGGAACCCCAGTCACTTGCCAGTGATTGCGACTCAGAGGCCTCAAGTATTAATCACTCAGCAGAGACTGGAGCATCTAAATTGTCAATGTCTTGAGAGAAAAGACTAATTTTTTTAATTGCCCTACTACCTTCCTGTAGGGGCTCTGCTGATCACTTGGTGATAAAGAGTCAAACTGCAAGGCATGAGACACAAGGGACAGAAGTTTGATTCCTGAGTCTGGAAGATCCCCTGGAGGAGCAAATGGAAACCCATTTCAGTATTTTTGCCTGGAAAAAAATCCTGTGGACAAGGGAGCTTGGCAGGCTACAGTCCATGGGGTCACAAAGACTCAGACACAACTGAGCGACTAAGTACGCAAATTCCTGTAAGATACAGTCATGAATTAAGGATACAAGGAACTCTCAAAACTTACTGTCAGAAAGAGAGGACCAATTCAGTGGGGTAAGATGAAAGCAGCCAAGAAAAATGTGATACAAAATAGTGAGTCAATTTGGGATAATCTTTAAGATTAAATTGGAGAAAGAAATGGCACCCCACTCCAGTATTCTTGCCTGAAGAATCCAATGGACGGAGGAGCTTGGTGGGCTACAGTCCACGGGTCACAAAGAGTCGGACACGACTGAGCAACTTCACTTTCACTTTAAAATTAAATGACATACTCATTCTTTCTTTCACCCATCTATATATTTGGCAAACATTTATAAGCACTATTGACTAAAAGATACATACACAAACTAAAAGTTGAGTTATTATATGTTTTATTCAGTGGACATACTGAAGACTTCAAGCCCTGGAGGCAGCATCTCAAGTAATCCTGAGAAAACTTCTCCCAGTAGGCAAGGGAGCAGCTGGAACACATAGGAGTTTCTCAACAAAGGGTAGGTGGTAGGAACACAAGATTATTGTTAATAAAAGAAAACTAGATATCTCAGGTTAAGGAATGTAGTGCTTTTCTGTGTATGGAAAGATGTCAGAATATGGGCTTACTGAAATCATCCCTTTGATATATACCTCAGCTGTCTGGGACCAGTATCCTGGGTTTTCACAACCTGAGTTTCCTCCGGGCTCATTGTAGGGAGTGGCCACAGTCTGATGACTGCTAGATGGCAGGTGTTTTTAATTTCTTTCCTTAGTTCCCGCAGGGCTCACTGTTGAAGGGCTACAATCACTGATGACTGTGACATCCTTTGTTTACTAATATGGCTGGCAATATTTTACTTCTCAGAACCTTCACGCTAGGTCTCAAAGAGACAGATATGAGAATGAAACTTATTCTTTTCTCAAGGAATCCAGTCGGTTTTTCACATGTGGAAATAGGCATGAATCACTTGAAATGAGGATTTTAAATGCAGGTGCCTAGCCATATACCCATAGATTCTCATCTGGTTTGGCTGGGGTGGGTTCTAAAAGTCTTCATTGTCTTAACAGTAATTATGATGTCTGTGAACCATGGCCACGTGTAATACCAAGCAGGCACATAGCAGAGGGTCCTAGTAAGTCTATTCTGGATTGCCTTGGTCTCAGAAGGCCTCAGCCTGCAGCTGCTTGAAGCAGGATTTTGGTTTCCAACCAGAGACTGAAGTCAGACCACGTCAGTGAGAACATTAAATCCTAGCCACTAGACCAGAATCACCAATGAGGCCTGGTCCTTCGCCTTGCAGAAATGAATTCCCATGAAGACACGGAAAGTAGTGAAACATGTTAAGTGCTTATTAGAAGGAAAAGGGTACATGTGGATAGACAAATACACGGGCTCTGAGCGGGTCGTGCTCTCATGGTAGTTTGAATCACTTACATGGGGCATTTTTTTTTCGGGGTTTTCTTTAGCCAATTGTCTTGCTTTGCCTGGTTCTGAGTCCGTATTTATATATCTCAGGCTCTTCCCATGTGTGCGCACCCCTCTCTTAGCCAAAGTGGATTCTAGCGAAGAGGGCTATGGGAACGTGACATCACTCCCTGTTTGATCTCCAAGGGGCCTTTTTGCACATGCATAGTCAGGAAAGTCTCCTTGATCTTGAGAATGAGAAATATGTGATGTCTTATCTGGACAGGGCTCAATTCCTCCTCCTCTTCATCTTGGAGCATCTGTCCACAGGGGACAAACTCCAGCTGCTCAGCCTGGGGCACATATATCTCCTAACTCAGACTGAAAGGTTAACAGCCTAATGATTCACATTTCCTTTACAATAAAGCCACCTGAGTTTAGATCTTGGCTCCATCCCTATATGTTTGACTTCAGGCAAAACAACTTGACCTCAGCACCAGGTTTCATTTGAAATACAGTTGTAATAACACTTCTTAACCCTTGGGATTATTTTTAAAATAAAATGAGATAATCACAATCACATCTTACACCTTACTTGGCACATAATAAATGTTCAAAACAAGTTGTATTAGCTACAATAATTATCACTGTTGGTGGTGGCGTTATTATCTCTACCATATTATAGTGTTTCACCAGAATTTGGCTATATTAATCAATATTCATTATATATAAGTATATTAACATAAACTTACATATGTATTATGTGGGCTTCCCAGGTGACATTAGTGGTAAATATCTGCCTGTCAATGCAGGAGATGCACTAGACTTTGCTTCAGTCCCAGGGTCGGGAAGGTCCCCTGGAGGAGAAAGTGGCAACCCACTCCAGTATCCTTGCCTGGAGAACTTCATGGAGAGAGGAGGCTGGTGGGATACAGGCCCTTGGGTTGCAAAGAGTCAGACACGACTGAGCGACTAAGCACACATGTACTACATACATAATCCATATATTATTAATCATATTAATTATAGTATAGATTCAAAAGTCCAGTACTTTGGCCAGCTGATGCAAAGAACTGACTCATTGGAAAAGACCCTGATGCTGGGAAAGATTGAAGGCAGGAAGAGAAGAGATGACATAGGATGAAATAGTTGGATGGCATCACCCACTCAGTGGACACGAGTATGAGCAAACTTCAGGAGTTGGTGATGGATAGGGAGGCCTGGCTTGCTGAAGTCCATGGGGTCGCAAAGAGTTGGACACGACTGAGTGACTGAACTGAACTGAACCGATGTACTCAACAAAGATTATGACTTTGACAAATCCAAGAAAGGAGTTCGTGGAATTTTCTGTAACAGAATAGTGAAGGCATAGTCTGAAAATTCCTTCCATTTCTTACAGAGTGAGACTTGTCATCATCATTGAGATTTTCTTTTTTTTTTAATTTTTAAAGATCAACTTTATTATTTTCTCCCATTCATAAGGCTGTCTTTTCACCTTGCTTATATTTTCCTTTCTTGTGCAGAAGCTTTTAATTTTAATTAGATCCCATTTGTTTATTTTTGCTTTTATTTCCAGAACAACTGACAAACAACTAATCTCAAAAATATACAAGCAACTTATGCAACTCAATTCCAGAAAAATAAACGACCCAATCAAAAAATGGGCCAAAGAACTAAATAGACATTTCTCCAAAGAAGACATACGGATGGATAACAAACACATGAGAAGATGCTCAACATCACTTATTAGAGAAATGCAAATCAAAACCACAATGAGGTACCACTTCACACCAGTCAGAATGTCTGCGATCCAAAAATCTGCAAGCAATAAATGCTTGAGAGGGTGTGGAGAAAAGGGAACCCTCCTACACTGTTGGTGGGAATGCAAACTAGTACAGCCACTATGGAGAACAGTGTGGAGATTCCTTAAAAAATTGCAAATAGAACTGCCTTATGACCCAGCAATCCCACTGCTGGGCATACACACCAAGGAAACCAGAATTGAAAGAGACACATGTACCCCAATGTTCATCGCAGCACTGTTTATAATAGCCAGGACATGGAAACAACCTAGATGTCCATCAGCAGATGAATGGATAAGAAAGCTGTGGTACATATACACAATGGAGTATTACTCAGCGTTAAAAAGAATACATTTGAATCAGTTCTGTTGAGATGGATGAAACTGGAGCCAATTATACAGAGTGAAGTAAGCCAGAAAGAAAAATACCAATACAGTATACTAACACATATATATGGAATTTAGAAAGATGGCAATGATGACCCTGTATGCAAGACAACAAAAAAGACACAGATGTGTATAGCGGACTTTTGGACTCAGAGGGAGAGGGAGAGGGTGGGATGATTTGGGAGAATGGCATTGAAACATGTATACTATCATGTAAGAATTGAATCACCAGTCTATGTCCGATGCAGGATACAGCATGCTTGGGGCTGGTGCACGGGGATGACCCAGAGGGATGTTGTGGGGAGGGAGGTGGGAGGGGGGTTCATGTTTGGGATCGCATGTGCACCCGTGGTGGATTCATGTCAATGTATGGCAAGACCAATACAATATTGTAAAGTAAAATAAAGTAAAAATAAAAATTAAAAAAAAAAGAAAAAGACACATGTAAAAAAAAAAAAAAGATCAACTTTATTGAAGTGTAATTTCCATACAATAAAATGGGCCTATTTAAAATGTACAGTTTGAAGGGCTTTGACAAATGTTTACACTTTTGTAACCATCATCACAATTCGGATAAAGGACTTCTCCCTCATGCAATGAATTCCCAGCATTCATCCCCAGCCCCAGACCTACTGATCTGCTTTTCTGGACAACAGATTAGCTTTGCCCTTTCTAGAGCTTCAATAAATAGAATTATGCAGTGTGTCCTCTTTTGTATCTGAGTTGGCTTAGTGTGATGTTTTTGAGGTTCACTCATGTTGTTGAATTTATTATTAATGAATTTATCATTAGTTTGCTCCTTTTTATGGCTGAGTGATTGACAGTCCTTTGTTTGGATAGAGAAGACTTTGTTTATACATTCACATGATTTGGTTTTTTGTTTTCAAATATTTTCTATTATGAATAAAGTTGTTATAAGCATTCTTCAGTCCAACCAGAGTTAATTTTTCACTTAGCATAACATCCTTCAGGTGGATCCAAGTTATTGCAAATGGCATGATTTCTTTTTTATAGCTGAATAATATTCCACTGTATATATATAAAATATTGTTTTTTAGCCATTCACTCATCAATGGACATTTATTTTGTTTCCATATCTGGGCTATTGTGAATAATACTGCAATGAACAGAGAGCTGTATACAGCTCTTCAAGATCTAACCTCATTTAATAAAGCCAGTATTATTCTGATATCAAAACCAAACAAATATATTACCAAAAAACTCAATATCCTTCAAAAATCCTTAACAATTTCCCCTAAATTAATCTACAGATTCAATGTAATCCCTTATCAACATCTCAGCAGCCTTTTTGTAGAAACTGACAAACTGACTCTAAAATTCACATGGAAATGAAAATAATCTGAAACAGAATTTAAAGAACTCACACTATCTGATTTTTATAGCAATCAACAATGGGAGGACTGGTTTAAGAGTAAGCCATGTAGGGACACTGAGTTCAGAAATGGACTCCATATAGTCAGTTGACCTTCAATGGGGAAAAAGAGAAACTTAAATAAATGATGCCAGGACAACTATACATCTTTATTAGTTGAGGAGGAAAAGACAGAAACTCATTCCTTTTCTCAAACCATACATAAAAATTAACTCTGGATGGACTAAAGAATGTTTATAATAACTTTATTCATTTTATATAGTGGTTAATGGGAGATCGCCTGCAAAATGTCCCCCTCTGTTACTTTGGCAGTCATTATTTGTTTTTTCAACTTAAGTAGTTTAAAAGCCAAATGAGGAATATACTTCATCTCCTAATTTTCACAATTTTCTATTTGAAAAACAGCTTCTTTCTTATGATAAAGTAATACTGGACACAGAAAATTAAAAAATGGAGAGTCCTTTAAAAATGAGAAAAAATTTACCATCTAGATATAACCATAATTAAAATTTGATGCTTAATCCTTTCTCTCCCTTTATAGTTTGTTATATCACTGAGATCAAAATGTATGCACAAATTGCATTATTTTGCCCTTAGTATTCTATAATAGGAATTCACATATCATGCAAAAAGATAATATTTGACTGTTGAATAATTCCATTCTTCCTCCCCCATAATTTATTTTAACACTCTATTATTTTAGGAAATTAAGATAAACAATAAGGTAAATTTTACAGATGATGCTTTCATTTTTTTTTCTTTTAGATAGACTCTTGGAATTAGAATTATAGAGTAAGGTGTATAAATATTTTTACATTTCCAATATGTGCTAATATATTTCTTTCCATTAAGGTTGTGCCAATACTCACTTCCACCATCAGAAGAAGAGTACTAATTTATCTGGTAACTAGAGATAATAAATGTGCTTTGATTCATATATTTGTCCTTACATTTTTCTGTGAATTATATATACATTTCCTTCTTTTGTTCAATTATCTATTGAAGATTTAATTGATATTGGTTTTATTTTTTTCTTCTTTCCTTTCTTTCTTCTTTCTTTCTTTTCTTACTAAAAAGTCACCAGTTCAGATTTTTCATGGGATGGATCTTGAATAATTAAGTATATTATTTGTTAAGACACCACCTAGAAGGATCTTTCCACTCCTTCCAACAGTAGTCTTATAGAAAGTTTACACAGAGTTTCAGTTTTAGAATTCTCTTTGATGACAAATATATTAATATTTCCTTTTACAGGTTGATTCCAAATGTGGCAGCTTTTAGCAGCAACATGCTGGATGCTTCTTCTTGGACCTGTATACAGTTGTCACAAGAAAGGAAGCACCACAAATCCTGAGGCTAATATGAATATTGTAAGTTGTTCATTAAGGAAAAATATTTAAGATAAGGAATTATTAAGCTATTGTCATCTTAGGGGCTTTCCTGGTGTCATTTTAGATATAACTGGCATGCTTGTCTAGTTTTTAAAAATTCTAAATTGACTAAATCTGTGTTGCCAACCTTCGTTCCTTGACATAGTTGACCAACCACAGAACTGCAAGACCTGACCCAGTTTGGGGCAATAAGGCTCCCTCTGCTGGTGGTTTGAGCTACCAACTCATGGTGGTTTCCGGAAGAGAAAGTTCACAAATTCCTATTGATGATCTTTTTAGAGAATACTTGGGCTCTTCCTGAGGTTTTTACTAGAGCAGTTTCTCTGATTTATAAACTGCATTCATGTACATTTTAAGTTTAGTAAGCCAGATTTGGTTTGGGCTGCTTATAAACAAAAATATCTTAGCATGCAGAAATTCATATCAGAAGGGGACTAGAACAAAGTGGAATGAAATAGATTTATGAAAACAACCAAAAAAAAGACCAGTGACAAATGCTTACTATATGCTTCATTCCACTGGAAAACATATTTCTTGTACACGTTGTATACCGTCATGTCCCCACCCACACCCATTTGTATTAGAACTTTAAGAATGGAACTATCAATGATATAATTTTTCAGAAACCATTTAGAGAGTGACCCTGAGTGCATTAATAATACCATGCCAAGAAAACTACCATGTACGATTACCACCTTACCTTACAACACCTTGACATGCATCTTCCTTTTAAAACCCTCCTCAAATTATCCTGATTTTCCTGCTCTATTCTGTTCCAAAACATAGATAAACAGTAGGTTGTGACTTAAAGTATTATATTGCAATGTGGGTGAAAATCTAGGCATTATATCATGAAGGTATATATGTTCCTTTCCCCTTTTTAGAGCCAGATTATTTCCTACTGGGGCTATCCCTATGAAACATATGACGTTGTCACAGAAGATGGTTATATCCTCGGAATTTACAGGATTCCTCATGGAAGAGGATGTCCAAAAGCAGGTAGGATTTATTTCATTATGAAAGGAATAATGCCTAAGGAGAGATTCCTGGATGTGCTGATAGCAGCAGGACAGCTGTGATTCTAAAATAGAGCCTATTCTCTTCTATTCCTCCTTCTAGTGAAGGAAAATCATCACCATCACCTCCACTATTCCATTTCATTTGTATAATGCTGGAGTTTTTAAATCAGTTTGACATACACTATTCAGTCTTTCCTTTTCTCCATCATCTTGTCCTCTTTCCCAACAAACACGGAAACAAAAGAAAATGTCGTCTTATTCTAGGAATACTCACTTTTCTGCTTAAAAACCAGAACTCTAGGGTCATTTTGATGTTTTCTCCCCTCACTTTCTATATCCAGCCAATCACCAAGACCTACCAATTTTGCCTTCTAAATGTCTCTCTAATCTGAAAACTCTCAGTTTCAACGTCACTCAAGTCCAGGCTTAGACACCATTATCTTTGGCAATATCAGTTATCTTTTAAGCTACTGCAATAGCTTTCTAACTGCTTTTGTTTCATTTGTAATTAGTTCTGTGCACAAGTCATTTGGATTTTATTTTTTACAGTAAACCTGACCCTATTAGTTCTATACTTGATTGTAACTAAAGAGCCATTCCTAGCTCCCTACAATACAGGTTAGTATCTGAAAGGAGACAGGATCCACTTGGCAAGAATTGTTTGCTTCTTCTCTCATTTCTTAGTACCTTTTATTCTTTGGAGATTTGTATAAACAAACTTTCCAATATTAGAAGGGTTATTTTTTAGAAGATTAAAAAAAAATTTATGCAGTCTAGATGGAACAGTGTTGCTCACTTTATAGAACTGATGGTTCCTTAAAATATCTCCATTACCTTTGGAAATACTCATGAGAACTTTACTTGCCCAAACTTTCACCTTGTCAGTTCTGCCAGGTAAATGCCAAAAAGCATGGAAGGAAAGCTGTCTCTACAATGAGAAGCTGCCTGAGGGCTCAGATTAGAGATGAGCTATAGATTGTGACTGCACTTTGGTGGTATTTTAGCAGAATTAGTAACACCTCTTCCTTCTGTCTTTTTCTCAAAAGGTGGATTAATGGATATAGATTTTGGTCCTTGCTTCCAGATAGCCGAGGCTCTCTGAGACTCCAGTCTCGCCTACTCAATCTCAGGAAGCTGGTCAAGCCCCAAAGGGGACCTGTGGGAAAGCCTTTTGGCACCAACACAGCATCATGAACCATTTATAAAAGAAAAATATCCTAGTCACTTCTCTTTCTCTTCTCGATGTTTTCAGCACCACTTCCCCATTTCCTTCTTTTTCTTTTCTCTTTCTTTAATCAAATTGTTCCAATTCTACATTGTGAGCAGAATTATGTCAAATGAACAATTTCACCTGTGTACATTTCACTTAAAACCTTGCATTTCGCTTTCTGACAATGCAAATTAACAAGCATAGTACCTGGCATTCAGTGAAATATTCAACAAATGGAATTTTTATTGTCTTTGTTATTATCATGGAAAAATATTAGCTTTGTTATCAGATGCTTTTTGAGAAATAAAATGTCATTAACCTGAATAATTATAGAGCAGGTAATTATTGTGGCTGAACAAAATTATGTGTATTTTAATTTTAATTTAATTCTTATAACTACACCATAAGATAATATTTTTTTATTATCCCCTGTTACAAAATAAGTTAACTAAGGCACAAAGAGGTTGATACATAGCAGAAGAAATTTTTGAAGCGGGGCACTCTGACTCCAACAGCTATTTAACAATTCAATGCATTGGACATAATCCCAGTTTTACAGAGAGAAAAACAAGTCATGGAGAAGATAAATAACTTGACCAGCTTCAGAAGTAGTTCAAAATCCTAAAATCTAAACTTGCCTGGTGGTGTCAAATTTCCTTTCTTAACCTTTCTTTTGTATTACAGGGAGTCAGAAGAGAGAATTTTCTTGTAGGCACCAAGGAAGTTCAGATAAAAAATTCTCATTGCCTGTGTTTTGCAGCTCCAAAGCCTGTTGTGTATTTGCAACATGGCTTAGTTGCATCTGCCAGTAATTGGATTTGCAATCTGCCCAACAACAGCTTGGCTTTCCTTCTGGCAGATGTTGGTTATGATGTGTGGCTGGGGAATAGCCGGGGAAATACTTTTTCCAGAAAACACTTGAAATTTTCACCCAAATCACCAGAATACTGGGCCTTCAGGTAAGAAGAACACTACTAATGACTAAAGTGTGTACATTACCTTTTTATATGGATGACTAGCCTTTTGAATTTTCCCTTTTGTCCAACTGCACATTGTGGAATCCACAAGATGGAAATAAACATACTTCCTCTACCCAGGTTTTCTTCACAAGCTCTAAAGAAATGCCCTTATTATTGCATTGATAGTTGTTTTAAACACTCCACTTGGCCTGTGTGTATATAAGAAAGGAAAAAAAAATCAAAATGCAAATTCCAGGACTATCACATTGTCAGTGTGCAGTCCAGAAATTTACATGGTATGCTTAATGAAGAGGAATAATGACACTGATCAAGATATGGGAACAGAAACAATGTTCTGGTTGAAAATCCTGAGAACCAGACATTCGTGCTAAGTCAAAATGAGCCAAGCACTTGAGCAGAGATGACACTCCAATGTTTATTCACTGAGGAGTGAAGGAACTCTGTCTTCCATAGACTGAGGGTGCTAAAATCTCTCCGTGGAGCCAGTCTGCCAGAAGTCCCTGGGGGTGCTGTCTGCCTTAGAAGTTAGGCCAGCTGAGTCATAGAAGCAAACCTGGCACTTGTAGGGAAGCTAAGAACTGTGCCTTGAAGGTCACTAAAGGTGCTTGTTCCTTGACCTCATTCCTGGAAGCCATTTGTCATTCCCTGATTCCACATCCCAGTGCAGTTTTGTCATAGCACCATTGCAAACAGCATCCTGTTTCCCTAGATGAACGTGCTCCTGACTACACGCAGGAGAGAAAGCCCCTGAGGCCTCTTCCCTGGAAATGTTGATTCAGTCTGTCTGGGCTGAGATCTGCAAGTCTCTTCACTTTTTGTTTGTAAAATAAGTATTCCAGGTAATTTTTCTTTTCAAAGGAATTTGGTAAATCTGCTATGGAATTAAGTGGAAAAGCCTTTGTAGATTGGATAAAAAAAAGCCCCTGATGCTGGAAAAGATCAAAGGCAAAAGGAAAAGAGGGCAGCAGAGGATGAGATGGTTAGATAGCATCACTAACTCAATGGACAGAAATCTGAGCAAACTCGGGGAGACAGTAGAGAACAGAGGACATGCTGTAGACCAAGGGGTCACAAAGACATGACTTAGCGACCAAACAACTACAACAACTCTGCGGGATTTGTAAGTCAGATTTTTCAGTTTCTTAACACAAAGTTACTCTTGGATCAAGACAAGATCTTCAGAAGATGCCTGACATCATATATTGATTCTAGTCTTATATTTAACAAAAGCTAAGCATCTAGATTTGCAATGCATATGTTTAAGTATTACAAGCCTAACAATGAGAAGGATTTTTTTCTAACTCTGTTTTGTTTTGCTTTGTTTTTTCCTTTGGCAGTTTGGATGAGATGGCTAACTATGACCTTCCAGCCACAATCAATTTTATCATAGAGAAAACCAGACAAGAGCAACTCTACTACGTGGGCCACTCTCAAGGCACCACCATTGGTGTGTTTGGGGGCAGATGTGATCTGAGGGTGACAGGAGATTTTCTTCATATTCATGAAAGGGGTCAGGATTTCTTCCCTCTGTGCAGTCTCTAGTTTGGGAACTTTGAGTTGGAAAAACATCACATCTGGCTGTCTTTCTGAAGAGTAAATAAAGTGAGGATGACTAAGGGATTTTCCTGCCCCCTCAGAACTAAATTTGGGGATTAATGGATAAGACTGTAAGAAAGTCAATTATTTAGTTCTTCGTTTGTATATCCAACAAACACTTGCCAGACACTGGGTTAAATACCAGGAAATCAAAGATAAATATGGTATACATCTTTCCCTTGAAGAGCTCACAGTCTAGTAAGGGAAACTAAAAAGAAAGCAAAGAATTGCCAATCTCAGTGATCATATGCCACAGTCAGTGTGGCTTTTAGTTAGTTCCCAGTGGGTGCTAGGGCAGGCTAGATGTGGCTGGGCCACGTTGGCAGTGCCATAAGGCTCGCCATTCTCTTTTCTGTTGTCTTTTCAGCTAGAGACCTTGACAATGCTAACAGCATTTTACACCAGACATTTGAGAGTGTTATCATCCATATTCATAAATGGCTGAACTTAGAAATCCTTTCTAATGGTAATAATGTCATTAGAAACTCTACATATATATAAAATATAACTTCTGAAAGAATTTGAATCCTTTCTGTAATATTCTCTGTAAGTAGATTTGCATCCTTCAGAAACAGGAAACTCACTTTATTCTGAATTAGCCAGTTTCATCTTTGGAAATCTAAAAATCCTTGCCCCCAAATGGTGCTTACTCTGAGTGTCTTTGTTTTCTTTTTTAATATAACTGCTTTTACTATCACTTAAAATGAGTTAAGTAAGAATTGTTCTAAATCCATGAATTAGTATCTTCTTTCCTTTCAGCTTTCATAGCATTCTCCACTAATCCAGAGCTGGCTAAAAGGATTAAGATATTTTTTGCATTGGCTCCAGTCACCACCGTGAAATACACCCAAAGTCCTATGAAAAAATTAACAAATCTTTCCAGAAAAGCAGTCAAGGTATGTGACAACTTTTCCCCAGGTTTCAGTCTGTAGTAACTAAAACTAGCTCTATGTCTACTGATTTCAAGAAAAGACAACTTTAGACATAAAGTTTTACCAAGTGGATCAGTGGTAAAGAGCCTGCCTACAATGCTGAAGACTCAGGTTCGATCCCTGGGTCAAGAAGATCTTCTGAAGAAGGAAATGACTAACCCCACCAGTATTCTTGCCTGGAGAATTCCATGGACAGAGGAGCCCAGCAGGCTACAGTCCTTGGGGTCACACAGAGTCTGACACACCTGAGCATCTAGAAAGAATAAAATAGAAGCTTGAGGTACACACGTAGGTTTACTGATGATGCACAATTTTGCCAATTGAGCTCAAGATGCTCACTCTGATACCATTCTACCCTACCATCTTCATTTTCTATTTAGAGGCTTCTCTCTCACATGATTCCTCAATCACAGATATAGCAAGAGCTGATTTGATTGATGGGCTGATTAATTGGTTTAATTTGTTGTTGTTCAGTTGCTCAGTCATGTCCGACTCTTTGAGACCCTGTGGACTGCAGTATGCCAGGCTTCCCTGTTCTTTACCATCTTCTGGAGTTTTCTCAAACCATGTCCATTGAGTCAATGATGCCATCTAATCATCTCATCCTCTGTCATCCCCTTTTCCTCCTGCCCTCAATCTTTCCCAGCATCAGGGTCTTTTCTAATGAATCAACTCTTCGCATCAGGTGGCCAAAGTATTGGAGCTTCAGCTTCAGCATCAGTACTTCCAATGAATATTCAGGGTTGATTTCCTTCAGATTTGATCTCCTTGTAGTCCAAGCAACTCTAAAGAGTCTTCTCCAGCATCATAGTTCAAAAGCATCAGTGGTTTAATTTAGTAGGTTAAATTTCTCTCCTGTGCCCCCTAGTGTATCAAGGACAGCATAATGTAGTATTTCAGACTGTATGGAGTCTGATGGCATGAATCTGAATCCTAGGTAGCTGGATGAATTTGATCAAGACCTTAATTCTAGGAAATATTTTATTCATCTATTGAGTGAGGATAATAGTAGTCTCTACTCATAGGGCTTCTCTGAGGATTAAGTGAGTACATATGTGTAAATCTCTTACACATTGTTGGCCTTTACTAAATTCTAGCTATTGTTATTGTGGTCATGATTTCCATAGAAAACTAAAAGTCCAAAGTTGCCCACACGTCGTCAACTGTTTGTCAACTCCTCAAAACCTACACAGCATCCTAGACCTCAGATGATTTCTGCTAGCTGCCAGCTAATTAAATGATTATTTGCTCAATGGAGAGAATTGTTCTATGTGAGTTGATGTGTTTTCCTGTTACATAGTAATATGGGCTTCTCCTGTGACAGACAGAAGGTGATTAGACTGTTTAGTGATTTCAGTGAAAGCATATGAAAGTGAAAGAATTTTTATAGAAGCCAAGAGTTCTGATTGGTGAGAGATAAGCAAATTAGCCCAGGGTGGTTTAATTCCATACCTAAACAACTAAGACCGTAGCAGCAAAACTATGGTTCGGTTCAGTTCAGTTCAGTTCAGTCGCTCAGTTGTGTCCAACTCTTTGCGACTCCATGAATTGCAGCACACCAGGCCTCCCTGTCCATCACCAACTCCCAGAGTTCACTCAGACTCACGTCCATTGAGTCTGTGATGCTATCCAGCCATCTCATCCTCTGTCGCCCCCTTCTCCTCCTGCCCCCAATCCCTCCCAGCATCAGTCTTTTCCAATGAGTCAACTCTTCGCATGAGGTGGCCAAAGTACTGGAGTTTCAGCTTTAGCATCATTCCTTCCAAAGAACACCCAGGGCTGATCTCCTTCAGAATGGACTGGTTGGATCTCCTTGCAGTCCAAGGGACTCTCAAGAGTCTTCTCCAGCACCACAGTTCAAAAGCAGCAATTCTTCGGCGCTCAGCCTTCTTCACAGTCCAACTCTCACATCCATAAGTGACCACAGGAAAAACCGTAGCCTTGACTAGACAGACCTTAGTCAGCAAAGTAATGTCTCTGCTTTTAACAATGTGAAAAATGCTCACAGATCCTTCATAGTACATGGGCATCTTTTACCACAGATATTTCAGTCCAACCCAGTCCTACATTATCAGGCAAACAGCACCAGACTTCTTGTTAAATTATTTCAGCATTCCCACCAAGTTAAGAGATATTTTGAGATGGTAGGATCTTCACTTTCTCAATTTGCACAACTCTGCTTCAACATTCAATGTTTTGATCTACTTATAGTGTAGTGCAGTTCAATTGAATTTTGTAAAAAAAAAAAAAAAAAAAAAGATAACCTAGGAGCTACTGTTTCAAAAGCATGGCACCAGGAAACAGCTATGCCTATAAAGCTACTTTTCAGCCAGTCGACATGACTGGAAATTGGGGTACATGTGTGAATGGTGGAAGACTTGACCAAGAAGAGAATAACGGACAGTTCATAGAAAGCATCTATGTCATGTTAAAGAGTTTTGTTCTGTTGGTGATGCGAAGTCATTGAAGAATGTTGAACAGAGAAAGGGATTGGTCGGTTTTGTAGTTTTAGAAATATTACCCATAAGGTGTTTTAACTCCAATAGAGAAGCTACCACATGTGACTAACTCACTAATTCCTAATAGAAATTCCAGCAAAATCATAATGATAGAGCAAAGAAATAGCCATACAAACTCAGAGAAAATGTTTCTAGTCATTGGAATCACGGAAGACTTCCTGGATGGCATTTCTGAGTTTGGGCTAAAGGACAAGATTTCAATTGACAATGTCTTGTAGAAAGTCTTTCCAAACTAAGAGGGAAACCTGAGTACCATTGAAGGGGTGAAGCTCAAGCCATGCGAAATCACATGTAATTGACTTTATTTAGCTTTAAATTTGTGAAAGGTATGAGAAATAATATTGGAAATATATGAATAGATTCTGTAGGAAATGTAGGAATATTGGAAATGTGGATTTAAATGCCAAGTTAAGAAGCTTAGATATATTAGATATATGGGGGGTGATCATGGAAGGTATTTACACAAAGGAATGACATGCATAATGCTCTTTTTAGAAAAATTTTCTTGGGGACCAAATGGAAGTGAATGAGAGTAAAAGATATAAGGGCAAAAGATGAAGGTAATGGTTATAGAATTATTGTTACACTTCAGCTGAGAAACCGAGCCAGGGTTGTCCAAAAAGAAGACAAACTTTATAGGATTTGACAATGAAATGATAGGCATGGTATAAACTTTTAGAGAGTCAAGATTTTTGGTGTTGTTTTTTTTTTTCCTCTCTCTTTTCCTCTCCTATTAGCCAAATGTTGGTCTTCCAGTTTTTCTCATCAATAGTTGTTCTGTAAATAGTTCTAATTTTAGTGTGCCTGTGGGGCAGATGAGCTTAGCGTCTTTCCACGCTACCACTTTGCCTACTTTGCCCTAGGCGTATTTTACATGTGATCTATTATCTACACAGAAATTCTTAGTGCACATTGATTTTCTATTTTATAGTTGAGGAAATCCAGGTTAATAGAAAACTAAATATGAGACAGTTTAGAATCAAACCAAGATATCACTGACCCTAAAGCCTTGCCAATATCCTATGGAGACTAGTTTTTTAGGGGATGCTCCATAAAACACTTCAACTAAAGGATCTTGGAAGAAAAAGCTTCAAGAGCTGAGTTGGGAGGACTATAAAGACAAAGTTTAATGGGCTTTGTGGTTTCACTGAGGACTAGTAGTGAGCAGATGTCATACATGTCCAGTGCTTGACTGAATTACCACTCGTCTTCCACTTGACATTCACATCCATAAAAGTTGATGGCATCTTAAATCGATCTTGCAGGTATTATTCGGTGACAAGATGTTCTCTCCTCACACATTTTTTGACCAATTCATTGCCACCAAGGTATGCAACCGGAAGATATTTCGTCGTATTTGCAGCAACTTTATATTTACTTTGAGCGGATTTGATCCAAAAAACTTAAACACGGTACGTGTAAGCAGTCAGATCTAGGAAAGCAATTGTTTTGTTGAACAGAAATAAGGAGAGTTCATTCTGAATTGCATGGAAACCACATTTCAAAGTCTTTTTGTCTCCTGGAATGCAACTGGCATGTTCTTGGCTTCCAACCCAAGCTGAGAGTCCATCTGCTTGTTTAGGAGGATTTGAGGCTTCATTAAATATCTCTTGACTATATTCTTGGACCTGGAAAGAAAAAGTGCATTGCCGTTTGTCTTTGAGGACAGGATGTCCTCTGTGGGCTTTACACAGACACTGCCCTAGGCAGAAGAATAGAGGTGAGGGAAAAGAAAATTCTTAGATGGGCTTCTTGGCTTAGTTTGTCTTCAGAGGATGTGGTACATGTTTATTCTGAGAGAGAGAGAGATTGGGTCAGGTGAGAGAGGGAAAGAAAATACTCAGATTCACTTGTGGTATGATTACATGATTAGCCTTCAGGTAAGAAATAACCTTTTTACTTTGCACTTTGCAGAGTCGCTTGGATGTTTATTTTGCACAGAGCTCTGCAGGAACATCTGTTCAGACCATGCTGCACTGGGCCCAGGTACGTCCTCCCACTTCCTGACATAACACACACGTATCTCTGCAAGATCCCTGCGGAGCACGTCCGGAGAGCTCACTCTGCGGGTTATGCCACTGTCAGCTGGATGTTTCTGGAATCAGATAAACTCATGTCGATCTTCTTTACTCTCATCTATTCTCCAGGTCCTCTGTGTATTCCTAGAGATTCTGACTGATTCTGATCTTCAGATTACTCCTAATTGTCTTGTCTAGGAAAAGTTTGTGTTTCTTCTTTCGGGAAATCATTCACTCTAACAGAGCTATACATAATATGATAAACACTATTCTAGAAAGATCTTTTTACCCTCCAACTGGCATATGGGCGATTTCAGAGTGTGGAAATACTGCTTAATTTAGAGGAAATTAAATGTTAGAGTGGGTTTAAAATGGGTTAAGGGTTTCTGTTTTTACTCTCCATTTAAGTTTTTAGTGTGTGTTACTATATTTCTCAGTATTTGGTAAGCTCAGCAATAAGTCAAATTCAGTTGGTATAGCTTTCTAAGCCACTTATGTCTGAGTGTATATATGTGTGTGCACATGTACAAGTGGGGGAGATTTAATATTTAATATTTAATTAAATATCTTAATTTTAAAATACTTTAAAAAGTTGAATAAGAATCTGAAATCCCTAGAAATCTGAATTTTAACGTACACCCTGATAAATTTCTTCCCTGCTTTAAAGTTGACAATCACTGCTATAGATAGTCTTAAATACTAGTTGAAGATTTCTGAAATTCTTTGAAGAGTTCCACCTTCAAGAGATAAGCGTTCAAGTTCCTAAAGGAAGACAGATATTCCAGATTTAGGGCTTCCCACTGGTGAGGAGAAAGGTAGACTCTGAAAGGCATAGTTTTTCAGATAATACAACTTTGATTCCATATTCATTGAGCACTTACTATGTGTTCTTATTGTCCAGATATATATCTCATTGTCGTTTTGAATTCTCCTAACAATCTTTCAATGCCATTGATATTCCCCACTCTAAAAATGTCATAGCCAATCCTTACCTCTCACAGTTGACTCTTTTTAAAGCTATCTCTTCTCCTTTGATAAAAAGTTCTCTTGAGAATAGAAATAAGTGAGTGGGGTGGGGAGATAAAATATTCAGTTAAAAGTTACATAGACAGCTAAAGCAAGTATGATGATAATGACGTGATGGTAACAATATCAATAAAAACAGTGATTTCTTGACCGTTCCTAGGTGCCACATGCTTTTCATACATTACTTAATCTTCATAACCCTATAAGCAGAATGCTATTGTCATTTCCATTGCACAGACGAGAAAACAGGTTTAGAGAAGATGCATATACAGCCTGGATCACAGATATAATAATCAATTAAGCCTGGATTAAAACTAGGTCTGTTTGATGCTAGAACCCAAGTTCCTAACTATATAATACATTCTATTGCCTCTCATTGCTGAAAACCTACAGAATTTCAACCACAGCAGACTACTGCCTCTGTGAACATAAATCACAATGGGAAAGATTTTAAACAAAAAAATCAGAATTAAATCAGTTCATATGAAAAAAATCAAGTTAAAGGGAAAAAAACCTTTGGAGTAGTCTGAAAATAATTTAATGAAGTGCTTGAGGTAAAAGCAGACATTATGTCTCCTCAATCCAAATGGGTGGCAAATAACCAGAAAAAGGAACCCCTAGAAGTGCTAATGTTTCTATCTTAATATCTGAACTTAAAATGACAAAAGGGCACACACAGTGTCTCAGACACTCAGCCTGTGGCCGTGTTACTGACCACATGGCAGGCTGCTTGGTCATACAGACAGGAGACAGCAGACACTACACCTCAGAGAGCCTTGAAGATGTACTTTGAGTGAGCATTCCTTTCAAATGTAGCAAAACTGTTTGATTAAGGAATATAGTCATGATATCCTAGACCATCTGAGAAGATAACAAAGTATAAAGTGTAATAATAGTAGCAGTCATTTTATAATGTATAGCTAGTGCCTTTTAAAAAATATTAAAATTCTTGAAGCCAAGATGTTCAAGAATCAATGTAGCATCTTTAAAAACAGGGATGGTAAGGGGAGGGAGGAAAGAGGGGGGTTCAGGATAAGGTACATGTGTATACCTGTAGCAGATTCCTGTTGATGTATGGCAAAACCAATACAATATTGTAAAGTAATTAGCCTCCAATTAAAATAAATAAATTTATATTTTAAAAATAAATAAATAATAAAATAAAAACATGTCTATGTAAACAGCATACAATTTATTTAAAGGTATCACTGCTCAAAGATTTTCACTGGAAAAGTATAAAAGGGAAGAAAAGAAAGTTCCATGAATTTGTATCAATTTTTATCATTTTTATTATTTCACTTATTAAACTTTGACTTTTAGCTCATGTGCTAAAGCATGGGATATTATGGCAATCTTTTTGTATATTTTTTGTTTACTGTCTTTACATGTATGTTGTTTTCATATATCATTTTAACGTGTTTATTATTTGTATCTTTTTATAGGCTGTTAATTCTGGTCGGTTCCAAGCTTTTGATTGGGGAAACCCTGATCAGAACATGAAGCACTTCCACCAGGTACAATAATAATAATCACCAATTGCATACTGCAAATGAAATTTGTAAAAATAGTGTCTACTCATCAAGCACCTACTCACTATGCTCCATTCACTATGCCAGATACTTTGTATAAATCAGATGCTGTTTGGGGGGATCTTACCACTTGCCATATCATTGTTTTTGATTCTCAGCATGACCTGGTCTCCCAATATCCAAGGTCTCCCAGTATTATAAGAGACTTATACTTAAGATATTTGCTAATGCAAAGACCATCTACTGATGGTGACATGTGGAATGCTTATACCAATGCTCCGCCTGCAGATCACTCTATTAAGAGAACTCATGGTGCAGTAACCGAGTCAGGGGTCTCCCTAGGCACATTTCTAGTCTTAGAAACCTCTTCCTGGCCAAAGTTAGTGTTTTCTAAGGATTTATAAGTTGGTCCATGTTACCTTTTCTTCTTAGTCTTTCTGCTGAAATTACCTATGGTGCATTAATCGCCTTTGGCTACCATAAAAATCCCATAGAATGAGTGGCTTAAACAGCAGAAATTTATTTCTAACAGTCCTGGAAGCTGGAAGTCCGAGAGCAGGAGTGCCACATGGTCAGATTCTAGTGAGGGCTTTCTTACTTGATTATAGACAGCCCCCTTCTCCATGCATGTCCACATAGCCTTTCCTCTTTGTGTCTGGTTGAAGAAAGAGGTCTGTCTCTCACTTCCCCTTCCTACAAGGCCACCAATCCTGTTGGATTAGGATCCAAACCTTACGACCTCATTTAACCTTAATTACTTCCTAAAAGCCTTTTCTCTGAATACAATCACCTTGGGGTTAAGGTTTCAGCATATAAATTTGCGGGGAACACAATTTAGTCCATAGAATATATAGGTCTTTACAATGCAAGCAGTAAAAATTACTTTATTTTAAATTTTATAAAAAATATGGTTTGGTTTTTACTGAAATATGAAGTATAATGATAAACTCACAATAGCCAGGAATATACACAATCATCAGGCTCTCTTTTTCTCCCTGTCACTCTCTCTCAATTCTGCTTGCAAATGCTGCTTACATTTTCAGACTATGTCTAAGATAGTAATACAATGGTAAATGTATGTACATAATATACAGTAACATTTAGAACAGACAGAACTTGCTTAACAACTGATAATTGATGTTCCTTCTATAATATGATTTTCTGTGAAAACTATTTTTGTCTCTCTTTAATTTTATTTAGCTTACACCTCCTTTATACAATGTTTCTAATATGGAAGTTCCAACAGCAGTGTGGAGTGGTGGACAGGACTGCGTGGCTGATCTCAAAGATGTTGAGAATTTACTCCCTACAATTACCAAGCTCATTTATTACAAGTTAATTCCACACTACAATCATGTGGATTTTTACCTTGGACAGGATGCACCTGTTGAAATTTACCAAGACCTAATTAGAATGATGGAGGAATGGTTGTAAAATTAAATACACTTTCCTTTCTCTAAAGAAGTGGATTTTAGTCATAAGAATGTGGTACACAGACTCTAAGGTAACTCCTCCAATAATCTGTGGTCCACCCAGGAACCACAAATTTATGCAATCCTTTCCCGTTGAGTGTGGGAGGGACCTGAGGCTTGCTTCTAGACAGGAGAATTGGCAAAGGTGATGGGATGTCATCCCCTAATTGCAGCCTATTATATAAGAATCCATTTTAGCAAACTAGAGCACGAGATTCTCCTTGTTGGCTTAATAAGGCAAACAAATGTGGGAAGAAACCATATGTGGCTTCTAGGATCTGCAGGTGGCCTCCAGCTGATAACTTGCAAAGAATTGGGACTGTACAAGAGAAAAAGAATTCTGCCTAAAACCTGAATGAGCTTGGGAGTCCACTCTTTCCTAGTTCGGCCTCTTGTTGAGAAAGCAGTCTGTCTAACACCTGGATTGCAGCTTGTGAACCGGTGAGACCTGGAGCAGAGGACCTAACTATGCCATACCTGAACTACTGACCAAAGAAAGTGAGATAATAAATATTGTTTTAAATCACTAAATTTGTGGTCATTTGCTATCAGCAGTGGCAAACCACTACTGTTATTATTAATAATGGATTATTATTATTACCATTATCATTATTTTTTTCTTTGGTTATACACTCGAGAAATCCTGTTTCTTATTTCATTATTTTTCTCTGTCTTATTTTTCTTCTCACTATGAACTGAGTTGAATATTTCTTGTCATGCAGATCTGCTAACGATTCATTCTTGCAGTGTGATACCATATTCTCTTATTGTGGTAAGGACACTTAAAGTAAGATTTACCCTCTTAATATGTTTCTAAGTGTATTTTTAAGTGGGTCACCTACCCAGGGGTGTGGGTTTTGATTATACCACATCTTCACTCCTCCTTCTTGTCTTGTTCCTTTTTTTTATATCCTTCAGTTCAGTTCAGTTCAGTTCAGTTCAGTCGCTCAGTCGTGTCCAACTCTTTGTGACCCCATGTATTTTCTGGTAGTCCTCAGATCATTCTCATCGATCGCTGCTTTGTAAATGGTTGTAATTTTGATGTGCTCATGGGAGGAAAGGAGCTCAGTTCTCCCTGCTCTGCTATCTTGATCACTTTCCCTACACCATTTTTTAAAAATCTGTTTATTTTGCATTGGAGTCTAACCAATTAACAACGTTGTGCCAATTTCAGGTGAACAGCAAAGGGACTCAGCCATACATATACATGTATCCCTTCTGCCCCAGATCCCCCTTGCACCCAGGCTGCCGCATAACATTGACCAGAGTTCCCTGTGCTATCCAATAGGTGCTTGTTGGTTATCCATTTTAATTATAGCAGTGTGTACACATTATACCTCTTAATCAGGTAGGATTTTCTTGTTTTTATTCCTACATCTTAAAAATATTCTATCTTAATTTATAATTTCTTTTCAATAGGAACCTAAAGGTACATCACCACCATTCTCATCAATCATATCAATTTAATATTTTTGGTTTGAATTACATGTTCAGGAATCTGAACTAGCAACTTCCAGAGGGGAGAACATTTTAATATGGGACCATTTTTCAGTTCCACTGTAAACCTTCTGTGCACAGGACTTGGGGAGTCAGAGTCTCCTTGGTGACATCATGTCTTTGTAATCCTTACCAGTTATTAATATAAAAAATTTACCTTGCACCTTTTGTGTGTTTCTTGGTGGCTCAGATGATAAAGAATCTTCCTGCAATGCAGGAGCCCTGGGTTTGATCCCTGGGTTAGGAAGATCCCCTGAAGAAGAGAATGGCTACCCACTCCAGTATTCTGGCCTGGACAATTGCGTGGACTGTACAGTCCATGGGGCCATAAAGAGCTGGACATGACTGAGAGACTTTCACACACACACACACAAACACACATACAATATTTATTTAGCACTTGTTAGCTTATTTGGCATTTATCAAAGGCATAGCCAAAGATGTCTATTTCTGTCCCTGTTTCTGTGATCTGGTACTATGCTTATCTTATTTTAAGATACTATGGTATCTTAGTATCTTTAAGGTACTATGCTTTATCTTATCTTATTCTCAGAAGACTTAAATACTAACTCGGGCAAATATTTAAGAATAACAATCAAATCTAGGTCTTCAGTGCAGAGTTATTGAAATCCAAATTCTAGCTCTTGATACTTCCTGGTGTTGTTCCCTAAAGATGTAGATGAGAAAATCCAATATCGATTGTCCTGATCAGGGAAGGTCCTGCTTATTAGAGAATTTCTGAGGCTTTGTACAGTGGGTAGGGGCAGAATTTAATACACTTTTTTTACTTAAGAGAGAAGTCTATAAAGTAAACAGGGGGCTTCCCTGGTGCTCAGGGGTAAAAAAAATCTGTCTGTCAGTGCAGGAGACATGGGTTCAATCCCTAATCAGGGAAGATCCCAGATGCTATGGAGCAACTAAACCCATGCACCACAACTACTGAGCCTGTACCCTGGAGCTCAGGAGCCACAATTACTGAGGCCTGCACACACTAGAGTTCAAGCTCTGCAACAAGAGAAGCCATCACAATGAGAAGCCCACACATCGCAACCAGAGTAGCCCCAACTCCCTGCAACTAAAGAAAAGAGCATGCAGCAATGGGGACACAGCATTTATTTATTTATTTACTTATTTAAATAAAATTTAAAATTAAACAGGGAGACTAAAGCAAAATCACCAGAGAACAGAAAGGGAGTGACTGAACCAGAAACAAGAACAGGGTATAAGATGGGTAATGTCCAGACAGAGCAGGAGTGTGGGTGACTAAGCGAAACAGGCTACCCAGGTTCTGAGTCAAAATTAGGTTGGCATAGAACAAAGCCAGATCTGGCAGCCTGGTTGGTATTTACTTGCCAATGCGTTGATAGGTGTGTTGTGATAATTTTTCCACAGTCATACTTTCAGATAGCAATCGCTTGACCCTACCCAATGTAATTCATCTCCATGAAGCCCTGTCTCGCAACACTGAAGAATTACCCAACCCTCCACATAACAATCTGCCTTTCCACATTTAGTTGAGTCAGAAATTTGGGGAAGTCACTATTCTTTGTAAGAAAAGGCTTTTCCTTCATCTTCATACCTGAGATTGCCTAAACGAGGCTGAACATTTCACACTTTTTTTCACATCTTCCAGATCCAGTCCTTTCAGCATTGATTCCAAATATTGTGTCCTGCACACCAATGTGATGTTACGTGGATACATCTGGCTCAGTGGAATGAACTAGTTCTTGTTAGTCCTTCCTTTAAAGGACCTCAAGGATAATACCAGTAGTTATAAAGATCATCATAACAAAAATCATTCTCATTTCTGTACTATCTTGTGTTCCATTCAAAGTGCTTTTAGAGCTGTAATTATCATTCTTTCTATTGATTGAGAGGTAACAAGGAATGGTTATGGATAATGCTACTGCTGGGCTTCCCCAGTAGCTAAGTGGTAAAGAATCCACCCGCAATGCTAGAGATGAAGGTTCGATCCCTGGGTCGGGAAGGAGAAGGAAATGGCAATTCACTCCAGCATTCTTGTCTTGGAAATCCCATGGACAGAGGAGCCCGGCAGGCTACAGGCCATGGGGTCACAAAAGAATCTGGCATGACTTAGCAACTAAACAACAACAACAAATACTCATGTTAGCATTAGATACTGAAAGTTCCAGAGCCAACTCCACCATTGGTTAGCCACATGACACCAAAAATATCATGTAACATTGACTCCAGCAATTTCCTTTTCTACAAAACAGTGGCATTCATTCCCGCCTGCATCATCTGCTGTCATGGATACCAAAGATGTATTAAGACATGAAGCATATTTGTAAAGCACAGTACTTAAACATAGGCCCTGAAGTCACATTGTTTAGATTCGGTTCCTAGCCCTATTATTATTGTTATATCCATAGACAAGTTAACGAATCACTTTAATCACATTTTCCTAACTGTGAGATAGAAATAATATTTGTTGTTGTTTAGTCACTACATTGTGTCTGATTATTTTGGGGGGTTCTAGCCCTCCAGGCTCCTCTGTACATGGGATTTCCCAGGCAAGAATACTGGAGTGGGTTGTCAATTTCTTCTCCAGGGGATCTTCCCAACCCAGAGATAGAACCCATGTCTCCTGCACTAGCAGGCAGATTCTTCACCACTGAGCCACCAGAGAAGCCCAGAGACAACATTAGTATCTCTATTATTGAGTTGTTATGAGATAATGCATTAGAATTTGACAATGCCGTTACATAGAAAGAGATTAATAAATATTATTTGTAAAATGCTGGGTGGGGCACTTCCCTGGTGGCTCATATGGTAAAGAATCTGCCTGCAGTGCAAGAGACCTGGTTTTGATCCCTGGGTGGGGAAGATCCCCTGGAGAAGGGAATAGCAAACTACTCTAGAATTCTTGCCTAGAAAATTCCATAGACAGAGGAGCCTGGTGGGGGTAGAGTCCACAGTGCTGCAAAGAGTCACACACAACTGAGTGACTTTCACTCATGCAAAGATAATTGATTAATATATTTAATCATGATCAAATTCCCATATGGAAAATAGAAATATTAATTTACATAGGAATGAAGTATACCAAGACATTAAATGATATATGCAAAATCCTATTTTCCTGCCATCTTGAGACTTTGATATATTTATCTTACTAAACATTAAAAATAGAAATCGCCTCTACCTATTATTTTGAAACCCTTCACATTTGCCAGATATTATACTAAGTTCTTTCTATACATTATCTTGTTGGATTTTCAGAATAGTCCTGAAAATGGACTCCATGTTCTGTCCATTTTACACATCTCTATAGACATAACGGTTTGTTTGTAAAATTAATAACTTGCCAAAGTAATAGACCCACTTTTTTGGGGGAAAAGCTATCTCAATATAAGGGCCAGTATTGTTGATTAACCATGAATCTATATTGCTTCTCACAATGCAGTATTGCCAGAATAATAGTATTTGTCAAGCAATTAATCTCCATTTATTCACATAAGCAAATAAATAAGCTCTAAGATTTTATCCAGTGCCATACTGCCTAATACAATGGAGGCAGAAAGAGAAGAAGCATGTGCACAGAAATAAGAATTAATATTTATTTCCTACTATGCACCAAGAACCAAACTAGACATGTATTACCTCATTTAGTCCTTACAATTGTTTATGAGTTAGATATTAGTATATCCATTTTACATATGAAGAGGATAAGTAGTTGAAATAACTAGGGTACCCAAAATCAAACAGCAAATAACTAGCTGGTTGCTCTAATTCTCAAGAGCACTTTCCTATGCTCTCAATGTTATGATCTAGGTATGTCTATGTGCTGTGCTTAGTTGCTTAGTTCTGTCCAATTTTTTGCAACCCCATAGACTGTAGCCCACCAGATTCCTCTGTCCATGGGGATTCTCCAGGCAAGAATACTGGTGTGGGTTGCCATGACCTCCTCCAGGGGATTTTCCGAGCCCAGTGATCAAACCCAGGTCTCCCACATTGCAAGCCAATTCATTATCGTCTGAGCCACCAGTGAAGCCCAGGTATGAATATAGTCATACATGAACAAGGCTAAAGTGTCTGAGCAGACATCCCAGAGGAGGAAATAAATGATCTAAGTTGTAAGGAAAGACTTGGGTGTCTACAGACAGAAGGAAAAGCAGAGAATGTGAAGTCTGTCCATTTCCAAATGGACATGGGTGGGAAAACAACTGTCTTGTGACAGTGGTTCTGCCTGTCTCATTCATGATTGCACCCACAACTACGCAGGCACATTCAGTGATCAATAAATAGCTGTTGAATGGCTGGCCATCTCTGTCCTCTAAGCACTTGACTAGGTACTATGGTAATTGGAATACTTTTCATGCATGTAATGAATACATATTTGGCTACGACTCATTTCTCAAAAATGTCTTAGCATACTTAAATAAAGGAGCTATAGGTGTGAGGGGGAGTATTAAAGAAGATCTGAGTGTTGGCAGGAGAAGACTGGCTGGCAGGGCACCAAAAGGTTTCACAGGGAGGCACCTCTTTGGTGACTATGGCATATCAGACTGGCCAATCCTAGCCCTTGATTTGTCAGTGTCCCAGAAATGATTGCACTTACCCATGCTGAACACTTACGCATGCTTCAGTCACGTAACTGAAACTTACAAGAAGGTGAAAAGCATAAATCAAAACATGTCTTTATAATTTATATTAGAAACTATAGTTGTCAAAAGAACTATTTCTATTTTTGGCCACAGCAGTGCATTCTTTCCCTGTAATAAAACACATAGGAATCCCCAGTATAAAAATGTTACTTGTTTGTGCAAGGGAATAAAACACAAAGGAAGTATATGGTTTAGCAAACTGTTGCTATTTATTCAGTCAATACTCTGAGAAGAGTTAAATCCAGGAAGCTGTCAAATCTGTAAATAAGTTTAAATAATATTATTCTGGTGACATTTTCTCTTAGGAAATGTTAAATCTTAAAAAAAAAAAGGTTTTAAATAGTAGTTTGACATTTATTATTGGAGTAGATAGAGTCAGTGTAACAAACCATTCTTCCAAATGTAGTGACCACAAGAACACTGTTGGATATCACGCTAATGATAAAGGACTGTAGCTAAGTATTTATGCTCACGTCTTTTTTGCTGGACAGTAAGGCTCAAAGCTCATTTGGGGAGCAGAGGCCAAACACTTGAGAAGATACGGCTGATGATTCAAATAGTAGGAGGTTTGATAGGCAGATACTGAATTCATGTCAAATATAAGGAAGGCATAGCCAAGTTATTCAGCCTCCTTTCTCCACTAAAGTTTCCTACTATACTATTTCTTCTTAATCTCTTTATATTTCTAATTAAATAAATAAGTTTTTCCCTCGCCTATCCGTCTCCCCTTCAAATCACCCTGGTTCCACTGGGGCTGGACCCCGACAGCAAACCACTCTAGTATTCTTGCCTGGAGAATTCCATGGACAGAGGAGCCTGGCAGGCTACATACAGTCCATGGGATCACAAAGAGTTGGACACGACTGAAGTGATTTAGCACAGCACACGTAAGATACAAAGTTAGGTATTTGGGGTGAGTACGATATGAAAAATAAAGAATCTGGTTGAAAAGTTTCAACAAAATAAAAGGAGAAACAAGAAAAAAGGAATATAAGCCTGAGAGTACAGAGCTGCAATCTCCAATAAATACTACTAGTCAGATGTGACTGTAAGTAAAGTCGCTCAGTCATGTCCAACTCTTTGCGACCCCATGGACTGTAGCCTACCAGGCTTCTCCGTCCATGGGATTCTCCAGGCAAGAATACTGGAGTGGGTTACCATTTCCTTCTCCAGAGAATCTTCCTGACCCAGGGATCGAACCCGGGTCTCCCACATTGGAGGCAGACGCTTTAACCTCTGAGCCCCCAGGGAAGCCCCAGATGTGACTGTTCAGCCCTTTAAATGAGGTAATACTAATGGAGATGTGCTACACTGTAACATAATATTCAAACTCAAAGACAATGCAAAAAAAGAATGGAAAATTCCTCAATGATGATATTGATTACATTTTGAAATGATAATATTTTGGATCTATTGGTTTAAAAGAAATGGAAATAAAATTAAATTTTATAAAATGATTATAAAATGAATTCTAAATAAAAATTTTATGTCATCTGCTCTTTTTTAATTTTTTTCATTAGTCATTTGTTCTCTATACTTTAAAACATGTGGCTGTAAGAAAATGTAAATTGTATATGTAGTTCACATTATATTTCTACTGGACAGCACTGGTATAGAGAAAAGAATAAAGGTAAGTGTGCCCTATGAAATATGATAGAAAAATGTGAATAATTATGCATTTTTTAATTTTTTAAATATTTGGAGAAATGAGAGAATGTAGATTGTGTCAAAGACATCAGATTGCGTCATAGTGGTCACCAAGCTTAAGGATAGTTTGGAGTCTGAACAGAAGAAAAGCTCTTGAGTAATAACTTTTATTTTATTAGTGTGCAATGCACTTTACAGATAATAGTGGACTTTTTCCAGGTTAGTATAAAGCAAGATTGTTTATTCCTATGAATTTAATGTAAAAAGACGACTTTGTGCCTTTACAAGGAAATCGGTTGCAAGAAGTCTCCAGATTCTTTAGATAAACCTCAAAGCTGAGTAAGACTATGAGAAGGCAATGATGTTGAAATCCTTCTGAGATTTTAAATCTACAATCCATAAAGACCTGAGAAGTTTAACTACATTTATGCTATTTCCACAAGAAGTCATGGCAACATTTGTGCTTCCTAGAATTCTCCAGTGAGTTCACTGAAATTTTGTTAAAAGGATTGTTTTTAAAATCTCAGTCCATGAGAGGACCCAGACAAATCTACACACCTCTGCCACTGCCACACACACCTTTGCCCATTGTCACTGAAGGCAAAGTATGGTTGTCTTTTTCATCAAAGAGGTTGAATGAGCGTGGACTGGTACTTAAGCTTTCCACCTATTCCAACAAGCTGACTGTTTCCTGTCACTCTACGTTTGTTTAACTGGCTCAAGTGGAACAGATCTTAGGATCTGGACAAATATGAACATTTGTGTTTTTGAAAGGATTTGGGAATGAGTCCAGACTAATAGAACTGGAACTACTTTATCCTGGGCATCAACTTACCATTTTCCCGCTGGGAAAAGAAAGAGATTCAATTACTGCTAGGGATTTTCCAGCATTCAAAGTGAAGTAGGAAATGAAGGCACTTCTGCCTCTACCATCCAGTGTTTCCGGTGGGATTTAGAGCTAAATTGTCTTCATTCTCCTCAGGCCTCTAGGCCAATAACAGCTGGTCAAATCCCTTTGGCATAAGGGTTCATTTCCTCTGCTTCATTGATATATCCAAACACTCTCTGGCCTCAAAGGTGAACCTAGAGCCTGTCATACAGAGGGAAGTAAGTCAGAAAGAGAAACACAAATCTGTATATTAGCATATATGCATGGAATCTGGAAAAATGGTACTGATGAACATATTTGCAGGACCGGAATGCAGATGCAAATATGAGAATGGACTTGTGAACACAGGGCAGGAAGGAGAGGGTGGGACAAATTGAGAGAGTGCCATTGGCAGATATACACTGCAATATGTAAAGTAGATGGCTAGTGGGAAGGTATTCCGCAGGGAGGTCAGCTCAGTGCTCTGTGATGGCCTAGAGTGGTGGGATGGGGGTACTGTGGCGGGGGGACGGAGGCTCAAGAGGGAAGGGGATATAGCTGATTCACAGTGTTGTACAGCAGAAACCAATACGACATTGCAAAGCAATATACTCCAATTAAAAAACAAATTTTAAAAAATACAAAAAGAAGTGAATCAGGAAGGCCTCAACTTGTCAGCTGTTGCAATCAATCACTTTCCTGCACATTGCCTGTTACCTGGTGGCTGCCAGTACTTTCACAAACATTGCTCCGGTTGACCCTCACAGTGAACTCTGGTATTGAGAAGGCAGATAACTGCTAACTCTGATTTTGCCTTAGGATCCTGAGTACACACTTCCACATTGGATGCCTTGTTTTGAAAATGTTGCTGAACCCTCCCAAGGGTGACAGACATTCAGTGGAAATGAGGATTCAGTCAAACTGGTTAACCTTGGGTGTGTGTCACTGTCCAGGATTTCTTCATTTCCAAGGGCTTCCTGTCTCTCATTTTTCTAGCTTCTGGCTGCAATCATATCTCACTGTCACAAGCAAAAGTTCAGAAGTCCCTCTTCAATAAGGAGTCCTCAGGAACAGGGGAAGCTCTCGTAACTAGGTAAGATCAAGACTTAGAGCAACTGGGAGGCAGGTTGGGAGTGGTAGTCAGATACAGGGCTCTGCACTGAGGCTTCCTGTGTTCCTGTCCTAGTTCTCTCACCTCTTGGCTCTGTAACCTGGGACAGATCTTTAATCTCTCTAAGCTTTCCCTAATTTCTTTGATAAAATGAGGATAATAACAGTAGCTATTTCAATGGCATTTCTTCAATATCTAAATAACATACATGAAACATTTAGAACAGGGCCTGGCACAAGCTGAGCCCTCAATACACATTAGCTAGTATTAATTTCAAAAATAGTTTTAATTATATAACATTTATAGCTATAAAATCAACTGCAGCCAGAGAGCCAGTTTATGGAAAGCTACTGAACTTCGAAAGTAAACTCTGAATTTCTCTAGAAGTCTGCCATTAATTTATTATCATAAAGGTTCTCTGATGTTACTCTCTTGCTCATTCTTGGATTAAAAAAAAAAATAGTGAAAGAGCTTACCCTGAGATTAATGCGTTATATGTCACTGATCCTCCCTACAATCTTATAAGGTAGGTTGTTTTATTATCCTAATATCACCAGCAGGAAAAACAAGAGACAAAGCTACTGAATAACTTGCCCAAGGTCAGAAATCTTGTTCATGGTGAGGCTGGACTCCAAACTCAGACCACTGAACTGCAGCTCCGCTTTGATAAGTACTCAGCATTGTGATGTTGGCCAAACTGCTTTGAGGAGGCATGTTTTTAATCTGTGCTAAGGAAGAGACATTGCACATTCAAATGAGTAAAATTTGCCTGTGGTTGTTCACAAGAGAGATAGTCTCATCACTTGAAACTCACCATAAACCTGTTTGTTTGAAGTGTCATTGTTCACTGCTCTTGTTTGTTTTGTGGGATGTTAGAGGAGCTTAAAGGATAACTCCACTTTTAGCTTCTCTGTGGAGTGGAAACTTGTCCTCTGAATCTTTATATATCCTGGCAACTCACAGGTCAGCAAAGATTTAAATTAAGTGAAAATTTTGGATTAAAATAAGAGATAAAATAAACCTTCATACTAGTTCATTTCATATCTGGAACTGCACTATGTCAGGGCAATTTCTATGTGAAAAAAATAGATTAATAGTGTTTGGAGTTAGCTCATTGTATTTACTCCTTTCCACACTGTCTCAGCTTTCTCAGGATGTTATTCAAGCTTTCACTGGGGGACTATTTCATTTCATTAATCAATTTTGACATATAACAATTTGTGATTATTAAATGTTTTCTATCAGGCATTCCCACCATGTGGCTGTTTTTAACAACAGCCTATTTGATTTGTGGAACTTTAAATGCTGCTGGATTCTTCAATTTGGAAAAAGAAGCAAATCCTGAAGTGTGGATGAGTACTGTAAGTGATGGAGAATTCCAAAGGACATCAAATAAAGCAAGTTAATAGGTTGTAAGATTATTGAAGTTCCTTTTAGAGCAGAAAATCTCTGATATAGATTAAACATAAGTGATTTTTAGAGATTTGCTGGTGGCTCAGACAGTAAAGAATCTGCCTGCAATGTAGGAGACCTGAGTTTGATCCCTGGGTAGGGAAGATCCCTGGAGAAGAGAATGACTGCCCACTCCAGTATTCTTGCCTGGAGAATTCCATGGGCAGAGGAGCCTGGCGAGCTACAGTCCATGGGGTCTCAAAGAGTTAGACATGACTGGCAACTGAGCACACACAGATTTTAAGCCCTCTGGATGATATATGTGACTGCTCTCTACTGGACTGTGGTTTTAGTACCTTTGAACCAAGAGCAGTCTCGCAGTTAACATTTATATACATAAATGTCAATTGTTTCATATATATATGTGTCTGTGTGTGTGTGAGTCACTTTGCTGTACCCCTGAAACTAAAACAACATTGTTAATCAACTATACCCCAGTATAAAATTAAAACTTTAAAAAGATGTAATACCTACATTTTGTGTATACACAATGGAACTTTACTCAGCCGTAAAAAGAATAATGCCATTTGCAGTGATATTGATGGACCTAGATAGAGATGATTACACCATGTAAGTCAGAAAGAGAAAGACAAATAGCATATGAAGCCACTGACATATGCAATCTAAAATATGATACACATGAACTTATCTATGAAACAGGAGCAGACTCACAGAGAGCAGACTTGTGGTTACAAAGAGAGGGGGACAGGGGAGGGTTTGGGATTAGCAAGTGCAAACTGTTATGTATAGAATGCATAAACAACAAGGTCCTTTCGTCTCCTGTCTAGCACAGGGAACTATATTCAATATCTTGTAAATAACCCATAATGGAAAAGAATATGAAAAAGAATATATATAATACATATATATTGTGTGTATGTGTATAAAACTGAATTAGTTTGCTATACACCAGAAACTAACACAAATTTGTAAATTAACCACATTTCAATTAAAATATGTCTATATGCACTTTAAAAAAGACAACTGACTTGAGAATATAGTTTTGTCAGAAGAATGAGTCAAAGATAGATATTATCTCCAACTCCCCCAAAACATTTACCACTAGCAGACGTTTTCTAATAGTCCATTTATGTCTTTAATCGTGACTTTACATAGTAAATTAATCTCACTGTTACCTGGGGCTGCAGATTTCAAATAATTTACCCTAATAAGCACACACTAGCTGCTTTGTTCTAGCTCCTTTTGATAACCTTTAGAGAAAATGTGTAACTAATGCTTCTATTTTTACTGAGCAGAGTGAAATCATCACCTATAATGGCTACCCCAGTGAGGAGTATGAAGTAACCACTCAAGACGGGTACATACTCAGCGTCAATCGGATTCCCCACGGGCGAAAAGACACTAAGATCACAGGTACCAAACATGTCTATCTTGAGAAGGAGAATTGCACATGACTAAAATTTAGTACTTACTGTTCATTAAGATAGTGACTGGTTTATCAAAATTGGTTTGAGTTTTGGATTAGTTTTTATATAGTTAACAGGAAGTCTCATTGTATTCCAATTCTCTGGAGGCAGGCAAGAACTGAAAAATACAAAGGGCAAGACTGATCTAGTGGATTTCCTCGTTGTTGGAAAGAGATTGTGTATATGCGTCAATCCCAATCTCCCAATTTCTCCCACACAACCCCCTTTCTCCCTAGAAATCCATGTATTTGTTCTCTATATCTGTGTCTCTATTTCTGCTTTGTAAATAAGATCATCTATACCATTTATCTGGATTCCATATATATGTGCTAATACATGGTATTTGTTTTTCTTTTTCTGACTTACTTCACTCTATATGCCGCTCTGTAGGTCCATCCACATCTCCACAAATGACCCAATTTCATTCCTTTTCACGGCTGAGATATATTCCCGTTGTATACACGTACCACATCTTCTTTATCCATTCTTCTACTGACGAACATTTAGGCTCCTTCCATGTCCTGGCTATTGCAAACAGTGCTGCTATGTATCCTTTTGAACGATGAGGGAAATGTAACCACAGATCTTCTGAGAAGGGAGAGAGAAGAGTAAGTAAAGTATCTGCAAAGGCTCAGTGGTCTTTATTTACCAAATCACTTACTGTGATTGCTCTGCCTTATCTCATCTCCCATCCACATTCAGAGGCAGCTAAAATCATGTTGCTTAAGAATTCAAGAGTTTCAAAATGAAAAATGGGAGTGCGACATGGGTAGGATTACTATATAAAATATGAGATGCCCAGTTAAAGTTGAATTTCAGATAAAGAGCAGATGAGTTTTTCATATGCCTCATTTTACGATATACTTATATTAAAAAGAGAGTTCATTGTTAATATGAAATGTAAATTTAACGGGGCATCTTGGGTCTTTTTGTTTATCTTTATTTTTGTTTTTGCTAACTCTTGCAACACCAAGCATGATGAGGAGTTGTGGGGAGCCACTATGAAGCATAAAAGGAGAAAAATGTATAGGAAAGACTGCTTAAGTAGGGAGGATAGAATTTGGGCGAGACTGGACATTAAAATATATTTATTATATGTCTCTTTTTGGTTTTGGGTTTTTCCAGTGGTGTGCGTGTGTGTGTTATTCTTATGTTTCTGAGAAGCTTTAGTTGTTATAAATTTCTCTCTCTGCCTTTTTGCCTCCCTCTAGGTGTCCGACCAGTTGTATATCTGCAGCATGCTCTGTTTTCAGACAATGCCTCCTGGCTTGAGAATTTTGCCAATGGCAGCCTTGGATTCCTTCTAGCTGATGCTGGTTATGATGTATGGATGGGAAACAGTCGGGGGAACACTTGGTCAAGAAGACACAAAACACTCTCGGTGAACGAAGAGAAATTCTGGGCCTTTAGGTAAACTGTATCTAAGAAAGACCATGAACAGAATTTGAGACAAGTCCTTTAAATATAATAGTGTGGATGGTATTAATAATAATGTATGATACTTGGAGTCACACAGCTCCTTGCAGTCTCTACTAACAGCTCAAAGGAAAGAAACAGCAGGAAGCTCTGATTTACACTGATTCTCAGAGAAGTTAATTATCATTTCAACAAGGTCATTTTAACATACGTTCCTATCCAATACAAAGTATGTCTCAAACGACAGCTTAGAAAATTTCTGGGACAATGTATGCACTCATTCAGCCAATATTTATTGAGTGCCTATTCTGTGTACTGTTCTAGTCCCTGAGCGTTCAAGAGTAAACAAGCCTCCACCTTCACGAAGCTTATATTTTTATCCCAGTGATGTTATTACAATTTTTTTTCTCTTGGACTGTCAATTAGTTTTGCAAAGATGATGTATATCAGTACCATATTTTACCTACAGGAACTGTGGTTGAGAATGTATAGAATACCATTTTCAGGAAAACTCTAATATGAGATCTTTACAACCTTGTTAATAGGCAATAGGAAAGAATCTTTTGACACGCTGACTGCTTGCTTTAATGAAGGCGTTTTCTGCTGTCATCAGAGAACAAGCTGATGCCTGCAGTGAGCATTCTTTCTCAGGCTTAAACTTCCTGGTTGTTTGAAGCCTGCTGCTAGAACAGAAACATATTAATGAAATACCTTATTTCTGTACCTACTGACAAGTTGGAAGGAAAGGAAGAATAGGCCAGATTGTTAGGATTAGAGCATTTGCCCAGGAGCAAGCATCAGGAAATATTTCATGCAACTGGTCCTTGGTTGGGAACTTGTAGCTTGTTTACTGTAAGGCATCACAATGATTCCCTTATACTGGAAAGTACCAATCTATATTTCCTCTCATGTTCTTTTAATAAGCAGGTCCTTAGTTTGTAAAGTACCTAACTCAACCATATATTATATAGGCATTTTTTGTTCCCTCAACATTTGTATTAATGTTGACTGAACCAGTACTATAAGATTGTGGTATATATTGAATATAACCATATATGGATGGAAATAATAATAGCAACATCCGATTGAATGTCTAATTTCTGCTGGAGTCATTCCTTTAATACTATCCAGCCCCCATAGCTCCCCTGCCATATAGCATGTCATGCTTATTTTATAGATGATGAGACTTAAGGTCAGAGCATTTAAGTAAATTACGGAAAGCTACTCAGCTAGTACAAGATACAATCATGATTTACAACTGAGAAATTTTGAAATCTGGGTGTTAAATGGCCCTAAGCATCTTGAAGTTCCCTGGGAGAGATTGAAAGAGAGGCGTGCAAACCCGGTTAAGTAAAGGGCAGCAAAAGAAATGCAAGAGAAGGGAATGAAGAGGAAGAATGACAAGACTGAATTTCAGAAAATGTAGTATACACAAGCCTTGAAATCATTCCTGCTACTAGAAAGTAACACATATAAGTGTAGCGAACAAAAACCACAATAGCCTACATGTAACTGGATAAATAATGAAACACAAACCAGGTAAGTGGACAGCACAAAATTCTGTGTATAAAAAAATAAATGAGCAAGTGCTCTGTTTTGAACTTAGCTGCAAATACTTATAAGGTCCTGTTTTATTCTCCAGCTTTCATGAAATGGCCAAATATGATCTCCCTGGAATAATAGACTTCATTGTAAATAAAACTGGTCAGCAGAAGTTGTATTTCGTTGGATATTCGCTTGGTACTACAATAGGTATGTTTACAAGGGTCAACATTTTTACAAGGGTCAGAGCCACGTAAGAGTTCACCTTTGAATCAGGAACAGAGTCACTGTTTTACATTTACAGTGTCCCTAATTATATGTCCTGTAATGGGAATATAACTCTAGTGGCTGTAAACCTGAATTTCAGAGACTGTGAGTTTGTAGGAAGAGTCCTTCATCCATTTCCGGTCACTGCAGCACATTTGTAATGGTGATGTAATTTGCCAGGAATTCCAAAGAAATATTTCTGAAGACTGAGTCTCTAGATCTCCTGCAGGCTGAAAAAGTAAAGCCAGATGGCATGAAATATCCTTGAAGAATGGTAAATATACATCAATCATACCTTCCTCACAACCCACATGGGATATTAAAAAATAAAAAAGAGAGCTTATATTCATATTTGAACAAATTTTAAAAGATATAGTAATGTTTTCTTTGTGAATCAGAATGCAAAAACTTACTATAATAAGTAAATCGGGCATATACATTTAGTGTATGATTCATGGGTGGCGCAAGTGGTAAAGAACCCGCCTGCCAATGCAGGAGACATAAGAGGCGTGGGTTTGATCCCTAGCTCAGGAAGAGGCCCTGGAGGAGGAAATGGCAACCCACTTCAGTATTCTTGCCTGGAGAATCCTATGAACAGAAGAGCCTGGAGGGCTACAGTCCCTATGGTCACAAAGAGTCGGACATGACTAAAGTGACTTAGCACACAATTAACTGTAAGCACTGTATAAAAAGTTTTTTTTCAAGTCGAAAAAATGTACTTTGAATGTACACTCCTTAATGGTTTCCCAGATTTTTCAAAAAGGAAATCAATAATCTAGCTCCAAATAAGAATTTTAAAACCCTATACTACTAAAAATATGAATTTGTTCTCAATCTTCCACTAAAATTTCTAATTTTAAGAGACTGGGTTAAATGAAAATGCACTCTTAGTTTGGGTGAAACTGTGTGAGAGATAATAATAAATAATCCTGCTGCTGCTGCTGCTAAGTCGCTTCAGTCGTGTCCGACTCTGTGCGACCCCATGGACGGCAGCCCATCAGGCTCCCCCATCCCTGGGATTCTCCAGGCAAGAACACTGGAGTGGGTTGCCATTTCCTTCTCCAATGTATGAAAGTGAAAAGTGAAAGTGAAGTCGCTCAGTCATGTCTGACTCTTAGCGACCCCATGGCCTCCAGCCTACCAGGCTCCTCCGCCCATGGGATTTTCCAGGCAAGAGTACTGGAGTGGGTTGCCATTGGTTTCTCCAAATAAATAATCCTACATTACCACTATTATAATCAAGAACAAACATGTATTTACCAGTGTTTTATACTGATAAAGTGAAAGTCAAATTTGCTCAGTCATGTCTGACTCTGTGACCCCACGGACTATACAGTCCATGGAATTCTCCAGGCCAGAATACTGGAGTGGGTAGCCTTTCCCTTCTCCAGGGTATCTTCCCAGCCCAGGGATCGAACCCAGGTCTTCCACATTGCAGACGAATTCTTTACCAGCTGAGCCACAGGGAAAGCCTATTTATACTGATAGGCAGCTTACAAATTTAGGAGAGTCTGTGAGGCTGTGAGCATTGTTTCCCAGGTGGCGCTAGTGGTAAAGAACCCACCTGCCAATGCAGGAAACATAAGAGACCTGGGTTTGATCTCTGGATCAGAAAGATCCGCTGGAGATAGAGCATTGCAACCCACTCCAATAGTCCTGCTCGGAGACCCATGGACAGAGGATCCTGGCCGGCTACTGTCCATAGGGTTGCAAAGAATCAGACACAACTGAAGCAACTTAGCTTGCAGCATATGAGCATTAGAGAGAATATACTAAAGGAATATCAAAGAACTAGTAGTAAGAGGACCTATCCGCCACCCCCCTCCCCCCGCCCAAATAAAAACCTGCCACCAGCAGGAAAATAATCATACCATAACTGCTAACACTTAGGAGCATTTTCTACGTTTAGGGCTTTTCATTCAGGACCTTTGCTACAATATCCCTCTCTAAGCTTTAGAACAAGCCTACCACTATTATTCCCATCTCATAGAAAAAGAAAACAGAAGTTCAAATAAATTGATTGGCTCCTTCGAGGTCTCTTAACACATTAGAGATGGCACCCAAAATTCACACCAGGTAATCTTGACTTCACTGATGGGGTTCTGGGGTGCTGTGGAGAGATTGTATGGGGAAAGAAGATTTGAGTGTGACTAGAAAAGTAGGTAAGACTTAAATATGCCCTCATTACCTGATTGGCAGGGAAAATAGTCAGCTTTATCAGGTTTCTGGGTTGCATTTCAAGCATGACATTTTTCAGTGAGCATGATTTGCATCCTGAGCAGAGAAATTTCTGTTATGTGGGAAGGATCGATTCTTCATAGGACTTTTAACAAGTCAGGCCCGGCCCATTAAATACCACGTGGAGTAGGACTCTTCAGCCAGTATGACCATCAAAAACTCACCTCTGCACATTTCTAGACATCTGCTGCTGCTGCTGCTGCTGCTGCTGCTAGACATCTTATAGGGGGAGCTATTATGCCTGTTTCAGGTTTTGTGTCAGTGCCCAGCCAGCTCCTTTTCTGGTTAAGACAGTTTCAATATTTCAACAAGAAACTCAGAAAAAAAAAAAAAAAAACTTCTGCTATGGCTTCATGCACGCATGCACACACACACACACAATGGAGGGGGGCCCAGGAAAGCACAACAGGGAACCAAAACAAAGAGATCCTCCACATAGACTTTCCTGTGTGGGGCTGAGCCCCACCACCTTCACCCTCATATTGCTAGATACAAATGCAGTGCTATTGCTTTATAAATGGAGACACTTGGTCCTTACTGGGACCATGGTGGACCTTTTGGAAGCAGAGAAGATTCTGGAGGTTTCATAGCATCCAATGAAGAACTGGGAGCAATGCAATCTCATCCCACTGTGAAAAAGAAAAACTGTGAAATAACTCTGTGTGTGTGTGTGTGTGTGTGTGTGTGTGTGTGTGTGCTCAGTCATGTCCAACTCTTTGTAACCCCACAGACTGTAGCCTGCCAGGCTCCTCTGTCCATGAGATTTTCCCAGCAAGTATACTGGAGTGGGTTGCCATTTCCTCCTCCAGAATAGCTAGATGGTGATGCATAGAGCTGATCGATTCACCTCCTACAAACTGACCATTTATTTCAAGGTTCCGTGACTCACTCTGTCATCTCAGAGTTGGGGTAGAATGACAATACTACCAGCACCTAGCCCCCGCTTGGTGGGGGTTGAGGGCATCCTCAGTTTACTTGGCAGGAGTTGCTTCAGCAATTTATTCCTAACTTTCCCCAACCAAGTTAAATTGTCCAGAATAAGAAAGAAATGGAGATTTGAGAGTAGACAGGGCTGAAAATAGATTAACTTTGCCAAATAACTCAGAAGAGTTGCCCAATTCATCCCCCATGATTGCTGCAGTAGAAGAATAAAATGAAAAAGGAGAGCTTCACTTTTGTTAGTAGAAACATTACATCACTACCCCTAATTTTTATGAGATTGTCTTATCTCCCATTCTCTTAGGGTTTGTAGCCTTTGCCACCATGCCTGAACTGGCACAAAGAATCAAAATGAATTTTGCCTTGGGTCCTGTGGTCTCCTTCAAATATCCCACAGGCATTTTTACCAGATTTTTCCAACTTCCAAGTTCTGCAATCAAGGTAAGTTCTTCCTTTGCCACAGTGTATATGAGGATCTCCTTTTGGATGATAGACCCTTATTATTTGAAAATCTACTATGAAACAAAAGTAGGACATTTTGAAATCTGTAGATACCAGACTCTGGGGTCAGGTGCTGTGTGCGTGTGTGCGTGTGTGTGTGTGGGTGTGTGGGTGTGTGTGTGTGTCACAGTGTCTACAGCTCTCATATATAACTCACTATACTCAGTTATTAACAGACCTGAGTATAAGTCAGAATTTCTAGCTGAGCTGACTACTATGGCAGTTTCCTTGTTCTGTTCTTGTTCCACTGGGCATGTCAATGAATTTACACTGCTCAAATGGTAGACATTTTTCAGTTTGATCACTGATGTCCTTGACTTTGATGTTAGATAAGCTGGAATAATATACCCCTTTCCATATGGGAGCTTGCTTCCATTTACTAAAGCTAAAATGCCAAAGCCTAAATGTTTTACAGCTGAATTATTCATTCAACTATTTATTGGTTATTTTCCAATGGTTGGAAAGCTGGTTTGATGGTCAATTGTGAATTTAAGATTTTATCCATCAAAAGTTTTTCTCTGTTTGCTTTCTGTTTCTCTGAAAAGCTCATTGACTAGTATTTTATCAAGATTGCCCCTTAAATGTGAATTGAAGGATAAAATAAGTTGTGGCCAAAATGAGATCAAAGAAACAAGTCAGGATATCAATAATTCATTTTTAAGATGAGATCTTGGTTTGTGGTGAAGAGGTATGAATGGGAAAAAAAGGATTTGTGAGTTAACACAAGGAAGAACTTTCATGAGCCCTAATGATTGATTTGATAGTAGGTTTTTGGTATTGTTTAATAAACTTAGTTCTAGGAGGTCTTCTGGGCCTTGAGCTTCAGCTGATCAGCTTCTCTACCGACTTCAGGTGGTAGAGGCATAGATTTGAGTTACTGTGACGTTGGATGGTTTGCCTTGGAAATGAACCGAGATCATTCTGCCACTTTTGTGGTTGCACCCAAGTACTGCATTTTGGACTCTTGTTGATTATGAGGACTACTCCATTTCTTCTGTGGATTCTTGCCCACAATAGTAGATGTCATGGTCATTTGAATTAAATTCACCCATTCCCGTTCATTTTAGTTCACTGATTCTTAAGATGTCGATGTTTGTTCTTACCATCTCCTGCTTGACCGCGTCCAGTTTTCCTTAATTCATTGATCTAACACTCCAGGTTCCTATGCAATAGTGTTTTCGGTGTCATATCTTTTTGTTCTTTTATACAGTTCATGAGGTTCTCACTGCAGATATACTGGAGTGATTTGCCATTCCCTCCTCCAATGGATCATATTTTGTGGGGAAAGACTAGAGATCGCTTCAGGAAATTGGAGATATCAAGGGAACATTTCACCCAAAGATGGGTGCAGTAAAGGAGAGAAGCGGCAGAGACCTAGCAGGCATTGAAGAGACTAAGAAGAGATAGAAGGAAAACATAGAGGAACTCTACAACCAAGATCTTAGTGAACTGGGTTAGTACAATGATGTGGTCATTCACCCAGAGCCAGACATTCTGGAGTGCCAAGTTAAGTGGACCTTAGGAACCACTTATGTTAATAAAGCTAATGGATGCAATGGAATTCCGATACAACTATTCAAATCCTTAAAGGATAATGCCATCAAGGTGTTGCATTCAATATGTCAGCAAAGCTGGATGACCCAGCAGTGGCCACAGGACTGGAAATGGTCAGTCTTCATTTCAATCCCCAAGAAGAGTAGTACTAAAGAATGTGCTAACCATTGGACAGTTGTGCCTATTTCCCATGCTAGTAAGCTCATGCTTAAAATATTGCATGCTAGGCTTCAGCATTATGTGGACCAAGAACTTCCAAATGTCCAAGCTGGGTTTAGAAAAGAAAAGGAACCAGAAATCAAATGGCCAGCATTTGCAGGATCATAGAGAAAGCAAGGGAATTCCAGAAAAAAACGTCCACCTCTGTTTCACCAACTATGCTAAAGCCTTTGACTGTGTGATCATAACAAACTGTGGAAAGCTCTTAAAGAGACGGGAATACCAGACCTGTCTGTGGGTTGAGAAGCAAGAGTTGGAACCCTGTATAGAACAGCTGATTGATTCAAGATTGAGAAAGCAGTATGACAAGGCTGTCTGTTGCCACTCTGTTTAACCTATACACTAGCACATCATAAGAGATGCCGGGCTGGATAAGCTACAAGCTAGAATCAAGATATACAGGAAAAACATCAACAACCTCAGTTACGCAAACACTGCCACTCTAATAGCAGAAAGTGAAGAGGAACTAAAGAGCCTCTTGATGAGAGTGAAGGAGGAGAGTGAAAGAGATGGCTTGAAACTAGTATTAAAAAACCTAAGATCATGGCATCCAGTCCCATCACTTCATGGCAAATAGAAGGGGGAGAAGGTGGAAGTAGTGACAGCTTTCCTTCTCTTGGGCTCTAAAATCACTACAGATGGTGACTGCAGCTATGAAATCAAAAGGTGATTGCTTCTTGGCAGGAAAGTTGTGACAAACCTAGACATGTGTTGAAAAACAGAGATATCACTTTTGCAACAAAGATCCGTATAGTCAAGGCTATGGTCTTCCCAATGGTTATGTACAGTTGTGAGAGCTGAACTGTAAAAAAGTCAGAGTGCCAAAGAATTGATACCTTCAAACTGTGGTGCTGGAGAAGACTCCTGAAAGTCCCTTGGACACCAAGGAGATCAAACCAGTCAATCTTAAGGGAAATCAACCCTGAATATTTGTTGGAAGTACTCATGCTAAAGCTGAAGCTCCAGTATTCTGGTCATCTGATGTGAACAGTCAACTAATTGGAGAAGTCTCTGATACTGGGAAAGATTGAGAGCAGGAGAAGAGGGTGTCAGAGGATGAAATGGCTGAACGGACATGAACCGAGGCAATGGACATGAATTTGAGCAAACTTCGGGAGATGGTGAGGGACAGGGAGGCCTCGTGTGCTGCAATCCATGGGGTCCCAAAGGGTCAGACATGACTGAGCAACTGAACAACAGCAACATTAAACTTAGGGATTCCTAGGTGGCTCAGCAATAAAAAATCCACCTGCCAATGCAGGAGATGCAAGAGATATGGGTTCAATCCCTGGGTCAGGAAGATCCTCTGGAGGAGGAAATGGCAGTTCACTCCAGTATTCTTGCTGGGAAAATTCCATGGACAGGGGAGCCTAGAGAGCTACAGTCTATGGATTTGCAAAGAGTGGGACACAACTGAATGACTGAGCACAATGCTTCCCTCATAGCTCAGCTGGTAAAGAATCTGCCTGCAATGCAGGAGACCTGGGTTAGATTCCTGGGTCGGGAAAATCCCCTGGATTAGGAAATGGCAATCCACTCCAGTATTCTTGCCTGGAAAATCCCATGGACAGAGGAGCCTGGCGGGCTACAGTCCATGGGGTTGCAAGAGTCAGACACGACTTAGCGACTAAACCACAATGTAACTTCCCTTTTGTGTGATTGATAGTTCTATTTCAAAATGTGTTGGCATCGATTAATTTGGGATATTTTCTACATTGGGTCAGAGTTAAGCAGGTAAACTGCTGCTGCTAAATTGCTTCAGTCATGTCCGACTCTGTGTGACGCCATAGACGGCAGCCTGCCAGGCTCCCCCGTCCCTGGGATTCTCCAGGCAAGAACACTGGAGTGGGTTGCCACTTCCCTCTCCAGTGCATGAAAGTGAAAAGTGAAAGGGAAGTCACTCAGTCGTGCCCGACTCTCAGTGACCCGATGGACTACAGCCTACCAGACTCCTCCGTCCATGGGATTTTCCAGGCAAGAGTACTGGAGTGGGTTGCCATTGCCTTCTTCAAGCAGGCAAACTAGTAAATCCAGAGATAGACACATCTATCACTAAGTATACCTGTTTTGCATATGTATTGCTTTGCCTACATAGGTCAGATCTGAGGTAGGTATTTTCCCTGATTTATCTCAGTTTCTAATTCCCTATTGTCAAACTTTCTGCCACTTCAAGTCCCATTCTCTACTCCTACCCCTCCATAATATCTGTTACCCCTAGAAGCTCCAGTCGTTACATCAGAGATCCCCACTCAAGCTCACTTTTATAAACTCTAGAAGTTTTAATCATGCTGTTGCCCATGACATCATTTTCTTCTATCCAATGGCACGTTCCCTTCAGCACACCATCCTCTACTTTTCAGCATGAAAGTCAAGCACTCTGGTACACTACCAGAAAGGTGATGTGTACATAGGTAAAACCCTGCTTTTCTTTCCTATTCAAGGCAATGTTTGACCTTAAAGGAGAAACTGTTCTACTTCTCTTGCCAGTTAATGAGAAATATAGGCAATCACTGATTAGATCGATTTCAGGGGAGCTTTCACAATGGATAAATTAGCTAATTGGGGGCTGAAGATCATTGCTACCATCTCCTTGTAAATTATGTTTGATGATATTCCCTAGGTAAAGACTGATTTATAAATAGGTACTTTTCCAAAATAACTTGGTCTCCTTGAGCAAAATGGGAAAAAAATATACAAATATAAATATGAATATAAGAATTCTCATTCCAGGGATGAAGGGAATGTCAAGAAATCTGCAAATGATTCTTGAAAGAATAATTATTTTTTATTTTTTACAGAAGTTGTTTGGTACCAAAGGTTTCTTTTCAGAAGAAAGTATAGGGAAGTCACCTTCTATCAAAATCTGCAACAATAAAATATTGTGGGTGATGTGTAGTGAATTTCTGTCCTTATGGGCAGGATTCAACAAGAAGAACATGAATATGGTATGTATAAAGATTCTAGGGCCATTTGATGCTTTTAGAAATTCCAGCTTTCCTTTGGTTCTTCTTTTTGTTTTTTATTTGGTTCATTTATTTTTGGCTGTGCTGGGTCTTTGTTGCTGTGCAGGCTTTCTCTGGTTGCAGGGAGTGGGGGCCACTCTCTAGTGGAGGAGCATGGGCTTCTCATTGCAGTGGCCTCTCTGGTTCTGGAGAACGGGTTCCAAGCATGCTTGCTTTAGTAGTGCGGTTCCTGGGCTCTGGAGCACAGGCTCAATAGTTGTGGCCCATGGGCTTAGTTGCTCCACGACATGTGGAATCTTCCCAGATCAGGGATCCAACCTGTGTCTTCTGCATTGGCAGGTGGGTTCTTTACCACTTAGCCACCAGGGAAGTTCCCTTTGTTTCATTTTGATGTATCTATCATATTACATAAACTAATGTGGTACTCTGAACTCATTTCAAAGGCAGAGATTTTCTCTGCATAGAAGATTAGATATTCAGTGTGAAGACTGAAGAAGAGAATAGGCAGCTTCATCCTTTCATCTCTGGTCAAATTTAATATAACAGTTGTGCAAGAATAGGTAGCAGTTTCCCATGTTTGCAATTAGCCACCCCTTGCTATAGTCATCTTGATTTTATAATACAATGCATTAAAAAATAAAATAAAATCCTAGGAAAGAGACTTTAAACTTATTCTTTGTGCCCTCTCTTGGTGGGTCACTTTAGCCTCAAATGCACCACTTGAAACATATAAGACAGCATGGAATGGAATGGAATGGAATGGAATGGAATGGAATGGATTCTGCCTTGCCATTCTGCAATATTTGTTTATTCATTCTTAGCATAATTATTCTCTGCTTCTTAAAGGCACAGTCTTTTCTTTGGGTGATAATTGCTTTAATATGTTTTGTTTTGTTTTGTTTTGTTTTATCTTCAGAGCCGAATGGATGTGTATATGTCCCATGCTCCCACTGGATCATCAATACAGAACATCCTGCATATAAAACAGGTAGTGTCTTTGTCATGGAAAACCATTCCCCTTATTTTCTTTATATTTGAAATGACAGAGTTAGCATGTCTGTTCTAAGAAGCTTAGCAGCTAGCTTCCATTTTACCTTTTTCTCCATCTTTATAGTTGCATTTCCCTGGATTTTAAGAGAAAGAACAAGGTATGTGCAGACCAAGTCGGTCACATAAATGAATCCCATTTTAAATATGAGCTTGTAAAGTAGGCTCTGAGCTTAAACTGAACATAAACTGGGAGAACCTCAGAAGAACTGAGCCTTCCCAGAGAGAGAAATACCTGACATTTGATTTCCCACAGTGAGTCTTGGGTTCTCACTAGCTTTTCCTTCAATCCAAGGAATTCATTGCCTCCCTTTCTCTTGATCTTGTTTTGCACACTGGTAAAATTTATTTATATCCTCTGGTGATGCAGAAGCCTTATTTTCTTCCGAGCATACAGTATACTTTTCTAAGATTTGCTATTAACAGTCGTAATGCTTATTCTGAATACTGCTTTTCTATAAAACATTTCATTCCAGCTTTACCATTCTGATGAATTCAGAGCTTATGACTGGGGGAGTGAAGCTGAAAACATGCGTCACTACAATCAGGTGAGTTACTCAGAGCAACCCTAGAAGGTTGGCTTTGAAAAATTATAATGATACATTATTTGACAGTAAAAAGAATCCTACCTGGCACTTGGTCACATTCACACTGGTAGACAGAGATTTTTCAAAGTGCATTTTAAATATTTATTTATTTCAAAAAATCTAAAAATAAAAGAAGTATATACTAAGGGAGTTAAATCATTTATAATCCCTCCACCCTGAGATAACTAGATGATCAATATTTTGTTATATTTCTTCCAATCTCAACATTTACTTATAGTCATAGCAAAACATAACTAATGTTGTAAGAGAGATTTTTAATATAATTTTAATAGCTGCATAATAATTTAAATTGTATGATAAAAATTTATATAGTAAATGAATACATACTTCTTGATACCAACAAAAAAATAAAATTGCACATAGGAGTTAAGAGAATTATCCACCTGTGAAGAGTTGAGTCTTAAGGCATCTTTTTCCCTCTAACTTTACATACTAAAATTTATATATTCATTTAGCCATCCTATGCTTTTAATCAACGCTGTTGCCACCTTCCTGTTTTTTTCTAAGTCATTAGCTGGGTGTCTCAGTATGAATTAAAAACGTTAGATTAAAATTTTCCTTTATTTTCCCAAACTGGCATACCTAAAGCTATCAGTGCAAACATAGGTCAATTAAATTGCTTCTGGACATCAAATGAGTCAATCAAACCAGTCAATTTCTTAGTTGTTGTTTAGTCGATAAGCCATGTCCAACTATTTTGTAATGCCATGGACATTAGCCTGCCGGGCTCCTCTGCCCATGGAATTTCCCAGCAAGAATACCAGAGTGGGTTGCCATTTCCTTCTCCCAGGATCTTTTCCCCCGAGGGATCGAACCCATGTCTCCTGCATTGCAGGCGGATTCTTCACTGCTGAGCCACCAGGGAAGCCTTCAATTTCTCAGTAACAGATTGAATTGTTAGGGAAATGAATCCACTAGCTTCTAAGACAATGAGAGCGGTGTATAATTTTTATTTTTATTTTTAATTAGCATGATTAAGATGTGACTTACATACAGTATAAGTCACTGATTTTGCACGTTCAACTTAGTGTTTCAACAAATATATCCATTCATGTAACCACATCACAAGCAAGATATTGAACATTTTTGTTACCCGCAAAAGATTTCGCTTGTTCCTCAGACAATATAAATTCACAGATGCATATATTTGCAAATGCTTAGAAAAAGGCCAAAAAATAAAGAGCACATGTTAAAGTGATAACTCTCAAGAAAAGGAAGAAAGGAGAGGTGAAGTGGATGCATACAAAGGAGTAAAAGGAGGCTATTATTTTGGATTTCACGCTCTTTTGTTCTCTTTCATTGTTTTTCATGAACATGTTATATTTATATATTGTTTATATTTACAAGAAAATAAGACCAAAAAATCACATACACAGAAAACCATTATTATCAAGTTCTCTTTTTCCAGCTTTATTGAGGTAAAGCTGACCCAAAAGATTTAAGATTGAAGTGTATGATGTGATGACAAATATTGAGAGTGTAAATGTTCTCAGAATTTGTAGTAAGCTAGCTGGTCCTACCCTACTCCAGGCCAATTCTATTTTATTTGCTTGTAATTTTGTATCGTTGGAAGTCAATTTTTATTCCGTTCTCAACAGTGTGTCCTCTTCATAAGTTCCCAACACAACCTCTGTGCCCACTGTATGTTTTCTTGAGAATAAAAATATTAACTTATATAAGCTTTATGAGGGTAGGAATTTCCTTCTGTTCTGTTCCCCAGTATTGTCCCAGCTGGTAGAGTAGCTAGCCCTTACCAGTCCCTTGATAACCATTTGTTGTATGAATGAAATTTCTTAACTTCCCTCTAATCTACCTTAAAATCTCTCTGTTTTTGATTCTGTCTTTCCTTTCACTCTCAGAATATGGTGGTCCTCTTATCCAAGTTATCCTGTCTTGTGTCCTCGACCCCATCTCTTCTTATCTATTCTTACTGCCTTCTCTTACTATCTTAAATGAACTCCTGTTTCATACAAAAAAAAAAAAAAACAAACAGAAACCCTTCCCTCAAGCCTTCAATTCTATCAATCCATGCTTCCATCATTCTGTTTTCAATCAACATTTTTTAATATCTAAAAATTTTAAGTATCTCTACTTCTCTACTCACTCCTGAACACTGAAAAAGGTAGTTTGAGTCCTCATCTTTTTATTATAGCTGTTCTATTTAAGGTACCTTCCCTGGTGGCTCAGACTATAAAGAGTCTGCCTACAATGTGGGACACCTGGGTTCGACCCCTGGGTGGGGAAGGTCCCCTGGAGAAGGAAATGGCAACTCATTCCAATATTCTTGTCTGGAAAATCCCGTAGACCGAGGAGCCTGGCAGGCCCCAGTCCATGGGATCATTTGTGGCTTTTAACTGCCAAACATAATTGCCTGTTCTCACCTGTAGTATTAGTTACCATAGACTCCTTGCAAATTACCACCCAGACTTGGATTTCCATAATGTAACATTCTGATTTCTTTCCCTCCCTTTTTGATTGCTCTCTTTATCCTCTCACTAGCTACTCTCAAACCCTCACCACTCTCAATTATCAGAATTCTCCACAATCCTTCCCATATCTCTCCCCTTTGTGTTTGAATAATTTAGCCATCTCTACAGCTTCCACTTTGCTGGTGCTTCAGTGGCAAAGAATAGGACTGCCAGTTCCAGAGATGTGGATTTGATCCCTGTCAGGAAGATCCCCAGAGAAGGAAATGGCAACCCACTCCAGTAATCTCATCTGGGAAATTTCATGGACAGAGGAGCCTGGTGGGCTATAGTCCATGTTGTCACAGAATCAGACATGACTTAGCGACTAAACAACAGCTTCAGTTACCCTGCTCTGAGGCTAATCCAAACTGCCTCCCTAGATTTTTTTCAGGACCCATTCCCAACAAATTTCTTCTTCAAGTCATCCCACAAACTAGGCAGAGCTGTGAGAAATGACCCTGCCTTGTCTCTAAAACTTCTGAAGGATGCCCAACTGCCTGAACCTGACATTTAGACCTTGACTGTCTCCAGTCTTATATCCTACTGTATTCCCTTACATAGTTTTTTTCTGGGTGCACTGGGCAGCTTGCCATTCCTGACCACGCCACACATGCTCTATCTGCCTGCTGGAAAGTGCTCACACCTTCATCCTTATCTTTAAAATACAACCATCCCTCAAGTGAAAATGACAGTGTTAGTTGCTCGGTCGTGTCCAACTCTTTGCAACCCCTTGGATGGTAGCCCGCTAGTCTCCCCTGTCCGTGGGATTCTCCAGGCAAGAATACTGGAGTGGGTAGCCAGGCTCTTCTCCAGGGTATCTTCCTGACCCATGGATAAAATCCAGGTCTCCTGCATTGCAGGCAGCCTTTTTACCATCTGAACCACCAGGGAAGCCCTTCAAATGACTGCTCTTTACATGAAACCTCAGTTGAAAATAATTTCTTCTTTGTCTTCACTTCCATCATATTTGGGGAATGTTTTATAGCATTTAACATATCCTCCTTTGTATACAAACATTTATTTAGCCATTTTGCCTTGTTCCTTCACACTCCTTGTATATAGGGACCATTGTATGCTGTCTTCCTATGGCCATCGTAAATACTCATCTAGTAGTCTCTCTACTTATTTGGAGTCAGTCGTTGCTCTGAGGAGCTTCCTCTCATGAATGTCCTTTCTCTCTCTTCCATAGAGTCGTCCTCCACTGTATGACCTGACTGCCATGAAAGTACCTACTGCCATCTGGGCTGGTGGAAATGATATTCTTATCACACCCCGAGATGTGGCCAGGATACTCCCCCAAATCAGGAATCTGCGTTACTTCAAACTATTGCCAGATTGGAACCACTTTGATTTCATCTGGGGCCTCGATGCTGCTCAACGAGTGTACAGCAAAATCATAGATTTGATGAAGTCATATCCCTAACTGCAGTATACCTGCTTTTCAGATAGGAGTTGCTTCCAAGCCCATAAGAGGCTTTGGGGAGGAAATACTAGTCTACTTAAGTAGCAGTGAGATGTACACCGGCATCCTTCACCTTGTTGCTTTTGCTGAGGTGTTCTCTTATCACGGCATCCCAGCTAGGAATTATTTCAACTCTGTTGCTCTTTCTCAAGCAAATGTCCACATCTGAACTCTCAGAATCTCTTCCTTTCAGTCAGAGCCAAGTCCATGCTTTTCTCCAAGAAGCCCTAGTAAACTCTTTGCTGCTAACTATACACTTCAGGGAAGAATTAAAAGAGGCCTTTGTCTTTCTTATTTCAAATATATATAGTGGCTTCATGCAAATAATACCCACTCCCCATCCCATCTTTTCAAAGGATTGAATGTAAGCATAGGAGTGCTGGCCTAGAAAAATCTTGTCAGGGGGTCATTTGGGAAAATATTTCAGATGGCTGTAATCTGTGGCTTTCTCAAAATCACAGGTAGAGCAATAGTCAAATGGTCATCTAGTAGGCAAGCCATGAAATAAGCCTGATCCACATCAAGCTTGAAAAGAATAGCAGAATGGAAAACTAACCAAATCAAACTATTCCAGGAGTTTTACTGTTACAAGCTGGGGGATTGGAGTGGGGAGGGTGCGGAGACAAGATTGAGGATGACTAAGATAAACTGAATTTTTAGTTGTTAAAAGTATTCACTGTAGACTACTGTCTTTAAAACAAGGTTAAATTGAACAAAGCTTTTTGAAAATAGTGTACTAGAACTCATAGACAGTAGTCTTAAGTGATAGCATTTGAGAGCTCATTCTTTCTTGTTTTGCTTTAAAGATAAACTAAACTGATCAACCATTATGCCTTCATTATCAAAGTAGAATTTATACTATTGCATTAATACCCGTTAACATTTAAAGCAGCTTTCTGAAAGCCTAACTGAGGACCAGAAGACAGGCACTAGAAATTCTAAAGTCATGCTTTATTTCAGTCTCTAACTGATGCCAGACACTGAGTCTAGGACTCAGTACAGAGTTCCAAAAGTAGCATGAAGCTTTAGTGTCAGCTCTATATTCCTGAATGAACTCCTTCAGGAGTGAATTCCAGGTGCAAACCTGGAAAACACCTTTCTTTCCGCGAAGATGTAATTAATGGAAAACTGTCTATGAGCCTCAAGGAATCATAAATTTAATAAATAATGCACAATACATACTTTCAACAGTTTAACTTAAAACAGATAAGTGTAGTAGTTCAAAAATATTTGCATGCAGGGTCAAGGTCTTTGGATGCTGAATATCATATAATTATTCTCCAATAAATAATCTAGAATTGATCATTTTTAGTTTTAGTGTCTTTAAAAGGGATGACAATTTTTTAAAATTTGGGAAGCAAGTTTAAATGGAAATCTTTTATATCTTTATAGTATTTATTTACCAAGATTAAACTAATTTTATCACAGTTTTTAGTGACTTTTATTGAGCTCGTTCAAAGATTACATGGTAGTTTTCATACAAGCAATGCGTTCTATTTTGTGTGCATGCATACTAAGTTGCTTTGGTCATGTCTGACTGTTTGCAACCATATGGACCATAGCCTACCAGGCTCCTCTATCCATGGGGATTCTCTGGGAAAGAATACTGGAGTGGGTTGCCATGCCCTCCTCCAGGGGATCTTCCCAACCCAGGAATTGAACCTGTGTCTCTAACATCTCCTGCATTGATAGACAGGTTCTTTACCACTAATGCTTCCTGGGAAGCCCACATCCTATTTTAGTCACATTTAATTACATTAATCAAAACTCATCGATAATTATGAATTATCAATAACTCAACTGATAGAACAAATAGATAAGACTGAGAACAGATATCTAACTCTTAGTAAGTATATGACTCAACTGAAAGGAGTGGAAGGATGTGACTGTAATAGATTAGCCTACTAGTTATGAATATTTAAGAGGCAACGGGCATCAGTTATGTTTATATGGAGAAAAAATGGCATTGGTTAATACAGGAATCTGGTTAAGCGAGGGTCAATTAAGAGAGCTTCAATAGGATTTGCCCTATTCAGCTACTGCTACAACAATCCTGTGCAATAAACAACTCAGTAGCTTACTACAGCAAACATTTATTTTTTTATGCTCACAAGTCCACAGTTTGGCTGGTGTGGCTCCATTTTGCACAGCTTGGCTCAAAGCTGTAAGTTGGGTCCCGGTCTGCTCCATACCTTCTCTTCATTCTGGAACTAGCAGCCCTCAGGATTATGTTCTTCATGTGACAGATCCCAAGAACACGAGAGGGTAAATGAGATCACGCTAGAATATTTGAACCTCTGCTGGTTCACATGCCTTCAGCTAATTCAGATCACAGGACCAAGCCTTACCTCAATGAAGCAGAATAGTCTGCTTCACCTACAGGAAGACACTTCAAACCACATGCAAAAAAGTGTGGATATAAAATGCTATTATTCAAGAATGAAGAATTGGGGAAGATACTCCATTCTGCCATACATAGGCACAAAATCTGAAAGATAAAAATAGCGAATAAAAAGTAAGTTTTCCTCTTTCTCCCAACTCCTTATCATACACTCTTTCCTTCAAAGACACCTAACTCTTATCAATATTTTTGTGTGTCTTTCTACAGACTATGCTATGCTTATTCAAATGAATCCACAGATACCCAGTTTTTTCTCCTTTTGGTACCATATTGTATAGTCTTTACCATGTCTTGCTTTGATCACTTACTATCTCTTGGAAATCATTCTCCATCAGTTCACATGGAACATTATTAAAGGTTACATGGAAATTCATCATTAAGATTATGATGAATTAGGATTTTTTGTAATTATACAGTATTGTAGAAAATATTATACAAATATCAGTTTAAAGTTTATACAAATATCATTTGTACCTACAAGATAAATTATCTTTGAACCAGAATTACTGGTTCAAAGAGAATATAGAATTATAATTTGAGTTAATTCCTTGTCTCTGGTGGCTCAGCAGTACAGAATCCACCTCCCAATGCAGGAGCTGCAGGTTCGATCCCTGGGTCAGGAAGATCCCCTGCAGAAATAAATGGCAACCAACTCCAGTACTCTTGCCTGGGAAAACCACGGACAGAGGAACATGGCGGGCTACTGTTCATGGGATCACAAAGAGTCAGACACAACTTTGCAACTAAACAACAGCAACTCAACCAAAGCTGAATTTTATGCTGGCACCATCACTAATATGTACAGGGACCTAAGGGAAAATGTCAGTTCTCTAAAAGCTTCCACTGACTTAACTACACAATTCTCTGCCCATGATTGCAAAACATTGATGTGATTCTCGTTGCATTTTAGAGTTCTGTGTGATTTAAGTGCTTTGAGGTAGAATGCAAACAAATTGTTGGTATTCTTGATAGGTTAAGAAATACTTTTCCTAACCAATGTCAATGCTCAAAATTCTCCAAGCCAGGCTTCAGCAATATGTGAACTGTGAACTTCCTGATGTTGAAACTGGTTTTAGAAAAGGCAGAGGAACCAGAGATCAAATTGCCAACATCTGCTGGATCATGGAAAAAGCAAGAGAGTTCCAGAAAAACATCTCTTTCTGCTTTATTGACTATGCCAAAGCCTTTGACTGTGTGGATCACAAGAAACTGTGGAAAATTCTTCAAGAGATGGGAATACCAGACCACCTAACCTGCCTCTTGAGAAATCTGTATGCAGGTCAGGAAGCAACAGTTAAAACTGGACATGGAACAACAGACTGGTTTCAAGTAGGAAAAGGAGTACGTCAAGGCTGTATATTGTCACCCTGCTTGTTTAACTTTTATGCAGAGTACATCATGAGAAACGCTGGGCTGGAAGAAACACAAGCTGGAATCAAGATTGCCGGGAGAAATATCAATCACCTCAGATATGCAGATGACACCACCCTTATGGCAGAAAGTGAAGAGGAGCTAAAAAGCCTCTTGATGAAAGTGAAAGAGGAGAGGGAAAAAGTTGGCTCAAAGCTCAACATTCAGAAAACGAAGGTCATGGTATCTGGTCCCATTACTTCATGGGAAGTAGACGGGGAAACAGTGGAAGCAGTGTCAGACTTAATTTTTGGGGGCTCCAAAATCACCGCAGATGGTGACTGCAGACATGAAATGAAAAGATGCTTACTCCTTGGAAGAAACGTTATGACCAACCTAGATAGCATATTCAAAAGCAGGGACCTTACTTTGCTGACTAAGGTCCGTCTAGCCAAGGCTATGGTTTTTCCTGTGGTCATGTATGGATGTGAGAGTTGGACTGTGAAGAAGGCTGAGTGCTGAAGAATTGATGCTTTTGAACTGTGGTGTTGGAGAAGACTCTTGAGAGTCCCTTGGACTGCAAGGAGATCCAACCAGTCCATTCTGAAGGAGACCAACCCTGGGATTTCTTTGGAGGGAATGATGCTGAAGCTGAAACTCCAGTACTTTGGCCACCTCATGCGAAGAGTTGACTCATTGGAAAAGACTCTGATGCTGGGAGGGATTGGGGGCAGTAGGAGAAGAGGACGACCGAGGATGGGATGGCTGGATGGCATCACGGACTCGATGGACATGAGTCTGAGTGAACTCCGGGAAATGGTGATGGACAGGGAGGCCTGGCGTGCTGCGATTCATGGGGTCACAAAGAGTTGGACACGACTGAGCGACTGAACTGAACTGAACTGAACTGAACTGAACCAATGTCATCATGTAACAGGACTTTGCTGCTGCTGCTGATAAATCGTTTCAGTCATGTCTGACCCTGAGCAACTCCATAGACAGTAGCCCATCAGGCCCTTCTGTTTCTGGGATTTCCAGGCAAGAACACTGGCTGCTACTGCTGGTAAGTCGCTTCAGTTGTGTCCAACTCTGTGCGACTCCATGGACAGCAGCCCACCAGGCTCCTCTGTCCACAGGATTCTTTAGGCAAAAATATTGGAGTGGGTTGCCACTTTAGTCCCATCAAAATTTCAGTCACTTATAAAATAAAACAAACATTCTGGAAATAAAAACAAAAATAAACAAATGGGATCTAATTAAAATTAAAAGCTTCTGCACAACAAAGGAAAATATAAGCAAGGTGAAAAGACAGCCTTCTGAATGGGAGAAAATAATAGCAAATGAAGCAACTGACAAACAACTAATCTCAAAAATATACAAGCAACTTATGCAGCTCAATTCCAGAAAAATAAACGACCCAATCAAAAAATGGGCCAAAGAACTAAATAGACATTTCTCCAAAGAAGACATACGGATGGCTAACAAACACATGAAAAGATGCTCAACATCACTCATTATCAGAGAAATGCAAATCAAAACCACAATGAGGTACCACTTCACACCAGTCAGAATGGCTGCGATCCAAAAATCTGCAAGCAATAAATGCTGGAGAGGGTGTGGAGAAAAGGGAACCCTCCCACACTGTTGGTGGGAATGCAAACTAGTACAGCCACTATGGAGAACAGTGTGGAGATTCCTTAAAAAATTGCAAATAGAACTACCTTATGACCCAGCGATCCCACTGCTGGGCATACACACCGAGGAAACCAGAATTGAAAGAGACACATGTACCCCAATGTTCATCGCAGCACTGTTTATAACAGCCAGGACATGGAAACAACCTAGATGTCCATCAGCAGATGAATGGATAAGAAAGCTGTGGTACATAAACACAATGGAGTATTACTCAGCCGTTAAAAAGAATTCATTTGAATCAGTTCTGATGAGATGGATGAAACTGGAGCCAATTATACAGAGTGAAGTAAGCCAGAAAGAAAAACACCAATACAGTATACTAACACATATATATGGAATTTAGGAAGATGGCAATGACGACCCTGTGTGCAAGACAGGAAAAAAGACACAGATGTGTATAACAGACTTTTGGACTCAGAGGGAGAGGGAGAGGGTGGGATGATTTGGGAGAATGGCATTCTAACATGTATACTATCATGTAAGAATTGAATCGCCAGTCTATGTCTGATGCAGGGTGCAGCATGCTTGGGGCTGGTGCATGGGGATGACCCAGAGAGATGTTGTGGGGAGGGAGGTGGGAGGGGGGTTCATGTTTGGGAACGCATGTAAGAATTAAAGATTTTAAAATTTTAAAAATAAAAAAATAAAAAATTTTAAATAAAAAAAAAAGAAACCCCCCCCAAAAAATAAATAAAATAAAATAAAATAATAAATAAAATAAAACAAACAAAAATCTCATCAGTATCATCACACCTCCCACAGAGCCAACCCAAATACAGATAATAATGATGAAAATAATATGGTTCAGTTCAGTTCGTTGGCTCAGTCAGGTCCGACTCTGCAGCAGCACGCCAGGCCTCCCTGTCCATCATCAACTCCCGGAGTGGACCCAAACCCATGTCCATTGATCAGTGACGCCATCCAACCATCTCATCCTCTGTTGTCCCCTTCTGCTTCTGCCCTCAATCTTTCCCAGCATCATGGTCTTTTCAAATGAGTCAGCTCTTCGTATCAGGTGGCCAAAGTATTGAAGTTTCAACTTCAACATCAGTCCCTCCAATGAACACCAAAGACTGATCTCCTTTAGAATGGACTGGTTGGATCTCCTTGCAGTCCAAGGGACTCTCAAGAGTCTTCTTCCACACCACAGTTAAAAAGCATCAATTCTTCGGTGCTCAGCTTTCTTTATAGTCCAACTCTCACATCCATACATGACCACTGGAAAAACCATAGCCTTGAATAGATGGACCTTTGTTGACAAAGTAATGTCTCTGCTTTTTAATATGCTATCTAGGTTGGTCATAACTTCAGAATTTTCCCCACTTTATTGTGATCCACACAGTCAAAGGCTTTGGCATAGTCAATAAAGCAGAAATAGATGTTTTTCTGGAACTCCCTTGCTTTTTTGATTATCCAACAAATGTTGGCAATTTGATCTCTGGTTCCTCTGCCTTTTCTAAAACCAGCTTGAACATCTGGAAGTTTACGGTTCACATATTGCTGAAGCCTGGCTTGGAGAATTTTGAGCATTACTTTACTAGCATGTGAGATGAGTGCAATTGTGCGGTAGTTTGAGCATTCTTTGGTATTGCCTTTTTGGGATTGGAATGAAAACAGACATTTTCCAGTCCTGTGGCTGAGTTTTCTAAATTTGCTGGCATATTGAGTGCAGCACTTTCACAGCATCATCTTTCAGGATTTGAAATAGCTCATTAGGAATTCCATCATCTCCACTAGCTTTGTCCGTAGTGATGCTTTCTAAGGCCCACTTAACTTCACATTCCAGGATGTCTGGCTCTAGATTAGTGATCACACCATCATGATTATCTGGGTCGTGAAGATCTTTTTTGTACAGTTCTACGTGTGTATTCTTGCCACCTCTTCTTAATATCTTCTGCTTTTCTTAGGTCCATACCATTTCTGTCCTTTATCGAGCCCATCTTTGCATGAAATGTTCCCTTGGTATCTCTAATTTTCCTGAAGAGATCTCTAGTCTTTCCTATTCTGTTGTTTTCCTTTATTTGTTTTCATTGATCGCTGAAGAAGGCTTTCTTATCTCTTCTTGCTATTCTTTGAAACTCTGCCTTCAGATGCTTATATGTTTCCTTTTCTCCTTTGCTTTTCACCTCTCTTCTTTTCACAGCTATTTGTAAGGCCTCCCCAGACAGCCATTTTGCTTTTTTTGCATTTCTTTTCTGTGGGGATGGTCTTGATCCCTGTCTCCTGTACAATGTCAGGAACCTCATTCCATAGTTTATCAGACACTCTATCTATCAGATCTAGGCCCTTAAATCTATTTCTCACTTCCACTGTATAATCATAAGGGATTCGATTTAGGTCATACCTGAATGGTCTAGCGGTTTTCCCTACTTTCTTCAATTTCAGTCTGAATTTGGTAATAAGGAGTTCATGATCTGAGCCACAGTCAGCTCCCAGTCTTGTTTTTGTTGACTGTATAGAGCTTCTCCATCTTTTGCTGCAAAGAATATAATCAATCTGATTTCAGTTTTGACCATCTGGTGATGTCCATGTGTAGAGTCTTCTCTTGTGTTGTTGGAAGAGGGTGTTTGCTATGACCAGTGCATTTTCTTGGCAAAACTCTATTAGTCTTTGCCCTGCTTCATTCTGCATTCCAAGGCCAAATTTGCCTGTTACTCCAGGTGTTTCTTGACTTCCTACTTTTGCATTCCAGTCCCCTATAATGAAAAGGACATCTTTTTTGGGTGTTAGTTCTAAAAGGTCTTGTAGGTTTTCATAGAACCGTACAACTTCAGCTTCTTCAGCATTACTGGTTGGGGCATAGACTTGGATTACTATGATATTGAATGGTTTGCCTTGGAGATGAACAGAGATCATTCTGTCGTTTTTGAGATTGCATCCAAGTACTGCATTTCGGACTCTTCTGTTGACCATGATGGCTACTCCATTTCTTCTGAGGGATTCCTGCCCGATATAATGGTCATCTGAGTTAAATTCACCCATTCCAGTCCATTTTAGTTCACTGAGTCCTAGAATGTCGACATTCACTCTTGCCATCTCTTGTTTGACCACTTCCAATTTGCCTTGATTCATGGACCTGACATTCCAGGTTCCTATGCAATATTGCTCTTTACAGCATTGGACCTTGCTTCTATCACCAGTCACATCCACAACTGTGTATTGTTTTTGCTTTGGCTCCATCTCTTCATTCTTTCTGGAATTATTTCTCCAGCCATCTCCAGTAGCATATTGGCCTGCTACCAACCTGGGGAGTTCCTCTTTCAGTATCCTATCATTTTGCCTTTTCCTACTGTTCATGGGGTTATCAAGGCAAGAATACTGAAGTGGTTTGCCATTCCTTTCTCCAGTGGACCACATTCTGTCAGACCTCTCCACCATGACCCGCCATCCTGGATTGCTCCGAGGGCATGGCTTAGTTTCATTGAGTTAGACAAGGCTGTGGTCCTAGTGTGATTAGACTGACTAGTTTTCTGTGAGTATGGTTTCAGTGTGTCTGCCCTCTGATGCCCTCTTGCAACACCTACCATCTTACTTGGGTTTCTCTTACCTTGGGAATGGGGTATCTCTTCACAGCTGCTCCAGCAAAGCAGAGCTGCTGCTCCTTACCTTGGACGAGGCTTATCTCCTTACCACCGCCCTTCCTGACATTCAACATGGGATAGCTCCTCTAGGCCCTCCTGTGCCCGTGCAGTTGCTTCTCCTGGCCACCATCCCTGGCCTCGGGCACGGGGTGGCTCCTCAGGGCCACCGCCACTGGCCTTGGATGTGAGGTGGCTTCTCCTGGCCTCCCCTGGCCTCGGATGTGGGTAGCTTCTCTCGGCCGCCACCCCTGGCCCCAGACACAGGGTAGCTCCTCTCAGCTGCTGCCTCTGACCTGGAGCTGGGTGTGTCCTCCCGGCTGCCCCTGACCTCAGACGTAGGGTAGCTCCTCTCGGCCGCGCTTAGTGCTTCGGGTCGCAGCCACCCATGCTTAGACTTATCACAAGGCTATGTGGAAACTGCTTGTGTTTACATGTTAACAACAGTTAAATAATGAACTAGTGAGACAATACTATTCATACCATAAAACTGATATAGGTATATGATGGGAAATGCAAATGTTATAAAAATTGTTCACTACTAAATAATTCTTTAAATAGATTTTTGGGGTGGGGGGATTGGTGCAATGCATATCCATATTTCCAATTATTTAAGGTTTGAAAGGCAAATACAGAAAATTACAAGTTTTAAAAAACCTATTATTTTATTGAAAAGACTTAGTTTTCTAAAAATAATCAAAGATTTGAGCAAGTCAGTGTGAAATACAAGAAATATTGAAAAGACATAGAATCTATGATTCATGGGCACATTACATAAAAGGTAAAGAAAATCCTTTCATAAACTTTATTAACAGAAGACTCATAATTTAAGATATCTTATGATTTTAACAGAGAAAATTAAACGCTAGTTTTATATCAGCACATTATTAGCAAGTTTGGCAAGGGACTCAGGAAATCTTTCTCATACCGAGGATGGTGTCAAGAAAAAAACCCAAGTGATGGCAATGATGAAGCCTCCCTCCTCAAATGCTTCCTAAGGAAAGGCGTGGTGAAGTCTCTGAAGAAAAATGTCTTCATCATGAAGAGTCCCTGGATCTTCCTCATTCTCCATTTATTCCCTTCTCACCTCTTCCTCCCTACCTTCAAACTGAAAGGATCATCTCCTGTCTGAATGCTGCAGCTTTGTATTGCTGCTTTTCCTATGGATCTGACCTTTTCCTCCTTATGTTGCCCTGATCTATAGTCATTTGCTAGAATAAGACCACCAGCATTCAAGGACTTTTCTTTCCCCTTCAGCAAGACTTGCAAGGTGATATGCACTAATCCAACACTCAATGCATGTTACCCCATAGATCTTCCACTGGCAATTTGCCAATGCCCAGAATGAAAAAGGATGCCTTTTTCTGTCTTGCTGGCTTATCCTCTAGCAGTTACAGAACAAACAGTCGAAAGGAAAGGAAAGGAAATTTTGTCTGTTCCAGGGAGGCCTCATGCAAAGCTAAGTGAGAGGCAGAACCATCCCTGGATCCCCTGATTCTTCCCTAATTTTAATGAGGGTGGTGTTCCACTACGGCAATATCCCCTAAACTGTAGTCATTCACATTCCTCAGTCACAATGTTTGCCGCATCTGTATGCCACCTTTAGTACTACTTATTTAAAAGCCTCAAAATCAATTTGCCTATGTAATTAAATTACTGTTAAAACTAAACTTCCTACAATTACTGTAAATGAGAGGGGAATATATTATTTGCTAGAATTTGAGGAGAACCAGAAACATAATAGGGCTTCCCTGGTGGGTCAGCAGTAAAGAAGACGCCCGCAATGCAGGAGATGGCAGGAGATCTGGGTTCAATCCCTGGGTCAGGAAGATGCCCTGGAGGAGAGCATGACAACCCACTCCAGTATTGCTGGGAAAATCCTGTGGACAGAGGAGCTTGGTGGGCTACAGTCCGTGGGATCACATAGAGTCAGAGTGCGCATGCATAAATAGCAACAATGAAAAGGAGATGATTGAGAATAAAATTGATTACTATTCAGGACACTTGAGTTTCAGAACTGCCTTGTTTTTGTTCAATATGGGCTCTTTATTTGCAAGAGAAGTTAACAAGTGTTAGAAAAAGAGACAGAAACCAAAGTTAGACTTTCTTCTTGATGCACTCAAAAGAGTGAAAGAAATTATATAGAGAGACTATGGTAGGATGAATAATGTGAATAATCCCGCCCCCCTCCAGCTGAAAGAGTCCATGTCCTAATCCCAGAAACCTGTGAATATATGACCTTACATGGCAAGAGAAAATTTAGAGATGTGCTTAAGTTAGGATACTTGAGGTGGAGAGTTTATTCTAGGTTATCTGCATAGGCCCAATGTAATCACAAGGGTCCTTACAAGAGGGAGGCAAGAAGATCAAAGTCAAAAAAAGGACCTACGACAATGCAACAACCAGAACTGATGTGATACACCAGGAGCCAAGGAATGCAGAAAGCCTCTAGAAGCAGGAAAAGGCACGGAAGTCTCCAGAAAGAATACAACCCGATCAACCCCTCCAACTTTCTAACCTTGAAAACTATAAGAGCATAAACTTATATCATGAGCTTCCCTGGTGGCTCAGATGGAAAAAATCTGCCTGCAATGCAAGATTCCTGGGTTCAGTCCCTGGGTGGGGAAGATCCTCTGGAAGAGGGCATGGCAACTCACTCCAGTATTCTTGCCTCGAGAAACCCCGTGGACAGAGGAGCCTGGCAGGCTACATTCAGCCCATGCGGTCTAAAAGAGTCAGACACAACTAAACAACTAAGCACAGGACAGGTTTGTGGTAATTTGTTACGGCAGCAATAGGAAACTAACACAGAGACCAATTCTCATACGAAGTGATACAACATTATTTAATACCATGCACGGGTATCAGCCAAAATCTTCCATAGCCCAGTCTTGCACATCTGCACTCAGGAAACACTGCCTAATGAATTCCACGAGGGCATCTGAGAAAAGGGTAGCCACAGATGAAAGCAACTACAGACGAATTTAGGCCTGAGGCAGTGAAGCTGGTTACCTAAACGATGGCCGATTATAGGGCAAGAAGCTTTGTGTGGTCGGTATCCTGCTCCCTCTTCTGCTTCAGCCTCCTTTTATACTGTAGTGTCTGAGCTGAGGAGACAGCCTTCCTGAACCTTCAGCAAATGGACTTTGTACTGAGGTAGGTCACAGCTATAGTTCTTCTTGCTCCTAAATGACACTGCCTTTCTATTAGATTAAAATAGGCTTGGGAGTGTTTTCTCAAGTTTGAAAAAAAATAACTGTGTTCTTGTATCATTGCAAAAGTAAAATTTGTTAATGACAGACATTTTTTTAAACATAGAGAAAAGCTAACATTAAATAAATAAATAACCAGTAATCCCCTCCCCAGAGAAAATTCCTTTTTAATATTTTGATAGCTTTTTCTCTGGTCCCCTTTCTCCTCACGTCTGCTTATAACTTAAAAAATATCCAATAAATGCTGTGGAGTAGCCTTCGTTCTCCCCATTAAAACATAAACACTTTTGCATTAGCTATGATAAAACATTTATAATATTTTTGTAATAACAGAATAGTACTGGGTGGTAAGGATAAAGTAGAATTTCTGTAACTATTTCACTCATGTGGCTATTTTTGCTGTTTCCAACATTTCACCCTGCTCCTTGAAAATATTTTTATTCACTACTGATGGCTCCTAGAAATAAATTTCTAAAGTAAGAATGCTTAAGTTTTTAATACTTATTGCCAGATTTCCCATCAGAGAGTTATAAAAATTTATATTGGGAGAAAATTTCTTTTAAAGACAATGAATTGCACATTTATGTAAATAAAAGAGGAAAATAAGCAATAACCTTTTGGGAAGAAAGAGAAAAAAAGAGCTTTTATTTCATATCTTATATTATAAGTAAGAGAATATGCTTGTCTTTCTTCTCACTTGGCTATCTACTGGAGAAAGACGAGGGCAGAAAAAGATGCTCTGGAACTGGAGTGACTTCTTAAAGGGGAAAAAAATAAGTAAGGAAATTTTTTAAGGGTATTTACGACTGAAGTGACTTAGCAGCAGCAGCAGATGAATTTATAAAAACTTCTGGGCTTCCTAGGTGGCGCTAGCAGTAAAGAACCCACCTGCCAATGCAGGAGGCTCAAGAGATGCAGTTTTGATCACTGGGTTGGGAAGATCCCGTGGAGGAGGGCATGGCAACCCACTCCAGTACTCTTGCCTGGAGAATTCCATGGACAGAGGAGCCTGGCAAGCCACAGTCCACAGGGTCACAAAGAGCCAGACACGACTGAAGCATGACATGCATAAACATGTTCAGAGTCAGTGTTTTCAGGTTCCAGAAAGGTGTTGCAGATGGACAATCCCCAGTAGGGCAAAATGTGGAAGGTCTTTTAAAAGTTTTTGCCTGTTTCAGAAAAGGTTTGTTCAAAGTACACACACAGCTAATAATAAATTTGATATTTTAATTGCTACAGACAACCAAATTATGTAACCTTAAAGTAAATTTCTACTTTGGCTGTCCACACGAGTTATTAGATCGAGAACTTCCAAATTGCCTGCTTGCTAGGTGCTGTCATAGCAAAGCCTATGGCACCCAGAGCAGCCTGGCCAGCCCAAGTGGCTTTGCCAAACCTCATACAGCAAACTCTGCCGGCTAAAGAGCGTGGCTTGTTGCTGGGGTTGCCCATTTCAGGTTCTATGTATATATTAAAATATGAGGTAGAGAATTTCCAAGTGATCAACCTTATTTCCAGTCTTCTCCACCTCAAGCCGGGCAAATTGAACATAATCCTAGAAATAAGGTTAGGAGCAATAAATAACCACTTAGTAGGTAGCCTCTGAGTGCCAGGCATCATGCTGTGCACCTCACACACATACTTTGCTTAAACTTTACAACAATGATGCAAGAAAGGTGTTATTATTGTTATCAATCTATCGGTAAGAAAAAAGAAAATCAGAAAATTGTCCAGGGGTCCACAGCTGGTGAAAGGCAGAGTTGGGGTTTAAACACAGATCTGTTAGATTCCACTACCATTGATTGTCCCTTCCAGGTGGGACCCTCTGCAAGGTGCCCCTGCGACCTGAGGCTTCAACTGGTGTTTCTAGGTATCATAACTAAATCTACACATTCTCACACTTACCCCTTCAATGGCCCTGGAAAAAAATTTTTTTAAGCAACTCAATGACAGCTAGAGTCTTTTATGATCCTTAGTTATACCATCCTTCATTGGTATAGCATATATTTGAAAGAGCAGGAAAAACTGCTTTTCTTTTATGTCTTTAAGGGTATTGTTTTAAAATTATTTACATGAAGTTTCTGGATTTGTTATTGTTTTGATATATTTCATTTATTCTGCATTAATGTGATTAAGAATAAGCTCTATAGTCCCTGTTGGAAAGATGTATCAGAATTTTTGTCAATTCATTGCAGATTTTCTGGTTTTTGACATGTTCTTCAGGAAATCATTTTGATAATTAATACAATGCATCTATTAAAAGCTGAAAAATTGGGAATGCCAAGATTTAAAGAATTCAAGATAACTTTCCCCTAATTGTTAAATGTATTTAAGAAAATTCTTTCACTGTTGTTGAAGCAATTTTTGAAATTCAGCCCTGTCGTTGCTGTTTTGAAAGCTCTTTTATCTCTGGGACTGGGTGGCCATAAATGCTAACCATGGAAAGTTTAGTTGATCAGACTATTTGCAAGATGTCCCAATGGGTGGACTTAGGTACTCCATGGTGTTTTCTACCTAGCATCATTTAGACCAAATCCTCATGCTCTTGTTCCCTAGGCTTTACTATATTTTTTAAGTGCAGTCCAGTTTTATGATAATTAATGTTTAAATCAACCTTGAGATGAAAGGAAGCTAATAAACTATCATTAGCTGTTGTTTTTATTTCTTTAACCCCTATGATTTCTCCTTACACATTTTTAAAACTCAAAGAAATTGTGAGTCATTATGAATCATCATTTTACCACATTTTTTATGCTGGTGACTACAAGGAAAATCTTTAGCCCTGGAAGCCCCCAGTCTTATTTCACTATCTGGAACCAAATTCATCTCTGGGGAAGGAACAAGGCTGGAACAATTTGCTGCACAGAGATTAGAGTTTCTCCTCCTGCAGGCAGGATGTCTGTGAGCGCTGCAAGGCAGCGACCCCCAAACCCTGGTCTTCCTTGGAACCATCTCGTTCATATGATTAAAAATACTGATGCCTGGACCCCAAGCCCAGATACTCTGATTCAATTGGTTTAGGGTGGGAACTGAAACCAGCCTCATCAATCAGATGATTCTCAGTCTGATTTTCTTGCATATGAGAGGTGACATCAGGTTTGAAAACTTGATCCCTATCTGATACAGTAAAAGCCAGTGCTTTGAACACACACTTAATATATGTATCTGTCATCCAGAGGATAAAACATGGTGTTCTACAGTTGGTGAGCATAAAATATTTTAGTTATGAGAATAGGGAGCATTGCATAGAAATGACAATGAGGAAAGGTCTTTTGTTTTTCTTGCCTGCAAAACAGGTACTAAATCGTGATGACAAGCTCATTTGCAAAACAACTCTCAGAGAATTTGTCAACAGATACAAAAAACAATAGTTTTAAATGCTGATTTTAAAAATATGTTCACACACCTTTCTAAACAGGACTTTTTTCAAGCTTATATTCATATACTGTGATGACTCTGTGGGCCTCAGAGTCACCTCAGAGGTGGCTCAGTGGTAAAGAATCTGCCTGCCAAAGCAGAAGATGCAGATTCAATCTCTGAATCAAGAAGATCCCAACACCCCCCGCCCCCCCGGCCCCAGAAAAGGATATGGCAGCCCACAGTATTCTTACCTGGAAAATCCAATGGAAAGAGGAGCCTGATAGGTTACAGTCTGTGGAGTTGCTAAGTCTGACATGACTTGACAACTAAACAACACTGTGATGACTCTATAGGCCAAGATTTCTCAACCTCAGCATTATTGACAGTTGAGATTGGGATATTCTTTGGGGACCCATCCTGTGCACTGTCAGATGCTTAGCAGCATTCCTGGCCTCTACCACTAGAGTCAGATTCCTATAGTGGTGACATCCAAAAATGTCTCTAGACATAGCTGAAGCTTCCTTGGGAGATGAAATCACTCCCCTCTGAGAAGAATTGCTCTATGAAAATCATGCTAAGCTTAGAAGCTTCAGGATTTTGCGATATAAAGTGAAAAGGCAAAGGTGGCTTTCAAGTAGTGGAATCAGAAAAGACTATATGATAATTGATACTGGTTAAATTAAATAACTATATAGAAAGAAAAAATAATACACATTAAATACCTACTCATACTGAAAAATAAATTTCAAATGGTCCAGAGTTCTAAGAAAAAAATATTGTGAAAATATTTAAAAGAATATGAAATATATTTGTATAACCTCAGTAAAGAAAAACTGTCTTAAGATTCAGAAAATCCAGAAACCCAAAGTGAAAACCTCAAGAGACTTAACTCATAATATCTTAGCACTTCTGCATGATGAATTAATAACTAAAGAAAGGCACTGCAATTGAAAATTTTTAAAGAGAAAATATGTGTAATATATATAAAAAACTGATGACAAATATCCATAGAAAATTAAAAGCCCAGACAAATTGAAAAACACAGAGAAAATAAGCTAATAATAAAAAGCAATTCATAAAAGAAAATCAAATAGCCAAAACATTTTTAAAGTCTCATTTTCATGGAAGATTGGAATTGATATATATGTACATACTACTATATATAAAATAGATAACTAGTAATAGCACAGAGAATTCTACTCAATATGTTGTAATGGCCTATATGGGAAAAGAATATTAAAAAAAAAAGAATGGCTATTTGTATATGTGTAACTGATTCATGTTGCTGTCTGCCTGAAACTAACATAACACTGTAAGTCAACTATACTCCAATAAAAATTTTTTCAATTTATATAAATGATACTGTATTATGGACAAAAAGATAGCATATATTATTTTTACCCAAAAAAGAACAAGTATATTAATTGTGTTCAAAAATGTTATATCCATACTAAACTTTCTCTCCTTAATTATAGATGCATTAAATCTACCATGATGATAGAAAAAAAAAAAAGGTCTCAATTTCATTATAACTTAAGCCAATGGAGGAATTCCCTGGTGGTGGCCCAGTGATTAAGACTCGGTTCTTTCAGTACCAAGGGTCTGGGCTCAATCCTTGGTCAGGGAACCAAGATCCCATAAACTGTGTAATGTTGCCAAAAAAAAAGAAAGAAAGAAAAAAAATGCAAACTAAAATTACAATGAGATGTCTTTATCTCATCATACTGGCAAAATTTAAAAGATTTACGAAGTGCAGAATGGGTGAAGGAAATTGTGGAGAAACAAGCATGTTCATGCCCTGTTGGGAGAACTTACATTAATTTGGTCTCTTGAAGGTGACTAAGCAGTAGCTATGGAAATGTAGATGGTATACTCTGACCCAGTATTTACATCTATAAATCTTTTCTATTAAAATACTCTCATATGTGCTCACTATATATGTATATATATATATATATATATATATATATATACACACACATACATATATGTATATACATACGAGGGTAATTGCATGGTATTATTTATAATAACAAAACTTTACAAACAAGCTGTAAGCCATCAACAACGAATATTTGGCACAACACTCTATCTTGATACATACAATGTCAGTTAGTTCACTTGCTCAGTCATGTCCAACTCTTTGCGACCCCACGGACTGCAGCATGCCAGGCTTCTTTGTCCATCACCAATTCCTGGAGCTTGCTCAGATTCATGTCCATCTAGTTGGTGATGCCACCCAACCATACAGTGTAGCTTTATGCAATATTTACATTGAATCAGATAATGTAAAATATTGAAGTGAAAAAACCTTTTATATGACAGAGACTCCCAGAGCTGTATATAAATAAGTAAATATACAGTTCAGTTCAGTTCAGTCACTCAGTCGTGTCCGACTCTTTGAGACCCCATGAATCGCAGCACTCCAGGCCTCCCCGTCCATCACCAACTCCCGGAGCTCTCTCAGACTCATAGAATATAAGAAAATGTCTAAGATTCCAGCTTTCAGGATGAAGAGGGGAAAGAGTCTAAAATTGAGGGGGCAAAAGAGGAATTGAGAAAGAAAAAAAGGAGGGTGATTTTCTTTGGAAACATGCTGGATTAAAGGTTTAAAAAAGAAAAAGTGGGTGCATCCTGAATACTCAAGGAAATATTGAATTAGAGCTCAGTTTAAAGGGCTCTCAAGTGCTGCTTTCCCCCAAAGTTAGAGTTTTATTAAAATAATTCATTCAGGTTCTATAATCCAAAACCCAGTCCAGTTTTGGATTATAGAGTCCAAAGTCCAGTGAAGGTTATACCATGAAATGTGCCTGAAGGCCCAAGTCAGTGCTCTCGTCAGGATCACTCTATGATCAAATGACCAAAGCTCTTGTACAAACAGATGTCCTATTCCTTCTCTCAACGTGAGTTATCTCACAAGAGACTCTGGGCCACCTGGCAAATGCTCTTTTGGTTTATCTGCCCTCCCATTCGTCACACATACCTAAAAATGTATAATTCTCATTTTGAGATCAATCACTATCTCTCAGCTGCATTTATTCCAGGTGGCACAATAGTAAAGAATCCACCTGCCAATGCAGGAGACACAAGAAATGAGGGTTTGATCCCTGGGTTGGGAAGATCCCCTGGAGGAGGGCATGACAACCCACTCCAGTACTCTTGCCTGGAGAATCCCATGGACAGAGGAGCCTTGTGGGCTACAGTCCCTGGGTCACAAAGAGTCGGACATAACTGAGCATGCGCAAGATCCAAGTATCGCTCAGCTGCATTAATCAATATGTGATATTCTTTTCTTATAAATTGTTTCATTTTCAAATAAAGCTATTAAACTCTAAAATTAGTTGTAGTTAATTTTTAAAAAATTTAGGGGGACTTCCCTGTTGGTCCAATGGCTGACTCTGCACTCCAAATGCAGGGAGGCTGGGTTTGATCCCTGGTTAGGGAACTAGATTCTGCCTACTATAACTGAAGATCCCGCATGCCTCAAAGAAGATAGAAGATTTTGAGGGCTGCAACTAAGACCTGGCACTGCCAAAGAAATAAACATATATTTTTTTTATTTTGGGGAAAATATTTTAAACATTATTTAAACAGCAGAATGTACTTATGTTTACATTTATGCACAAGGAAAATTAGAAGGTTTAAAAATAACCATGGTACAATATTGAGGTTGTTGATATTATAGAAGGTATAATCTGTTTAGGTGAGTTCATAAATACTCATACCCTAAACTTATCACCTGATGAAGTTCTAGAGAATTTGAGAATCATGTTCCTTGGAATCTATCCCTTTCTTCTAGGTTATCCAATTTGTTGACATGTAATTGTTCATATGGTTTCACTGGACCCTTTAAAATACCTTTAAAAGGTATTTCTGTGGCACCTGCTATACTGTTGCCTTTTTAAATTCCTAGATTTATTTATTTATTTGAGTTATCTCTCCTTAACTAGATGGACCTTTTTTGGCAAACTAATGTCCCTGCTTTTTAATATGTTGTCTAGGTTTGTCATAACTTTCCTTCCAAGGAGTGTCTTTTAATTTTGTAGCTGCATCACCATCTGCAATGATTTTGGAGCCCCCCAAAATAAAGTCTCTCACTGTTTCCTCTATTTCCCCATCTATTTGCTCTCTTAAATTAGGTCAAAGCATACTCTTAGCACACATCAGATCTTTCGTGGTGGAGATGTTGAGATTGGTCCAAATAAGAGCTGCAAGCTCGTCTCCTCATGTCTATGCCAGGCAGCCCAGAGTGGGTGAGGCTGAAAGTGTGGGTGGTATTTACTCACAGACTCACCTTTCCTGTTCTAGCTTTAGTTCCTTCACCAACCACATTCCAAAAGTCTCTCGTTTAGTGTGGCTGCTGGTACCTCAGTTCTGAAGACTTGATGTCAAAGCAAAGAAATATTTTACTTTATAGTAAAATACTATAGTATACTTTATAGTATTTTTTCCTAAATTCTAACACATTCTTTACTTACAATGACAGTAAGACTATTCTCCTGCTTTGCTTAAATATTAGTTGGGAAAGGCATTGCTCAAACAGTTGGCTGAACTGGGACATTTAGCTCATGAAAGTAACTAGGCTGCAACTTGCTTTAGTTATTGCAGATGATTTAATTACCAGGTATCCATCAAATTAATCTCTCAGCTATTAACTAGTGATTACAACCCCAAATAAAACCCATCATCTATTTAGCTAAGCGAGCTAGAAATGACTTAAACATGGAGGATTCAGTCTTTCGATCAACGTTTTTACCCATCACTGAAAATAGAAAATATCTTAAAATTTTTTCCACATTTTAAGTAAAAATGCTTATCACTACATTGACCTTCAACCAAAGGACAGTGATCACTAAAGCCCTAGAATGTGGCTATAAATTAGGGTTATAAAGTTTTCTGCAGACTTCATGTCTTTCTACTTAACAAAAGAAAGGTAAGATAAGAAATAAGAAAAAGATCATTTGTACCTTTTTTTCAGTTTCCACATATAAGTGATATCATATACTTATCTATGAAACAGAAATAGACTTACAGATGTAGAAAATAAACCTATGGTTACAAAGGGATAAAGGGAGAGAAATTGGAATATTCATATTAACATATACACATTAGTATACATAAATATAAAATAGATAACTAATAAGGGCCTACTGTATAACACAGGGAATTCTACTCAATACTCCGTAATGACCAAAAGAGGAGATATATGTATATGTATAACAGATCCACTTGCTGTACATCTGAAACTAACACACTATAAATCAACTTTATTCCAGTAAAAAGTTTTTTGAAGAACTAGGTAAAAAGAAAATGACGCTTCCTTCCTGTGTTCATACTGGCTTCCCTCATGGCTCAGTGGTAAAGAATCTGCCTGCAGTGCAGGAGACCTGGGTTCGATCCCTGGGTTGGGAAGATCCCCTGGAGGAGGGCATGGCAACCCACTCCAGTATTCTTACCTGGAGAATCTCCATGGACAGAGGAGCTTGGCGGGCTATAATCCATGGGGTTGAAAAGAGTCAGACACGACTGAGTGGCTAAGCACAACAAGGTTCATATTACCTGATGGTGAACAGAGATTTTTATGGGTTGTATCAAATGCACTTAATTGCAGGTTGCATCAGAGAAAGTTCTTTCTACACACCAATTCATGTGATGGAATGGGAGGAGCCAGATAGTATTGGGACATTCTAAATGGTGTTTCCATTCTACTTTATGTTCCTTCGTTACTACCAACCAAGCTTATTTAATATGCTTTGGAATTCGGAGAAGAAATTATAGCTGGCCAACATGTGAAAGAGTTTTTAAACCTAGAGGTTCTTCTGACTTTAGAATCAGTTGTTATATTACCAGGAAGAGATAAATGCAGGTGTTGGAACATGCCAAAAATCTTGTCAAGAGAATGGATTGTTTCGTACAGAAACGAGATATGGCTTCTGATCCTGGTGGCGCATTTGTTCCAGAGAAATGTGAATTCAGGACCTATGCCGACTATCACTGTGGACCCAGAAGCATTCATGAATATTGTAAGTTGGGATTTTCCAGGTCTGGGGGGAAAGGAAGTACCTTACCTGCTTGTTGCTTACGACTGTGTGTTATCTGCATTATATATCATATTTATATGTGGTGGTGATTTTTGCAAGTTGAGCATAGTTTTAAATGAATATATTGTCCTGAAAAGAAAACACTAAGCTGGGTGTGAGTGGATGTGGCTTCACCTCGAACAGTTTCAGTAAATTCAGGCAAATAATAATCCCTTTGAGCTTCAAACACAATTTAACTTTTCCTTGAATTCTTAGCTTCATCCTATGAACAGTTAAATGATTGCAGTGTCTTGGGTCAAGCTCAGAGCTATGATTATTTCCATATCATCTGTGCTAATTGTATTCCTCTTCTACTTTTTCCAATATTAGAAAGATGTTATACCTCCTTTCTTACTCTCAGGACAGCCCCTTTTAGCAACATTTTGTGCCATTCTAATCTATTTAATCCTAGTTTGAACTGGTAAATCTGTTGACTGGCAATAAAAGGACCCTTATAAATGATAGAGAGGGCTTCCTGTCGGTAAAATTCATGAATGATGTGACCTCTCTAGACAGCTCACAGAATGTTTTTTTGGCTTCTGCTCACATTCTTAGCTGAATTTTAATAACATTCATGATATAGTAATATTTATCCCACAGCAGACATTGTGATGAAAGCTGAAAAGATATTATTTCATCTTCACTGTCGTATGCTATAGATATGACCAAATCAAAGAACTGAGATGAAAGAAGTTAAGCAACTCAAATCAGGCCACATCCCTGGTAGGTGGTAGAACTAGAATTCAAATCTAGGCCTGCCTGAACACACAACTTATAATTGTAACCACTGTGCAACAAATCCTCCCAGGGAAGAAGAGGCTGCCTCCAGCTGAATAAGGTGATTCTCTGTAATGTTCATGCTCCATAGCTTTATCATAGACTTAATATACCTTTATACAGATTTAAGATGCTTTTTACAGAAACTTCCTTGAATGAATTCTAAAACTCTAAATAGGCTATTGAAATATTCTGAATCTACACACATGCAAATACTGGGAATGGGTTGCCATTTCCTTCTCCAGGGAGCCGTCCCCACCTAGGGGTCAAACTCCCATTTGGTACATTGCAGACGGATTCTTTACCACTGAGCCGTCGGGGAAGCCATATAAATTAGTACTCTGCAGCACTTCTATTCTACTTCACTTAATTTATATGAGAGATTATAAGGATTTTCTATCTTACTTTGACTCTCCATGTACAATTCTCTATGCAGAGTCCAATTTAATGGATTTTAGTCTTAGGGCTCCTGAAGCCTGAGTGTTGTGTAGGTGCTGGGCACACCCAGTGGGTGAGGCCCAGGGAGATTGGCTATATCTACAACTAAAGAGATTCTCTTCACTCAACAACCCAGAAGAATCTGTATGGGAACTTCTAAGGGCCAGAAGGATGTCTCCCAAAGATCTGGCTCAGTGGTAAACAATATGCCTGTCAATGCAGAAGACACTGTAACACAGGCTCAATTCCTGTATCGGAAAGATCCCCTGGAGAAGGAAATGGCTACCCACTCCAGTGTTCTTGCCTGGAAAATGTCTTGGACAGAGGAGCCTGGCAGGCTACAGTTCATAGGGTTGTAAATAATGGGTCATGACTAAGTGTCTGAGCATATACACACACTAATTCATAAGGATATAATTTATCCTATATTTTGGTATACAACTTGCCTCACTCAAGTATTCTTCCAGCTAGTGTTAATTGAGCACCTGTTAGGCCTCAATACTGGGCTAGGCACCAAAGTTAGAGAGATCTAAGCATATCAAAGCCCTGAGTTCATGGAGTTAACAATCCAGCAGAGAAGACAGACACTCAATTATCAACCACAAGAGCAGTGAAATCAAAAAGAAAATATAAAATAGAGAAATTAAGAACGTTTTTCTGAAGAAAGATTTCTTAACCTGAATTCTGAAAGATGAGTAGGAGTTACTTGAAGGGGTAGGAGAGATTTTTAATTACAGAAGTAGCTAATGCTCGTTAAGTCCCTACTATGTACCAGTCAATCTTGTTGGTGTCATATGTGAATTATCTTTTTACATTCTTTGCAGTAATCCCACAGAATGCAAACTATTGCAAAAGCATGTGTGGGTGCTCATGTGTCTTTGAGATCCTACAGGCTGTAGCCTTCTAGGCTCCTCTATCCATGGGATTGTCCCAGCAAGAAAATGGAGTGGATTTCCATTTCCTCCACTAGGGGATATCTTCCTGACTCAGGGATCAAATCTGCATCTCCTGCACTGCAGGCAGATTCTTTATCACCGAGGCACCTGGGAAACCAAAATAAACTATTGGTGTACCTAATTTATGAACAAATAACCTGAGCAATAGGGACAGGTTAACTAAATTTCCTAAGATCACACAGTTTATGTATTAGTGCAAGAGTCAGGATTTAAAAACTCAAGCGTTGGGACCCCACAGCCTTTCTCTTAACTCCAATGCCCTTTTATCTTATATACTACACTGGCCACTTTGCACCTAGCTTTCTCCTCTCCTGTTCCTTTAAAACCAGCAGCTAATAGGAATAATTCCCTCCTTCTCAAATACTTAGGAGATTTGGCAGCTTTATAGTCTGTTGGCATATTGAGTGCAGCTTTATATTCTACCAATGCATTGGAATTACCTATTTCCTAACCTGAAGTGACTCAGGAATATTTAAGTGCCCCCAATGTTTCTGACATATGCTCAAGTTTTGGAATAAGTGTTCTTGTCCAGTGGTTCTCAAATGTTAGAGTGCATCAGAATTTCGTAAGAGACTTGCTAAGACCCAAATTACTGGACCCTATCCTCGGAGTTTCCAATTCAATAGGTTTGACTGGAAACTGATCATTTTGTGTTTCTGCCAATTGTCCAAGTGATGCTATGCTCTTGGCTCAAGGCTACACTTTAAAAACTATCCTTCTAGTTCAATCTCCACATTCAGTTCAGTTCAGTTGCTCAGTCGTGTCCCAGACTTTGCGACTCCATGAATTGCAGCACGCTAGGCCTCCCTGTCCATCACCAACTCCCAGAGTTCACTCAGACTCACATCCATTGAGTCTGTAATGCCATCTAGCCATCTTATCCTCTGTTGTCCCCTTCTCCTCCTGTCCCCAATCCCTCCCAGCATCAGAGTATTTTCCAATGAGTCAACTCTTCGCATGAGGTGGCCAAAGTATTGGAGTTTCACTTTAGCATCATTCTTTCCAAAGAAATCCCAGGGCTGATCTCCTTCAGAATGGACTGGCTGGATCTCCTTGCAGTCCAAGGGACTCTCAAGAGTCTTCTCCAACACCACAGTTCAAAAGCATCAATTCTCCGGCACTCAGCTTTCTTCACAGTCCAACTCTCACATCCATACATGACCACTGGAGAAACCATAGCCTTGACTAGACAGACCTTTGTTGACAAAGTAGTCTCTGCTTTTCAATATGCTATCTAGGTTGGTCATAACTTTTCTTCCAAGGAGTAAGCATCTTTTAATTTCATGGCTGCAGTCACCATCTGCAGTGATTTTGGAGCCCAAAAAAATAAAGTCAGACACTGTTTCCACTGTTTCCCCATCTATTTCCCATGAAGTGATGGGACCAGATGCCATGATCTTCATTTTCTGAATGTTGAGTTTTAAGCCAACATTTTCCCTCTCCTTTCACCTTCATCAAGAGGCTTATTAGTTCCTCTTCACTTTCTGCCATAAGGGTGGTGTCGTCTGTATATCTGAGGTTATTGATATTTCTCCTAGCAATCTTGATTCCCGCTTATGCTTCTTCCAGCCCACCATTTCTAAGGATGCACTCTGCATAGAAGTTAAATAAGCAGGGTGACAATATACAGCCTTGACGAACTCCTTTTCCTATTTGGAACCAGTCTGTTGTCCCATGTCCACTTCTAACTGTTGCTTCCTGACCTGCATACAGATTTCTCAAGAGGCAAGTCAGGTTGTCTAGTATTCCCATCTCTTGAAGAATTTTCCACAGTTGATTGTGATCCACACAAAGGCTTTGGCATAGTCAATAAAGCAGAAAGAGATGTTTTTCTGGAACTCTCTTGCTTTTTCCATGATCCAACAGATGTTGGCAACTTGATCTCTGGTTCCTCTGCCTTTTCTAAAACCAGCTTGAACATCAGGGAGTTCACAGTTCACGTATTGCTGAAGCCTGGCTTGGAGAATTTTGAGTGTTACTTTACTAGCATATGAGATGAGTGCAATTGTGCGGTAGTTTGAGCATTATTTGGCATTGCCTTTCTTTGAGATTGGAATGAAAACTGACCTTTTCCAGTCCTGTGGCCACTGAGTTTTCCAAATTTGTTGGCATATTGAGTGCAGCACTTTCACAGCATCATCTTTCAGGATTTGAAATAGCTCAAATGGAATTCCATCACCTCCACTAGCTTTGTTTGTAGTGATGTTTTCTAAGGCCCACTTGACTTCACATCAGGATGTCTGGCGCTAGGTGAGTGATCACACCATCATGATTACCTGGGTCGTGAAGATCTTTTTTGTACAGTTCTTCCGTGTATTCTTGCCACCTCTTCTTAATATCTTCTGCTTCTGTTAGGTCCATACCATACAAGACGGTAGGTAAGAGGGTAGGTGTTGCAAGAGGGCATCAGAGGGCAGACACACTGAAACCATACTCACAGAAAACTAGTCAATCTAATCACACTAGGACCACAGCCTTGTCTAACTCAATGAAACTAAGCCATGCCCGTGGGGCAACCCAAAATGGGATGGTCATGGTGGAGAGGTCTGACAGAATGTGGTCCACTGGAGAAGGAAATGGCAAACCACTTCAGTATTCTTGCCTTGAGAACCCCATGAACAGTAGGAAAAGGCAAAATGATAGGACACTGAAAGGGGAACTCCCCAGGTAGGTAGCAGGCCAATATGCTACTGGAGATCAGTGGAGAAATAACTCCAGAAAGAATGAAGGGATGGGGCCAAAGCAAAAACAATACCCAGTTGTGGATGTGACTGGTGATAGAAGCAAGGTCCAATGCTGTAAAGAGCAATATTGCATAGGAACCTGGAATGTCACATCCATGAATCAAGGCAAATTGGAAGTGGTCAAACAAGAGATGGCAAGAGTGAATGTCGACATTCTCGGACTCAGTGAACTAAAATGGACTGGAATGGGTGAATTTAACTCAGATGACCATTACATCTACTACTGTGGGCAGGAATCCCTCAGAAGAAATGGAGTAGCCATCATGGTCAACAAAAGAGTCTGAAATGCAGTACTTGGATGCAGTCTCAAAAACGACAGAATGATCTCTCTTCGTCTCCAAGGCAAACCATTCAATATCATGGTAGTCCAAATCTATGCCCTGCCGGGGTCCAGCCCCGGTGGATCCAGGGTAATTCGAAAGGGGCACGGCGTGGCAAGGAAAAACTTACTTATTTAGAAATATAAAGAGAGATTAGAAAAAATAGTATAGTGGGAAAATTAGTGGAGAAAAGAGTCTGAATAACTTGGTTTACGTGGAAAACAAATAAAGTTCCAAGACAAGGAACTTGCACCATCTACGTTAGGCCACCAGCGCCCACTTGAATAGTGGAGGGTGCCCCACCTTGGGCTCCCGCTCGCGTATGTCTTAGAAGCCAGGGCAAGTAAGTAAACTCAGAGAGACTCCACGCCCCAGATGTGAATTCAGCCTGAAAAAGAGAGTGAGGGAGAGGGAGAAAGAGAGAGAGAGAGATTCAACATGGAGGAAACCAGTCTTTCCAGTGACTTGCCCATCCTTTATTGTCCGGGAAAGCTGTTTATACTTTTGGTTGTACATAGAGATCAATGGATAATACAAAATTATGCAGCATCAGCAGCCCTGACTCTTATTGAGACCAGGCTTTCTCTCTGCATACCTAGCTGTATACACAAGTCTTAGGTGATTTACATCATCTTCTGGCCAGAAGGCCAATTAACATTTTACAGCCCTTCTCTGGTAAGGGTCTGTCAACCAGAGAAATTATTTGCCTTAATAGTGTTGTTCTTCCCAAAGTCTGGTGCCGCTCTCAAAAAGCACTAAATAAAGTTACATTCTTACATAGCAAGGACACAACAATTTATAAGGAAGAAAGAGGAGTACAGTGATTTATAACAAAGAGAAAGTTCATTAGCTCAAAAGTCTAGTGTTGCTAACATCAAAACTACTGTATCCCTTTTTCTATATCCCAATTACATTGATTAATATCCTTCAGGTGCCTAAAAGATAAAGTATATGGAGGCCTGGCAGCAGACGTTAACTCAACAAAGAAACACTTCACCAAACTAATTCTTAGCTCTAAAAGGCTCTATATCTTTAAGATGTTTTAAGCTTCGTGCCTCTCACGGTTGGGGGCTGTAAACAATCACAAGTTGTAAAAGTTTCCAACTGTCAGGCAAGTTAGAGAGCCATCAGAGGGATTTGAGCTGAAACATTCCTTTCATATGCAGGCGACCGGTTGGAGCCCTAAGTTAACTTTTTCCAGAGAAAGGTGGTCGGGGATAGCCCCCTGTAATGTCAGAAGAGTATAGTATAGCAGACAGTAAACAGACAGATTTTGGTTTCGGGGTAGATGCTCAGGCAGAGGACCCCTCAAGACCTGACTCGCCTTGCTCGTTAGGTCTCTCCACATGACCTTGTCATGGGTGGGATCTATGCCCCAACCAGTAACGCTGAAGAAGCTGAAGTTGAACGGTTCTATGAAGAGCTACAAGACCTTTTAGAACTAACACCCAAAAAAGATGTCCTTTTCATTATAGGGGACTGGAATGCAAAAGTAGGAAGTCAAGAAACACCTGGAGTAACAGGCAAATTTGGCCTTGGAATGCAGAATGAAGCAGGGCAAAGACTAATAGAGTTTTGCCAAGAAAATGCACTGGTCATAGCAAACACCCTCTTCCAACAACACAAGAGAAGACTCTACACATGGACATCACCAGATGGTCAACACCAAAATCAGATTGATTATACTCTTTGCAGCCAAAGATGGAGAAGCTCTATACAGTCAACAAAAACAAGACCGGGAGCTGACTGTGGCTCAGATCATGAACTCCTTATTACCAAATTCAGACTCAAATTGAAGAAAGTAGGGAAAACCACTCGCCTATTCAGGTATGACCTAAATAAAATCCCTTATGATTATACAGTGGAAGTGAGAAATATATTTAAGGGACTAGGTCTGATAGAGTGCCTGATGAACTATGGATGGAGGTTCGTGACATTGTACAGGAGACAGGGATCAAGACCATCCCCATGGAAAAGAAATGCAAAAAAGCAAAATGTCTGTCTGAGGAGGCCTTACAAATAGCTGTGAAAAGAAGAGAAGTGAAAAGCAAAGGAGAAAAGTAAAGATATAAGCATCTGAATGCTGAGTTCCAAAGAATAGCAAGAAGAGATAAGAAAGCCTTCTTCAGCGATCAATGAAAACAAATAAAGGAAAACAACAGAATGGGAAAGACTAGAGATCTCCACATTAAAGATAAAGAAAATGAGAACTGGAGAGGGTTTACTTTAAAAAAAACAACAACAACAACAACAATAACCTAATTAGCTAGTGAGAAGCAAGGAATTTCTTGTCTATTTCTTCCATGCTCAAGAAATCTACTTTTTACTTTATAATCATTGAGAACATAACCATACAGAACTGAACTAAAAAAAAATTTTTTTTTTGCTTTTTCTGTAGAGTGAAATCATCCAACATAAAGGTTATCCTTGTGAGGAGTATGAAGTCTTAACAGAAGATGGGTATATCCTTTCTGTTAACAGGATTCCTCAAGGCCTCGTGCAACTTAAGAAGACAGGTATGATTTCCCCTATATTATCCTAACATCGCAGTCTTCCCTACAGTAAAGAATTCCTTGTGATTTGAGTATGTAGAAAGAAACATGGAATTTTGGTACAGACTGGGCCCATTATGCCAGCCAGAAGGTGGCTTCAGCTCCTTCTTAATTCCCATCACCACCGTCCCACTCCCAAGTATCTCAAATAAACAGTGAGGCATGGTTGTGGTTGTTGTTGTTGTTGTTGTGTTTGGCTGTGCTGAGCACACAGGCTTTCTCTACTTGCAGCACACAGGTTTAGTTGCCCCTAAGATCCGTGTGGGATCTTAGTTCCCTGACCAGGGATTGAATCCACATCCCCTGCACTGGAAGGGGAATTCTTAACCACTGGACCACTAGGGAAGTCTCTAAACACAGCATTTGCTTTTCAAAAGACACCTTCAAGAAAAGCTTATTTTTTATCCCTTCTAGTAATTAATTCATTCCCCCCAATCCCTCCTATATAGATATTCTAGAATATCCCCTGATGATCTCTTAAATAGATCACTGCAAACCTTGCTCACAAAGAATATAAACTCCAACATGGCATCTGATATCCACCCTAGCACATATATTTCCCATCCAGATAGTCTTATAAGTATCCTGTAAATATTTCAGATGTTGCTTAGCTTTTCACTAGTCTTTTAAAGAACTGAGCACTATATGTATATTTTAAGGTTTTGGTGCATGTTTCCATGGCTCTTACAATCCCTTTTTTTTAATAATGATTTTCAGCCACTGTTGGCTTTTAAGAAATTCACTTTCATTACTAATTAAAGTGTACCCATCCTTCAGCTACATTTGGCTCTATTCCTTTTAAAAGGCTAGAGCTATATTTACAGCAGCAACTACATTATCTGTCATGAGTGCTGCTGCTACGTCACTTCAGTCGTGTCCGACTCTATGCGACCCCATAGATGGCAGCCCACCAGGCTCCCCCATATCTGGGATTCTCCAGGCAAGAACACTGGAGTGGGTTGCCATTTCCTTCTCCAATGCATGAAAGTGAAAAGTGAAAGTGAAGTTGCTCAGTCGTATCCAACTCTTAGCAACCCCATGGACTGCAGCCTACCAGGCTCCTCCATCCATAGGATTTTCCAGGCAAGAGTACTGGAGTGGGGTGCCATTGCCTTAGTACGGATAATGTAATTTCTTACTGTCTTCTTTCATATACCAGGTACAATGCTAAATTCATTTACATTAATGCCATTTAGCTTTCATAATAATCTGAAGAAACTGCCACTCACAGAGGTTAAATTACCTCGAGAATCTCTGCTAGTACTTGCTAGTATGTTGCAAAACCTGCACTCAAATTAAGATTCCTCTCTTAACTAGGACCAGAAAATGCTGAATGAATGCTATTTGGCTTTGGTATAAAGAAGCTTCAGGGTTCTGTTTTACTCTAATTTACATTTGTACAGCTTTTTCAAACAATATATTTTCATTTTATTTTATTTTTTTCTTTGGAGTATAATTATTTTATAATGTTGTTACTTTCTGCTGTACAAGGAAGTGAATCAGCTTGATGTATACATACATCCCCACCCTCTTGGACTTCCCTTCCTCCCTACCCCAATCCCACCTCTCCTAGGTCATCACGGAGCACCAAGCTGAGCTCCCTGTACTATAAAGCAGGTTCCCACTAGCTATCTGTTTTACACATGGTGGGAGCCTGGCGAGCTAAGTCCATGGGGTCACACAGAGTCGAACACGACTGAGCAGCTAAGCACAGCACACAGCACAGTGTGTATATATCAAGCCTAATCTCAAAATTCATCCCACCCCCTCCTTCCCCCTCCCCCATGTCCACGTATCAATTCTCTAAGTCTTTATCTCTCTCTATTCCTGACCTGCAAATAGATATATCTGTACCATTTTTCTAGATCCCACATATATGCATTGTGAAGTGAGTCTCTCAGTCCTGTCTGATTCTTTGTGACCCCATGGACTATGGAATTCTCCAAGCCAGAATACTGGAGTGGGTAGCCTTTCCCTTCTCCAGGGGATCTTTCCAAGAGATTGAACCCAGGTCTCCCATATAGCAGATTCTTTACCAGCTGAGCCACAAGGGAAGCCCACATATGTACATTGTTATATGATACTTGATTTTCTCTGACTTACTTCACTCTGCATGACAGACTCTAGGTCCATCCACATCTCAACAAATGGCCCAATTTTGTTTCTTTTTATGACTAATATTCTATTGTGTATATATACCACACCATCTCTATCCATTCCTCTCTTGATGGACATTTAGGTTGCCTCCACATCCTGGCTATTGTAAACAGTACTTCAATGAATTTTGGGGTACACGTGTCCTTTTAAACTATGGTTTTCTACTGGAGAGGGTGTGGCGAAAAGGGAACTCTTTTGCAGTGTTGGTGGGAATGTGCAGCTTTTTTTCACACCAGGTAAATAGCTGTGCTTTATATATGTCCAGCATGCCCTTACGTCAGTGCTTTTGAACTTACAGTTCTCTCTCTGGACCGCAGTTCCATCAGATACCCATGCAGTTTGCTCTGGCCTCTCTCTTTCAGCTCTTTTGCCATGTTCTGCCTAACCAGTCTGTTCAAAATAACAAACCCTTGCCAACTATGGAGATCTGGCCCTTTATCCTGATTACTTTTCATTATAGCCCTTAACACCATTGATATGATAGATATTTTCTCGTTTGTTTATTAACTGTCTCTTCCAACCAGGATGTAAACTCAGCAAGAAATTTTATCAGTTTTGTTCAAGGGTATAACCAGTGCCTAAAATAGTACCAAGCACATGGCAGGTGTCAAATATATGTGGAATGAATGAATGAATATTTTATAAATAAATGAATAGCCTGGAGATGGAAAGAACTTTTTCACTAAGCCCCCCGAATCCTAGAGGGAAAGCAAGCCACAGTTCTTCCAAGCAATCAGGAGACTGCCGCGTTTCATAAGCTTAAGGGGTTACCTGCAGCACCTGTTCAGGGATGGAGTTTGTTTTCTTAAATACTGTTTATTTAGACTGTTCCCTCATTGCCCAGGCAATTGGAGTTCAAGGTGAAAGTGAAAGTCACTCAGTCATGTCCAAATCTTTGCGACTCCGTGGACTACATAGTACATGGAATTCTCCAGGCCAGAATACTGGGGTGGGCGGCCATTTCCTTCTCCAGGGGATCTTCCCACGCCATAGATGGAATCCAGGTCTCCCGCGTTGCAGGCGGATTCCTTACCAACTGAGCTATCGGGTGCAGAATACTCCCCTCTAGTGGCTGATATTGTTCCTGCAGCTCCCGTTGGCCTCTTCAAGGAAGAAATCTCCCAGCAATGACGGAGAAGGATTTCTCACCATCTCTTCAAAAAGAGGGCCGATAAAATTCATAGTGAAACAACTGAAAGATGTCTATAAGTTTGTGACAAAAGCCTTTTTTAAATTTTGTTTTCTCAAATAATCATTGTTAGCTTCAAATATTTACATCAAGAGGTAACATAGGCTGGGCCATCTTCAGAAACGATAGATCTTTCAGCAGCCCTTACACACTCACCTGCTAGCTATAATTTAAATGAAAGCCCATGACTCAAGGGGATATTTGAAATGAAATAAATCATTTCTAAGCCAATTTATTCACTAGGTGAACCATAAGTACAAAGCGTACTGCTAAGGAGGACCAAGCTGGCCTCAATCATGGGAAATGTCCTTAGCGTTCCAAAGAGGAGCACTGATTCTCCTTGATTTGATCACCTCATGTTAAGGTCATCTCCTTGAAGGTTAAGAGGATGAACTCAAGGACCAGACATAAAGGAAAGCCTAAAATAATTCTGAGTTCCTTTATCCTGGCCTTGCAGTAGCAGCCCTCGAGTTCTCTCTCCAGAAGCATAAAATGAGGCAAATGGCATTCATGAAGACTGCCCAGATGCTGAATGAGTTTTCTCTAGAAAGGCCTTTGTCTTATATGGAGGCTCTGAATATGGACTGAGTATGGACTCAGTTCACTGATAAGAACTCAGTTTACTGAATGACAAGAGCTACTATCTTTTAAGAAGTCAGGCATTTCCATTTTGGCAATATTTAGCAGCAATGATGACTTTGCTAAGGTGGTGTCTGCTGTTTTTCTACCATAAAGTTCATATTCTTCACTCTGGAATTCATAAATAATTTGTGAGGAGATATTTTCAAGACAAGTAAATATCCTATATCTCTTCAAACTTTTACCCACTAGTTGTAGCATCCATGGATGAATTTATAACACCATCCAAGTTTCCATATTCCCTGGTGGCTCACACAGTAAAGAATCTGCCTGCAATGCAGGAAACCTGGGTTCGATCCCTGGGTCAGGAAGATCAATGGCAACCCACTTCAGTATTCTTGCCTGAGAATTCCATGAACAGATGAGCCTGGCAGGCTACAGTGCAGAGAGTCACAAAGGTCGGACACAAATGAATGACACTTTCACACACATGCTGTAACTAAGAGTTTTTTTCCTCCATAATTACTTATTTTTTTGTTGGTGTCATTGTTAACTCATACATTTTTAATTTATTCAGTGGGATGTAATTTATATCATCATTATTTATTTTGATGTTAAAAATTTCACATGTTTAACAGTTGAAATTCCTTCAAGTTGGTTGCCAGTCCTCTTGATATGAAAGACCTATAATAATTAAGCCATTAAGTGTATGGTGTATGGGTGTATACATATGTGTGTGTATAAATATCATAATATTTATAATTATACAAGTGTATGTTTATGTATTATTTATATAGTAAATATATATAGCCTGATGAACTATGGAATGAGGTTCGTGACATTGTACAGGAGACAGGGATCAAGACCGTCCCCATGGAAAAGAAATGCAAGAAAGCAAAATGGCTGTCTGGGGAGGCCTTACAAATAGCTGTGAAAAGAAGAGAAGTGAAAAGCAAATGAGAAAAGGAAAGATATAAACATCTGAATGCAGAGTTCCAAAGAATAGCAAGAAGAGATAAGAAAGCCTTCTTCAGTGATCAATGCAAAGAAATAGAGGAAAAAAAACAGAATGGGAAAGACCAGAGATCTCTTCAAGAAATTAGAGATACCAAGGGAACATTTCATGCAAAGATGGGCTCGATAAAGGACAGAAATGGTAGGGACCTAACAGAAGTAGAAGATATTAAGAAGAGGTGGCAAGAATACACAGAAGAACTATACGAAAAAGATCTTCACGACCCAGATAATCACAATGGTGTGATCACTCATCTAGAGCCAGACATCCTGGAATGTGAAGTCAAGTGGGCCTTAGAAAGCATCACTATGAACAAAGCGAGTGGAGGTGATGGAATTCCATTTGAGCTATTTCAAATCCTGAAAGATGATGCTGTGAAAGTGCTGCACTCAATATGCCAACAAATTTGGAAAACTCAGCAGTGGCCACAGGACTGGAAAAGGTCAGTTTTCATACCAATCCCAAAGAAAGGCAATGCCAAAGAATGTTCAAACAACCGCACAATTGCACTCATCTCACATGCTAGTAAAGTAATGCTCAAAATTCTCCAAGCCAGGCTTCAACAATATGTGAACCGTACACTTCCAGATGTTCAAGCTGGTTTTAGAAAAGGCAGAGGAACCAGAGATCAAATTGCCAACATCCGCTGGATCATGGAAAAAGCAAGAGAGTTCCAGAAAAACATCTATTTCTGCTTTATGGACTATGCCAAAGCCTTTGACTGTGTGGATCACAAGAAACTGTGGAAAATTCTGAGAGAGATGAGAATACCAGACTGCCTAACCTGCCTCTTGAGAAATCTGTATGCAGGTCAGGAAGCAACAGTTAGAACTGGACATGGAACAACGACTGGTTCCAAAGAGGAAAAGGAATACGTCAAGGCTGTATATTGTCACCCTGCTTATTTAACTTCTATGCAGAGTACATCATGAGAAACGCTGGGCTGGAAGAAGCATAAGCGGGAATCAAGATTGCCAGGAGAAATATCAATCACCTCAGATATGCAGATGACACCACCCTTATGGCAGAAAATGAAGAGGAACTAAAAAGCCTCTTGATGAAAGTGAAAGAGGAGAGTGAAAAAGTTGGCTTAAAGCTCGACATTCAGAAAACGAAGATCATGGCATCTGGTCCCATCACTTCATGGCAAATAGATGGGGAAACAGTGGAAACAGTGGCAGACTTTATTTTGGGGGGCTCCAAAATCACTGCAGATGGTGACTGCAGCCATGAAATTAAAAGACGCTTACTCCTTGGAAGAAAAGTTATGACCAACCTAGATAGCATATTGAAAAGCAGACATTACTTTGCCAACTAAGGTCCATCTACTCAAGGCTATGGTTTTTCCAGTGGTCATGTATGGATGTGAGAGTTGGACTGTGAAGAAAGCTGAGCACCAAAGAATTGATTCTTTTGAACTGTGGTGTTGGAGAAAACTCTTGAGAGTCCCTTGGACTGCAAGGAGATACAACCAGTCCATTCTGAAGGAGATCAGCCCTGGGATTTCTTTGGAAGGAATGATGCTAAAGCTGAAACTCCAGTACTTTGGCCACCTCATGCGAAGAGTTGATTCATTGGAAAAGACTTTGATGCTGGGAGGAATTGGGGGCAGGAGGAGAAGAGGACGACAGAGGATGAGATGGCTGGCTGGCATCACAGGCTCAATGGACATGAGTCTGAGTGAACTTTGGGAGTTGGTGATGGACAGGGAGGCCTGGCATGCTGTATTTCATGGGGTCACAAAGAGTTGGACACGACTGAGTGACTGAACTGAGCTGATACAAGTGTATATATTAATAGTATTTCAATAATTTATATACTTTATAATCCTAGTTTTAAATTGTATATTAATTTTATTGCTCAGTCACTAAGTCATGTCTGACTCTTTACTGCCCATAGTATACATTATTGATATTATGATATTAATATGCACATATATTTATGTATAATTTTATAATATAGCTTATCAAAATATAATGACATTATTTTCTAATTTATATATTATAGTTATAATTATATATAATTAAATTAATCATTATACTATACGTTCTTCCTGGGGCACTTCCAATATCCTTTGACCCCAGGCAAGTCTAATGATAATGGTAACTACACAAAAGCAATAATAGAAGGCAAGCGCTATTGATTCTTTCTCTGTGCCAGACATTCTGCCATCTGCTTCTTGTGCACTATTTTACTTAATCATAACAAAAATACTATTTTTTTCATGAGGAAATCAAGGCAGAAAGGTTAAGTAACTGGCCAAGGTAATCAAGTTAGCAAGCAGCTGAATCGAGGTTTGAACACAGGTCTGTCTAACTTTAAACCTTCAAACACATTAAGGGATAAGGCAGGTGCAGAACATTACATGCTGTTGAAATTCACTTTTTTGTAGGTCCCAGACCTGTGGTGTTACTGCAGCATGGCCTGTTGGGAGATGCTAGCAACTGGATTTCCAACCTGCCCAACAACAGCCTGGGCTTCATTCTGGCAGATGCTGGTTTTGACGTGTGGCTGGGAAACAGCAGAGGAAACACTTGGTCTCGGAAGCACAAGACCCTCTCCATAGACCAAGATGAGTTCTGGGCTTTCAGGTATATGTAAATCTTGAGAGTGAAGGTGGGCATGGATATCTGGGAGAACTGAGTAAAGAATTAGAGCTCCTGGTATTAGGATAATTTACTTTGGTTGACCCATCAATATCACAACACTATGTCCCCCAGTTGTCATAGTTGACTAGTGATTCTCTGGGGGCAGTAAACTGAGTTCCCCAAGTAGAAGGTTGGTATGGCCAGTGGGGTAAGGTGATGGAGACTGGGATGGGAGAAACGTAGGTCCATTTCCTTGTAGGCGGATATCCTGGGACTGACTCTTCCCTAAGTGATGACTCCCACCCCCAGAAGAAGATGAGGACAGGCAATGTTAAAGATATAAGGAGAATGAATAAGCCTTAGGGGCCGTCAACTTGGTTACTGTATCTCTCACACCCTTACAGAAGTTTTTTTAATGTTTTATTTGAATGATCTATTAATATTCAACTTGCTGTTTATCCATTTCACCAGAGAAGGGACCCTGCAGCATCTTTAATACATTTCATATCAAGAATCTGCATAGGAATTCTCTGGCAGTCCCATCGTTCAGACTTCATGCTCCCACTGAGGGCAGTATGGGTTTAATCCCTGGTGGGGAACTAAGATCCTGCAGGTCGCCTGGCATGGCCAAAAAAAAAAAAACCAATCTGGTTGGCCCCATGCTATTCTGCTAGTCGAATAACAAGGACACCTCCACCAGGAGGTGGAGCTTGTGCTCACTAAATGTTGATTAAGATGGTTATTTCTCTTTGATAATATCTAGCGAAACTTAGCAGCAGCAGCGAAAACAGCAGTTTGCTAACAGCCCATGATCCCAGAGGCACCCACGCACCATGGGTTTGAAACAAGTCCATCCTGTTGTGAGGAGCACAGTAACAAGCTGATGGATGGGACTGACAACTCAAGGGTGTTTGTAAACCCTGGAGGGCTTCTTTTGTTTGTTTCTGGTTATAATTTTTCATTTAACTTTGTCTTTTCCCCTTGTAGCTATGATGAGATGGCTAGGTTTGACCTTCCTGCAGTCATGAACTTTATTTTGCAGAAAACAGGCCAAGAAAAGATTTATTATGTCGGCTATTCACAGGGCACCACCATGGGTAGGTTCCAAAAAAAATCAGGTTTGTATATTCAGGAGAAATGTGAGCGTATATGAGCACAGCCAGGCCAGGCATCACACAGTTCTCTCAGATCTGGCTTCTTCAGGGCCGTGAGATTCTGATTTCTCCCTGCCCACCCTCCTGCCCCACAACATGCAAATATCAGCTTAGACAGAGAGTGTGCAGGTGCTTTTGAAACAGATACAGAGTATTTCAAATATAACGGCCATGCTCTGGCTGTCTATGATAGTATTTTCCTCCTGAAGGCTCTAGAAAGATTGTCCCTTTGCAATCTGGGGTATTCGTCTCTATTTTATAAGTATGGAAACTGAGGCACAGACTGACTTTACCAATATCCCAGACCTAGTCTATGGGCAGAAATAAGAACTGGAATCCAGTTCACTGAACATTTCTACTAGTGTGTGTGGAAGTCGCTCAGTCGTGTCTGACTCTTTGCAACCCCATGGGCTATACAGTCCATGGAATTCTCCGGGCCAGAATATTGGAGTAGGTAGCTGTTCCCTTCTCTAGGAGATCCTCCCAACCCAGGGACTGAACCCAGGTCTCCCACATTGCAGGCAGATTATTTAGCAGCTGAGCCACCAGGGAAGCCCATGAATACTGGACTGGGTAACCTATCCCTTCTCCAGCAAATCTTCCCAACCCAGGAATCGAACCAGGGTCTCCTGCACTGCAGGTGGATTCTTTTCCCACCTGAGCTACTGTGTTCCAATTTGGGCTCCAGAAAAGCTGGAGATCCAAGAAAACTAGCAAAACTCTGTTATTTCAATACCCATTATGTTAGACAACATGCTTTTTATCAATAAACAAGAAAATATCTCTCATCCTTGATGTCTCTCACTATAAAGATGTATGAAAAATATCTCACAAACATCTGAGAATTAAGTAAGATCCATGAAAGTCTCCTGCAAAGTGTCTAACATATAGTTGCCTCTCAATATACGTATTTTCTCAAAATCCATATTATTGGATTCAATAATTGAATAATTCACTGAGAACCTAGCAATGGGCAGCAAGTATCCTATACGTCAGAGGAAGCTCAGAGATGTGGTTGCTGCCATTGTTTTTGCCTGTCAAGGAGCTTATAATTTCTCAAGAGAGTTAAAACACACATAATTCAGTTCAGTTCAGTTCAGTTCAGTCTCTCAGTTGTGTCCATTAGCACACATAATTACCGAGCTACTAAACAACAAAACAATTACTGAAACATCTTGATAGAAGTAAAATACGCATTTTATTCACTCTAGGATATTCGATATCCATGTTGACATATTTCTTTTTTGCAGGCTTTATTGCATTTTCCACCATGCCAGAGCTGGCTCAGAAAATAAAAATGTATTTTGCTTTAGCACCCATAGCTACTATTAAATATGCAAAAAGCCCTGGGACCAAATTTTTGCTGCTGCCAGATATGATGATCAAGGTATGTGACTCCTCAGAAAATTCCTTGCCTATACACAAGAGTTTTCCAGCCCATTGGCTAGGAAATACACTTTTACATTAGAGACACTTCTTGTTTCCTATAATGACTATTTCATTTCATGTTTTTACAGGGATTGTTTGGCAAAAGAGAATTTCTCTACCAGACCCGATTTCTTAGACAGTTTGTTATTTACCTTTGTGGCCAGGTGATTATGGATCAGATTTGTAGCAACATCATCTTACTCCTGGGAGGATTTAATGCAAAGAATATGAACATGGTAAGTGGCAGCCTAGTCAATTCTCAGTGTCCCAGAACAAAGCAAACAATTATTAGTCTCCCTCCTTGAGGGTGAGCTAATGCCAGGAAAGATTTAGGGAAGTGATGCTCCAAGAAACTCAGTTTTCTTCAAATCAGAATACTATGCAAAAAATACTTCAACATGGGCTGAGTCAAGTTTAACATGACGACACATTAACTCCATAGATTCAAGATTGAAGAGGTCTGAAAGCAGCCTTACTATAGTGAATTAACATCTGCAAAAATATGTGATTAGAACCCATAAGTCAAAAGAGAAAACTGCTGTGCACTATCCATGTCTTCTTTTTACTCAGACTTTCCTGGTTTGTAGTTCAAGTTCTGTGATAGGCTGCCTGGGAGTTTCAGTCTGGCTAAGACAGCTTCCCAGGGCTTCCCAGGTGGTGTTAGTGGTAAAGAACTTGCCTGCCAATGCAGGAGATGTAAGAGACACAGGTTTGGTCCCTGGGTTGGGAAGATCCCCTGGTGGAGGGCATGGCAACCCACTCCAGTATTCATGCTTGGAGAATCCCGTAAACAGAGATGCCTGGCAGTTTATGGCCCATAGAATTGCAAAGAGTCAGACACAACTGAAGCAACTTAGCACACACAAGGCATAGCTACCATTTTGCAAGTATGACAGTGGGTTCCCCAGGAAGCATACTCTGAGATGGAGATTTGTGTGCAGAATGATTCAGGCTATGGCCTTGGGATAACAACACATAGGAAAGGGAAGGCAACAGGACTTGGTAGATCAAAAAAGTCCAACTGAGATGTAGCCTTAGTGGGAACCTCAGTTGACTGCCGGGAGCCAACATGAGGAATCCCGCCCGTAGCAAAGGTTATGAGGAAGGAAGCCAGACATACGCAAAGGCGTGATCTGACTTCAGGGGTTCCCCCTGGGTTTTCCTGAACATCTACCCCCAAAAACCAGAGTCTGCCTGCCTTATTGTACTGTGCTTTCCACTCTTCTGCCTCTAAAAGGAATTAACTTAGGGCTCCAGTTAACAGTCTCCTGCATATAAAAAGAATGTCTTGGCTTAAACCCCTTTGATAGCTTTCTAACTTACCTGACCGGTCTGCCCAGATTTTATAACTTGTGAATTGTTTATAGCCCCTCAATGGTGAGAGGCACAAAGCTTGAAGCATCTTAAAGATACAAAGCCTTTTTCTAAAGAGCTAAAAATTATATTGGTGACGGGTTTCACTGTTGAGTCAATGACTGCTTCCAGGCCTCCATATTCTTTATCTTTTAGGCACCTGAAGGATACTAATCAATGTAATTGGAATACAGAAAAAGGAATATAGTAGTTTTGACGTTAGCAACACTAGACTTTTGAGTTAATTACTTTTCTCTTTGTTATAAATCACTGCACTCCTTTTCCTTGTTATAAATTGTTATGTCCTTCCTATGTAAGAATGTAACTTTATTTAGTGTTTTCTGAGAGTGGCACCAGACTTTGGGAAGAACAACACTTTTAAGACAAATAAGTCTCTGGTTGACAAACCCTTATCAGAAAAGGGCTGTAAAATGTTAATTGGCCTTCTGGCCAGAAGATGATGTAAATCACCTAAGACTTGTATATACAACTAGGTATGCAGAGAGAAAGCCTGGTCTCGATAAGAGTCAGGGCTGCTGATGCTGCATAATTTTGTATTATCCATTGATCTCTATGTAAAATCAAAAGTATGTAAGGCCTTTCCGGACAAAAGAGGATGGGCAAGTCACTGGAAAGACTGGTTTCCCCCGTGTCTTCTTTTCTTACTCTATTTTCAGGCTGAATTCCCATCTGGGGCGTGGAGGCTTGCCATGTATACTTACATGCCCCAGCTTCTAAGACCCATGATAGAGGGAGCCCAAAGCGGGGCACCTTCCACTATTCAAACAGGCACCAGTGGCCTAACGTAGATGGTGCAAAGCTCTTGTCCTGAGGTTTTATTAGTTCTCCATGGAAACCAAGTTATTCAGCCTCTTTTCTCTACTAATTTTTCTACTATACTCTTTCTTCATAATCTCTTTTTATATTTCTAAATAAATAAGTTTTTCCTCGCCACGCCATCCCTGCTTCGAATTACCCTGGATCCACAAGGACTGGACCCCGGCAGTTGACCCTCTAGGGATCTGTAAAGATGGGATGATCCTTCAGAATTGTCCCAAGTTAGCATGAGAGGGCTGGGTCTTTATAACCCCCACATCAAATAGTCATTTAATGCAGACAGCAGCAGTCGTGGGGAGATGGGCAGTGCAGCTCTCTGCAGAGGGGACAGTTCCCCAAGGACACCAGACAGCAGAGGGCTATCTGTCAACAGTTGGAGGAACATGTTTTTAATTCCTGAAGATTGTTTTGCCTTTTTTTAATCAAAAATATGATGAACAGCTATCATTTGATAAGCATTTTATTGTATGTCAGGCTATTATTCCCTATAATAACCCTATGAGACAGGTATTATCAATATTCCCACTTTACAGATTAATAACCTGACATTTAGTGGATTAAGCTATGCTCTTAATTTCTCCTAAAAATTAAACAGCAGAAGTGAGATTTGAATGCAATCTCAGTTTTTGCGTCTTTATCCTTAATTACTTTAGGAAAACTTTTTAAAAGATAAAGTCAGATGTCTAATGAGAAGCTTTTCTCAGATGAAAAATTTAGGTGCCTGGGATAGGTTTAGGGACATTTTTAAATTATCTGCATATGTAGTTTTCTATTTCATGGATAAATGCTGAGACTTTAATGATGTTCCCTTTTCTGAGTTTGACACCCTGAAGATTTGATCTTAACAAGGTGCAAATCTTGTGAGTTTTTCCATTCATGTCCCACAAACTACTCATACTTTGTTACAGAGCCGAGCAAATGTCTATGTTGCTCATACTCCTTCAGGAACATCTGTGCAAAATATCCTGCACTGGAGCCAGGTAAGGATGCTGAATTTGTAGTCTTTGTTTAAGGTGTTTGTGCAGTTTGTCTGGAAAAGTCAACGCTCTTCGGACAGCCCAGGAGTTGTTTCACCTTTATTCCAAGATGACACGTGATTCTGCCAACACTATTTCAACTGTGAGTTTGATCTAGAACATTGAAACTTTTCAAAATATGGGAGGAAAGGATTGGCCCTAGGACATCTTTAGTAGACTTCTGAAAATGTGAATTCAGACGGTCCAGGTGAGACCTTCTCAGTCCCTAGCCACCTCAAAGATGAGACTGGAGATAGGCTTTTCCAGCAGGACGGCATGGTCAAAAAAAAAAATGCAAACGCAGGTCTAATTCCCCAAAGAGGTTTCCAGGGAAGTCCTTTGTGCTGCAGATTTCACCTGTAGCCGAGGAAGGAATGTCCTGATTAATAGTTACAGGAACTCTCTCTAGGCACAGTGTGGTGAGTTTGTTCTGCATTGGTTCAAGGAACAACATGACTGGTAATTATTCTTTCACATGTGAAGAAGCAACAAAACTGATATTGCTCATTAGAGATGATACTACAGAGTGACCCCAATTGGCTGTGGGAATAAAAATGCACATAGGACAGAGAGTTAGAACCTCACCAACCTTAGATTCTCACCTATTAAAAATACCCCTGGAGAAGGGAATGCCACCCACTCCAGTATTCTTGCCTGGAGAATTCCATGGAAGAGGAGCCTGGTGGACTCTAAAGTCCATGGGGCTGCAAAAGAGTCAGACATGACTGAGCAGCTAATGTATATACATATATACTAAAAATACTACTTTGTTTTTTAAAAATGAGAGACTTTTAACTCAACAAAAAGTTGTAATAGTGATGATGACATTAATAAATCATAAATATTGGTACTGTCCATTTTTCTAATTTAGAACCTAGTCAAATTGTTCTTCAAAGGTCATTGTTATATTTTAGTAGATGTGTGTGAGAGCAGGAGAAAGAGAGAGAGAAGAATGGGGAGAGGCATTTTATCATCAAAATCAAAGACTTCTAAACTGGATTAAGTGTTGGTCATCTTCTTCCAGAGTCACTACATTGCACAACTGTACGGGGTACTCTCCCACTGTAGGTTTGTGCAGGATATCCACCTACATAGACTATGATGGGAATACACTTCCCGGGGTTGTATAATATGGTGGTCAAGTTCTATAGCTCATTTTTCTTCCTGAAGGACCTTATTCTTATCTTTACAGTCTCCTGAAGATTATCCTGAAGTTGAATGGAAAGCAGCTTCAGGCTTTATTCTCTGCTTCCCTCATAACTGCAGATTTGGCAGCAGTTTCCACCCTTCCTCCCATCTTTACCCCTTAACACATTTGAATGCCATCTAAATTTTTGTTTCCTTTTAGGCAATGAATTCTGGGGAACTCCGGGCATTTGACTGGGGCAGTGAGACCAAAAATCTGGAAAAAGGAAATCAGGTAAGAAAATCAAATACCATCTGCTGAAAACATATCCTTTTGAAATGCATGAGAGAAAAGTTATCCTGGCAGTTTATTCTAGAAATGCAAATAAAGTACAAGAAATCAAGTAGAATAGAATACTACTCAGCCTTAAAAAAAAGAATGTAATAATGCCATTTGCAGCAATATGGATGCACCCAGAGATTATCACACTAAGTGAAGCATGTCAGAAAAAGAAAGAAAAATACCATATGTTATCACTTATATGTGGCATCTAAAATATGTCACGAATGAACTTATCTACAAAACAGACCTACAGACAAAGAGAACAGCAGACTTGTGGTTGCCAGGGCAGAGGGGTTAGGAGAGGGATTGACCTGAAGTTTGGGATTAGCAAATGCAAACTATTATATATAGGATAGATAAACAACAGCATCCTACTGTATAGCACAGAGGACTCTATTCAATATCTGGTGAATATAATTGAAAAGAAAATGAAAAAGAATATATATCTGAATCATTTTGCTGTACAGCAGAAATTAACACGACACTGTCAGTCAACTATGTGCATGGCATAAAATAAATTCTTAAAAAAGAATTCAAGTGGAAAGTAGTTCTGGTTCAACTTCACTTAAGAATGAGAAAATTTAAAGCTTTGACAAGAGATTTTTAGAAGTTAAAAAAAAACTGTTATAATGCTTAGGAGAACTTTTCTGGTAATGCTGCCTCTGTGAACAAGGGACTGGGCCTCTTAGGAGCAAGACTGGGTAGACAGTGAAGGGAAGGGTGTAGTCTGGTGGCTGCTAGAAAGATCTTTCAAGATTTAAAAACAACAATGACAACCAGAAAAAAATGACGATGGCAGGAGTGAGGTTGGTTCATGGTACAATAAAAGGAGTATTAATAACAAGTGAGAATTATTGCATTAGTTGGGCCTCTACCCTACAAAATTGTGTAATGATGGCTAGACTGCTTTAATTCTTCAGGCCTCAATCTGTTTCTCTTTAAAATGAAAATTATTAGACTAAGTAACTTTTAAGAATTCTCCCTGGTTACACTTTTAATGAATCTGTAATCTACAAGTGAAAAATATGAAAAAATATTACCCAAGAAAATGTGTGTGTGGTAAGTGCTATGGACTAAAATTTAAAGTAAAAGTAATGGGCATCAAACTTTTCTGAGCATAAAATCTCCACTGAAGTTTATTGGTTAGCTCATACATGAATGTAAACAGATATTGACCATGCAAACACAAAGCTGGAGGTAGCAGAATACACACACAGGTGAATCTCTCGAGAGTCTCACATCATACTTACCATCCATTTTTCTGTTACAGTCTAGATATAAAAGTATAGGAAACTGGAGAGGCCACCGCAGTGCCACTGAAGAGCAAACTCTCAATCACCAGTATCAGCTATATATTTTTAGATCCTTCTTGTTTCCTAAAATATATCTTTAGAGAAAGCATACCAGTTCCAAGGTATATTTAATTAATCAATATTTAAGGTCATGAGTTAGAAAGCGAAGCATGCAAAATAGGTGACAGAAAATGTCATGGAAAGAAAAACACACATACCAAAAGGTGTTATTACACAAAAAGATATCACAGAAGCACACAGCCTTAGAGCCAGTCCTGATATTCAGTTCAACCTTTTCACCTGTTAGATGAGAAAAACATATTATAGGTTCCATAGACTATTACAACCTTTCACATCTAGTTACTCTTTAAAAAGTGGATCTGACCTCAAACGTGGATGAAGACCATACACATATGTCTTATTATAACTCACAGTATCAGATGCTGTACCTTCAAATTCTTAAAAGCCACAAAGAGAAATAAAGACTCCCAGGATTGGAGTCCTGGGTCCAGGGTGGATTTTCTGAGAAGTGGGCGTGGACATTTCTGTTGAGAGTTCTCATTGTTTATTAACATCAAGGGCTCTCAGCCAGCCAAACTGATCTGGTAGTTCTGTTTGAATAAGAGAAGATCTCAAGAACTAGGAATCCTAGATATCCTTTCTCTGGGTGATGGGCGACTAGAGCAGGGGTCTAATTCTCACCACTTCTGGGTTCAAACTCCCTAAGTTTCTGTGCCATTGGCTTCCCCATGTTTCTGGAGACACAGAACAGAAAACCCCTGTGAACAGCCAAGTCCTTCTAGGTAGGTTCCATCCTCTTCCCTTTCTCTGTAGACTCTCTTCAATCTGACCTCACGAAATGTTGTGAAATTATCTTTGAAAAAAACAGGAGTATTATCTTTTAAAGGCAATTTATATATTAAATATTTACTAATAGGAAGGGAAAGAATTGAACGTGCAGTGCCAAAGGGGCTAGGCAACTGAGATGTTTTCTCATTTAACTTGGTAAATTGTTCCAGGCATCATCCACGTTTTGCAGATGAAGAAACCGAGGTTAAATGAGCTTAAGCAGGAGTTGGAGTGGAAACTCTTAATGAAGTTTTGAATGGCTCCAGTGCCCATGCACTTTCATCACAACACAGAGCACATTCACTGTGTTTATTAGAAAAGTAGATTATGAGTTTGGAAGTCCAAATGTTGTACAGTTAAAAACGATTTCTTTTCTCTAGCCAACTCCCGTAAGGTACAGAGTTAGAGACATGACAGTTCCTACGGCAATGTGGACCGGGGGTCAGGACTGGCTTTCAAATCCGGAGGATGTGAGAACACTGCTCTCCGAGGTGACCAACCTCATCTACCATAAGAACATTCCTGAATGGGCTCACGTGGATTTCATCTGGGGTCTGGATGCTCCTCACCGTATGTACAATGAAATTGTACATCTGATGAAACAGGAAGAAGTTCCCTTTCCTGGGGAGCTATCAGTGTAAGCTTGTGAAGCATCTGTTACTAACTAGTCTTAGGAAAAACCTTATGAATGATAGGGCCAAGAATGAAAGATATTAAAGATTTTCAGCATTGGAAACCCACCATATTAGTTAAAGGGAGGGCAGACATTAGGGTTAAGATTGTACTCATTTCTTCAGATTTTTGCATTTGAGGCTAAAACTGACATTTAATTTTTTCAGTTAATTGAACTGCTCATTGGGTAAACACAGTTTTCATGTTCTATTGTGTATTCTGTCATCTTGAAAGGTAGGTTTTAGCTGACAGCTAGGAATTATCTAGTCATTCTCTACATCATTCAAATAAACTTCCCTAAAACTTTTGTTCATGTCTATGAGCCATATTTTTGGAGCAATAAAATAAAATGATGAACTGGAGTCAGAGGTCTTGAATCTCCAGATGGTTGCTGAATTTGAAAAAATAAGCTAGATGTTTTTACCTTATTGCTACAGAGACATAACACTACCTCAGGAAGCCAAATTGCTTTAACCAAAAAAGAAAAATCAATGTACAGTATAGATGAAAAGGCCAAGATTCATAGCTGAGAGTCAAAGAAGATTATCTTCTAGGATATTTATGAGTTTTTCCAATAAAGTATGCGTGTGTATTTCAGTACCTAGATTCTAGCTCAAGCTTCTTTGATAATTTACAGGTTGTTGCTAGGAGACCTACTGGCTACAAATGTCCAGCCCAGTTTTCTGCCTTCAAAAGTTAAATACCAGGAAGAAAGTTTTAAAAATATCATGAACATAATACAACATGTTTTGATCTTAACAGAGATACTGTTATTAGACTACCATACCCAGTTCAGTTCAGTTCAGTTGCTCAGTTGTGTCCGACTCTTTGCGACCACATGGACTGCAGCACACCAGGCCTCCCTGTCCATTGCCAATTCCCGGAGTTCACTCAAACTCATATCCATTGAGTCAGTGATGCCATCCAACCATCTCATCCTCTGCCGTCCCCGTCTCCTCCTGCCCTCAATCTTTCCCAGCATCAGAGTCTTTTCAAGTGAGTCAGTTCTTCACATCAGGTGGCCAAAGTATTGGAGTTTCAGCTTCAACATCATTCCTTCCAAAGAAATCCCCCAGGGCTGATCTCCTTCAGAATGGATTGGTTGGATCTCCTTGCAGTTCAAGGGACTCTCAAGACTTTTCTCCAACACCACAGTTCAAAAGCATCAATTCTTCAGCGCTCAGCTTTCTTTATAAGCCAACTCTCACACCCATATATGAATACTGGAAAAACCATAGCCTTGACTAGATGGACCTTTGTTGGCAAAGTAACTCGTTTATAAATCTGGATTTATTTCTTTAGGAAATTGTTCAATTTTCACACAGTTTCAAAGACAACAGTTATGAATTACATGATATGGTGATTTTGCAGAACTCTGACACCAAACCAAAGGCATACTGGCAATTTGTTGGAAGTTTCACTTTTTTGTTTTTAAATCTTCAAAGTCACCTTATAACTCAGTTCAATGTGAATGGATCTTAGATAATGTAGTAAGAGACATTTAAGGGCTTCAGAATCTATATCTACACACAACTACTTCCCTCACAAAGTATGTACTTAAGGAACTGTGCAGAGTTCAATAAATTTTCCTGGATTTTATTTTTTTGTTAGACCTTTGTTCTGTTTGGAGATGGTAAACCTTTCATTCTTAGACTGCATTTGTTTCTACACACTGTGTAGTCCATGGATAAAAATAATTAAGATGCAGTCTTGCTTTGCAAAATTCAATTATTTTTAAATGTGCTTATTTCTGTTCTGTCTCACTGACAAAGAACTTGAGACAGATATTTCAATGTTCACTATCTCTCTTCTAGAAGTTTAATCCAGACTCCACCTCATCACATAGTTCTTTCTTGTAAAGAATTATTTTATTCAAATAATTTACAATATTTTTATTTTATCAATAAAAATTACACTGACAAGGTAACTGCCCTGCATTCACAAGAGAATCATAAAAATATTTTTGAACAAACAACCTGATAGTCACATAATCACGTTTGAAATCAAGACGGCTCTAATTTGTAAACTGATAGCAAAACATCTCGAGATGTGCTGGTACACTGGCTCTTTGTAAGGGAAAAAAAAAAGCTGACTGGAAGCATTTGCCAATATCTGTGGTTGACAACTGATACATGATTTTGTTGAAGTTGGAATATTTACATAAAAATCTCTAAACCTACACACATACATATACCATTCTGTACAAATATATATGCTTGATTCTTTGTCTTATTACTCAAAGGAGCCTCAGAGGAACAGTTTATCTCTTGGGGCAGGATACGGACGGGACATCCTCTTTATAAGAGCAGTGCAACTGAAAAGAGAGAAGAACACTGATCCTTTCCTTCAGGAGAAATTGACTTTGAAACACCAACTTTTTTTGACTGATGTGGAGAGTCCAACATCTTTAGTGTCTCTCTGAAAAGGATTGTGACCACAATGAACTCCACTGAGCAAAAGACATTAGAAATACAAAGCTCTTCAAAAATGTTACCCATGGCAACCAACCTTATCCCCATACCACGGGGGTCTCCAGAGTGAGTGGTCTGCAGACCCATAGTCCAAGATTGAGACACAATCCAGGCCTAACTTCTTCATATGAGATCGCAAAGATTATGATGCTTTCCTTAGCATTAATTCAATCTGGGAAAATTTTAATCTCTGTGCAATATCCAGGGAAGTCTCACCATGCTGAGAAGAAAAAGAAACTGTAGTTATCGCCAAGAAAGTCAAATGTCACTGCAAAGGCTCTAGTAAACAGTTTAGTGTGACTGACTCACAGGCTTGGCAAGGGCTTTGAATGCCACTGGGTTCTAACTTTAATGGGATAACTTGATTCCTTAATAACTTGCTATTAACAACTTCAGGGGCAATTTATTTATGTCAACACAAGGCCAACGTTAGAAGGCGATGCTGCTGGAAGGACCTCAGACCGTGGTCCACAGATCCTTACCTTATTCTTTATCATGGGGTTTGCATGGGCTTCAAGGAGCAGAGGAATGAGAGTCTGGTTCTTCATTTCACAGGCATAGTGTAGCGCAGTGCAGCCATACTGAAACGCAAAAGACCAACACTGCAATGGACCCATCGGAACCCTTACACACTGAGCATGTGGCTTCTTTAGCACACATTTTTTCATAGTTTGTCTTGTACAGCTAAGCCAAGCCAACAGTCTGCAAACCATCCACGTGCAATTACATTTCCTGTGCTCAAAACGTCTGTACTGCCTCGGTGTGTATATTACCAACAGCCTGTAAGTCATCCATATCTTCCCTTGTTTTCTGTTCCACTAAACAAACTCCGCTTATAAAAGGCTGATGCTGAACTATCCCAAGGTTTCTTTCTACAGTTCTGGACAATCACCACCTTGATTATGTTACCATCTTTTCTCTTAAAAAGTTCCCAAGTTTTTACAAATATCATCCTTTATGGTTCATAATCAAAACCCCTCCAGTCTGAAGAAGGTTGCTGGTGCTCAGATGTTATAGCACACCTACGAAATCAGTGTTGGTCCACATAGTCATTGCCCATCCTTGCTTTGTTGTAGCTTATATTATGTATTATACAATAGCAGACCTACTAGATGGGTCTAATTTAAAACACTAGCTGACAGTCAAAGGAAATTTATAGCTGAGATATTCATGCCCAAAATTTTGTCTTTTAAGAAGCTGCCAAATAACTATGATTTTGAATAATAATATTCAAGAAGTGAAGAAATAGTATGCTTGACTGTCAAGACTAATAAAATTGACTCTGGATCTTATTCCCCAGAAATTCCTCTAAGATCGTAGGAAATAATGCTGCAATCATTTATTTTTTATTAAATGATAACATGTTAAATGAAGATCTGGATCTGAGTTTTTCCATATGAAATAAATAGGATCTAATTACCTAAAAATGCAATATACTACATTACTTAGATTTGGAAAAGGGGCCTTAATATTCAGATGGTTTTTGAAAAATAGTGATGAAAGAGAGTGTCTGCATGTGTGTGCTTGTGTGTATGCAGAAATGTGATTTTCTATCCAGAGATGGAGAGAGACATAGATAATGAGAAAAATGTGCTAGGGAAATTTCAGTCATAGGCAAAGTTTTAAACCTTTTTTAAGGGAAATTAAGTTTGCAATTATTATTATGAACACATTTTTAAAAATAGATACACTCTCTGTTGACTCATTTATATACATCCTTGGTGTAGCATGTTGAAAATCATCAACTACTAAGTTAGAAACTAAAAAGCTCTGGATGAAATGATCTTTCAAGACATTCCACGTGCTTTACATATTTTTAGTTATATAAATAACACTGCTGCTGCTGCTGCTAAGTCGCCACAGTCGTGTCCAACTCTGTGCGACTCCATAGACGGCAGCCCATCAGGCTCCCCCGTCCCTGGGATTCTCCAGGCAAGAACACTGGAGTGGGTTGCCATTTCCTTCTCCAATGCATGAAAGTGAAGAGTGAAAGTGAAGTCGCTCAGTCGCGTCCGACTCTTAGCGACTCCATGGACTGCAGCCTACCAGGCTCCTCAGTCAGTGGGATTTTCCAGGCAAGAGTAATGGAGTGGGCTGCCATTGCCTTCTCCAACAAATAACACTAAATAAGCAGAATCTTGAATTAGACAAGACATCAGAAGTCATCCAATAAAGTCTCTAACCGCAAGTGGTTAGATAATACTTAAAGCAAAAACTATTTAAAAAAGAAAAAAAAATTCACTTTTGAATTTAAATAAGAAGACCAATCAATACCTGCAACAAATATTTTAGGCTTTTTAAACATCTTACTTAATACATTTCAAAGTTATCTAAGAAAATGATGATGCACAGTCTAGCCAAATTAATCCAAAAATTCTACCCTAAATAAAAGGGAAAACATTCATTTCATAAATGTATTCTCTTGGGCATTCTCCTACTATATCTCTCTTTCTCTTTCTCTCTCTCTCTCTCTCTCTCTCTCTCTCTCTCTCTCTCACACACACACACACACACACACACACACACAGAGTGTTACCTCCATTTAAACAATACCAATATAACCAAAACTAAAATTACAATAATGCAAACAGGGGTGGGGACATTTTCTCTATCACAGAAAAATGGTAATAGACACGCACACACACAGATGTACACAGCATAAAATACACAGCATGGATGTACAAGCATGGATCATAAAGAAAACCTAAGAATATTGGTTGTCTTAGGATCAAATTTCAACTTGCGTGCCCTTTCAATAAAGAACTGGGAATCAAAGTTTCATTTTACTAATATAAGCAAAATTTCATGCCAGTAAACTTTTGATCCCTATATTATCATGTAAGAGAAGATGAGTACAAGGGTATGGGGCAAAAGGAGAATTCAAAATCTTATATTTAAACAGGAAGAAAGTAGCTTACACTGCTTCTGTTATCACTGTCTTTACTGTCATTTGGGTTTCTCTTTGCCCTTTGCCCTTATTTTTCCTTAGTTTGCAGTTGGGGACCTTCTCACCAGTGGGTTGGGGTTTTGGCTGCAACAGCTGTTAGGATTCATTGAGCCCTTACTGTGTGCCAGTCACTCTGCTCAGTGCCTCACATGAAGAGCCTTGTAAGAACTAGTGATGTCCTCATCTTACCACCCAAGAGTCAGGCAAGTTTAAAACTTGCCACAACTCGCATACGTAAAAACTGGCAAGGGATCTGTCAGTTTACGCACAGACATTGGGATCCCAGCTTAACTTCTGAGAATGGAATTTTGTAATCAGAGCCTCCATTTTCATTACCTTCCCACTACTGGTGGAGCAGTTCTCTTAAAAATGTCCTGTATTCAATAAAAGTATTAATCCAGTGAGTTCAGTGGCAATCTCAAGGTTGCCTGACACAGTAAAAAGGAAGAAGAAAAAGGAGGGCAGGAGGGAGCGAGGCAAAGAAGGAGGGCGGGAAGAAGAAAGGCAAGAAAGGAGGAAGGAGCAGCTAAATGTTCAAGTGTTTCACAAAATAAAAAACAAGCAATTTATAGATGACAAGTATCGTTGCTGTTTAGTTGCTAAGTCATGTCTGACTCTTTCGAGACAAGTATGCTACCCATACAGAGAAGGCGATGGCACCCCACTCCAGTACTCTTGCCTGGAAAATCCCATGGATGGAGGAGCCTGGTGGGCTGCAGCCCATGGGGTCACTACGAGTTGGACACGACTGAGCGACTTCACTTTCGCGTTTCACTTTCATGCATTGGAGAAGGAAATGGCAACCCCCTCTGGTGTTCTTGCTTGGAGAATCCCAGGGGTGGGGGAGCCTGGTGGGCTGCCATCTCTGGGGTCACACAGAGTCGGACACGACTGAAGCGACTTAGCAGCATACTACCCATAAATGCCATTTTGAATGTTATTTCAAAGTGACTAAAAATGTAAGCTTACACAGTCTGTGGCATTAACTTCGACACCAGCATTAAGCAGCTTCCGTACAAGAGCCTCATTCTGCTTCGTCTTTGACACCTGTTACAACAGCAAGCACAAGAAGAACAAGAGAGGGTTATTTACAAACATGGTCTCCATCTTATATCTGGAATATTCCCATCAGTAGGCTCTATTTTAATCCCAACATCCCGTTGCATCTCTGTATCATTCTTAAATTCTCCCCACTTCCCCCCTGCCCCCCCATAACAACTAGGGAAAGCCATGGTTGTCAGAGTGTAATCCTGGAGTAGCAGCATCAGCATCTGGGGACCTAGAAATGCAAAATCTAGAGCGCCATGCCAGACCCACCAAATGCTACTGAGGTTGGAGTCCAGTGACCTGTCTTTCTTTTCCTCACTCAAAACCTTTCTATAACATCCCATTGTTCTGGGGACAAAAGCAAAATCTTCAGCCTGTGGCAATCCCCATATATTCTGCCCTCCACGTACAGCCTCAGCCATCTCAACCACAGCCCCCAGCTCACCTTGCTCCAGCCACATTGGCCTCTGTTAATCTTTCATCCCCACAGGCTCCGCTGTGCCATAGAAGAGTTGCACTGACTGTTTCTTCTGCCTAGAAGCCTCCTCTCTTTCTTCTTTGCCTGGTAAATATCTCACCCTATGCCCCTCTTCCTCCAGCAGGCTTTCTCTGACCTACCTGTCCAGGCAACATCCCTCTCCATTGACCACCTCTGTGTACCAACTACCTCATGAGAGTTTCATAAGTTTCTTTCACTGTTTGATTGAGTGACTCATTCTTCACTACCATCTAACTCTCATGAGGACAAGGATCAAACCTGTTTGGTGCATCATTGTATTGCTAATACCCATCACCATGTCTGGCACATAAAAGGTTTATAATTAAAAAGGTGAATGATTGAAAACATGAATGAAATTAACTAGGCTCCTCAGAAATCCACCTTTCCTGCCTAGTCTTCTGAGATTCTGGGGGACACTTTGAGCATCCCCCACCATTCCACTGTGTAGGGAGCATGGCTGTCCCTATTCAAGTGGGCGTGTCCTGGAGTTAAGCCCCTTTATCATTTAGGAAGCTCCATCCAGCTGTCTTCTCTTTGCAGTTCCCTCCCACCTCAATATCTGCCTTTCTCCTCCTGTCCTCTAATGAAACACAGTCCTTTCTGATCCCTTCCCAGATTATTTCCTCTCATGTCATTTATTCCTTATGCATCATAAATTTACAACTTCAGTTCAGTTCAGTTGCTCAGTCATGTCTGACTCTTTGTGACCCCATGAACTGCAGCACACCAGGCCTCCCTGTCCATCACCAACTCCCAGAATTCACTCAAACTCATGTCCATCAAGTCAGTGATGCCATCCAGCCATCTCATCCTCGGTCGTCCCCTTCTCCTCTTGTCCCCAATCCCTCCCAGCATCAGGGTCTTTTCCAATGAGTCAACTCTTCACATCAGGTGGCCAAAGTATTGGAGTTTCAGCTTCAGCACCAAAGAACACCCAGGACTGATCTCCTTTAGGATGGACTGGTTGGATCTCCTTGCAGTCCAAGAGACTCTCAAGAGTCTTGTCCAACACCACAGTTCAAAAGCATCAATTCTTCAGCGCTCAGCTTTCTTCACAGTCCAGCTCTCACATCCATACATGACCGCTGGAAAAACCATAGCCTGGACTAGACAGAACTTTGTTGGCAAAGTAATATCTCTGCTTTTCAATATGCATCAGAGGGCAGACACACTGAAACCATAATCACAGAAAACTAGCCAATCTGATCACATGGACCACAAGCTTGTCTATCTCAATGAAACTAAGCCATGCCATGTGGGCCACCCAAGATGGGAGGGTCATGGTGGAGAGGTCTGACAGAATGTGGTCCACTGGAGAAGGCAATGGCAAACCACTTCAGTTTTCTTGCCTTGAGAACCCCATGAATAGTATGAAAAGACAAAATGATAGGATACTGAAAGAGGAACTCCTTGGGTCAGTAGGTGCCCAATATTCTACTGGAGATCAGTGGAGAAATAACTCCAGAAAGAATGAAGGGATGGAGCCAGAGAAAAAACAATACCCAGTTGTAGATGTGACTGGTGATAGAAGCAAGGTCCAAAGCTGTAAAAGAGCAATATTGCATAGGAACCTGGAATGTCAGGTCCATGAATCAAAGCAGATTGGAAGTGGTCAAACAGGAGATGGCAAGACTGAACATCAACATTCTAGGAATCAGCAAACTAAAACGGACTGGAATGGGTGAATTTAACTCAGATGACCATTATATCCACAACTTCAGGCCCCATGAATTAATATAATACATATACAATCAGAGCTGACTTATTCACTGTAATTCATCTTTTTTGCCCAGGCTCCAGCTTTAAACATTGCACCATTTTAGAGTGCAAGTTTGTGTGTCAACAAATTCTGAAACAGCCTGAGCAATCCTAGTTGAGACTTTTTCTTCATAATCTCTAAAAAGGCTTGGAAGTGAATGGCAGATTCTGCTCCCCCCACACACACACCAAAACTACAAATATTTGAATGCTGTAGACTAAATATACATTTTTAAGAACTTTTTGAGAGTATAAACAGATTATATGTTTGTCAGTGAATTATAGTTTTCCTGCTCTCTCATAAATCCAAGTATCAGAATCAATGTTACCATATTTAATTATAGTTCTTCAAAATTTATAACATTTAATTACTCAAGGTGATAATCACATTGCCTACCAGCAGAGTTTGTTCTGGAGCTTATGTTGACAAGAATAACTAACAGCCATACTCTATTAGCAAGAAGGGAAGGGAGTTGGTCACTTAACTGAAATGAATTGCATATATGTTGAGTCATCTCTCAAACGTGGAACTTGCCAAAAGAGGAACCAGATGGGAAAAAGTGAATGAGTTAGTGCAAATCTGCCATTCTATTTGGGAAAAAAACTCAAGCTTCATTCTCTACTCATAATAGGATTGTATTCATATACCAACTGCATCTTTCTTTATGCAAGCAGATTATTGCACTCCAAAGCTTCCTTCAAGCATGAATAAATCTACCAAGGGGAAAGGTGGGCTTCAAATTCTCTGTAAAGATCTCTTATGTTTGTCAGCTTCTGATGCAAATCTCCTGGGATCTGTTTTTTAATTCACACCAGGGTGAGTCCTAAAAGTCAGAAACTCAGAAAGATATGTACAGACTTACACTCTCCTTACAAAAAAAAAAAAAAGAGAGAGAGAGAGAGAGAGAAAATAAACAGTAGGAAGGGGATTTTTTTAATATTTAGAAGTTTTGCTTTTCCTTCAGAAGATTCGTAATCAAAATTAATTTATTTTTCCAAACAAACATTGTATAGATTATTTTATCATTGATTGATTGACCTGGGTTCCTTTCTTCTTGCTTTATTTCAGTCATAGCATTGCATATATGTTGGTAATGCCCTTTATAGAATACAAACCAAGAGCTTATTTTTGTTACCATTTATTTACATCTCACCAGTGTAGCAAATCTTAATGACTCATGTTGACGAACTCTTACTCACTTATCTCATGAGTATTGTACTCACCATGAGGAAATACCCAATAAGCAGGACAGGCATTAAGAGGATAATGAGTAGATAATCAAAGAAGGTAAATCTTTTCTTCACGGCATAATGCAAGCAGGTTCTCTGTTTCTAAAAAATTCATAAAAGGACTCTTTATTAGTAAAACACTTTTTCAAAATTCAGATATTTAAATTATAATATCAAAAAATTTAGTCTGTGATTTTTATTTTTGTGGTACCCATGGCACCCTTTTCTGAAGAGTACATCTAACAAATAAACCCCGTTTGCCATTGACCAGAATATTGAACACAGTAAGTCTAAAGGAAAAGTTGGGCCACAGAAGAAGACAGTAAATAAAATGTACATTTTACAAATTATCAGAAGATGGATTATCGCACTCTGTTTGGGGGGAAAATGCATTGAGATATAAACAAAGGACTGAATTTAGTATGAAAATCTATAGTTAGTCCTTAATCTGGGCTTTCCTGGTGGCTCAGCAATAAAGAAATCACCTGCAATGCGGGAGGTGCAGGTTTGAGACTTGGGTTTGATCCCTGAGTCGGGAAGATTCCCTGAATGAAGGCATGGCAACCCACTCTAGCATTCTTGTCTGGAGAATCCCCAAGGACGGAGAAGCCTGGCAGGCCACAGTCCATGGGATCACAAGAGTCAGACATGACTTAGCAACCAAGCTACCACCACCACCCCTCCTTAATCATCAATGGTACACACCAGAGCGTTTTGTTTGTTTGCTTTTAAGGACTCCAGTTAGGAGTCCTTACTCCTAACTCCTAGGTTAGGAGAACTTCCTGAAGGCAGTTCATAGACCTAAGAAATGAGAAAGCACCAGTTCAAATTATTAATGTATAAGAATTAATAATAGGGGAAAATGTAACAGATTAAACCTTTAAAAAACATTAAAAATATTTTTTAAATTGCAAACCAAATACCACTTCTCATAAAATCTCTTCTTAAGTAGCCACTGAAGTCCTTTCCATGACCTCCATGAGCAGGCTGGCTCAGGTTCTCTGCCAAACAGAGCTAAGCTGCCTCCTCAGCCCGTCCTGGTGTTTACAAACATCTCCCTCTCTCAGCTTCCTAAACACCAAGTCTCCTGAGAGGGCATGAACCCAGACACATCTGTCTTGGCCACCCGCTCTCACCACAAGGCCACCTACCTGGTTCCTCAGCTGGGTGCTGGGGCAATCATGTCACACTCCACTAAACTCCCTATCTGTTAGATTCAGCCCAGCCGTGACTTGCTTTTAAGCCCCACAACACAAGAAATAGGAAGCACAAACAAGAAAGTCCAGCAGTGATCCATTTTCTGGTAATAAATTATTACTCCAAATGTGGACTTTGAAGTTACTTGGAAGGGGCCGGTGGGGCCTTATGGGCTATTTTCCGTCATTGAACGTACTTGAGTGGGTACTGGACATGCACAGTTATTACAAGAGTGACTTTTTATGTTTACTCAGTGTCCTTTAAATGTCGGCTTTACTGTGATGCCAGAACTGGACATTCCCATCGGGTTCTGAAAGGATGTTCACAGCATCTCCTGTCTGGTTTCAAGTAGCCTCATATTTGTTCTTTGCAAATTTCTTACCTAAGTTCTTTTAGTCCATAAGCAAATTATAGAATCTCTCGGAGATCAGAACATTGACATAGTAGACAAAAGTCTAACTAATGAAATAGCAGCACCAGGTCAGTACTTGTTTCCCAGGAACTCTTGCCAATTACGTTTGTAATAGTGAGGAAGATGAGCAGGGAAAGAAGAAGGGCAAAGAGAAGCCTGGGGAGGAGGAGAAAGAGGAAAAGAAAGGAAGACGCTCTTGGCAGACAAATGAGTGAACCATTCCGGTTTTGTTTTGCTTTTTCATAAATGCAAGGACATAATTGCCACAAAACCCACAAAATATGCCTGCTCATGGAACTATGCTTTATTTTGCTTTTTAGCCTGATAACATGGCCTCAGTAAGTGTCAGTCTCTCTAAAGTAAGGCCAAAAAAATTTTTGTTGATATTAAGAGCTGCAAGCAACAAGCAAATGACATCCACTGCTTCCACTGGGCCAAGGGGAAAGGCATTACTGTAGTCACAGCCTCACCTGGTTTTTGAGGTTCACATCAGCATTTCTTCTCAGAAGGAAGGAAACAATTCTCATGTGCCCCCGCCTGCAAGCGCAGATCAAGGGGGTGTCTCCATTAAAGCTGTCTTGGATGTTGATATAGTTGCCGTCTTCCCTCACCCACCGCCACACTTGACCCAGGTCATTCTGATAGGCCGCCTGGCAGATGGGCTGAGGAGAGGAAAACAAACGCAGGTTTTGAAATACAGGAATAATTAAACTACAGAAAAAAAAATCACCTGATACCTTGAAATTCAGTGTTTTGGAACAGTCGTCCTCTGCTTTGTAGATGAGATCTTGAGTCTCCATTATGCCTACTTTTAAGTCTGGGACAAGCATAAGTACACAAGGAACCTGTTATGACTTCCTAAATTGCTTGGCACACAGGCATGTCCATCCAAGACCAGCGAGTGAAAGAATGGATACAATATTACCAACTCAGTAAGGAAATCATGTGTTGGGTTCATGGATTAATGTCTGTCAGGAAAGCAGGATTTTACTTAAAATGGAATTGGCCTATGGGAGGAGTTCAGGGCAGCAGCAAGTAATGGGTTAAGGACATATAACCACCTGCTCCCTTCCCGCACACCCCACCAAGGAGCTCTGCACAGTGGGAAAGACCTATTTCAGACAAATAATATACAAATAATGAATTATGTAATTAGTTGCAATTAGATGCTGTTTATTTTATGAAAGCATTATAAGGAACTTTGCAAAACACAATGGGAGGTTCTGAGCCTACCTAATCTTGCCAATTTTCCCTCTTTGCTCTCCCTCTGAACTTCTCTCTTTTTTTCAATTTGTTGATGTTTAGTCACTAAGTCATGCCAGACTCTTTTGCAACCGCTATGGACTGTAACCTGCCAGGCTCCTCTGTCCATGAGATTTCCCAGGCAAGAATACTGGGGTGGATTGCTATTTCCTTCACCAGAGGGTCTTCCCAGGGATCAAACCCACATCTCCTACACTGACAGATGGATTCTTTATCACTGGGTCACCAGGGAACCCCATGTTTAATTTCCCCATCGGGGCCTCTGCCCTTACTACCCCCTCTGCAAAATAAACAAGCTAAGCAAAACACTTTTCACCTCTCTCCTCACCTGGCTAACTTCTAGCTTATCCTTCATGTCATAAGTTATTTTCATCCAAGTTTTTCCTGACTGCAGCATTCCTTTACAGCAACTGGCATAATTATACCTCTTTTCTTATTTATAATTGTGTGTTTCACACCAGTGTGAATCAGGAGGTGTTGAGGCCACAGTGAGTGTGGGGAAGCACTGAAGCTCAGGCTAGAAATTCCACTTGAATAGAAACAACTTAATTCTATTCACCATCACAGCCCCAGAAAAGAGTGCTGAATTTGATCATTAATGACCATTCAGAGGTCATGCAGTGTTGGGAAGCACTGGGGAAAGAGGAGAAAAACATTAAGTATTTTCAGATTGATTGTAATTAGACAGTATTAAAAAACACTAAAAATACCTAGCACATGAATCATACTTAGTTTATGGAAGCTATTATTATCACTTATGAGTTTCCCGGGTGACATTAGTGGTAAAGAACCCGCGTGTCACTGCAGGAGACATAAGAGACACAGGTTCGATCCCTGGGTCAAGAAGATCCCCTGGAGGAGGAAATGGCAACCCACTCCAGTATTCTTACCTGGAGAATCCCATAGACAGAGGAGCCTGGCGGACTGCAGTCCATGGAGTTGTGGAGAGTTGGACATAATTTAGTGACTAAAGCAAGTATTAATTAAATTAATCAGTAGTATCTGCCAGGAGGTAAAGAAATAGTGTCCAGAGAGGTTGCAAGAGAAGCCAGGAAAAGATATGGCCCAAATGCAAATGAGGCAAAGCTTTTCTTAATTATAAAATTAGATTGTTATGAATGTTCAAACTACCGCACAATTGCACTCATCTCACACACTAGTAAAGTAATGCTTAAAATTCTCCAAGCCAAGCTTCAGCAATACGTGAACCGTGAACTTCCTGATGTTCAAGCTGGTTTTAGAAAAGGCAGAGGAACCAGAGATCAAATTGCCAACATCCACTGGATCATGGAAAAAGCAAGAGAGTTCCAGAAAAAGAGCTTTCTGCTTTATTGACTATGACAAAGCCTTTGACTGTGTGGATCACAAGAAAGTGTGGAAAATTCTGAAAGAGATGGGAATACCAGACCACCTGACCTGCCTCTTGAGAAATCTGTATGCAGGTCAGGAAGCAACAGTTAGAACTGGACATGGAACAACAGACTGGTTCCAAATAGGAAATGGAATATGTCAAGGCTGTATATTGTTACCCTGCTTATTTAACTTCTATGCAGAGTACATCATGAGAAACGCTGGCCTGGAAGAAGCACAAGCTGGAATCAAGATTGCCGGGAGAAGTATCAGTAACCTCAGATATGCAGATGCCACCAACCTTATGGCAGAAAGTGAAGAGGAACTAAAAAGCCTCTTGATGAAAGTGAAAGAGGAGAGTGAAAAAGTTGGCTTAAAGCTCAACATTCAGAAAACGAAGATCATGGCCTCTGGTCCCATCACTTCATGGGAAATAGCTGGGGAAACAGTGGAAACAGTGTCAGACTTTATCTTTTGGGGCTCCAAAATCACTGCAGATGGTGATTGCAGCCATGAAATTAAAAGACGCTTACTCTTTGGAAGGAAAGTAATGACCAACCTAGACAGCATATTCAAAAGCAGAGACATTACTTTGCCGACTCAGGTCCGTCTAGTCAAGGCTATGGTTTTTCCAGTGGTCATGTATGGATGTGAAGAGTTGGACTGTGAAGAAAGCTGAGAGCCAAAGAATTGATGCTTTTGAACTGTGGTGTTGGAGAAGACTCTTGAGAGTCCGTTGGACTGCAAGGAGATCCAACCAGTCCATTCTGAAGGAGATCAGCCCTGGGATTTCTTTGGAAGGAATGTGAAGCTGAAACTCCAGTACTTTGGCCACCTCATGCGAAGAGTTGACTCATTGGAAAAGACTCTGATGCTGGGAGGGATTGGGGGCAGGAGGAGAAGGGGACGACAGAGGATGAGATGGCTGGATGGCATCACCGACTCAATGGACATGAGTTTGCGTGAACTCCGGTAGTTGGTGATGGACAGGGAGGCCTGGCGTGCTGCAATTCATGGGGTCACAAAGAGTCGGAGACAGCTGAGCGACTGAAGTGAACTGAACTGAACTGACCGTAAAGAGCCTGCCCGCGATGCAGGAGGCGTGAGTTCCATCCCTGGGTCCGGAAGATCCCCTGGAGAAGGAAATGGCAACACACTCCAGTATTCTTGCCTGGAAAATCCCACGGACGGAGGAGCCTGGCGGCTACATACAGTCAATAGGATCTCAAAGAGTCGAACACGACTGAGCGACTACACCTTCACTCTCAACTTTTATTTAGACATCACACAATGATTTGTTGGATGACTTGTACAAGCAGATGAGAAAATTCTATGTTGTTATACACGATATCTCCACTAGGGGGCAGCTCGGAGTCATAAAAGCACTGACAACAGTCTAATCAGAAGGGGAAAACAGTCTGCAGTCTGTCATATTAGCTAGATTGAGCGGTTTGGAAAAACCCATTTCATTTTTTAAAAATTTAACCATATACCTGTGAAACTTTGCCTCTGGTCACTACTACTCATGGGAAATGATGGTCTCCAAAACTTAAAAACAGGTGGCTCTAGAGTTAAATTTTCTGTTAAAAAGTAAAGTGTCTTCCTGGCTTGGTTAGACATCCTACACGAATTGTTAATTTTTCTTTTTTAAAAATTTTTGTTGACAATATTTAAAAACGTGGAGTCTTTCATGTAGTAATCTGGCTTTCCAGATCAAACATTTTAAGAGCCCACAATTCACACAGGACACCACACAAAGCTCCCTCTGCTTGGGCTGCTCAAAATCTCCATTGAGAGTTAAATATGAGGAGGAAAGGAAAAGTGGACAGTTTTCCTGCAAGAGTTGCCAAGCCCTTGGTGTGTTTTCTCAATCCCATTTGAGCGACATTACTTACAATATTAACTTGACCTTATTTTTCCATCATTCCTAGGCTTCTTATAACCTAGAAACATAGTTTCTGTATTTAGCAATATCTGCTTTAAAAAAAAGTTTAAAAATTTCAAGAAGGAAGATAGAATTAAGAAAGTCAAGTGCAGTTCTGATGAGATGGATGAAACTGGAGCCGATTATACAGAGTGAAGTAAGCCAGAAAGAAAAACACCAATACAGTATACTAACACATATATATGGAATTTAGAAAGATGGCAATGATGACCCTGTATGCAAGACAGCAAAAAAGACACAGATGTGTATATCGGACATTTGGACTCAGAGGGAGAGGGAGAGGGTGGGATGATTTGGGAGAATGGCATTGAAACATGTATACTATCATGTAAGAATCGAATCGCAAGTCTATGTCCGATGCAGGATACAGCATGCTTGGGGCTGGTGCATGGGGATGACCCAGAAGGATGTTATGGGGAGGCAGGTGGCAGGGGCGTTCATGTTTGGGATCGCATGTACACCTGTGGTGGATTCATGTCAATATATGGCAAAACCAATACAGTATTATAAAGTAAAATAAAGTAAAAATAAAAATTAAAAAAAAAAGAAAGTCAAGTGCAAGAAAAGATTGTTGGATCTGATCATTAATAACCATTCAGAGATCAAGATCATACAGGCTTGGACTTCCCTGGTGGCTCAGACGGTAAAGCGTCTGTCTACAATGCAGGAGACCCAGATTCGATCCGTGGGTTGGGAAGATCCCCTGGAGAGGGAAATGGCCACTCCAGTACTAGTGCCTGGAAATACCCATGAACAGAGAGGAGCCTGGTAGGCTGCAGTCCATGGGGTCACTAAGAGTCAGACATGACTGAGTCACACACCAAACTTGCCACAAATTCCTCTCTGATCACACTCTGCGGAATTTCCCAGAGAAGAATACTGGAGTGGGTTGTAAGTTTGGTAGTGAAAGCTAAGAGGGAGCCAGTGGGTACCCAGAGGGGAGTAGCAGGGACCAGCCAAAGTTCTACCCCCCTTATAGACAAGACGGTGGTTTCAAGTGGTTATAAACATGGGCACTGGAAGCAAAGTTCCTAGGTTCTGATCTCAGCTCTGCCATTCAACAACTGTGCTATTTGGACAACTGAAACAATTTGTGTTCAGTTTGTTTCTTCATTTAATAATCACATCTTCTTTACTAGGTTACAAAAAGGATTAAGTGTGACTGTATAGATAAGCACATAGCTCAGGTCTGACTCATAATAAACCCTCAATTAATATAAACTATACCCTTATAACTATTTTTTTAAAACATAGGAGGCCAGTGAAGATAAGCAGAGATGGTTATCAGATAAATAATTACTGAAAGAGTAATGATGGGATAGGAAACAGAAGTCAAAGCATTAACCTTACTAAAGAGAATGACAATTTGGTGCTAAGGAAATTTGAACAGTTTGGTTCAAAGCAACAGAGAAAAGATAGTCAAGATATAGAGAACTTTATATTAGCTGAGTTTTTTGCCAGAAAATCTGAGGTTTGACCTTCATGCTTTATGCTAACATGTTTTTATCATAAATAAATATAGACATAGTTAATAAATACCAATTATGTTTAAATAGATGAATGGGCTAATGATGTAGGGGAGCAAAACTTGATACCCCAAAATATCTCTCTTTGGCATGAGGATTAATTTAGGCTGGTTATTTTTAAGAAACTGAAGACTCAGAAAGTCTTTCTTTTTTACCTCCCACTTAGTTACCTGAAGAATTTAGATAAAAAGGCCTATTATGATTCTTTGCCATGTGTATGAAAGTCACTTAGCTGTATCTGACTCTTTGCAACACAATGAACAGTACAGACCACGGAATTCTCCAGGTCAGAATACTGGAGTGGGTAGCCTTTCCCTTCTCCAGGGAATTTTCCCAACCCAGAGACTGAACCCAGGTCTCCCACATTGCAGGCAGATTCTTTACCAGCTGAGCCACAAGGAAAGCCCAAGGATACTGGAGTGGGTAGCCTGGCCCTTCTCCAGGGCATCTTCCCAACCCAGGAATCAAACTGGGGTCTCCTGCAATGTAGGTGGATTCTTTACCAACTGATGTTAGGCATTTCTGCAAAGAAGACATATAGAGGGTCAATAGGAACAAGAAAACATGCTCAACATAACTAATTATTGTGCCTGCTAAGTTACTTGAATCGTGTCCAGCTCTTTGCGACCTGCTGTCCATGGGATTCTCTAGGCAAGAATACTGGAGTGGGTTGCCATTCCCTACTCCAGGGGATCTTCCTGACCCAGGGATCGAACCCAAGTCTCCTGTGTCTCCTGCATTGCAAGCAGATTCTTTACTGCTGGCCCCATCACTGGGGAAGCCCCATCACTAATTATTGGAGGAGGGGTAAACTGGGGAATTGAAACTGACATATACACACTACCATATATAAAATTGTGTTGGAGAAGGAAATGGCAACCCACTCCTGTGTTCTTGCCTGGAGAATCCCAGGGATGGGGGAGCCTGGTGGGCTGCTGTCTATGGGGTCGCACAGAGTCGGACACGACTGAAGTGACTTAGCAGCATATATAAAATAGATAACTAGAAAGCACCCACTGTATAGCGCAAGGAGCTCTACTCAATGCCCGGAAATGAACTATATGGAAATAGAACCTAATGCCATTTGCAGCAATATGGAGACCATCATACTAAGGGAAGTAAGTCAGAAAGAGAAAGACAAGCGCCATGTGATATCACTTACATGTGGAATCTAAAATGTGGCACAAATGAACCTATCTGTGAGATAGCAACAGACTCATAGACTATTGGTTGAGATCAGACTTGTGGTTGCCAGGGGGCTGAGGAGAGGGAGAGAGATGGACTGGGAGTTTGGGGTTGGTAGATAAGGCAATGGCACCCCACTCCAGTACTCTTGCCTGGAGAATCCCATGGATGGAGGAGCCTAGTGGCCTACACAGTCCATGGGGTCGCTAAGAGTCGGACACGACTGAGCGACTTCACTTTCACTTTTCTCTTTCATGCATTGGAGAAGGAAATGGCAACCCAGTTCAGTGTTCTTGCCTGGAGAATCCCAGGGACGGGGGAGCCTGGTGGGCTGCCGTCTACGGGGTGGCGCAGAGTCGAACACGACTGAAGCAACTTGGCAGCAGCGGCAGATGTAAACCATCACATTTAGAATGGATAAACTGTATCCAGTCTCCTGGGATAAACCGTAATAGAAAAGATACTTAAAAATAAGAATGTATGTATATGCAAAACTGAATCACTTTTCTATACAGCAGAGATTGGCACAACATTCTAAATCAACTATAATTTAAAAAAAAAAAAGGCCCGTTCCAAAATAGAGCTATCACCAGAGGTCTCTGCAAGGAGTATGGGAAAACTCAGCAAAGCCTAAAAGTCAGAGTTCACTTTGTGTCCCACTGTTTATGCAGGCCCAGCAAACATCCATCTACCAAATATCTGCTTTTTCATCTTTTTAAAGAAAAACGTTCATTTTGTTTTTCTGACTGCACCGGGTCTTAGTTGTGGCATGAGGATCTAGTTCCCTGAGCAGAGATCAAATCTGAGCCCCCTGCATTGGGAGCATGGAGTTTTAGCCACCTGCCCACCAGGGAAGTTCTGTGCTTTTTCACCTTTACGTGAATTGCCTTCTTCCCCTTTGAAGTCTCAAATCACTACCCCGACATCCTCTTCATATTTAGCTGAAGATGGTATTTAACGTGAGGGTTTCAGCCATTTGGGCGAGCTCCTCAGTTATCCTGGGTCTCTCCCATGTAAACATGTTATCAAAGGTTCGATTGATTTTCTCCTGTGTATCTTCCTCATGCCCATCTAATTCGCAGATCAGCCAGAAGAAGAGGAAGTGTATGTGTCTGGCCTTAAAAATAGTCAGGAGCTGGGTGCTGGAAGCCCACCTCTGCCCACTGTGTATCTCACCTTTTTAGGCTTAGAGGGTAAAGAATCCACCTGCCAATACAGGAGACCCAGATTCAAGCCCTGGGTTGGGAAGATCCCTTGGAGAGGGGAATGGCAAACCCACTCCAGTGTTCTTGCCTGGAGAATTCCATGGACAGAGGAGCCTGGTGGGTTACAGTCCGTGGGTTTGCATTTCTAGTAACATGGAAGAATCTGAGCTCCCTGCACCATTAGAGACTCTCTGAAAGCGAAGTTTCTCCCGCCACTGCCGTCCTCAGTATTGCTTCCCTTTAAGTGCAGAGGATCTTCCTGAGCTGTCTGTCTAAAGAAAGGTGATGTGGAACTCTGCCTTGATAAGTTGCTTGCTAACCATCTCCATGCTGAAGATCCACTCATTTAAAATGTTCCCTGGGGCTTCCCTGGTGGTCCAGCGGTTAAGAGTCTGCACTCCCAATGCAGGGAGCACACAGGTTTGATCCCTGGCTGGGGAACTAAGATCCTGCATGCTACACGGCATGGCAAAAAAGGTCTGTGGGGGGGAATTAAAGTTGTTCCCTAACAACTTCTGAGGAGAATGAGTGGCTTTTGATGCAACATGGTTCAGGTAAAGAGCCTTGTATATTAACGAAATGTCTTCCCAGAAAAGTCCAGAAAGCATTTTCCTCCTCTTCAATTCAGGAAATCTTAAGGAACAATAATGAAGGTTTAATTTTATTTGTACAATAAATCTCAAGCCTTTCCTTCTGATGACTTCTTTCTTCACATACTGTGACTTAAATTTCCCAGTAAATTCTTTCTTTCAGACAAATTTTTTAAAAAGGCACAAGATGTTTTTGTTGTTGTTGCTGTTTTTTGTCTTTAGGTCCACTATCCTTTATGTTACGTGAAGGATAGTCTCAGCAGTGGTTGGGTTATCAGGAGTAGTAGCAGTGAAGGGGAAATCAAGGCAAGGCACACATTTATCTATTTTCTATTCTTTCTCCAACAAATATCCTCTTGAGAATGTGATGATGTCTTCACTGCCAGAAAGCTAAAGAAGCATCATTACCACACTTGAGACTGAGAAGCCCTGCGGTCAGTGATGGGGACCAGGAGACGGCAAGCTTGCTTGAGGAGAAGGGGCAGAGGAAGCACGGGTTCTAACTGCTAGATTTCACACATCAGAAGCCCTGTATCTCCCCACCAGCTCAGACCTCCAAAGAAGTAAGTGCAGAGCTTTGAGGAGGAAGCAGTGTTGAGGCAGGAGATAGATGGGCCCCAGTCTGAACAGCTGGAGTTTCTTCCCTGTAGATAGATACTCCAAAATAGCTGGAGCAAGAGAGGAGCTGAGCCTTACCCAGGTCAGAGATAAACTATCACATATTCCTCATTCTCGAAGGCAAGGAGACCTTCCAGGTGACGCATGTGCAGAAAGACTCCTTGAAGGTCAGAAAGGGAGGCAGCATCACCTCATAGCAAGTGATGTCAACTTCCCGGGGGCCTCTTCGCTAGAATGCATCTTGGCTAAGAGACGCATACGCACACTTAGGAGGATCCTGGTGTGCACCAAATATATCAGAACCAAGCAAAGCAAGGTGAATGGCCAAAGGAAACCCAGAAGAAATGCCCCATAAAAGTAATTCAAACTACCAGGGGGACAACACTCTCTCTCTCTGAGCCTGCCTGTATGTCTTTCCATATGGACTCTTTTTCCTGCTAATAGACACTTTACTTGCTTCACAACTGTCCATCTCTACGTGGAAATTCATTTCCACACAGCTGCGGGGCCAGGGTCTTGTCATCGATCACTGGTCCCTGGTGGTCTGGTGGCCAGGATTTGACACTCTCGCTGCCGTAGCCCAACATCAGTCTCTGCCAGGAGCTAGAACTCTGCTTCAAGCTGCTACAGGTCGAGACCAACAGAGATTAGCGTCACACTTCCTGCTTTCTGTACTCCGGGACTTGCTGCCAAACAATGACTGCCCAAGGGTGGGGAGGACCATGTTAAACTGACATTATTTAGAATCACTGGAGCAGTGATGACAAAAAGCAAATCAATCCTGAGTCAGATTCATTAATCTTTAAATTCCAGGCTTCCCTGGTGGCAGAGTGGTGAAGAATCTGCCTGACAATGCAGGAGATACAAGAGATGTGGGTTCAGTCCCCAGGTCAGAAAGATCCCTTGGAAAAGAAAATGGCAACCCACTCCAATATTCTTGCCTGGAAAATCCTATGGATAGAGAAGTCTGATGGGCTACAGTCCGTAGGGTCACAAAGGGTCAGACACAACCTGAGCACAAGAAAGCACAAATTCTGAATAGACAATAAAACTTCTTCTTGCCTGTACCTAGATGAACTGTTCTTACCAGCATGCCTTGCATACACTGCTCAGTTAGTCCAATTGGCCCAACCTCCCATGCTTCAGATTCTCCACACATGCATCCTCTGTCCAGGACACTATCTCCAAGAGTAGATTCCCCAGAGTTCAGCTCGAATGTCACTATCTCAGAGAAGCCTTTCAGGACAAATCTAATTCCATACATACACCCCTCTTAGATACTTTTTCTTTATCCTGTTGCTTCCTTGCTTCCTCTTTTCGCTATAATTCTTTTTCATATAATTCTTTTTTTTTCCAATTTGTATATTCATTTCACACTGGTAGCTCCAAGAGGTCCAGATCCACTTTTATTTTATTTTTTATCACTATGTACCAGGAACTAGCACGGGCCTGGAATGTAGTATGTGATCAATATTGTTGATTAAACAAACAGGTGACTGAATGCATGAATAAATATTTATTAGCACTTAGTTCTGGTTTCTGCTCATACATTGAAGTTATCATTTCCTCTTTGAAAAGTGATTTAGTACCTTATTATCATTTGTAAAATACTTAAAATATACAAGGAAGGAATCAAGACATCAGCTGGGTGCTCTTTGGTGCTCTTTTTAAATACATAGTGCCAAAATTTTGCAAAGGGAGCAATATACAAACAAAGAAGACACAGCTTGCAAAATTAAGAGGGAGAATTTTGTTTTTCAACTGCCTTTGCTTCTCCTTTTCCCTCATCTGAAATGACGCAGTGTTTCATGCTGAACTGGATCTCACCCAGTCCTCTTGCTTTATGTGTATCAAAACTGTGACCTGGAGAGGTTAAATGGTATCCGGTAAGGGCCAAGAGTTTCTGGCACAATGGGGACTAAACTCCAGGTCTTCCGGATTTCCATTCCGATGGCCTTTCCACTCATTACATCTCTCTTTCTCTCCCCACTGAGCTCTCCTCCTCAGGGGTACCAGCTCTCCCCAAAAAGCCCTGCTCAGCTGAAATTGCTTTCTTTCACTGTTTATTTCAATATGATAAGCTTTTCTTTAAACCATATGCTCTTTTGCTACGGCATCATCTTCCTATCTGAAAAATAGATTCATTTCTAAAACATTAATACTAAGAGTGTGTGTCTGTAAGCACCTCTGTTCACAGGTAATTTTAACATTTAACTTTCCTAAAGTTTAAAGGGCTACATCACTTATCATATGATTCTCTAGATATTCCGCTTAGGGCCTGCTTCCCCAGCTGACAAGTATAAGAGCTTAGAGAAGATTCTATAGGTCTCCTAAGCATGAAGTCTTGAGCCCTTTAAGTTTTTATACATATTTCTGCTTTCTAATTTTTGTTTGGCAACAATCCTTTCCAGTGCAACGCTTCTCTACAGCTGAGAGTAAGATGCACCTCACTGGCACCTGGATTTAGTACCCTATTCTTCTAACTAAGGGAAAGGGCCGTAGTGTGTCTTCGTGGGGAGCAGAGTGGTTAAGGCCAGCTTCTTTATGGAGAGTGACATGCCTGTTTAGAGAGCTCTAGGGAAAGAGTTTAGCAGGTTCACCAGCAGGTAAGCAGAATTCCCCTGCACAGGTCTCTAGCCAGTAAGTATTCTTTAGTTGCATAACTCTGAGCAGGTTCCAGAAACTGTCTCTGCCTCATGTGTACATGCGTGCTAAGCCGCTTCAGTCATGTCCGACTCTACAACCGTGTAGACTGTAGCCCGCCAGGCTCCTCTGTCCATGGGATTCTCCAGGCAAGAATACTGGAGTGGGTTGCCATGCCCTCCTCCAGGGGATCTTCCCAACCCAGGGAAGGAACTTGAATCTCTTACGTGTCCTGCATTGGCAGGCGCAGCCAGGCACATAAAAGTCCAAAGTATATGTTTGTTATTACTGTAAATAGTGTGAACAGATATGTGTCATAAAGGTTTAAATGAATCAGCCTTGTTTAAAAATCCAGCTTGCGTAACTGGGAGTGATCACTCCACTTCTCTCACTGAGCTCTGAGCATATCCCCTACTGTAGCCATTAGGAATGACTCTGGGATGCCCCCTCATTCCCTCCTTCTATTTTTAAAAAAATTTATTGGAGTATAGTTGATCCACAATGTTGTGTTAGTTTCTCCTTCTTTCTTAAAAATATATTAGAAACAACTTAAATGTCCATCAGTGAATCCATGGATAAAGAAAATGTGGTATATCTATATCTACAGTGGAATATTATTCAGCCGTAAAAAGGAGCGAGTTTCTTTTACCACTTGTAACAACATAGATGGAGGAGGAAATGGCAACCCACTCCAGTATGCTTGCCTGGAGAATCACATGGACAGAGGTGTCTGGTGGGCTACAGTCCATGAGGTTGCAAAGAGTCAGACACGACTGAAGCAACTTAGCAGGGGCTCATAACAAAGATGGACCTTCAGGGTATTACACTAAGTGAAGTATGTCACACAGAAAAAGATAAATACCAGACGCTCTAACTTCTGTGCTGTGATTAGTTGCTCAGTCATGTCTGACTCTTCACGGAATCAAGTAACAACAATGAAAAACAACAAACAAGCACACACACACAAACGCACACATGAATATTGAGAATAGATGGTGGTTGCCTGAGACAGAGGGAAGGAAGTGGAAGGCGGGGGAAATGGGTAAAGGAAGCCAAAAGGTGCAAACTTCTAGTTATAAAATGAGTAAGTCATTGGGATGCAATGTAAGCTTGGTGACTATAGTTAGTAACAGTACAGTTCTTGCTTGAAAGCAACTAGAGGAGTGGATCCTAAATGTTATCATCAAAAAAGTTTCTAGGAACTTCCCTGGTAATCCAGTGGTAAAGACTCCAAGCTTGCAGTGCAGGGGCGTGGGTTCAAACCCTGATCAGGGAGCTAAGATTCCACATGCCACATGGCCAAAAAAAAATTTTTTTTAATTCTAACTACATATGGTGATGGATGATAACTGGACTTATTGTGGTGATCTTTTGCAATATATACAAATATTGAATCATAACTTTATACACCTGAACCTAATGTAATGTTATGTCAGTTATATCTCAATAAATATATATATGCTAGGTATTAATATAAATAGATATTAATATAAAATAGCATAACTATTAGCAATGCAAGACTCTAAAGAGTAGCAGAATATGCACCCCAATTTTCACCTCTTAATGTAACAGTTATTTTGAGGTAAAAGCAATTGAGAAAAAGTAGATACAAAGATTGTTCTCTGCCCTCCTACTTAACTAAAAGCAGGATATAAATTTGTGAAGGTATCGCCCTTCCTTCTCTACCAGAAAACACAATATTACCCTTGTCAGCCCAGAGGAGGCAACAAAGCAATCTACAGAAACTAGCTCTCATCTTCCATTAGCTAGCTTATGTGTTTGCCGTCCCTCAATTTTCTGCCTTAGGAACCCAAAGTTCTTTTCCTTCCATCTTGCCACTGATATACAAACTCGTTTTTCTTTTGTTAAGATGCTATGTGAGCCCAAGTCGTAAACACCTCTTTGAGTTGCCCAGAGTAGTAGCATTTGATAATTAGTTGCATGGAAATACCTTTTATCCCATCACTACGTTATTGCCTGCCACATCAGTAAACAAAGGATGTCAAAATCATCGTAGGCTGCAGCCACCTCTGACCATCAAAGGTGACCTGGTGAGCCCTGAGGGAACTCTGGAAGAAAACAAAGAATAACCTGCCTTCAGACTGTGGCCACTACCTACAGTGAGCCCTGAGAACACTCAGGATGTGGAAACCAGGATATAGGCCCCAGATAGCTGAGATGCATATCAAAGAAATGATTTCAGTGAGCCCAGACTCTGGCGTCTTTCCATACACGGAAAAGCACTAAATTCTTTAACTTGAGATATCTAGCTTTCTTCGGTTAACAGTAATCTTTTGTTCCTACTCCCTGCCCTTGCTTGCAAAGCTCCTATATATCCTGGCTTCCCCTTCACCTCCTTGGAGCAGTTTTCTGAGGGTTACTTGAGATGCTGCGTTCTAGGCTTCGTCCTCAGAGTGTCTGCTGAATAAAACATAATTCTCAACTTTTAGGTTGTGCATGTGTTTTTCAGTCAATACTATTCACGATTCAATATTAATTATGAGCTTTGAATAATTACCTATGAGTTTCTGAGTAAGTTAAAGTCTTTAGGGATGTGTGTAAGCATCCCTAGAGAAGGGAATGGCAAGCCACTTCAGTATTCTTGCCTTGAGAACCCCATGAACAGTAGGAAAGGCAAAATGATAGGACACTGAAACAGGAACTCCCCAGGTCATTAGGTGCCCAATATGTTACTGGAGATCAGTGGAGAAATAACTCCAGAAAGAATGAAGGGATGGAGCCAAAGCAAAAACAATACCCAGTTGTGGCTGTGACTGGTGATAGAAGTAAGATCTGATGCTGTAAAGAGCAATATTGCATAGGAACCTGGAATGTCAGGTCCATGAATCAGGGCAAATTGGAAGTGGTCAAACAAGAGATGGCAAGGGTGAACGTCGACATTCTAGGAATCAGCGAACTAAAATGGACTGGAAAGGGTGAATTTAACTCAGATGACCATTATATCTACTACTGCGGGCAGGAATCCCTCAGAAGAAATGGAGTAGCCATCATGGTCAACAAAAGAGTCTGAAATGAAGTACTTAGATGCAATCTCAAAAACGACAGAATGATCTCTGTTCATCTCCAAGGCAAACCATTCAATATCACAGTAACCCAAGTCTATGCCCCAACCAGTAACGCTGAAGAAACTGAAGTTGAACGGTTTCATGAAGACCTACAAGATCTTTTAGAACTAACACCCAAAAAAGATATCCTTTTCATTATAGGGGACTGGAATGCAAAAGTAGGAAGTCAAGAAACACCTGGAGTAATAGGCAAATTTGGCCTTGGAATGTGGAATGAAGCAGGGCAAAGACTAATAGACTTTTGCCAAGAAAATGCACTGGTCATAGCAAACACCCTCTTCCAACAACACAAGAGAAGACTCTACACATGGACATCATCAGATGGTCAACACCGAAATCAGACTGATTATATTCTTTGCAGCCAAAGATGGAGAAGCTCTATACAGTCAACAAAAACAAGACCAGGAGCTGACTGTGGCTCAGATCATGAACTCCTTATTACCAAATTCAGACTGAAATTGAAGAAAGTAGGGAAAACCACTAGACCATTCAGGTATGACCTAAATCAAATCCGTTATGATTATACAGTGGAAATGAGAAATAGATTTAAGGGCCTAGATCTGATAGATAGAGTGCCTGATGAACTATGGAATGAGGTTCGTGACATTGTACAGGAGACAGGGATCAAGACCATCCCCATGGAAAAGAAATGCAAAAAAACAAAATGGCTGTCTGGGGAGGCCTTACAAATAGCTGTGAAAAGGAGAGAAACAAAAGACAAAGGAGAAAAGGAAAGATATAAGCATCTGAATGCAGAGTTCCAAAGAATAGCAAGAAGAGATAAGAAAGCCTTCTTCAGCAATCAATGCAAAGAAATAGAGGAAAACAACAGAATGGGAAAGACTAGAGATCTCTTCAAGAAAACTAGAGATACCAAGGGAACATTTCATGCAAAGATGGGCTCGATAAAGGACAGAAATGGTAGGGACCTAACAGAAGCAGAAGATATTAAGAAGAGGTGGCAAGAATACACGGAAGAACTGTACAAAAAAGATCTTAATGACCCAGATAATCATGATGATGTGATCGCTGATCTAGAGCCAGACAATTTGGAATGTGAAGTCAAGTGGGCCTTAGAAAGCATCACTCCGAACAAAGCTAGTGGAGGTGATGGAATTCCAGTGGAGCTGTTTCAAATCCTGAAAGATGATGCTGTGAAAGTACTGCACTCAATATGCCAACAAATTTGGAAAACTCAGCCACAGGACTGGAAAAGGTCAGTTTTCATTCCAAATCCAAAGAAGGCAATGCCAAAGAATGTTCAAACTACCGCACAATTGCACTCATCTCACATGCTAGTAAAGTAATGCTCAAAATTCTCCAAGCCAGGCTTCAGCAATACGTGAACCATGAACTTCCTGATGTTCAAGCTGGTTTTAGAAAAGGCAGAGGAACCAGAGATCAAATTGCCAACATCCGCTGGATCATCAAAACAGCAAGAGAGTTCCAGAAAAATATCTCTTTTTGCTTTATTGACTATGACAAAGCTTTTGACTCTGTGGATCACAATAAACTGTGGAAAATTCTGAAAGAGATGGGAATACCAGACCACCTAACCTGCCTCTTGATAAATCTGTATGCAGGTCAGGAAGCAACAGTTCGAACTGGACATGGAACAACAGACTGGTTCCAAATAGGAAAAGGAGTAGGTCAAGGCTGTATACTGTTACCCTGCTTATTTAACTTCTATGCAGAGTACATCGTGAGAAACGCTGGACTGGAAGAAACACAAGCTGGAATCAAGATTGCCGGGAGAAATATCAATAACCTCAGATATGCAGGTGACACCACCCTTATGGCAGAAAGTGAAGAGGAGCTAAAAAGCCTCTTGATGAAAGTGAAAGAGGAGAGTGAAAAAGTTGACCTAAAGCTCAACATTCAGAAAATGAAGATCATGGCATCTGGTCCCATCACTGCATGGGAAATAGATGGGGAAACAGTAGAAACAGTGTCAGACTTTATTTTTGGGGGCTCCAAAATCACCGCAGATGGTGACTGCAGCCATGAAATTAAAAGACGCTTACTCCTTGGAAGAAAAGTTATGACCAACCTAGACAGTATATTCAAAAGCAGAGACATTACTTTGCCGACTAAGGTCCGTCTAGTCAAGGCTATGGTTTTTCCTGTGGTCATGTATGGATGTGAGAGTTGGCCTGTGAAGAAGGCTGAGCGCCAAAGAATTGATGCTTTTGAACTGTGGTGTTGGAGAAGACTCTTGAGAGTCCCTTGGACTGCAAGGAGATCCAACCAGTCCATTCTGAAGGAGATCAACCCTGGGATTTCTTTGGAAGGAATGATGCTGAGGCTGAAACTCCAGTACTTTGGCCACCTCATGTGAAAAGTTGACTCATTGGAAAAGACTCTGATGCTGGGAGGGATTGAGGGCAGGAGGAGAAGGGGATGACCCAGGAGGAGATGGCTGGATGGCATCACAGACTCGATGGACGTGAGTCTGAGTGAACTTCGGGAGTTGGTGATGGACAGGGAGGCCTGGCGTGCTGCGATTCCTGGGGTCGCAAAGAGTCGGACACGACTGAGCGACTCAACTGAACTGAACTGTGTAAGCATGTGATGTGTGTATATGCATGTGGTTGTTGTATTTGCTTTCAAATATGACAGTAAATTCCACATTGCTTTGTCCTCAATATATCTGAAAAGTGAACCATTCATTCTGCTTCTGAGGATATTCTCATTGATACTGCTAGTGAAGTGAAGTCCCTCAGTCGTGTCCAACTCTTTGCGAGCCCATGGACTGTAGCCTACCAGGCTTCTCCTTCCATGGGATTCTCCAGGCAAGAATACTGGAGTGGGTTACCATTTCCTTCTCCAGGGGATCTTCCTGACCCAGGGATCTAACCCGGGTCTCCCGCATTGGAGGTGGACGCTTTAACCTCTGAGCCACCAGGGAAGCCCACATTGATACTGCTAAGTAACTCATTATGTCTTACCTTGCCTTGACTCAACCACCTGCCACATCAGCAGGCCATTAACAATTACACTGCTCACACAGAAATTTCTGTAAGTAGTTATTTCTGGGGCCTAAACTACAGTCTGGTCTTCCCTATTGGTTCAGTTAGGAAAGAATTAGCCTGCAATGCAGGAGACCTGGGTTCGATCCCTCGGTTGGGAAGATCCCTTGGAGAAGGGGACGACTAAAACTCGCAGCTGTGGTCCTGGCCCAGCAGCATTATTTTAGGCCCAGCCAGACCTACAGAATAATAATCTATATTTGAACAAGATGTTTGAGTGACCTGTATGCACATTAAAATTTGAAAAGCACTGGCCTAAAGCAGTATTTCTCTTGGGAGAATGGCACTGAAACATGTACACTATCATATAAGAAATGAACCTCCAGTCTAGGTTCGATGCAGGATACAGGATGCTTGGGGCTGGTGCACTGGGAAGACCCAGAGAGATGGTATGGGGAGGGAGGAGGGAGGGAGGTTCAGGATTGGGAACACGTGTACACCCGTGGCAGATCATGTTGATGTATGGCAAAACCAATACAGCATTGTAAAGCAAAATAAAATATAAAATCAATAAATAAAGCAGTGTTTCTCTCCAAGAAGTGGTAAGCTGATCGCTTACGTCAGGATCACTTGAGAGGCTCCTCTACAAAGTAGGTTTCTGGACCCTACCCCAAACTGAGTGAAACAGACTCTCTAGGGTGGGGGCCCTTGAAACTGCATTGTCAACAAGTTCCTCTCCCCGGCGCTTAGGCAATCTATGGTTTAAGAAAAGCTGGAGTAGCATTTTAGAATATTATACGTGTTGACACTTTCATCTATGTGAGTTTTTCACCAGCCTACAGTCATTGGTCAAGACACACCTAGAAATATAAACTAATTAAAGAACAAGTTGACTACAGAAACACACACCCACAACTGGCATTAGACAAAACTGCCAACACTGAGAAACTGCCTTTAGTAACAGACGAACCACTCAAAGAGGTTCTACTGAGCGTCTGCAATGAAATGCAGACAGACAGGCTATTTGTGTCAGAGAGGAGAGGGAGCAAATCGTGAATAATAGCATCATTTCCTCTCTTATTTAAACATCACTCTCTTGTTCTCCTTTAAAACATTAGTAAAAATCTATTTGATTCTAACTGGTTACTCTCAATATAGGACAAAGTATTTCTGTATCCATCAGACGTGAAAAGAAAAATATCAAAATATATTCTGTTTTTATCTGTCTTCTATATAGACAGAGGCTTTATTAGTAACTGCTAGAGGTGAATTTCCCTTCAAATACCAAGAAAAAAGGTGTTACTCTGTATTATACAAATGGATCCTTAAAAGAACCAGGCTATCTTTTGTCTGTTTAGAAAATTCAGCTGAGGACAATTTTTACTTATCCCCCGGATATTTGACATCAAAAAACACAACTCCATTAACTCCATCTTCATAAATTTCATTTTATGAATCCAAATTACCCCCATAAACATCTGGACATCATGACTTGTACACACTATGACTCTGTCTAGCTGAAGTTTTAGAGCTGCAAAATAATATTGCCTTAACAATATTAAACATATCAAAAAGACTAGCACACAGGACCTTATTTTGACTTAGTGCCCTTACAGAAAATTAGAAAAGAGAAGTGGAGACATATTAAGAGGGATAGGAAGTTCCATTTGAAAAGCAGGAGCCAGTCTTAACACCCTGGGAATCTTATTTCCAGAGAACTTACATACCTCAGAGTATAGGATTCCCATGCTAGTCCTTCACGGATTTACTTCACCTCTACAGCTTCTTGAATCTTCTCGAGGTATTTCCAGTTAATATCCAAATCCTTCCCAGTCCAGAGAAAGGTCTCTAGAAGCCCAGGTCGGTCAGTGGCAAGTCGTATCTTCCCACGCCAGTGAGTACTCTTTCCGCAGCCCAGGCGGCAACACACCTTCCAGTGAGCCCAACCCCGGGAAGCAAGTTTACTGTGTAATGAATGGCCCAGTCTTGCATCATCTAATGTTACAACCCTGAGGAACCAGTTTCTGAGTCATATCTAGTCTGCCAATGGTGACATGTGAAAAGAAGGAAGCAGAGTTGAAGAGGGAAGGAAAGTTCTCACGGGGGCAGGAAGGACTCAGGGCTCAAAACGGGGTACTGTGTTTGGGACATTTCCTATTGAAATCTGGTTTTCAGTAGCTATTGAGAAAGGCTAAGTACAAACAAACTCACTTGTTAGACCCATATATGTCGGCACAGGACTTGACCTTTGTGAAAAATCAACTTTAAAACTAATGGATTATTGCTATCTTTATTCACAGATAAGTTTGTTTAACATTCCTTGATGTTTTAATATAAACTAATTAAAATAATAAAGCCAATTTGAGAGCTATACTATTTTATATAAATAAATACAATGACTTTCAAGGGCATCTCTGAGTAAAGTTTGAGCAACTCAAAAAGAAACTAACTTTTGGAAAAATTAGTCCCATTTACGTTCTAGTCAATTCAATTACCTTGAAAGGTTTAAATTATACTTATAGTACTACCATATTTCATTTTCCTTTATAAGCACTGTAATTCTGAGCATAACAAGTAATACTTTCATGGCTAAACAACCTTGTGAATCTAATAAACTTACTCTAATGAAACAAATATTAAATTGTCTTAAACATTCTTTTTTCAAATTTAGTCAAATTAATTTATAATATTCCATTTAGAAATCATAAGTCTAAAATCTCTACTATACACTTGATGCTTTTGAGCTGTGGTATTGGAGAGGACTCTTGAGATTCCCTTGGACTACAAGGAGATCAAACTATTCAATTCTAAAGTAAACCAATCTTGAATATTTATTGCAAGGACTGATGTTAAAGTTGAAGTTCCAAAACTTTCTCCACCTGATGCCAAGGGCCAACTCATTGGAAAAGACCCTGATGCTGGGAAAGACTGAAGGCAGGAGGAGAAGGGGACGATAGAGGATGAGATGGTTGGATGGCATTACAGACTCAATGAACATGAGTTTGAGCAAGCTCTGGGAGACGATGAAAGAGGGAGAAACCTGGTGTGCTGCAGTCCATGGAGTCACAAAGAGTCAGACACAATAGAGCAACTGAACAACAACAATACATTTTTCATGGAATCACCAGGCCACGGGGTCAAATAGGCTAGCATGCCAAATCTCTTAAGCACTGTTGACATTGTGTGTGTGTGCGTGTGTGTGTGTGTGTGTGTGTGTGTGTGTGAATAGTCAGTTACTCAGTCATGGCTGACTCTCTGCAGACCCATGGACTGTAGTTTGCCAGGCTCCTCCATCAGTGGAATATTCCAGGCAGGAATACTGGAGCAGGTGACCATTTCCTGCTCCAGGGGATCTTCCTGACCCAGAGATCAACCCAATGGAGTTCTCTTACTTCTCCTGGATTGGCAGGTGGATTCTTTACCACAAGCGCCATTGGAGGAGGAAATGGCAATCCACTCCAGTGTTCTTGCCTGGAGAATCCAAGAGGCGGCGACGCCTGGTGGGCTGCTCTCTGGTCGCACAGAGTCAGACACAACTGTAGCGACTTAGCAGCAGCAGCAGCTCCATCTAGGAAAACCAGACATTTTATATACCAAGTGAAAGTTCAAGTTGCTCAGTCATGTCCCAATCTTTGTGAGCCCAAGAACTGTAGCCTGCCAGTTCAGAGCCTCCTCTGTCCATGAAATTCTCCAGGCAAAAATACTGGAGTGGGTAGTGGTTAGTTCCCTTCTCCAGGGGATACTCCCAACCCAGGGATCAAACACAGGTCTCCCGCATTTCAGGTGGATTCCTTAGCAGCTGAGCCACCAGGGAAGTTGTCATATTTGATACCAAATATAATACAAAATATTCACACATTTTCTCTGAACGTAACACAATCACAGCAAAGTGCTAAACATTCTCAGAATTAAAACACACACTCAAGAGAAGAGTTCAATCATCCCAAGCAAACGGATGGAACTCTCTGATCAACTGAGGTTCTTTCTGGTCAAGATTAAGGAGCTAGGATTCAACCTGAGCTCTTGAATTTCTTTTCCTCCCCAGGGAAATTCTCTCTACTCCACTGATGGATGCAGAGGGCTAGCCTTATTGTTGTTATCATGAGAATTATACACCCTTATGCCTTCGCTTTGGAGCCAACCCCCCAGTAGCTTTAAGAATTAGCTAACACTTCTGCTGGAGACTTGGAGGCGGAAGCCTGCAATATGCACTAAGATTGCAGCTGACTTCCTCTTTGGCTTAGTTTGATTTTGCGTTTCTTTATTCTTAAGACATTCAGTGTCTTTCCCATTGACCTAAACATCAATGCTGTTTCCAGGGGGTACTTCACTCTTGTGTAAATCTTCTGTAACCTTTTTTAGCTTCCTTTGTAACCTCTTCTAACTAACCTATTCAACAGAACTCTTCACTTTCACTACCTCCACGCTAAGGTTGCTGCTGGCTTCTCCAAGCTCTTCGCACCCTAACTGAACTGAGAAGTCTCCTTTAATTTCCTATCAGGACCACAGCTCCTCTAACTGGAATCTGTATCTCTCTCTTGACTGCATCTTGAAGGCCTGGGAGTTTGAAACAAGCTTCCCCAAATGTGCCATGTTAACATAAAGATTGCTTTGAACTAAAGGCAATGGAGATCCAGTGGGTTCAAGAGAATCCATTGCCCCTCTCTTAACTACCCAGATTGATTTTATTCTTTGCAGCCAAAGATGGAGAAGCTCTATGCAGTCAGCAAAAATAAGACCCAGAGCTGACTGTGGCTCAGATCATGAACTCCTTATTGCCAAATTCAGACTTAAATTGAAGAAAGTAGGAAAACCACTAGACCATTCAGCTATGACCTAAATCAAATCCCTTTATGATTATACAGTGGGTGAGAAATAGATTCAAGGGATTAGATCTGATAGACAGAGTGCCTGAAGAGCTATGGACAGAAGTTTGTGACATTGTACAGGAGGCAGGGATCAAGAACATCCCTAAGAAAAAGAAATGCAAAAAGGCAAAATGGTTGTCTGAGGAGGCCCTACACCACATAGCATTGAAAAGAAGAGAAGCAGAAGACAAAGAAGAAAAGGAAAGATATACCCATTTGAATGCAGAGTTCCAAAGAATAGCAAGGAGAGATAAGAAAGCCTTCTTCAGTGATCAATGCAAAGAAATCGAGGAAAACAACAGAATGGGAAAGATTAGAGATCTCGTCAAGAAAATTAGAAATACCAAGGGAAATTTTCATGCAAAGATGACCACAATAAAGGACAGAAATGGTATGGACCTAACAGAAGCAGAAGATATTAGAAGAAGTGGAAAGAATACACAGAAGAACAATACAAAAAAGATCTTCACCATCCAGATAATCACGATGCTGTGATCACTCACCTGGAGCCAGACATCCTGGAATGCGAAGTCAAGTGGGCCTTAGGAAGCATCACTAAGAACAAAGCTAGTGGAGGTGATGGAATTCTAGTGGAGCTATTTCAAATCCTGAAAGATGATGCTGTGAAAGTGCTGCACTAAATATGCCAGCAAATTTGGAAAACTCAGCATTGGCCACAGGACTGGAAAAGGTCAGTTTTCATTCCAATCCCAAAGAAAGGCAATGCCAAAGAATGCTCAAACTACCACACAATTGCACTCATCTCACATGCTAGTAAAGTAATGCTCAAAGTTTTCCAAGCCAGGCTTCAACAATATGTGAACCGTGAACTTCCTGATGTTCAAGCTGAATTTAGAAAAGGCAGAAGAACCAGAGATCAAATTGCCAACAACTGTTGGATCATCAAAAAACAAGAGAGTTCCAGAAAAACATCTACTTCTGCTTTATTGACTATGACAAAGGCTTTGATTGTGTGAATCTCAACAAACTGTGGAAAATTCTTCAAGAGATGGGAATACCAGACCACCTGACCTGCCTCCTGAGAAATCTGTATGTAGGTCAGGAAGAAACAGTTAGAACTGGACATGGAACCACAGACTGGTTCCAAATCGGGAAAGGATTACGTCAAGACTGTATATTGTCACCTTGCTTATTTAACTTATATTCAGCAGTACATCATGAGAAATGCTGAACTGGATGAAGCACAAATTGGGAATCAAGATTGCCGGGAGAAATATCAATAACCTCAGATATGCAGAGGACACCACCCTTATGGCAGAAAATGAAGAGGAACTAAAAAGCCTCTTGATGAAAGTGAAAGAGGAGAGTGAAAATGTTGGCTTAAAACCCAACTTTCAGAAAACTAAGATCATGGCATCTGGTCCCATCACTTCATGGAAAATAGATGGGGAAAGAGTGAAAACAATGAGAGACTTTATTTTGGGGGGCTCCAAAATCATTGCAGATGTCGACTGCAGCGTAAAATTAACACACTTGCTCCTTGGAAGAAAAGTTATGACCAACCTAGACAGCATATTCAAAAGTAGAGACATTACTTTGTGAATAAAGCTCCATCTAGTCAAAGCTATGGTTTTTCCTGTGGTCATGTATGGATGTGAGAGTTGGGCTATAAAGAAAGCTGAGCACCGAAGAATTGATGCTTTTGAACTGTGGTGTTGGAGAAGACTCTTATGAGTCCCTTGGCCTGCAAGGAGATCCAACCAGTCCCTCCTAAAGGAAATCAGTCCTGAATATTCATTGGAAGGACTGAGGCTGAAGCTGTAACTCCAATACTTTGGCCACTTGATGTGAAGAACCGACTCATTTGAAAAGACCCTGATACTGGGAAAGATTGAAGGTGGGAAGAGAAGGGGATGACAGAGGATGAGACGGTTGGATATCACTGACTCAATGGACATGACTTTGAGTAAACTCTGGGAGTGGGTGACGGACAGAGAGGCCTGGCGAGCTGCAGGCCACGAGGTCGCAGAGTTGGACACGACTGAGCAACTGAACTGAACTGAACTGACTACCCAGATGAACTTAAGTTTGGAGTTTTTCCCAAAAAAAGCCTTGCTATTGGAGATAAATTTTATCTAAGTGGCTCATTTAATACTGCAGGGCAAATATTAAATTACCAAACATGTCCTCTTATTATCTTGCAAATGAATTTCCTGTCCTTTGAAGCCCCAGGCCCCTGTTCCATTGCTTAGCTCAGGATGGCATATATACCTCATTCACTTTTCTCTCTCTCTGAACTTCTCATGTATGTGTGGTTCCAGTGCGTACAAAATTAAATCTGATCTTTTCCTGTTAATCTGCTTCTTGTCAACTAATTTTTAGGCCAGCCAAAGAACCTAGAAGAGTAGAGAATTTTTTTTTCCTTCCTGATAAATGGTAGCAGAATATGTCATCTTAAAATAGGCCTTTTTGACATAAGGATTATTTTGAATTGATTATTATTAAAACTGCAAATTCTCAAGAGAATCTCTGAAAACAGTAGAATTCACTCTTTTAAATGTATTTATTTTAATTAGAGCCTAATTACTTTACAATATTGTAGTGGTTTTTGCCATACACTGACATAAATCAGCCATGGGTGTACATGTGTTCCCCATATTGAACCCCGCTCCCACCTCCCTCCCCATCCCATCCCTCTGGGTCATCCCAGTGCACCAGCCCTGAGCACCCTGTCTCATGCATCGAACTTGGACTGGTGATCTGAAAACAGCAGAAGTTACTCTTTTGCAAGGGAGATTTACATTTAAAATGAAAGCCTCCATTTGCAGTGTCTCCTTCACTGTACCTGGAAGAAAATGTGCTTGTGCCTACTCAGTTGCTAAGTCTGTCTGCCTCGGCCACCCCATGGACTGTAGCCCACCAAGTTCCTCTCCATGGGAATTCTCCAGGCAAGAATACTGGAATGGGTAGCAATTTCCTTCTCCAAGGGATATTCCTCACCCAGGGATCAAACTGCGTCTCCTGTATTACAGGCAGATGCTTCACCACTGAGCCACCTGGGAATCCCCACCAGAGAGAAAGGGTGATTCTAAATCTCTAGAAATTTATCCGAGGAGAAAGAATGACTTAAATCTGCCTAACACCATTACCCTTGTTTCCTGTGCTTTCTTGATCACCTCCCATAACTGCCGCTCCCCCAAAATCTTCTTCTGCCTGAAGATGGTATTGAAGGTGGTGACTTGGCCATTTCCAAGAGTTTCCCTGGTTCTCTCCCAGTACATGAGTATACATGTTAGTAAACTTCTGCTCCATTTTCTCTTGTTAATCTGCCTTTATTACAAGGGAGTTCTCAGCCATAGAATCTAGAAGAGTAGAGGGAAAATCCTTTTTCCTGCCCTATAATCCGTTTCTAAAGGCATGATACTTATTATAATCATGAAAAATCAAATGTTTGAATGTAGATATTGTTGTACTGTTCAGTGGCTAAGTCGTGTCTGACTTTGCTACCCCATGGGCTGCAGCACACCAGGCTCCTCTGTTCTCCACTGTCTCCTGGAGTTTGCTCAAATTCATATCCACTGAGTCAGTGATGCAGACACTAAAAGCAAAGTGATAAAAAAGCAGCTGATTCATTGCAAGTGGTGAAACACGTTCATTAACCTCTGAACCAGAGCCTCTCGATCAGGGATGCTATTCTTCCCCAGGTAAGACAGCCAGATCTAGCACATAAAAATGCAGGGTGTTCAATTAAATGTAAATTTTAGATCAATTTCTTAAATGTTGCATGGAACATGCTTATACTATATAATCATGTCATTTAACTGAAATTGCTGTTTAACTCAAAATGAGACATCTGGCATTATCTGGAGACATTTTTGGTTGCCACAACCAGGTGTGTGGGGCACACCACTTGTCTTGAGAAGGTAGACGCTAGGGATGCTGCTAAGCATCCTGGTACAGGACAGTCTCTCCCAGCCAAGAATTATCCTCCCCAAATAGTGTTGAGGTAGAGAAGCCCTATTCTAGGCCAACAGGAGAATTAAAGGTGAAGATAGAGGACAGATCAATTGTAGTGTGAGAATGGAGTATCACTGTAGAGGAGAAAAAAATTTTATTTTTCCCTCTACCCTTCTAGGTTCTTGCTGGGGGCTCTTAACAACTGGAAAGTTTGTTTGCTTGTTTTTCCTTCGGCTGTGCCTCTCAGCTTATGGGATCTTAGTTAACTTCGCTAGGGATTGAATCCATGCCCTCTGCAGTGGAAGCACTGAGTCCTAAACACTAGGGCAGCCTTAACCACTGGACCACCAAAGAATTCCGAGGGTCTCTTAAGAAAAGAAAGATTAATAAGAGAACAACAGGGACTTTTCTGGAGGTCCAGTGTTGAAGACTCCCAGCTTCCAATGCAGGGGGCTCCAGGTTTCCACCCTTTCCATTATAGATACAAATTTTCTTCACAAAAAGAAAACTTGGATCTTGCTTTTAAATCTTTTCCTGCATCTGCTGGTCCTCAGTGGACTTTAGTTCAATAAAGTAATTCATTTGCCAAAGAAGCATAGTTAGGGGGAGTATGTTCTGGTGGCCCTCATGGTGAAACACTGTCATAATGACGTCTGAAAGTGAAAGTTGCTCAGTTGCGTCTTTGCGACCCATGGACTATACAGTCCGTGGGATTCTCCAGGCCAGAATACTGGAGTGGGTAGCCTTTCCCGACTCCGGGGGATCTTCCCAACCCAGGGATCGAACCCAGGTCTCCCACATTGCAGGTGGATTCTTTACCAGCTGTGCCACCAGGGAAGCCCACTGAAGTATGAGAAACATAATTTTTTAAACCTGTTTAGAGTTTATGCTCTGGAAACTGAGCCATAATTATAGGGGGGGAAAAAAATTCTATGAAACAACTTTCACCCATGAATGCCTTCTATCATGAAACAATGTTTGAGTCAGACACTGGCAGCCTTAAAATTAAGTGTCCACTTCATATGGGTTTCGTTGTTCTGTCTCTCAGTTGTGTCCACCTCTTTGTGACCTCATGGACTGCAAGATGCCAGGCTTCACTGTCCTTCACTCTCTCCCAGAGTTTGCTCACACTCATGTCCACTGAGTCAGTGATGCCATCCAACCATCTCATCCTCTGTTGCCCCCTTTGTGGACAGAGTCAACTCCAGCTGCCCAGCACCTTACTGTCTGTGAGGAAAAAGAGGTTCCTACAAGGTATAACCCAAAGACTTGCTCCTCATGAGAGTTCAGTAGAGCATACCTAGGGAGGGTGGTCCACGCAACCTCAGAGTTTTCCTCTGAGATCTTGACGTATCACATTGTCTAAGGGCTCCCATAGCAGGCACTTGAGTAAAGGAATGTCATGATCAGAAGTTCCTTTATATAATAAAGCTATCACTTGGGCCATTGTGTGGAGACTGGATTTGAAGCAGCCAAGAGAGAAAACAGCAAGACCAGAGAGAAGGATGTTGCATTAGGTCAATGAGAGATTATGGTTCCAAAAGCAGAAGAGCCGTAGTGGGATTGGAGAGGGAAGGAAGAACTCTGAAGGCCGCAAGGAGCCAGGTCAGCAGACCAAAACTTACTTAACTTTTGTGTTCTTATAAATGCTCTGATTGACCAAAAACACAGTTTGACCAAAACCACAGTATTTCCAGCCTGCCAGTCCTTAAACATCAAGAACCTGTTTTCATATCTTTGTTCTAAATAAGATCAGAGGGACTTCCCTGGTGGTCCAATGACTAAGAAATCGGTGCTCCTAATGCAAGGATCCTGAGTTCAATCCCTGGTCAGGGAACTAGAACCCACATGCCGCAATTAAGAGCTGGCATGCCACAACTGAAAAGAACCTGCATGCTGCAACTAAGACTCAGCGAGGCCAAATAAATGAATAAACAAATAAGATCAGATGGGCAACCCCAGAGTAATCAGTTTAAGCCAAAAGTCCAAACATTTTCCTTATTCTGTAAGTGACCTGCCAGGCTTATGAAGAAATCTCCATACTCCTAACCCATCATGCCCTATTTCTGTGTCACTGCTCCTAACAACCTATAAAATTCACTCCTGCCCAAACATCCCTCAGGCAGAGTACTCCACTGCTTCTGAACCTCTCTCCTCCTCCAATCCACGGATTGCTTTCCCTTAAACAAAGGACATCATATTGAACTGTTTTATTTTTGTCATTTGATGGGTACTATCCCCTGGCACCAAACACAGTGCTTTCTGTTTTAGCCTGGGATGCTGACATCGGAACTCTGTAAACTACCATTTCTTTTCTCTCCATTGGCTTCCTGTTAGGTTCTCCCAATAGGGAAATCTCAAGGGAGACTACACAGCTAATGAGGGAGAAAGAGACTCCCTCATTCCTCCATGTTTGCTGATCGTATCAGCGTAAGCCCAGGACAGCCTTTCATTCTAGGAATAGCCATTGGTCCAGCTTCCTTCCACACTCCCTGAACCAACCTAATCACACCCTTCAGTGGTCCCAGGACCAGCTCTCTCTCTCCCAACTTGATGCAGCGCCTCTGCTGAGCTCCTGCAGCATTAGCAACAACCAGACAATGGCCCCTCTTCGTGCCTGGGTCCCAAGAATTTCAGGGTCCTTCCCGAAAGTTCCTGAACTCTGATGATCCCAACCTATGCTCTCTGTTCCTCCAGTCCAAGAGGTAGTGGCTGCCCCTGAACTCTCTCAGTTAGTTTAAGGTTCTGTCTTTCCTTTTCCAACCCTCCAATACCCACTTAACTGATTCCTTATATTAAATCTTTCTTTTGAAGTAACTAGTGTGCTTGTCCCCACTGATATAATGATCTAGAGATCTAGAGATCAGGTGGCCAAAATATTGGAGCTTCAGCTTCAGCATCAGTCCTTCCAATTCAAGGTTGATTTCCAAACTGACTGGTTTGATCTCCTTGCAGTCCAAGGGACACTCAAGAGTCCCTTTAACAAGAAACAGGAGAGTTTATTTGTATTTCTTGGTAAAAACAGAAAGTAAAACTTAGGAAGTAAATATATTACTGACAAATCTTGTTACACTGATGGCTCTTTCAAGATACAGCTACCTACTTCTGCAAATTTTCCATTATTTCTCCACTGACTTTTAAGTCTCTTTCAATTTCGCTGTAAACCCAGTTTCACAGTATGAAACAAACGATACACTTCAGGGTGTGAGTTTATTACTCTGACCCAGAATGAAGAATGCAGCCTACTTTACACTGTGACCTACAAGTTTACTTTATTCCTGGTGCTTTTCAGGGTTTAAAAAAAAAGGATTTATGTCTACTCCCTTATGAGGTCCTATGAGATGGTCCTATAAGCCTATGAAATGCAGTCTCAAGCTGTTATGGGATTTTGTGTGTTTGGTTCCAATTTATAATAAAGTGTTTTGGGGGTATATACCCTTCACTATTCTTCCTATAAATATGTATACACTGTTTAGCTATTTGGAAAGAAATGACATTTTTTGCATGATTTTTTTGCATCCTATGTTTGCCCTTCAACAGTACATAGTAACACTCTTCCATGTTATAAAATAGTCTTTAACATCATTCTTAGTGACTACCTAGCCATTCCTTGATATCAAAGATAACAGCTCTCATTTATTTATCACTTACCATGGGCTGAGCCCATTGCCAGCAGGCTTAACAAACATGATTTCCTAGGACCCTCTCCCCTGGTGCTGCTTTCCCATGTTTACCAACTCACCATTCTCTTGGGGAGTCATCCCGTCTTCAGCCATGCCCCTCACCTTGTTAACCCCAGTGATGATAATGGTTCTGGCAGGCCTTGTGACTTGCCTGTAACTTGCCTCATCCTAACCCTGAGTCATCCGTGACTCTACAGGAAACCATCTTATTTGAGCTATATGAAAAGAAACACTGGAATTTGGCCATATCTCTCTTCTTCTCTTGGAAGGATTCTGGTGTGCCTTGACTTGCCTTTCTATCAACAAGCCATGAAACAAGCAAATAAACAAAAGCAAGACAACCCCTCCAAATCATCCAGTGCAGCTAGAAGAAAGTAGAAAACTTGGTAGGGCTCCCCAGGTGGCACAGGGATAAAGAATCCACCTGCAATGCAGGGGACTTGGATTTGATCCCTGGGTTGGGAAGATCCCCAGAAGTAGAAAATGGCAACCCACTCCAGCATTCTTGCCTGGGAAATCCAATGGACGGAAGAGCCAGGCAGGCTACAGTCCATGGGGTCACAAAGAGTTAGACATGACTGATCACATACACACACACACATACACACACACACACACACACACACACACAGAGAAATGAAATGTATTTACTGCTTAGAGTGCCATCTGGCGCACTGTTTGCCAAGTGGCATAAACATCTCTGTTAGGAGCCATGGGTTGTGGCTCAGCTGGTAAAGAATCTGCCTGGAATGTGGGAGACCTGGGTTTGATCCCTGGGTTGGGAAGATCCCCTGGAGGAGGGAAAGGCTACCCACTCCAGTATTCTGGCCTGGGGAATTCCATGGACTGTATAGTCTGTGGGGTCACAAAGAGTCGGACACGACTGAGCGACTTTCTCTTTCTTTTTCATTCTAACGGTTTTCTAAGATGGATTGTGTATATTGTATCATCTTCCCTCTAAGAGTAGCTACTTTGATTAAACGCCAACTCTACATTTCAAGCTATGGTTTTTCTAGTAGTCATGTACAGATGTGAAAGCTGGACCATAAAGAAGGCTGGGCACCAAAGAATTGCTGCTTTCAAACTGTGGTGCTGGAGAACACTCTTGAGAGTCCCTTGGACAGCAAGGAGGTCAAACCAGTCCATCCTAAAGGAAACCAACCCTGAATATTCATTGGAAGGACTGATGCTGAAGCTGAAACTCCAATACTTGGGCCACCTGATGTGAAGAGCCAACTCACCGGAAAAGACACTGATGCTGGGAAAGTTAAGGACAAGAGAAAGGGGCAATAAAAGATGAGATGATTGGATCACATCATCGACTCAAGGGACACGAATTTGAGCAAACTCAGGGAGACAGTGAAGGACCGGGAAGCCTGACATGCTGCAGTCCATGGGGTCACAAATAGTCAGACACAACTAAGCAACTGAACAACACTTCAAGTTAATTAAATATTGCATAAAACTCTCTTAATTTAAAGAATAATGGACTGATAGAATGAGAAAAGCCTTAAAAGTCATCTTCTCCTTTACTACTTAATTTTAAATGCTTTTTTTTTTTTTTTTGGCCACTTCACACAGCATGCAGGATCTTAATTCCCCAACCAGGGATTGAATCTGGCCCCATCAGTGAAATCACCAAGTCCTAACCATTGGACCCCCAGGGAAGTTCTTCCAAACCATCTTGAACACAGTGCCCAGATGCCCTTTCAAACTGGCTTTTCATAAAGAGGTGTTTAGTGAAAGACATGTATTTCTTCTATAACGTTTAAAAGTTTTATTATTATAAAAGTAATAGGTGTTCTTTGCAGAAATATTGAAAAAATAGAAAAACCATACAATTAGAAAAACTGCAAAAAGTGAAGAAGCTTATAATCACTTATGAATCCATCCCCCATCACCCAAGAGCTTTCCAGAATTCAAGTCATTCTCTAGTCACTGATATAATGCTAGAGTAAGTTATTTCTATTCCAATAGCTTCCTTAGGCTAAGTCAAAACCGATTTTAATCAGGTTAAATCAGATTTTAATGAAGTATCTGCTGACAGATGCATTTGTCTCCTTAGTCTAGCCTGCATTGCAAGTATATCTTTTTGGCTTTATATAGGGCTTCCCTGCTGACTCAGACAGTAAAGCATCTGTCCGAAATGCAAGAGACATGGGTTCGATCCCTGGGTCAGAAAGATATCCTGGAGAAGGAAATGGCAACCCGCTCCAGTACTGAAAGAGTATCCAAAGGCTTCCAAGCAGAACACATCACTTTCCTGAAAAGTAAGCTTGGCTATTTGCATGCTAAATAGCCTGTAAGTACATAGACAGACTCTGTACCCCCTGCCCCCTACCCCTAGCCCATAAACACACTTTTTTTGTTGTTCAGTTTCTCTTTGTGAGAGAAAAAGTCATATCTTTATGACTTGTGAAAGTCATATCTCTTTGTGACCTCATGGACTGCCATACACCAGGCTTCTCTGTCCTTACTATCTCCTGGAGTTTGCTCAAACTCATGTCCATTGAGTCAATGATACCATCCAACCATCTCATCCTCTGCATCTCTTCCCCTCCTGCCCTCAATATTTCCCAGCCTCAGGGTCTTTTCCAATGAGGTGGCTCTTCGCATCAGGTGGGCAAAGTATTGGAACTTCTACTTCAGCATCAGTCCTTCCAATTAATGGTCAAGGTTGATTTCCTTTAGGATTGACTGGTTTGATCCTATTTTGTAGCTAAAGAACTTGCGGGATGGCTCAGAAAAGTCTCTCCATCTGACTCTGCCCATCTGACTGACCTGCTAACCAGGGACTCCTTTTTCACCACTAACTGTAATGGTGACTAGTTTTTGAGTGCCCACAGGGTGCTGATCACTGTGCTAAGTACATACTATAACAGCTCAGTGCATAGCGATTAACTCCCTTTGAAGTAAATTACTATCCCTGTTTTATAGATGAGTAAACTAACATTCAGGGAAGTTAATTCACTGGCTCAAAGGTCACACAGCTGCAAAGTGGCAGTACTAAGATTTAAACCCAGGTCTGACTCCAAAGCACTTTCTCTCTTAATCATTGCTGTAAATGACCTTGCTTTTGGCAGACATAGCCTGTGTTCACGGTTATAATGATCCAGGTTCAGAGGAAAATGCTGAACCAAGAGTAAAGAGTCTTGCACTCAAACCTTAACTCAAAGATCCCACCTTGAAACTTAAAATTGAATAGTTTAGGGTCAGTGAAGCAGATTTCCATTGAATTATTTTATTTGGTAGGATAGTTCCTCTCTCCCTGCATTATTGATCCCATCCTTTAAGATCTTGCTGTCTTCACTGGATGCATGCTAAGTTGCTTCAGTCGTGTCTGACTCTGCAACCCCATGGACTGTAGCCCGCCAGGCTCTTCTGTCCATGGGATTCTCCAGGCAAGGATACTGGAGTGGGTTGCTGCTCTCCTCCGGGGGATCTTCCTGACTCAGGGATTGAACCCAGGTCTCTTGAGTCTTCTGGCAAGCAGGTCCATAACCAGCAGCACCACCTGGGAAGCCCAAGAAGTAATGAAGCTGTCTTCATTACTTCTTTGCATATTGCACAGTCTTCTTTATGCCTTTTGATACCTGGTCTTTCCCTTTGCTTCCCTGACTAGATGAAGAAGCTATCAGTTCTCGGCTCTGGGGACCTCCTGATTACCAGTCTAGTCTTTGCCTTCCTTTGGGGTAACTGATGCACAGTTGGCTTCCCATTTTTTTCCCAAAACTTTCTTTTCACTTCCCTGTAAACTGATTGATGTGCTACCCCTCTCCTGAAAGCATACTCTTTAGGACCAGTGACTTGTAAATGGGAAAATCCAGTTGCCTTCCTTCAGACTTTGTTCTTGCCATCCCTGCAGCATTTGGCTCTGTTCACCACCCCTTACTTAATGAGATCCTCTGCTCCCTGTGGTTCAGAATGCCAGCTTTCATCATGGTTATATCACTCCATTTTCTCACCAGGAAAATAAAGGTGATGATATAACCTACTTTGTTGAGTTGTATGGATTAAATGAGAGGATGTAAGCAAATGGGCCAGGAAAAGTCAGCGTTTTTACAACATTTCCCACACTCAGTTATACCTGGCTCTCTTCTAAGACTGCTCTTTTCTAGCTCCTCTTCCTTCTTCAGCCCAGCACACACAGAAATCCATGGTGCTCAGGCCTTTCCCATTAAGCCTTTAGGCTTTTGTTTATTTTCTGATCACCATTCAGCAACTAATCTCCAAATCTATACCTTAAGGTTAAAGTCTCAGGATTGCTAGGCATTTCCACTTGGCTGCTCTGCATTCAGAGAAGCCAATGGCACCCCACTCCAGTACTCTTGCCTGGAAAATCCCATGGGTGGAGGAGCCTGGTGGGCTGCAGTCCATGGGGTCAGGAAGAGTCAGACATGACTCAGCGACTTCACTTTCACTTTTCACTTTCATGCATTGGAGAAGGAAATGGCAACCCACTCCAGTGTTCTTGCCTGGAGAATCCCAAGGATGGGGGAGCCTGGTGGGCTTCCGTCTATGGGGTCGCACAGAGTCGGACACGACTGAAGCGACTTAGCAGCAGCAGCAGCTCTGCATTCATTGCCAACACAGCACCATCTCACATAGCCTATGTAATTGCTTGATTTTTTCCTAGCAAAAATAGTGTGAAAATTAATAAAGGGAAACTCATGAAAATAGATTTGGGGCCCAGTAGGGGGAGCCCTCACACATTTACCACTTGCCATCAATACAGATTCCAACAAAAAGAGCTGTACCTTGCACCTCTGGCAGGAAGTGACACTGCTTCACCACCAACAGGAGGAAGATTTTCTTCTTACCTAGTAACAGCTCCACTGAGAGATTGCCATAACTCAGCCAATGAAAAGCTACTAGACTTTGAACTCCCAATTTCCTCCAACGGACTTCTTGTTAACAACAGGCTTTCCCAATGTCCTAGTCTCCTCTATAAAAGTACAGCTTCCTCGCCTTTCCTGTTCCCAAATAGATCTGCTTGTGGTAATAAATAAATAAATGGCTATTTTATTGCTTTATGTTAAAAACAGCACCATTCTTTTTGTAGTCCAGACTAAAACCCCCTTCCATCCCTTCCTGCCTTATACAGAAGAAGCTAAATATGGTTTATTTAATCTTCATAAGAATTCTATTGTATTTACCCATCAATAAACCGAGGCTTAGATAAATCAACTGCTTTTTAATTTTTTAATTCATTTGTTTATAGTTTCTGGTCATGCTACCACGCGGCATGTAGGATCTTAGTTTCCCCAGTCAGGGGTCAAACCTCCACTCCTTGAGGCGGAGGAACAGCTTTAGCCACTGGACCATCACGGAAGTCCCTTAACCATCTCGCTCTTGATGTAAAGTCTGTCCGACTGAAAGCAACCATGTTTTGTCCTCGACTATCTTGCCACCCCACATCCAACTTCACAAATTCATTTATCTTCCATCATGCAGAACAGATATCCATTTGTGTCTATATGGCACTGGAGTTCCACTTTATTTCTGACCCTTACTGTCATGTGTTTTGCAGATTTTTAGTCTTCTCAGCTCCACTCTTTTCTGTTACCCCTTCTAGAAACACAATCCTTCACCTTTTGGCCTTGCATACAACCTTTTAGTTTCACAGGGTTAAGAGAACCAACCAATCAATATCATGCCTGGGAAAGTAATGTACAATCAGTAAAAGTAAAATCTAACCCTAGCTAGTGGTGAGCTAACCATGTTTCCTGACTGTAATGGAACAGATTCAAGACTAAACTGTAGTGCAGTCTACAGTGACCTTGACAAGTCATTGCCACTTTCAAGATCTCAGTTTCCTCCTCTGTGAAGCAAGGAAGTTGGGCTAGATGATATCTGTGGTAACTTTGGATTCTCAAACTTGAAAATTCTGCTTGTTCAGGAAAATGTACCTTATTTTCTACCTCAAAAAAATGATAACAAAATCGTTCTGATTTAAAAAAATGAGGAAGTCAAAGACAGGGAATAACAATAACTTCTCAGTACTTGGTCTGCCCTCTCTTTTTGCAGGGCAGACTGTGTCTGTATTTATTTGAGTCTAAAAACCTGATGCATTATGACAGAGGGACCTGTGATGACAAAGTTTGACATTTATTCAGAGTAACTGAGTAAGTGAGTGCATAACATGAGAGTCATAAGTGTTTCGTGCCCTGGGGTAGAAGAATCCTATAGTTCCTAAGAGGCTCGTGTGAAACTATGCGGTTTTATTCAAGCTCTATTTTGTATCGAATACCTGGAAAATGTGTTGCCAGAGACTGAATTGGGTGCCCCCAAATGTGACTCAATATGACTATATTTAAAGACAAGACTTTTAGGGAGTGATTAAGGACATGAGGGAGTGTCCCAAGACATTTAGGGAGTGATTAAATGACATGAGTTTGGATAAACCCCAGGAGTTGGTGTTGGACAGGGAGACTTGGCGTGCTGCAGTCCATGGGGTCACAAAGAGTCGGACACAGCTGAGCAACTGAACTGAACTGAACTGAAGGCTAAATAAGGGCTTTCCTGATGGCTCAGATGGTAAATGCAGGAGACCTGGGTTCAATCCCTGGGTCGAATGGCTACCCACCATATTCTTGCCTGGAGAATTCCATGGACAGAAGAAGCTGGCAGGCTACAGCCCGTGGAGTCTCAAAGAGTTGGACAGAACTGAGTAACTAACACTTCCACTTTCTTTTCAAGATTAAATAGTCAGAAAGGTAGAGTCCTAATCCTAAAGAATTAGTGGCCTTATAATAAGAGGAAGCGGAGAAGGCAATGGCACCCCACTCCAGTACTCCTGTCTGGAAAATCCCATGGATGGAGGAACCTGGTGGGCTGCAGTCCATGGGGTCGCTGAGGGTCAGACACGACTGAGCGACTTCACTTTCACTTTTCATTTTCTGGCATTGGAGAAGGAAATGACACCCCACTCCAGTACTCCTGCCTGGAGAATCCCAGGGATGGGGGAGCCTGGTGGCCTGCAGTCTATGGGGTCACACAGAGTCAGACACAACTGAAGTGACTTAGTAGCAGCAATAAGAGGAAGAGAGAGAGAGATCGGTTTCTCCCCTGGGCCTCCATGTGAGGACACAGAGAGAAGGTTGGTGTCTACAAGACAGGAAGAGTGCTCTCACCAGAAACCCAGTTAGCCAGCACCTTAATAGGGGCTTGCCAGTGTTCAGAAACATGAGGAAAACTATGCAGTTTAAGCCACGCTGTCTGTGGCCTTTTGTTGCAGTGGCCTGAGCAGACAAAGACATTAGCATGTATCTACATTATGAGACTAATTTTAAGCCCAGCTGCACAGGTATCTTTAGAGATCTGCTATTTTTACTATTTGTCTTTGGAAAAGGTCATGTCTTTGCTCACACAGCAATAGATTAAGTTTAAGAGTTGTATTTTAGGAAGGTTTCATTCTCTCCGATGAAAACTTCAGCTGGGCACATTTTTCTATAAACAGAAGATATTCTCCTTCCATTGCCCAGACATTTTAAATTTAAATAACAAATACAATGCTATCCTGTGTGCTTTTCTGCTTGAATCTACTGAATAGCTGTTAAATAATAGTCAAAGCTTACCACAGAAGGATTTCTGTTACATGAAGCAGCCCCAGGGGAGATGCTGCTATCACAGGATATGTTGTGACCGTAAGGGTAGGGGTCAGATGCTCTTCTATTAATACCACCTCTCTCCTGCTCTTCCTCTACCTGTCTGTCCCTCCAAACACATCCTTTATGTCCATATGTAACCCCCTGCAAACAAAGGTCTTTAGAGAAAAGTCTATTGCTCCAAACACTACTATTATTTATCCACATTTATCAACATCTTATGTACCTGAATCCAAGGGATTAATACCAGTTGAAGAAAGAATTTACATTTTCATCAAAAGTCTGGATGTCAAAATGTTAAATTGTAGTAAGCCTTCTATCTGTAAAGCTCATTGTCGTTTCCAAAATATTTTCATATTTATCAGTTTTGTAGCTTCATTAAGAGCTTCACACCCCTTTGTAACGTGGCCATCATTCCCATGTTCTGGAGGAAAAATTAGGCTCAGAAGGATGAGACTCAGGGCAGTTTGTAGGAGAAGACAAGTTTCCAGGAATTCTGAAACCTCATTGAGTATCTAGTATACTGGATATATGAGAACATAATGGGCATAGAATTCTCTGAAGCCTAAGTAACTCACAGGAAGAGAGCACCAAAATAAATCTCAGGAGTGGAAAAAGCCAAACGTGCCTGCAGTTTCCATTTTTGAAGCAGTTGTTTCCTGCGTTTACTGACACAGGCTAGTTGCCATAGTTATGATATATTTCCTCAATGAGGTTTGAGGGGAAAATAGGTTATTCAGAGCTTGGGTGGTGGTGTGTGTTCTCAGTCTTGCCAACTCTTTGAGACCCCATGGACTGCAGCCTGCCAGGCTCCTCTGTCCATGAAATTTTCCAGGCAAGAATACTGAAGTGGCTTGCCATTTCCTAATCCAGGGGATCTTCCTCACCCAGGGATCGAATCTGTGTCTCCTGTGTCTCATGCTTCAGTAGGAAGATTCTTTACCCCTGAGCCACCTCGGATTTTCCAGCGGTCATGTATGGATGTGAGAGTTGGACTATAAAGAAAGCTGAGTGCCGAAGAATTGATGCTTTTGAACTGCGGTGTTGGAGAAGCCTCTTGAGAGCCCCTTGGACTGCAAGGAGATCCAACCAGTCCATTCTAAAGGAGACCAGTCCTGGGTGTTCATTGGAAGGACTGATACTAAAGCTGAAACTCCAGTACTTTGGCCACCTCATGCGAAGGGTTGACTCATTGGAAAAGACTCTGATGCTGGGAGGGATTGGGGGCAGGAGGAGAAGGGGGCAGGAGGAGAAGGGGACAACAGAGGATGAGATGGCTGGATGTCATCACTGATTCGATGGACATGAGTTTGAGTGAACTCCGGGAGTTGGTGATGGGCAGGGTGACCTTGTGTGCTGCAATTCATGGGGTCGCAGAGAGTCGGACACGACTGAGTGAAACGAACTGAGCCACCTGGAAAGTCCCTATTTAGATAATAACAAGCCCCTTATTATTAATAACTCCTTGATGTCACAGATCATTGGCTTGCAAACTTTTCAGCCTCAGAACTCTATACAATCTTCTTTTTAATTTCTTTTTTTGAAGTATAGTTGATTTACAATGTTGTGTTAGTTTTAAGTGTACATCTATACAATCTTAAAACAAGTTTCAGAATTATTGAGGACTCTAAAGAGTTTTATTTATGTGAGTTACATCTATCCATTTTTTACTATACTAGAAAATAATATAGACACATTTAAAATATTTATCCCTGTAATAAAAATAATAAACTGATCCCATGTTAAACCAAACAAACTCACTTTCATTACAATATAATGGTATTTTCACCAAACTTAATGCAAATTAGTAAGAAAACTGGCCCTATTTTATATCATTACAAATCTCTTTCAGCATCTGGTTTCATAGGACATGACTGGATTCTCACACCTGTGTCTGCACTCTAGCTGTGGAGACATCATCCACACAGCTCTGGAAAACTTCACTACGAACTCATAAGAAATTGAGGACAAAAATGTCAAATCATGGATTTATGTTTTCATGAAAACAGTTTTGACCTTGCTGAACAGACTGGATAGTTTTGACTGTCTGAAAAGATTTCAAGGGTCACTTCCATATTTTGAGAACCATTGGTATAAACAACTGCAAACCCGAGAGCTTTAAGAACAAATGTTTTTAAAAATATAATAATTTCTAAAGGAAGTGCTTTTAAATACACAATCTATGAGATGAATTTTTCTTCCAGTAGAATGAGCTGGTCATTTTCATTCACTTTTCCCCCTTGATTTTAAAGATAATCCAGAGTCAGGAAATTTTAAATCTGTGAAACAAAGAACAAGAATTCCAGTTCATCTGGTCTCAGGAAGGACCCCCAGTAAAGAAAGTGAAAGTTGCTCAGACATGACTGACCCTTCACGGACAGAGAACTCCTCTGTCTGTGGAATTCTCCACTCAGGAATACTGGAGTGGATTGCCATTCTCTTCTTCAGGGAATCTTCCCCACCCAGAAATCAAATCCAGGTCTCTTGCACTGCAGGCAGTTTCTTTATTATCTGAGCCACCAGGGAAGCATTCCAAAGACCACCATTTTATGTGCACACACCAAACAATTTGGGGAATGCACAAATGCAATTTCAGTCTCTTAATCAATCTAAACTCAACCCTGCCCACTTTCTCTTTGCACCATTGTTGCTGTTCAGACTCTAAGTTGCGTCCAACCCTTTGAGAATCCCTGGACGGCACCATGCCAGGCTCCTCTGTCCTTCACTATCTCCCTGAGTTTGCTCAAATTCATGTCCATTGAGTCGGTGAGGCTATCTAACCATCTCATCCTCTGCTGCCTCTTTTTCCTGTTGCCTTCAATCTTTCCCAGCATCAAGGTCTTTTCCAATGAGTCAGCTTATTTGCATCAGGTGGCCAAAGTATTGGTGCTTCAGCTTTAGCATCAGTCCTTCCAATGAATATTCAGGGTTGATCTCCTTCAGGATTGATTGGTTTGATCTCCTTGCTGTCCAAGGGACTCTCCAAAGTCTTTTCCAGCACCACTTTGAAAGCATCAATTCAGGCCCAGGTTTTTTTTTACTGTCCAGTTCTTACATCCTTACATGACTACTGGAAAAAACCACAGCTTTGACCATACAGACCTTTGTGGACAAAGTGATGTATCTTTTTAAAAAATATGCTGTCTAGGTTTGTCCCATAGCTTTATTTCCAAGGTGCAAGTGTTGTCAGTTTCAGCAAATAAGATTCTATTAGGATGTTGACTGATGGGAAGAACAAAGACTACTCCAAACTTGTGGACTTTTGGGTGCCCCCAAGGAAGGTTGGCAAGCAGCCAGGTGAAGGCCAGTCAGAGGCAAGAAGTTGCCTGTTTGTCTTAAACACTAACACCCTGTGCTCATCCAACTTCTCTGAACAGACTTATCGCTGATGTTGTGGAACAGGGAAAAAAAAAAAATCTCCCTATTACTCATCCAGTGAGAAAGGTATTACTGTTTTGCCACTTATTACAGTTGGGAAATATTCAAATGCAGTATTACTTAATAAAGCTATTTAGAATGGCATTACAGTTTCTATATGTACCATCAACTAAGCAAATGACAGGGGAGACACTATCCTTAATTCATTTTGTGAAATAGTGTGACCTTACTTCCTTTCTCCCTCCCTTCTTTACTCCTACCTTTAGATTTTTCTCAAACATTTGTCATGTAACTATTACGAATGAGGCAGTGATGGACTATTGTAGTTTTAGTCCTTAAGTTTTGTCCAATTCTTTTGAGACCCCATGGACAGTAGACCATCAGGCTCCTCTGTCTATGAAACTTCCCAGGCAAGAATACTGGAGTGGGTTGCCACTTCCTTCCCCAGGGGATCTTCCTGACCCAGGAATCAAACCCTTATCCCCTGCATTGGCAGGCTGATTCTTTACCACTGAGCCACCAGGGAAGCCCACTGTGACAGGTAAAACATTACTATTTTTCTGATTACAATACTGTTTATTTTTATTTAATATTTCTGTTCTCTGAATAAGACAAAATCATGTCCTTTACAGGAAATCTAAATTACAGCAATGTATAAAGAAGGCAATTAGAATTGCCCATGACTAATCTCTAGGGGGTAATTTTAATAAATTATCTTATGTGTTTTCCCTCTGTTTTTACCTACTTGAAATTATATATATATATATATATATATATGCAGTTTTGTACCATTCTTATGTATTTAATACTGTATTGTAAGCAGCTTCATAATAAACATAACTTTAAAGTCCAGAGTTGGTGATAAATATCTCAGTGGAAAAACATCTTACTCATTTCCAATTTCCTTAGGATAAATTGCTTCCCGGAAGTGGAATTACTTTGGGCAAAGAGATGTGGGTATTTTATAGCTTCTGTTAAATAAATTAACATACTGATAAATTCCATCCCTGGGAGTATATCCAAATTGTACCACCAGATGAGGGGCTCATTTTATTGCATCCTCACTAGCGTTGAGGTCAACTTTTTTATACACAATCTTTGTTAATATAATGGATAAAAGTGAAAAATCCTATCTTTTAAAGGGATTAACGCTGAAATAGAATCTCCACAAGTGGAAGAAAAATTATAGAACACTTTAAAATTCTCTGAGATAAAAGTTGTAGGGCATCCCTGATGGGTTAGTGGTAAAGAATACACCTGTCAATGCAGGAGACACGGGTTCAATCCCTGGTCCAAGAAGATCCCATATCCTCGAAGCCCAGCTCTTGAGCCTGTGTTCTGACTGAAATGAGAAGCCCAAATATGGCAACTAAGTAGCCCCCACTTGCCACCAGAGGAGAGCCCCTGCAGCAACACAGCCCAGAACAGCCAAAATAACATTAATTAATTTTTAAAAGTTGTATAGTAGACTTGTGCCCACTTTATTATTGTTGTCATTGTCATTACTTATTATTATTTTTTGAAGCCCCTCTGTGCAGGGTGAGGGATCTTACTTCCCCAACCAGGGATTGAATCTGTGCCCCCTGCATTAAAAGCATGGAGTCCTAACCACTAGACCACCACGGAAGTATCTGTGCCTGCTGCTGCTGCTGCTGCTGCTGCTGCTGCTAAGTCACTTCAGTCGTGTCCAACTCTGTGCGACCCCATAGATGGCTGCCCACCAGGCTCCACCATCCCTGGGATTCTCCAGGCAAGAACACTGGAGTGGGTTGCCATTTCCTTCTCCAATGCATGAAAGTGAGAAGTGAAAGTGCAGTCGCCCAGTCGTGTCTGACTAGTAGCGACCCCATGGACTGCAGCCTACCAGGCTCCTCTGTCCATGGGATTTTCCAGGCAAGAGTACTGGGGTGGGGTGCCATTGCCTTCTCCAGTCTCTGTGCCTACTTCTCATTAATTTAATTAATGAAAGGGAAGCAAAGTTTGGATCAACCCAATGGCACTGTGTCAGAGCTCTCGTAGATAAAACTGAAACCAATTAACTGAAACCAAGTTAACCAATTCAGAGTTCTCGTAGATAAAACTGAAACCAATTAACTGAAACCAAGTTAACCAATTTGGTTAACTTAAGCAGAAGGGAAATGTCTTGGAAGGCCATTACATAGAACACCAAAGAGACAGGAAGGTTGGAAAAGCAGGCTCATCAAACAGGCAGGGCCGCTGGGTAGTTGGAATCACCACCCAAACAGCCTTCGTAGGACACCTCTGGCACTGCTGTTTATGGGCACGAAAGCCAGTTTACAGATAATGGTATTATTTCAAAAATGTCTCTTTGAATCAGATTCCAGATTCAGAGACATGGATAAAGTAGGTTACATGACAGTGCCTTAGCCAGCACGGGGAGGAGACGACAAGTATGGCCATTTTGGCTTTTATGAGCATTTGAGATTCTAGGCAACAAGACCTTGATCAACGACTACTGTAAATATTTATGTGGGATTCTTTGTTTCAGAGTATTAATATTTTTTAGAAATCTTGAATATTTTTTAAAATTACCAATGAATTTTAGATTGTCTAATAGGTCATGGGGCTTCCCTGGTGGCTTAGATGGTAAATAATTCACCCTCACTGTGGGAGACCTGGGTTCAGTCCCTGGGTTGGGAAGATCCCCTGGAGGAGGGCAAGGCAACCCACTTGTATTCTTGCCTGGAGAATCCCCATGGGCAGAAAAGCCTGGAGGGCTATAGCCTACGGGGTCCCAAAGAGCTGGACGTGACTGAGCGTCATGAGATTATCTAGTTGAGGACTACACACTCAACTGTCTGCCATATCCTCATTGTCAGTGAGGTGGGGTACAAAAGAATGGTGGGAGTGTGGGAAACTGAGGTGCATATTCCCAGTTGAAAGGAGACACATACTTCTTGGTTCCAGATGATGGCTGCTAGATCCCACCATGGTCCAAAAATTGCAAATTCTTCCTACTTTCTAGCACATGCCCAAAGTCTGAATTTTTATAAGGTTTCCTGATTTTACCTGTTTATTTTCTTAATTTTTGGCTGCACCTCACAGCATGCGAGGCCTTAGTTTCCCAACCAAGGATGGAGCCATGCCCACTGTTTTGGAAGGCAGAGTCTTAACTACTGGACCATCAAGGAAATCCCCAAATTTCCTGATTTTAAAATTCAGACTCAAATTTAAAATTCGAAAGCAAAACAACCCCTTCTTGACTCCTTCCCCTCCAATGACATCATTGCTTCTTAAAAATCAAGGCTGCAGACTGCCTGCAATAGGCAGACCTCTCCATTTCAAAACCCAGCGCAGGTGTGTGTGTCCAGTCTCTTAGTCATGTCTGACTCTTTAAGGACCCCAGGTTCCTCTGTCCAAGGGATTTCCCAGGCAAGAATATTGCAGTGGGTTGCCATTTCCTTCTTCAGGGGGTCTTCCTGACCAAGGAGTGGAACTAGCGTCTCCTGCGTCTAACGCACTGAAGGCAGATTCTTTACCCGCTGAGCCACCAGAGAAGGCCTCTAGGTAGGTAACCTGGGACAAATTGCCTTGCTTCTTTGTGTCTCAGTCATGGGAAAAAGCAGTAACTTTTCTAAGGCTGTGGAGAGGATGACATATGATTTCACGTGAAGAGTGCCTGGCTCAATGCCAAGGCCATACTAAAAACACTACATGTTAATATAATATCCAGCATATATAATAGCTTTCATTACCAGAGGACAAGGAGTGGGCAGAAAGGAAGAGAACTAAAGGGTTTCATGGTGGTGGTGGTGGGTAATGGATAAATCTCAAGATGGAATTCCTAACAAGAGGTCTAATGAGATTTTCCATCAAAACCCTTTCCTTCCTCTGACTCCAATGCGAGTGTGTGTGCACGCTCAGTCGTGTCTGACTCTTTGCAACCTCATGGATTGCAGCCCGCCAGGCTCTTCTGTCCATAGGATTTTCCAGGCAAGAATACTGGACTGGGTTGCCATTTCCTCCCTCAGGAGATCTTCCTAAGCCAGGGAAGGAAGCCCAGACTCCTGTGTCTCCTGCATTGGCAGACGGATTCTTTACCACTGCGCCACGAGTTCATGCTCGAATCCTACTGTATCACCACACGTGTACACTTAAAAGGCACCTACTCTGGTCCACCTGGGTGACACTGATGGCGGAGCAAAATGAAAATTCCGGGCGAGCAAGGGAGGGGCAGAGTTTCAGAAGAGAAAGTCGCGCTCCATCGCTCCATCATTTCACACTCCCTCTAGGTCGAAAGCAGAGACCCGCTTGCAACCGGGAGCTCTCTCTGCGGACCACTGGAGGCCGCCGCCGCCGCCGCCGCCGCCGCCGCGGGGGAGGAGGAGGGCGGAGGCAGAGGCGGAGGCGGCACCAGGGGCGCGAGCAGAGGCGGCCAGGACCATCGCAGGGGCAATTTATTATCTTGCCGCGGCGGTAGCAGGGACGGCTGCTGCAGGCTCGGTTTCGCCAGGCCTGCGCGTGGGGTTTTGAGGGAGCTATCTGCCCCGAGGCTGGGGAGCCACGGAGGCGAAGAGGAGGGGAGGAGCGCACCGAAACCCAACAAGTGAAAGCCGCAGAGCACCACCAGTCCGCAGAGCACCACCAGTCCGCAGAGCAGCGGAGGAGGGTCGCCGGAGCCAGGGAGCGGGCGCCTGCTCCCTGGGCGCGCTATCACCCGGCGGCACTGCCTTCTAGCAAAAGCCACCGCGGCCCGGGCTGCAGCGGCCAGACGGATGCCCAGGCCACACGGCAGGCGTGGAGAGAGCCGCTGCAGTCGCCGTGCCACGCGGGCCCCGGACTTCAGAGGCTGCTGGTGAGTAGGCGCGCGCGCCCGCGGGTGAGCGCGCACCGGCGCAGATGCGTGTGCACGCCGGGCGCGTGTGCCACAGGCCTGGCGCGCACTCGCCCCTCTTCCGCTAGCGGCGTCCTGTCCCGGGCTTGCTCCGCGGGAGGAAAATGCGCTGTGCCAGCCGCTCACTTCCTTCCTGCCGGCCGTGCGATCGCCTGTCTCCGCCTGCGTTGCCTCTGTCCGCCCCCCGGCGGGCCCCCAGGGGTTAGTTTCACCTTGATGGGGAAAGCAGGAAGCTGTGACTCCTGGGGGGGCAGGGCGGGACCCTGGCGGTGATCCATGTACCCGCGTGTGTTTCTGGTTTGGACTTGGGGTGCGGCCTCGGAGATGGTTCAGAGAGCCCACCGCACTGTCTTTGGGGGTGCGTGGTGTGGGGAAGGAAGGGGCGAGGTTGGAAAAACGGGCGTCCTGGAGGGACGTGTGGCAGGTCTTTGTATCTGATGCTTACTGTTATGCCCTTGATGAGCCACTCTTAAGGCTTTTTCCCCTCTCACCTGAATAACGTAGAAGCCTTAACTGAAAGCCTTAATGAAATGCACAAAGTGGCACGTCACTAAAACATTATTTTCCAGAACTTTCTGAAAGAACCCCACACCGCTGATAGTCAAGAGCCTAAGGTGTTGTAATTACAGACATTTAGAAATAAAGAAACAAGAAGTAATTCAGGAAGCAGAACCTGATGGGGAGGACTGAAGGAAATCTTAAGTGCCTGAGTGGCATAGGGGTGGCTTTATGGAATCAGTGTTTCGTAGCAAGTAAAACAGACATCTGAGTGAGCTCCGGAGAGCACCCTGCGTTCCAAACATCCTGCTAGCCACTGAGAATAAAATGAAGTCCTGGGGTTTAAGGCGTTTCCGAGTTTATAGTGGATAATCATCAGGATGCTGATTTATGATTTCATGATTCAAGGCCCTGTCAAGGTCAGTATGGCAGATTCGTTTCAGCAGTTCAAGTACACCTGAATGGTTGATTTTCTGTTTCGAGTTTAGGGGAGTCATTTTTTATGGTGGTTTTATATAGAGATGAAGCCACAGTTTTCTATGTTTTTCCAAACCTTGTTTTAGTTGGCAGTCTTTGTGGGATGGATGCTAACTTTAGCTTCAAAGATGTACTCTGTGACTCTGTTATAGTGGGCATTATATAGCTTCTCTGTGAAGATCTATGTTTCCATTTAATACTGAGTCAGTGCCTTTGAGAATTAGGTTCCTCTTTACCATTTACTCCGTTACATCTTTTTCATTCAGAAACTTGAGATGTCATCGGAATCCCCCTGGAAAATGAACTGGCTGCTTGTTTTCTGTTCAGGCGTATATACAGCAACTTGCTTGCCTCTTGGGAATCTGCTCTCAAATATACTGCTTTAACTGTAATTTATGTATCAGCTGGTTCTTGGGAATTTTAGGAAGAAACTTGTTTTCTTACACTCTTTTGTCAAGGAAGCACCATTTAAATCAGCAACTAGAGAATCCTACTACTTTATCCACTGTGGTCTTCAGGGCCAGTTTCTTGCCTACTTTCACCCTGTTTCGTAAGCCTCATTCCCAGTGAGAGGCTTGGAGGGAGAAATGGGAGCATCGTGGTCCCCAGGATGGAGGGGACCTCAGTAAAGAGACTTGTTCCTGGAGAGGATACTCTTTCTGGGATTGGCTTCAGAGAAGGACTGATAAAAATAGTTAAAGAATTGTTAGCAATAGTTATCTCTCTCTCTTTTTTTTAAGCACAAAGGACTTAACACAGTTTGATCACATTCCTCCCTCAAGGATTCTTCTCAAACCTACTTCCAGCTACAATCCAGGGAATGAGGTTGCCTTTTACAGAGAAGGAAAGCCTGGTGATTTTTGCTCAAAATCTGAGGGGTAGAAGAAATAGTAGATGCTGCCCAGAAACTACCAGGTGCCTCCCTGGAGGACACATTTACCCATTAGACACACTTTTAAACCACTGGGCTTGTGATTCTGTCTAATCCTAGCATTTTTTTTTCCTCGGCCCTGTGAAAAATTTTGAAGTAACTTCAGTTGAAACTATGAAAAGTGACTCACGGTCATTCTGGAAAATATGATCATCAGTTCCCTGTCTTTGGAGGCTAATATTTAAGCTGTACACTAACTATTCATTTAAATGAATACCAATTCTAGAATCTTCCCATGCTTACTATATAACCTCTTTTAATGTTGATTGTTTCTAGCCGTCACTTTATAGGAATCATTAACCATTTCATCAAAATGGAGCCAATTGATACAGTCAACTAAGACCAGCTGAAGGAATAATAGCAATCCTTCTAAAACAAATGAAAAACCACTGTAGTGGTACCTACTGACTTGCTTATTTCAGCTGTCTGAACATGTGAGTTGTGCAACTGGATGTGTTGAGTGTACATTCAGAAATCCTGAGTTGACATCAGAACGTTCAACTCAGGAATGATCTGGATGTAGCTACATCTGGATATGCCCTTTGTCAGAAATTAGTTGGATTTCTAAGCAAATCAGATGAACTTCTAGTACCATCCTTCATCTTCTCATGCTGAGTGGAAAAGTCACTTACACATTGGACAAATAGCCAAGTCTTTGAAGTTCATGTTTGATTTTCTTTCTGAGTTTTATATTAAATCTATACTATGTTTGTCCATTGATGTGGTTGGAAAAAAGACATTAATTCAGACCACTGGTTACTTAGCAACTTGCATTTATTAAAGGCAGCTCTGTGAGATAAGAACCAGTAATTCATATTTTTGCTTAGCTCTAGTTAGCCTTTCAAGACCCTCTTGGAAATGAATGCATTGTGTGATCTTGAATATGAAGGGTGTTATGCTTCCACCTCCCCCCTTTTTTTAATAGTTCTCATTTTCCATCCTCAGTCATTGGAGGTTTACCCTGTGATTCATGATCTAATTTCAGAGTGAAAGATCAGAAAGCTGACTGAAATTTACCTAGATATTAACATTATAGTGCATATAGTAAAGCAGATTTTTCTCTGGTATTCTTCCCTTTTGAGACTTCAGTCAAGCTGTTTAAGATGAGATACTTAAATATTTAAGTTTTTTTCTCTTGGGCTGTGCCCAAAATAAATAAAACTTTTAAACTGCTTATCATGGTTTTGAAGTAGCACAAACACTGCTATTCTCTGCATAATGAAGCATGGCCTTTCTTATCAAGTATTTATTTGGTAAGTAGGCACCAGAGCACTTGAACAAGAGTTAAAGTCATGTTCCTTTCATGTCTTATTAAGGTCCTTGAAAGCAAGGGAGTGGAAATTTGATTTTGGCAACATAGCCAATTCAAGATAGGTTTCTTGAAAGGAGCAGGCGTGAACAAATCTTTATGGAAGGGCACTTTGGCAATTGGGTGGTGAGTGGACTGGCAAAAGGAGAGTACAGGTGTAATCTGGTGTCAGATGATGACAGCCTAACGTAGGATCCCAGTGACACTGGGATGAAGAAGGGAAAGCTTTAAACAACCAGACATCAGGATTCTTTGTTTTATGTGGAAGAGAGGTGTCAACCTGGGGTACATACAGTGTGGTCACACGCCTATTCCACATCCACAGAATACCTCCCCACTTGATGAAAATATTCTTTCCTCCCAAGCCCTGATGTAACCTCAGAATCTTGCAAACATTTGACAAATGCTTATTAATAAGCATTAGTTATGAAACATGTGCCATGTGCTGGGCACTGTACTCAGCCTTTACATGTGTTGTCTCAAAGATGATGTACTGGTTAGGAACATGAACTCTTTTTGCCATTTACGAGTTATGTGTCTTTGAGTGAGTTCCTAAGTTTTCTGAGCTTCAGTTTATTCGTCTTTCAATTGGGGTGTTAGTTTTTCTCTCGAAGGTTTGGGGGAGGAGTAAATGAATAAATAGATATAAATGGAAAGTTCTAAGAAGTGTCTGACACGAGGTTAATTGCTCCATGTGTTTGTTATTATTATTATTAATTCATAAAACAATCTTATGCAATAGGTACAATTTTGCAGATTAAAAAACTGAAGCACAAAGAAGCTAGGTAAATTGCTCAGGGTCATTGCTCAGAGAGTGACAGAGCTGAGCATCAAACTTGAGACAGTGACTCAGTGTCTGCTTTCCTGACTTAGGTGGGGACACTGATTGGAGTGAGAAAAGTAGGGGCTTGTCTTCATGAGAGTCGGTGCTCCAATCATTTCCACTGTAGAGTTTATCATCCCCTGTATAGAATTAGTACTCAGATTCTTGTACAAAATTTTTGCTATTTTTCCTTGATGTTTAATGGTTTTGTAAATGGTATTTTTCATTAAATTCCTTATTAAGAAGGGTTCCAATTTGTTTTTGCCTAAAAGTTGACCTATGTAATTCTATTCATTTGTAACATCCCTTCTTATACCTAGTGAACCTTTGCTGGAGGCAGGAAGATGTGTGTGTGTGTGTGTGTGTGTGTGTGTGTGTGTGTGTGTGTGTGTGTGAGTTGTTCAGTCGTGTCCGACTCTTTGAGACCCCAGGGACTGTAGCCCACCAGGCTCCTCTGTCCATGGGATTCTCCAGGTGAGAAGCCTGGAGCGAGTTGCCATTTCCTACTCTAGGGGATCTTGCTGACCCAGGGATCAAACCCAGGTCTCCTGCATTGAAGGCAGATTCTTTACCATCCGAGCCACCAGGGAAGCCCGTGTAATATGTACTATGTATCTTTTATACAATGTGTGTGTGTGCTGAGTGGCTTTAGTTGTGTCCAACTCATTGCAACCCTATGGACCCAGGGATCAAACCTGTGTCTCCTACATTGCAGGCAGATTCTTAACCCACTGAGCTACCTGGGAAGCTACAATGTATGTAGTGTATACATAATATAATGTGTACATTATGTAAATGTGTGCATTATAAAATATATATATTATATGTAATATATATGCTGTATAATACATTATATTAGGGAGATATTTATATATAATCACTGCATAAGGAGAGATATTACAGATGAGTATGTATATATTATATTATTGGAAATGTATCAGTAGTTTGAAAAATTGCTATGCCATCCACGTTTATCCACTTTTTTAGAGTCTCATATATCTCCCATTCATAAGCCATGGTGAAGTTATGATGCCATTTCACGACCATTTTTATTCAGAATATTTTAGAGTATTAATATTTTCATTTAAATATTTTAACTTTAATATTAAAGTTAAATTAAATTTTATTTTAGTTTAATTTAAATTTAATATTAAAGTTAAATATCAGCTGTTCTTTGACTTGTTGAAATAATTACATCACATCTAATTATAAAAGGCCAGACCTTTTTTATTATTGGACCTGCCACTAACATTATATTATACTTCAGCTATACCTCAATTAAAAAAAAATAGATACCAGATTTTAATTAGAGGTGGTAAGACTGCTGTGGTAACAAAGAATAAAAAATTCTGAATTCCTCCAGAACTTCTTTAGGAAGGAGTATGTCATCACTGATTCCAGTATTTTAACGTTACGTTGGTGGTGGTGGTCAGTCACTCAGTTGTCTCTTTTTGCAACCCCGTGGATTGCAGCATGCCAGGCTTCCCTGTGCTCTACTATTTCCCAGAGTTTGCTCAAGTTCATGTCCACTGAGTTGGTGATGCTATCTAACCATCTCATCCTCTGCAACTCTCTTCGCCTTTTGCCTTCAATTTTTCACAGCACCAAGGTTTTTTCCAGTGAGTTGGCTCTTCACATCAGGTGGCCAGAGTATTGGAGCTTCAGCTTTAGCAACAATCCTTCCAGTGAATATTCAGGTTTATTTCCCTTGGGATTGACTGGTTTGATCTCCTTGCAGTCCAAGGGATTCTCAACAGTCTTTTTCAGCACCACTATTCGAAAGCATCGATTCTTCGGCGTTCAGCCTTTTTTATGGTACAGCTATCACATTTGTACATGAACACTGGAAAAACCATAACTTTGACTATATATGGACCTTTGTTGGCAAAGTAATGTCTTTGCTTTTTAATATGCTGTCTAGGTTTGTCGTAACTTTCCTTCTAAGAAGCAAGTGTCTTTTAATTTCATGGCAGCAGTACCATCCACAGTGATTTTGGAGCCCAAGAAAAGAAAATCTGTCACTGCTTCCACTTTTCCCCCTTCTATTTGCTGTGAAGTGATGGGAAAAGATGCCGTGACACTAGTTTTTTTTAATGTTGAGTTTTAAGTCAACTGTTCCACTCACCTTTTTCAAGGTGAGGCTGTTTAGTTTCTCTTCACTTTTTGGCTCTTCAGTTCCTCTTCACTTTCTGCCATTAGAATGGTATCATCTGCATCTCTGAGGTCATTGATATTTCTCCCTGCAATCTTGATTCTAGCTTATGGCTCATCCATCCCAACATTTCACATGATGTACTCTGCATAGAAGTTAAATAAGCAGGCTGACAATATACAGCCTCATACTCCTTTCCCAGTTTTGAACCAGTCAGTTGTTCTATGTAAGGTTCTAACTGTTGCTTCTTGACCTGCATGCAGGTTTCTCAGGAGACAGATCATGTAGTCTGGTGTTCCCATCTCTTTAAGAATTTTCCACAGTTGGCTGTGATTCACACAGTCCAAGGCTTTCTCATAGTCAGTGAAGCAGAAGTAGATTTTTTTCTGGAATCCCCTTGCCTTTTTTTATAGTTCAATGAATGTTGGCAGTTTAGTCCTTATAATTATTTGTTCTCATAAATAACTTTCAGAAATTTGTAACTCATTGTTTTTTTCTAAGGAGACAAAAACTATTCTGGGTCTTGTGTAAAAAGTTCATGGATACTCTTTAGTTGAGGAATATTTTTTAAATCTGATTTTAAAAAATATAGCCTGTGTTGTTTGATTTTACCCTTTTGTGTAAGTAATTATTTAACTGAAGTCCAGTTTATTTAAAAGAACTGTTTTAAAAATTTGTGAGTTTAAACTTAATTAAGGATGAAAGAATTTGAGTTTTGATGAATTTGGTGTTTTGCTTTTACACGTTTGCTATACTTAGGTTTCGGCAGTACTGCAGTAACTGAACCAAAGATTCAACCCAGGCTCATATAAGAGATAACTGTTCAGAGACCCATCACAAATTATTCACTTTCATTGCTTCACTTGATTTGACTCTGGTTTATCTGGAAACAGGTGGCCAGTGATGAGTCATATTTAACCCTTCTAGGCCCCAGTTAACACTGCCTGCCTGTTTTGTCTTCGCATGTATTTAGAGGTACACTCTAAGGTACCTCTTAGGGTGGGTCTCTGGGGGAGTATTACGTTTCAGGCTTGAATGGCTAGGCCAATAATCAACTGTGCACCTTTTCATTAAAAGCAGAAAGAAAACTGTAATCACTAATGGCCATCTTGGTTAACTTCTGCTCATCTAAGGACCCTGTAATTGTATTTAACCAGTTGCTGGAGCCTTGTCTTTTAACTCTGGGAGCATGAATTTCAGCCACTGGGAAGAAATATGGGAGGCCTTCATGCCTGTGGGTTCACACTTCAGTCTTCTGATGGGTTGACTCCATGTTTTTTTTTTTTCCAATCTGTTTTGTCCTTGAAAGGTTGGCTTTAAGTTGTTCCACAAGGTAAGTTTTCTTTAACGGGAAGAACAATTGGAAGTGGTGAATGGAATGAGGTTAGAAAAGAGAAACCTAGAATAAATCCTTCATACATTCCCGTTTTTGTAAAAATGGGGCAGAGAAACTGCTTATTGAATCATTATACCTCTTTAAGGGGGAAAAAAATGAAAATCATTTGGAAGCAGTAGCGGGTGTGGAACTTTTTTGTCCAAATATTGAAAAGTTCAAGAAATTCAAATATGGCTTTGAAAGAAATGTAAATGACATTCTTAGGAGATCAAGGTTCTTTTTCTTTCGTCAGAATGTTAGTGAAAGTGTTAGTCACTCAGTTGTGTCCAACTCTTTGTGACCCCATGGACTGTAGGCCACCAGGCTCCTCTGTCCATGGAATTCTCCAGGCAAGAATACTGGAGTGGGCAGCCATTTCTTTCTCCAGGGGATCTTCCCAACCCAGGGATTGAACCCGAGTCTCCTGCATTGCTGGCAGATTCTCTACCATCTGAGCCACAAGGGAAGCCCTTTCTTTTTGTCAAGTGTAATATTATTGAAAGACTTAGAGGTCACTAAGGCCGTGCATCTCAAACTAGTCTCGAAAAACCAGAATGACTTCCATGCCACCCCTATAAGTTTTTTTTTTTCATTGTATTTACTTTTCTTTTTTTTTTTTTTTACTTTATTTTAATTTACAATACTGTATTGGTTTTGCCATACATTGACATGAATCCACCACGGGTGTACATGCGTTCCCAAACATGAACCCCCCTCCCACCTCCCTCCCCATAACATCTCTCTGGGTCATCACCCTGCACCAGCCCCAAGCATGCTGTATCCTGCGTCGGACATAGACTGGCGATTCGATTCTTACATGATAGTATACATGTTACAATGCCATAAGTTTTAAAAAAATATTTGTTTTATTTTTTGGCCATGTAGTATGTGGGATCTTAGTTTCCCAACTAGGAACTGAACCTGTGCCCCTACATTGGAAGTGCAGGGTCATAACCCATGGAGCACCAGAGAAGTCCTCCCATAGGTTATTTATTATTCAGTAAGTCAAGACAGGGCCTGGGAGACTTCTTTTAACAACCTTTTCAGAGAATTCTGATGCAGGTGGTCCATAAAGCATACTTAGAGGAAAACCTATTTAGAAGCTAAATTTAATTTCATATTCAGATTTGTGCTTAAGTTTTATGCATTTATTCCTCTGACTTTCATATACATTTTTATGGAATAATGTGTCAGTGCTACCTTGGGGTTTTTATAATGTCACCCAATACTGTGTTTTATTTCCTTGTTATTACCTATTTTTAAATAGATGAAATCAGAAAACCACAGAGTTGGTGGGAAGTTTTAGAAAGGATGTCGAACCTTCTGAATGGCAGATGTTGGGGTAGGGCAGAGAGGGTTTGCTCAAAACGAGAAGTAGAGGAAGCTGTATATTACGAAGCAGTGGAAACAAGTCGGTATTGCACAGCACCGAGGGCTGGCCAGAGTGTTTGGACCTCTTCTGGTAGGCAGTAGGTTGCCAGTTGCTTTTTTGAGCAGGGGACTAACCTGATGCAAACAAGCCTTACTCTTATGCAAGGGACACCTGATACCTGGTCCAGAAGAGAGGATTCATGAAAGGCAGCAGGCAGCAGGTGAGCACTTAGGCCTTGATTTTAGCAGGACTGACTGAAAGGTTCATGAAGCAGAGTTCTCCCAAGCTGTTTTCCGTAAGGTCTATAGCTAGTGAATTGCTGTCTCCAGCAGCCGCAGTGGCGGTGCAGTGTTAAAGAGTCCACCTGCCAACGGAGGAGACGCGGGTTCGATCCCTGGGTCGGGAAGATCCCCTGGAGAAGGAAATGGCAACCCACTCCAGTATTCTTGCCTGGAAAATTCCATGGACAGAGGAACCTGGTGGGCTACAGTCCATGGGGTTCACAAAGGACTCAAAGGTGACTTTACTAAACAACAACAGGCAGCCGCATGTTATGGTGTAACATCAAGGTCACCCAGCCCAGCCATAAGGACATATAGTCTCTCTCAGCTTTGAGAGCCCTTGAGTAACTGTATATTTCAACTAGTATTACTGCCATAACATGGTTGGGCATGAGTCTCACATTAGACTAGGGAAATAAACTCAGGGAATAATTGATCAGAATAATTGATCAGAATCCATACATCTAGAAACTGGCAGGGCTGGACTAAAAATCTGGAGCTACCTACTTAGGATTTATAGGCTTTTCTAAAAAAAGTATTATTTGTCTGATTATAAAGTGATACATCTCTGTAACAAATTATATTGAAAGTGAAAGTGTTAGTCTCAGCTGTGTCCGAGTCTTTTTGACCCCCTGTCCTTTAGCTCACCAGGCTCCTCTGTCCATGGAATTCTCCAGGCAAGAGTACTGGAGCGGGTCACCATTCCCCTCTCTAGGGTATCTTCTCAACCCAGGGATAGAACCAAGGTCTCCCACGTTGCAGACAGATTCTTTACCGTCTGAATCACCAGCTGAAAACAATCCAGTGTATGTTATTCAACTTTTTTCTTGCAAACACCAACATACATGAAATACATATGTATTAGGAATACAAGATGGGAGTCGTGTTATTTTACGACTTGCTTTTTTTTTCACTTAGTGCTGTAATTGGGACAACTTCCTGATTCAGAGCATACAGATGTAAGTCTTTTCTAATGGCTTCATTTACTATAGGAATTTTTTTTTCAAATAACCTCTTGCATATTTCCATTTCCTCCTACATATTTCAGTTTCCAGAATTGTACTATTTTTAAGCTATTCTGCATTGATTTAGAGCAAATGTGTGTTTGAGTGTGTGTGTGTATGTGTGTGTGTGTTATTAGTGTTTTATTGGGCAGGAGAGTCTATGGGAAAAACTTGGAATTGCTGGGTCAACAGAAACATGTACTATTTTTTAAACAGCCAATTTTTCTTCCAGTCTTCAATATTAAGTATGATGGATCATGTAAAGTTTATCAAAGAAATGAAAATACAGTTTCAAATTCATAGTTTCGTAATTACTAGTGAAATTAACATTCTTTCACATGTTGCGTAGCCATTCATAGTTCTCTCATGACTTGTTCATTTGCCTATTTTTATTCAACTTTTTATCTCTTCCTTACTGTTACCCAAATATGCCTTATAGTTTAGACATAGCCGGTATTATATATATTGCATGTGATGCAAACTTTTTTTCCCTTTGTTGTCCTTTGTTGAAGGGATTGTTAAGGTACTAGCTGAACATTTTACAAATATGTAATGTTACGTAATTTCAGACTTACAGAAAACTGCAAAAATAGTACACAGAATTTCTGTGTGTCCTTTACCCATTTTCCCCAAATGTTAGCACCTCATTAATCATGGTAGTTATCAAAATAGGATGCTAACGTTGTTACAGTGCTATATTGCCTAGTCTACAGGTCTTGCTTACGTTCCACCAGTGTCCTTCTGGCCCAGAGCCCCATCCAGGGTCACACGTGGCATTCCTAGTCCACAGGTCTTGCTCGCGTTCCACCAGTGTCCTCCTGGTCCAGAGCCCAGGGTCACACGTGGAATTTTGCTGTCCTGTCTCCTTAGTCCCTTTTGGTCAGAAATGTTCGCTCAGTCTTTGTCTGTCTTTCATCGTCTTGACACGTTTTCGGAACACTGGCCAGTTGTTTTGTAGGAAACAAATAGACCAATTAGAAGGCTATTCTAGTGATGCAGACATAATAAGGAGTGACACAGATTAGGCTCCTCTGAGGAAAGATGGTGAGAAAATGCAGATTTATCTTGAGGGTGACTCAGTAGATAGAGTGATAGGGTGGGTGTGGATTGAGGGAGGAAGGAGATGTATGGCAACTGTTTCCAGGTTTTCCCAGGTTTGTGTAACTGATTGGATGTTGATGGCATTCACTGAAATACAGGAGAAATGTCTTCGGAAGTCAGATGCATCACCATCTCTGCTTCCCTTACACGCAACATTCACAGTATCTTTGCCTGCTAGTGCTCCTGAATCCCAGTCTGTCCACTTCACTCCCAGGTTCTACGTGTTTTCCCCTTAGAATCTCTCCCAATAGCTATTTACCTGTCTACATTCTTTTAACCACTCTCAGTCCAGTCCTGGGGTACCTCAAACACAGTTGCATCCTTGCCTCCTTTGTGAATTGCCAGTATCTTTTTTGCTATGTAAGTTTACCCATCATTCACAGACTCTGTTTTTTTTTCAGCTTCATTGAGGTATTATTAACAGTGTTAGGTGCTCAGTCATGTCCAACTCTTTGCATCCACATGGACCAGAGCCTGTCAGGGACCTCTGTCCATGGAATTCTCCAGGCAAGAATACTGGAGGGGGTAGCCATTCCCTTCTCCAAGCAATCCTCCCAACCCAGGGATGGAACCCAGGTCTCCTGCATTGCAGGCAGATTCTTCACCACGTGAGCCACCAGAGATTACTTCATTTGAATAAATAATGTACTATGTGTCTAGTTTGGGCAGATCACCTTATTGAGCAGAGTTGAGAATTAAACAAGAAGCTAAGCAAAATTGAAGAGATTCAAGGTCAGGTTGCCTCATGATAAAAAGAAACTGTGTCCTTGTCAGACTCCTTACATAAAAATAAGTTCCACACAGATCAAAGGTATTCATTCAAAAATAACTAACCATAAAATTACTCGGAGAAAAAGATTGGTAGACATATTTAAAATTTTTATCATTAGTGAGTTTGAAGACCCTCTAAAGAATGATGTATAACCCAGGTATCATAAAGGAAAAATAGATCTATTAGTTTAAAATTTTGTATAAAAAGTAAACAACCTTCAACAAAAATTCCAACTAAACTAATAAATATAGAATAATGATATAGAAGGACAGAAATATAAAATCCACCATTTTCAAACTCTGCAGAAATAAGTGCTTCAGGAATGAATCATCTTTGAATGCTAAAATGAATATGCAAAAGTATATTTGCATTTCTCAAAGTAACTCACTATAAGATACTTTGTAATTATAAGAGGAAAATTAGTGTCTCTACAGGGAAGAAACCTGGCAGATGTAACTTAGGTGATCAAAGTTGACATCAAGTAACAAGGCAAATCATTGTCTTCCTGAAGTACTGAGAAGAACACGTCACCACTTCTGAGGTATTTTTGCCCCCAAAATGCATAACTATCTGTTGTATTTTGTATCTGTAGCACTTACCACAGTTTTAAGGATTTATTTGTGCAGATGGTTAATATCTTAGCATCTCTGCTCAACTTCCTGCCTCTGGCAGAAAATAAGTTTCATAAGATCAGTAGTGTCTGTATATTTGTTCACTAGCTCCTAGCAGGAAGTAGGAGCTTCATAAATAATGTTGAATAAGTCAATGAATGAGTGAATTTACTTAGAGGTAATACTTGTGGGAAAGAGGTAGTTAGCCTTGGAACTGTTGAGTTCCCACTCAATCCCAGTTGGATGCCATGGTGAAAGTGGCTGGAGTGAAGACACAGTGCTCAGACTAAGCCTTAATTGAAGCCTTGAAAGAAACATGGAATAAAAGAACATTAAGAGAAAAGACTTAACATAAAGTGTGTTAAAAGAAAAAGGTGGCTTGAAACTCAACATTCAGAAAACTAAGATCATGGCATCCGGTCCCATCACTTCATGGCAAATAGATGGGGAAACAATGGAAACAGTGACAGACTTTATTTTCTTGGGCTCCCAAATCACCATGGATGGTGACGGCAGCCATGAAATTAAAAGACACTTGCTCCTTGAAAGAAAAGTAATGACACACCTAGACAGCATATTAAAAAGCAGAAACATTACTTTGCCTACAAAAGTCCATATAGTCAAAGCTGTGGTTTTTCCAATAGTCATGTACAGATGAGAGAGCTGGACAGTAAAAAAAAGTGCTAAAGAATTGATGCTTTGGAACTGTGGTGCTGCCAAAGACTCTTGAGAGTCCCTTGGCCTGCAAGGAGATCAAACCAATCAGTCCTAAAGGAAATCAGTCCTGAGTATTCGTTGGAAGGACTGATGCTGAAGCTGAAGCTCCAATACTTTGGCCACCTGATGCGAAGAGCTAACTCATTAGAAAAGACCCTGATGCTGGGACAGATTGAATGCAAGAGGAGAAGGGGGTTATAGAGGATGAGCTGGTGGGATGGCATCACCAACTCAATGGACATGAGTTTGAGCAAGCTCCAGATATGGTGAAGGACAGGGAAACCTGGCCTGCTGCAGTCTGTGAGGTTGCAAAGAGTCAGACACGACTGAGTGGCTGAACATCAAAGGTGAGGGAAGTGGGAGGAGAACAGAACTACCTCTACTTCATTTAAAATGAGGCAGGAGTTTGTTGTAAAGGCAATGGTGACCCACTCCAGTGTTCTTGCCTGGAAAATCCCATGGGTGGAGGAGCCTGATAGGCTGCAGGCCATGGGGTCACTAAGAGTCAGACACGACTGAGCAACTTCACTTTCACTCTTCACTTTCATGCATTGGAGAAGGAAATGGCAACCCACTCCAGTGTTCTTGCCTGGAGAATCCCAGGGACGGGGGAGCCTGGCGGGCTGCCATCTGTGGGGTCGCACAGAGTCAGACATGACTGAAGGGACTTAGCAGCAGCAGCAGCAGCAGGTACTGTTCAGCTGATCAAGGCTAGGCGTTTAGAGGTTATTGGTAACTGTCTTAGAGAACTTTTTCCTAATGCACTGAGTCTCAGGTTTCAATGAACATAAAGATCTTCTGGGGCGCTTGATAAAAATAGAGATCTGTGGGGCACCCTTCCCAGAAATTCTGACTTGGTGAGGCATAGGAATCTGTTTCTTGTTAACAACCACCCTCCTCCTCTACTGAGTAATTATGCTGCAGGTGGCCCAGGAACCACACTCAGAGGAAACTACATCAGAGTGGAGGGATGTCAGCTGCAGGGAAGGAAAATAGGAAGTGAGTGGGGTGTGCAAAGAGAAACAGGGGACTGGACTGTCACTTGCTAATGATTTGGGCAATACATTGGGGCTTCCCTGATGGTTCAGCCAGTAAAGTGTCCACTTGCAATGCAGGAGACATAGGAGATGATTCCCTGGAAGAGGAAATGGCAACTCACTCCAGTGTTCTTGCCTGAAACGTCCCATGGACAGAGGACCTTGATGGGCTATAGTTCATAGGGTCACAAAGGGTCGGACACAACTGAGTGACCAAGCACACAATTGGCAGTATAGGGAATTTTTTAAGCATTTAAAAGTAACCTTACAGGGAACGTTTTGGAAGGACACAGCCTGTTTTGATTTTGTCCACTACATTGAAGAGATTGTCTACTTCAAAACCAGAAGTGTGACTGCAGCTGTCTATTGAAATATGTTGAACAGTTAGAATATTTCCGGTGGTTGAGAAACCCTGGAGAAGCAGTGGATGGGAGGTATTCTAGGACAGCTTTTGCTTTTGAAAATAGTGCTGAATGAAATTCATTTTGTTCGTGTACTGCCCTTAGGAAGTATATGAAAATTAATTGATTAATAATGCCCAAGGACTGACCTCATCTCTGGGCTTCAGGCATCTGGCAGGCAAAGAAAATGATATTTAGAAATTTTATTTGACTCATTATGCTTCGTTGAATTAGATAACTTCTGGATGGTATTTTCTTAATAGCAAATTACAATAAAAGGGAAGTATGTTCAAGTGGATATTAGAGTTTGGTGGTTTATGGGCGGTTTATCTTTAGAATGCATAATTTCTAGGAAATTTTAGTATTTTAACAGCAAGATAACACAGTTGAGCTCTTGTGAATTTATAGTGATAAATTAGCTGCATTTCTTCCCAGCACTTCAAATTCATTTTCCAAATGTTTTATGAAGTTTTTATTGTTTTATGAAAATATTAATTGAATCATCTCATTTAAAAATACAGCAGAATCGTAGATCAGTACATTTATGAGCATATGAAATGCCTTTTGAATATCACAATTTATTTTATTTTTGTATTGAAGTAGAGTTGATTTACAATATCATCTTAGTTTCACAAGTACAGAAAACCAATTCAGTTATGCATATGTATTTTTTTCTAATTCTCATCCATTATAAGTTATATGACATTGACTATAGTTCCCTGTGTTATACAGCGCATACTTGTTACCTATTTTATATATAGTATTGTAGATCTGTTAATTCCCTGCTCCTAATTTATCCCTACCTCCATTTCCCCTTTGGGAAGCTTGTTTTCTATTTCTGAGTCTGTTCTGTTTTGTAAATAAGTTCATTTGTATTACTTTTTAGATTCCGCGTATAACTGATATCATATAATACCATCCATGTTGCTACAAAGGCAATTATTTCATTCTTCCTTATGGCCAAGAATTTGAATACCACAACTGCAAATTTATGTTAAAAACCAGCAAATATTTTAAATTGAACTGTCTTGGTTAAATAACTATGCATTGAATTTCTTTTTTTAATGTTTATTTTTATTTATTTACTTATTTTTTAGCTATGCTGGGTCTTCATTGCTTTGAAGGCTTTTCTCTAGTTGCAGCCCGTGGGGTCGGTGCGCAGGCTTCTCTTGTTGCGGAGCACAGGCTCTAGGGTGTGCAGACTTCAACAGTTGCAGCACGTGGGCTCAGTACTTGCAGAGCTGGGCTCCAGCGCACAGGCAGTAGTTTGTGGCACACAGGCGCAGTTTCCCCACGGCACACAGGATCTTCCCAGACCAGGGATCAAACCCGCGTCTCCTACATTGGCAGGCCAGTTCTTTACCACTGAGCCACCGAGGAAGCCCTGAATTGAATTTCTTAACTACATATTCCAGGCGTTCAGTCCACAGACATCGAATCATCCTGCCTAAGAAACAAGTGGAGGGAATGGATGCCCTGTTACTTTTCGGCAGCAGAAAGACTATGAATCAGATGCTAGTAATGCCAGACTGAAGTCTTATTTCTGCTCTTATCCGAAGCCCGAGAATTTGACCTCCCCGTGATTTCATCATTGACTATTAAATGTGAATTGCCATTATCACTGTGTGACTAATAGCATGAACTCTGGGATCTTACACACCTAGCTTTAAGTCTTTGCTCCACCGCTTGGTTAACTTGCTTACCTATTCTAGGCTCTAGTTTCCTCCCCTGTAAAATGGAGACGATGATCGTTATCAGTTGATGAGTGCTTCCTGCCACCAAGCCTCTTGCCACCGTTGGTTTCGTCTAGACTCAACTGCCTCCTGTTTGATAAGGCTATTGTGAGGACTGAGCTCACGGGGGTTAGTACATTATTTCAGTTAACCAGGGAAGGAAAGCTTTTGGTTAGTTGTGTGTGTGTGTTAGTTGCTCAGTCGTGTCTGACTCTTTGCGACCCCATGGATTGTAGTCTGCCAAGCTCCCCACCATCCATGAGATTTCCTAGGCAAGGATACTGAAGTGGGTTGCCATTTCCTTCTCCAGCAGATCTTCCCCACCCAGGGATCAAACCTAGGTCTCCTGCGTTGTAGATAGATTCTTTACCGTCTGAGCCACCAGAGAAGCCCTATCTATTATTATTATGATAGCTTTTGCTGAATTAAAGGTGATATACATAGTCTTACTTCAGCTTCACAGAACTCAGCTTGCTCTTATCTAGAAGGAAGTGGAGGCGGGGGGGAAGGTAAGAAAAATGACTTTTGAGCAACCAAATTATAAGTCATGTAGCAGTCATTGTAATCAGCATATAGTTTACTCAGGAGACTATACAGGAGATCCCTTCAGACCTGTGTCCAGTTCAGCTTTGATTTTACAAATAAGCTCAAATTAGAGCGATTGAGCTAGACTAAAAGGAGAGAAAGGCTGAAGTCAGAGCAGTTTAGTGAAGTTATTTTTCCAAGTGATTTTCTAGATGAAAGCAAGTTAGAAATGGGAAACATTGCTGTTAGCAGGTACATTGAAATGAGGCTGAGTCATCAAGAAAGAGTATATAATGTATTGTGTGTGTGTGTTAAGTTGCTCAGTCATGTCCAGCTCTTTGCAATCCTATGGACTATAGCCTGCCAGACTCCTCTGTCCATGGAATTTTTTAGGCAAGAATACTGGAACTGGTTGCCATTTCCTACTCCAGGAGATCTTCCCAACCCAGGAATCTCTTGGGTCTCCTGCATTGGCAGATGAATTCTTTACCACTCTTTATATTTTAATCAAAGAAAAATATAATATTGTCTTAGAAATATTTACTTTGACAGGTAAATCTCACAAAATTCTTCTCCTTCTTTGTCTTATTGATATTCAGAATCACCACTTTCACCACTGGATTCACATCGGTAAATACCAGGATTTCCCTGTATTGCCAGAGTAGCCCTGTATCAATTAGGCAGCAGATTATGGAATCCTAAGAGCGCCTTAGACAATGGTACTTGTGTCTTACACAATAACAGTTCAGAGAAGAATGGTTTCAAGATAACTTTAGCAGCTCAGCAGTATCTGCAAGGAGCCAGGCTCCCTCCACCCTCCACCTCTGCCATCCTCCGCACACCAGCTGCCTCTTAGGCTTGACCCATCTGGGTTGCAAGAAGGCTGCTGCATTTCAAGTTTTACATGAAGACACATGTCCAGCTGATGAAAAGGCACATATTCTGCAGTCTAGTTGTATAGGAGATGAAAGTCTCTCAGAGTCCTCCCAACAAATTGCTTCCTTCTTGTCCCTTTGTCCAAGATTTGGTCAACTGTCAGCTAGTCGAGTCCTGAGTGCCAAGGAGGCTGGAAAAGTGAGTATCTCTAGTGAGATTGGGCCCTGCTGGCAGGAAGAATGGTGAGGGGTGGAGGAGTGGGCAGCTGTTGGATAGACAACTGACAGTGTCTGGCAAAAAGCTAAGTGCAACAAAGCAGGTAGTTAGACATTAGTCATTTCTGATATCTACAATAGAAGTCTGTATCACTTTACTTTCCTAACCGTTCGATGTGAAAAGGGGCTGATTTTTTTTTTATCTTCCTACTGTGTGCCAGGAACTATAATAGAATTTTGTGTGTTTCTTTAAATAAATTTCCATTCCAGTTCTTCTGGAAAACTGTTATTTCTCTCCATTTAATAGATGAAGATAAAGTGCACAAAAAAGTTAAATAAGACACCATCGCACTGCTGTCTCACAAGTGGTAGAAGCTGGAATCTCCTACAGGTATATGGCCCCAAAGCCTGAACTGTTGGGTTAAGACTATGCAGCGACTTCACCCTGGTGTCAGAACGAACATTGTAGTGCACTATGAGAAATAATTCTCTTATGGCCCAAAGTGCGACTTGATTGCACTCAGAGTGGCCTAGATTTACCTCAGGGTAATTTAAAACATATGTTGGGTGTGGTGATTTATTTAACTGAAGCAACTGCATTCCTGCCGATTGATCTAATCTAAGCCACACTGCCAAGGTGTGTTTACCTTTGGATATCCTTCTGAGGATGGGTTCCCCTGGTGGCTCAGATGGTAAAGAGTCTGCCTGAAATGCAGGAGACCTGGGTTTGATCTCTGGGTTGGGGGACAGCTATCCACTCCAGTATTCTTGTCTGGAGAATTCCTTGGACAGAGGAGCCTGGCAGGCTACAGTCCATGGGGTTGCAAAGCATCAGACACGGCTGAGTGACTAACACAACATCCTCCTGGAGATAGGAGACAAACACCTGATCCCCAATGAGTACTCGCATGTAGTACTTAATAAGCATATAAAAAAATCAATAAAAGCTAGTTCTCATATTTGGGTCAAATTTCATATTTATCTTACCAATATTTTAATACAAATAAGATATCCTCTGGGTCACAGCAGATTTCTGATTTACAAATATTATGTAGAAATAATCTTTCAAGTATAAAAAAATAACCTTGGGTTTTAATGTCTGAATCCTTCCAAATAGCAAGAATGGGCTTAGGTCTTTTTTTTTTTTTTTTTTTCTTTTCCTAAAGCAGGTCCCAATCTATAAATGTGTGACTCAGGAGCTCCATCTTTCTGCATCTGTCATTAAAGGCATGGGAGCGACCCTTTGCTTCCTTTTATCTAAATCAGATTAGGTCGCTGCAGCCCACGGCCTGCGTTATGATCATTTCCTTTATCTCCAGCTGTGAACTGCACCCTTTTCTTCCTGGAAAACATGAACTATAACCCAGTGGGGAGAAGAAAGGCTGCTGGAGTGACCAATCAGAAATGAGGCCCCGGGACATGCGTGAGGTGTTCTGGCCTCTCGCCTGCCAGCAGCCTACACCTGCTTATCCAGTTCTGTACAGCGGTCAGTCTGAAGGGAGTGCCAGGGAGCCAATGACGTGTTTGCGCCAAGGTCTCACTGGCTGTCTTGTGTGCCCCCTCTCTAAGGAGACTGTTCACTGCCTGGCTGGTCTGTATTCTATACTTTGTATTCTGGAAAATCTGGTTCTGTGTGTGCAAGGAAGTTAGGATTCTGAGCTTACACACACACACACACACAAAGTAAGAAAAAGAAGGAAAATTAAGGGAATTAAAAATTAAGGCTCAAAAGGTCACAAAAGAAACACTGTGTTAACCAGTCGGACATTTTCCTCTTTTTCTTGACGTTACTTGCTCCTGGCTATAAAGTGCAAGATTATAGAGCTGCTTCATTTCCTTGGGGGCAGTTGAGACACACAGACATCCAGGTGGGACCCTGAACCCAGAAGGATCCTGGTGTTGGGTGTAATACCTTGAGGGCATAGAGAGAGTAAACGTCAAAGCTGTATCAGTTTGGAGAGGGTCGTGCCCCCTCCCAGGCCACTCTTGGCTGAGATTTGATTTTTGCCCCACCTCCTCTGGGCAGAGTCAGGAGTTGCTCAGATGGTTCCTGGAGCTACCTGTTAGCTGTTCCACGGGTACTGGGGTTGGTCTTCGTGTGCTCACTGTAAATATATGGTCCCGAAACCCCTTCTGTGCCTGATTCCCCCACAGTGTTGTATGTGAGGATGAACAGAGAGAGGACTCTTTACTGTTTAAAAGGTCCATTCAAAGAGGAAATATGGTTGTGTCTTTGGAACCTACAGTCCAGAGATTAAGGCAAGAAAAGAGGAGCTCTAAAACAAAAAGAACTTTCTAGAGGTATCTTACAGGCTAAATGTATCGCAAGGCTGTAGTTTAGATGCTATCAAGCTTCAGGAATATGGGCTCTTCTGGGAGCAGAGTAGGGAGCAGGTTGAGATTAAATCAGGCATTCCTGATGAATGTTTCTGGTTCAGTTGTAGGCCACTCTGAGGGTTTCCCTGGTAGCTCAGCTGGTAAAGAGTCCACCTGCAATGTAGGAGACTCTAGTTTGATTCCTGGGTCAGGAAGATCCCCTGGAGAAGGGATAGGCTACCCATGCCAGTATTCTTGGGCTTCCCTGGTGGCTCAGATGGTAAAGAATCTGCCTGCAATGTGGGAGACCTGGTTCGATCCCTGGGTTAGGAAAGGTATAGAGGAGGGAATGGCAACCCACTCCAGTATTCTTGCCTGGAGAATCCCCATGGACAGAGGAGCCTGGTGGCTACAGTCCATGGGGTCACAAAGAGTCAGACACAACTGGGCAACTAAGTAGAGCACAGCACAGACCACTCTGAACTGATGGAGTGGTGAGGAGCCCGGCTGTGAATGAGAAGTGAGCCTGGGAGGGTCCAATGAGGATGACTAGCAAGTGGATAATGAAGTTGGGCCTCACACCCAAGCTGAAGCCAAAGGCTGTCTTTGCACTATGTGCTCCTGGAGGCTCCACTTTAAAAAAAAAAAAAAAAAAATTATTTAGGCTGTGCTGAGTCTTAGTTATAGAACCATCCTAATTCCCCACCCAGGGATCTAACCCAGGCCCCCTGCTTTGGGAGTGCAGATTCTTAGCCACTGGACCGCCAGGAAGTCCCAGAGCCTCCACTTTGAAAAGGGACTTTATTTGTGTATGATGTCGAATCCTTTCCCTGTGCCTTTGGCATCCTCTGGGGTGTCCTGTTTCTGTATATTTCTGATCCTCCAAACTGCACGGTTTATCTTATCTCTAGCACTCGAAGTCACCTTCAGTCTGTCCTCCCATGATAAGTGCTGACGTGTGAGGATCTGGAGAAGACAGCGTTTCCAGCATCGTGCCAGCTCTCCTGTCGTTGATGTTACGTGGATTACTTCCTTCATTTAAGGACCATTTGCTTATTATTATGGCACCTAATTTGTCTTTCCTTCCGCTGGAAATGGAGGAAATACTAGACATCAAATTGGCTTGATCCACTGCAGTCAGCAAGGCGCCATCACCTCTCACCCCTTCCCTTGCTGCCCATAGTCCATTTTCAATAGCACACCCCACGGTCACTTTTTAAATTACACTGCCATAGATGTCCCTCATTTGCCCATAGCCCTAAATAGTTCCCCATTTAACTCTGAGTAAAAGTGAAAGTCTGTTTGGTGACTTTGTGGTGACCTCTTACTTTTCTTGCCTCCCATGTTTCATGTCCCACCACTCTCCTCTCCGTTCACCCTGCTCCTCTTGCTTTTTCTCAAACACACAAAAAGACGCATTGCCGCTTTAGGGCATCTGCACTGGCTCTTTCCTGATCCTCATCTCCTTCAAGCCCCTGCTTCTTTTTGGCTTCAAAGTGGAGTGTGTGTGTGTGTGTAGGGCTTCCCGGGTGGCTTAGTGGATAAAGAATCCACCTGCAGTCCAGGAGATGCAGATTCAATATCTGGGTGGGGAAGATTCTCTGTAGGAGGGCTTGACAGCCCATTCCAGTAATCTTGCCTGGAGAATCCAATGGACAGAGGAGCCTGGCAGGCTATAGTTCACGGGGTCCCAAAGAGTTGGACATGACTGAAGCAACTGAGCACGCACGCGTGTGTGTGTGTATATACATATATGTTTCTGTGAGTGTATATATAGACCTCATTATGTAGGAAGCACTGTTAGAAACTCAGGATAGAAGACAAATAATAACAAATAAGTATTCCAAGTATCAAGCTCAGTGGAGCCAGATTCTCTGATTTTTTTTTTAAGAGAAGCTTTAATCTGAATTTTTATATGAAATCTCTCAGTTTTTAAATGTTGATAACTAAATTAGAATTTCTAAATTTACTGTGACAACAAAATTAAATATTTATCACCACCATATGTTGCCTTTGGGCTTTGCTTATAATATCTGCTAGTTTGAAGGATAACACAGTATCAATTCAGAAGCAGTCTGCAACTTTTAGATGATAAGTGGATCTTAGAGGATGGGCGGGATTTAGGTGTGCTGCGGGGAGGAAAGAGGGAAGGAGTGGTTTTTTTGTGGCTTCTGGTACCTGGAGCAAAGGTGTGAAGGCAGGACAGGCAGAGTGCTGACACCAGGGCTGGGAAGGGTGATGGAGGAGGTACATTCTTCACAGTAATGGCAAGTAGTCTCCTTGGGTTATACTGAACTACCCTTTTTAGGTTAAACTTACTGCATTTGTCAGTATACAGATCCAAACAAAGTATTAGGTAAGACAGAAACTTATCTTTGTCATAATGGTCTGAGTGTAAGCAAACTAGAGTGGTCCTTTTCTCGATTCACGAAGGCTCATTCTCATAGGCCAAAGATGGCTCAGCTGCAGGTTAGCATTCCAGCCGGTGGGAAGGGAAGGGGAGGATGGGTGAAGGCCGTGACCCTTTCTTTAAAGGCAGGATCCAGACTTTGATCACAGGACTTGTGTTCACACCCTGTTGGCCAGAACTTGGTAACATGGCCACATCTGATTCCAAGAAAGCCAAGAAGTGTAGGTTTTTGCCCCGGTGGCTATAAAAAGGTTACATTTTTCTAGTAGAAAAAGAGAATGGGTATTGCAGGTTATATAGCCATCCATCACATTTGCTCTTGTGGGTACTGGGTTATCTGGGGTAAGGTATCTCTTTTTATGTCCTCAATTTTCTAATTATTTTAGTAAGACTTCAGTGGTACAAATGGAAGGTGATCCTTTTAAAAAAAGTTCTATTTATGTTTTTATTTTTGGCTATGCTGGGTCTTTGCTGCTGCTGCACGGAGTTTTCTCGAGTTGCAGCGAGCAGGGGCTACTCCCCAGTTGTCATGAGCGGGCTTCTCATTGCAGTGGCTTCTCTTGTGGCAGAGCACGGGCTTCAGGGTGCCAGGGCTTCAGCAGCCGCAGCACATGGGCTCAGTAATTGCAGCTCCCAGACGCTAGAGCACAGGTTCAATAGTTGTGGTGCAGGGGCTCAGTCACTTCACTGTAGGTGAAATCTTCCAGGACCAGGGATCAAACCTGTCTTCACCACTGGCAGGCAGATTCTCTACCACTGAGCCACCAAGGAGGCCCCAGAAGGTGATCCTTGACAACAATTTTTTCATCTTTTAGATTCTTATAGCCCACTGTATTTCTGGTTAAACCAAAGTAGCTTGGTGAGGTTTGTTTTTTTTGTTTGTTTGTTTCTTTGTTTGCATAAAAGGTCTAGAGCAGCTGGTTTTCAATTTTTTGTTGTTGTTGTTCTTGGGACCCCTTTGCACTCTTAAAGATGACTAAGAACCCTGAAAAGATTTGTTTCTGTGGAGTAAAGAGAGGTTTAACTATTGGTTTTCATCTATAGCAATTCAGTAAATTCTGGTGTTTCAGATGTATTGAATTAAACACTTTATATATCTAGAAGCTCCTTGTGGAAAGCTTTGACTTCTGTGCATGCTTATCATTGCTTTTGGCCACCCAGCTCTGTATCTACCTTTTTGCACTTGGCAGATCCTACTTCTCCTCCTGTGGAGGAGTAAAGCACTAGATATTTGCACCCTCAACCCCCTTCGCAGCCTGGCTGCAGGCATGTGACCTAGGTTCTGCCGGTCAGATGCACTTCCATCTCATATTTTGAAATAGAAACCAGTGACATGAGAAAGTGTGTGGCCGCTCCCCAGGTGGTTTCCAGGACAGCAGCTGGTGTTGGCAGTGGAAGCTGCTGGCTGCCCTACCCGTCAGCGACAGGCAGCGGGCCACAGCTGCTATGTGATTTGGGGTGATGTTCCCGGATATGTAGCCTCCAAGCCCAGTTTCTCTGGCCCTTTTGGAAATTTGTGATCCTTCCATTCCTTCCATTATCATTCTGTGTGTTCTTTGCTTGAAACTGAGAATCCTGCTTGATCCATTCTCAGATGTGGCGTCTTTCAAAGCATTGCTTGGAAGTCTCATGAATCAGAATTACCTGGGCCACGTCCTAACAATCCGTGCCTGTCAGTGGACTTGAAACTAATGGATCCAGAAGCCTTTTGAGTTCCAGGAATCTGAATTTCATTTACTTTATTTTTTCTTCTTTGGCCATGCCAAAGAAGGTTCCCTAGTGGATCAGATGGTGAAGAATCTGCCTGCAATGCAGGAGACCCAGGTTTGATTCCTGAGTTGGGAAGATCCCCTGGAGAAGGAAATGGCAACCCACTTCAGTATTCTTGCCTGGAAAATCCCGTGGTTGGAGGAGCCTGGTGGGCTACAGCCATGGGGTCACAGGGTCAGAGACAACTGAGCGACTTACACTTTCTTTGGCCATGCCACCTGGCATATGGGATCTCAGTTCCCCACCAAGGATCAAACCCACCCCCATCCCCACTACACTGGAGCACAGAATCTCCCCTGGACCACCAGGGAAGTCCCAGCAACCTGCATTTTAAACATCTCAGGTTTATATGATTTTAGAACTGCTTTCCTAATGTTTCCAACTTTTTAAATTATCTGTGCTCTGTTTAAAGATCTGACTGAGTAAGCCCTCAAAGAATTCACTCTCTGTTTTTAGGAGACTCTAATCAATGAGTAACTAGTATTTCTTGCCCTCTTCTCTCTCCACCCAGCCTCAAATTCTCCCTAAGCCTCTTTGTTCTGTCTCCAGCTCTTTTAATGTCTTTTTTTTTTTTTCCTGGCTTATTCTCCCTGAGAAGTAATAATTCCCCCAATGGGATTGCTTGTATTCAGTGGTCCCAGGATTGATTTGGATTTTAAAACTGTACCGTGACTGGTGCTTCCTGCAGGTCATTTCTTTCTTGGGCATTTCTGCAGCCTACTGGTTTATAGCTTAATGTTTACTTCAGGGATCACTGGAGGGGATGAAGGTGAGAGATTGGAACATACTGAGTGACTTTCCTCAGAAAGCTTTACATTCAGGCCAGAAAATAACACAAAAGGATTGAATAATGTACCTCTGAAGTTTCTAGTATCACAGAAGGTTATAACTTGATAGAAGCTTAGCTCCATCATTTCATGAATGAGGAACTGAGGAGAAGTTATGTGTCCAACATCACATAATTGATTAGTGGAGTTTAAAAGGCAAAATAAATTTAGAAGTGGGAAGTGACAATGCAGTGCTTGATCTAAACTGGCATACGAAGGAAGGAGACTAGCATTTATTGAGTGAGTATTTAAACTTGGGTACATTCACTTAACATCCTGAAGTCTCAGCTTTCTCAACTGCAAAATCAAGATTCTAATAGGAGCAAACACTGATATGATATTGACTGTGTGCTGGGAACTGTTCTAAGCACTTTGTATGCTAAGTCATTTAATCCTTATCACATCTTAGGTACTATTATTTTTCCCCTTTATTCAGATGCACAGAAAGCTATATATTTACCTGCAGTCACCCTGATAAAGTACTCTGTTTTCTATTGCTGCATTACAAATCACCCCAAGCTGCATGTGTTAAGACAACATACATTTATTATCTCACGGTTTCGTGGGCTAAGGAGCCTAGGCATAACTAGGTCCACTGCTCGAGGTCTCGCAAGGCAGCATGGAGGTGTTGACCAAGGTTAGGATCAGATCTGAGGCTTGAGGTCTTATTCTAAGAAAAAATATGAGCCGATTGCAATAAGTTATATAATCTGAGACTACTGGAAATTTCTTTTTGAAAATACAAAACTGCAGGTGGTTATAAGGTTTCTTGAAGCAGACTTTGAAAAGAGGAGGTATGAAGAGATTTAATTATTGCCTAGTACCCAGTAAGAATCTGCTGGGTGTTATTCTTGGCATTATTCACGTCATTTTTCTTGGTGTTATTCACACCATTCTTGGCAGCAGCGTCTCCCTATAGCTATGGAACTCATGATGACTGAGTCTTCAAGGTCAGCAGAAGAATGCCTTTTTCTTTGAATGATCTCCCACTCTGGATAATCTCCCTTCTGATGAACTTAATGTCAAATGTTTAGGGGCCTTAATATATCTGCAAAAATCTGTTCATCTTTGCCATATGACAGGATGTAAACATGGGAGTAATGTCCCATCGCCTATGCCATGTTTTGCTGAGGTCAAAAGGTAGTCACAGGTCTTCTCCACACTCAAGGGGAGGTGATTATATAAACCTGCGGATCCCAAGGCGTATCACCTCGCCATCTTAGAATTCTACCTACCATAGCCAGGAAGATTTAGGTTAAGCCCAGACTGGCTCCACGTCTAAGAGTCCATGCTCTCAGTCACAATGACCTTCTTTCTCCTTTTGAAGCAAGTAAACCCACTTTATAACCTTGCATGGTGTTCTAAGAAAGATAACACCCAGCAGATTCTTACTGGGTACTAGGCAATAATTAAATCTCTTCATACCTCCTCTTTTCAAAGTCTGCTTTAAGAAAACTTATAACCACCTGCAGTTTTGTATTTTCAAAAAGAAATTTCCAGGAGTCTCAGATTATATAACATTGCGATTGGTTCATATTTTTTCTCAGGCAGAAATGACCCTGGGTTTTGGGATATGAGACTTGAGTTCTCAAGAAATAACCCTAGCTCTGCTTTTTTTTGTCTTTGAAACAGATGAAGTGATTAAGAAGAAACAGTAAACGTTGTCATCTTGTAGACAGGACAGCATGGATCAGCCATTAACTGTGAACTCCCTGGTAGGTGGCGCCAACTGATATTTTACATGTGGTTCGAAAACCCAGAAAGAAGAACAGAAACACGCCAAATGTGAAATGAGTCACAGTGACTTCAAGAAGTTAAACACTTGCTGTTTTCATCCATCTGTGTGGTCCTCTCCTTTGAGGAAGTGACTAATAAAACCATCTTTGTTAGAATTAAAAATAATTCTTTTTCTTTTTCCATGAAAGCATGAAATTTTAATTCTCTGGTTTGGTTCCAGGAGTGTAGTTCTTTAGCATGACACCAGAGAGAATTTGTAATGTCAGAGATGATATTGTAACAGGTACTTCGACTGTTCCGTGCCTCAGTGTTTTCACAGATGAAAAATTAGAGGTTTAGCTTGTGTAGTAATAGTTAAGGAAACATTTTATGCTTAACACCGAGATGCAGCTTTGGGATCCTTGTGTAAATGTGCAAATACCTGAAACACTTGTCCTTTTCATCTTTTCCTCTTACAGCCAACGTAGTGCACATCTTCTTGAGCTACATCTTAGGAGGAATAATGTGCTAGAGAGGAAATAACAGGGGCCTAGGGACCCCATGGGTTTATTGTGTGTCCCAGATCAGTCTCTGAATGTGAATAGAGCGACATTATATAATCTCCACGGCCCAGTTTTTTCCTTTTGCCTTACGACTTTTGGAAACCATGGTTTTAGTGTTACCAGCCTATCACTGGGGCTTGATAAACAAAGGTTGTCATTACCATCCACCTTCTCCTGATGACACTCCCAAACCTACTCACTAAACTTGTCACCCTGGGGGCAGCAATATACTGAATGCCCTACACACACAAAGCTTAGCACCAGAACGCAAATAGAGGGCCTAGTGCTTGCTCTGAAACAGGGTAGTGTTCTCTCTCCGTGGAAAAAGTCCTTCACAGTTGCTCAGTTGCTTTTGCGAGCATGTTTGAGGGACAGAGAGTTGCAGGCACTTTTTATTTTCTGACACTGTATTGTCAAGACTGTCACATTTCCACCTCCGTAGAAGGAGTCATTTCCTCGAGTTCCTTGTGTGTTTTTCTAGAACGTTATGTGAAAATAAAATTTTAGTGGACATGTCAATGTAAAAATGAACACTAAGGCTTTGTCATCTGGAAAATTTTATTTACATCCAAGAAGTTCATCTTGAAAAATTATAGAAGAATTATAGATTGATGAAGAGTTTAGGCTCTTTCCCAGTTTATCTCTGAAACCAGTTTTAAACTTAAGTAGAATAGCACCATTCCCATAGATGGAAAATAAATATTTTTTTCTTCAGGTGAAAAGATAGTCTAATTATAATCACATTGTTCCCTTTCTGTCTTCTTCCTTTATTTGATATATTTATTGGTTATCATTTGTGTTACAGGGAATATACTATATTCCAGAGCACAAAGATGAGTATAAAATTATTCCTTTCCTTCAAGGAGCTTATAATGAGTCAAAAATACTTGTAAACAAATAATTATAACTCAGCACAGACCGCATAGTAAAAAAATGGACAAGTTACTTTTGTGCATGCAATGCTGGAAGTCTGCCCTAATTTTCCTAGATTTTTTTTCTGATGTCACTGAAGCATTAATCTGTGGTCATATAATAGCATTCTTGGAACACAGTCAGGATTATTTCGTTACGTGGGGTTTATGCTGTTTCCTCACCAGCAGAGCTGAGAAGCTGCCACAGAGACTCTGTGTCCCACAGAGCCTAAGAAATGTGCTATAGGGCCTTTAACAGGGAAAAAAAAAATTGTTGACTTTTTCACCTTTCATAAGTACTTTTTATTGAATAATTATCCTGACTTTATATGTTCTGTGTTTTTCCAAGTGTGTATGTGTTTTTATTAATAAAACACAAATGTATTAATATCACAGATCCTTTTTCAGTTATTATCATTATTTTCTTAGGAATGAATTAACAGTGTAATTATGTTGGGGGGCTGGGGGGTAGTGTGTGTGGGAGGGAGAAGGTGGTGTGTCCATATGCTGAAAAAGGCTTCTCCAAGACTTATTGGTGGGGTTATTAAAAAAAAAAAAAGACTTATTGGTGGCGTTTTATTCACTTGGTAAAGATGCAAAGAGGCCCTGAAAGCTTCTCATTAAACCAAGTGTACTTTGGAATAGAATTGAATACATACAGTAACTTTGGATCCAGAACATGTCTTGGAGACCCTTCGAGTGTAATGATATGATCCCTGCCCTGGCAGGAATCCATCTCTTGGCTTACTTCCATAAGGATATAATGGTCAATGATATTTTACCTAAAATGACCTATAACATTCACATACCCAGGAACTGCCACATAACTGTAGCTGAAACCTACAAGAGATCTTAGTCCAAAAAGGTGTGTTTACCCTGCAGATATGTGGTTTTTTGGTGTGCAGACCACATGTTTAAGCAAAAAGACCTCACTTTAATCATGTTATTAACTCATTAAAAAAAAAAAACTTTCCTTAGGTACTGATGTCAGATATTTAGTACAAAAAATACATCTATAATTTCAGTCTGTTCATTTCTTCTTATAACCAGAGATTCCAATTTGGCTCTGCAGAAAAAGTTAGCTGCGATGCCAGACCACACGGATGTCTCCCTCACCCCAGAAGAACGAGTCCGTGCCCTAAGCAAGCTGGGCGGGAACATCACCATCAATGAAGATATCACTCCACGCCGCTACTTTAGATCCGGAGTAGAAATGGAGAGGATGGCGTCTGTGTATTTGGAAGAAGGAAACCTGGAAAGTGCGTTTGTCCTCTACAATAAATTTATAACGTAAGTATTTTATCTTGGAGATCTTTGAAATGAGAACATTGGGAACAAATATTTACATGCTATTTTGATGAGACAGCTTCAATGCCAGGCATGTATTCATACTCAGATCAAATTTACAATCTCCAGAAGCAGGAGCGGGCCAGGTTTTTAAGTTACCAAGTCATGTACTCAAAGGTGTCCCAATATTGTCTCTGAGGCTTAGGGGTGGAAGATCAGAGATGACGTGAGGTACAGGGATGTATATCCATAGGCCAGCACTGTAACCTGAGTGCCCGCTTCTCTCTCTTCACAAAATTTCTTGTTCCCTGTCATTCTCCCTTCACCAGAATGTAAGCCTTTGAGAGCAGACAGCATATTGTGGCTCTATCTAGAGCATCTGAAACGTGCCATTAACATTCTTGCAATTTAATTTGATGGGTTGAAACAAGGGGTAAATTGACGATCCTAGGAAGGAACTGATTGGGGGACAGAGTGTAGTAGTTGATTTAACATTGCAGTCAGTATTTCTTAAGGCAGTTATTTAGCCGTGTAAGAATTGTTGTGTATAAAAGATCTTCCAATATATTGAAAGTAGCAACATCAAAATAGTCATTAAAAATATCACACTTCACATTAGATAGATATTGATTAATAACGTATCCTCATTTGAACTAAAAAAACAGGATTTGGACTTTCTATACCAATTTGCCATCTTACTGATTGTGAAGATCTCCTGTTACCAAAAGTGATCTCATCAGAGCCGAAGCCCTTATCTTTGTTTCCACTGAAAATTACTCATTGATTAATTGTATTAATTTACTTGGGGATTTAATCTGAGAACATGCAAGAAGTTGAAAAGATTAACTGTTTTTTAAAACTTGGTTTTGGCTGCGATGGGTGTTTGGTGCTTTGTGCAGGCTTTCGGGAATTGCAGCCACTGGGGGCTACTCTCTAGTTGTGGTGCTGGGGGGCGTCTCTTGCTGTGGAGCACAGACTGTAAGCACAGGGGCCTCAGTAGTTGATGCTCTCAGGCCATAAAGCCCTAGCTTAGTAGTTGTGGCACACGGGCTTAGCTGCTCCTCAGCACATGGGATCTTCTCGGGCCAGGGATCAAACCTGTGTCCCCTGTACTGACAAGCAGATTCTTATCCGCTGCACCACCAGGGAAGTCCAAGGTCTTTTAAATGCTGCATCCATGATTCTACCATGGGTGAAATTAAAGGCAATTAGTATAGTATGCGAAGTGATCTCTTCATTTTATTCACGTTAATTAACTTATTGGAAATTTAGAGAATGGTTGGCAACATTCATTTTAACTGGGAAAAATCAGAGACTTTCAAGAAGGATAAGAAATAACTATCAAATTGGATGTTATCAACTGTCATCGATAGCACGCATTTTCCATTTTAGTTGCTGAAGTGTAAGTTATAAATTGATAATATTTTTTTCACCGTCTGAGTTTTGCACACACACATAAGTGTGGTAAAGGGCCACTATACTATCTGAAGGCTTTTCATTGGCACCAGTGGTAAAGAACCCACCTGCCAATGCCAGAGACCCAACAGACTTGGGTTCGATCCCTGGGTCGGGATGATCCTCTGGAGTTGGAAACGGCAACCCACTCCAGTATTCTTGCCTGGAAAATTCCATGGACAGAGGAGGCTGGTGGGCTACATACAGTCCGTGGGGTCACAAAGAATTGTTCATGACTGAGCGACTGAGCGCACACACATCTCTCTGAGTTGCTGAGGAATCAGAATATTTGAATTCTCTCCCAGCACTAACGACATGACCATTGATTCAGTTATCCGCTGTGAGTTCAATTTCTCATCTACATAAATTAAAGGCTTATAGGTGAAAATCTAAGGTCTCTACATCTCTGCATATCAGTGACTTTATTCTACATATAAAAGACTTAGGCAACTGACACCTTATGTAGTTTATGTAAGCTTTAATTTTCTCATTTGAGAAATAAGAATTATAATACCATGCCTATGCATTCAGTAGACGAGATGTAAGTGTATATGATTTGTAAACAACAGAACATCAATAATTATAAATGAAAGTTGCTCATTCATGTACAACTCTTTGCAACCCCATGGACTGGAACCTGTGAGGCTCCTCTGTCCATGGGATTCTCCAGGCAAGAATACTGGAGTGGATTGCCATTCCATTCTCCACGGAATCTTCCTGACCCAAGGATCAAACCCAGGACTTCTGCATTGCAGGCAGATTCCTTATCTTCTGATTCCTTACCTTACCATCTGAGCCACCCATGGGTGTAGATATTCTTAGTGGTCAAAAATTCCTATTCTCATTTCTGTAAAGGAGACCTAGCCATTCTGCAGTTAGGAAGACATGAGGAGTTCTGCCTAATGAAATGTGAAGGAAAATTACATGTATCAGCTCCAACCTGAAACAATCAGAAGTCCTTAGTGATTCTCCAGTCCCTTTTCTTTCCCTGACCTATGTTCCAAACAGAGTAACTACAAGATACCAGGGTCTCCATCGGTTTCCATCCTCCATCAGCTTGGGTTCCCAAGTATCTGAACCTTCTCACAAACCCTAGCTTGTACTGGTACCAACCATACCTGGGAAATAAACATTTGTTATTTTAGGACCCTGAGCTTTGGAGGTTGTTCAGTTACTGCAGTATAGCCTAACCTCTCTCAGCCAATAAAAAACTAAGTAGTTAATTGAAACATGTCTGTGGTGAATCAATAATTAAACAATTTCAGAGGAAGGGAGAATGTGCTACTATGTTAATCAAAACTAGTATTTGCTCTAAGGGCCATTTGTTCATTTAACAAATATTAATTGGGCATTTATTATGATGAGATGGACACTATTCTACAGGCTGAGGATACATCAGTAAGAGGAAAAAAAAAAAAATTTCATGCCCTAGTGGAAGCAAAATCTTAACTTTACCTGGAAACAATGAACCTGGTTTGCTGTAAGGATTTCCCTTCATTTTTACTGTCCCTTGTTCCTGAAAAGGTGATGAAAAATAATTCACTATTAATTCAGTTCAGTTCAGTCACTCAGTTGTGTCTGACTCTGCGACCCCATGAATCGCAGCACGCCAGGCCTCCTTATCCATCACCAACTCCCAGAGTTCACTCAAACTCATGTCCATCGAGTCGGTGATGCCATCCAGCCATCTCATCCTCTGTTGTCCCCTTCTCTTCCTGCCCCCAATCCCTCTCAGCATCAGAGTCTTTTCCAATGAGTCAACTCTTCACATCAGGTGGCCAAAGTACTGGAGTTTCAGCTTTAACATCAGTCCTTCCAGTGAACACTCAGGACTAATCTCCTTTAGAATGGACTGGTTGGATCTCCTTGCAGTCCAAGGGACTCTCAAGAGTCTTCTCCAACACCACAGTTCAAAAGCATCCATTCCTTGGCACTCAGCTTTCTTCAGAGTCCAACTCTCACATCCATACATGACCACTGGAAAAACCAGAGCCTTGACTAGACGGACCTTTGTTGGCAAAGTAATGTCTCTGCTTTTGAATATACTATCTAGATTGGTCATAACTTTCCTTCCAAGGAGTAAGCGTCCTTTAATTTCATGGCTGCAGTCACCATCTGCAGTGATTTTGGAGCCACCAAAAATAGTCTGTCACTGTTTCCACTGTTTCCCCATCTATTTCCCATGAAGTGATGGGACCAGATGCCGTGATCTTAGTTTTCTGAATGCTGAGCTTTAAGCCAACTTTTTCACTCTCCTCTTTCACTTTCATCAAGAGGCTTTTTAGTTCCTCTTCACTTTCTGCCATAAGGGTGGTGTCATCTGCATATCTGAGGTTATGATATTTCTTCCAGCAATCTTGATTCCAGCTTGTGCTTCTTCCAGCCCAGCGTTTCTCATGATGTACTCTGCATATAAGTTAAATAAGCAGGTGACAATATACAGCCTTGACGTACTCCTTTTCCTATTTGGAACCAGTCTGTCCCATGTCCAGTTCTAACTGTTGCATCCTGACCTGCATATAGGTTTTTCAAGAGGCAGGTCAGGTGGTCTGGTATTCCCATCTCTTTCAGAATTTTCCACAGTTTATTGTGATCCACACAGTCAAAGGCTTTGGCATAGTCAGTAAAGCAGAAATAAATGTTTTTCTGGAACTCTCTTGCTTTTTTGATGATCCAGCAGATGTTGGCAATTTGATCTGTGGTTCCTCTGCCTTTTCTAAAACCAGCTTGAACATCTGGAAGTTCATGGTTCACGTATTGCTGAAGCCTGGCCTGGAGAATTTTGAACATTACTGTACTGGTCTGTAAGATTCTGTTACGTATTCTGGCTGACATTTATCTGAGTTATAAATTTTCATATACAAGGTTTTAATACACATATGTATACCATATCGGGCTCCCCTGGTGGCTCAGCTGGTAAAGAATCCTCCCGCAATGTGGGAAACCTGGGTTCGATCCCTGGGTTGGGAAGATCCCCTGGAGAAGGGAACAGCTACCCACTCCAGTATTCTGGCCTGGAGAATTCCATGGACTATTCCATGGGATTACAAAGAGCTGGGCACAACTGGGTGGCTTTCACACCATGGCACTGCTGGTTCATCAGTGGCCCTTTGAATCTGTTCTGTGAGAAGGTATCTTTTATCCATCTTTCGGAACTCTTACATTTTCACGTGATACTCAGTGTTGCCAGCACTATCACAAGTAGAATGGTGCTCTAGTGGGGTTAAGTGCCCAAGATCTGAGAAAAACTAAAGTGATGTGATCTGTTGAGGAGCATCCTGACTTTAACCCTCTTAACCTCAGTGCTTAGTTTGCCGAGCTTAACTCCTCTGTAATGCCAGAATCATATTCATACCAACCTTTGATGGCAGATGGAAAGAATATAGGTTAAATAAGAAGGAAAATGGCAACCCACTCCAGTATTCTGGCCTGGACAACCCCATGAAGGAAGAGCCTGGTGGATTACAGTCCATAGGGTCACAAAGAGTTGGACACGAGTACACATAAAAAATGTCATTAACCATGTCCTTTTGAAAAGGAGGTTCATTCTTATATTAGAAACCATCACTGAGCTTTTTCTGTCATATAACTCTAAGGATGTGTTTTCTCTTTCTCCAGTTTATTTGTAGAAAAGCTTCCCAACCACCGGGATTACCAGCAATGTGCAGTACCCGAAAAGCAAGATATCATGAAGGTATTGAGTGATCAACTCTCTCCGGAGGTTCAAGTTCCTCAAGTATCCATTATTGATTCATCCCTTTTCTTTCCTCCTCTGTCTAATCCTCTCGAGAGTTTCGGTGCAAAAAAAAAAAAAAAAATCATTCCATTAGCTGTGATATTTCAATCTCTTCTTAGACCTTTAGTCATCATTACTATGAGATGTCTACTTAAAACTGGGAGAAGAAAAGAAAAAAATCAAGAATGCACTTGATCTTACGATATGAAGAAGGAATTATTTTATGATTACTCTCAGAGATTGAAAGAATAGTTGTCTCTTTCAAATACTTATTTAAGACAATCATTTTGGCTGGTTGTGATTATTCCATACAATTCTCAACTCAATACCTATTTGAAAATCAGTGTTGATTATCAAGGCGGCCCCAAATTTCTAGTCATTTTCTTCTTACAGTTACTCACCTCTTAGACAATGAAGTCTTTAGTGAGTGACCTGAAATATTCCAAAGGAAAAGGAAGGCTATTGAAATGTTTTTATTTAGCAGCAATGTTTGCTACATATATAGTTTCAAATATCTTTAGCTGAGAATATATCCTCTTAGATAACATTTAAGCAATGTTTTCCATTTATTTATCTTAGGTAGTTTGGATTGATTTTATGTGATGGAGATAATGTACACAAAGTCAATCACAACATGAAATTTGAAATTACTCTCCAAAAATATTTTACCGCATAATGGAATAAAAACTCTCTTAGCCAGTTATGTCGGGATTCCCTTGTGGCTCAGTGGTCGTGAATCCACCTGCAATGCAGGAGATGTGGGTTTGATCCCTGGGTCAGGAAGATCCCCTGGAGAGGGAAATGGCAACCTACTCCAGTATTCTTGCCTGGGAAATCCCATGGACAGAGGAGCATGGTGGGCTACATTCCATGGTGTCACGAAAGAGTCAGACACCACTTAGCAACTAAACTACAAAAACCAGTTATGTCAGGCCTGAGGGTGCCTGTAAGCAGAACACAAATGGTCATCTTCATTGTTAAATTTCTGTACACTGTCTGAAGGGTCCTTCCTTATCCAGCCTTCATGTAACATTTCCCTTCAGTTCTCTTGTTCATTTAATGTCAGAAAGTTCTGGATGGAAACCAAGGTGTTAGGCTGCCAAGATGACTCTTTTACTCTAATTTGGTGGTGGTGGTTTAGTTGCTAAGTCATGTCCGACTCTTGCAACCCCACGGACTGCAGCCTGCCAGGCTCCTCTGTCCATAGGATTTTACAGGCAAGAATACTGGAGGGGGTCGCCATTTCCTTCTCTAGGGGATCTTCCCGGCCCAGGGATTGAGCTCAGGTCTCCTGCATTGCAGGCAGATTGTTTACCGACTGAGCTACAAGGGAAGCCCACTCTAATTTAGGATTATTCTTATTTTCACTTATAGAGAAAAAATTCTGCAAAAGCATATACATTTTCTGTTTGTGCTCATAGAATAAATGGACCAATGGATGACAAAAAAATTAAGAGCACAGAAATTTTAATGGGAGAGCTTAGCTAGAGTTAGGTGTTTTGGGTTTTAGTCATAAGGAGACCATAAGTCAGTTATATGACGCTGGACAAGCCTTTTGATCTCTCTGAGCCTTTGTTTCCTCATCTATACTAAGGCTGGGGTGGGTACTTGGATGGTATTTTCATGCCATCAAGCAGGAATCACTGAGAAGTTGTTTGAGATACAGATCCCAATCCTTTCTCTGACTATGTTGATTCAGTAAACCTGGGGTTAGGCTTGGGGATCTATATTTTTATAAAAGGTGCCTCAGCTGCTTTTTACAGTCCCACTAAGCCTAGGGATCTCTACTTACCGTGTTCTCCAATGTCCCTTTTAACTATGATGCCATATAATTTACATATCATGGAATGTGCAGTTACAAATCCACTACCTGAAAATGAGGTACCTCCCTATACAAAATGCTTCCCTAACCAGTGGAGTCAATAAAGGTCTTACAAAGGGGATAATTTTTCCTCTTCTCTACTGAAAAGTTGTATTTTGGAACCCTAGAAAATATTGATTTTTCCACCTTCCTGTTTGGTTACTTGTGTCTTGATTTCTAATACACATACCAGTTGTTTTCCTTTCTCAGCTGATGATCTGAAAGACTATACTGAAAATTCTACTAATCAATATGTGTATATATATATTTTTAAAAGAAACTGAAGGAGATTGCATTCCCAAGGACAGATGAATTGAAAAAGGACCTTTTAAAGAAATATAACGTAGAATACCAAGAATATTTGCAAAGCAAAGTAAGTTCAATTGGTATATTTATTTCATGAATTGTTTTCTGTGCAAATATTTTTTTAAATTTTATTTTCATGAGTTTTTCAAATCTCATATGCATTTAAGTTAAAATTAAAGAAACAGTGATGGAAAACACAAAGATGTTTAAATTTTTATTCCCCAACAAGATCTAATAAAGTGAAACATTAGAAAATAGACTTTCTACAGTAATTTAACCAGAGTGTTCCTTCACTGTTTACCTGAAGGGTCCTTCCTTATCCAGCCTTCATGTAACACTGTTTACCTGTTGTTTACCACAACATTGTCAGTTGGCTATACCCCAACACAAAATTAAAAGTTTAAAGTTGGGGAAAAAAAAAGAATAAACAGAGCTTTGTGACCAACTCTTGCCAGTGTAATCTTGAACCAGGTGGCTGCTCTTTAGCAATGAAAGGAGGCAATAAGAGAGGTAGGGAGAATAGTACATAGTTTCTGAGGTATCTAATTCGATTCTTAAATATTTTAATGTTATGTTATTATATTCTTAAATATTATACTTACTATAATAACATAGAATAATATCTAGCCATATGAGTAAAATGTAATCATATCATCAAAGGATGATGACTTCTGGATTCTTCTTAAATAGAGAGTGAAAAGAAAAATTATGTCTGAGATCAAAGGGCATTGAGTGAGGAAACTGACCGATCAGTCTATAAGATATTCCAGTTCAGCACTTGAACTCTTAAGGTTCACAGCTTCTGTTTTGCTGTCTTGTTTGACTGTGTGTTTATGTGCTTTGAAAGTTTCACTATTGCTGATTCTCAGTTCAGTCCAGTCTCGTTGCTGCTGAACACGGTCACAGGCCTTGTTTACTTCCTTTGGTGTTCTGGAAGTAGGTTTGCGTGAGCCGTGTGCACTGAGTAACAGAAGGAAGGCTGAAATCAGAAGATTCCCTCCAGTGTGGATAGTGATCATTTGATTTGAACTGTGAAAGACTGGGGCTTCCCAGGTGGCCCCTGGGAAAGGGTTAAAATGGTAAAGACCCTGCCTGACCTTGGTCAGGAAGATTCCCCTGGAGGAGGGCATGACAATCTACTCCAGTATTCCTGCTTGGAAAATCCCTATGGACAGAGGGGCCTGATGGGCTGCAGTCCATAGCATCACAAAGAATCAGACACGACTGAAGTGACTTAGCAAGCACGCACGTGAAAGATTGAAGTAATTTTGGCGGCCCAGACAGGACAACAGGAAGGGGGGAGCAAAGCCTGTTGCGTTCCCCTCCCTACTCAGCGGTGTGAACGCTAGTCCCCTCTGCTCTCTGGGAGGAACAGCGTCAGCAGTTGTGGTCTGCTGTTAGTGACACTAAGGATAGTCCACAATAGGATCCCAAGTATATGACAAGTAGAAATATTTGGGGGGGTAGCGTGGCAGCCTTTATGTCTGGGAGACATGGACATGGCAGTAAGCCTTTGCTGCAGGCAACACTCACATCACCTGCAGTCTGGTAGAATGCACATTCTCTGGCCCCTCCCCAGACCTGCTGAATGCCAGTCTGCCCTGTAACGGGACCCAGGGGATTCGTGAACATAAAGTACTGCTTTAAACTGTGTCCCCCACCTCGCTCCTGCCTCCTAGTAGCTCCCAAAGTTTAGTTTTCAACAGAATTATTTGGGAAGCTTCTTAAAGATTAATTCTCTGACCCTAGATATTTTTGTTAAGGCTGGGGAGTTTGGGAATCATCATTTTTAACAAAGTTCCTATTAGTTTGTTCTGATAGAGATGATGACCCCATTCTGAGAACCACTTTTTAGGGATACCCCCTTCTCCATTAAGTCCCAGCACTGTGACTTCAAGAGTCCAATGCAAAAGGGTTCAAGGGTGGTACTGGCCCTAAGAGCTTCGGATGATGATGACAGTGTTCTCTCTGGCGCTGTCTCATAGGGGAGCCACTAACCCGGGTACTTAACACATGGCTAGTGAGACTGGGGGATTGAATTTCGGATTTCATTTTATTTTAATTAAATTTCAATAGTCACATGTGGCTAGTAGCTACTATACTGGACAGTGCAGTCTAGGGTAATATGACCCTTCTGTGAAATGGTCTGATCAGCCAGGCTATGCAGACAGTCCTGGCTTTGATTTTCTAGTATTTAAAAACACAGGAGGATGGAGGGAACTTGATTATCCTGGCTCATCTCTGGTAAAATATGAGTGGACTCCAAACTGCTCCTGAAATCAGATTAAGGGGCTTTTGCCACTATGTTCCCTCTCCAGTACTCTTGCCTGGAAAATCCCATGGACGGAAAAGCCTGGTAGGCTACAGTCCATGGGGTCGCAAAGAGTTGGACATGACTGAGCGACCTCACTTTCACTTTTCGTTTTCATGCATTGGAGAAGGCAGTGGCAACCCATTCCAGTGTTCTTGCCTGGAGAATCCCAGGGACGGCGGAGCCTGGTGGGCTGTCGTCTGTGGGGTCGCGCAGAGTCGGACACGACTGAAGCGACTTAGCAGCAGCAGCAGCAGCCACTATGTTATATATTTCTCTGGTGGTCTCAGGAGTGTCCCTGTAGGCATGTGGGAATATATAGCTGTGTCTCCTGGGAGATTGAAAGCATCTGCTTTTTTGGCCTGGAAACTAACCTTTTCCTGTGGCAACCACATTTTCTAGAACAAATACAAAGCTGAAATCCTCAAAAAACTGGAGCATCAGAGGTTGATTGAGGCGGAAAGGAAGAGGATCGCCCAGATGCGCCAGCAGCAGCTGGAGTCAGAGCAGTTTTCGATTTTTGAAGATCAGCTCAAGAAGCAGGAATTAGCCCGGAGTCAGGAACTAGCCCGGAGTCAGCTGCGAAGCCAGGAAACGCCGGCACTGTCAGAGCAGATCGATGGCAGTGCTTTGTCCTGCTTTTCCGCACACCAGAACAATTCCTTGCTGAATGTACTTGTAGATCAGTCTAATAAAAGTGACGCAACCAGTTATGCTGGCCACTCACCTCCCGTCAACAGGGCCTTAAAGCCAGCTGCCACTCTAAGTGCTGTTCAGAGTAAGTGATACACGCCCACAAGACATGCAATCACCTCTCTTTTGGTTTGTTTGTTTTTCATTTTTTTTTAATTTATTTATTTTTAATTGGAGGATAACTGCTTTACAATAGTGTGTTGGTTTCTGCCATACATCAACGAATCAGCCATCGGTATACATATGTCCCCCCTTCTTGAGCCCCTCTTCCCACCTCCCACCCAATCCCACCCCTCTTGGTTGTCACAGAGCACCAGATTTGAGCTCTGTGGGTCATACAGCAAATTTCCACTGGCTATCTAATTTTATATATGGTGATGTATATGTTTCAATGCTACTGACTTAATTTGTTCCATCCTCTCCTTCCCCTCACTGTGTCCACAAGTCTGTTCGCTATGGAACCGTATTGCTGTGACATTTGGGCAGGGTCTACTCATTTTATCATGAGCCGTAGTAGTTCCCCTGTATGATGTGGTATGAATGACTGTGTCATCTGCGTTTTGCTATATGTAACCTTAACATTCAGGAAATGTGATTTGCCCCCTGATAGAGCAGAGACTCAGAGAAGGCAGTGGCACCCCACTCCAGTACTCTTGCCTGGAAAATCCCATGGGCGGAGGAGCCTGGTAGGCTGCAGTCCACGGGGTTGCGAAGAATCAGACACGACTGAACGACTTCACTTTCACTTTTCACTTCCACGCCTTGGAGAAGGAAATGGCAACCCACTCGTGTTCTTGCCTGGAGAATCCCAGGGACAGGGGAGCCTGTTGGGCTGCTGTCTCTGGGGTCGCAGAGTCGGACACGACTGAAGCAACTTAGCAGCAGCAGCAGCAGAGCAGAGACTGCATAATAAACAAGATTATATTTGATCACAGTACAGATATTTTAGAAGAGAAAAATTCTGAGCATTTTTTTCATTCATGTATTTTAATCAAGAAACACATACATCCTAAAAGGTAAACACTTAACACTGGAGAAGAAAGAAGATGCTGGCAAACTTGTTTGTCCAGAACTTTGCTCAGTCATTAAATGTAAATATTTAGCATTTCCCTGGCCCAGGAGGCCCCACACACATGGGTGGTTAACCTCCCAATGGATTATGTGTCTCTGCCAAGAATTAGTGCTGCTTGGGACTGTTACATCAGTGCTGGCAGGTTTCCCAAACCAAGTGGGAAAATTTCCCAGCAAACACTGTCAGATGGAGTTTGTATTTCTTTTTGTTTGGAAAGACTTATGATAAGCAGTCATGCTATAAATTACTCTACTGCTAGTTATTGCTGAAAACATGGTGCTATTACTTAATGACGACCAACTCCCATAAGATAGAAGCAACACATGGCAAACACGAAAAAGAGTATCCTAAGGCTTACAGAACATGAGACGTGTTGTCTGCAGCTTCTGCGCTTTGTGCCAAGTGAAAACAGCACGCACGCATGTGAACAGTGGATCTAAGACCCCACGATGGAAAAGCGCTTGCACCTTCCCACTTACACACGATCTGTATGCAAAGGGCAATTCTACCTTCCTTCTGGTCACTGTTCACTTTGATAAGTTTTAAAACAAAATGCAGGGAGGGGAGCACCAGATAATTTCATTTTTAGAATTTATATTTATCTGTAGTCACTTGAGGGATGGGATGTAAGGTGTGTTTTTTTAGCTTTTTCTCCCTTTTCTGTTTCTTAGATTTCGTGGTTGAAGGACTGAGGTGCGTCGTTTTATCAAGAGATCTTTGCCACAGATTTCTGCTGCTGGCAGAATCCAATACAGTGAGAGGAATAGAAACCTGTGGAATACTCTGTGGGAAGCTGGTATGGACTGTGTTTCATGTCTTCTCTGCACAGGATACTGTCAGTAAAACTGGCTTTCTTGTGATGAGTTGAGCAGAACAAAAACATCCTCAGTGTCATTATGAAATTACCTGTATATAGATTAATGTGATAAAAATACTGTCATTAATGGAATTATCCTTTTAGAAAATAGATCACAAATCTCAGGGAGGCTATAAAGTTTGTTGTAAAGAACTAATCACACTGTAAATTAAGTCTTTGTTTAGAAAAAGGGGGGGTTTCAGATTTCCAGAACTGTCTAGTTTTCTAAATCAGATTTCCCTTGCAATTGTTAGTTTTGGATGTATTCCTATAATTAACTCAACTTGCTTGTAAGTGATAATCTTGCCACCCTTTTTCAGGTATGTGATGAATAAAGCTAGGGTGGTGTTGTTTTCTTTAAAGCAGTGGTTTCAGCAAACCGCAATCACATAGCACCGGTCATATTTAAGTATGGAAGATTTTATCAGAAATAAGTGATGAAAGACAATGTCAAACTAGAAGGAGATAAAAGAGAGAAGAAGCGTATATTTTTCTACTTCAAGAAAAATATACTCTCTTTGGGGTATCAGTTTATATTTCTGAATCCAGGCACATTTTCATTCCTAAACATTTACTTGAGGACTGTTATTTAATGATATGTTTCATTCCCTGGTGGCCTAGAGGGTAAAGTGTCTGCCTGCAATGCGGGAGACCCGGGTTCAATCCCTGAGTCAGGAAGATCCCCTGGAGAAGAAAATGGCAACCCACTCCAGTACTCTTGCCTGGAAAATCCCATGGAAGGAGGAGCCTGGGAGGCTGCAGTCCATGGGGTCGTTAAGAGTCAGACACGACTGAGCGACTTGACTTCACTTTCATTCAACACACATTCTCCTACTGTGTTCCAGTGTTGCGTCATCATGGTTTCCTCCAGGCAGAGGAAGCAGAGAAGATAAGCACAGAATAACCTGTCGTTTCCTCCCCACAGCCACCTTCTTTGCCCTGCAGGGAGGCAGTATGCTATGGCTGCGTCTTCCCCAAGACCACATGTTGTACTTAGTTTGATTGATTCATTCATTCTACATCCATCCCTTCATCAAACAAATATTCACAGGCCCTGCTCTAGATGTTGGCATTCAGAAGCCTGCAACAGCCACAGTCTTGCCTCATGATACCTGTATGATGCTTATAAAGAACCAGACAGATGACTAATTATAAGTGGAGCTGGGTGCTCTCAGTGGAAGTGTAGGGTATCCTGGGAAGGTGTATGGTGATCCAGTGGCTAAGACTCTGCCTGGGTTCGATCCCTGGACCAGGAGCTAGATCCCACATGCAGCAACTAAGACCCAGTGCAGCCAAATTAAAATGAATAAATGATTTTTAAAATTAGAAAAAAGGGGGCTTCCCTTGAAAGGTAATATTTACATTATATATATTTAGAGTACATAAAGTTAGCCATGAAAGGAGGGGCTGGGGTGGAGGGAAGTGTTATAATCAAGGTCACAGGAATAGTGCCCAGTTTGCAGAAGCATCCTGAGAGCAGAGACAGGATGGTGCTGTCAAAGGAGGGATAGCTCCTCACTGCACAAACATCTCTTATCTGAGGATCCTATCACTACAACCCTCTTCCTTTCAACTCTTTATCTTTTACCTGAGAGGATAAAGGAGGGGAAGGGAGTCACAGAGGGTGAGATGTTGGTTGGCATCGCTGACTCAATGGACATGAGTTTGAGCAGACTGTGAGAGATAGTGAAGGATAGGAAGGCCTGGCGTGCCACAGTCCACAGGGTTGCAAAGAGTCAGACGTGATTTAATGACTGAATAACAACAAAGGGATAAAAGATTTTTTTCTTTCCCCTTTATCTAACTGCCTATCCAAAACAGTGTCTTAACTGTGGAAAATCCCTGTGAATCCTACCCCGCAATAGTAAAAGAAAGTCGTGAGTCTTCAGGTGAAATTAAATAATAAGAAAGACCATCAGCCTTCACAAACCATTAGAAATTGTCCTTCAGTAAAACCACAGACTTATTTAATGACCATCTCCCCTTCCAGAGAAACCTGCTGTTATCTTATTCTGATTTTTCTATGGCAGTTCTAATGCAGCGTTTTACTTACTATCTAAACTTCCGGGGATCAGCCCAGGATACTGATTCCTATTTATGATACATTGTTCTGTTGTGAAAATGGGTTTCAAGCGCCAAACAATTGACTCTCAATGTTTTTGGTAAATGGTCCGTTTTCAGGTCTGGGCCTTTGTTTTTGAATTGTGATGCGGGTTGGGAGGAGGATGTAAGTGGTGGGTGCTTTCTAGTCTTATTAAAACCATTACACTTCCTACTCAGGCTTTCTTTTTTTTTTTCCCTCTCAGGTGTTTATTATTCTCTTTGCTCTTCGTTTTTCAGACACATAATGAATTTACTATTACCCACTTAATAGTGCCAAAGCAGTCTGCGGGCCCAGACTACTGTGACGTGGAGAATGTAGAAGAATTATTCGGTGTTCAGGATCAACACGATCTCCTCACCCTGGGGTGGATCCATGTACGTTCGACCTTTTGGGTTTTAGGTTGTTGTTGGTGTGTGTGTGTGTGTGTGTGTGTGTGTGTGTGTGTGTGTGTGTGTAAGGCTTTTTTCCTCCTGGAGGAATTTCAGCTTAATCGAAATAATGTATTATTTTTCATTTTTCCAGGTGTAATAAATGTCATCATATTAAAGCATTTTCTTCAATGTGAGGCAATGTCTAAATATGTCAAATCTGGATTTGGAGAGGGCTATTATAAATATGCTTTTTTCCTACCATTCCAAGTTAAAAGAGAAACTTTTGGAAGTCAGGTTGGCTTGTCTTAATGATTTCCTGTAGTCTAATACAGGCCTGGGCTTCCCTGGTGGCTCAGAGGGTAAAGCGTCTGTCTGCAATGCTGGAGACCTGGGTTCAATCCCTGGGTCGGGAAGATCCCCTGGAGAAGGAAATGGCAACCCACTCCAGTATTCTTGCCTGGAAAATCCCATGGACTGAGGAGCCTGGTAGGCTACTGACCATTGGGTCACAAAGAGTCGGACACGACTGAAGTGACTTCGCTTTCTTTCACTTTCCGTCTAATGTGATTAGACAATTATTAATATTCCTTTTCCACTGGCTGTGGGTCTAAAGTAGATTAAGAAAATTTCTGAAAATGTTTCTTGTAAACAATGTTTGTACTTGTCAAACAGGGACCATACACTCCACTGTATAAAGACCTCCTCTACAGGCCACAGATATTTGTGCCGTTGCTTATATAGCCACAGAGTGGGACCAAAAATTTGTGTTCCAACATTTACCAAGCCACCATAGAAGCAGGACAGGGCTTACAAATCGAAAGACATGAATTTAAATATCAGCTCTGCTAAGAATTCACTGTAGGAATGTTGGCAAGTGATTTAAGCAATCTCAGCATCAGCTTTTCTTCCATAAAATGGGGACATAATAATGGACTTCGTATGTCAGTGAATTTCTCAACACATTTTCTTCTAGGGACCCAGAATATTGAAGCAATTGTTATTGGTGATGATACGGTACTTTTACTATCCATGTTTTCTCTATTTGGTGAACATTTTTCCATCCAGTCTCACACTGGGCCTGGGGTAGGAACAGGTCGTCTCACCAAAGACTGAGAAAGAACTACCTTTTATTTTGCTTGCTTTATAGAGAAGTATTTAATAACAATATTAAAATAACAGTAACGGCAATAACATCAATCATAACAGCTAATGATTTTGACAGCTTTCTGTGTACTGGGCACTGTTCTATGAATTTTACATTGGTTGTCTCACTTAATTTTCATAGTAATCCCATTAAGAAAATTATTATTATCATTATTTTACAACTGATGACATAGGTATAAGGATGTTAAAGAATTTTTTCAGTTTTTTGCTTACAACTAGTAAGTGAGGAAGCCAGGACCCAGCATGAATACGACCTTGGATTCATGATTTAAGTGGTCACATTCCTTTTTGAAAGTGGTTGGAGTTTATTGTGAATTTGAAAATCATTATGAGTGCATGTATTTTTCATAGTCAAATATAGACTTCTGATTTGCCTCTCATAAACACTTCCAAAACCCAGAAGATAGTTCTTTTAATTTATAATCTCCCCTTTCCTCTCATCATCCAAGATGAGCACCAAACATCTTCAACAGCTCTGAGAATTCCTTTCTCTTATTGTAGGGGGTGGAGATCCATGAAAGGACACCAGCTTAGTGGGATATATTTAGCAAGAATTTTCCTTCTGAGTCCACAGTTTCATATCTTAGGTATCTTGCAGTCGAGGTTCTGTTCCTTGCAGGCAAGTTACTTAAAGGAGCCTCAGGATCTTTATACATAAAACTGAGATATTAATAATAAGTATCTCCCAGATGAGTTGCAATGATTAATTGAGGATCTGTTTAAAGCCTCTGGCAAATCTCCAGTTTTATCTTTCCCAATAAGCAGAAAGTATATAAACATTCCCAAGAGTCTCTTTTCAAAGTCATAGTTATTCCATAGATGTATGAAGGGAAGGATTATTTCAGTATGACATTTTTCAAAATCCTTATTTGATTAATGGTGGTAAAAAAGATAAAGCAAATAGCTAGAGTTTTTTCTTGGAATGGGCTCTGGTTTTGGTTAAGACTTATCGGTTGCTTGTTCAATAAGATTGTCCTCTTTTCTTTTTATAGACACATCCAACCCAGACTGCATTCTTATCCAGTGTTGATCTCCACACTCACTGTTCCTATCAGCTCATGTTGCCAGAGGCCATTGCCATCGTCTGTTCACCAAAGCATAAAGAGTAAGTGGAACTCAAGAGGGTGTAAGTAAGGCTTCGTCTGGGGCTGCTGGGTTCAGGGGTGCCCACACACCAGGCTGAAGCCCTTGGATAAGCCGTACACCGTGCCCTTAGGGAAAAGAGATCGGCTCCTGCTGGCTTCCAAATATGTGTAGCTCTGCGGTCTTTTGCTTTTTAAGGTCTTTCCCATGGTAGAATTACCATGGAATTCTTTCTTTACTTAATGTGACCTTGAAGTGGATAAACCAGATGTTTCAGTTTGCCATTTGGGATCCTGGTTCTGTTGTATGATTTCTTTTGTGAGAAGATTTCCAGCTCAGGGAATTCCCTGGTGGCCCAGTGGTTGGGACTCCACACTTCCATTCGTGGGGGCATGAGTTCGATCCCTGGTCAGGGAACTAAGATCCTCTTCCCACACAGTGTGGCCAATAAAAAAAGAAAGAAAGAAAATGTCCAGATTTCGTTTAATTATCTCCAAAGTCTTAAGTCCTGGGGACGATGATTATTGCAGCACAGTTATGAGCAGAGGAGTCAGCCATGGAATCCCAGCTTGATTAGCGACCACTGTGAGCCTCCGTCTTGTCAGATCCCTGATACCTGCCCATCACAGATTAATATGAGGGTGAACCGAGATGATAATTTATGTAAAGGGCTTAGCATGGTGCCTGGAACTATAGCCAGCACTCAATACATATTTGCTGTGACTGTATAAATATTAGTTATACCTTAGAAATACTGCAGATGCAGTCCCAGACCACCAGGATAAAGCAGCTACCGCAAGTCACATGAATGTTTTGGTTTCCCAGTGCACATAAAACTTTGGTTCACACTGTAGTCTGTTAAGCGTGCGATAGCATTATGTCTAAACACTGTACAGACCTTAAATTTTAAAAAAACATATTACTCATAAATGCCATCATCTAAGTCTTCACCAAGTCAGAGAAGTAACAGCAAAGATCACTGATCATGCTTTTCCATAACAAATACAATAACAAGAAAATTTGAAGTATTGTGAGAATTACCAAAATGTGACAGAGAGATTTGAAGTGAGCAGATGCTGTTGGGAAAATGGCTCCGGTAGACGTGCTTAATGAAAGATTGCCACAACCCTTCAATTTGTAAAAAACGTAATATCATTAAAGGGCTGTAAGTGAAGTGCGGTAAAATGAGTGTGCCGGTCATTTTATGTATGACGGCATACACGATAGATAGAGGATAGAGATATCCGTCACTTGTAATTTCTTCCATGGGGTCTTGGCTTTTCCTCTGAGGTGTCCCACTGCCCCGTTACTGTCCTTCGGGCGCTTGGCATTAGCACTGGTACCTCCGGTCTTCCTCTAGGCCACCAGCACAATATTGATTTAAAAAAAACTGTAAAGTTTATAGTTTGTAGCTTCTTTCTCCATTCCATTAGAGGAATATGTATGCATGTGCTTTCAAATAAAACATCTGCAAATCCCAGATGATCCTTAATTTTTGTACCTTTTTTCCCTAAAATTTAGCACCGGCATCTTCAGGCTCACTGACGCTGGCATGGTTGAGGTTTCCGCTTGTAAAAAGAAGGGCTTTCATCCACACACCAAGGACCCCAGGCTGTTCAGTGTGAGTAGATAGACAATGCTGATTATTTTCTGTGCACAGTATTTACTTTTCACCCCTTCCTTTTTTAAAAAATTGAAATATAGCTGATGTAATATGTTAGTTTCAGTTGTACAATTTAGTAACATTTTCATACCTTATGAAATGATCACCACAGTAAGTCTAGTACCATCTGTCCCCATACTAAGTTATTACAATATTATTGACTATATTCCTTATGCTGTATGTTACCCCCCTGTGGCTTAAAAAGATGTGGCATTGTGTATGTACACACACACACACACAAACACATGCACACAGTGAAATATTATTCAGCCATAAAAAAATAAGATCTGTCATTTGCAACAACATGGATGAACTATAGGGTATTATGCTAAGTGGAATAAATCATACAGAGAAAGAGAAATACCATATGGTTTCACTTATATGTGGAATCTGAAAAACAGAAATAAAACAGAGTAATAGATACAGAGAACAAATGGGTGCTTGACAGAGGGTAGGGGGTTTGCAGGGTGAAATAGATGAAGATTAAGAGGTATAAATCTCCAGTTATAAAACAAATAAGCCTCTGTTTTTTAAGAGAGAAATAGTAGCAGTATGATATAGGATAAAACCCTTTATTGCTTGGTTTAGAATTTCCTTATCTCACAAACTTAAAGTCTTTGTATTTCCTTCTGATGTCTTGTCATTATTATTTTATTTACAAAGGAAAGAGTATTTCTGTAGCAGAGTTGATTACATATATAAAGTTTCCTTCCCATCATGGTATATATGTGTGTCTATATATATTTAAACAATCATAGTTTTCTTTGGAGTCCCCAAAAGCAAGCAGTTATTAAAGAAAATGAGATTAAATGTGTCTTGAATTATTACTGCTTGATACAACCAAATTAGTTTTTCATAGCAGTTCAATGAAAACCGTAGTCCCGTTTTTTGATGAGCTTCATATAACTCCAGAGTAATATTATCTGAATACATCTCTTTCTGTTTGCTTGGCTGTTCCCTGTCTGAGACATCAGAGAAACATGATTTTGAAGTTAGGATTTATTTAACATGAAAGCTACTTGGCGCCTTCTGTAAATATTTTCTTGCTGTTGAAAATGAGGAGATATGGTCAGGTTTGTTCTGAGTGGAAATATTTTTCAAAATTAGGAACATTTTAAAATCAGGAAATTCATACTCCTCCTCTAGAGAGAATCATGTTAAACATTATGAGCTAAAGCCAGTCTTTCTTTCCTAGGTCTGCAGACATGTGCTGGTGAAAGACATAAAGATAATCGTGCTGGATCTGAGGTGATACGTTCTGCAGATTAGCACCCTCCACGCCAGACGCTTACCATGGACCCGTGGTTGCCAGATTTTCTTAAGATGTTTCCAGAAATGACTGATATTTTATATTTATACATTTTAGATCAGAGAGTTTGATATTTATTACTTTTGCACATTTTGACGCTTTATTTTTGGGTTGCTTTGTCTTAAAAGAGATTACAGTGGAGTTGTCAGTACCTATTAGTGTGCCTGGATACTATGACCACATAATAAATTGTGCTGCAAACAACATGTCTGATTTTAAGCTTATTTTTTGGATGTATAGTTGATGTACAGTATTATGTAAGTTTCAGGTGTACAACATAGTCATTCATAGTTTTTAAAAGTTATACTGTCTGGTATTTTGAGAGACCTCTGCATGAGTTTTTAGAGCTTCAGATGTTTCACTATTTTTTTTCCCCTGTAAAATGCAGTTCCAAACAAATTCTGAGTACCAGGTGATCTCTAGGACAGGCCATCTGTTTCTGCAGATTCTCCCTGTGGGTGGTCAAGAAGAGTGTGAGAAGAAATACAGCTGCAGACAAAGTTGAGTCCATCCTGTGATTTTCAGTGCCAGGGAATCCTGGCTTAGAGTCTGCCGTCAATTTTAGTGTAGGAGACCAGGGCCTGAGCTACTATCCAGGGGTCAGGTGTCAGAGGGCCTGAGATAACCTGTGATTCATGAACTTGATTTAGAGGAGTAAGAGCAGAGACAGTTGAGAGAGGAATAAAAAAAGGCTCAGATGGAAGCATAAAACCTATTTCTGTGGAAGTCAGTGGGGTGACAGGGAGAAGAAATGAGGCATAGGAAATCCTGATAATTCTCAACCAAAAAGAAGAAATACAATCATTTGGAAAGAACATTTGTAATTAAAAGTGTCTATATAAACCAAGGCACAGGGAATAGGAAGAAAAATGTTTAAACTGAATAGGGTATCATGAATACAATGGGCTTAGAATGGGGTTTGTGACTGGGACCTGGATAATAAAAGTGTTTACCTGGATTGAAAGATAATGGATTAATAGAAGGAAAGAGGAACTGATGGAGTGTGTTGACAAGTTGAATTGGTAGGAAAACCTCGAGAGTGGAAACATTATGAAGAAAATTTAGCCCAAAAGAAGGAGAAGAAAGGAAGGCGAGCTAACCTGATCTAATTTCTCTTTCTAAAGTCTTGCCTGTCAACCACAGCTTTCCCGAAATTTACCTTCCTCCTGGCATGGTATCCTAAATGCTCTTGTCTGCATGTACAAGCTTCCACTGTTCAGTGCCAGGACGCCTGTAATCCTTGAAGGAATACTCCCTACACTCTGTGCTTAGATGAAAGGACATTCCTCCTCCTTTTGTCTGCTCCCTTATACAGGTATCATGGCAGCCAGCTTCTACTCCAGTTCTCATTCACTGTGGGCAGCTCAGTGGCTTGTTTCTGCCTATGACAACTTATGGGCTTGGAAAGTTGTTTCCAGACCCCGGAAGCAGATCTTTGCCTGCTCAAAGCACGAGACTTGAGACCATAGTCTCTGTCAGCTAAGGGCAAATGACCTCTGTGAACCTGGCTCCACAAACAACCCACTTTCCCCGGAGTGATGCTGTCCTCAACATCTTAGAATTTAAGGACAGTATGATCCTGACATACTTGATCACAGGAAAAGATTATATAACTTATTCAAGTAAAAATAACTGTTAGGACTGGGCAGAACTGAGAAATGAATATCCTCAGAGTAGAAACCAAAGAGGAAGAGATCACAGGATGTGAGATGAGAAACATCTGATGAAAAAACTATGGCCTTGAAATGGTGTCTAGAGATAGAAAGGGCTCAACTGAAAGCCTAGAACTTTTAGCTTCTTAGCTTTCTGGAGAGAACAGAAAGAGCTACTATGACCATTTGGAGCCTATTATATCCCTTCTGAATAGCAAATTAGACAACTCATTTTTCATTAAAAAGATTATGTCTCCTAAAGGAGTGGGGCATTTTTGGCGTTTTTATTCCCTTGCAAGGAGATGTAAAATGTCAGGCCTGAAACGAATTTTGCAAAAGTTGCCCTTAAAGGGCGTGTGGTTTTCTTATTGCTGGATGCAAACCCAACTAGCCAGATTTGCCGGGAGAACCTCGTCCCAGAGCTGAAGGCAGCAAACCTGTGACTTGCCCTGCCTGGAGAGTCTCTGTGTCTGAAAGAGGAGTCATCAGACATGCGGCAGCACCCCCGAGGGCTGGGCTGACTGAGGCAGAACCCATGTGAGTCACCCTGGAGATTCTCCTGAGTGTGAGTGTGAGCGTATGTGGGTGGGTGCAACCATAGATGTTCCCTGGAAGAGCTTCCTCTGGCAGAGCTCGTTTCCAGCAGGCGGTGCAACTCACTCGTTTGAAAATTAATCCATTCCAGAACCCCATTTGCCACCTCCTTACCTCCAAAGGAGAAGATAGTTCATTTCTATCAAAGGCAAAGATGGTTCATTTCTTTTCAGACTGGTGCTTCTGTAGAAAAAAGAACCAATTACACCTTTTATTGGAGTATAGTTGACTTACAACGTTGTGTTGGTTTCTGTCGTGTATCAGTTATACTATTATATTAACACATGAACATATATCCACCCGTTTTTACCTTCTTTCCCCATATAGGTCATTTCAGAATACTGAGAATGTTCTTCAGTGTTTGATGCTACTGTTTGGATTCAGCGCCTGGCACCTGGTATGTACTTGTTATGGGCATAGTTGTGTCCCCCCAGAAATTGTATGTTGAAGTCATAAACCCACAATACTTTAGAATGTGACTGTATTTGGAGATAGAACGTTCAGAGAGGTTCAGTTCAGTTCAGTTCAGTTCAGTCGCTCAGTCGTGTCCGACTCTTTGCGACCCCATGAATCGCAGCACGCCAGGCCTCCCTGTCCATCACCAACTCCCAGAGTTCACTCAGACTCACGTCCATTGAGTCAGTGATGCCATCCAGCCATCTCATTCTCTGTCGTCCCCTTCTCCTCCTGCCCCCAATCCCTCCCAGCATCAGAGTCTTTTCCAAAGAGTCAACTCTATCATGAGGTGGCCAAAGTACTGGAGTTTCAGCTTTAGCATCATTCCTTCCAAAGAAATCCCAGGGCTGATCTCCTTCAGAATGGACTGGTTGGATCTCCTGAGAGAGGTTAAGTATGTTAAAATTTGGCCGCTAGAGGGCTCCCTAATCCAATGTGACTATTAGGAAGTTAAGTATTTGTCTGTAGTCAACAAGAACTGTACTAAAAAGAGCTTCACCACCAAGATAATCACGATGGTGTGATCACTCACCTAGAGCCAGACATCCTGGAATGTGAAGTCAAGTGGGCCTTAGCATCACTATGAACAAAGCTAGAGGAGGTGATGGAATTCCAGTGGAGCTATTTCAGATTCCTGAAAGATGATGCTGTGAAAGTGCTGCACTCAATATGCCAGCAAATTTGGAAAACTCAGCAGTGGCTACAGGACTGGAAAAGGTCCGTTTTCATTCCAATCCCAAAGAAAGGCAATGCCAAAGAATGTTAAAACTACTGCACAATTGCACTCATCTCACATGCTAGTAAAGTAACACTCAAAATTCTCCAAGCCAGGCTTCAGCAATACGTGAACCATGAACTTCCTGATGTTCAAGCTGGTTTTAGAAAAGGCAGAGGAACCACAGATCAATTGCCAACATCCGCTGGATCATCAAAACAGCAAGAGAGTTCCAGAAAAACATGTATTTCTGCTTTATTGACTATGTCAAAGCCTTTGTGTGGATCACAATAAACTGTGGAAAATTCTGAAAGATTTGGGAATACCAGACCACCTGACCTGCCTCTTGAGAAATCTCTATGCAGATCAGGAAGCAATAGTTGGAACTGGACATGGAACAACAGACTGGTTCCAAGGCTGTATATTGTCACCCTGCTTATTTAACTTCTATGCAGAGTACATCATGAGAAATGCTGGGCTAGAAGAAGCACAAGCTGGAATCAAGACTGCTGGGAGAAATATCAATAACCTCAGATATGCAGATGACACCACCCTTATGGCAGAAAGTGAAGAGGAACTAAAAAGCCTCTTGATGAAAGTGAAAGAGGAGAGTGAAAAGGTTGGCTTAAAGCTCAACATTCAGAAAACAAAGATCACGGTATCTGGTCCCATCACATCATGGGAAATAGCTGGGGAAACAGTGGAAACAGTGTCAGACTTTATTTTGGGGGGCTCCAAAATCACTGCAGATGGTGATTGCAGCCATGAAATTAAAAGACACTTATTCCTTGGAAGGAAAGTTATGACCAACCTAGACAGCATATTAAAAATCAGAGACATTACTTTGCCAACAAAGGTCCATCTAGTCAAGGCTATGGTTTTTCCAGTGGTCATGTATAGATGTGAGAGTTGGACTGTGAAGAAAGCTGAGAGCCAAAGAATTGATGCTTTTGAACTGTGGTGTTGAAGAAGACTCTTGAGAGTCCGTTGGACTGCAAGGAGATCCAACCAGTCCATCCTAAAGGAAATGAAACCTGGGTGTTCTTTGGAAGGACTAATGCTAAAGCTGAAACTCCAATACTTTGGCCACCTCATGCGAAGAGTTGACTCATTGGAAAAGACTCTGATGCTGGGAGGGACTGGGGGCGGGAGGAGAAGGGGACGACAGAGGATGAGATGGCTGGATGGCATCACTGACTCGATGGACGTGAGTCTGAGTGAACTCCAGGAGTTGGTGATGGACAGGGAGGCCTGGCGTGCTGCAATTCATGGAGTCGGAAAGAGTCGGACACGACTGAGCGACTGGACTGAACTGATAGTCAGCACATGTTCTATAGCCAACATATGTGTGTGTGTGTGTGTGTGTGTGTCCATGCACACCCATATGCACGTGCACTTGGTCATTCAGCAGGGTCCACCTCTTTGCGACTGCAGGGACCATAGCCTGCCAGGTTCCTGTGTCCATGGAATTTCCCAGGCAAGTATACTGGGGTGGGTAGCCTTTTTCTGCTCCAGGGGATCTTCCTGACCTAGGGATCAAACCTGGGTCTCCTTCTTTGCAGGCAGATTCTTTACCCTCTGAACCACCAGAGAAGCCCATAATTAAGTTAAAATTTGGCCACTAGAGGGGGCTTCCCTGGTGGCTCAGCTGGCTTAAAAAAAAAAAAAAAACGCCTGCAAAGTGGGAGACCTGGGTTTGATCCCTGGGATGGGAAGATCCCCTGGGGAAGGGCATGACAGTATTCTTGCCTGGAGAATCCCCAAAGACAGAGAAGCCTGGCGGGTTACAGTCCATGGGGTTGCAAAAAGTCAGACACAACTGAGTGACTAAGCACAGCACACAGCCCTCATCCAGTGCGGCTGGGTCCTTATGAAAGAAGAGTTCAGGACACAGACACAGAGGGAAGACCCTGTGAAGGCAAGGAGAAGATGGCCATCTGCAGGGAGAGCGGCCTCAGAAGAAAGCAAATCCACCAACAACTTGATGTCTAATTTCCAGCCTCCGGAAATGTGAGAAAATCAATTTCTGTTGTTTAAATCAAGTCACCCAGTCCTGGTATTTTGTTATGGCCACCCTAGCAAATCGGCACAATACTCCAAAAATATGTACTGAAGTTGGTTCCCGCCCCCGCCCCTCAGGGAATAGAAATGACTTTCTTTGTTGTCATGCAAAAATCATCCTCTTTTCCACAGACCTTTTCAGTTATAGAGTAGAAAAGCAGGATGCCTATGGATTATTCTCAGCTACTGAGAATAGTTTCTTTTTAGTAGAATTTGGTTGTGGGGAAAATGGTATTATTTTTTATATAAAATGTCATCTATGGCCACATCCTAGAATTGGCTCAGTACTTTTCTCCCCAATTCATCCCCTGCTGCAGCCACTTGGTCATGCTGGCAACTGCCTTGTTATAATGTTTGGATTTAAATAGAAGTTTCTGTCACAAAAGCAACTACAGTTGTTAGGAATGTGGGAAGCAGATGTTTCTCTTCCAGCATGTCTTGTAGAATTTCCTAGCAAGCAAATGCCTTTTGTGAAAAGGATGCGTGAGAAACGCCATGTCTTTGGCAAAGATAGAAGAAAGGTAAACTTTTAGCTGCTTATTCTTGGAAGGCTTTAGCTTGTTACTTATTGTGAAGACAACCATGTGATTGTTGGTTAAGATATGGTAAGACAACCAAGAACTCTTCTGGGTTTGTTTGTTGGTTTGTTTTAAGAAATTTGTTTCCTTTTTTAGTATCTTGGCTCTTCACCAGGCAAGAATGTATTTTTCTTGGGGGCAGCTGACAAAAACGGTAGTTTAGTTGGGTTGCGGAAATGCAGAGGATGAGAGAGAGAAAAACCAGGAAAACAGAGAATGACCCTGGGGGAGAGAGGAATTAGAATACTGGAGAGCGACTTTTCTTAATTTGTGTGAAGTGAACGTCTTGGGCATTATCTCGACCAAAACAGATTCTAAAACTAAATGGAGAGAGTTAGTTTAGTTGTGTCTTGTCTCACTTCTATCAAGGAGGATTAACTATTCATTTGCATCACTTTAACAAGAGTTGATATGAAAAACTAGTTTACTCAAATTAGTCATTGAATGGGTGTGTTCCAGATGTATCAATGCAATGAGTAGTGAATCTGTATTCTTGAATCTGAAGAAGATATTTAAATTTTCAGTTTTTCAAGAAAAAAAGCATTTATAGGTTGTGCAAAAGATAAGCTTCATTATGTTTCCTCCTAATAGAAAGCTAACACACAAGGAAAACAAACAACAGCTGGAAGACATTTACTCTGTTCTTGACTTTAGGCAAGGGTTCTTGTCTGAATTAACTGATTTTGCAGGTTTTTTTCAGCAATAAAACTTTATACTTGTCAATGTTGTTTTTTTCAGCTCAATATATTATTTTTTCTTTTTTATTAAAAAAATTATTGAGGTGAAATCCACGTAACACAAAATTAACCATTTTAAAGTGAACAAGTCAGTCACAGTACATTCACAGAGTTGTACAACCATCATCTATCTCTGTCTAGTTCCAAAACATTTGCATCTCTGCAAAGTGAAACTCCTTACCCAGTGAACCATTTATCCCCATGCCCCTCCCCCAACCTCTGGCAATCACCAATTTGCGTTCTGATTCTACGGATTTATCTATTGTAGAGATTTCATATAATTGAAATCATACAATATGTGAACTTTTGTGTCAGCTTCTTTCCCTTAGTGTAACATTTTAAAGGTCCATTGTGTTGTAACGTACAGCGCCGGGGTCTAGCCCCCACAGGATCCAGGGAAACCCAAAGGAGAAACGGCGTCAGCGATTGCAATTGATTTAGAGAGAGAGAGATAGTTAAGAATGTTGTAGATAAGAAAATAGAGGAGAGAAGAAAAGAGGCTGGTGTTCCTTGGTTTATATAGAAAATCAATAAAGTCTCAAGACAAGAGACTTGCACCGTCTACGTGAGGCCACAGGTGCCCTCCCAGTCTCCCGAGGGAGTGAAGGTGCAGGGCGCCTTCCCGTTCAAGTCTTAGGAACCCAGGCAAATAAGTAGACACGGCGGACCTCTGTGCTCCAGATGGGAACTAGCCTGAGAGAGAGAGCAAGAGGAAAATGATTGACACGAGGAGACCAAGCTGCTTCAATGAGCGAGATCCAGTAGCTTTATTTTTAAACAGTATTTATATACCTTTTTGTACATAGAGGGAAATGAAAGATGCAAGGTCACACAGAGTCAGCCCAACATTCCAGCAGTATTGTCCTTATCGAAACCATGATTTTTTTGCATACCTTTTCCACAAAAGATGTTGTGTACAGTATCTTCTGGCGATGGAGGCCGGTGAACATTTTATGACCCTCTTTTGATAAAGGCTGCTCAACCAGAAAACTTATTTTCCCTCAAAGTGTTTTTTCTTTATATTTTTAATCTATGTCAGCCTCAGAAAATGCCAAACAGAGTTACGTTTTTCACAGAGCAAAGGTTCAGTGAGTTACAAGAAAGAACCAATTAGCTCAAAAGTCTGATGTGGTTAAATTCAAGGCTACACTTGTTTTTCTAGCATTTTCACTATGTTAACTAATGGGTTTCTGCGGGGGTGCGCTCCGCAGAGAGAGGCAGTGGAACTTCCCTCAGCAAAGCCAAGGGGTCCTGAGGAGAGGTGAGCCTGCTGTCCGCCAACCCAGCCCCTCGGCAAGCGAGAGACAATCAGATGTGACAGGGGTTCCATCTAAGCAGTTCTGCTTTATTGCCACAAACTCTTGGTTTATATAGGCAACCAGGGGGGTTTTGCGAGGGACTTTCTATAGTTGCACCAATCACGTTAAAGGTCAAATCGTCATGTGCCATAGTTGCACCAATCTTGTTAAAGGTCAAATTGTCATGTGCCTTCATTATAACAGGAGTCTATGGTGATCATGCACTGTCCACGTGCACGGAAATCAAGAGAGCCAATCAAAAACTTTAACATAGACCACGCCCCTATCTCTTCCACCAGGCGCCATCTTAGTTTCCGACCACAAAGCTAACCCATCTTTAAGTTTTCCCATTTAGGGCCCCACACATTCCCAGGTGCACAGTGGATAAGAGATATGGGAACTTCGCAAGAAGCATTGGCCCAATAATGAAATCTTACATCAGCACTAGCACTACTCTAATAAGTTTTAACTCTTTTAAAGGCTCTATGTTTTAGGCTTTCCGTGCTTCTCACAGTTGGAAGGCTGTAAATAATTGTATGCATAGCTGCAAGAGTCTGGATAACCTGCCAAGCAAACTAGAATGCTAATAGTGGGGGTTTGATTTGAAATATTTCTCTCATGTCCAGGAGACTTATTAGCTATATCCCTAAGTTGATTTTTTCCAGAGAAAGGTGGTCAGGGTTAGCCCCCTGTTAATGTCAGAGGAGTTGGTGAAAGTCATGAACCAGTAAAACAGACAGATTCTGGTTTTGGGGTAGATGCTCGAGAAAGCCTAGGGAGCCCCTTGAGTTCTGAAGCCTTGCTTAACAGTTCTCTTCCACACGACCTTGTCATGGGTGGGATCTCCCGTGGCAGCTCCCAGCAATACAGCAATGCATTCCTTCCCTCAGTGGGCTTGTGGGCTGTTCCTGCTGTCTGGCTGTTGTGGGTATCAGGGGCTGCTATGAGCCTGTGTGTGTATGTGCTTGTTTCGGTGTATGTTTTCAACTCTTTGGGGCACATATTTAGTGGTAGAATTGCAGGGTCACGTAATTCTATGCTTACCTTTTCCATAGCAGCTAAAACATTTTATATTCCCACCAACGATGTTCAAGGACTCCAATTTCTTCACCTTGCCAACAACCTAACTTTTTATTATTATAGCCATCCTAGTAGGTGTGATGTGGTGTCTCACTGTAGCTCCTCCATCCATGGAATTTTCTAGGCAAGAGTACTGGAGTGTGTTGCCATTTCTTTCTCCATTTGACAGAGCAATACACTATTAATTCTTTCAAAGTCAACTTAATAATAAAAGCAGAAGTAATGATGAAGGCATCTGAATCTTCTAGAATCCACTCTTATCACACTTTTATTGTTGTGGGTGACTAGTCCCAGGCCCTTACCAAGTTCACTAGAACTAAGTTCAGAAGCAGATTTTTATTTTATAAAGGATGATCAACTCTGGGCTGCATAAGAGCAAGCAACCAGCTAGAGTCACAGTAATAGTGCTCTAAAATACTACTTTTGCTTTTCATCAAATGCGTTGGTTTATATGTTCACAGGCTTCCCTGGTGGCTCAGGTGGTAAAGAGTCTGCCTGCAATGCGGGAGACCTGGGTTCAATCCCTGGGTCGGAAAGATCCCCTGGAGAAAGAAATGGCAACCCACTCCAGTGTTCAGGCCTAGAGAATTCCATGGACAGAAGGATCCTGGGGGGCTACAGTCCAGGGGGTCATAGAGAGTCAGACACAGCTGAGTGACTAACGCTTTCACTTTTACATACATTCACAAGGGAGAAGATTACATCAGAGCATCCATCTGAAATCATAACTTCTATTTTTAAGAATGAGGGCTGGTTGTGAATTTGGAGGATATGATTCACCTGCTTAATATATTTTGGTCTGAGCAGGTGAAGCCACTTCATAAAGGAAGGTTGAAGTAAATGATTTTAGGCCATTTCTTAAGGTGTTTTGTTGTAGCAGACGCAAAGTTGAAAGCAGTGGTCGAGGGGAGCAGAGAGAAGTGATTCAATGACAGGACCAAGGAATAAGGTTCAAAGCTGCACGTGGAGGGAAAGAAATAGAAGACACAACCTGAGAAGAATATGAAATATGAAAAGGGTGTCTTTTGGTGTGACTGCAATGCTTTTTTACAGCGTGACTCATCAACTCAGTGGACATGAGTTTGAGCAAACTCTGGGAGATAGTGAAGGACAGGGAAGCCTGGCGTACTGCAGTCCATGGGTTCACAAAGAGTCGGATACGACTGAGTGACTGAACAATGCTTTATCTCCAGTGATGGAAAACCTGCCTAAGGATCCCTGAGCATTAGGCCACTGAAAACTGTCTTTACCCTACAGAAGAGCCTGTTTCAACATCTGTTTTCCTTGAAGAAAACATGTTCCAAGAACAACCAGGTAAGTGGTAATCATTTCTATTCCCTCTGTCTTTAAGGGGCATGAAGTTACCCTAAGAAGAACAGCCTGGAATAGCTAAAGTCATCAGGAACAAATTAGAGTGAGGTGATGCTATTAGTGCATTCATTTCCCAGATACATTTCTGAAATTGAAATGAAGAATTGAATTAACCTGTAAGGGGAAATGCTCAGGAATGGGAAATAAATCAGAGATACCAAAGCTCTCACTCCAACATTGCCTTAATTGCTTATAATCAGTGTCTAATTTCAAGACAGACATTTCATAGAGAAAATGTTATGAACTTTACTTTGGAAAATTGTACTTCCTGGTAGCTCAGACGGTGAAGAATCCGCCTGCAGTTCAATCCCTGGATTGGGAAGATCCCCTAGAGGAGGGCATGGCAACCCACCCCAGTATTCTTGCCTGGAGAATTCTCAGACAGAGGAGCCTGGAAGGCTACTGTTCATGGGGTCACAAAGAGCCGGACAGGACTGAGCGACTGAGCACGTAAGCACATTCTTCCAAGGAGCAAGTGGCTTCTACTTCCATGTCAGGGATTAATTGTTAAAAGACACAGCACTAGATTTTGGGATCCACTAAGATATTATTTGTGCTCTAGGTCCTTTGATTATAACCATCAGGTGGATGTATAAAAAAAGAACCAAATTAAAGCAAAGTTACATTTTTCTTGAACTGTGTATTGTAAAAATTTTATTGCAGAGTCTCATCTAAAGAAAAGAATCCACCTGCCAGTGCAGGACATGCGGGTTGGATCCCTGTGTCTGGAAGATCCCTGGAGAAGGAAATGGCCACTCTCTCCAGTATTCTTGCCTGGAGAATCCCATGGACAGAGGAGCCTGGCGGGCTACCGTCCATGGGGTGGCAGAGTCGGACACGACTGAGCGACTAAGCACACCGCGTGTACTTCTAAAGTCTGTACGTAGGTTCAGTTCTTGGCCTCCTCTTTTCTACATATGCAGCATTGCCTGTGCCTGGAACACCCCCTGTACACTCTACTTTCTCTTGTCCAGCCTCAGCCCTCTCATCCCCTCTGATTTTATTCTAGTTAACTCTTGCTGTTAAGCCTCTGCTGAAGCCCTACCTCCTGAAGTCATAAGAGCTTCAGGAAGCCTTCCTGAAGTCATAAGAGCTTCAGGAAGCCTTCCTGAAGTCATGAGAGCTCATACCCCATGTGTTTCCACTTCTGTAATCCTCACGACGCACCTTCATTACTTGTTTCATGTCCATTTTCTCCATAAATTGTAAACTCCATCCAGGCAGAAACTTGCTCTTTGTATCTCTAGCGTGCGCCCTTCAAGCACTACCTGAATAGACTTGGCCCTCCTAGGAATGAAATATCCATCTGATTTTCATATTCTGATGAAGAAGAACCATCTCCCCAGCTTTCCCATCCCCTTTTCTCTCTCTCCTTTTTTGTCCTATCTTTTTGAATAAGCTTAGCTGCAGACAGAGTGTGTTAGCCCAGACAGCCCCCTCCAGTGCAGTAATCACAACATCTCTTCCAGAATGTTCTTTGTTTGAAATCCTGCTAAAAAATACTCAAGTTCAGCCTGACTACACAAATGATGCTTCAGCAATAACAGAATTATTTGTTTTTCAAAAATAATGTTTTCTCTTGCTCATATGCTCACAGCAAAGCTTGCGTGATATGAATAAATGTTATTAAAAGTCCAGGTCATCCTCAAGGGTTATGTAAGCCTGTTGTGGGAAAGTTTGTGGTCACAGAAGGAGTGTTAGAGTTTGGGGAGAGAAGAGGACTCAGGAAGCAGCCGAGCCTGTCTGTTGCTGGGTTTCCCTCCTCTGGAGATTCATGTGAGGCTCAACAAGAGACTCTCACCTGTCCAGCCCTTCACGTCATTAGCATCTGCAGAATCAAAGGGAGGAATTACTGATCTGTGACAGGAAGAAAGTGCTTAGGCACTGCCTCTGTGTGCTCATATAGAAAGAACATTTCACGAATGCACATTCAGCGGGTCGTTCTGGTTTTCCTGATTTTTACCTCTGGCCACTGTCCGTGAGGTTGCTAAGAGTCGGACACGACTGAGCAACTTCACCTTCACTTTTCACTTTCATGCATTGGAGACGGAAATGGCAGCCCACTCCAGTGTTCTTGCCTGGAGAATCCCAGGGACGGGGGAGCCTGATGGGCTGCCGTCTATGGGGTCGCACAGAGTCGGGCACGACTGAAGCGACTTAGCAGCAGCACCACCACCAGTTTCTAGATACCTTGTTCTAGACGCCCTTGCTTTTACCAGAGACTTCACGCCCTCTGGTGGTGAGTATGAAGTACAACAGCACAGTCAGCTTGGTTCACTTTACCTGAAAATTCCATGGACTGAGAGGCTCCTCAGAGCCTGGTAGGCTACAGTCCACGGTCTCGCAAAGAGTCGGACACGACTGAGCGACTTCACTTTCACTTTCACCTGAACCCTGTAAAGACTATGAAATGGTAGGTGATTTTTACCTCAATTATGACTGTGATCTGTTTCCAAATATCTGCATATTAATCATTAAGTTTCAGTTTAGTGGGTATTAAGTGCCTTGCCTGGTAAGCATAAATTTACAACTGGACTATTTCAATCCTAGTATTTTACAGTGGTTCTCAAGTTTTGATGTGCGAAAGAATCACCAGAGAAATCTGATTAAAGCTCCAGTTCTCAACCACAGCTCCAGACGTCCTTGTTCGGCAGGCTTTGGGTTTCCCAGAAATAGGCCCATTTAAAATGAGCCCCCGGGGGATTCCCTGGTGGCTCAGTGGTAAAGAATCTGTCTGCCAATTTCAGAGTTAGGATTGGCACAAGAGAAGCCACTGCGATGAGAAGCCCACTTGCTTCAGCTGGAGAAAAGCCCATCAGCCACAGAGACCCAGGACAGCCAAAGATAAGTGCATATAGTTAGTTATCCTTTAAAAGACGAGCCTCTGACGAGGTCGACCTGTGTGAGCTGTACTTTGAGAAATGCTGGCTTAAATACTAACAGTATGGATTTGGAACCAAAGCCAAGTCCCGTCTCTGCCGGTAGTATGACATTGGATTGTCCCATCCGTAAGAAGGCAATGAGAATACCTACTCCATAGATCTGTCGCAGGGTAAAACGAGACCCTAATATAAAGGGCTTGGCAGGGTCTGGTCATGACAGGGACCCAGTACATGCCAGCTCTTATTATGTGTAGTATTGATTTAATTAGGTCAAACTATGAGCGACTTCCCTTTCACTTTTCACTTTCATGCATTGGAGAAGGAAATGGCAACCCACTCCAGTGTTCTTGCCTGGAGAATCCCAGGGATGGGGTAGCCTGGTAGGCTGCTGTCTATGGGGTTGCACAGAGTCGGGCATGACTGAAGCGACTTAGCAGCAGCATAGGGCAGAGAAGACCAGGGGATTTTCTGGATCAAAAAGGCGTTCCGTCTTTGGCTCTGAGCTCTCTGTAGTGAGACGCTGCCCTGGATGGAAACCCACTCCCTCATTCCCAAAGTCAACGAGGGGCAGCTGTCCCCAGGAAGACAAGTGGCACTGTACCTGGGCGCTTCAAGGATGTTAAGCAGCCTGGGAGGAAAAGCGCTTTGAGAAAAAATGCTTAAGGGCAGGGGAAATACTTTTATACATCTTTGTACCTCTTGGGCCAGAGGAGTAGAAGAGAAGTTGGCAGCTCTCCTATATAATGTGATATTAAGGGAACAACTGCTGTTTTTCTCTCTATAAGATGTTTAGGATTCACACACACACACTGCTACATATAAAATGGATAATTAGCAAGGACCTACTGTGTAGCACAGGAAACCATACTCAGTATTTTTAATAACCTATAAGGGAAGGGAATCTGAAAAAGAATAGATACATCTGTGTGCACAACGGGATCACTTTGATGTACATCTGAAACTAACACATTGTAAATCAAATATACTTCAATAAAAAATTAATGTCAAAATAAAATAAAATGGGCCCAGAGCGTTCTGAAGAACAAATGCGTGGAGACATGTGTAAACTCCTTAGTGTGATGATTGACACCGGTAGTGCCTGCAAAGTATGGTTATTTTTCCTATCTCTTCCAGCCTGAATGTATCTGTAGTATCATTTCAGAGACAGGTATTGATCAGAAGGGAAACAGATGCTTTAGATGTATAGTAAGATTTTAGCCGTGTTTCTGCTTTTTAAAAATCTGTATTTCCTCTGGTAAACTTAAAAGTCACACTTTAAAATATATATATCCAAGTTTAATATTTCATATAGAAAAAGTCATATATATGTATAATATATGTACGTATGTGTACACAGGCTATCAGGCAGTTATAGAGAGCAAAGTTATATAATGACTCATCAGGTTGTGCAGTCAATATGCACTATCCTACTGATACACTTTAATCCATGTTTATGTTTATCTCCTGTGTATCTGCAAATTTTTCCCGGTACAGCATTAGTTGGCACGTCTCACCTTAATGTAACTGTAGCCTTTCCTGGGAAACTTACACATCTAGGTTGTCATGTCCATAGAAGCACCACTAGAGGGAGCCACTCCATAACAGGTGAGTGAAGTTGCTCAGTCGTGTCCAACTCTTTGCAACCCCATGGGCCTACCACGCTCCTCTGTCCATGGGATTTTCCAGGCAAGAGTACTGGAGTGGGTTGCCATTTCCTTCTCCAGAGGATCTTCTCAACCCAGGGATCGAACCTGGGTCTCCCACATTATAGGCAGACACTTTACTGTCTGAGCCACCAGGGAAATCCATAACAGGTGAGGTCAGTCTAACAAAAACAACGTGATCAGCCTGACGCTGATCTGAAGCCAAGGCTACAGATTACAGGTAACATATCTCAGATTTATTAAAAAACACATAGGTAACGAGTCAGAGCTTGGGCTAGGAATGATTTGAAAAAGAATTGAAGGCACTATTCCACAGAACATTCACAGCGTGTACGAGAGACAGACAAGAGAGCAGGGCAGTGTCTCAGAAACATTTGCGGTGGACGATGGACGGCCCGGCCTCGTCGTACTCCTGTTTGCTGATCCACATCTGCTGGAAGGTGGACAGAGAGGCCAGGATGGAGCCGCCAATCCAGACAGAGTATTTGCGCTCGGGAGGGGCGATGATCTGTTGGTCAGGATGAGAAAGGCCATTAGCGCACTGGGGGGACTGGGGATTCCAGCATGGTCAGGACGTGTGGCCCCGGCCGAAGTTGCGTGGGCCCTGGGGACAGTCTTGGCTGTTAGATGCTGAAACTGAACCCTAACTCACGGGGTGTGAATAGTTGTGGATTTATAGATTCTTCAATGAGCACCTTTGGTTTCCCGGCTTCCTTTTATACCAGGGGTCACTAACCCTTGGGATCTAATGCCTGATGATCTGAGGTGGAGCTGATGTAACAACAGCAGAAATACTGCACACAATAAATGGAATGCACTGGAATCAGCCCAAAACCATCCCCTAACCCCCAGTCCATGGGAAAAACTGTCTTCCACGAAACCGGCCCCTGATGCCAAAAAGGTTGGGGACTGCTGTTAAACAATCTACTCCAAAACCTCTCTGAGACTTCAGCTTCATTCAGTTCAGTTCAGTTTTCAGTTCAGTCGCTCAGTCGAGTCTGACTCCTTGCGACCCCATGAATCGCAGCATGCCAGGCCTCCCTGTCCATCACCAACTCCCAGAGGTCACCCAAACTCATGTCCATCAAGTCAGTGATGCCTACTATCAGACAAACGGAAAGCTGGCCCCCAATTCTACACAACCTCCACTTAAGCCCTGACATTGTCCCTGATTCCTATCAGCTGTTCTTCAGAGCTCAGCACAACACATACACTCTGTGGACACAAACACCGGCCACTTCCAGGGGAATTTTTAACTGTGTCAGAACTTCTGACCATATAAGAACTTACTGTGAGACCTGATTAAGTCTACCAAGATGCACTGTTTAACACTGAGGGATCCATTGCTGGGATGAAGATTCCCCTGGGATAAGTCTCAGCTAAGCTTGCACTGGCTGGCCCTACCAGCATGAACCGGCCTGGCACGCAAGGACGTGCTGATGTTTCTTAAATCAATGAATGGTTTAGGCCCAGAGAGCAGTGATTCAGAACAAGGGTACATCTACCTTGATCTCTGCTCTCTGGGTCTAAAAATAGCTAGAGTTGAGTAAGTCTAAATTCCACATCAGACTTGGATACTTAGGTAGAAATAAATATTGACACTTGGCCAATAAATAAGATATTTCTGCAACTGTGGTGAACGGGTTTAATTTCTCTTTATTCCTTGAGCTCTGGTTGAACATTTATTTTTAATACAAGTAGCTGACGTTTACTGACCACTTACTATCTGCCAAGCACTTTGTCCAGTATTTTACATGCACTATCTCATTTAATCTTCATAACCACCTTGAAGAGTAAGGACTGAATCTGTCCCATATTCTAATGAGGAAACAGACTGAGCAAGGTTTAAGTAATTGACCTTGGTCACACTGACTGGTACATGTCAGACCCAATATGCAAACCAGGACCTCTCCCAGGTGTTTTTTCTGTTTTAGAAATACCTTTCAGTTTTAGATACTTTTAGATTTACATACGAGTGGTACAGACATACAGAATCCCTACAGACCACCCCCAACCCCATTCAGTTTCAATTTCCCATGATGTCATCATCTTACTGTCCCAGGTTTTCAATGGTTTGCTCTCACCACACTGGAGCTCAAAATTCTACACTCATTTCTATTGAAGACTCCAGATTGGAGAACTAGAAACTACCCAGCTCTGGCTGGGTGTCTATCATCCGAGGAACACAAATCCTCAGAAACCAGCCTCTCTCCTCTCACCCCACAGTACCTCCTCGCCTGTAATGTGGAGAGTGTGCTTCAGTCTAGCACACCCTGTTATGTTAGCTGCAGACTCTTTTCTTACAAAAAGAGACGGGAGCGCAAATAACAGAGGACTGGTCTGAATACCTCTCGTGTGTATGAACTGCACCACGAGTGCCCTTTCTCCCGCTCCCTGGGACATGGATCAGAAGGTCCCAGCCTGGCCTCCTGATTTCAGAGTAACAGTAGCCTTTGCGAAGTCACCAGCCACGTTAGCGTACCTCCAAAGAATGATAGCCTTTTAATCTGAGTTCCTCTGACTGACTCAAAACGAACACAGTGTAGGGGTCCTGCTGGCTCAGGGAGTGAGTTTGGCTATCCTGGGGTCATGCTGCACTTTGGAGCACTTGTTTCAAAAGGTGCATCAGAAAGAGAGATGAAGATAAAGTTCCAATTCCTGGCTGCTGAGATGGAATCACATTTAGTACTGCAAGAAGAGTATACTACTGAAGCTACAGGATTTATACCTGTTTAGAAAGGTCAGGCTCACCTGTAATGTTTATAATGTTCTATACATGAGATGCACTACTTTCATGATGAGGAAAAACAACGTATTGTGTATTTCAGTGAGATATGGGCACACGAGTGGCTCTATTGACCTTTTCCTGCATCCGCTGAAAGTAGCTGACTGACATGGATAAGTGTTGATTAAACTTTGTACAAGATAATTCAACTCCTCTATGAATGGAACTGACTTAGACCCTTAAAAGTATGATACTTGAGGACTTTTACCCACTACCTAGCTCCAAGACCCATAAGTGTATGCAACCAAGAGGTAGCCTCTGAAGAATCCCTCACTTCTGGTTATAAGCTGGGCACTGCCAGCAGCATATAAGGGCCTGTCACAGAGCTCCTACCTTGATCTTCATGGTGCTGGGAGCCAGGGCCGTGATCTCTTTCTGCATGCGGTCAGCAATGCCGGGGTACATGGTGGTGCCCCCGGAGAGGACGTTGTTAGCATAGAGGTCCTTCCTGATGTCAATGTCACACTTCATGATGCTGTTGTACGTGGTCTCATGGATGCCAGCAGACTCCATGCCTGGAAAAGAGACACCGGTTACAGTCCTTGGGTGATAGAGAAGACCCAGGCTGACATGGAAGACCATATGAGCAACTGGACGATCTCACTCTGGACCACAGCTTGGCAGGCACAACACTCTAGCAGCCACAATCTCAGGACCGAAAGACCCTTGAAATGTCCCAGGTCCTCCTACCATTTGTCTAGGGAGGAAGCCCTGCTTCGGCGTCTCTGGAAGGGTGAGAGGCTACAATATCACAGTCCTAAGTCTTAATAGACTCACTACTATAAAGGATTCAAATAAAAAGCAAAGCCTTCAAATTCCCAAAGCCTTGTGAAGGTCCCAGGCTGAGCTAATGCCACAGCTGTTGCTCAGAACTCCTAAATCTCTCCTTGACCGCTGTCTTATTCTCACCCCTCAAAGCTAAGTGGTGCTGGAACATTCGAAATACGTTTCATTTTATTTGCACAAAGACTCGTTTTTCTTCAACCTTGATAATATTTTTTTGTCTGAATTTCTTGTTAATTTCTGACGTGGGTCTTTTTGAAAAGAACCTCCAGATGGCTCTTCATCTTTTACAGCTTTATGATGTACTACTAATCATGCTTAGTAATTGATTACTGCCAGTATGAGTTTGGGTAAACTCCGGGAGTTGGTGATGGACAGGGAGGCCTGGTGTGCTGCAGTCCATGGGGTCGCACAGAGTCGGACACGACTGAGCGACTGAACTGAACATCTAATCAGCATTGACTGCACTCAGTGCCCCCGCCCCCACACACATCTCATTTTAAAGATGACGATACTTTTTACAAATGAAGACATTTTACAGATGAGGCTCCAGGAGGCAGAATTATGAAAGGAGAACTGAGATTCACCCCCAGGCTCACCTCTCTATAAACAACTATGCTAACCTGTCTCCCAAGGTCAGTGCTAGTGTAGGAACGGACATTTCCATTTTTCTCTTCCCCTGTTATTTCCAGACTCAGCATTCAACCCATCCTTCTGGTGGCTCCGCTGTCTCCTAAGCATGGACAGTATCTGATTCTTTCACCATAAACCATAACACCAAGAATGCTTCAGCTAGACTACAACCTAGATAATGTTTTCTTAAAAAGAAAACTCCTTTCATGGCTTATGGCTTCTCACTTTAAAAATGTGACATTCTTTCCCTTGCCCTGGCTCAGAGGTGCCCTTGGTGTTTTGGCCCCTGTCACACGTTGCCACACACAGAAGGGCGCTGGGGGCTGAGACCGGCTGGTGGAAGGAGAGCAGGGTGCTCTCCCCGGGCGTGCTGCCTACCGATGAACGAGGGCTGGAACAGGGTCTCGGGGCAGCGGAAACGCTCATTCCCGATGGTGATCACCTGCCCATCAGGCAGCTCATAGCTCTTCTCCAGGGAGGAGGAGGATGCGGCGGTGGCCATCTCGTTCTCAAAGTCCAGGGCTACGTAGCACAGTTTCTCCTTGATGTCCCGGACAATCTCACGCTCAGCTGTCAATGAGATACAAACATGGTGGCCAACCTTGAGATTTGCACGGGTAGTAAAAATCCGTCTGCCCTACAGCACTGTCTTACAATACAGGTTTCTCCCTGAAAGTGTGTATTCTATTCTGCAACCCCAGATCCATGAGGACAATTAAATTATAGGTCCATTAGGGAACCACTTCTGTTCCCAGCAAAGTGCTTCACACAGAGAAACTTCTAAGCAGACAAGGTCCAGACAGCGCATGATAGGATGAAAATGAGCTGGCTAGCAACAGACGAAGAGCAGGAATCCTTTTGGACATTAACTTTTTTGCATGATTAATTAACGACTCTCTGTTATACGTGCTATATAACAGTTTGTTATATTGGATTTTCAGCTGACCAGGAAGATTCATGCCGAAAGAGTCCCTTAGAAGCAGCTACAGTTTTAAAAAGCTCTGAAGACCCATGTTGTCTGACCCAGGTGAATTCCAACTCAAGTCCTTGGAAAACTCATCACCTTCCAGAAAGAGGCTCAGGATCAGTCCCAGCAGAGAAGGTCCCAGTGGTGCATGGAAGAAGTGGGTGGGCAGACCCCTTTCCGACTCCTGTCTTCTAAAGTTCTAAACTATCGGTTTTACCCAAGCCTCTAGGAACTTTTTGGAGGCATCTTGGAATTCCTCAGAGGGGGCAGAGAAGGGTCAGAATTCATTCAACTCTCTATCCCAGAAAGAGATTTTTAAATTGTCAGGGCTCAAGTTTGGAGTCTAGGATAAGTCTCGGGCATATCCAAAAACCTGAACATTTGGACAAGAGTAAATTGGTGAGGGAAGGGCAGGCAGCCAGGATCAAGGGCACTGAGGTTGTCCTGATGTCTCTAGGACTGCCTGCCTCTGCCTCTCATAGAGAGAGACCAAGGGTACCAGTTTAGTTGGAAGACAAACATGTCATTGCCTGCTGGGTTTGTATTACTAATCACTAACAAGTAAGTATCTCATGCTTCCTCAGGACCAGGAATTCCACGTGCATGATCTCATTGACTACTCCCAACATCCTTGTGAGAAAGAGTAAATGATTATTCTCATTTTACAGACAGCCTGTGGCTTAGTGGACTTGGGCATCTTGTCCAAGGTCACACAGTTAGTGAGTGGCAGAACTGGGACCTAAGCCCTGTCAAGATGTTTCCAAAGACTGCCAATCACCATGCCATACTATTTCCAGGCTCTTTTCAAATTAATTTTTTTTGGAGTATAGTTGCTTTACAATGTTATATTAGTTTCTATTGCATAGCAAAGTGATTCAGCTATACGTACACATATAATGCGCTCTTTTTCTCTGGATTTCCTTCCTTTTCAGGTCATGGTGGAGCATCGAGCAGAGTTCCCAGTGCTATGCAGCAGGTTCTCATTAGTTATCTACTTCCCACATAGTATCAGGAGAGTATATATGTCGATCCCAATCCCCCAATTCCTCCCCTATTTTCAGTCTCCTTGTGTGTGAGTAGAAGGGATTAAAAAACGATCAAAGAATGCAACTCTGACGAGCTCAGAAGACCTGATGGTTGTCTACGGCCATACCACCCTGAACGCGCCCGATCTCGTCTGATCTCGGAAGCTAAGCAGGGTCGGGCCCGGTTAGTACTTGGATGGGAGAAGACCTGATGGTTGAAACTATTCTTCTCAAGGAAATGGTGTGATTGTTTTGCGATCACACATAGCAAAATACTCAGAGCTTCACCCTGCGAATTAGTGTCAGGTCTCGCTGTCTGCAAGGCTCCCTCCCATTGTTCCCTTGGATAGCCACCAGGTCAGGGAAGAACACCCCGCCCCGATGACCCCTCCCTTTATGTCCCTCAGGCCTCACCGGTGGTCACGAAGGAATAGCCTCGCTCAGTCAGGATCTTCATGAGGTAGTCGGTGAGATCTCGGCCAGCCAGGTCCAGACGCATGATGGCGTGGGGCAGGGCGTAGCCCTCATAGATGGGCACGTTGTGGGTGACACCATCTCCAGAGTCCAGCACAATGCCTGGGGGACAGTTGTGCACGACAATAGTCAGCAGGGGAATGACCTGGTGTATGATCACTTACTGGTCTAGTAGAAGGGGAATTTCTAAACCTTTTATTTGAAAGGAAGGAAGGCATTTGATAGGAAAAGAGAGTTGAGGCAGGGCTAGGTAAAGAAAAGAAAGGGGAAAAAAAAGAACAGGAAGAGGAAACAATAGAAGTCCTCCTGGAAATACAAGTTAAAGGGCTTTTTTTCAAAGGTGAGAAGAAGCCCTCAAGGGGTGGAATTAACTGTCAATTCTCAATAACCCCCAGTCCATCACAACACACATGTTTAGGAACCATTCAATCCTGTAACTGATGGTGTACCCAACCAGGGCTTTCCCCCTGCTCAGCCACCTACCAGTTGTACGTCCAGAGGCGTAGAGGGACAGCACCGCCTGAATAGCCACATACATGGCTGGGACATTGAAAGTCTCGAACATAATCTGCAAAGCAAGCCAAAGAGATGAGTTAATGATGCTGCCAGTATCACCAAGAATGCACAAGAGAGCATCTTGTTGATGACTGCAGGTGGGCCCGCCTGGTTCTGGGTAGAGGAAACTAGGGTAAAGGAGGGTCAGAGAAGCCTTGGTTACTGGTCGAGGAGAAAGGAAGGTGGAACCGGTGACCTGGTATCTGGGGGTAGAAGGGACAGTGTGCACACATGACCAGCCGGATATAAGGAGGGTCTAGCTTCTGGTCCTGGCCCTGACTTGAACGTGACCTGAAGAACTCACCAAACTAACAACTGACTAATGTGGGCGGCCTGCGGGATCTTTGTTCCCCAACCAGGGATCGAACCCAGGCCCTGAACAGTGAAAGAATGGAGCCTAAACTACTGAAGCTCAGACTGGTTGAGAGGAACCTCATTCCGTGATCTGTCTGAGATTCCATTTAATCTGTTCAACTTTTTTCTGCAGTTGCTGGGTCAGTGTCAGCCCTCGAGTCTGAGGCCAATCTAGCTGCAGTGAAGGAGTCCTGATTGCTAGAAGAAAAGAACTGCCTGCTGGTAACAGAGAACCAAATATGAGTGTTGATGCGGCAGTTCATGCCGTCCAGAGCACAGTCAGCACCAGAGCCCCTCCAGGTCACGTGTTAGAAATGTGTGCCCACGGAGATGCCCATAGGCCTCCATATCTCCATCTGCAAAACCCTCTCCAGTCTATTCACCAGAGTAAACATCTAGCATAGTTTGCTGCTGCTGCCAAGTCGCTTCAGTCGTGTCCGACTCTGTGCGACCCCATAGACGGCAGCCCACAAGGCTCCCCTGTCCCTGGGATTCTCCAGGCAAGAACACTGGAGTGGGTTGCCATTTCCTTCTCCAACGCATGAAAGTGAAAAGTAAAAGAGAAGTCACTCAGTCGTGCCCAACTCAACAACCTACCAGGCTCCTCCATCCATGGGATTTTCCAGGCAAGAGAGCTGGAGTGGGGTGCCATTGCCTTCTCCGAGCATAGTTTGCTAGACGGCCATAATTCCCAACTATTTGTTTTTACCATTCACTGGGAAAAAAGCTCCCTTAAGAAACAGCATCTCTTGGGTCATGAGTCCTTTCCAGACACACAGATGTTCCCCTGCAGAGAACAGCTGCTAGTGTGTTGATGAGGCATCCAGAGCTCTTCCAAGAAAAAGGCTCTGCAGTATTGATGTTTATTATTCTCTGAGGTCAAAAGATTGTGGGCCAGATCCAAGCTCTGGCACTTCTAGCTGCGTGACCTTGGGACCATCACCTCATGTACTTAAGTCTCAGATTCTTCATTTATATTGGTGGTGGTTTAGTTGCTAAGTCTGACTCTTACAACCCCATGGAGTATATAGCCCACCAGGCTCCTTTGTCCACGGGATTTTCCAGGCAAGAATACTGGAGTGGGTTACTATTTCCTTCTCCAGGGGATCTTCCTGACCCAGGAATAGAACTTGGGTCTCCTGAATTGCAGGCAAGATTCTTTACAGACTGAGCCATCAGGGAAGCCTTCATTTATATTATTAGGATACTAATAGCTCATGCTTTAAGTTAAGATTTAAAGAGACAGTCTGTATAAAATGCTTAGCCAAGTGCTTAACCATAACAAGCATGAAGTTGACACTAGGTGTGTTTATTAAGCAGCTCATCCAAACTGGAAACTTTGTCTGGATGATGGAATAGAGAGTCTCCTGTTCCAAAATCTCTGAGCTTCAGAAAGTCACAATAAAGAAATACCTGTTTAGCGTTTATCATACCAGGTACCATGAAACACATTTAGCATTTGTCTCATTAATCTTTGAATGGTTTGAAAAATAATAGTACTAATATTATTCTCAACATACGGATAAGGAACCTGAGTCTATGAAAACTAAGTGGATATTTTAAAGTCACACGTCTGATAAGTGACAGATTGAATCTTCAAACTGGGATCTGACTCCAGGACCAAAATTCTCCATTGTATGTTGTCCTGCATTTTGAAATGATTTCTCCCGAGAAGTTTTAAACCTAAACATGTGGCCTTTTCAGTTAAATCTGGACAATTTCCTATTGCTCTTTGAGCCAAGGGGCCATTCCTGCAGTAAGGATGTCTTATGCCTATGGCCTTGGGAATCCAGGAAAGTTGTCAGCCTGCGAGTGGACTGTTGGACGGGCCTTTTATCTGCTCTTCTGTGCAACCCCCTTCAAGGATGTCCTCCAAGCCCCAAAGTGCTGGGTCCTAGAGTGGTATTTACCTGGGTCATTTTCTCCCGGTTGGCCTTGGGGTTCAGGGGCGCCTCGGTGAGAAGGGTTGGATGCTCTTCAGGAGCAACACGAAGCTCGTTGTAGAAAGAGTGGTGCCAGATCTAGGGGGCCGAGGAAAAGCACAGCAATGAGGCGCGGCAGAGGCGCGGCAGTCCTCGAAAAGGGACCGGAATGAGCACGTGGAGCCAGGTCCAAATACAAGCGCTCATTATGCGCCCACCTTCTCACAGGTGCAGAGACTCAAGCTTAAAGACTACAAGGAACTTACCTGAAAACTCACACCTGGTAAGTGAATGAGCAAAAACCCAAACCCAGGTCTATGAGGCAGGATAGGGTAGTGGTTAAGGACATAGGCTCTGGAGTGAAACCTGGGTTCAAATCCTGGCTTAAGCACTTCTTGGTTATATGAGTGTAGGCAAATTTTAACCCTTCTCTGAAACAATCTCTTCATGGGGAATATAAAAATAATTCATATCTTTGTGAGACTAAAATCAGGGAACCCTAGAGTTACTATTCAGCCCAGTGCCTGGCCCGGAGCAAATGTCGCCATTATTCAACTATATCTTCTTCACCCACTGGTGCTCACTAAGTCGTGTCCAACCCTTTGCAAGCCCATGGACTGTAGCCCACCAGGCTCCCCTATCCACAGGATTTTCCTGGCAAGAATACTGGAGTGGGTTTCCATTTCCTCCTCCAGGGGACCAGCCTGAGCCAGGGATCAAACCCATGTCTCTTGTGTCTCCTGCATTGCAAGCGGAAGCTTTACTGCTGAGCCACCAGGGAAGCCCCCACTTTAATATTCGTGGGCAAATGACTTAGTGTAGCAAGTAAAGGGACAAATGAATGACATATGAATGGATGAATGAAGCAGATCTGAAAACCCAATGGTTATTTTTAATATTTAAGGGAATTTTCCCACCCCGCCATTCCTCTTTTTGCTCCCCAGGGTTGAAAGACGCCTACCCTGCTTGGCACACACTGGACCTTTCATTCATGGACAGACCTTGGCCTTCAGGCGTTTCCCCAAAAAACCAGTGCCTGTTTCTAGCGTGATGTACTTTGAACACGCTTGCATCTGCTTCATGCTTAAGCATGCGCTTTATTTTTATTTTTTGAGCTGTTTCTTCTTGTAATTTAATTTTTATTTTATATTGGAGTATAGTCAATTTACAATATTGTATTAGTTTCAGGTGTACCGATAAGTGATTCAGTTATACTGAAAAGTCTTTTTCAAATTCTTTTCCTATATAGGTTACTGTAGAATATTGAGTAGAGTTCTCTGTAAGCATCCTTTTTAACCCTGGATGCCATAAAGAACAAACTATTGTGAAAAGAGTTCAGTTGATTAATTATTTTTAAAAGCCCCAAAATTCTCCACTCGTGCCTGAAATAGATTAAATTCATTCAGAATTAAAACAAAATAAAAACAAGAACTGCTAGTGAAAGTTTGTACATTAACAAAAGCTGGATTGACTTTAAAGATTCTTTATCTTGTTGCAGTTTCTTTGGTTTTGAATTTGTGGTTTCTAGAAAGGAAATGAGACTCCTGAAAGTTCTCCTCCTTTGATGGAGTAAAAGTAACACAGTGCTCAAGAAATTTAAAAAAAAAAGAAAGAAAAGAAATGCTGCCAATCTTATTGAATACTGTTGATAGTCTGAAACATCGTTAGAAACCAACCAATCTCTCTCCCCACTCTGTCTCCCTTCTTCTTCTCTCTCTCTCCAGAAGACACTTTACATCTTAGAAATGACAGTATGCTTCCTTTGTTTTTCTCCAGGTGTATCCCTTCTGTGATGCTGCCAGCTCCATGGAGAAAGTCTTAAAAGAGAATTTTCTCATCACTATTATTATCTCCTCCTCAGTGTCTACTGCAGTCTTACCCAAATCCAAACTCTTAGACTCAGCAAACCGAATGAAACACATTTTTTTTTTTTTGTAGAGCAGCAGAGGTTTCAGCATTATCACTGATAAATTCTAGCAACATTATTTTCTTTTAAAGACTACTTTCTTTTAAAATCGTGAGAGAGAGTATGTGTGTGCATCTGCGTGTGTGGAGCTGACAGATATATAAAAGTCCAGATTTTCTGGTTCTAACATATTTGCCACATTTAAAAAATTTAGGTCACTTTCTCATTATCTCTTCTGCTTTTTCTTTGATCGCTTTGTTTCCATGATGCTTAAGAGCAAACATCAAAATCCTCAGATTTAATTCTTCTCATTAGCTCTTCTATATGGGTCTAGGAGAGAAAGACTTCACTTAATGCCACTCAGGGAGATATTTTTTGAACTATTTAAAAATTTGTGTTGGTTGCTTGTGCTTCAATATGTTGAGGGACATTTTAGGAATGTACCAAAGCTACAATGTCACAGCCCCTTTTCTATAGAGAAAACTAAAAGCAAAAAAAAAAGAACAACCAGTTTTTTTTTTTTTTATGTTCAGGGTAAATTAATGAAAAACTTTCAGGAGTGGGTGGGTGAAGGCTCTTCCCCACTCTTCCATCCCTTGGTACCCTGTTTGCAGCCCATACAGTGCTTGTCCTTAGAGACCAAGCCAGTTGTCTGAGCAATAGACTATAAACCCCACCACTGTCAAAGGACTACTGCTCCCATTTTTAGAGCTCGCTCCCTCTGTGCTATGCTTAGTCGCTCAGTTGTGTCCGACTCTCTTCAACCCCGTGGACTGTAGCCCACCAGGCTTCTCTGTCCGTGGGATTCTCCAGGCAAGAATGCTGGAGTGGGTTGCCATTTCCTCCTCCAGGGCATCTTCCCCACCCAGGGATCGAACCCACATCTCTTGCATCTCCTGCACTGGCAGGTGGATTCTTCACCACTAGCGCCACCTGGGCAGCCCGTCTGCCTCTAATTGCTTTATTAAACCCCCTTAGTCAAGGAATTTGCTTTTTAAAATAAATAAATAAAGTTCAGAATTTTAAAAATTCAGTTGGTAATAATCCAGAAGGAACACCAACAAGGAGAAGCACAACCAGGCAAGGCGAGCCTGTTGTTTCCCCAGCAGTAGCCAGACGTTTGCGATCCGGGCCTCTCCCAGTACCTTTTCCATGTCATCCCAGTTGGTGATGATGCCGTGTTCTATCGGGTACTTCAGCGTGAGAATCCCTCTTTTGCTTTGTGCTTCATCACCCACGTAGCTGTCTTTCTGTCCCATTCCCACCATCACTCCCTGAAAATTTCAACACAGTACAAGTCAGCCTCTCTCAGAGCTTGTGAACCGATTACTGTCCAACACAAAGGGTTAACTCATTGCAATGAAAGTCCTTCCAGTACCAGCAATGACCTGCTGATCCTATAGTTATTGAGCTCTTAGGAAACACCCCTTAGGTGATTTGAAACAGGCCTGAACAGGCCTACAAATAGCAGAGAACCTTGAGGGTAAGGCGACTTTGTCATTTATCTTCTGTGTTCCTTCATAAGCTCTCTTAGGGCAAAGATTGTATCTGTCTTATTTGCCACTAAGACAAATTGCCTGGCATGTATCTGACACTCAATCATTATTTGTTGAATGGATTAAATGGCATTTTGCCTGTCATGAATCCTTTAAACTATATGTTTGGAACTGTCACCTACTCAAGAGTATATCTAACCATTATAAGCAAAAGCATTATTTCTACAAATGACCACTCAGTACTTGGTTTCTAATAGATAAAATCATACTGATCAATATTACGCTATCTGCCTAAACTAGTCGGATGCATTTTTTTAGTCATCAATGTGAATCTTTAGAAAAAAAAGAATCCTCATGACTGAAATTTAAAATTGCATTGGAGTGACAGAATTGCAAAACAGGTGGGGCTCCTATCATTCCTTAAGAAGTGATTTTTGTAAAATATCTTGGTTGTAAAAGTTCAACAAAGAGACAGAGTTCTTTCACTGGGGAAGGCTTCTATTATGTCTTCTTGTGAATTGATGCCAAATCAAAAGTCTAAATATCAATCAGATAGGCTCAATGTGCAAAATACATTTCTGATGTAAAAGGGGAATTTCTGGGATGAAGCTCTCACCTTTCACCCTGTGGCTGCCATCCATATTTACTTCCTATATAATGTTATGTAAAATTGCCATATGTCTATCCACATGTATTTTGTTGACATCTAACAGATGTAAAATTACAATGCTTACTTTCATTTCCCTTAGGTTCTTTGAGAATGAGCAACCTGACCTTTTACTGTAGTTTCTTTCCATAGAGTAGCTATGGAATACATCAGATAACTCATAGATATTTTTGATGCTGATGACCATGGTTACATTTAGACAGAAAGGATTTATGGGGGGGAAAAGTCATACTTTTTGTATTTATGAAAAAAAAAAAAGTCTCCCACCAGGTAATCGGTCAACAATGTATATGAAATTGGCACTTATCTCTGGACATCAGTCATCAGAGGTACATTTCTAACAAAGTTACATAATTTCTAGGCAGAGAGCAACAGTCTATGAATATCCTTGGACACAGAGACATAGAGGGACCAAATCTATATGGCTTTGTTTCTCTCTGCTTCAGAGAGAATTTTGCTCACCTGATGTCGAGGACGTCCCACGATAGACGGGAAAACGGCCCGGGGAGCATCATCCCCCGCAAAGCCGGCCTTACAGAGCCCAGAGCCATTGTCACACACCAAGGCGGTGCTGTCCTCCTCCTCGCACATCCCGGCTGGAGCTGCTTCACAGGGTCCTAAAGGGTCAGGGAGGAAGCCGACGCAGGCGTGATGCGGCTTACCTTGCCACTCCCGCCTTCCAGCCGGAGTTGACTCCTCCTCTGTACTCCTAGAGCGCCCTCTGCTGATTCTTATCTAGCACACCATTTATCTCAAAGCACTTTCATTAGACTGTAATCTTAAACTCAGACTTCTCCATTCCTACAGTAGGTCTTCAGCACAGGAACATCACGTGTGCTCATAAGCGCTTTAAAGATTGACTAAGCAAGTGAAGGGATGAACTACTGTAGAGCACAGATGGAATATCGGTCCATGAGATCTGATCTCACAGGGACAAGTCGCCAGTCACTTGTTATGAATTACCTAAAATTTGCTGTCTGTATACACCCATACTCATATTTTTCTAGATATGCTATAAATTAAAATTTTTTTCCAAAAAAGTAGATTTTGAGGAATGAGCAGCATGTGAAATTTTGGAAATACTGAAACATTTCATGTAAACAATGTTTAAAAGAATATTCTCTATTGGATCCTGGGGACACAAGGGTAAAATTAAAGCCCTGAGGAACCAAAGTGTCTTAAGGAGGTGCTTAAAATTTTAGGGGTCATAGTCACTCCATTAACCTCTAAGTCCAACAAGGCAGAGTGAGTCCAAAAAATTGCATATCCTGCAGTAGAATGTTCTTTTGTCCTTAAGAAACATGAACAATAGGATAAGTTACAGGTCATTCTTATGCAATACTAGGCTAGAGGTATGCATTGTATGAGCCCATTGAAAATGTGTTGTTATGCACTAGAAAAAAAGATCAATCATATTTACCAAGATGTTGATGGGGGTTATTTTTGAAGTGGTGGATATTCTAGGTGTTTTACATGAAACCCTGGGTTCTGTGATGTTTTGTAAATAGATTGAGCATATATTCTTTCAGTAAGAGAACAGTATTTTAAATATCCCACGTTTAAGCTTGAATCGCATGACAAAATTTGGAAGGTGGGAGCAAAAGTGACACCTTAAAGATTTGGGAAATTGAAGGCTTATTAGAGAACATTTTCTTTTAATACCCTCATTTCTACAAATGAGAAAACTCAGGGAAAGTGATTTGCCAAAAAACATGTAAAATTAAAGTCCCCAGGATCCAAAAGAGAATATTCTTTTAAATATTTTTTACATGAAATGTTTCAGGATTTCCAAAATTTCACATGCTGCTCATTCCTCAAAATCTACTTTCATGGAAAAATTTTTTCAATTTATAGCATATCTAGAAACATGAACATAACTTAAAATCCAGGCTAACAAGGAAATCAAGACTCAAGGAGTTGAAGTGACTTGTCCAGATCTCAAAAGTGGTAAAGTTGGGACAGCAAAGATTATAGCACCCAGTGATTATGGTCTTGGACTCTGGAGTCTCACTGCCTGGATCTAAGTGGCGAAACTTAGAAGCTATGTGATTTAGTAAGTTATTTAATATCTCTGAATCAGTCTCTTTATCCATCTATGAAAGAACAATAATATCCATGTGTAGTACATAGAGTCTTTTGGGGATTAGATATTTTAAAGTATTTAAAATAATTGATGGTGGCATATACATTATGAATTATCAGTAAATAGTATTTTTAAATTATTAATTTAAATTATAATTATTGTGTGATTATTATCATTATCCAGATCTTTTTATTTCTAGTCTTGGCTTCCTTTCTACACTACTTCCAGGCTTAGGACAGAGATCTTCCACTTGCAGATTCTACTTGTAAGAATAGAAAATGTAACTTACAAGTGGGTGACTTTCCTTTCCCACCCTTCCCTTCCCTTTCCAGACACTGGATTGTGCTTGGCAGTCATGTGACTTGGCTTCCTTGCTAGCAGATCAAGAAGTAAGAAGAGAGGTGAGAAATTTAAGGGAGATGAGGCAGAAAAAGCAGTCCACGGCAAGTGTCAGAGGTGGCCAGCACCAGACCAGTACCCTCTCTGGATGCGCTAAGCAGACTTTCCAAACCAAAAGGAAGAGCTGAAAACAGGATAAAATATTCAGGATTAGGAGACTTTGAAAATGTGTTGGTATGGACACCAGGAATACACGTCTTTAGTAACCCTTTCCTTGGGCAAGAAAGGTTTGGTGGAGTGTTAGAATGCACTGCAGAAGAAATAGATTGGACCCTCAACATGCAGGAAAAAAAAAATCTCAAAATTTAGTAAATGTGCTTTTATTTGACCCCCCCCAAAAAAAAAGTCTAGGAAGAATCTTAAAATCTCTAAGCCAAGCACTGTCGTTAGAGAAATCTGTATGCCCCAGAAAGAAGCTGGCTCAATGGTTTACAACTCTTATCTAACCTGATGAGCAGCTGGGTTTGGAGCAAAGCATTTCCTAATTAGGTAAAACCCACTAGAATGTCTGCTCTTGGAACGGCACCCAGGTCAGGGGGGTTTGCTCCAACTGACTGGAGTACATCTCGTGCCAAAAATGAGGAGTTAGTGGGAGGGGAACACTCCAGTTCCCAGCTCCACGGTCTTGAAACACAAACCATATTTAGTCATGAATCACAAAATGGAAGGAAAAATCTTAGCGTGAAAACCCCAGTCGGGGCCGGAGCTGCCAAACCCTGATTCACAGTGAAGATCAGCCTGGGGTGGCGAGGTTGGCTCCGTGGTCCCGCCTGGCTGAGAAATGCAAACCATCCCATAGGCTGAAATGCAAACAGCTGTCAGCTGCACGCCAGCTCCCTCCCTCTTTATTCACCAAGATTCAGTTGAGTTCCTGCTAAGCTCTGCTGCAAACCAACCAAGGGAGACGCATATACCCTGAACTGCAAGCTCACAGTTACACTCAAGAGACTTTCCCAGAGAAGACACCACCAATGAGAGCCAGAGGAACCCAGATGCAAATACACAAAGAGCCGATATCAAAGGCTAGGCAGCTAACCACTGTTCAGTTCTAAAATCCACTGTCAGACACCGTAGTTGCACCAAAAGTACAGTCCAGTGAAAAATCCCCACACCTAATCTGAACCACAAGCAGATACTGGAGTTTCCAGTGTCTAAATATACATCATTATGTAGCTGACTGCAGACAGCTAGACTGCACCTCTGAGATGCACTGCAAGACCGGGGCTGCTGGTTTAATAAAAACAAATTTTGCAGGTGACACTGATAGATTTCATTCCATCTTCCTCACCCCTTCCTCCCCGACACAGGCTGCATCTTAGCTTTGTTTTTGAGGTTAGATAATTATAGCGAAAGGCTACAATCGTGTTAGTAGTACAGTCTTCATTCAAACATTTCTGAGTGTGAGTCTGGCTAAAATCTCCATAGATGACATTTGATTATACTGGGAAATGTCAGAGCTGCTGGAATCTAAGCTACATCTCTGGGCCGGTGCCACTTACCCTGAAAGTGCTCGGCTGGGCTTCTCCGCTCTGGGTGGTGTTCTGGAAAGCTGAAGGCTGGAGGGTTATATAGCCCCTTGGCCTGTTCCCCTCCCACTGGCTTCCCAAACAAGGAACAAAGACAGACTCAAGCCCTCTGTGGAGTCTAACACAACCATATAGGGACCTCAGCACAAAACTCTCTAATCTGGGTGGCCGGAGGCCTGGGTCTCTTCCACCGCATTCCACTGTTCTGCTCATGAAATGGGAGGCAGCTCAGCTGCCTGTGGGAGATAAACACCCCCAGCCTCCAGAACAACTGCTGAAATGCCCAGAGATACTGAGCAAGCCTCAGGGGGCATATGCAGGCACGGCTCACACATTCCTCAGGGGATGCCAACCGGCTGTCAGGCTAGCGTTTCGGGGCATTTCCTCATGAACTGAGCACAGAAAGAAGCAGCCTCTGAGGAGTAGGGACTTTAAAAAGTTCTCCCACAAATGGGGCCTGCAAGGAAGGACGAGATGCTTCAGTGTTCAGAAGTATAGAGATGATGTGAGGACTCTGCGGTCATCAGCACTGGGTTTGTGAGTCGAGTCTGTGGGGGGTATTAATGGAAGCAGGAATTGCAGAGGAGACAGGCTGGAGGGCCCGTGTTTCAGAGGCGCTTCAAAGTCTGCACAGTCTTAACCATTTTGGTCCTGGTTCATTGGTGGTGTCTGCTATTTTGTCCTGACCCATGTAGCAGCATGTTGAGGGTCATCCTTCCAGCAGAGTCCACGCAGGCCCCTGTCACACAGGCAGTCCAAGAGCAAAGCATGTGTTTAAGGGAAGGCTCTCACGCACTTCGAGAGCCTCCTTTTGCCCTGATGATCCACTGATAGGTGACAGACGGATGGGGTGACCCAGGCATTCCTCCAAGGAAGGTAGTGAATGAACACACCTCTGGTCTTAAGCGTGCATGCCCAGGTGGCAATGGGTAACTTCAATGGTTTTGCGTTTTCCTACTCCCCTCCACCAAGCCAAGGTTCTGACTAAATTCATGATAGAAAAAAAATGTTTTAATGGATACCATAAGCATTTTTGCTGACATGTGAGAAAAATCCCAAGGTGAATGTCTCTGTTTTACAGCTGTGGCCAGCTCTTCACTCATGTTACTCTATCTGACTTACTTGATTTATGGTACAGACAAAAACTCACATTAATCTTTGAGAAAGTGCACTATTGACTATTATGTAATTTTCTGTAGCTTAAGACTACATAACTAAACTACAGATATCTCTGTATTTTCAAGCATTTGTCAACTGTTTCTAGTTTCTGGCAACCAGAAAATACAGTCGTCTGAATGTCAAACTTGAAGACTATGCAATCCAACATAAAATCGGGCATTTGGGATATCCAGTGGGGTTTTTTTTTAATCACAGGGAGTATGTGAAGCAAAAATTTCATATTTTCCTCATTGGGAGGGCAATTTGAGTAGCAATAGGACCCTCCCTCCTCTCACTTCTGTCTCAAGCAGTGTCTGTGTAGTCCCTGATAGCTTTATGAAATGAGTAAGTTTTGATGTTCACTTTTATGATTCTTCATTTTCTCCCTCGATCCTGGTAGTGTATATTCACAGACCTGATAGCAGTCAGAATATAATGACATAAACAGACTTCAAGACGATGACTCAAGGTTTAGCTTTTCTTACAAGCTTGCCTTCCTTCCTTCTTTCCTTTCTTTCTTCTTTCCCCAAATTTATAACACTAATGAGGGAGCACCTGCAACTGAAAATAAATTTTTGACTCAGCAATTAAATGGTCTCATTGTCTGGGTCTGAGGTTTACCCCATCCAAGCCTCCTCAGTGAGAGAAAGCAGCACTGGGTGAGTACGGATGTGTGTACAGAGAAATCCCCAGTCAAGTGGCCGGATCTTTTCTGGGGCTTTCAGCCATGTATCCAAGGAGCTACAGAGCCATTAGGAAAACAGTAGTGTCTGATGACTTGGTTGCTGTTCAGGAAAACTATAAAATAAATTCCAGGCTATAAGCACAATCGAGAATCATCTCCAGATGTGTTACTCTATAAACAGCACACCCCATCTTGGTAACATAATCCAATGATGATTTACTATAAATTCATTGAGAGCTGGGGCAATTTTAATCCTCTTTGGGGCCTAGTCCAGAGCTGAGTAAGCAGTGAGTGTTCAATAATAGCCTAATGATTTCTTGATTAATCTTTATCTCCAGTACCATGTAGATTTCAATTGGCTGTGTCCATGCTGGCACACAGCCAAATAAGATGGATGTCTGGCAAAGAAAATGATTTTCTGCTGCTGCTGAATATTTGTTGAAATTGTTTTCTCTAGACTCATCACGCTCATTAGCTATTTTGTTCAGCTCATAGAATTCATTTTTCTGAGAAGATTCAATGAGAGCAAGCTATCTTTTCTATCTCTCATTCTTGGATTTGAGTTCTGGAATTCTCAGAACCAAAGCTTGAGTCCTCCCAGGAGCCCAAGCAAACTCATCCAGCCCACGCTGGCACAAAAGCCATTCTAACCACATTTGCATGGGTGTGCCTGACCCTGTTCTCTTCTTTGCTTGAGCAAAATCAAAATTTTTATGGCAAATTTGATTTGATACCTACTATGGGATGGTGGTGTTGGAGAAGACTCTTGAGAGTCCCTTGGACTGCAAGGAGATCCAACCAGTCCATTCTGAAGATCAGCCTTGGGATTTCCTTGGAGGGAATGATGCTAAAGCTGAAACTCCAGTACTTTGGACACCTCATGCGAAGAGTTGACTCATTGGAAAAGACTCTGATGCTGGAAGGGATTGAGGGCAGGAGGAGAAGGGGACAACAGAGGATGAGATGGCTGGATGGCATCACTGACTTGATGAACGTGAATCTGAGTGAACTCCGGGAGTTGGTGATGGACAGGGAGGCCTGGCATGCTGCGATTCATGGGGTTGCAGAGTCGGACACGACTGAGTGACTGAACTGACGGAACTGATGGGATGGTAAGGGCTTCCCCGGTGGTTTAGTGGGTAAAGAATCTGCCTGCAATGCAGGAGATACAGGAGCTGTGGATTCAATCCCTGCGTTGGGAAGATCTGCTGGAGGAGGGCATGGTAACCCACTCCAGTATTCTTGCCTGGAGAATCCCTATGGACAGAGGAGTCTGGCAGGCTACAGTCCATAGCGTCCCAAAGAGCTGGACACGATTGAAGCAATTGGGCATGCACACAGGTACATGGGAAGGTAGGCTGATATTCTTGGGGATATGCTAATACTGAGAAGATGGTATTTATTTTCACAGTGTTCTCATTTATTTGAAAAATCTGAGAGATTTAAAGGAATTTCCTATAAGAGAAGACACTTGGCACACTAAATGTGCAGCATAAGGAGGGAATGCAGTGAAAATCAGCCCTCAGTCCTTGTCTTTGAGCAAAAATTTAGACCAATACAGAAGGGATTTTGATTCCGAGTTTAAGTTCTAGAGCCACCATTAGCTCTGTGTTATCTCTTTGGCCCTTAGATTTCTTATATGAAAAATAGGGTTAATAATCATATCTTATCACAAGGTGGTAGTGAGATGCGAAGAGTTAACAAATGAGAAGTGCCTGGCATGCTGCCTTGCCTATGGAGAACACTGTGGAATCATTAGTTATTATTATTATCCATTGTCCTATGAGGGAAATTTAGATCTAGAGGTGAGAGAGAGATACTTTCTCACGCAAAAAAAAAAAAAAAAGAATTGCAGACTTAAACTTTTTTTAAATTTCTTCATTTTTAATTGAAGGATAATTGCTTTACAATATTGTGTTGGTTTCTGCTAAACATCAACATGAATCCACCATAGGTATACATATGTCCCCTCCATCTTGAACCTCCCTCCCCATCCCACACTTCTAGGTTACTACAGAGCCCTGGTTTGAGTTCTGTGCTCCATACAGCAGATTCCTATTGGACATCTGTTTTACATATGGTAATGTATGTTTCCATGTTACTCTCTCCATAAACTCTTAACCAGTAGAATGTGACAGAGTGTTAGTTTCCTGTTTTTGCTTCACCAAATTAAAACAAACTTTCTACAAACAACAAAACTTTATTTTATTATAGTTCTTCAGGTCAGAAGTCCAGGTTTCACTGGATTAAAATCAAGATAATTATCTTTCTTCTAGAAGCTCTGAGGGAGAACGTGTTTACCTGTCTCTTCCAGTTTCTAGAGGCTACTGCATTCCTTGATTTATGGCCCCTTCCTCCATCTTCAAAGCCAGTTCTGTAGCATCTTCAAAGCCAGTTCTGTAGCATCTTCAAAGCCAGTTCTGTAGCATCTTCAAATCTGTCTTTCTGACTCTGACCATCCTGCCTCCCTCTTAGTTAGAATGACCCTTGTGATTACATCAGACCCTGATGGATAACCCAGGATTATCTTCATATTCTAAGAAGATTAACTTAATCACATCTGCAGATTCACAAGTTTAGGGCATTAGGGTGCAGACGTGTTGGGAGGCCATTATTCTGCACACCATATCCAGACACACACAGATGCATTTCCTGTTTGTTGCATATCAAGGCATTTGTAACAGCTTCTCAGTTAAAAACATATTTCCACCAATAGTGTTGACATCAGATATACTAACTAACATCTAATAGACGTTTAAGAGATAATGCCCAAGTCCTGTGTTAGGAAAGGGATCAGAAAACCATAAAACCATCTGTCCACAATGCCATAAAAGCCAACTGGAAATGCAGAATTAGCTTGTTCACTTCTTTAAGCTTGTCAGGCTGTCTAGAATATGTAACGAATTTCATGATGTATTCAAGTGCTTCATTTGTAAAATGTATGTTGGATTGCAGGAGAGCACTCTGTTAGATTTGGGAGGCAGAACAACTTTCAGTATTCTCACTATCACCAAAAGATAGCTTGGGAAATTAGGTTTGATCATAAAGAGTAGAGACTTCTACTAGCTGAGGTGAATTTCTGGACGAGAAAGACATTATATGTACTGTCCCTTTTTTAACAGCACTTACATTTTGCCTGTACCTGCCACTCTATCGACGTCCACTCAGAAGTACTATGCTCCCACATTGCCATACTAATCCTGGACTTTTCCACTAACAAACCAGACTAGCTCACAGGTTAGGACCTTCGCTCTCACTGTTCCTCTGCCTGGAACAGTCTTTCCCCATTTGCCTCTCCAATTCCTCCTCCAAATCCAGTGCTTCTTCCGTCGTGTTCCACTCATCCTCCTCAACTCAGCTAGGTCACTAATCCCCAGTAAGCCTCCCCACCACCTCCTGCCCTGACCCGCACCCTGAGGTGATCACAGCTGAGCAACTGCACACACATACTTTATTGACATTTCCTTAGTTTTTACCTAATGCCTCTCTTTTTGTTCCAGAGTCCCACCCAGGACATCACATGACAGTTAGTTCTTCAAGTTCCTCTCGGCTGTGACAATTTGTTAGGCTTTCCTTACAGACCTTGACAGTGCTGAGCAATACTGGTTAGGTATTTTGTAAAATGCCCCTCAGTTGGGAATTACTGGATGATTTTCTCATGACTAGACTGGGAGGTTATAATTTTGGGGAGGAAGGCCCAGAGGTAAAGTACCATCATTTTCATTGCTTCTTGTCAAAGTACATGCTACCAAAGTGACTTATTATAGCTGATATTAATCTTAATCCCCTGGTTGAAGCTTGTCAGTTTTCTGCACTGTAAAATTTCTCTTCTCTCAGTCCCTTCCCTACTGTATTGTGTGGAATGAAGTCACTATAGCCCAGACTTAAATAATGGGGAGCTACCCTCCATCTTCTTGAAGGCAGAGAACCTACATAACGCTTATCCAGCATGAAATCTAATTTTGATAGGATCCCAAAAGACCCCTATCCATACCGAAACCTGGGAATCACTGGTCCGAAGGGCAGAATCACGTGATGTTCTGGGTTTTCTTCCAACTTGAGGACTTGCTGATTGCCTGAGTGTGGATGACATGGTGAATGGATGGATTTGCTGGACTTCCGTGGAGACTGATAGTCACTTATTTAGTCTAGAAACCAAGTCTCGGATCCTCTAGACACAAAACAGTGGATAAATATAGAACTGTTGATATTACCACCATGGAGTGTTTTGGAATTGGAACCCCGCATATTGGAGGAGAAAAAAGCCATACCAAGGAGAATATATATACAGTGTTTAGGACTGGAGTCATACACACCACTGAGGGATCAGCTAAAGAGGAGAAAGTATCAGCCGTGCCAACTAGAGGAACGTTGTCAAGGGGGAGCCCAGAATCCTACGGTATAAAAGGCCATGTGAAGAGGGTCACATGGCACATGAGCAGTAAAGGGCACTTCAGAGCCACAGTAGCATTAACAACAGCAACAAACATTTATTAAGCTATTTGCATATATCAAGCATCAATTGTACTATTAATATACCCATTCCTTAAATCAGGGACTGCAACTGAGTTTAAGTAACTCACCCAAGGTGACATCATTACTGTGTGATGGGCTTAGGATTCAAACTCAGGTCTGTATGACTTTGGATATGAGGCTAAAACAAAAGATTAGGTCAGCTGTTTTCTTAGAGAAAGGAGACATTCCCAAAGTTATCCAAGGGATGAAGTAAACATACAAGAGGTGAGAAGCAACCACGTTTCTACTCCGGAAGGAGGAAAAATTAAGCAGCTTTGTGAAAGTTGCTGACTTCAGAGAAACGATGCAAGGAAGGCAAGCTGAAGATGGAGCCATTAGCAAGAATTCTGACATGTGAACTGTTGAGAGAGCTTATGGTGTAAAACGAAATTCAGAAACTAATTTTTCCCTAATGGAAGCCTTGAACAGTAACAAAGCTGCTGCACCCAGGAGAAAGTTGAGTGGGTTATAACATTTCCTTGTTAAAAGCTCTTACATTTTCTCATGTGCACCCTGCACTCAGCATTCGGTTGCAAACTTTAACAGGCAGGCTGCGGTTTGGTTATTCCCAGAGGGCACAGAGTGGGAACTCAGGAATGCAGTTAAGCAACTTCCTACTTTCCTCAAGCCTTAAAAGAGCTGCAGGGACCATCTCAGACATTGTTATTTTCAGAAAAATTTCCTAATGTATTTTAAGAAAAGAACAGATAAGATGCATATGATAAGGAAGCGCTCTGGCTTTAGGCTTTCTTTAGCGCATTTCAGGGTGATGGAAACATGCTGGCATTGCCCTCTCTTCCTTCAACAGTGCGGCTGTCTAGTATCTCAGCCTTAGGAGGTCAGGCCCACCAGCTCTATCAGTCCCCTTCCCCTGCTGAAAACCAACGCCCATAAGAGAGCCCTGGGCCGAGCAGGCTGGACCATCCATAGTCCAGGTCATTTGGCAAGGCAGGCAGGGGTAGCCATCAGGCTTCTCTTTGCACTTCTGCAAGGGACAGATTTTCCCAAGATTGCTGAGCAGAGGAGCCTTTTACTAAAGGAACATCAGACTCCTTCGAGGAGTCTTTATTTTATGAGATGCCACTGGTTTGGGTTGACTTGCTGCTAACCGATTATTGATGATTGCATGATAACTGGTTTCTGGGACAGCTTTACAAAAGTTGACCCTTAAATGTAGTTAATCAGTGCATTTCCCATCCCAGTCCTTGGAAATACTGAGTTAGAACAGTTTCTTTCTTAAAGCATGGCTTAAACTTATAGAACCTTAGCCATTGGAATTACCTGTTAGTTTATCAAAATGTACATTTCTGGGGTGTACTTGAGCCAGATTCTCTGGCGCAGAGCCTGAAGATGTGCATTTAAACAAGAGCTACCTAGAAGCTCTAGCACAGAGCGTAGGGGGATAATGCGACTCTCAAAAATATAGGAAGATAGTGTAGGTTGGGTCATTATTAACATCATCCTCTCTCTTGAGATGACAGGTGCCAGGCATGTGTCCTCAGAGAGCAGCACAGACAGGGGAAGGCAACTGAGCAAGACCAGAAGACTTCATTCTATTTTAGGCTCTGTCGCTAATTGTCTGTGTGGCTTTGTATGGTTCACTAAGCCCTGTGGCCCTGGTTTTGTCATTCATAACTTTAAGTGTGTGGGCCTATATATTTCAATGTCCTTTTTATGTCCACTCATCTCTGATTGAAATATTGTCTGAAAATACAAAGTATAAACTGGCCTGAGGCATCTGTGAAGTTCAATTCAATTCAGTTACTCAGTTGTGACCCTAAGGACTGCAGCACGCCAGGCCTCCCTGTCCATCACCAACTCCTGCAGTTTACCCAAACTCATGTCCATTGAGTCGGTGATGCCATCCAATCATCTCATCCTGTGTTGTTCCCTTCTCCTCCTGCCTTCAATCTTTCCCAGCATCAGGGTCTTTTCAAATAGTCAGCTCTTCACATGAGGTGGCCAAAGTATTGGAGTTTCAGCTTCAGGATCAGTCCTTCCAATGAATATTCTGGAATGCTTTCTTTTAGGATGGACTGGTTGGATCTCCTTGCCGTCCAGGGGACTCTAAAAAGTCTTCTACAACACCATCTATGAGGTAATAGGCTGAAAATGTTGACAGTTTCCACAGAAGGTAAGTTATGAAAAATACAGGCTGAAATTTTGCCCCCAAAACTGGCACTTTATTGTTCACTGGCTGTGGGTGTGACCTTCACCTGTTTTCTCATTTGCAAAATGACAATAACACCGGCTCAGTTACTGCACAAGGTTCCTGAGCTGATAAATTTTATAGAAAGACTTGAAATGCTAGAGTACTTTGAAAGCTTTAAAAGGCCAATCAAGGGAGCATATTATGAGTTGTCACCAAAATGAGGATTGACTCAACGGAGTAGCAGGAGATACTTCAATGCTGTTGTCCAGAGTGTCGTGGGAAGCCCTGGGAATGTAGGGTGACATTAGATGGTCCAGAGGTTTAAGTGGGAAGATTCCATAGAAAGCAAAGTGGCCTGATCCAAGCCGAGGCAGCACAGGCTGAGGGCCAAGATCGGCTGCGAGTTTACACAAACACTCTCATTTTAGCATCAGACATACTTTTAGCCCCCAGAAAAGAAAGTGAACAGGAAGGACCCCACGAGATAACTTTGGATGCTTCAAGAATTTTAAAAGCTGCAGTTTGGAATTTGAGGCATTCATTTCCTTTTCCAACAAAATTGAGACCCTATAGGGTAATTTCAGGCTGATGAACTCTCACTTCTTTAAAACCTGATTGGAATTTGAGATAGCTGGATCAGGCTGAGATTCTCACTGTGAAGAAAAGTTTCACAAAGTAGGAGAAAACATATGGGCTTTGGAATCAAGTTGGATTCAAAGGCTAGTTTTTTTTTTGTTTCCAACAACCTAATTTGACTCATTGGGCAAATCATCTAACATCTGAGCATCTCAGTTTTCTTGTCTGTAAAATGGGAATATTGTAATATTGCTATAAGGACTGATGGGAGAACACAGTGGAATACTGAATTCTGGTGACTTTCAATCGAATGTTCCTCAGCAGTGTTCCATTCCTACATGCATTTGATTATAACCTATGTTGCCTGAACCCAAACTACAAACACAGAACACCCTGGCACCCTTCAAATACAAACAAAAAGAAGCCTAAGAGCAGTTGTTTCTTAAACTTTCCAAGATGAAAGATTAACATATAATGTAAAACAAATGGTTTCATAACTTTCTTGCCATGGGCAGTATCTTGTTAAGGCCAGTAAAAGACAAGCAGGATGAATCTCTGTGAATTACTTCAACTAGTCCAGAAGCCATGAGGCTTCACATCCCCAAACCCAGTTTATTCTCTTTTTCTGGTAATATACCTGATTGCCTTATGCATTTATCCTTTTTCTCTTATTGAGTATAGTTGATGTACAATGTTAAATAAGTTACAGATGTACAACACAGTGATTCACAATTTTTAAAGATTATACCCTTAACCCATTTTGCTGCTGCTGCTGCTGCTAAGTCACTTCAGTCGTGTCCAACTCTGTGTGACCCCATAGACGACAGCCCACCAGGCTCCGCTGTCCCTGGGATTCTCCAGGCAAGAACACTGGAGTGGGTTGCCATTTCCTTCTCCAATGCATGAAAGTGAAAAGTGAAAAGTGAAGTCACTCAGTCGTGTCCAACTCTTAGTGACCCCATGGACTGCAGCCTACCAGGCTCCTCCGTCCATGGGATTTTCCAGGCAAGAGTACTGGAGTGAGTTGCCATTGCTGGTTGATAAGTCTTCCCTCAAACCCCTACATTGGGTCTCTAATAGGAATAAATATAAATTTGAGTTTTTAAAATGAATCTCAAGATTTTGTTGGTATTATTATCATCCTGCAAGCTTACATTTCCTCCAGAATTTAAGCTATATCATCCATATAACGATTGCTTTTTTGCTGTAGCTTATAACAATAATTGAGATGTTCCAGTTGTGACCTGCAAGTGTGGCATGATTCTAGCATTCCGTTAGAAGTATTCAATTCAGTGGGGTTGTATATATAATTATTTATGTACAATTTATATGTTGTATATTAAATCTGTATGTAAGTCTTTGCAAACTTCTAACTCAGATCTGTTAGATTTAGCAACTCTCATTCATGCAGAGTATCTGACTAATCACAGTATTTAATTATGTTCCCATGTGATCACATCTATGCATTAATAGACTTCCTTATTGTGCAGCAATTTTCTTACATGTGATAGACATGGTTACCTATATAATCATCTTGACAGGCACAGGAACCCAGGGAGTCTGCAGGCAGGATCTTCGGTCACCTTGGGTTTAAAATTCATCACAGAACAATAAAACATGTTTGTTTTACTAAGCCCATGACAACGAAGACTTTATCCAAAAACCAGCTGTAGATGCTGGTAACACGGGCACTCCACTGACCTGAAGAATGTGAGCAGGGTTTGTGTCTTGTACACACATTTGCCGACAGAGTGCTTTTTTGGTAGAGAGGAACAGAAAATTCTGGCTTCTTCAGAGAGCTGGATGCAAGCAACCCCTCCTCCAAAAGTAGTCAAAATACCACCGGGGAGAACCTTGACTTTATAAGGGAAGGCAGCTTCTGAGTCACAGAAAGTCTTTTCCTGCTTAATTCTCTCTTACTGGCTGGCCTGGAATGAGGCTCTGCTAAAAATGTTTCAGGCAACTGTTGATTTAGGAATTTCTGTCCTCTTTTCTAGTAACAGACTGTGTGTGTCTTGTGGAAATTCTACAGATCCCTACACCTCGCTCACCCCTTTTAAAGTCTTCCTCTTGGAAAGTGGACGTGGATGGAACATTTCTCAGGCTTAAAGAAGGAAAAGTTTCTGTCCGTCAGAACTTTATATAGGTCTGGCATTTGGGATAACACACTACATTAAAAAAGCTTTTTTCCCAGATGACATACAGATGGAAAATCTGTCTGGGTAGAAGATTCTTCTGAATAAGAAGAAACATCCCAGAAAACAGAAAGATTTAAGGGTTTGGAACATTATTATCTGCGTTGCATTGGGGGTTTTTTCCCTCACATTGAATGGTACTCAAGGCAATTTTATACGTAGGATCTTGATTATTGAACCAGTAAGTATAATCTTAAGTGATGGGAGTAGGGGAAGTTGGAACACATTGTCTCCATAATATTAAAATGGATTTTCCAACATGCTGTTTGCTTTGCCACTTTTCTCATCTCCCAAAAAACTTTCTTGACTTTAGTGTCAATATTCCATCTTAAAAAAAAAAAAGATACAAACATTTCCACATTCTGGTGTATTTGGGGCATCAACTGTGCCTAAGTCTATGCTGTAACCTGAACTGTCACTCTGCCTTGATATACCTTGGATATCTCTGTCTGAAAGGACACGACCCACCCAGAATAACAGATTTTCTGTCATGCAGAGGAGACTTTCAGAGCCTTCAGCTTCATCTCTCGTCATCCTTTTATGGCTTTCTTATTTCCACTCAGATTTTTCAGATCTCTGAGATGGTCAGCTTCTTGGAAGCCTTCCCTGACCACCACACTCCCTCCCAACTAGATATTATGTTCTTTAAGAGCACTCAACCTTCTTCTCATAGTACTTTTTGGTGTTTGTAATAGTGTGTGATTATTTTGTGATACCCACCTTTCTCATTAGACCTGGGTAGGGACCTGACTGTTCACCACAGTATCTCCGGTGTCTTTTAAAAGACACGGGCATAGCAGGTGCTCAGTAAATGTCTCTCACGTGGGTGTTCGCAAAGGACCGACTCCACCCGGGCCTTGATGATGAATTGTCATTGCTGTTGTTTCTATGTTGTCTGACTCTTTGAGATCCCATGGACTGCACAGTAGGCTTCCCTGTCCTTCACTGTCTCCTCTCAAACATGAGAAGAGTTTTGCTCAAACTCATGTCCATTGAGTTGGTGATGCTATCTAACCAGTGATGATGAGTGAATGCCTCTAATCCTTCAAGAAGCAGGCACTCCTTGCAAAATATGCTGATAGTGGACTACACTGGTAATGAAAGAAAGATGAATTTAGATGCAATTTTAGTGAGAGAAAAGTGTTTTCAATATTCAGGCAATCCATAAATCCCTTACATTTAGTGTTAAAATGCAGGATATGCCGCTTAAGAAAAATTTTTACTTTTGTGTACCTGGAGCTCACCAGTTCTTTCTCCACTCAGAGGCAATGTCATTACTCCATTCAAGCAGATCTGTTTGTCCAAAAAGCATTCCTCCAACCTCCACCTCTTAACTCCACTCTCCAGAAACATGCTGAAATCCTAGCAAAGTCATGTTCACCTGACTCTCCTCTCCTCTGAGTTCCCTTCTAATCCAGAAAATTGCCGAGTGTTCTCCAACTTCCATCACCACTTAAAAAAAAATTTTTTTTTTAATCTTTTGGCTCTGCCACAAGGCACGTGGGATCTTAGTTTCCTGACCAGGGGTTGAACCTGTGTCCCCTGCTTTGGCAGTGAAGAATCTTAACCATTAGCCTACCTGGCCAAGTCCTCCGTCACCACTTTTATTCCAAGGTTTCCTTGGAGCTCAGGTCCCTGCTCCTGAGAAACAGCATCCAGTTAGGAATTCAGGGACCATCTGAATAGAGCTGGTTCTAGCTAAAAACAACTCAGCCCAGCAGTGAGTCCTAGAGGGTAGAAAGGACACACACTAAAATATTAATATTGCATTGGGTAGTCCTAAAATTAGTTTGCACAGCTCTAGAATTGTCCACTTGATATTTATGAATCCAGAAATCTGACAAAGACATATGCCTGAATTTGTGTCTGACATTGGGATTTTACCACCAAAAGACAATAAAATGTAATGACAAACTTTGTCCTTGGCTTACTCTTATCCATCAAAGGGATAAATAGTAGACATCTTCCTTAGTGATTAAGCCTTATCTTTCAGTACTTCTCATACAATTAGGAATGGGGCAAGAAAGGGTTTTTAGAACACCGAGGCTGTCACCCTGCTTATTTAACTTATATGCAGAGTACATCATGTAAAATGCTGGGCTGGATGAAACACAAACTGGAATCAAGATTGCCAGGAGAAATATCAATAACTTCAGATATGCAGATGACACCACCCTTACGGCAGAAAGTGAAGAGGAACTGAAGAGCCTTTTGATGAAAGTGAAAGTGGAGAGTAAAAAAGCTGGCTTAAAGCTCAACATTCAAAAAACGATGATCATGGCATCTGGTCCCATCACTTCATGGCAAATAGATGGGGAAACAGTGGAAACCATGACAGATTTTATTTTCTTGGGCTCCAAAATCCCTGCAGATGGTGATTGCAGCCATGAAATTAAAAGACGCTTGCTCCTTGCAAGAAAAGTTATGACCAACCTAGACAGCTTATTAAAAAGGAGAGACATTACCTTGCCAACAAAGGTCTAATCAAAGGTATGGTTTTTCCAGTGGTCATGTATGGATGTGAGAGTTGGATGGATCATAAAGAAAGCTGAGCGCTGAAGAACTGATGCTTTTGAACTATGGTGTTGGAGAAGATTCTTGAGAGTCCCTTGAACTGCAAGGAAATCAACCCAGTCAATCCTAAAGGAAATCAGTCCTGAATATTCACTAGAAGGACTGAGGCTGAAGCTGAAGCTCCCATACTTTAGCCACCTGATGCGAAGCGCTGACTCAGAAAAGACCCTGATGTTGGGAAAGATTGAAGGCAGGAGGAGAAGGGAACAACAGAGGATGAGATGGTTGGATGGCATCAACAACTCGATGGACATGAGTTTGAGCAAACTCCGGAGTTGGTGATGGACTGGGAAGCCTGGTGTGCTGCAGTCCATGGGGTCACAAAGATTTGGACATGACTGACTGACTGAACAACAAAGCTGGAGAAGGCAGGTGTTTTTCTTATTTTCACTTATCTAGAGTTTAAAACTTCAACTGCTTAAATGAATATCTCACTTCCAAGTGCGTAAAATAACAGATGATACATTTGTTTTTTATCCTCAATTGTTAATATGATGAAACAAGTACAGTTAAGGACAAATACAGACATAAAATGGGCAAACCCCATGTACTATGTTTTGTAAAAGGTATCAATGGCATGGAGACATAGGATTCTGTCTCAATCATTGTCAACACGGCCCCTGAAATTTTTTGTTAGTATGTGAGTGTTTGGGTAAATAGAATAAGGTAAGAATGAATAGAAGTTATATTTCCTTATATCACATCTGCTAAATGGTAAGACCCAAATTTCGTTTCTTGACTCTTTCATTTCAGACCATTAGGTTTTATTTATTTTCTGATGGGTTTATCAGAAGTCGAAGCAACAGTGCTAATCACTAGAAGAGATTTTTGTTGTAGGTGTTGTCATTTGTTTTTTGTTTTTACCAATAGGACCTTTGTATAATGAAGACAGGATTTACAGCATGTAGGGGCTTAACAATTGGTGCAATACCCCTCTTGTTAACCTTGCTGCGTATTTTTCCCCTAGAAATAGCCAAGAATAAGTGTCTGGAGGGTAGTACTCTGACGATGAGTTAACATACAGATCTGTGCCTTCTCCAATAGTTCCTTATTCATTCAAGCCAGATTTACAGTTCCTGGAGAACTAGCAGGCGGTTGTTCAGTGGAACTACTTATTGGTTATACGTTTCTAGTGAAATGAAACAAAGTCATCAGCTAACAAGAGGAGAGGGGCTTAAATTCAGCCATTGGCTGGTCTTCAGGCAGCAGGAAAATAAGGGACTCTTATTTTTGATAGTGATTGATGTTTTACTCTTTCTCCTTTCTTGACTTCTGTTGTACTATGTAAATATTTTCTAAACATCATTTTAATGTATCTATTTTCTTTTTGGGTCTCCGTGGTGATTCAGATGGTGAAGAATCTGCCCACAATGCAGGAGACCTGGGTTTGATCCCTGGGTCAGGAAGATCCCCTGGAGACGGGAATGGCAGCCCACTTGACTGAGTGACTTCCCTTTCACTTTTTACTTTCATGCATGGGAGAAGGAAATGGCAACCCACTCCAGTGTTCTTGCCTGGAGAATCCCAGGGACGGGGGAGCCTGGTGGGCTTCCGTCTATGGGGTTGCACAGAGTTGGACACGACTGAAGCGACTTAGCAGTAGCAGCCAGTATTCTTGTCTGGAGAATTCCACAGACAGAGGCGCCTGACAGGCTACAGTCCATGGGATCACAGAATTAGACACGACTGAGTGACTAACACTTCATTTCTTTTTAGCTGTATCTTCTCGGTACTATTTTTAAGCAGTTGCTCTAGAGACTACAATGTGCCTCCTTAAATAGTCACAATCCACATAGAGTTAATACTGTTTCACTTCATGGAAAAAGTTGAAACCTTATAAGTACTTTTATCCTCTCATCCTGTTACAATGCCTATTATAAATCCCATACAATCGTATAATTTTTGCTTTAATATACTCTGCTTTATTTCTATGTGAGCATATGCACTGTCAAAGTGAGCACCTCGTTTATCTTTTGCTCTGTCTCTACACTGTGTCTCCAATATGTATTTGAGCTGAGAGTCCTAAAGGCAATTTTGTGTTGCTTCTTGTGTTTTAGATGACTGACCCAAAGATTGTGTTTCTATGTCCATGTGTTTGTTAAGGGCTAAGCTTTTGAAAAGAGCCATTGCCGGAGACGAAAGAAGAATGAACCCATACGGTGTTTGCGGTTGTTTTATTTTAAAATCCAACTTAGTAAGGCCTTGGTCTTTCCAAAAATAAAATTTAACTTCAGGATTCCATTTTTCTATTTTTGCTTTGCTTCTCTTCCACTGACCATCCCCCTTCTTTCCTCTGTGTGACCCATGGAGTCAGAAACTCCTTATTTGGATAATTTCAGGTACAACTTTGGAGACAGACCCCAGGAAATTGACCCTGGAGATGCGGTTTGACCCTTATGAGATCCCACCCTTAGGGACCTCGAGGTTATCATCCCCATCTGAACAGCAGCTTTAAGAGAGATATGAAGTGAAATGTCTTGATGGGGAGAGGGAGATGCAGTCCCAGAGACTACCCCTTTCTAAAGAAAAATGTATTGCTTCATCCTGATTCATCATTCCATCAAGTATTCATGGATGTAAGACAATGTGCCTGCAGGCCCCATTTAGAGTGCAAAGTGCCCCCAAAGCTCTTTAACGGGCCATTCTTTCTTCAGAGACAAAGTGCTTAAAATGAACTAACCTCAAATGGCTCTCATTCAATTACAGACATTCAGATAAAACTATATTCATTTTTGCAATTGAACCAAAGTCACCAGGCAATCTAGTGTTGGTCAGGCCAAATATAAACAAGTATATATACATGTACCAGCATAATTACCTGTGTGCTTTGCATAATTACATAAGCACGTACCTTCAGAGCTACAGAGTTTATTAAATTTTACAGCTGGGCCTAAGACAGGCATTAAGGTGCATTGTAAATGTAACCTGATTTAAACCATATTGAACTTGGCTTGAATCTTCAGCAAAGAAACGAGGCTCTCAAGACCCTGATTTAAGAAACCAACAGCAAACAGAAAACTGTTCTTTATGTTTTTCACCTAATAGGTGTCCACAGAATTTGTACTTGAAATTGGATGATTTATGTATTAAAAGACGGATTGAGGCTAAAGCTCCACTCAATTAATTTGAAAATATGGAAAAAGCAATTGCCAAATCATGCAATTTATTAAATGTTGGTGGTCTCCAAACTTCATCTTTAAAGTGGGGGAAAACGATATAGTTATTCTGACAGTGAATGAAGTAATGCACATTGCTTAGTGCAATGTCTAGCATGCAATAGGTGCTCAGGGCCTTTCGCTATTAGTATCACATTAAATTGCCAACTAAAGTCAAAGTGAAACAGTGTCTAAAGTCATTGATTAAAAAGAAAAGAAGACTTTCAAGCAGGAGCAATGATACTGCTTCTATGTTTTCTAAATCTCTGAACATGAGGGTATTTTAAGCCTTCTGAAGAAGACTGCTGAATTTATAAAAAGAAAGATGATAAATCTGAGACAGAGAGGACCCCCGCAGGTCAGCATCTGTGCTTCAGTGACGTACTAGCCCCGCAGGTATTTTGTGCGTGCTTAGTCGCATCCAACTCCTTGTGACCCCATGGACTGCAGCCCACCAGGCTCCTCTGTCCATGGGTTCTCCTGACAAGAATACTGGAGTGGGTTGCTGTTTCCTACTCCAAGGGATCTTCCTGACCCAGGGATCGAACCCTCATCTCCTGTGTCTCCTGAATTGCAGGCAGATTCTTTACCCACTGAGCCATCAGGGAAGCCTAGCTCCATGGAAGGAAACCAACTGAAAAAAAGATAAATTTGTGATTCTTTTTTAAGGAAATGAAAAACACCAAAAGTGTTTTGTTTGTTCCAGAGTAGACATAACAAAAGTTTTCCTGTTGTTTCTCACTTCCCAAAGCTCTAAGGCAAGAATCTCAGGCGGAAAGGCAAGAAGAATACAGGAAGCAGCATGGAAAGGGCAAGAACAGAGCCTTGGGGAAATAAATCTGTGGGTTCTGGGCTCGCTTTCGTGGGGCCACATGTGCTTTGCACCTGAACTGTAAACTCCAAAGGGTAGGAAATTTTCTTCAGTTTTGTTCACTGCTGCATCTTCAGGACACAACCCAGTGCCAAGCACATAGTGGGCTCTGAATAAGTATTCTAGAATAAAAGCAAGGAGAGAAAGTGGATGATACTAAAGGATTCAGTTCAGTTCAGTTGCTCAGTCGTGTCCGACTCTTTGTGACTCCATGAATTGCAGCACACCAGGCTTCCCTGTCCATCACCAACTCCCGGAGTTCACTCAAACTCATGTCTATTGAGTCGGTGATGCCATCCAGCCATCTCATTCTCTGTCATCCCCTTCTTCTCCTGCCCTCAATCCCTCCCAGCATCAGAGTATTTTCCAATGAGTCAACTCCTCACATCAGGTGGCCAAAGTACTGGAGTTTCAGCTTTAGCATCATTCCTTCCAAAGAAATCCCAGGGTTGATCTCCTTCAGAATGGACTGGTTGGATCTCCTTGCAGTCCAAGGGACTCTCAAGAGTCTTCTCCAACACCACAGTTCAAAAGCATCAATTCTTCGGCGCTCAGCTTTCTTCACAGTCCAACTCTCACAGCCATACACGACCACTGAAAAAACCATAGCCTTGACTAGACGGACCTTTGTTGGCAAAGTAATGCCTCTGCTTTTCAATATGCTGTCTATGTTGGTCATAACTTTTCTTCCAAGGAGTAAGCGTCTTTTAATTTCATGGCTGCAGTCACCATCTGCAGTGATTTTGGAGTCCCCCAAAATAAAGTCTGCCACTGTTTCCACAGTTTCCCCATCTATTTCCTGTGAAGTGGTGGGACCGGATGGTTAAGGTAGTAGAAACCTGTCTTCTCTCCGTAGATGTGGGGAATGTAGCAGGATTAGTGTACATGTTTAGTGTGTGTGTGGGCTCCCCAGGTGGCGCTAGTGGTAAAGACCCCTCCTGCCAATGCAGGTTAGACATGAGAGATGTGAGTTCGATCCCTGGGTCAGGAAGACCCCTTGAAGGAGGGCATGGCAACCCACTCCAGTATTCTCATCTGGAGAATCCCACTGACAGAAAAGCCTGGCAGGTGACGGTCCACAGGGTCGCAAAGAGTAGGACTTAGCACACAGACACACATAATGAATACGTAGTAGTTGTAGAGTGTTCACGTGTAGTGTTAATACATGTGGATACTATACGATAACACAAAGGGTAGTACAACACTATAGTGTGATGCCAGAGCACTATACAGTTGTAATTCAGTGAATTTAATTTAAAACCAGTATTTGTGACATCATTTGATTCTTCTTTAAATTCTCAAATTAATTGCTGCCAAAATCTGAGATCCTTCTCAAGCTTGATTCCTATGTCCTTTGTAGATTAGGACTCTATTATAGAACATTGATATTGTCATGGATTATCATTATTATTAATTTTATGATCTGAATAGATGGTATATAATTGATATATTAATTAACTATATTAATATTATCACAAAAGCCAGAGTAAAGATGATAGGAAAGTATTTATTCTCAAAGTGGTTGATAGGGTTGACGACAATATACTGGTTTATTTTGACAGTCGTGCAAAAGACAAGTACATTGATTACTTTCAAGTAACCTTTCCATTGTCCTGATCTAATTAAGATTTTGGTTCTCAAATTCTGTAATTTTATAGTTAAAAAACACTTCCTCTTTGGCGATTTGAAAAGGACTAACTGTAACAAATGCTGAATTCATTACAATTCAGTGACATTGTATTCTTATTTTAAAATGTATGTTAAGCATTCTGACCGATTGCAATTTTAAGTTAATACAATTGTGTTCTCTTGACACTTTAAAATGCATATCTATAATTAAAGAATTATGTTAGGAAGAAAATGTTGAATAGAATTCTTTGAAAATGTCTCATTAAATTACTCAAAACATAAATGCTCAGGCACTTGGGTAGAGTTGAGGTTTGAAAATTAAATAATCATTTATTTTATCAAACATTATTAGACCCTCTTAAAGGCTTAAATCAACACTAATGTTTGTAAAAGATGTTCACATTGTTTGAGATGCTTGACTCTGGTTTAGGGAGTTTTGCCTACGCTGCCCCCCCCCCTCCCAGTTTCCTTTGAATAAACAGCAAAATATTTTACTCTGAATCCCAAAGGAGAAACTTATTCCTGGCCTCTTCAGCATTGAATGAATTAATATTTTTGAAGACTGAATTACTAAAAGGCTAAAAGAAGTCTCTATCTCCATTTCACAGAAATAGGTGAGGCTGAGAGAACGGAACTGCCAGACCTCCACAAACCTGAGCGAGCCTGCTTTCTGTGCACACTGAGAGAGCTTCCGCATACCTCTCTGACCTGTCAGCAAGCGGAAGGAGAGGAAGAAGACTGTTCTGTTGGAACCACCTGCAAGAGAAGGAAGAAATGGAAGCCACCAGGCTCGTGCTGACAGCTGGTCTGGCCATCAGTCCTTTCACACTAAAGCGCCAGCTCACCCTACTGCCAAGGAACTCGAAGCCTCCAGGTGTTCAGAGACCACTCCGGGAAGGGACTTTTATTCAAGTGGATCTTCTCTCCCACTAGGGTGTGTTTGGTGTCTTGGTAAAGAATCTGCCTGCAATGCAGGAGACCAGGGCTTGATCTTTGGGTTGGGAAGATCCCCTGGAGGAGGAAATGGCCACCCACTCAAGTATTCTTGCCTGGAGAATTCCATGGACAGAGGAGCCTGGTGAGCTACAGTCCATGGGTCACAAAGAGTCAGACATGACTGAGTGACTAACACTTTCACTTTTTCTCTGCCACTAACACATGGTAAATTGGGCCACCCCTCACAGCAGCAGCTTCTCCAAAGTCTTCTATGGTCCCGGAAGCTAGAAGCAACCCTTCCTCCATTTGGATCTCTTGGCAATTTGACTTCCTTATACTAATAATAACACTATTAGGAACTAACACTCATCAGGAAATGACTATGTGTCAGATTCTGTGTAACACGCCCTTTCCATGAATTACCTGTACCTTCATAACAAGCATAGAAGGTACATTCTGTTGTTAACATCTTTTTACAGATCAAACTAAAAGTTTGGAGAAACTAAGTAACAGCTACATGCCCACCTACTTAATGGTTGCGGAGCCACAATTTAACTCCCAGAATCCATGCTATGACCCCATAGATTATATTGACTGCCTAGGTTCTCTCGGGGACAGGACCCATATGCTATCCATCTTTACATCCTAAGTCTTCCTTTTCTCTTGCTGCTGCAAAGATAGAGACTTGCCCAAATGTCAATACATAGTTTTGGAATTAAAACCCAGCAGTGAATTGGTCTTTGGTTTCACTCTGGGCGGGGGAACAGGCTGGCTTGTTATGACGTCCTCACTGAGGGACATGAAAGGATCATGTAGCAATGTGAAGTAATTGAGAACAGAATCGAAGGTAAAAAGGCTTCCTCCCTATGCCTTCAGAATTATAAACCAAGTGAAAGTCAAGCCACGGTTGATTGTCAGGGTAACCTAGAAAGTTCCTCTTCTCCCTCACCCTGTTTAATAAACCAAATCTATTTTCACTCGGCCACCCCATTGAATACACCCAGAATTCTACCATCTTCCGTAAGACAACAGTAGAGAAATTTCTTTAATACAAGTGAGCCTCTGTAAGTAGTTAGTATGGGGAAATGTGGTTTCTATGGACAAAAGGCTCAGTCCTGAGAACGTGATGGCATCTGACAGTCTCCCAGAAGAGAACTGAGGATACAGTATTTTCCCTGTCCTGATGTACATCGACACTAATCCAGCTGTCCTTATGCCTCCTCCGCTTAATGGAGAAAAAGCAGGATGACCAGAGGCGGAGTAAAGAGAAGAATAAAATGTGTATCCAAAAATGGGCACTGGTGAGGAAAAAAAACACACACACACACACACACACTATTTTATGTTTGGGAACATGGTCTGCTGTCTAAAACCCTGGAAAACAGAGAAAAACAAACCCAATTCAAGTGATAGATGCTTTAGCTGTTATTAAGCCAGTTTTAATGGGCTGCACTGGTGTGTGTGCAGGGGGAGGGGTGCAGAGAGAGGGAGATGAGAGCTGAGAATAAAGGGAAGAAAGAAAAAAAAATCGGGTCAGTGAGTTTCCAGGCTCTGCAGCAGGGAGGTTTGGCAGCTCTGGCTCCTAAGGAAGCCAGGCCTTGTGATTCATCACAGACCAGATTCCTGCTGACTTCAAAGAGAGATGTTCAGGAGGAGAAGATGTCAGCATCTAGGAGGAAGGCAAGTCTGGCCAAGTAATTGTCATGACCCCTGAAAATGTATGCTACTCATCTAGAGGTAATACTAAACTCTGGTTTGTGTAGCAGTCATCACCCTAGCAAAGAACGGGAAAGAGAACTTAATGGCCTCAAGCTGAGGCATCTGCTGTCCTCCTGCTTTTCTTTCGTGGATGATGACATTGCTGTTTATCTTAACATGTCTCAAAGCCCTGAACTTTGTTGAAGGACAGCATGGATATAATTCTTTTGATCATTTTATTAAAAATCAGGGCAAAATTAAAACTTCATTCAATCAGAAAAGATTATAGGTGTTTGGCCTTATAATTTGCTAGCCACCTGGTCCTGACTCCACAATCAAGTGACAGGTGAGTCTGTATAGAAACAGCCAAAGCCATTTCCAGTGTCTGCATCTTCACCACATACCTCCTCAAACAGTAGAAAGTGCCTCATCTCCCTCTCTCTGCACCCCTCCCCCTGCACACACACCAGTGCAGCCCATTAGAACTGGCTTAATGACAGGTAAAGAATCTATCACTTGAATTGTGTTGTGACTTCAAGGGTAGACCCTGACAAGATGGAATAGTAAAAGTTGTACCTTCTACTTTTAAGAAGCTTCCAATCTAATTAAGGAAATTAACAGACAGAAGCAGCAAAACACAGCTGCAAAGTCTGTGGGCTCTGAGCATGGCCAGATGGGCCCAAAGACTAATCGTGGGCTTGTTTCCACTTGAAATTTGACTTTTTTATTTTGTTCACTGCTTTCAATTTCCTCACCCTTGTGGTCTGGATGGAAATCAAAGAGCTCAGGTTTAGACAAATGAACAGTTTGAGGTGATAAGTGGAAAATGAGAAGGAATTAAAATAGTGCAATGGGAAGGTAAACCTAAGCGGGAGAAAGAGGGAGAGATCCGAAAGTCATCTGGAAAGAGGGGATGGTCAAAGCTCAGGGCATCTTGGAGAAAGATGGGAAAAAATGCTGAGGAGAGTAGCAGGAGGTCAAGCATAACCAGGGTGAAGATGGCAGGGCAGGAGGGGACCCAGAAGACAGGTAGGTGTCTGGTGAACTGAAGGAGATAAGTGTTTCTCAGGCAAGGTGAGTCAAGGTTGACAGTTACAGTCATTTTGTAAAATCTGTTAAGGCAGGGACCACACCTGTTCAACTCACTGCTATTCCCAGGACTTAGTACAGCCCATGCCACAAAGCAGATATTCATAGATACTCATCTAATTAAGGAGATTGTTGGGATCCAGACAGACTTAAGTTCAAAGCCTCCATTCAAAGAGTAGTAAAGGATGCCTCTCTCTCAATTTGTTTTCTGATTTAGCAATGTATCTGGTGCTAAATAAAGTCAAGCCCATTTTTAAGGCAAAGGTGAAGCAGGGTGGGGTAGTTCAGTTCTACGTTGATATAGATTTATCTGAAATGTGGTTTTATTTTTTTTAAAGATGATTTTCACAGATTCCAAATATGAAACTCTATCATTCACTCTTCAAAAGTGGTGAAAATTTTCTATGTTCTGAAAGGTCACAATGAGTAAAGAAAGTCAGAAAAGGCTAGAGTTTTAAGTTCTGCCTTCTGTGAGAAGTGGGATTTGGAGGGTCAAAGTGGAGGAAGAGGGTTCTTCCAGATAGGCAGTTGGGATGAGAGGTTGGGGACAGGACATGGGGAGGCTGACTGCCAGGAAGTCAGTGTTAGCAAAGGGCAAAGGCAATACATCATTAAAGAGGGAGTGGGGTTAGTTGACAAAGGGATAACTTAGGAGACCTGAGACCTGTGTTCTAACCTAGATCTACCATATACTGGCGTGTGTAACTCAGGCAAATAACCTAAATTCACCAAGCCAAAGGTTCTTAATTTGTAAACTGAGGACAATCTTACATAATGAGATCATGTTAGGATCACAAGAGATTGTGCAAAAAGTACTTCCTAGTGGGCTTCCTGGTGGCTCAGCTGGTAAAGAATGCACCTGTAATGCTGGAGACCTGAGTTTGATCCCTGGATTGGGAAGATCCCCTGGAGAAAAGAGAGGCTACCCACTCCAGTATTCTGGCCTGGAGAATTCCATGGGTTGTGTAGTCCATGGGGTCGCAGAGTCAGACATAACTGAGCAACTTCCACTTTTACAGTGCAGTTAAACTCTTGGCTAAAGCTTAGTAATGTGTCAGTCATTGGCCTGAGAGAGGAAATACTTTTTCTGAAGAAATTGGCCAATGCTTTACCCTTCGTCATTGTGGTTTATGAATTTTCGCTATATTCACAACATGAAAAGTAGATAGGAAATTCTGTTTTGAACGAGGGCTAGAATAGTATCTAAAGAAAAGAAAGAAAAATGAAGAGATGCAATCCTAGGGCGTGGGAAAGCCCCAAGGGAGGGTAAGGGAGGGACATTTTCCAGTTCCCATCTAATGTCGCCATTGTTAGTAAGACCACAAAGGAGACAGATCGGGGTGGCAAACATGAGGTTACAGGAAGAGGGGACTAGGAGAAAGGAAAGGTGAGGTGGGGAAAAGACTAAGGAAAAGTTAGGCCAGGTATTTCAGACCCTTCCAGAAAGAGCTCCAGAGCCAGAGAATATACATCCTAGTCTATGCTCTGGTATATGACAAGGTTTCAGATTGGTGCTATATCAAAAGAAAGCAAGAGACAAACTCTCATTCACTAAAAAAGGTAGGAGATATCAAGATACTGGGCAAAGACAGAGCACAGACTTTAGAGTCAGACAAACCTGAGTTCAGTGGACATGAACTTGAGCAAACTCCAGGAGATAGTGGAGGACAAGGAAGCTTAGCATGCTGCAATCCAGGGGATCACAGAGTCAGACATGATTTAGCAATTGAACAACAACAGACGTGAGTTCCTTACTTACCTCAGGAACTTGACCAAGGTACCTGTTTACGTGAATAAGAAGTTAGCCTTTCCTCATAGATGCAGGTAGGAGAATTAAATAAGATAGTATATGTAAAAGGATCTAGTACATAATGAATGCTCAATTAACTAATCTGTGCTGGTTCAGGAAGAAGGCAGCACATGGTTAAATGCAAGAAACAATTGTTTGGTTCACATCCCAGCCCTACAATTTATTTGTTGTGTGACTAGAGTAAGATTTTTAACCACTTGGGTCCTCACCTTATTACATCTATATAATGGGTATAAGAAGATCTATCTCTCAGGATTTTTATGGGCATTAAATGACATGATATTTATAGCCCTTAGCATAGTACCTGTCTCATATTAAGTGCTCTAAATAAACGTGTTAGATATTATCATTGAAACATAATCAAAAGCTGTACATGCACTAAATTTAACATTAAAAAAATTTCTACATGAGAGATCCACTGTGGGTTATTTATTTATTTATTTATTTTGGAGAAGGGGAAAGTAAGACATAAAAGGCAGAGTATGTGCACAGAACTGTAAGATACATGTCCCCACGACAGAAATAAAGAAGGCAGAGATTCACTGAGGGGGGAATTCATGGACATTTATGGTCACATTATTCTGATTGGCTGAGGGGATCAGCAGGCTTCTGGCCAGTTTTCTTTCCGTTCACGGAAATAAAAGTTCAGTGTGTTTGAAAATGAACTAAGTTTATTCCCCCTTATTTTTCTTGATAGGAAGGATTTATTTATGTAGTCAGAGAAGGCTTGTTTCTGCTAAGTGAAAATTTGGCCTAGGGAGTATAATAATAAGCTAAATGGAAACTGGATAAAAATATGTTTATTATGACATTATTTAATTTGTTGATATCCCTACATTCCCTACCTAATACCATGAAAGAAATTCTCAAATAACAATACAGTTGGTCAAACTGTTAAAAGTGGGGTCAGTTTGTCTGTATCTGTATGAGCTCGATCAACGGCTAGTTTCTCTGAGCTGGTTACCTTGACAACCCAAGGCTCCTCTTCAGATGTGCTATCCACAACAGGGATGTGCATATGAGAAATGCAGAGTCTCATGCTTCTCTTCAGACCTACTGCATCAAACCCTGAATTTCAACAGAATCACCAGGTGATTTATCTCTATATTAAGATTTGGAAAGCACTGAGAGTGTGGAGTTATGGCCACATAATCTTAATTGTTACAGTCATCACTTCAGTTAACATGGACAAGAGCTATGATAATCAGGAGTGAGTGGATATAAACAGCAACATTTCATACTTGATAGATTTGCTCGGTGCAATAAAGAGTTCCCTTAGCTCATGAAATCTTAGGAAATAAACCTGAAATTTAAGCAACTAAAATGATGAAAGTATGACAATAATCAACCGGAAACCACGTGCTCAACAGAACCACAAAAACTTCCTTAGAGTAGATTCAGCCTGGACTTTAGAGCTTTGCCTCAGCCACTTTATAACCAGGTGACTTTGGGTAAGTTGCTGCAACAAGTTTCTTATATCTGAAATAAGATGCTAACAGAACCTATTTCATGAACCTACAGGATCTACTTTAAGTTACGAGGCTTAAAGAGTTAGTTTGTGTGTGCAAAGAACAAACAAATGACTGTGCCAAGATTAGTTATTATTAAGCATTAGACATTTTAATATTGTTAGATATTATTATGAATAATGCCTTAGGTTTGTTGGATTTCACAGCTTCCTTCACATTAAACAATTCTTCCCAACATATTTCCATGGTTTAAATAAAAATAAATTTGAAGAAAAATCTTAAAAGAGTACTGATAAGCCCCTTGGATGACTTGGAATTTCCAAGACTTCACAGGCAGGTGAGTAGAAGATGCCTGCTTTGAGTCTTTGCTCAGTCCCAGCCTCTCCAAACCCCAGCAGACTCATAACCACTACAACACAGGAAAGACTCTTCTAAAGAACTATCCTTCCCAGAGGGTGGTGTGTGTATAGGAGGACAGGATGCTTAGAAATTTAAAACTATTTTAAATAGTTTACCTATGACATTCTCCCTTTTGGGGTATGTCTCATTATGGGTTTGAACAACTTGATCATAATCACTGAAGCACACACAAAGCAAGTTACTAAGATCTTTGTTTTTTATCAATACCCATTTGATAGACTTGAACCAGCAAATGAACTATGGACATGGCACGAACTGGGCATATAATTTGCATTTGGTTCTTAATGAAACCTTTGGGCCAGCCTAAGTAGTCAAGTCACATATGAAGAGATCTGATCAGAGCCAACAACAGATGATCACGGGATCAAAAAATCTGAGACAAGGACTTCTTTTTAGTTCTTTTCCAGAAAGTTTAAAATATACCTTCCTTTGTGGAGAAGCCAAGGTGAGGGGCTGCAGGCCATGCTTATGCTCTCCAACCTAGTGAAGAAGGAAAAGCGGCGCAGGTAAGTAAAGGGACACTGATAGTGATAACTTTGGGACCAGCCCATGTATGTTGTCACCCATTAAAAGGTGCTGGCAGTCCAAGAGGTTTTGAGAGGACATTTGCACACTGCAAAAAAAAAATAAAGTTGCAAAATACAAGACTGGCTTCCAAGCAAAGCATTATGCTGAAAGTGCTTAGGTTTACCAGGTGAGAAAATTGAGGCTGAAAGAGGTGAAATATTATGCAAAGCTTCCCACAGCTAGTGAAGGAACTGAACTAGGATTTAAATTCACGAGCCTATTCTCCCCACTCTTCTGTATTAGCTGACGAAGGCCATCTTCAGCAGAAAACCATCTTCGTCCTTCTCTTCGTGTGGTCTGTGCTCTAGATTAGCCTACGGTTCCCCTATCCTCTCTTTTCTAATACCTTACTCTGCATTCTATCTCTAGCTTTACGAGACTCTCTGTAACCCTCCTTTATCTCTCACCCGTCATCTCCCTTGAGCTGTCACTCAGCCTGTTCTAACGGGAAAGGCTTGGGCCTTGGCACAGGGTTTCCCCCAATCTCATCCCTTCAGCACTAGGTGGGGCTTAAGAGGCAATGGCTGCCCCTAACTCCATGCTGCTCTGACATCTCTTGACGTTGATATTACCCAGGTTTGCTGCTCTTTTTTCTGGTGGTCATTTTGGAGGCAGAGAGGAAGGCTAAAGCAGAAAGACTTTCATGCCTTATGTCAACCTTTTCAGTACCCTTACCACTGGTGGTTTGGGAAACATTTTTAGTGGTATGAAGGCAACTATTTTGTTTCAATGGTTATTTTTACAGATACCTTCTATCTTTGGTAATGAATGCGGATTTTCCATTTATGGTTACAATGTAATGTGCTTTTCTTTTTTCTATTTCTATAACATCTTTTTAAACTTATTTTTTAATTGGAGTATAATTGCTTTACAATGTTGTGTTAGTTTCTGCCATACAACAACATGAATCAGCTATGTGTACACATAAATCCCCTCCTTCTTGAGTATTCCTCCCACCCCAGCCCCATCCCACCCCTCTTGGAGCACCCAACTTAGCTCCCTATGCTACACAGCAACTTCCCAGTAGCTGTCTGTTTTACACATGGTAGCATATATATGTCAGTCCCGATCTCCTAATTCATCACACACACATACACACCCTCGCTGCGTCCAGAAATCCATTCTCTCCATAGTCTTTGTACAGAGAGAAGTCAGTCGGAAAGAGAAAAACGAATACCATGTATTGACATGTATATACGGCAGGTAGAAAAATTGGTACTGATGAGTCTATCTGCAGGGCAGGAATACAATATACTATGTTATTTTTAAAATAAATTACTTAAGAATAATGCAGGTTGACTTTATATTATATATATGTTCGTTGTATATTATATAACTGATATATAACTAAGTTGGATATTATACGCTGCTGCTAAGTTGCTTCAGTCGTGTCCAACTCTGTGCGACCCCACAGACAGCAGGCCACCAGGCTCCGCTGACCCTGGTTATATATTATATAGAAAGTGAAAGTGAACGTGAAGTCGTGTCCGACTCTTTGCGACACCGTGGACTGTAGCCCACCAGGCTCCTCCGTCCATGGGATTCTCCAGGCAAGAATACTGGAGTGGGTTGCCATTTCCTTCTCCAGGGGATCTTCCCGACCCAGGGATCGAACCCAGGTCTCCCGCATTGTGGGCAGACGCTTTAACCTCTGAGCCACTAGGGAAGCATATATTATATATATATTAGTTAAATGAAAGTACAAGTGGACCACAGAAATAGCAAAAGGTAGACTGAGGCTTAAGAAATATTGCCTCAAGATAAGCCTTAAATCTCATCTGCCCCAGATTAGCTCTTCTTGAAAAGTGGCCCCTATCTTTTCATGTGTGGTTTGGAACACCGTGGATGGGCCCATTTCTGGTGTGTGGATTCATAGAAAATCTGTGCTTTCAGGGCACTCAGGGAAGGAGTGTCCAACTGGATTACAAAACCAGGACCTACAGAAGAACCATTTTCTTCAACTACTTGCTGCTCAGAGTGCACTCCGCATCTTAACCACAACAGTCTTTAGGGACTTCCCTGTTGGGTCAGTGGTTAAGAATCCATCTGCCAATGCAGGAGATGAGAGTTAAATCCCTGGGTCAGGAAGATCCCCTGGAGAAAGAAATGGCATCCCACTCCAGTATTCTTGCCTAGGAAATCCCATGGACAGAGGAACCTGGTGGGCTATAGTCCACGGGGTCACAAAGAGTCAGACACAGCTGAGCGACTGAGCATGCACACAGGGAACCTACACGCTTTAGGGGTACTGAGCCTGCATGCTGCAACTACTCAGCACTCTCTGGAGTCCGTGTGCCGCAACTGGAGAAGCCTGCACGCTGCAACAAAGATCCTGTGGGCCGCAACTGAAGACCTGGCTCTATCAAATCAGTCAATAAACATTAAACAAATGAATGTGCTTTAATCCATTGTCTTTTACAAGTTCTTGCTCAAGAGGTAGGCTGATACATCAGGTTTCAAGGCAGAAGACATTGGGAGATTGAGGAACTTGCTCCATATCCCAGTGGCCAAGCTTTCCAGCCTGTGTCTGCCAGGCTCCACGTATTTCCCTTGGGCTGTACCTCCAGGTCACAAACACAGTCATACAGGACGTAGCACAGGAAAGCGGTTGTAAGCTACTCAAGTTGTCTTTCTTTCCACCTGAACTGTGACCCCAATTAGCAACCTGTCCTGTGAACACACCTCATTTAGGAAGAGTGATGATAAAGTAGTATTTATTGAATGTGCTAGGTGCTTTGTATACATTGTGTCTTTAATCCTGGAAGAATGTTCTCATATAGATGAAAATGTCTAGATTCTCTCTCTCTTTCTTCCATTTCCCAAGAACCCAAATAGATTTTTATTCATGAGTCTAAACCTTGTTCAAGTTGCCTCATCGTTTGGCTGATGTGGTATCTGGCACCCTCTAGTGACAGAAAGATTCTTTGGTAGAAGTGATGTTCCTAATCTTCAGCCATCTCTACAGGCTTGTTTAAGACCATCATCCTTACTGAAACTCTAACAGTCTATTCGTAACAACTAATTTTGATAACAGAGAATTTCTTATGCTGATTATAAGCTCTGATGACCTACTTGTTAAGGCTCTTTTTAGCTGTAAGACTGTGGCTTAAGCAAACGTTGAGACTGTATTGAGCTGGGTAACTGTGGGTAGCCTAACTTCCGATTTCAGCACTAAGTTGATTCCAGACTCAGGCGACACTATCAGGCTTGGCCCTTCAGTGTGGTTTCTTCTCATCATGGGCTGACTCTGCCTTCAGCTCTGGCAGGAGCAACCTTATCAGTTCTCTACCGCAAATATTTCCACTTCAAATACAGTGGAAAAAAGAAAAAGAAGAGCTTGCGTCCCACTGTTTCCTGGAAAGCTCACGACAGAAAGTGATGAGCTGGTTGCATTAACCACGTGGGGTTCCTTGTCCTCCTCTCCCCTGCTTTACATACACACACAGACTCTGGGATTGGTGTCTCTGCAGCTGTAGTGATTAATCTTATGTGTCACCTTGACTAGGCCACAGGATCCAAAGACTTGGTGTTTCTAGGTGTATTTCTTAGATGGGATTGATATTTAAATCAGGAGACTTTGAGTAAAGCAGTTGCCCTCCATAGGATGGGTGGGCCTCATCCCACCAGTTGAAGGCCGTAAGAAAAGGACTGACCTCTCTTGAAAGACAGGGAATTTTGCCAGCAGATGGCCTTTGCAATTCTTCCTTGGGTCTCCAGCTTGCCAGCCTTCCTGGCACATTTTGGACTTGTCAGCCTACATAATCACATAAAACAATCCCTTACAATACATCTCTCTCTCTCTCTCTGTTTATATATAGGTCTAAATAGATATCAGTTCAGTTAAGTTAAGTTCAGTCGCTCAGTCGTGTCCGACTCTTTGCGACCCCATGAATCACAGCATGCCAGGCCTCCCTGTCCATCACCAACTCCCGGAGTTCACTCAGACTCACGTCCATCGAGTCCGTGATGCCATCCAGCCATCTCATCCTCTGTCGTTCCCTTCTTCTCCTGCCCCCAATCCCTCCCAGCATCAAAGTCTTTTCCAATGAGTCAACTCTTCGCATGAGGTGGCTAAAGTACTGGAGTTTCATCTTCAGCATCATTTCTTCCAAAGAAATCCCAGGGCTGATCTCCTTCAGAGTGGACTGGTTGGATCTCCTTGCAGTCCAAGGGACCCTCAAGAGTCTTCTCCAACACCACAGTTCAAAAGCATCAATTCTCCGGTGCTCAGCTTTCTTCAAAGTAATGTCTCTGCTTTTGAATATGCTATCTAGGTTGGTCATAACTTTTCTTCCAAGGAGTAAGCGTCTTTTAATTTCATGGCTGCGGTCACCATCAGCAGTGATTCTGGAGCCCAAAAAAATAGCTATATATAAATCTTGGTATCTATGGCTAATCTGTATGTATCCTATTGGCTTTGTTTTTCTAGAGAATCCTAACTAACGCAACTACGTCAATAGCCAAGAAGACAGAAGAGGGACAAAGGCAACTTGGAAGATGTTACCAGGAAGAAGGGGAGAAGATGTAGCAAAAACAGTCACGAGTGTGCACTACAGATGGGGATTATTAAAATCAATTTGCTGCTATTTAGTAAGAGAAATTTTGTTGACAAAAATTTTTAACCATCAGGGGATAAGAAATAAAAAATCTCGGTGGTAAAAGGGTATCGGGGGTTTTCTTCCTCCCAGCTTTTTAAAATAAGTAGATATGTGTTTAAATGTTGTTCAGAATGAAATGTTCCATGGCAAGGATTTCTTTAGAGTAGAAGCATCAGGCTTTCACTTACATGGTGCAGTTTGAGTAAAATCAGGATGGTTGTCCGAAGCGTCTCCCACATCTGGTAGAGTGCCTGAAACTCTATTATTAAAATTGTATTTCTTTGCCCTTGAAGGCCTGTGTTCTTAAAATTAACTGTTAAAGACGTCTGAACTGTTTCTTCCAGAACACCAGCATTCATAAGGTGATATTCAGTAGGTGTTCTTCAAAGAACTCCATAAGGACAAAGAGGAGTAGGGAACAGTATAGATCACAGTCCCATCTTAGTCAGAATGTGTATTAGCATACTGAGGGCTCAGAGAACTCTTAGATTAGGAGACCTGTTCAAATTAACCCGGAATTTTCTAAAATCATTTGATCATGTAACACATTTCTTCCCACAAAGTACCTATTACTATTTCATTAAACTTCAGGGTTAGGTGTGTGTGCGGAGTGAGGGAGGTTCGAGGGGAGTTAGAAAGAGCAGTCCCATCACTTCATGGGAAATAGATGGGGAAACAGTGGAAACAGTGTCAGACTTTATTTTTTTGGGCTCCAAAATCACTGCAGATGGTGACTGCAGCCAGGAAATTAAAAGATGCTTACTCCTTGGAAGAAAAGTTATGACCAACCTAGATAGCATATTCAAAAGCAGAGACATTACTTTGCCAACTAAGGTCTGTCTAGTCAAGGCTATGGTTTTTCCAGTGGTCATGTATGGATGTGACAATTGGACTGTGAAGAAGGCTGAGCGCCGAAGAATTCATGCTTTTGAACTGTGGTGTTGGAGAAGACTCTTGAGGGTCCCATGGAGTGCAAGGAGATCCACCAGTCCATTCTGAAGGAGATCGGCCCTGGGATTTCTTTGGAAGGAGTGATGCTAAAGCTGAAACTCCAGTACTTTGGCCACTTCATGCAAAGAGTTGACTCATTGGAAAAGACTTTGATGCTGGGAGGGATTGGGGGCAGGAGGAGAAGGGGACGACCCAGGATGAGATGGCTGGATGGCATCACTGACTTGATGACGCGAGTCTGAATGAATTCCGGGAGTTGGTCATGGACAGGGAGGCCTGGCGTGCTGTGATTCATGGGGTCGAAAGAGTCGGACACATCTGAGCGACTGAACTGAACTGAACTGAGAAAGAGCAAGGACTTAGGAGCAAGAATATCGAAGTTTAACTCCTGAATCTACTACTTACTAACTAATCAAACTGTCAGTATTGCTTAAACTTTTTCAGCTACAATTTTTTATAAATAAATATAATAATTAGCTACCTCACTGGGCTAAAATGGCAAATATTAGGGAGAAGGGCCCGACTCTTTGCGACCCCATGGACAGTAGCCTGCACCAAGCTCCTCCATCCATGGGATTTTCTAGGCAAGAGTACTGGAGTGGCTTGCCGTTTTTTTCTCTAGGGAATCTTCCTGACCCAGGGATCAAACCCAGGGCTCCCACATTGTAGACACACGCTTTACAGTCTGAGCCACCTGGGAAATCCAAGAGATGCTGATTTTGTCAGCTGTCTTGCTCTCCTCCCTTCCTTGTTATGATTTTTTTTAAATTTCAATAAACTTCTAATTTCAGAATAGTTTTAGACTTACAGAAAAGTTGCAAAGATAATACAGAGTCTCCATACGCCAGCCCGTCTACACCCCTCTCCCCAACCTCCCCGCCATCCACCTCTCTTTGTGTCCGTTTTGGGTTGGGAACTGTAGGAGCAGGACTGGCCAGCTAGGATCTTCTTCATGGCACTAATAATCTGCTGGGCAGTGAAGCAGGGGACAGGTAAGTCCACAGCTGTAAGACAGGGCCACGAGGGCAGAGCAGCAAACGGAGAGTGAAAGCAGTTAGGAGGAAAGCATTTAGCTGCTAACCTTGCGTTGGGAGCCAGGAAGATCTCCCAAACGAAAATGTCTTGAAAACGTCTTCAGAGAAGGATCCGCATGGATGAGGAATGAGGCAGGCAAAGGGAGGGAAAGGAGAGTGTTCCTAATGGGATACAGCCAACAGGGAAGATGGGCAACAGAGCGCAGGTGCAGAGCTTCGCGGAGGATGCGGTTCCCCGCTCACCAACTACTTTCAGATTCACGCTCATGAAGGATGTCATTATACGAACCTCCTGTAAAACTGTTGCAAACTGGCTAACCGGACGGATCAACTTTTCCAAAACAATAATGACTTCGAGCTGTTAACCAAAGCACTAAAGTATACTCTTTTTTTTTTTTAATAAAGAAAATTGCCCAGGAAATAATGAGTAATAAAGGAGGAGAAGTAATTGTAAGCTTTTAATCATGTAGCTGGAGCTGTGTGATTCGTCTTAGGAGTTAGCTTTGTACTCCTCGTGAGAATAAAATACAGAGGGTCCTCCCTCTTCGGAATCCCCACAGCACTGCCACTACAGGCACTAGTCCGGGGTTCCTGTGAGCCTCTAACGTGGCCACCGCGGCACACGGAGCTGAGCCAAGGCTGGGTCTGCTCTGGGAATCGCAGCAGTCAGCCGAGGCTCCTGCTCCGAGCAAGACGCGTGCGCTCTGCACCTTAGTCCTCCCTGAACCCGAGCATGCCAGTAGACTGCGGAAACGCTCCCAACGGGAAATGCCCGTTTGTGCAACAAACGCTGGCTCTTTCCCCGCTCCCCACTCAACACCCCTTCCACCACCCCACCCCCAACTCCAGGCGCAGGGTTGCAGAATCAAAGGCGCCCTCCCCTACCCGGGCGTTCCCCAGCTAAGCTTCCTCCTCCAGCCCCCACCCCCTGGCCCCGGCGACGTTACTTTTGGTCTTTTCAAAAGAGCTACCAACAGGTGTTCAGACACGCTGCCGGAGAAAGAGGAAAGCGTCCGGAGAGTAACTGTGCGTGAGCGCCCGGGGCGGGCCCGGGAGGGGAGCACTCTCCCAGGCCGGCTGGAGCTCGGGGAGGGGCCAATCGCGGCTCACTACTCCCCGGGTGCGTAACTCGCCTTGGTGCCAGTTGGAAAGGCTCCTTCACTTCGGAGATTGCTCCACAGCCATGTCCGGGATCTGGGTTCACTTGTCACTGGTGAGTCGCCTCTGCCTCGGCGAGGGCCTCTCCCAGCTCGGCCCTGGGCTGGCGCGGGACGCGCTCTGCGGGCGGCCGGGGGACGAGCGCGTGGGCGGCGGCCTTGGCCGGCCTATCCCCGCTAGCTCCGCTTGACTGCTAGGACTTCTCTTGAGGCGAGGTCTTAGGAAACCAGGCTACTCGTTTTTCTTGGGGCTCGATGCGAAGCTGCGAGCCTTCGAGGCAGGAGGAACATCTCTGGGTGCCCCCTGGGAACGCGGTTTGCGGCGCCGAGGGGGTGGGCGCGGGGGGCTGGCCGGCGCCGAGGATGTTTGGGGGTCGCTGCAGGGAGAGCCCCGTCTGGGGCAGGAAAGGGTCTTCTGGACAAGTCCTTGCTTGTCTCGCTAAGGCTGTGCTGTGAACGTGTGCGCCTCGGGGCGGTGAGAACTTGCAGTCTCGAAATGGATAATACAAGTTTTTCCAACACTTCCCAACTTTAGGGAATAAATCAGCCTCGAGGCAGTGGTTACACGAGAGGCTTTGGGAGCGCACCGTTTCTTTCTTGAAAACGTTATCTTGGGACTGAATGCGCCTTAAAGAGACTTGTTTACCTTTTTACTGCTACACAGAAAAAGAAACTGTTTTGTTTCCCTTCCGGGAATCCCTCTCCTTGAGAGTGAGTCACTATCTCAGGTTTGCCCCCCGCCCCTTTTTTTCCCTCTCTCTCTCTTCCGTTTTTTTTTTTTTTTTTTTTTTTAATCTTTCATGGCTTGCCGGACTCGGGGGCGGGAGGTAACCCTGGCCCCATTGCTCAGGCGGTGGTACCTGCTGCCATCGCGCACGCGCTGAGCAGCCTGAACTTGGCTTAGAAGCGTAAGCCGCATCCACCTCTTTTGGAGAGTCCCTACCTCAGATATCCCGGCTTGGTGATGGCTGATCGAAGACCTTGGCCTCAAGGGGTTCATTTGAGTTCCGAACCCTCTGGAAACCAGTGGATTCTTGTTTGCTGGGCCTCATCGACGTGCCAGGCAGTGTGATAGGAATGTTTATGAGTATGATCTCCGTCAATTCTCGCAGAGCTGCGCAGTATCTCCATCTTACAGATGGCAAAATGGGGTTCAGACAGCTTACGTAAGTCGAGTCCAAACAGTAAGAGGCAGGACTGAATTTAAATCCAATTTAGATCCCATTCCAAAGCCTGGGGGGTGGGGGTGGGGGTGGGGGTGTCGACCACACCTATGTCCAGATGACACCAAGAGTGGAAAAGAAAAAAAAAATCGATGTCTGGAACTGTCTTGTGGTTGGAAAAAAAAAATTCCCCCTGGTCCTTTTGGAAGTAATGTATGATATTTGGGCTCCTTTAGAAATTTTCTTGGAGAAAATTTGAGATTCAAAGTTGGGAAACCATTTATACAACCTCAAATCACATTCTTCCTTATCATGAACCACTGCCTTATTGCAGTCTTGGTTGCTTTGACAATCTCTTAGTTCTAGGAACTACAATTCTAACTCGTATAGCAAAATTATCAAAGCCCAGAGCTACACTTTACTTTTATGATACTATAGCGTCTCTACCAGGGGTGCCTGTTTAAAACACCAAGGAAACTGCTTTTCTGAAAGAATGCACACGTATTCATACACACACATGTGCAAATACAGATTTCATTTATTTGTATATGCATATTATAATATCTATTATAATATATGATATATATTAAACATTCATTTATTATTGTTATATGATATAGAACCTCAGAAGTGAATGTTTATTGAATAAAATGTGTTAATATAGATGTGTAGAAAGAAAAAAAATCTGATATAACTGCATCACAGACAGTCCTGTTTACATTTTGTAGTATATCCTCTATTTCCCTTTTCTAATATGACTTCAGTTTGGTTACACAGAATCCTGCCCTGCCCCCATCAGGGGCCCAGCATCACACCTCTATTCTTAAAGAAGTTTCCACACCATTATGTCACCTTGTGTGTCTCCAGAAAATGCTTGCTTTTATGATCGAGCACTTAGTGGGCCTTACTTACTAGTCGCAAATGAATTAAACCAGGGCGTGAGTGCTAACTACATGGAACACAAGCAAATTTGGTTCAGTCGTGTCAGTGGACTGGAAAGGGATGGGAGGGAGCGGCCATGCTTGCTTTTTTCCTCTTTCTTCTCTAGTCCTCTCATCTCTAGTGTGATCTATCATCAGCAAATATCCCATCCTTTACCTCTTTCCTTCTTTCTTCCCTCTTGAAGTTAGTTTTCTCTCTCTTAGTTTCTGGGTGTCGTTCGGATACAGAAGAAAAGGCAGTTACTTTAGAAATTTGTGTGAGAAAAAAAAAAAAGCTCTGATAGCTTTTGTTTTGTGCTATTTAGGTCTATGGTTAGGCAATTACTAGATAGCCATTTTCCTGTCCTTTATTTCTTGGAGTTTTCGAAATTATGGGCAAGGGAAAGGAGAGGGCAGCTGAAAAAGAAACCGGTGTATTTAAAGTAATCATGCAGGAGAGCTTTGAGGAGAAATAAAGGAAATAAAGTTGTTTAATTTGTAATTTAATAATTTTTCCATAAACCAGGCTAAGAAGCAAGAAATAGGTTGTAGTGTGTTTCTATTTATTGTTGTTTTTAGCAGATTTTCCTTATCTCATGGTGGACTTGAAAATTCTTTTGAATAAAATATTATGAAATGTAATTTAAAACATTAACAACCAGCATGTAAAAACACACATTGATAAAAGATGCCAAGATTGGGAGGCAAAAATGAAATTGATATGTGAAGATTCTCAGGGCCCTCACCGCTAGCTTCAATTAGATGAATGAAAACTCTTCTATTGTCTATCTCCATAATACAGTTACCACCCTTAGTGGCAAAACTAGAGTTTAATTTAGAGAAAGCAGTTTTTCTTCCTGCACTGAGTTTATAGAAGGAGAAAAATGAGGTAGAGGCAAAGAGGACTCAAGATTTTGATGTTGTCTCTAAGTAAGTTTCTTTCGAATACTAAACAAGTAATTTACTTCTAAATAGTTCCTGAGAGTGGAAGTGTCAGCATTTCAAAGGAACCTCTCTGAAGGCTACTAGCACTATACCACAACTGCTAAGGAGTAATCACTTTCTAAGAGATGATCAAAAACCTGAAAAAGGAAATCCCCCACTTGAAAACCCCTAATGAGTTAAGTACATTTTGGTAAATTATCTTGGGTTCCAAAAGTCCCTTAAATGAGCACATGTTTTGTAATAGGTACTAAAGACTTATTGACTTATGATGAAAAGTAATAATATAAAGGTAATAACATATATAGCTTGTTACCAAAAAATTATTTGCAGAATCATTATAAGTACCTTAATGGACAGTAGTGTATTCTTTTTGCTATGTCTGTGTATCTATTTACAAAAGTGGGAAAACTGCATTTAATACTTAATAAGTCCTTTCATTTCCCGGAAGACCTTTGCTTTTAAATGAAACAGATGAAATGAGTAAATAAATAAACAAAAATGAAATAAAGTAGTGTATCTTTGCTTTGTATGTAATTGGATCCCTAACACCAATTAAGTATCTTCCATTCAGTCTTAAACAAGAACAAATAATTCAAATGTACTTGCCTACTTTTATTTTCTTTGATGTGAGAGTATGAGTAGTAAGACTCGAATTAGAAAGTTGATTATTGTAAGACTGTTAACTTCACCTTCCTCAGAAGGAAATGGGCTGGTTCTCCTCTTTGATCACAGTTCCCTTCTTGATTTGGAATGAGCTTTGTGCAGCTGAGCCATCCGCATCTATGGACCAGTTAGAAACAACAGCCATTGCTCTGTTGGACACCTGGCTAGAGACCCACTAAGTGGGGGGTGATAGTAACTTTTGTATGAAATTATGCATTTTGATTAAGGCTAGTCTTATAAATTAGCAGTCTGACTACAAACTCTTTCAGCGGATGTACTCAGCCCAGCAAAGCAAGCAAACCTACTATATGTAGGTATTGTGAAGCTGTGAACTGGGATAAACTTGGGAAATTGGGATAAACTTGGGAAATTAAGATAAACTTTTTTTGAAGTCATTAATGTCAGGCTATCCTATAGTCGAGTGACGCTGCATTGTAGATTTAGTCACTTCCGTGTACTGGGACATTATAAAAATATAACCTGTGAGAAGCGTCAGTACTTATGATTTCTGAGATCAGAGATCTTGGAAAAAAGAGAGAGAGATAGAGAGAGACAGAGAAAATGAACTCAGAACAGGTGGCATAAGGTTCCCACCCCTTGCTGAGGTTTGAGCTTTGGTTTTTAGCCATCTTCACAAAAGGATCCTTGTCCCTAATGGACTGTTCTTTTTCATATGAATGTCTGTCTTAGGCGTGATTTCAAAAATTGGGCTTACATTGCCCCAGACTATGTTTTTGTTTTTTATTGTTTATTTATTTGGCTGCACTGGGTCTTAGCTGCAGCATGCAAGGTCTTTATTTGGAGCATGTGGGATCTAGTTCCCTGACCAAGGATCGAACTGAGGATCCAACCCAGGCCCCTTGCGTTGGGAGCATGGAGTCTTAGCCACTGGACCACAAGGGAAGTCACCACCCCGACTGTATTATGTCTATGCTGCACTGTCTTGACACATACAGAATATATATAGGCAGGGATGTATTTTTCATATTAGTTGCCCCATTTAAATGTTGGAGGATTTTGGTTTCTCTTGGAAAATGAAAGGTCTGGAGCCACATGCCACCTGGTCCCCACCCTCCTGGATCAGAAGGCTGCCCCTTGGGTCCAGGTGTGCCTCCGTTTTGACAGCCCTGCCTACACTATGTTGTCTGTTCCACCTGGATGCTTTACCCCTGTGACCCCTCTGGGCATTTGAGAATTCTTGAGCTCTAGTTTAGGACTCGGTATCCTCCCATTTCCTCCACCAAAGATGACTTCTCTTCCTTTCAGGCTTATTTTTAGAAGGGTCATTATGTCTCCATGAAAAGTCAAATTCTGATTGGCAAGTGCAGAGCGCAGAGGCTGTTGGTCTATAATACTCTTCTCACATGTAAATGTACTCATCTGCTAACCTCAGATTTCGCTTCCTCCAGCCCTGAAGACCTTCCCAGGTCTTCAGCTGGGAGGAGCAGCAAAATAACCAGGGTTATTAGATACTAAATGACAAGGGTGAGCATAATCATGAGGAGGCCCCATTCTCCGAGATCCTGATTCTGTAGGTCTGTGTTGGGACCGAAGCATTTCTTATTTTTAATGTATCACTGTGTATGTGTGTGCTCAGTTTTGTCCAACTCTTTGTGACCCCATGGACTGTAGCCCACCCAGCTCCTCTGTCCTTGGGATTTCCCAGGCAAGAATACTGGAGTGGGTTGCCTTATTCTTCTACAGGTGATCTTCCTGACCCAGGGATCGAACACGCATCTCTGTGTCTCCTGCAGTTCAGGCGGATTCTTTACCCGCTGAGCCGTTGGGGAAACCATCACTACATGATTATAATGTTTTTCAGGGTTTTGAGGATAGTTTTTCTAACTCTAGCACAAAACCCCAAATCTAATCCCAAATGGAATTCTCTAGGTTTCCTCATTTTATTTATGACTTGATTCAGTCATTAGTCTAACCAATCACTTAGTCTCAGTTCGGTTCAGTTCAGTTCAGTCGCTCAGTCATGTCCGAATCTTTGTGACCCCATGAATTGCAGCACGCCAGGCCTCCCTGTCCATCACCAACTCCCGGAGTTCACTCAGACTCATGTCCATCGAGTCTGTGATGCCATCCAGCCATCTCATCCTCTGTCGTCCCCTTCTCCTCCTGCCCCCAATCCCTCCCAGCATCAGAGTCTTTTCCAATGAGTCAACTCTTCTCATGATGTGGCCAAAGTACTGGAGTTTCAGCTTTAGCATCATTCCTTCCAAAGAAATCCCAGGGCTGATCTCCTTCAGAATGGACGCGTTGGATCTCCTTGCACTCCAAGGGACCCTCAAGAGTCTTCTCCAACACCACAGTTCAAAAGCATGAATTCTTCGGCGCTCAGCCTTCTTCACAGTCCAACTCTCACATCCATACATGACCACTAGTAAAACCATAGCCTTGACTGGACTCACCTTAGTTGGCAAGGTAATGTCTCTGCTTTTGAATATGCTATCTAGGTTGGTCATAACTTTTCTTCCAAGGAGTAAGCGTCTTTTAATTTCATGGCTGTAGTCACCATCTGCAGTGATTCTGGAGCCCCCCAAAAATAAAGTTTGACACTGTTTCCACTGTTTCCCATCTATTTCCCATGAAGTGATGGGGCCAGATGCCATGATCTTCATTTTCTGAATGTTGAGCTTTAGGTCAACTTTTTCGCTCTCCTCTTTCACTTTCATCAAGAGGCTTCTTAGCTCCTCTTCACTTTCTGCCATAAGGGTGGTGTCATCTGCATATCTGAGGTTATTGATATTTCTCCCGGGAATCTTGATTGCAGCTTGTGCTTCTTCCAGCCCAGTGTTTCTCATGATGTACTCTGCATAGAAGTTAAATAAGCAAGGTGACAATATACAGCCTTGACGTACTCCTTTTCCTATTTGGAACCAGTCTGTTGTTCCATGTCCAGTTCTAACTGTTGCTTCCTGACCTGCATACAGATTTCTCAAGAGGCAGGTCAGGTGGTCTGGTATTCCCATCTCTTGAAGAATTTTCCACAGTTTCTTGTGATCCACACAGTCAAAGGCTTTGTCATAGTTAATAAAGCAGAAATAGATGTTTTTCTGGAACTCTCTTGCTTTTTCCATGATCCAGTGGATGTTGGCAATTTAATCTCTGGTTCCTCTGCCTTTTCTAAAACCAGCTTGAACGTCAAGGAGTTCATGGTTCACGTATTGCTGAAGCCTGACTTGGAGAATTTTGAGCATTATTTAACTAGCATGTGAGATGAGTGCAATTGTGCGGTAGTTTGAACATCCTTTGGCATTGCCTTTCTTTGGGATTGGTATGAAAACTGACCTTTTCCAGTCCTGTGGCCACTGCTGAGTTTTCCAAATTTGCTGGCATATTGAGTGCAGCACTTTCACAGCATCATCCTTCAGGATTTGAAACAGCTCTATTGGAATTCCATCACCTCCACTAGTTTTGTTCGTAGTGATGCTTTCTAAGGCCCACTTGACTTCACATTCCAAGATGTCTGGCTCTAGATTAGTGATCACATCATCATGATTATCTGGGTCGTGAAGATCTCTTTTGTACAGTTCTTCCATGTATTCTTGCCACCTTTTCTTAATATCTTCTACTTCTGTTAGGTCCGACCATTTCTGTCCTTTATCGAGCCCATCTTTGCATGAAATGTTCCCTTGGTATCTCTAATTTTCTTGAAGAGATCTCTAGTCTTTCCCATTCTGTTCTTTTCCTCTATTTCTTTGCATTGATTGCTGAAGAAGGCTTTCTTATCTCTTCTTGCTATTCTTTGGAACTCTGCATTTAGATGCCTATATCTTTCCTTTTCTCCTTTGCTTTTCGCTTCCCTTCTCTTCACAGCTATTTGTAAGGCCTCCCCAGACAGCCATTTTGCTTTTTTGCATTTCTTTTCCATGGGGCTGGTCTTGATCCCTGTCTCCTGTACAATGTCACAAACTTCATTCCATAGTTCATCAGGCACTCTGTCTATCAGATCTAGGCCCTTAAATCTATTTCTCACTTCCACTTATTCTACTGACTACTATCTCTCTCCTGGTGTTCCCAGAAACCAGCCTTAAGAAAGAATGAAGACCTTACTGGAATAAGATTACCTTGTGTGTTTTTATTTACACACAAAAAATAAGAGCAAATGAAATCTTCGCTTATCTCTTTAATACTGAAAAGTTTCTGTGTTTAGAAAATTTAGAATACTTGTTTTTCTTTCACTTTTTCAATAATGCACCTACTACAAAATACCATCACTATTAATATTATCTCACTTTCTATACAAATATATTAGCGATGAATTGAACAGTCAGACATGTTGGACTATTAATGGTGTTTTAGAAGTTCTTTTTCCTAAAGTGGTGATCAGTAACTAAAAGTCTGAAAAGGGAATGACCAGTACTCGTCTGGTGTTACAGTTGTGTCCTGGACGGTAGGGGCCAGTGAGATTTCAACTTCCTAGCGGAGGTCTGTAAGACTGGGAAGTTCAGGTTCCTCCTGGCCCCGGAAGATTCCAGTTCTCAAGACCGTTTTCGGCCTCTCGTCTGTTTGGCACAGTGATGGTTGAAGATGGGAAATCCTAATGCTTAGCTGCAAGGGATGCCCAAATGTGTGTGCACCATGGACCGCCCTCAAATCCAGACTGAGGGAATCAAGAGACAGTGGTGTGGGCCGATAGGTACTCATTTCCTGTGGCTGCGGTAACTGGTGGCTTAAACAGCAGAAATGTATTTTCTCTCAGTTCTGGAGGCTAGGCGTCTGAGATCAAGATGTCGCCAAGTTCGGCTCCTTCTGAAGACCATGAGGTGACGATCTGTCCTGTGCTCCTCTCCTTGGCTTGTGAATGCCCTTCCCCCTGTCTCCTCTTATCCTCTTCCCCTTGTCCCTGTCTGCGCCCAAATTTCCTCCTCTGAGAGGGACACCAGTCGCATCGGATTAGTCGCATCGACCCAATGACCTCATTTTAATTTCCTCTTTAAAGACTCTGTCTCTAAATATGCTGACATTCTGGGTTACTGGGGTTAAGTCTTCAGTAGAAGAATTTGGAGGTGAGGGAGAGACCACTCGGCCCATAAGAGTCTGACTCTCTTGATCCAGCTGTATGACATGGTCCAGGCACCCGACCGCCAGTTTGGGACATAGCTTCTTCTAACGGATGAAGGGCTTGGGTTCTAAAACTCTTCCCAATGATTACTGGAGAGCTTGTAGTCTGTCTGAAGTATGTGCTCAGTATCAAAAATTCTCGCTGACCATTCTAAGCATCTGTCTTCTTATTCTTGTCATTTGAAGGACTGCCATTTTTCACCTTCAGACACCTTTTTTTTTCTCCTCTACTTTTAAAAATTCTTTTCCTGTTGTTTTGAACTTCACTGAGAACAGAAAAAAAGGTGATTTTTTTTTTTTAAACTTCCTTTTCAAACCCTGGCTCATCTCTTAGGGCTAATTGCCACACTGATTCTTTGAAGTAACCCTAACGGGATTCTCAGTTTCTTCTAGTAGTTTGTTTAATTCAGTCACTGTGAGGCTACTCTATTTGTAATTGCCATGTTAGATCTTGAGTGTTTACAATTCCTGGGAAAGCATGCTGAGCTTGTCAAAGGGGAGTGATATGCTTCAAGGGTGGTCATCGATTTCTGGATCTTGCCCTCCCTGCTTTGTTTCCTCTATGTAGTAACAGAGTTGGCTATGAAAAGTGATCCATCATATGATGCAATTAATTAATATAAAGTCAACTGTCATCTGATACAAGGGACAGACTCTCATGTCAGCCTGTTTTTGAGAGTTTCAAAGGGAGCAAATGCAAAGATCAATGGTAGGCTAGGAGGACTTCTGGTTCCTAGCTATTCACTGCAAATCCCCGCCCCTACAAGGGACTCACAGGGCCTTTGATGGCTGTGCTCAGAAACTCAGCACCCAGATGGGAGGAAGGGAAACCCAAACTCCTCTTCTTTTCAAGATGCAGATCAGGGCTAGGAAGTTTCCCCTTCCCTGCCAGCCAGAATCCCAGCCTGGATAGCCCTGCCACAGTTTTCCCAAACTAGAGGGCTTGGGATGGACTTCTGGTTTTCAGAAAGTTCCTGCTAACTTCCTCTACCCTCAACACACATTTGCTTTGAAGGTTCATTGTAAAATTAACACTCAAGCATCTTGCCCACAATTGTCTGGAAACAGACTGCATTGTTGGCACGCATAAACGGAGAAAGCAATTAGGAAACTGATTTATAAACCAGAACCAGAGTCCAGATTTGCGCCAGAGGTGCCGAGTCTTCCCTTAGCCCATCCTAACGGGGGTTATCCAATGAGTCATTTCACATACTCTGTTCAGCTTCCTCAGCTATAAAATAAGAAAGTAATAATTCCTCATGTCTAGGTTTATTGTGGCGACCATGAGGTGATATATATATAAATGAACTTTGTAAAACGCCAGGCAAATGTCAAGGAAGAATAGGTAAATAACTCTAGGGTTTGGTTTCCTGACAACACTTTCATGAATGATTCAGAGGGACTCTACCCATTCGACCTAATGACATCTTGGTCATAATAGTCTCCTCACTTAGGATGCTAGATATGAATTGCCGCTTCATTGTCAGAACTCTCAAGATTCTGAATTTAAGAGACTGTAATATTTTTACGTGCCATTTCTCAAAATGAATTTCACCTTATGCCGTTAAAGCATCTACTGGGCATGCTAAATAACAAATCTTACCTTTCTTCATCATTTCATAAGAAATTTTCTGATTTGCAGAAAATATTAAAACCTTGTAAATAAGGAAGGACTCAAGAAGATCCACTTTTTAAATCTATGTGGAAGTTGAGCAGGTGGTTACATGGTCCCTTTCTGCTGTGATGTTTCAGGATTCTACAAGATTGCAGCATCTGTGGTCGTGGCTGGCTGTATGATTCCACTGCACTGTGTCTTTAATAGCCAACATGTTAATTACCTGTGTGGTTCAGTAGACATTGATCCTCATCTCTGTTAATAGCTAACTGTTAATAATATTTTTGCTGAGGACCGCAGGTATGTCCCCATTTGGGCTAAGCCAAGCTCCTCTGGGGGTGACTTGCCTGGAAAGCCCTTTTCAGCTAATCATCTGCTTGCAACAAGTCAGTTTTCTTATTCAGTGGCCTTCACAGACAGCTCTTCCTGAAAGAGCACTGCCTCGCACCTCAAATTCTCCATGCCCCCTAAGCTTGCCTTATTCCTTTGAATAGTCCTCATTCCTCCTGGTTATGTTGCCTGTTGCTCTGTTTCTCCATCATTTCCCTCCATGTGATGCCTAATATTATTTGTCTACATGACTGGCCCATGGCACCCAGATATTTGTTCAAACACTACTCTGGATATTTCTGTGAAGGTTTTGTTTGCTTTGTATGAGCTGAACATTTAAAGTGCTAAACTTTGAGTAAATTAGATACCTTCTGTAATGTGTGTGGGTCTCATTCAATCAGTTGAAGGCCTTAGTAGAAGGAAGACTGAGACCCCCTAAGGAAGAAAGAATTCTGCCAGACTGCCTTTGAACTTCAGCTGCTACTCTCCTCTGACTCTCCAACATACTGACCTACCCCATCAGCAGAATCTGGACTTGCCAAGCCTTTACAGTTGTGTGAGCCAATCCCTGAAAATCAATCAGTCTCTCTTTCTTCATACACATACGCACACACACACTCACTCACTCACACTCAGTACTGGGCCTGTTTTTCTTGAGAAGCCTGACTAATAACTTCATTTACATATAAATGCTATAAGAGCTGAGTCTTTATCTGTACACTGCTCTGTTCCCAGAGTCTGTCTGGCGCAAAGCAGGCACTCAACTGGAGAAGGAAATGGCAGCCCACTCCAGTATTTTTGCCTGGGAAATCCCATGGACAGAGGATCCTGGTAGGCTACAGTCCATGAGGTCACAAACAATTGGACATGGCTGAGTGACTAAACAGCAACAAAGGTACTCAGCAAAGTGTTTGCTCATTTAAATAATTAATGTATCAGCTAAGATTATTCCCAGCAGAATCTAAAACTGAGGTCCTTTTGACTTTTTAATCTTTGTTATGATGGTTAATTTTATTCCTTTTTTCCCCATTTGGTTATCATTTTCCTTAGAATATCTGCTTTTCAAATCTTTAACTAATTTTCTGGCCTTTTCAGCTTTTTTGAAAAACAATTTTTGAGCATTCTGATCATTTAGTTCTTTGTGGGTTTCCTGCCTTGTCACAATTAAAAACACCCCAGTTTCTGCCAGGAAAGTTTAGGTTAAATCTTTGCATACTGCAAACTTGAGCTAATATAAAAACTTTAAAAAATGCAAGCTGTGTGGAAACTGCTTACATCGTATCATGTAACAGTTAGAATATGCTCTTTAGACCCATCTTTCTTTTTTTAATACTTGACATAATTCTTTGATGCTGAAGTAAGTAGGAAATGTTTCCAGAAATTGAGCTCTCTAAAGCTGGTGTGATCAAATATGAGGTGAGTTTGGTGCCGGTGTCTGCTTCATGGCCAATGATATTTATGTCTTTCACTGTTTACTCCAAGATTCACATTTCTCAAATTCTGAATGTATTTTGGACAGTGACTTTTGATTTCCAGTCAAAAACTTCAACACTAAAACGAAATGTATTAGCAAGTACATTTCTTTCAGACAGTTCCAGAAAGTTGAGTATAGGCACAGTGTTTTTAGAAATAACACTAATACAACAATTCATAAATACAAAATGTGCTGCTCCTCTGAGCACTCGATCATTTAAACCAGGAATTGTGGACCTGCTCATAATATTGTCACATGATTACTGAATGAAATTAGCATACCAAGGAAGATGGGCCCTATAGCTGTAGGGTACACACACACACACACACACACTGCTGTGTATCAACCTTGAGCACCTTTGAGTTGTCAGTTTTGACTAGTCCAATTTTGACTCAAATCTCTTTGAGTTTAAATGTGCGGCATTTTGTTCAGTTTCTGGTGAGATGAGAAACCAGAATTGAAAGAGGAGAGCAAGTAGTATCTCTCTGTTAATTCCCTCTTTCCAGGCCTTGAGGTGGCTGACAACAGAAAGAAATTGCTCCTACTCAGTTTGGTTGCTTCGATTCAGTTTCCCATTATCTGTTGTAGAAGGGGCTTACTGATTTCTTCTAGCAGAGACTTGTACATTTGTGCAAGAATTTCCATGTGCTGGCAATGTCTGGAATGTTATATGGTTAGTATATTTAATTCCTGACTGTCACATTGAGCAAAGTTTGTGATAGAATAAGGATCCTAAAACATGGGTGATTTTCATTTGAAGGCCCTTCCCATCTTAACAGTGAATGCTTTGGTGTGATTTCAATCACATTTTTTCCTAAAATGTCCAGTTCAGTTACTGTTCATTAGCTACTGATTCTATGATTTAGAAGAGGGACTAATATTAACAGATTGATCTTCTGTAGAGAAGGTAAGAATTGATTGGGGAACTGTCATCTTGAAAAGAGAAATTGATACTGACAAATATCTTTAGTTCAGAGCTGCTTTAGAAAAAGACCATAGATTCAAATGTGTTTTAAAAAGTAAAAGTCAAGCAAATATAATGTTAAAAAATTCCCAAATGATAAATATATTACAAATGACACGCCCCTGTGCAAGCCTGCTTTTGGAAACTTAAAATTCATCTTCGATTATAATCAGTGTTACGCATCTCTGTATTCACAGGACCTGGCACAGAGTAGGTGCTAAAGAAATGTCTGTTGGGTTGAAAAGGCAGTGGTTTGATAGTGAAGCCAGCACACTGAGGCATAATTCCTCTGATCCGTTTACCAGCTCCAGTTATTCTTTAAATAGAATTGTTGACATAGAAAAAGTAAGCTACATTTTATGGTGAATTGGGTGTAGCAGGAAAAACACTGTAATATGAGGAAGGTGACTTGGACAAGACCTAGCTCTCTGCTTTTTGCTCATGAGTGACCCTGGATAAGTCAGGTATTTTCTTGATATTTTGGTGTGACTTTTTCTCCTGGAGTCTGGGTGTTAGTAATGGATTTTTGTTTTTTTATTTATTTTTAAAATGCTTTTCTTCCTTTCTTTCTTTGACTGGGCTGGGTCTTAGTTGCAGCATGTGAGTATTTGTTGCTGCACACAGACTCTCTTTCTAGTCTTAGCATGTGGGTTCCAGAGCTTGTGGGCTTCAGTAGTTGTACACGGGCTTAGTTGCTCCATGGGATCTTAGTTTCTCCAACCAGGGATCGAATCCGTGTCTTCTGCATTGCAAGGTGGATTCTTAAGCACTGGACTACCAGGGAAGTCCCTGGAAATGCATTTTTAAATCAGCCATCTCAGAAGGAAAAGATGGCAACCTCCTTCATCCGTCCTTCCTTGGAGGTCCCATGGTATCTTGTGACTTAGAGGGGAATGCAGGCTTTGGTGACAAAGGGGGAAGGGCTAAAAGGGAAGATTTGGGGACTCCTGTGACAGTGATGTATACACAAAGAATATTTAGTTCCCTTAACCCAGAAGATGTCATGAAGTAGAAAAAATAATGTATGCCATGAAAAATGTGATAAATGACCTTGAGGGAAAAAACCCTCAGAACTAGTAGTTTAAAAAATTTTGATGCTTAGCAATGAATTTACGTATTCCACACAGAATGAAAGATTATTTAAATTTGTGTTTAGAAAGACAAACAATAAATGTTTAGAAAACCTGAGAAAGGGATCAAACAGACATTAACCCCAAATGTTTCTATACATTTTAGGAGCTTATTTTTCTGAGGAACTCAAGCCTACAACTGACTAAGATAAATTTGACAGTGTCCCTTATGGATTTTGTCTCCCAAACAAAGGAACCAATATTGAAAGAAGTTCATTTTTCCTGAATAAAAGTGAAAAACATCCTGTTGGATTTATTGTGAAAGCCACCAGGCTTTTCTGTCCATGATTCTCCAGGCAAGAATACTGAAGTGGGTTGCCGTTTCCTTCTCCAGCAGATCTTCCCCACCTGGGGATTGAACTTGAGTCTTCTGCACTGTTGGGCAGATAATTTACTGTCTGAGGCACCTGTTAGTGCTGGTTAACCAGGAAGGATTTCATCAGCACTGAAGATTCTGTCACTATATATAAAAAAGGAAGAAACAGAACATGCTGTAAGCTAAGTACCGGGTTTGGGAGAAATTACCATTTTTTATCCTCACAGCGCTTCAAAGCGGAAAGTACTGTTGTCACTTACAGATCAGGACCTTGAGGATCACCGAGGTTATCTAACTTGCCTAAAGTCAGTGTCGACAGCAGAGCTAGGATTCAAACCACAGTTGTTTTGAAATTTCATGTTTTTTTCCCAGTCTTCTGTGTTGTCCCTTGAGCTACCATCTGTGATGCTGTGTCTCAGGTGGTTTGGAGAACCCGAGGTTTGGACTGTTATGCGGTTGACCTGCTCCTTTTTTGGAGATGGGTCAGTGGAAGGATGGAGCCTACGTCGATCTGTGTGCAGCAAATAAAACACAGTCGTTTGGGGTGAGGTAACACCTTTTCTCCAAGTTGCTTAGTTCAGAAGTCAGTAAAATTCTGTTCATGCTTTTCTTTTACAGATATTTATCTCTGTTTCTGGACCATTGTCTAAAGGTGAAAATGCCCACGTGGCTGGTATCAACTCTGAGGGGCTGAGATTGAATAAGAATATTACTGGAGCAAGTTCCTGCCAAGAAGGCCTATATCGTGAGCACCTGTTTTGCTGTCAGCCTTGTCCTCCTGGTATGTTATACACACGCAAACAAAAGCAATCCAGTAATCAGAGTGAAAATCAGGGTGAGGAGTAGCATGTGGTCATAAGGAAGAGAGTGTTTTTATAGCATTCACTCCTGCATTATGGCATGACTGAAAAGAAAAAAAAAAACTATGACATTATTTTCCCAAGACTAGCTTAATTTTAAATGTATTTACTTTTCAATTGAAGGATAATTGCTTTACAGAATTTTGTTGTTTTCTGCCAAACATCAACACGAATCAGCCAGAGGTGTACATATGTCCCCTCCCTCTTGAATCTCCTCCCCATCCCACCCCTCTAGGTTGTCACAGAGCCCCTGGTTGAGTTCCCTGAGACACACAGCGAATTCCTGTTGGCTGTCCATTTTACATGGGAATGTAAGTTTCCACGTTACTCTCTCCATACATCTCACCTTCTCCCCCACTCCCCCCATGTCTGTAAATCTGTTCTCTATGTCTGTTTCTCCATTGCTGTCTTGCTAATAAATTCATCAGTACCATCTTTCTAGATTCCAAATATATGCATTAGTATACGTTATTTATCTTTCTCTTTTTGACTTACTTCACTCTGTATAATAGGCTCTAGGTTCATCCACTTCATTAGAACTGACTCAAATGTGTTCCTTTTATGGCTGAGTAATATTTCATTGTATATATATACTACAACTTCTTAATTCACTCATCTGTTGATGGACATCTATGTTGCTTCCATGTTCTAGCTATGGCAAATAGTGCTGCAATGAACGCTGGAGTACATGTGTCTTTTTCAACTTTGGTTTCCTCAGGGTATATGCCTAGGAGTGGGACTGCTGCGTCATATGGTGGTTTCATTCCTCCAAGACTAGCTTATTTTATCTTTATCACACTGGTTTGATGTGAGCATGAGTAAATAAAATTTGTAAATGACGTGTACCTCAGAAGTGAGAGGATTTATTTGTTTAGCTCCATTTTTCAATAGCCAAAAGAGACTAATTTGTAGATATTAAAACTTACCACATCAGAACTGGTTAGAATGTATCATAATAATTGTGGAGCTCTAAAAGCAAGAAACTTCTACCCTTAAGAGATATGTGTCAACACTTCCCTTCAACCAGAAAGTCTCTAAGAAAAATGTTTGTCCTAGCACTGAAGCCTGAAAAATATATTTGCATTTTGCAACCGAATAACTAGATGAGCTAGAAAAGCAACGGATAAAAACCAACCATTTTTTAAAATCAGTATTGAAAACCAATTTCAAAACGGAAATCCTCTGAACACTAGCCAATTAAAAGCTAAGCAAAATGCAATTGTGCAGACGTTTATTATCAACATGGAGTAGAGTTGACTACTATGTTATACAGATAAGCATTTCCCAGCTGCATCATGAAGGAAGACAGGAAGATAAAGGAAAACAGCACATGGGCATATATAGTAGATTAATAGAACCGTAAAGGATGGTAGTAGGTTTCATGTTTGGCTTTCCAGGCCTCCAGTACTTAAGCTGCTAAACAGATGTGGGTCCTATTTATGAAAAGATTCTAACAGTCTTACTTGGCCTTCTCTCCAGGTTTTAACAACCCTTATGGAAAATCTGTCGTAATCCAACCCATTTATATTTAAGCCTGTTTATATTTAGTCTTCTCCAAATGAGAATAAAGAACGGCTTCCTGGCTTTTTGTAATCTGTTGGTAAAGAATCCGCCTGCAGTGCGGGATACCTGGGTTTGATCCCTGTGTTGGAAAGATCCCCTGGAGAGGAGAAGGCAATGGCACCCTACTCCAGTACTCTTCCCTGGAAAATCCCATGGACAGAGGAGCCTGGTAGACTACAGTCCATGGGGTTGCAAAGAGTTAGACATGACTGAGCGACTTCATGCTCACTCACAAACACCATCTATTTGTCTTATGAATTGAGATTTTTACTCATATTTTTAAACCCTAAAATGCAAATTAAAATAAAGATAATATGGTCTGCATATCAAGCTGTTAAGGACTTTCGTTGGTTTGCTTTTTTTGTTTTGCTTTCTTTTATTTTCATTTTCGAAGTGATCTCAGTCATAGTGAGTTTGCTTATGAGATGAGCAAACTCTCCTATGTCACTCTCGGAATGTCGATTGTTAAAACGTTTTAAGAAAGAAATTCGGGTATGTGGGTCAAAAAATTGAAAATCTACTGATACTATAATAGATTTGTAGGAAAATGTCTGAAGAAAATAGTAAAAAATAAAAGAAATATATGCATAACATTTCACTGTGATATCCAATGATGTGAGATTAAGTAAATTTCAAAGTATTCAAAGACTGGAATACTATGTATCAATCAAAATCATGTTTTCTGATATATTCTTGATATAAACCTCAATGTATATAAATTTCCTTAAGAGATTTCTAACTGATCTGCTGGCTGGATTAACTGATTCTCTCTGCTCCATCTCTCAAACATCCTGGATGGTGTCCAATATGTACTAAACATCTTCCCACTTCTATTCCTTTTTGAAAAAAAATTGAAGCTTATCAATATCCAAATTGCTTCCAAACATTTTTGCGATGGTAATATATAATTTAACATTACATAAACCAGTAAACAAATACACATAGAAAACATTTAATTTCTATTAAAATTATTTTTAATTCTTTGAAGAATTTCAGTAAAGTCGAGTTACTAAAAAAATTATTAATGAACTAGATGGAGGCAAAATACATGGGAAAAATAATGAAACTATGAAAGCCTTTCATACAGATTATTGAAGTCTTTAACTTTACTTTCCATCAAAAAGAAAGGAAGAAGGAAAAAGAAAAAAGAAATCGTGAGTGATACATTTTGGATGTGACTTAAATGAGAAAGAAGCTGGAATTCTAATAACTTGTTTCTATATCACAAGAGTGGCAAATAATTATACAGTTATACTTTATAAACTGAATTATTTATAGTAATTTTTCTGTGATCCCCTATGTGAATTGACATTTTTTTAATCAAAAAAGTCCTTATCACCATATTCAATAAGAAGGATTCTATGGTACACTGCATACATTGCATATATATATGTTTATATATATATATATGCACAGACACATACATATACACATAGGTATGTATGCATACATATACTCACATGTATATATGTGTATTTATATGTGTAGGAATGCACCAAAATAATATCTCAGAGTGGTTGATATATAGATGCTTTTTACACTTTCCTAAAATTTATACAGTGAGCATATGTAGTAGTATACTCAGAAACAAATATATTTTAAAATATTATTTTCAAGAAAACAACTTCTTTTTTTAATATTTTGATAAACTTAGGTTTTATACATTGGAAGAAAGAAAGAACTTGTGATATTATGTCTCTGTCATGCCATAGGCATTCTGCAAGATCATTTATTAAAGAGGTCAGTCCATTTAGAAAGCAGTATTATTCTACTGGCAAGCAATTAAAGTTGTACTTTGACTTGGTTTTCTTAAACATACTGCTGCAATGATATAGAACCCTGATGCCCTGTATTTAAATTTGGTTCTGAGTTTCCACGATTTGTTTATTTTTTATATTGACATATCATTGCCTTTGTTTACTAAAGTATTGTATATGTTTAAATTTCATGACTTGTTTATGTATTGAGTAGTATTGTTTTATCAAAAGGAATGCTGTGAAAAGAAATTATTAAGAAAGTCATGTTCCTAGGAAAGATAGTATACATAATTTTTGCTGTTCATGTGAATAGGGCAGATTAAACTTTAAAGTGCATACCAGCTCTCTTCAGGAAACATCCTGGAAGATATTACTGGACACTTTGCTAACATCCCATTGGCCAAAATTTAATTACATACCCATGCAAAGGATGCTGGGAGATGTAGTCTTGACTCAAGGCAGCCATGTCTCCTAGTAAATATTCTCTTCTTATGAGAGAAGGAAAAATGGATATTAGGTGAATCAGGGATCTCTGCAACATTGACTGATCTTTTACAAAGTTCTAAATTAAGAGAAATGTAAAGACATTGTAATGTGTTAAACTGTGTAGTAATCACCATTTGCAGTTAGGTTTTTGGCACCATAGTGGGCATACCAAGTAAATAGCTCCCCAGTAAAGCGATCCCAGGAAGGCAAACTGACTTCTGAGAGAGAATTATGGGGCATTGTTAAAAAGGAAAGGGAAAGCAAGTGAAGAATCATTCTCCGGTGCAGGAGATAAGCCACTGGGACTGAGATGAAGGCAGAGAAATAGGACAGAGCCCCTGACCTGTTTTATCAGAGCCCCTGAAAAGTTTTGTTGTGTTAATAGTTTGTAATATGATAGCTGAAATCTTTACCAAGCAGATATTGAATTGTGTTTCATAGTTTAAGTTCTGGCATCAGACACTGCTTTCAGATCCTCCATCTGACACTTACAGGATGACCACCGTATTCTGGTTTGCCCGAGACTTCCCCAATTTTAGCACTAAAAGTCTCACATCCTGGGCAAACAGGGATGATTGGTCCTCCTAGCTATTTACAAGCTTCATGTCCTTGGGCAAGATACTTGATTTCTTTGAGTCTGGTTCTTTAACTGTGAAATGGAAGTAGTAATAGTTCTGACCTTTTGTGATTATTGTGAACAATAATGTGTTAATAGTGTGTAGCAGAGTGCTTGGCTCAGTAAGTGTTACTATTATCATTTATTGTCACCACTGTAAGAAGTATAACAGGTTCATATACATTTGAATGGGTGGTTCATTTGAATGGATCTGATGAGTTCATATACATTTTACCTGCATGCTTCTGGATGGAACTCCGTGCTATATTGGAATAAGTGAAACTGAGAATTTGTGATGGTCTTCTAACATATTTCTCATGAAGGACAATGAGCTACTGTAACTGAGGAATTTTCTTGTAAAATTTAACATAAATCTCAAATGTTCCTTCTCTCACTTTCTCTGTATACTAATCCACTAATCTTTTGTTGTTGCTGCCATGGAATCCAAAATGAGAATATTTTCTGAACAGTCATGTAAAGTAATTGTCTGAAATGTTAGAATAAATTAGAGTAGCATTGTCATATATACACCCTGGTTCTGGGTCCTAGGTTGAAAGAGCTGAAATCACCTAGTGGAATTTTAAGTAGACAGATAAGCCAGCAACCAGGACAATCCCACCTTTACTTAAAATGGCTCCCCTGTTCTCATCTAGAGCCTGTCTACACCAAGTGTGGTTTATAAGCCAGCAAAATCCGCATTAGCCAGGAGTTTGTTAGGAATGCAGAGTGTCAGGCCCTGCCCTAGACCTACTCAATCAGACCAATGCCAAAACCCTCACTTAGAAATTCTGATTTAATTGCTTTGAGATGGGACCTGAGTGAGAGAGTGAATGAAAGTCGCCCAATGGTGTACGACTCTTTGCAACCCCATGGACTAGCCCACCAGGCTCTTCTGTCCATGGGATTCTCCAGGCAATAATACTGGAGTGGGTTGCCGTTTTCTCCTCCAGGGGATCTTCCTGAGCCGGGGATTGAACCTGTGTCTCTTACATCTCCTGCACTGGCAGGTGGATTCTTATGTATACATAAAGCTGAATCGCTTTGTTGTACAGAAGAAACTAACACAACATTGTAAAGCAATTATACTCCAATAATAGATTTTTTAAAAAACTAAGAAAAAGACAAAAAAAATAATGTTATGAAGTTATTAAGAAAGTCATATACCTGAGAAAAACAGAATAAATTATGTTTGCTGTTCATACGAGGGGGGCAGATTAGATTTTGCCTATTCTTTTTATTTAGTAATAACAAGTTTAGTCACTACTTAGGCCTTTCTCTTAAACTTCTCTTTATACTTTCTCTTTCATCTTTCTCTGTTCCCTTGCTGTTCCCTTTATATTTTCTCTTCTTTCTCTGTTCCTTTGCTATAACTTAGCTTCCCCCACAGCAATTATCACCACTTGCCATCCTGTATTTGTTTGTGCATGGCCTGCTTCTACTTTGAAAATGTGAAGTCTTTGGAGACCAACGACTTGTCTTTCAAGGGTATCTCCAGCTCCTAGAAAGTGCCTGGCACACAACAGGTATTAATAAACACTTCTTAAGGAAATGAATTTTCCAGAAGACAGTGTTGTATGAAAAAGAAAGTAAAAGTCTCTCAGTCATGTCCGACTCTTTGCAACCCCATGGACTATACAGTCCATGGAATTCTCCAGGCCAGAATACTGGAGTGGATAGCCTTTCCGTTCTCCAGGGGATCTTCCCGACCCAGGAATTGAACCAGGGTCTCCTGCATTGCAGGCAGATTCTTTACCAACTAAGCTATCAGGGAAGGCCATTGTTATATAATACTTACTAATAGCAATCCAATGATTCATTTTATTTTTAAAGGAAAGGAAAGCAAACATGATTATGATTTAAAATTTTGTGTATTAAGACAGCAAGCCTGGTAATAAAGCTCATGCCTACACATCATAACATACTCTGTCACTCGGTGGCAAAGGAATAGAAAGAAAGAGGAGTGAAAAGGAAACTATGAGCACTTACTGGGCAGGCCCCTTGCAGTTCTTTTAGCTGTGCAAATGAAGTGTGATTATCTCCATTGCATGCATGAAGAAATTCGGCTCAGAGAGATTAAGCATCTTGTTAAAGATATTATTGATATTATTTTTAAAAATGTAGCCAGAGTCTTTAGAACTTCAAATGTTCTTTTCATTAAACAATACTATTCTTACCAGGATTTGTGGACTTTGGAAAGTGAAATGAGAAGTCAGAGCAAGAATTGGGTCATCTCAGTGGCCAGTGGCAGTCATCTCTTAATATGAATATATACTTAGCAACCTTCTTCCCTCCTCCCCCAAAGCTGGTAAAGGCATCTCTTCCAGTGCTTTTGGTCATTCTAACCTCTTTTTCATATGTTCCTACTGCTAATCATCCTATAGAAGTAGGCATAGGAACTTCCCTGGTGGGCCAGTGGTTAGAAATCTGCCTGCCAATGCAAGGAACGTGAGTTCGATCCCTGGTCCAGGAAGATTCTGCAAGCTGTTGGGCAGCTAAGGCCCTGTGCCACAACTACTGAAGCCTGAGTGCCCTAGAGCCTGTGCACTACCACAGGAGAAGCCACTGCGGTGAGAGGCCTGCACGCCACAGACCGAGAACAGCACCTCCTCCCTGCAGCCAGGGAGAGCCCGCGTGCAGCAGCAAAGATCCAGCACAGCCAAAAGTCAATCAATCAATCAATCAATGTTTTTTAAAACGAAGTAGGCATCAGTTCAGTTCAGTTCAGTTCAGTCACTCAGTCATGTCCAGCTCTTTGCGACCCCGTGAATCTCAGCACACCAGGCTTCCCTGTCCATCCAACTCCCGGAGTTCACTCAAACTCACGTCCATCAAGTCGGTGATGCCATCCAGCCATCTCATCCTCTGTCATCCCCTTCTCCTCCTGCCCCCAATCCCTCCCAGCATCAGAGTCTTTTCCAATGAGTCAGCTCTTCGCATGAGGTGGCCAAAGTACTGGAGTTTCAGCTTTAACATCAGTCCTTCCAGTGAACACCCAGGACTGATCTTTAGGATGGACTGGTTGGATATCCTTGCAGTCCAAGGGAGTCTCTCTTCTTCAACACCACAGTTCAAAAGCATCAATTCTTCGGCACTCAGCGTTCTTCACAGTCCAACTCTCACATCCATACATGACCACTGGAAAAACCATAGCCTTGACTAGATGGTCCTTTGTTGGCAAAGTAATGTCTCTGCTTTTGAATATGCTATCTAGGTTGGTCATAACTTTCTTTCCAAGGAGTAAGCGTCTTAATTTCATGGCTGCAGTCACCATTTGCAGTGATTTTGGAGCCAAAAAAATAAAGTCTGATACTGTTTCCACTGTTTCCCCATCTATTTCCCATGAAGTGATGGGACCAGATGCCATGATCTTCGTTTTCTGAATGTTGAGCTTTAAGCCAACTTTTTCGCTCTCCTCTCTCACTTTCTTCAAGAGGCTTTTTAGTTCCTCTACACTTTCTGCCATAAGGGTGGTGTCATCTGCATATCTGAGGTTATTGATATTTCTTCCGGCAGTCTTGATTCCAGCTTGTGCTTCTTCCAGCCCAGCATTTCTCATGATGAACTCTGCATAGAAGTTAAATAAGCAGAGTGATAATATACAGCCTTGATGTACTCCTTTTCCTATTTGGAACCAGTCTGTTGTTCCATGTCCAATTCCAACTGTTGCTTCCTGACCTGCATATAGGTTTCTCAAGAGGCAGGTCAGGTGGTCTGGTATTCCCATCTCTTGAAGAATTTTCCACAGTTGATTGTGATCCACACAGTCAAAGGCTTTGGCATAGTCAATAAAGCAGAAAGAGATGTTTTTCTGGAACTCTCTTGCTTTTTCCATGATCCAGCGGATGTTGGCAGTTTGATCTCTGGCTCTCCGTAACTCTTTTAGCTTTTGTCTTGGGAGAAATTCTGTCTCTTGATAATGATTTTTCAACAACCTTCTCCACTACTATATTTATATTTCATTAGCTTAGCCCTTCCACTCCCGTTTCAGCAGTGTTTTATTATCATCCCTGCAGACTTCACTTGCTGTTGCATGACCACCTTGTGTTTAAACACTTGCTCCATTTTCTCCCCATGGGCAGGCCAACGTAAAAACGGTGATTGCAAACGCGACGGAGATATGCCAGAATGTGTGCTCTGCTCGGAGGGGAACGAGTACACAGACAAGAGCCATCATTCTGACAAATGCATAAGATGTAGTGTCTGTGATGAAGAACATGGTAAGTGTCTTAAAAAAACATTCAAAAGGGACAAATCGTGGTATTGCATGTAGCATCATGTATAATACAGTCAGAAACTGGGACCTACGCTGGTGCTATGTCAGCTTCCAGGAGGGAGAGGGTGGGGCTGATGGGGATGAAGCAGGATCAGGCACTGAGGGAATGACTGGTCTAGACATTTATGGGTCAAGTCTAGGCAGTTCTTCCCGATGTAAGAGAATGACTGAATGCAAGCATGCTGAACAGGACCCATCAGCTCTAACCAGAATTGAAGGGACTTTTTTTCCTGTCTTGATTTATGCTTGTAAAATAGCTTTTGTTCTTAGCCAAAAAGATCTCAGAAGCCTGCAGATACAAGGACAGATAAAGCCAAGAGGTGGATGGACTGCTCCCCCTTTCTCTGAGAATCTGGCTTGTCCTGATAATTACTGTTGAGGACCTGAATTTTCATGGATATTCCAGTCTATCTTGAGGGTTCAGATTAAAATAAAGCAGAAATACTCCCAGTTTTGTTAAGAAGAACATCAAGAACTCTCTGGACATAAAGCTTTTCTTGCCCCTGTGCAGGCTCTAAAGCAATGTTTCTCAACCCTGACTGTATAGTAGAATCAAACAGTAAGCTATGAAAATTGCCAACATTTAGGTCCAATTTCAAGGGCTTCCTAGTGGCTCAGATGATAAAGAATTTGCCTGCAATGCAGGAGACTCCGCTTTGATCCCTGGGCCAAGAATATTCCCTGGAGAAAAGAATGGTTACCCACTACAGTATTGTTGCCTGGAGAATTCCTTGGACAAAGGAGCCTGGCAGGCTACAGTCCATGGGGTCACAAAGAGCTGGACACCACTGAGTGACTTTGACTCACTCTCTCACTCAGGTCCCATCTCAGAGCGATTAAATCAGAATCTCTAAGTGAGGGTTTTGGCATTGGTCTGATTGAGTAGGTCTGGGGCAGGGCCTGACGTTCTGCATTTCTAACAAGCTCCTGGGTGAGGCTGATGTTGCTGATCTATAAGCCACACTTTGAGTAGCCAGGCTCTAGACGAGAGCAGGGGAGCCGTTTAAGTACAAGTCCGATTGTGTAGGTTGCTGGATTGTCTGTCTGCTTATAACACTGCTAGATGATTTCAGCTCTTTCAGCCTGGGGTTATCTATTTGGCATTTAAGCACTAGTTATGTTACTAAAGGTTTGATGGTTTGACTGCTGATGTCAGCGCTGGATCTCAAAAACCCATGCTGTTCCTGCCCATCCTTTTCATTGTTCATTCATCAAATTGGTGTTCTAGGGCTAGAAGTGGAACACAACTGTACTCGGACCCAGAATACCAAGTGCAGATGCAAATCGAATTTTTTTTGTAACAGTTCTCCATGCGAACACTGTAACCCTTGCACCACGTAAGTTTTACTCTTTCTCTGGTTAAAACAGTAGATAAATCTTGAGAGAAAATGATTTCCTGAAAGGGAAGCAACACTGGCTGAGAGTGAAGAATTTGGGTTTTAATCTTGCTTTGACTCCAAGAAACTAAACAACCATTTTTTTCACCCAAACATCCTGTGTCTAAACATTTATTGAACACTTCCTGAGTGCTTGATTCCGTGCTGGCTGCTCAAGCCATTGATGTATGCAGACACATGCCTGGTCTTGAAGATCTAAGGCTAGAGGCAGAGAGTGTCAAGAAAGATGATGGTTATTATGTCCAGACCATATGGTAAGACTTGTGTTCCAGATTTTGAGTTATATAGGAAGACCTTTCAACTCTGGGGGATGGGTAAAGATATGACACATGGCTTGAGTCTTGAAAAAAGGTGTAAACAGATAGAAAGGACATTTCAGGCAGGGGAATAGCAACTGCAGCAGGCAAAAGGAAGCTCTGGAGAACAAAGGACCTGGCTGGAGTTTAGGAAAGACTGAGAAGGAACCAGGTCAGATCATGAAGGACCTGTCTTTCATGCTAAAGTGCTTGATTTCAACCCAAAGATAGGACACCTGATTGTAGGTTTCCCTTTTCTTCCGATTAATCGGGTGATTTTGAAAGATCACTTAACCTCTCTGCACTTTGGTTTCCTCACTCATTTTGTTGTTGTTCAGTCGCTAAGTTGTGTCCGACTGTTTGCGACCCCATGGACTGCAGCATGCCAGGCTTCCCTGTCCTTTACTATCTCCCAGAGCTTGTTCAAACTCATGTCCATTCTAACCATCTCATCCTCTGCCGCCCTTTTCTCCTCCTGCCCTCAATCTTTCCCAGCATCAGGGTCCTTTCCAATGACTTGGCTGTTTGTATCAGGTGGCCAAACTGTTGGAGCTTCATTTTCACTATCAGTCCTTCCAATGAATATTCAGGGTTGATTTCCTTTAGGATTGACTGGTTTGATCTCCTTGCTGTCCAAGGGACTCTCAAGAGTCTTATCCAGCACCAGAGCTCAAAAGCATCAATTCTTCAGCACTCATCCTTCTTTATGGTCCAAATCTCACATCCATACATAACTAATGGAAAATCCATAGCTTTGACTATATGGTCCTTTGTCAGCAAAGTATTGTCTCTGCTTCTTAATATATTGTCTAGGTTTGTCATAGCTTTTCTTCCAAGGAGCAGGTGTCTTTTAATTTCATGGCTGCAGTCACCATCCACAGTGATTTTGGGGCCCAAGGAAATATAGTCTGTTACTTTCCATTTATTTCCCCATCTATTTGCCATGAAATGATGGGACTGGATGCCATAATCTTAGTTTTCTGAATGTGGATGCAAATAATACTCACTTGTCTTATCAACATCATTTCTGTGACAATCAGATTGGGTAGTATGTGCTGTAAAAATTTGTCCAAGCTCACCTTGTTAGGGAATGGGCAGAACCAGGTTATAATTCAGACAGTTTGTCAGTATTTGGCTGTCTGAAGAAAATCCTACAGGGACTTCTTGAGTGTCCTAATCACTAGTTGATATAAAAGAGGAGGCCTTTAGGGGCTAGCTACGTAGACTCCATAAGCAACAGCCTGGGCAGTGGGCTATTGTCTGACCATTTAATTGCTCCATGACTGTTCTGAAATTGCTTTTGGCAATTTATGATTTTAAGTTTATTTGCTAATTAAACTTTATTTTATGTCTATTCCATCTTTTTTCTCATATGTTGATATTTTAATGCCTATTTTTTTAACTTCGAGGTATTTTTAACCCATAGTCATTCTTTAGGATATTTTTCATCCAAACATCCAAATTATGTCATGAATTTGCACCTAGTAGATGCTAAAAAACACTAAGATCATGTCATCCGATCCCGTTAGGCATGTGTGCTTAGTCGCTCAGTCATGTCTGTCTCTTTGCAACCCTATGGACTGTAGCCCACCAGGCTTCTCTGTCCATGGGATTCTCCAGGCAAGAATACTGGATTGGGTTGCCATTTCCTTCTCCAATCTGGTCCTATCACTTCATGGCAAATAGATGGGGAAAAAATGGAAACAGTGACAGACTTTATTTTCTCAGACTCCAAAAATCACTGTGGATGGTGATTGCAGCCATGAAATTAAAAGATGCTTGCTCCTTAGGAAAAAAAGCTATGACAAACCTAGACAGTGTATTAAAAAATAGAGACATTACTGATAAAGGACCATATAGTCAAAGCTATGGTTTTTCCATTAGTTATGTATGGATATGAGAGTTGGACCATAAAGAAGGCTGAGTGCTGAAGAATAGATGCTTTCGAACTGTGGTATTGGAGAAGACTCTTGAGAGCCCCTTAGACAGCAAGGAGACCAAACCAGTCAATCCTAAAGGAAATCAACCCTGAATATTCATTGGAAGGACTGATGCTGTAGCTGAAGCTCTGATACTTCGGCCACCTGATGTGAAGCGCCACCTCATTCCAAAAGACCCTGAAGCTGAGAAAGATTGATTGCAGGAGGAGACAGGGATGACAGAGGATGAGATGGTTGGTTGGCATCACCGACTCAATGGACATGAGTTTGAGCAAACTCTGGGAGATGGTGAAGGACAGGGAAGCCTAGCGTGCTGCAGTCTGTGGGATCGCAAAGAGTCAGACACAACTGAATGACTATGCAATAACAACAAAATGCTGATCTAGAAATATGTGAGGGAATATGTTTGCCAGAGATGCAAAAATGGATAAAATGTCCCTGGATTTATAGTTTGCTATTGAAAATGATCAAGGAATCAGTCCATCAGAATTTTTGAATTCCTTCTGTATTTTTTTCTAGGTGTGAACATGGAATCATTGAGAAATGCACACCAACTAGCAACACCAAATGCAAAGGTTATTATTTCTTTTTATGATTATATTCTCCTTTCTCCCAAACTCACTGTAAAATATGAAGAAAAGGCAATCCATTTTGACTCTATGAGTACTTTGTTTCCATCTTTTTTTTTAAATAATATTAAGAATTATGTACTTTCATATGCCATGTACAATGTTCCTATCTACAGGATCCAGATCTCACGCAAACAGTTTATGGGCCCTCCTGATCCTCCTCCTCCTCATCCTAATATTTCTAATAATATACAAAGGTAAGCTCTTACTTCATTCAAATGGCAGGTTGAAGTGACTTGGGAAGTCATTGTTCCCAAGAATTCCCTTCTGTCTTCTACTTGTAAGAAAGCTCCTACCAGGTAGCAACTCTGGTATAGAGTTAAATTCCTACTTCTAAATGCACCCCTGAGTGCTGATAAGAATAGATGATATTATCCTTCAGCTACTGTTTTTGAGCAATCATTCTGGGGCACTCATTCGGTATTCCCATCCTCCCCATGAACAAGGGTATTTTCATTTACACAGCAGCCAAGTTGGCCAAGAATTGGAAGTGGTCCTTCACTCTACATTGAGGTCATCCCCTGCACAAAGAGAAGGCCAAAAGCAAAGGGACTGCAGCAGACACTTGATAAATTCATCCCTCTCTGGGTCTCTTCTCCCTTGTCCAGACCCCATGGTTTTTGATTATTTGTCCACTTTAAAGACTGTGGCATACCTTTTATGCAAGAGTTACTTAGTAAAATCATCAGGTAAACCAAAATTTGGAATACCCTGGGCTTCCCAGGCGGCTCAGTGGTAAAGAATTTGTTTGCCAATGCAGAAGACATGGGTTTGATCCCTGGGTCAGGAAGATTCCTTGGAGAAGGAAATGGCAACCCGCTCCGGTATTCTTGCCTGGGAAACCCCAAAGACAGAGGAGCCTGGTGGGCTACAGTCCATGGGGTCACAAAAGAGTCAGACACAGCTTAGCAACTAAAGCAACAACAATAATTATTCTAGAAAACTCCCATTAGATCATTCATACAACACATGGCAGAGCCAACTTTTGATAACACTGATGCATCCAATTTTTCCTTTCTGTTGGAACAAATCGCTGTTTCTCCAGGTCAGCTGAAGATAAAAGAGCCTTGAGAGGTTTAGCTGAAAATATAAACTCAAGGTTTAAACACTTTAAATCTGCTTTAAATGCCACTTCACAGCAAATTGAAGTCAACTTTCTGTAATCTATGGCTTCTGTGCCCTGCTGTAGCCATGCTACCCAGCTTCAAGCCAGCAAGACAGAGTGTTGATGGCCACAGAGTAAGTCAAAAGCCAGCTTCAGGTACCTGGATGGCTCCATTAAGATGTGGCATAGCAGGACATTCCTGACGGTCCTTCCGGTGCTGGGGGTGTAGGTTCGATCCCTGGTTGGGGAGCTAAGATCCTACATGCCTTATGGCTTCAGGCTAGTGTGTGGTACCTGGATGGCTCCATTAAGATGTGGCATAGCAGGACATTCCTGACGGTCCTTCCGGTGCTGGGGGTGTAGGTTCTATCCCTGGTTGGGGAGCTAAGATCCTACATGCCTTATGGCCAGAAAACCAAACATAAAACAGAAGCAATGCTGCAGCAAATTCAGTGCGTGCGTTAGTTGCTCAGTCGTGTCCAAATCTTTGTGACCCCATGTACTGTAGCCCACCAGGCTCCTCTGTCCATGGGGTTCTCCAGGCAAGAATACTGGAGTGGGTTGCCATTCTCTTCTCCAGGGGATCTTCCTGACCCAGGGATCGAAGCCAGTATCCCTCAATGCAGGCAGGTTCTTTACCATCTGAGCCACCAGGGAAGCATTAACAAACTCAATAAAAGACTTTAAAAATGGTCCACATAGAAAAAAATTTTTTTTTACTTTTAAAGAAAGATGTGGCATGTCTCTGTACCACTTGACTCAATGGGATGGAATTTTCAAAATCAGGACAAATCTGCCTCTTTTGGTGCTTGGTTGCTATAAATTTTAGTGAATGAATTTCTCCTTTATTCTCATGCTTCTCTTAGTATGAAACTGTTCTGTCATGCTTCCTACAAGGCTGAGACCTGAGTCTGATAGATATTTCTTGGATCTTTCAGTGGTGAGACGTCGACGCAGGAATAAAAAGAATGGTAATTGCGTCTCTGCAGCCTCAAATGATGTAAGTGTTGAAATGTGGACAGCTATCCTAAAAAAATAGTCATTCAGTTTTTTACTTGTTACTTTTAAAAGATTAATTAATTTATTTTAATTGGAGGCTAATTACAATATTGTGGTGGGTTTTGCCATACATTGACCTGAATCAGCCGTGGGTGTACATGTGTCCCCCTACTTGTTACTTTTTAAAAAGCAAACCTTTATGGTGCTTGTGTGTGCATGGATTAGAGGGGCATCAAAAATGAATTAAGACATGGTGCCCAGTTTATAAGAAACTTCTATACAAATAGCATACAAATAAATTCTTATTAATAAGTTCTCACTTACACAAAGGTAGCTGACAAAAGGATGTGGCCAAGCCTCCATGGTGATATTATTCATGAACAGAAATGCAGAGAGATATCCTTTACCAGAGCATGGATTCAACATGCCCAAGCAAAGAGATTACTCTGAAAGCCCACACTAAAGGCACAACTCATCTCTCTCCAGTCACTTGTTACCTTATCGGTCACCATATCTTTTTCTAACATAGAATAAAAGCCTGTCACATCGCTAAAAAAAGGAGTTCCCTGGTGGCCTAGTGGCTTTCAATGCCGTAGCCTGGGTTCAGTCCCTGTCAGGGAACTGAGATCCTGCAAGCCATGCTCAAAGGAGAAAAAAAAAAAAAAAAAAAAAACAGCCAAAGGTACACTGGGGAGAGTAACCAGCTCATCTGATGAATATTGATTTTTCTCACTTGAGGCCAGTGGGATTTAGGGTTCTTTAAATCACTATAGTACAAAATCATTTCAACTTAAACTATGTTCTTGTATCAAAAATTCAAATCATTACAGTAAAGAAAATGTTAGAATGATGTTTACTATGTTTATTTTCATGTGCCTGTACAAAGAATAATCTCAGCACATTTCACAAATCCCTTAGGTTTCTTGCCTCTGTAAAAAATGAACCAATATTCCCTTCGTTTCTGGTTAGGCTGGAACGTTTCAGAATAAAAATTTGAATGGTGAAAGAATCCTCCTTAGTCATTTAGTCTAATTTTATACATCAAGTAAGTGTACTTCCTTGAGTATTAAGGAAGAATTAGAAGATTGCATTTGGAGTATTCTAAATATATTTTTATTTCCCTCTCTCCTTCCCTCTGTTGTTGTTTTTTTTTTTTCTCCCCAGGAAGGGAGGCAACTGAATTTAACAGGTAAGATTTTTATCATTTTGTTTGCTAGAGATGGCTTCCTTGGGAGTAACAGGCTAATTTTGCAGTTAAAATAATGTTGTGAATTTCAGTGACACATTATGCGGTCTTGCTGTTCTTTGAGGCTGCGTTTCTTCCTGCTCACAAGGGTTTATTAGGCAGTGTGTTTAAATGTATAACTAATGCTCATTATTAAAAATAAGTCAGGTAACATAAGATGCTATATTCTTAAAGCTTTGTTTTCCTTCACAAGCAGTTGGGTATAGTATAGAAGAACTCTGCCTAAACCCCTAGGTAATCTGAATTGTAGACTCAGTTGTATACTTACTCTTGGTGTATCCTAGTTCCAGTGAGTCAGTGATAAGATGACTGACTTAAGGGCCGTAAACCCTTGGCCTGCCTTTTAGATTTGTGGATCATTGATCATCAGACCCGTGATGGCATTAGAAATGAGCTTTTCCAGCCCTGTTATTATATAGATGAGAAAAGAAGATGCAGAGATGTTCTGTATCTCGCCCAGGGTATAGAGCAAATTACTGGGGACATAGGAGGAGCTGGGGTAAGAACTCAAGGTTGTTTCTGTTTTTATTTTTCCCCAATTGGCTCTGTAGATATCTAGGACTTACCCATATTCTTAAGTACAGTAAGAAGAGAAATAGCTGTGGTTTTTCAAAAGTGGGAATTTTGTTTAGAAAAACAAATTTTCAGAGACTGTTCTCTATTTTTTAGATGTTGACTTGGGTAAATATATCCCTAGTATTGCTGAACTAATGAAAATAACTGAAGTTAAAGAATTTGTTCGGAAGAATGGTATGGAGGAAGCCAAAATAGATGATATCATGCATGACAATCTCCATGAAACAGCTGAACAGAAGGTCCAACTGCTCCGCAAGTGGTACCAAAGTCACGGGAAGAAAAATGCATATTGTACATTGACTAAAAATCTCCCAAAAGCTCTTGCAGAGAAGATTTGTGACATAGTCCTGAAGGACATTACTAATGAACGTGAAAATGCAAACTTGCAAAATGAAAGTGAAAACCTGGTTTAAAGTGAAAAATAATTAACTCAGTTCTGAGAATATACTAAATATTCTAAATGTTCAAATAAGTTCTGAGTAGCTGCAGATATTGCTTGGCTTGGCTTTTTACTGGATGTGTTTTCTTTTTTTCATTTATTAGATTTGTAGAGCTAATATATTTGCTCAAAGCTATTTGTAGGGCTAATAACTGAGCATTTCGTGATTCTGCCTTCAAGGGTTTTTAAAGTCTAGTTGGGGAGATGAATGCTGGTGAGAGTAAATACCCATGTTTATCTTCTTGCCTGTTAAGTGTGTTAAAAAGCATCTTAAAAAGTGTGTAAAAAAGCATGCATTCAAAGATTGAGATCATGCTCAAGTGTGTAACATATGATTCTGTCAGTGTGAATGTAATTAATGTATGTGAACACAAATGCCTATCCACAGGTTGACCCCATTCCACGAATTAGTAGATGTGATCATTGTTGCCATGTGACAATCAACTGCCTCTAAATTACTTCCCCAGCTCCACTGATAATTCTAGAGATTTTGCCATATTTATAAATTTTGTTTACACCTTTGAGAGGAGTATATTCAGGGAAAACTTGCACATATCCTCTGAATGTAAAATTTAATAAGGTTCTACCTCAAAGATCTTTGCACAAATTATTGGCCTTTCATAGTGAAATATTTCCATTTTGGATTCACATAGAAAATGCAGACTCAATTATAATGCTTGACTATTTTATATTTGTCGCTTTGGATCAAATAACCCACTTTTTTCTCAGGTGTCAAACATTTTGATCAGGAAAGAATTACTAGATCACTGTCATCTCTCTATTTTCGCCTTCCTTGATGTGCATCTTGGTAGACTGTGTATGCCCAGACTTGAAAGGACTTTCTAAGAAACACTGAATGATTCATGAAAAACTGGGGCTGCCCTTAGAAACATCTAGCTTGGTTTGGAGAGATCAGCTGCTCTTATGGCAGGTAGCTTTGTGGCATATCATGAACCCATGTCTATCACCAAAGCTGATAAGATAGATTCTTATTTTGTTCCATCCCCCACAAAGTGCTCAGTAACTTGCCATGTTTTCTCTGTTGGTGTAAAGTCAGCTTATACACAGCAGAAGTGAAATCATACTGCTGCTGCTGCTGCTGCTGCTGCTAAGTCGCTTCAGTCATGTCCGACTCTGTGCGACCCCATGGACTACAGCCCACCAGGCTCCCCCATCCCTGGGATTCTCCAGGCAAGAACACTGGAGCGGGTTGCCATTTCCTTCTCCAAGGCATGAAAGTGAAAAGTGAAAGTAAAGTTGCTCAGTCGTGTCCGACTTGGTGATCCTATGGACTGCAGGGCTCCTCCGTCCATGGGATTTTCCAGGCAAGAGTACTGGAGTGGGGTGCCATTGCCTTCTCCAGAAATCGTACTAGGTGTTAAGAATTGCTTCTGTTGTTTTCTGTAGCTTCTTAGACAAGCCCCTCTCCCCACTACCACTTCCTTGCTTTTACATTTAAACACTTTTGAAAGTTTGTATTAACTGTGAATGTTAATAAATATTATTTATATTTATATAGTTGTAATTAGAAGAAAATTTTAAGCTGAAACAGATGCTCAGAACTACCTAAAGAGCGTCCATTGATGGCAGATGTTTTCCCTTATAGAAATATAAGGAAATAGAAAATATAAGCAAAAATATTTTATTAAAATCATGTTTTTGATATTTCTGGTTATCTCTTTTTTGGTGGGACCTTGCTTTTTATTTTCCTTTTTTCTGTTTATTACTAGCTGTAACCTGTTCATTAATCTTTCATCCATTCTCTGATCTCTCAGGAGGTATTTCCTTTTTAAAGGCTTTTAGTGGTTAAATCACTTCCTCCATAGTCTGCTACTCTAAGAATATATCTCCTAAACAACACATAATTACTCATTATGTGAGGACTTATCATGACAGGATTATATATTAGGCACTAGAAATGTTGTATACTGACCCGTGTAGATGAAATCTAGAAAAATGGTGCAGATGAACGCATTTGCAGAGCAGGAATAGAGACGCAGACGTAGAGGACAGACATGTAGACAGAGGCAGGGAAAGGAGGGTGAGACAAATCGGAGAGTAGCATTGATATGTATACGGTGCATGCATGCTGCGTCCCTTCAGTCTTGTCCGACTCTTTGCAACCCTGTGGACTCTAGACTTTCAGGCTCCTCTGTCCATGAATTCTTCAGGCAAGAATACTGGAGTGGGTTGCCATTTCCTCCTCCAGGGGATCTTCCCAATCCAGGGAGCGAACTGCATCTCTTACGTCTCTTGCACTGACAGGCAGGTTCTTTACCACTAGCACTACCTGAGGAGTATCCTATATTACAGTACCATGTGTAAAACAGATAGCCGGTGGGAGCCTGCTCTATGGCACAGGTAGCTCAGCTGAGTGCTCTGAGATGACCTAGATGGGTGGGAAGGAGGCTCACGAGGGAGGGGATATATGTGTATGTTAAACTGATTTACTTTGTTATATAGAAGAAACTAACACAACACTGTAAAACAATCATATTTCAATAATAAAATTTCTTTAAAATATGTATAACTGGAAATATATAAGAAAAAGAAAAAAGTAAGTAGTTCAAAAAGGATTGGTTTTATTGGTAATAAAGCTAAATGGGGATTTTGAAATATTCCTTCCTGCATACTTTTTATTTCTGGCTCCGTAATGACCACTGGACTATCTCTCTTTTTTAAAATGTAATTTTAATAATACATTTTGGTTAGCCCATTATTTCCCAAGTGTTATCATTTCAACATCTAAGCAATGTAAAAACTATTAATGAGATCATTTGCATTCTTTCTTTTTTTCCTAGTAAAGCCTTCAAAATCTGGTTTGTATTTTAGTTACAGTTTTAAGCACATCTCAGTTTAGACTGGCTGCATTTCAAAGATTCAACAGCTGGTGGCTAGTGGCTATGGTATTGATAGTTCAGGTCTCTATCTTTATTAGGGCAGGTCTGCAAATTTAACTCTATGGCTACTACTAAAGTCCAGTACTTGCAGGGGGTTCTCTTCACTCTGGTTGGTTGGAGTGTCAACATCGCCCACCCCCATGTCACTGCTGGGAATTGTTCTGCTTGCAGCACCCATCGCTGTTCTTTGCTGGCTCTCAGAGTCTTATCTCTGCACATAGTAACAGCCAAAGATTCCAAAGAGTCTCTGCACAGATTTCTGGAACTCTTTTTCGGTGTAACTTCCTTCTTTTCAGTACTCTGTTCTGAAAAGTCTGGCAGCCTCAGCCTCCTAAATACTACCCTCTGCCCTTCAACTTGATAAGAAGACTATTCTCTGCTTAGAGTTCCTCCTGTACCAGGGTCTGAAAAGAGCCTATGGGCAGAAGGTCTGAATGATCATAGGGGTCACCTCATTAGTTTTTATCCTCTAAGGGACAATCTGTTCTCTCTATTATCTGGTTTTCTAGTTCTAGACAGCAGTGGGGCAACTAGTTCATCTTCCTGGCCAGAAGCAGAAGTCCTGTGGCCACATCTCAGTATATTGTGCTTCACTTTATTGCATTTTACAGATGTTGTGATTTTTCCCAACAGGTTTTGTGGCAACCCTGCATTGAGCAAGACTATTGGCATCATATTTTTCTAACAGCATTTGCTCACTTTGTGCTTATTTTGGTAATTCTTGTAGTATCAATATCTTGGACTTTCTCATGATGATTATATTTACTATGGTAATCTGTGATTAGAATCAAATCCCATACCAACCAGAGATGCTCAGAGGGCTCAAACAAGCCTTGTGTGCACCAGGACCCAGAGACCCCACAGAGACTGAGACTGAACTGTTTTGGGGTGCCTCCTGAGGAGGTACGGGTCAGCAGTGGCCTGCCACAGGGGCAGGGGCTCTGGGCACAGTAGACCTGGGTACGGCATAAGCCCTCATGGAGGAGGTCACGATTAACCCCACCACAGAGCCAAGAGAACTTAGACCGGACTGGGGAAACAGACTCTGGGAGGGCACAAAGAGAACCTTGTGTGCATCAGGACCCAGGAGAAAGGAGCAGTGACCCCACGAGAGACTGACCCAGACTTGCCCATGAGTGTCCATGTGTCTCTGGCAGAAGTGTGGGTCAGCAGTGGCCTACTGCAGAGTCAGGGACACTGAGTGTAGCAGTGTGTGCATGGGATCTTTTGAAGGAGGTCACCATTATCTTCATTACCTCCACCATAGTTTGGCCTCAGGTCAAATAACAGGGAGGGAACACAGCCCCACCCTTCAACAAAAAATTGGATTAAAGATTTACTGAGCATGGCCCCACCCATTGGAGCAAGACCCTTTCCCCCTCAGTCAGTCTCTCCCATCAGGAAGCTCCCATAAGCCATTTATCCTTCTCCATCAGAGGGCAGACAGACTGAAAACCACAATCCAAGAATACTAAGCAATCTGATCACATGGACCACAGCCTTGTCTAACTCAATGAAACTATGAACAATGCCATGTAGGGCCATCCAAGATGGACGGGTCACGGTGGAGAGTTCTGACAAAACGTGGTCCACTGGAGAAGGGAATGGCAAACCACTTCAGCATTCTTGCCTTGAGAACCACATGAACAGTATGAAAAGGCAAAAAGATAGGACACTGAAAGATAACTCCCCAGGTCAGTAGGTACCCAATATGCTACTGGAGATCAGTGGAGAACTAACCACAGAAAGAATGAAGAGATGGAGCCAAAGCAAAAAAATCAGAGTTGTGGATGTGACTGGTGATGCAAGTAAAGTCCGATGCTGTAAAGAAAAATACTACATGGGAACCTGGAATGTTAGGTCCATGAATCAAGGCAAATTGGAAGTGGTCAAATTGGAGATGGCAAGAGTGAAAGTCGATATTCTAGGAAGCGGCTAACTAAAATGGACTGGAATGGATGAATTTAACTCAGAGGACCATTATGTCTACTACCGTGGGCAAGAATCCCTTGGGAGAAATGGAGTAGCCATCATAGTCAACAAAAAAGTCCAAAATGCAGTACTTGGATGCAATCACAAAAATGACAGAATGATCTCTGTTCATTTACAAGGCAAACCATTCAATATCACAGTAATCCAAGACTATGCCCTGACCAGTAATGCTGAAGAAGTTGAAGTTGAATCGTTCTATGAAGACTTACAAGACCTTCTAGAACTAACACCCAAAAGAGATGTCCTTTTCATTATAGGGGACTGGAATGCAAAAATAGGAAGTCAAGAAACACATGGAGTAACAGGCAAATTTGGCCTTGGAGTACCGAATGAAGCAGGGCAAAGATGAATAGCGTTTTGCCAAGAGAACACACTGGTCATAGCAAGCACCCTCCTCCAACAACACAAGAGAAGACTCTACACATGGAGATCGCCAGATGGTCAATACCAAAATCAGATTGATTATATTCTTTGCAGCCAAAGATGGAGAAGCTCTATACAGTCAGCAAAAACAAGACCAGGAGCTGATTGTGGCTCAGATCATGAACTCCTTATTGCCAAATTCAGACTTAAATTAAAGAAAGTAGGGAAAACCAATAGACCTTTCAGGTATGATCTAAATCAAATTCATTACGACTATACAGTGGAAGTGAGAAATAGATTCAAGGGATTAGATCTGATAGACAGAGTGCCTGAAGAGCTATGGATGGAGGTTTGTGACATTGTATAGGAGGCAGTGATCAAGACCATCCCCAAGAAAAAGAAATGCAAAAAGGCAAATGGTTGTCAGAGGAGGCCTTACAAACAGCTATGAAAAAAAGAGAAGACAAAGACAAGGGAGAAAAGGAAAGATATAAGCATCTGAATGCAGAGTTCCAAAGAATAGCAAGAAGAGATAAGAAAGCCTTCCTTGGTGATAAATGCAAAGAAATAGAGGAAAGCAATAGAATGGGAAAGACTAGAGATCTCTTCAAGAAAATGAGAGATACCAAGGGAACTTTTCATACAAAGATGAGCACAGAAAGGATAGAAATGGTATGGACCTAACAGAAGGAGAAGATATTAAGACGTGGCAAGAATACATGGAAGAACTGTACAAAAAAGAACTTCACAACCCAGATAATCACGATGGTGTGATCACTCACCTAGAGCCAGACATCCTGGAATGCAAAGTCAAGTGGGCCTTAGGAAGCATCATAATGAACAAAGCTAGTGGAGGTGATGGAATTCCAGTGGAGCTATTTCAAATCCTGAAAGATGATGCTGTGAAAGTGCTGCACTCAATATGCCAGCAAATATGGAAGACTCATCAGAGGCCACAGAACTGGAAAAGGACAGTTTTCATTCCAATCCCAAAGAAAGGCAATGCCAAAGAATGCTCAAACTACCGCACAATTGCACTCATCTCACACACTAGCAAAGAAATGCTCAAAATTCTCCAAGCCAGGCTTCAACAGTACTTGAACTGTGAACTTCCAGTTGTTCAAGCTGGTTTTAGAAAAGGCAGAGGAACCAGAGATCAAATTGCCAACATCTGCTGGATCACAGAAAAAGCAAGAGAGTTCCAGAAGAACATCTCTTTCTGCTTTATTGACTATGCCAAAGCCTTTGACTGTATGAATCACAATAAACTGTGGAAAATTCTTCAAGAGATGGGAATACCAGACCACCTGATCTACCTCTTGAGAAATCGGTGTGCAGGTCAGGAAGCAACAGTTAGAACTGGACATGGAGCAACAGACTGGTTCCAAATAGGGAAAGGAGTACGTCAAGGCTGTATATTGTCACCCTGCTTATTTAACTCATATGCAGAGTACATCATGAGAAAGGCTGGACTGGATGAAGCACAACCTGGAATCAAGACTGCCAGGAGAATATCAATAACCTCAGTTATGCAGATGACACTTTATGGCAGGAAGCGAAGAAGAACCAAAGAGCTTCTTGATGAAAGTGAAAGAGGAGAGTGAAAAATTTGGCTCAAAACTCAGCATTCAGAAAACAAAGATCATGGCATCTGGTCCCATCACTTCATGGCAAATAGATGGGAAAACTGTGATCAACTTTATTCTTTGGGGCTCCAGAATCACTACAGGTGGTGACAGCATGAAATTAAAAAATGCTTGCACCTTGGAAGAAAAGTTATGACCAACCTAGACAGCTTATTAAAAAGCAGAGACATTACTTTGCCAACAAAGGTCTGTCTAGTCAAAGCTATGGTTTTTCCAGTAGTCATGTATGGTTGCGAGAGTTGGACTATAAAGAAAGCTGAGCACCGAAGAATTGATGCTTTTGAAGTGTGGTGTTGGAGAAGACTCTTGAGAGTCCCTTGGACAGCAAGGAGATCCAACCAGTCCATCCTAAAGGAAATCAGGTCTGAATATTCATTGGAAGGACTGATGCTGAAGCTGAAACTCGAATTCTTAGGCCACCTCATGTGAAGAACTGACTCATTTAAAAAGATCCTGATGCTGGGAAAGATTGAAGGCAGGAGAAGAAGGGGACGACAGAGGATGAGATGGTTGGATGGCATCACTGACTCAACAGACATGAGTTTGAGTAAACTCCAGGAGTTGGTGAGGGACAGGGAGGCCTGGTGTGCTGCAGTCCATGGGGTCACAAAGAGTCGGACACGACTGAGCATGTGAACTGAACTGAACTGTGATCAGTGATCTCTGATGTCGTGAAGAGTGAAAGTGAAAGGGTTAGTTGCTCAGTCATATCCAACTCTTTGCGACCCCATAGACTGTAAAGCCTGCCAGGCTTCTTTGTCCATGGAATTTTCCAGGCAAGAATACTACAGAATATGTTGCCATTCCCTTTTCCAGGGGATCTTCCTGACTCAGGGATTGAACTTGGGTCTCCTGCATTGCAGGTCTTCCCTGATAGCTCAGTTAGTAAAGAATTTGCCTGAAATGCAGGAGACCTGGGTCCGATTCCTGGGTCAGGAAGATCCTCTGGAGAAGGAAATTGCAACCCACTCCAGCATTCTTGCCTGGAGGATCCCATGGACAAAGGAGCCTAGCAGGCTACAGTTCATGGGTTCGCAAAAGTCAGACATGACTTAGCAACTAAACCGCTACCACTCCTGCACTGCAAGCCGATTCTTTACCATCTGAGCCATCTGCTGCCCATATATATATAACTTGCTGAAGGTTCAGATGATGGTTAGCATTTTTTAGCAATAAAACATTTTAAAATTAGTGTCTGTAAATTTTTTAGACATAATGCTAATGCAGACCAAGTAGACTAAAGTACAGTATAAACATAACTTTTACATGCACTGGGTGACTCCATAATTTGTGCGACTTGCCTTTTTTTTTTTTTTTGCAATATTTGCTTTATTGCAGTAATCTAAAACAGAGTCCACAATATCTCTGAGGTATGCCTTGTACTTTGCAAGGTGAACTTGAGTCATAGAATACCCTGTACCCTCTCTGGTGAGCTCCAATCCAAGAATTTCAGGTTCCTTTGGGAGGACGAGGGAAGTTGAGAAGATCTTTGGACTTGGTGGCATGGCTCTTTCCCTCCTAGTTTCACTTGAGTGTGACTGTTCCTAATAGTTATAACCATGTTCCAGAGTCTGAGGTGGCCCTTGGTTCAAGATCACCCTTACTGTGGTGAACATGATCTGGTCTTGGTGGTAGACATCATGGGGAAGAGCATCACCTGTGAGCTGGAAGGAAAAGGTCATTTAGAGAAGCAGTGAGACTTGCTTACACAAACAGCTTGGTCTTCCTCATTGGCATGCACACAGAGCGCTCCTAACTCTGATTTGATCAGAAATTTTTAGCGATCGAATCAGTTTCTGCACAGCTGTCTAGATAAGTTATAGCACCAATACAGTTTAAAATTTTTTCCATACTTACTCCTGAAAGGTATTTTATCTGAGCACAGAATTTTATGTTAGGATACTTGCAATTTTCCCTCATTTCTTTGAAAATGTTAATCTATTATCTTCTTACATTTATTGCTGCAGAAGGAATGTCTACTCTTGGTCTAAATATCATTCCTTCAAAGATAATATTTATTTTTTAACTCTGATAAGTTTTAAACTTTCCCCTACCTCTTCCTTGGTATTCTGCTATTTCACTATAATGAGCTTCAGTGAAGATTTATTTTTACTTAACCTATGTAATAAGCATAGAATTTTTATCAGAAAGATAGGGCTGTAGTTTTTGTTCTGTCTGGAAAATTCTCAGCTATTTTCTCTTTCACAAGAGTTTCTTTTGAAACTCTTAGTATTATCTGGTGAACTTTTTTGCATATCTAATTTTTACTTTTTTATTTTTAATATATTTGTCTCTAAATGTTGCAGTTGGGGGAAATTCCTCATCATTCTCTTTATTTTTTTCTTACTAATCAGGTTGGAGTATTCTATCTACTTAGGTATGTATTTTATTCTCTACATTTTTCATTCTTAACATTTCTAAGTGCTTCTTTCGCATTTTCTCTTGTACTTATCTCATTTATGCTTGTTCTTCATTGGCAATGTATTAGAGTTTAATAGATTTTACTCCACCATCGATCTCCTTCTAGAGAAGAGGATCTTATAGTTATTTTAAAGTCTTGTTTAGAATTGCTTTGTTAACTTTCACTGAAGCAATTTCATACTGATTTTGAAGTGTGGCTCTTCTGGAAGGATTTTCTTTTCGTATTTTTGAGCTCCGTACTGGATCCGCCCCACCCCACCCCGCCCCCCGCCGCCCTTTTCTCGGCAGTCTCGTTTGTCTAGTAGTTTCGTGGCTTCTTTTATCAGGGCTTCCGGAGTCCTCAGTTCTGAGACTGGATTCATAGATGTGTTATGCAACTCACAGTCCTTGGTGACATTAGAGCGTCACATTTTCAGAGGAGCCTGGTGTGCAGCAGTCCATGGGGTCACAAAGAGTCGGACACAGCTTAGCGATTGAACAACAGTTCTCAGTCACGCGTCTAGCGGCAGCTTGGCTCAGCTCCATGTCATGTAGCTATTGTACCTAGGACTTCCTAGCTCTCAAACTCCACAACTGCATAGAAGCCATAATCCCGGGCCATGTTTGGCAGAAGTTCTGTTTAGCTTTCTTTCACCAGTCAGAAAGCTCTGCCTCATTCCCCGATTTTAAGAAGAGAGGCTGGCTCTTGTCCTCTGCCTCAAGTGGGGCATATTTATTGTTGACTAAACCCATGAACAAACCCTACTTTCTTTCCAGGCATTGATCTCACAAGGCTTTGGCTTGTGTCCAGGTCATTAATTATCTTGCAGCTGTTTTCCATTCTTCTAGCAAGGAAGGGTTTCTTATTCTTTAGCCTGGCTGTGCCTTTTCGTTTTCCTTTTAAAGTGTGTTGTGGATCATTGCTATTTGTTCAGATTGGGAGGGCGTGGCCCTCCAGAAGCTGCTTACAATTCTAGTTTAACCCTAAGGCCCCAATTTTGTCATTAGGTGATCAGAAACAATGTTTTGTTTTACATTTTTAAGCTACAACTAACACTCAAGTTGTTTTCAGTTACATAGAGTCCTTTGATAAGAATAGAAGAACAGGGACTATAGGATTTCCCAAGTGGACCTGAGTTTTATTATTGTGATACATCTAGAGACCTACAGATCTGGGATTAAATGTTTATTTTCTCCATAAGGGCAGAAATGCATATTTTAATGTCTTTGAGACTTAGTTTCCTCATCTGTAAAATGGGAAAATTGTTTCAGTATTTTGGAGTTTTATGATGAATAAATTAAACATGTATGAAGTATATGCCATGGTGCCTGACTCTATACCTTGGCAGATAGTAATAAAAAAAAAAATCCAACTGAGATGCATAAGCAAAATGTAAATTGACTGGCATATTTTACTAGCAGTTCAGAGATAGGGTGGGTTTAGCGGTTAAAGCGTCTGCCTGGAATGCGGGAGACCCGGGTTCGATCCCTGGGTCGTGAAGATCCCCTGGAGAAGGAAATGGCAACCCACGCCCGTACTCTTGCCTGGAGAATCCCATGGAGGGAGGAGCCTGGTAGGCTACAGTCCATGGGGTCGAAAAGAGTCGGACATGACTGAGCAACTGGTCCCATTAAGCACTAATCTATTCCAGTGCCTCCAGTCATGATTTCCCACGATTCTCTTGGATTTACCATCTTCATATCGATCTATTTGTCAGACTGAGAGCAACAAGCTCCTTGGACCTATCTGTGTATCACAACATCCAGGAAGGACAACAGTTATGTAAGGGGGCAAGACGTTCTGGTTGGCTAAATCCATGTGGTGCAATCTTGAGCCTGGGATAGGATCAGGTTTCCCTGAATTGACAAAGATGTAGTTGGGAGGAGGACCCTTGCTAAGAGGGTAAAAGGGGGGTTCTCAGTAGGAGTGCTAGGATGTTTTGGGTACCCACCTCAAACTGACAACAGAAAAATACAGTATCAGGTTGGCCAAAAAGCTCGTTTGGGTTTTCCATAAAATGCTACGAACTTTCTGGCCAACCCAATACATTACAGGACAGACAGTCCAAAGGCATGACTCAGTGATACCATGAAGACTGCTTGGACCAGCTCAGTTCAGTTCAGTCTCTCAGTCGTGTCCGACTCTTTGTGAGCCCATGAATCGCAGCACAACAGGCCTCCCTATCCATCACCAGCTCCCGGAGTTCACTCAGACTCATGTCCATCGAGTCCGTGATGCCATCCAGCTATCTCATCCTCGGTTGTGCCCTTCTCCTCCTGCCCCCAATCCCTCCCAGCATCAGAATCCTTTCCAATAAGTCAACTCTTCGCATGAGGTGTCCAAAGTACTGGAGCTTCGGCTTCAGCATCATTCCTTCCAAAGAAATTCCAGGGTTGATCTCCTTCAGAATGGACTGGTTGGATCTCCTTGCAATCCAAGGGACTCTCAACAGTCTTCTCCAACACCACAATTCAAACGCATCAATTCTTCGGCGCTCAGCCTTCTTCACAGTCCAACTCTCACATCTATACATGACCACAGGAAAAACCATAGCCTATACAGTCAACAAAAACAAGACCGGGAGCTGACTGTGGCTCAGATCATGAACTCCTTATTGCCAAATTCAGACTTAAATTGAAGAAAGTAGGGAAAACCACTAGAGCATTCAGGTATGACCTAAATCAAATCCCTTATGATTATACAGTGGAAGTGAGAAATAGATTTAAGGGTCTAGATCTGATAGACAGAGCCTGATGAACTATGGAATGAGGATCGTGACATTGTACAGGAGACAGGGATCAAGACCATCCCATGGAAAAGAAATGAAAAAAGAAAAATGGCTGTCTGGGGAGGCCTTACAAATAGCTGTGAAAAGAAGAGATGTGAAAAGGAAAATATAAGCATCTGAATGCAGAGTTCCAAAGAATAGTAAGAAGAGATAAGAAAGCCTTCTTCAGCGATCAATGCAAAGAAGTAGAGGAAAACAACAGAATGGGAAAGACTAGAGATCTCTTCAAGAAAATTAGAGATACCAAGGGAACTCTTCATGCAAAGATGGGCTCGATAAAGGACAGAAATGGTCTGGACCTAACAGAAGTAGAAGATATTAAGAAGAGGTGGCAAGAATACATGGAAGAACTGTACAAAAAAGATCTTCATGACCCAGATAATCATGATGATGTGCTCACTAATCTAGAGCCAGACATCTTGGAATGTGAAGTCAAGTGGGCCTTAGAAACATCATTATGAACAAAACTAGTGGAGGTGATGGAATTCCAGTTGAGCTGTTTCAAATCCTGAAAGATGATGCTGTGAAAGTGCTGCACTCAATATGTCAGCAAGTTTGGAAAACTCAGCAGTGGCCACAGGACTGGAAAAGGTCAGTTTTCATTCCAATCCCAAAGAAAGGCAATGCCAAAGAATGCTTAGACTACCACACAGTTGCACTCATCTCACATGCTAGTAAAGTAATGCTCAAAATTCTCCAAGCCAGGCTTCAGCAATACGTGAACCGTGCATTTCCTGATGTTCAAGCTGGTTTTAGAAAAGGCAGAGGAACCAGAGATCAAATTGCCAACATCTGCTGGATCACAGAAAAAGCAAGAGAGTTCCAGAAAAACATCTCTTTCTGCTTTTTTGATTATACCAAAGCCTTTGACTGTGTAGATCACAAGAAACTGTGGAAAATTCTTCAAGAGATGGGAATACCAGATCACCTAACCTGCCTCTTGAGAAATCTGTATGCAGGTCAGGAAGCAACAGTTAGATCTGGACATGGAACAACAGACTGGTTCCAAATAGGAAAAGGAGTACGTCAAGGCTGTATATTGTCACCCTGCTTATTTAACTTCTATGCAGAGTACATCATGAGAAACGCTGGACTGGAAGAAACACAAGCTGGAATCAAGACTGCTGGGAGAAATATCAATAACCTCAGATATGCAGATGACACCACCCTTATGGCAGAAGGTGAAGAGGAGCTAAAAAGCCTCTTGATGAAAGTGAAAGAGAAGAGTGAAAAAGTTGGCTTAAAGCTCAACATTCAGAAAACGAAGATCATGGCATCTGGTCCCATCACTTCATGGGAAATAGATGGGGAAACAGTAGAAACAGTGTCAGACTTTATTTTTTGGGACTCCAAAATCACTGCAGATGGTGACTGCAGCCATGAAATTAAAAGACGCTTACTCCTTGGAAGAAAAGTTATAACCAGCCTAGATAGGATATTCAAAAGCAGGGACATTACTTTGCCGACTAAGGTCCATCTAGTCAAGGCTGTATAGAGCTTCTCCATCTTTGGCTGCAAAGAAAATAATCAATCTGATTTCGGTGTTGACCATCTGGTGATGTCCATGTGTAGAGTCTTCTCTTGTGTTGTTGGAAGAGGGTGTTTGCTATGAGCAGTGCATTTTCTTGGCAAAACTCTGTTAGTCTTTGCCCTGCTTCATTCCGCATTCCAAGGCCAAATTTGCCTGTTACTCCAGGTGTTTCTTAACTTCCTACTTTTGCATTCCAGTCCCCTATAATGAAAAGGACATCTTTTTTGGGTGTTAGTTCTAAAAGATCTTGTAGGTCTTCATAAAACCATTCAATAAGTGCGGGCAGCTGCGAGCCAGCTCACTAAGCGCGGCTGAGAGGAGCCACCCCATGTCCGAGGTCAGGGGCAGCGGCCTAGAGTGCCAGCCTGAGACAGTGCAGGAACGGCCGAGAGGAGCTACCCTGCATCCGAGGTCAGTGGCGGCGGCCGGGAAGAGACACCCCGCGTCTTAGGTCAGGGGCGGCCAGGAGAATCCACCCTGAGCCCGAGGCCAGGGGCGGCAGCTGGGAGGAGCCACCCACACCCGAGGCCAGGGCCAGTGGCCGGGAGGAGCAACCCGAGGAGCAGTGGCTGCGCAGCACAGGAGGGCCTAGAGGAGCTATCCCACATTGAAGGTCAGGAACGGTGGCTGTGAGGAGATACCCCTCGTCCAAGGTAAGGAGCAGCAGCTGTGCTTTGCTGGAGCCGCCATGAAGAGATACCCCACGCCAAGGTAAGAGAAACCCAAGTAAGATGGTAGGTGTTGCAAGAGGGCATCAGAGGGCAGACACACTGAAACCATACTCACAGAAAACTAGTCAATCTAATCACACTAGGACCACAGCCTTGTCTAACTCAATGAAACCAAGCCATGCCTGCAGGGCAACCCAAGACGGGCGGGTCATGGTGGAGAAGCCTGACAGAATGTGGCCCACTGGAGAAGGGAATGGCAAGCCACTTCAGTATTCTTGCCTTAAGAACCCCATGAACAGTATGAAAAGGCAAAATGATAGGATACCAAAAGAGGAACTCCCCAGGTCATTAGGGGCCCAATATGCTACTGGAGATCAGTGGAGAAATAACTCCAGAAAGAATGAAGGAAAGGAGCCAAAGCAAAAACAATACCCAGCTGTGGATGTGACTGGTGATGGAAGCAAGATCCGATGCTGTAAAGAGCAATATTGCATAGGAACCTGGAATGTCAGGTCCATGAATCAAGGCAAATTGGAAGTGGTCAAACAAGAGATGGCAAGGGTGAATGTTGATATTTTAGGAATCAGTGCACTAAAATGGACTGGAATGGGTGAATTTAACTCAGATGACCATTATATCTACTACTGTGGGCAGGAATCCATCAGAAGAGATGGAGTAGCCATCATGGTCAACAAAAGAGTTCGAAATGCAGTACTTGGATGTAATCTCAAAAACGACAGAATGATCTCTGTTCGTCTCCAAGGCAAACCGTTCAATATCACAGTTATCCAAGTCTATGGACCAGCTCACAAGCATTAATTGTTCAATACTCAGGAATTTTGTAAGCCAACTGTTAAATTGCTGGCAGCTTTATATTACTGTGGGGGGGAGTAATATAAAGCTTCTTAAGTAGAAGAGATCAGTCTACTATGAAACCCAGTGAATGTCAGGAGACTTGCAAGTTTTGCTTAAAAGTCCTACATTTAATTTCTAGCCACCATTGCAAGCATCTGTCTGGTAACGCTTGCACTGATAAAGATAGGATCAAGCTAAAGAGTGGGACACGTCTGAGAGACTAAGCAGAGCAGAGAGAAGCTCTGTCTTATCCTCTTCCATGAGCATGTTAGAAGGGGACTTTCCTGGTGGTCCAGTGGTTGAGAGTCTGTGCTCCCAATGTAGGGAGCCCAGGTTCAACCCCTGGTCAGGGAGTTAGATCCCACATTCCACATGAAGAGTTTGCATGCTGCAATGAAAACTGAAGACCCCACATGCCACAACTCAAGACCTGGCACTGTCAAATAAATGAATAGAATAGTGTTTAAAAAATGCTTAAAGAGAGGGGTTAGCTTTCTGACACCAACAGTAATCTTTTTTAAAAAAATTTTTTAATGAGAGGGGACTAATCTAGTGGTAACATTAACCGCCTTGTGAGACATCTGCAGTCATCAACCATCAGCTCCTACTGGAAACACAAACCCAGAAACACAGAGACTGGGCACCACCAGTGGCCACCGAACCAAGAAGGGAGAGCCTTTCCTTTCCCTCCTCTGACCTCATTTTCTCAGCTTTCTCCTCTTCCCCTTCTTCTCTAGCAACAACTTGAAGGCACCTCTCTCTTGTCCCTCCCTCCTCCCCATCCTTCTTCTTTCCCTCCATCTCACGCTTTTGCTGTGTTTTTTCCCTTCACTTCTCTCACTTTCACATTGGATTCATCAGGAAAGTTGTGTAACCACAACAAAAAATATTTTTTAATTAAAAACAAAGACTAAGAGTCTAGAGGTTCAGGATATGTTAGCCCCAGAAAGCATTTTCATCAGTGCACCTTACTGTGTATATGGCATTAATAATCTTGTGGTATCTGCCCTCCTAGACGAGTAAGCTAACTTCAGCTACCAGGGAAAAAAAATCTCAACTACAAAATTAAAGATCGAAGGACTGGTGCACTGGTCCTTCAAATGCATCTATGGTGAGTGAGGATGGCTCAGAACATATCCATCATTGAAAGGAGCATCAAGGTCTGCAAGAGAAAATGATCAGTAAAAAGCAAGGTTACACTTTGCTTTCAGGCGGCCAGAAGATGGCAGTGTTTCTCCTAGTACTAACTGCCCGGCTTGTATAAAAGACATGCCTACTGAAACAAAGCAGTCATTTTGTGTTTTAATTTTTTTTTTTTTTTAATTTTCCTAGTGTCCCTGTGTACAGGCACAGCACAGATTGGAGTAGTAGGTCAAGGACTCAATCTGAAATCAGATAAATCCAAGTTCAGATTCTAGTTCTGCCACTAACTAACTTACAATCTTGAATTTAACATCTCCAAGTTTCTGTTTCCTCACCTATGAAATGACAGACACATCTGGCTTGCCCTTCTTATGATGGAGAAGAACAAGAAGAAAATACATGGGCAAGTGTAATCAATTATAATGCACTGTGGAACAGGTTCTTAACCATTAATGTGCATAGAATCACCTGAGAAAATTCTTTAAATGCATATTCCCCAGGTCTTTCTCCCAGAGATATTCAGTAAGTACAGGGCTGTGCCTGGAAAGGTGCATATTACCAAGCATCTTTGATAAATAGTCACAATGCTGAAGGCTCTTGGACCACAATTTAAGAAACTGCGTTATGCAAATATATACCAATAGAAAGAGAGCTTAAGGCACAGAAGTTATTAACTTCGTTTGTAATAACACTAATTATTTTCTGTTTTGAATAAAAGTTTTACAAAATCTCCTTTACTCATCAGTTCAGTCGCTCAGTCATGTCTTTGTCTCAGCACGCCAGGCCTCCCTGTCCATCACCAACTCCCAGAGTTCTCTCAGACTCACGTCCATCGAGTCAGTGATGCCATCCAGCCATCTCATCCTCTGTCGTCCCCTTCTCCTCCTGCCCCCAATCCCTCCCAGCATCAGAGAATTGTATTTTGTTCATCCTTTGGTGTTCACAGCAAATATTTAGAAATATTTACTGTGTGGTAATCAGATCTGGGGAAGGGGGGAAGATCCCCTGGAAGAGGGCATGACAACCCACTCCAGTATTCTTGCCTGGAGAATTCCATGGACAAAGGAGCCTGGCAGGCTACAGTTCACAGGGTCGCAAAGAGTCAGACATAACTGAAGTGACTTAGCACACATGCGATCAGATCTAGGACAATCTATAAAGCATCCTTGAAGGTTTCACCTCATTTACGGGTATATTAGGATAACAGGGCTTGGCAGACTCAACAGAATCATCTTGAGCTCTGCCCCTGGACTCCCATGGGCTGCTCTTTGCTTACGACTAAGTGACCCAGTGCCTTCTGATAATGGCTTCACCCTGCAGAAAGAGGTAGATGTGCAATGAAGTTTAGCAATGAAGTTTCAGGAATCTCCTTAAGTTCTCTGTCACTGTGGCTATCACAGACCTCCAGGACTTTCCGACCAGTACTGGCAGGATTTTCACAATATCAAAGCAAAGATTCGGCCCCCTTACTCTTCAGAGGGTGCTCCTCCACTGCGTTGTTGCCCCAGCAGAGAAGGTCCAGTTCAAAGTGTGCACAAGCGTTATGCAGTCTGGCCCCTGGGGAGTGGGGCTGGAGTAGAATAGCTCGATGTGACAACCCCAGCACCTGGACGTTAGTATTTCTACTCTCATCTTAGGCAACAGGAGACAACAAAGCTTCCCAAAGGGGCTGCAGAAACTTGCTTTGCTGGGACTATGTTCAGACTTCACACTAAGATGGCAAGGAAGGTGCTTAAGTGGAATCACAGAATTTTTAGTCTGAGAAAATCCCTGTTGAACTATTCTTTTTGAGCCAGGCACCATTTTAAACCTTTCACTAAAATGTTAGTAAAATATCCAAAGACTACGATTTGTGGAGCTAAGATTCTAGCAGCAGGAGACATACTACATGATAAATGGATTTGATTGCAGTTGATCTTTGTAAAGACCATTTGTTGAATTGGTGGAAACCTGAATCAGTAAATGAGAGGTGATCTCAATGCAGCACTTCCTTCTTTTATTTCGGTGGTTTTACTCATCCAGCTCTTGCTCTTAGCAGTTGCTTAGGAAAAAAGATTGAATACAGAAATGTGAGGATCATGGAAGAACTGTAAATCTGATATAAATGTAGCATAGCAAATAAAGGAATGTGATACTGTTTTTTGCTTGACCTAAAATGTGACTCATTAATGCAGCACTTTTTGCACCCCATTCTGCCAAGTCCTTCTTGTGCAAAGCACACTCTGCCTTTGGGCATTTTCCTGACTCCACTACATTTTCTAGGGATGACCTATGCCTCACACCTTAGTCATCTTTTCACTGAGAAAGGACTTTCTTAAGAACATCAAATTTGGAAAGTCCCTTTCTGCACCCCTCTTTTTTTGTTTTCAACTGAGATGAAATTCACATAAGATTATCCACTTGAAAGTGTACAGTTCAGTGGCATTTAGTATATTCACAAAGTTGTGCAATCGCCATCTCTCTCCAGTTCCAAAACATTTCCATCATTCTTAAAGAAAACCCAGTATCCATGTAGGGGTCATTTCTCCCCCTCCCCAACTCCAGCCCCTGGAAACCACCAATTTGCTTTCTGTCTCTAAGGGTTTAACTCTTCTGGACATTTCATATAAATGAAATCACATAATATGTGGTCTTTTGTGTCTGCTTTCTCTCATGGAACTGTATGTCTAAGAATATTCAAGTGAAGTGGCAGATTTTAATTCTGCAGTGAAAAAAAGGAAATGCAATACCTGCCAGTTCTTATCTGATAGTTATAATCAAAGATTTTTCTGATTTCTTCAGCTTCAGGTGACACATACAGTGCTTGTCAGATTTGTATTTCCTGGGGCAAGTTTTCTTTGGGTAAAGATACATAATAACACCTGAAACTAACACAGCATTGTAAATCAACTATACTCCAATAAAAACTAAAAAAAAAAGATCCAGAATACACGTGGCAACAATAATAGCTTTGATAGGTCCTTGCATAGTCTTTCCTCAGTTTCTGCCCTTATTGTTAATAAAAGAAAACATTTCAATAGAGGTTTAGTGAGATTGTTTCCTGTAAGATGTGAAGCTGGAGGGTCTCAGATGTGAGAGATTTGTTTGAGGTAGTCTTACTTTTTTCATTATAGAGAAATAGTTCTGGTCCTGAGTATTCATTGGAAGGACTAATGCTGAGGCTCCAGTACTTTGGCCACCTGATGCAAAGAACTGACTCATTGGAAAAGACCCTGATGCTGGGAAAGACTGAAGTCAGGAGGAGAAGGGGACGACAGAGGACAAGGTGGTTGGATGGCATCACTGACTTGATGGCCATGAGTCTGAGCAAGCTCCTGGAGTTAGCAATGGACAGGGAGGCCTGGCGTGCTCCAGTCCATGGGGTTCCAAAGAGTCAGACATGACTGAGCGACTGAACTGACTGACTGATTACTGGTTCACTCAAGAATCCTTTTAAATTTTAATTCCAGTAATGCATTTTATTCCCAGACTTTGAGGTAGGTATTATTATCCCCGTTTTAAGGATGAAGAAACCAAGGCTTTAAGAAGATAAAGCTTTCTACATATTTATACATCTTTCAGCTGACAACTCAGACTGAGTTTTCACATTCTAGAGAAAGTTCTAAAATAATGAGCAGTGTCATTTGCAGGAACTCTTAGTCATACCTACATCTCACTGGAAGCCTAATGAACTTTCATGGAAAACCAGCATGGGTCTGACATGAGACTTAGAGTTGGATGAAGAGGTGCCTGCTCTCCCCTTGAGAAGACTCTCAGTTGACAATAAAGATGACCAGAGCAGGCGCAGACTTTGCCAGTATCCTCCATGCCTCATACTGCTCCTCAAAAATCTTTGAGTATGTATGTGGGTTCCCTATTCTGTGTTTTGTTTTTTTTTTTTTTAATTGGAGGATAATTGCTTTACAGTGTTATGTTGGCATCTGCCACAAACAAGGTGAATCAGCCCTAAATAAACAAACATATACATATATACATATATATGTGTGTGTGTGTATATATATATATATATATATATATATATCCCTCCTTCTTAAGCATCCCTGCCCCCTCTCATCCCTTACTTCTCTTGGTCATCAACCCTATTCTGTTTCAAGTCCACAAAATGTATCAGTTCCTAATGAGAGCTATAGTAGCATTTTTGTTTCTATAGGATGCTTTCAAGACTGCGCTTGACAAAATGTTTGAAATGGCAGCTAACTGACCTTACAACACACACACAGCCTTTTAATGTTAAACTTTATTAATTCAAGAAACATATGTTATATACTTAGCACTCGTTTTAATGCTGGGGATATAGCAATGAATGAGACAGACATTGTTCTTACCTCGCTAGTAAGAACTTATTTCATAGTGGAATTATATAGCAGAAAACATCTCCAGTAATTAGCTAAATAATTTCTTCTCTAATAAGGAATATCAAGAAAAAGTACAGGTGATATGAACCTGTTTAACAGGGGAGACTATTCTAGACTGGGATGAGGGTAGAAGACTATTCTAGACTGGGATGAGGGAAGAGCTTCTCAAGCACATGATATCAAACTGTATTCTTCCTTATCTAAATGTATCTGTAATAGATATGAACAGATATTCATGAAAAATTAAAATGTAATTATCTTCAAACAGTGAGCATTGGAATTATATAGAATAATTATTTTCAACACACACACACATATATGAAACAAGTTATTTTAAGGCATTTCCTATGTAAAGTACATACACATTTATTGAAAGTTAGATTTAAAAACAATCAAATGAAAACAGATAATCTCTGCTGATTTTTTATCCTTGACTCTGCGATTTTTACTAAATAAGGAGCTATTTGATATCCATAGAGGCACTTAGGAACTCTCAGATGTTTTGTTTTTCCAAGAATTGGATTGCAAAATACCTATTACAAACTTAAATAATGACAGTGTCTGCTGAACCCTAATGGAAGCCATCCCACGAGGCTAGTCTTTCTGTAACACCAGGCAGAGAACCTCCTTTGTGATGTGCTCACTCAGGTCAGAGCACCTTTGCTGGATGAGTATGTCAAGGAGGCTCCTGGGCAGTTTCCATGCTGTCTTGAGGGAAAGGCAAGCCAAGCATGTAAAAGCACTTTCTGAGTATACTTCGGCTGCATCCTCTTACTCCTGCGAATAACCCAGAACGTCAGGCAGGACATGACTGCGGCCATTTAACCTCTGTGGTAGTGAGTGCACATGAATCACCTTGTGGGGTAAGTTTAAAGCGTAGAGGATGTTCTCATATGCAGATTCTAATGCACACGGGTAACAGCTGAATTCCTAACATAGCTCTCCATGAGTGAATTCTGGTGATGATCCCCTGAGAGATACAGACCTAGAGAACCTGTAGATGTGCTTCCAGGAGCCTTGAGTCCTCTGGAATTATGTATTAAATTGAGCTTGCATGTAAATTTTTCTAGGAAACGGCCCATCCTTCTCATCAGCTTTTCTAAAATCCAGGTTGGGAATGAATTACAAATCACCTCCTTGAAGAGTATTGATTGACATGTGCTTCTTAAGGGCTAGGTGCTCATTGGACACTTCATTTCCACAAAAGCCGGTGAACTAAGTAATTTACAAATGATGAAACTGAAGCTCAGAGAAGTTAAATAGTCCCTCCACCTGCCGCTTCAACAGCCCTGAATGAATTCATCTATTTAAAGTGTACAGTTCAGGAGACTTCCCTGGTGGCTCAATGGTAAAGAATCTGCCTGCCAATGCAGGGCACACAGGTTCCATCGCTGAGCCAGGAAGATCTCACATGCCCCAGAGCAACCAAGCTCATGCATCGCAACTACTGAGCCTGGGCTCTAGATCCAGGGAACACCAACTACTGAAGCCGTGCAGTAAGAGAAGCCCCATGCTCTGCAATAAGAGAAGCCCCGGAAGTGAGAAGTCTGCACGCCTGAACTAGAGAGTAGTCCTCCCCTCCGCAACTAGAGAAACGCCCATGCAGCAATGAAGAACCAGCATAGCCAAAAAGTAATTAATTAAAAAAATTAAGCGTACAGTTCAATGGTTTTTGGTATATTCAAGGAATTGTGAAGCCATCACTATAATCTAAATTTATAACATTTTCATCACCTCGCCAAAAAACTCATACTCACTAGCAATGAGTCCCCATGTCTAACCCTGCTGCTACTGCTAAGTCGCTTCAGTCGTGTCCGACTCTGTGCGACCCCATAGACAGCAGCCCATCAGGCTCCCCGTCCCTGCGATTCTCCAGGCAAAGAATACTGGAGTGGGTTGCCATTTCCTTTTCCAATGCATGAAAGTGAAAAGTGAAAATGAAGTCACTCAGTCGTGCCCGACTCTTAGCGACCCCATGGACTGCAGCCCACCAGTCTCCTCTGTCCATGGGATTTTCCAGGCAAGAGTACTGGAGTGGGGTGCCATTGCCTTCTCTGATGTCCAACCCTAGGTAGGCACTAATCTACTTTCTATCCCTGTATCCTGGACGTTGGATATCAATGCAGTCATGCAATATGTTGCCTTCTGTGATTGGCTTTTTTCCACTTAGCATAATATTTTCAAGTTTCATCCATGTTATACCATGTACAGTACTTCATTCCTTTTTGTGGATAAATAGTACAATTACATTGTATAGATGTATCACATTTCATGTATCAGTTGATGGATATTTGGGTGGCTTACACTTCTTGGCTGTTACAAATAATGCTGTTTTGCACATTCATGTACTAGTTTTTGTGTGGACATATGTTTTCGTTTCTCTTGGGTATATACCTAGAAATAGGTAGACTTGCTGAATCCTATGTTAACTCTAGGGTTTACATTTTGATGAACTGTCCAACTTTTCTGGGAAGTGACTACACCGCTTTACATTTCCAGTAGCAAGCAATGCAGGTTCCAGTTTCTCCACATTCTCCTAATACTTGTTACTGTCTTTTTGATGATATTCATCTTATAGGATGTGAAATATTATTGCGTTGTACTTAGTGTTGTGCTTCAAAGGCGTTCATATTGTTGATGACTCATTATTATATAGCTAGCAGTTAGGCTTACATGCTTAAAGTCTAACATTTGAGATTAAAAACAGCAGATTTATTGTTAAATTTTAATGATTTATTTCTGAATGATGAGATGGGGATTGCATTCTGCTTTCAGGGAGCACTTTTTCATAAATAAATATATCATAGTGAGAAAAGTATGTCCACCAATGAGAATTCATATTGTACATCATTGAGACTCTTTTTTTTTTCTTCTACACTATATTTTTCAGCATTCCAAAGGGACCCAGAGTCCTATGATTTTGAAAAATTACACAACAGGAAGGTTAAGGAGAAAGAATGCATATAAAATATTTTTTTGGAGTAATGGAGTGCCTTGTTTATTAAATTCATTCAAGCAGTGCTAATGGAATGCATACCTTCTGTGGCAATAAGACAACCAGGGTCTCAACTTCATGATGTCGATGGTCAAGGGCAGGAGACTTTCCTCCAAGTCTGCCAATTTAGTATTGTGGCCAAGAAATCCCTTTCAAATTGTTCTGCATTTCTAGCAGTGAGGACTTGGCCAACACATGAACCTCTCTGGATATTAATTTCCTCACATGTAAAATGTCTACAAGGTTATAATGATTAGATGATCTGAACAGAGCATCTGGTGTGCAGCAGTGACATGGTGAAGAAGAAGAGGTTATGTATGGGGCACACGTCTTATACACCCTCTCGGCTTCCTTCAGCTCGACAGGTCTCCCAGGACCCCAGCTACTACTCCACTTTGTCAAGTACAGTCCCCTAAACTCTGCTTTTCCCTGTCGCTCTGCTGTCTAAGCCATCCAGTAATGCACGCTGAGTGTGTTGACTCAAACTTGACTACCGGCCCTGTTGGTGTTTCCAGTTCTGGTCATCATTTCTAGATTTAGACAGAACACCATGTATCAGGGTTTGGGGTCAAGCATCCCATGAGGTTACTGAAAAGACTGGATGACACAACCCAGGAGCATTTTCTCCTTGTGGGAAAAAATTTTGAATATGGCAAAACATCCAGTGGGAGGAATCTGGGCAGATAAATCTTCTCTCCCTCCTCTTTCCTCAAAAGATAGTCTCTCTTTGCCATTCAGTTGGAGAGCTTCCAAGTAGATAGATAACTGCTGTGCTGAGCAACCTGCTGTGTCTCTTTATGACTTGTCATGGAGCAGCAGGCAGCATCATTTCTGATGGTTTCACATCCTTCCTTGCCCAGAAATCCCAGACACACATTTCAGAGTTCAAGTTTAAATTTTATTGCCATTATTTTTTTCTTGGTCTAAGAAAAGTTTTCATGTAGATTTTGGGTAAGAAGTATCTAAGACCTGTGACACAAACATTGATAAACTAGTAGAACACTCCTGTCTTAAACAAAAGTCCTGTGTTCCTGGAAGGTTTTTTTTTTTTTTTTTTTTTTTCAAATTAGTCTCTCTTCTCTGGAAAGTTAGAAATGATAACATAAGAAAGGAAACATGCCAGTTGTTCAATCTTAATGAGAAATTATTTAAACTGGAAAACTCAAGCATCCCCATCTCTTTCTCTCTCACTTCCCATATTCTATTTATCACTCATGCTAGTCAATGAAATTTATCAACAATTTTAAACCATGTCCTTGGCCTTCGTCCCATTATGAACTTATTCAGACCCTAGTCACTACACTTCTAGACAAAATGCTGCATTGCTGGTTAACTGGTCTCCAGTTTCATCCTATCTGAACCCATTTTCCAAACTGCTACTGGATCAGTCTTTCTAAAATATAAGGTAGATTGCTTTGCCGTTCTACTCACAAATCCTCAATAACCCCTTATTGTCTTTTAGCGATAGCTTTCAGGTTAAATTCATTTGCCCACTAGAAGGAAATGGCAACCCACTCCAGTATTCTTGCCTGGAGAATCCCATGGACGGAGGAGCCTGGTGGGCTACAGTCCACCGGGTCACAGAGAGTCAGACATGAATGAGCGACTTCACTCACTCACTAACTCACTCATGACGTATTACAGGGCTTCCCTGGTGGCTCAGAGGTTAAAGCGTCTGCCTGGAATGTGGGAGACCCGGGTTGGATCCCTGGGTCGGGAAGATCCCTGGAGAAGGAAATGGCAACCCACTCCAGTGTTACAAGAGTATGGCAAATACAGAGGAGGGAAATGCTAAGTACTATGAGAACAGGGGACAGGAGGAGAGGGCAGTGTTTTACAAGAGGCACTGATATTTGAGCAATGTTTTTTTTCAGGAACTAGATTTAGAAAGGGTCCAAACCATTGACTCTTTCCTGTCCTTTCTCCTACATAAGGATGTCCCCTCCGGCAGATCACAACATTGTCCAGCAAGTTCCCCACTCCTCCCCGTGAGAGGGTGATGCACGCATGTCCCAGTGTGGCTGCTCATGTTGCTTCTGCTCCTTTATTTTATTTACGGCTGTGCTGGGTCTCTGTTGCTTTGGGGGGGCTTTCTCCAGTTCGGTGAGTGAAGATGTGCAGGCTTCTCATTGTGGTGGCTTCCCTTGTTGCAGAACAGAGTCTCTAGGCTCATGAGCTTCAGTAGTTACAGCTCATGGTCTCTAGAGCACAAGCTCAGTAGTTGAGGCACGCAGGCTTTAGTTGCTCTGTGGCATGCGGAATCTTCCTGGACCAGGGATTGAACTCCTGTCCTCTGCAGGAGATTCTTATCCACTGAACCACCAGGGAAGTCCAACTTCTGCTGTTTCTTGCAGGAGGCCATCCTTTCCTGCCCCTTTTGAAATGTCATCATCTTGGCCATATGATTTGTCTAATGAAGGGTGAGTAGAAATGTATGAATCTTCCAAGTAGAGGCTTTAAGGGCCAAAGTGTAATTACCTCATTTCCTTTTGACCCTTTACTGTGACATCACTAAGCTGCAGATTGAGGCTGCCCTTTCATTCTGGGTCCAAAACAAAGATTATCTGAACTGCAGCTGACCCACAATGGGCAAGTGATAGGAGCAAGGAAAAAACTTTTGATGTTATCAAGTCTCTGAGATTTGGCGGGTTGATAGCTATTGTAATTAAACCTAGTCTAAGCTGATCCATATGTTTACTTACAAGGGGTTTCAGGTATTGATTGTTGTTTACAATCCACCCTAAAACTAGTGGCTTAAAACGGCAATGATCATTTTGTTTGCTTACAAACCTGCAATTTAGGCAGAGCTGGGATTGGGGAGAGCTGAAGGTAGCATCTTTCTGTTCCCTGCAGAATAAACTAGTGCAGTTCAGTGGCTGAGGGCTGGACCACAAGATGGCTCCCTCCCTCCCTCCTTTCCTCCTTCATGTGTCTGGTGGTTAAGGCTGGCTGCCATCTGGGATCTGAGCTGGGCTGTAGTCAGAACACCAACATGCAGTTTTTTCATTCCCCTTCCTCCCAGAGTGATCGCTGGCTCTCACCAGCAAGCAATCCAAAAGAAGTAAGCAAAAGCGCCATCATTTTTGAAACCTAGTCTTAGCAATCACAGAATCACTTCTACATCTATACTACACACCCCATATCCTAAACAAAAAAAAAAAAAAAAGCAAAAAAAAAATTGCATTAGAGTTCTCCAGAGAAACAGAGCCTACATGGTGATCTGTATGGTGAGGCAACCCACTCCAGTATTCTTGCCTGGAGAATCCCAGGGACAGAGGAGCCTGGTGGGCTTCCATCTACAGGGTTGTACAGAGTCGGACACAACTGATGCAACTTAGCAGTAGCAGCAAGAGAGAGAGTTTTAAGGGACTGGCTCACACAGACATGGGGCTGGCAGGTTTGCAATCTGCAGTGCAGGTAGGCAGGAATCTACATTGCAGTGTTGAGTCTATGGTCCAGAGAAGAATTCTTTCAGATTTAAATCAGAAGTTGCAAATTCCCCAGGAGAAACATAGCTCTAACCACGTGAGATATAATCAGTTCTCTTTGTGATACGATGGTAACACTATCCATTCATGGACACTAGTGAAAAGTGGCTATTTTACAAAAACACTTCATAAGGCAAATGGGACAAAGGAGGTAAAGAAAGTACATTCAACTTAAGATATTCCAATTACCCAGTAAAAAAAAAAAATCAAATCAATTTAATAGCAAAGGAAAAATTTTCTCAGAATGTAGAGGTAAAAATGTGATTTGAGAGTTAAAAGGAAAAGATGGTAAGCATTTATCATTAAAATGACTTTAGAGTTGTGGTTAATAGGCTCAAACATTAAATAGATTTATAGGTTTAGTCTAATTAATAAAACAACCTAGGAAAGGATTCAGAGAAGGCAATGGCACCCCACTCCAGTACTGTTGCCTGGAAAATCCCATGGGCAGACGAGCCTGGTGGGCTGCAGTCCATGGGATGGCTAAGAGTTGGACACCATTGAGCGACTTCACTTTCACTTTTCACTTTCATGCACTGGAGAAGGCAATGGCAACCCACTCCAGTGTTCTTGCCTGGAGAATCCCAGGGACGGGGGAGCCTGGTGGGCTGCTGTCTCTGGGGTTGCACAGAGTCGGACATGACTGAAGCGACTTAGCAGCAGCAGCAGCAGCAGCAGCAGCAGCTGGAAAGGATACAGAATGTCATCTAACCATGTCATGAGACAAAGGTGAAAGAACTCAGAGGTCAAGATTTTAAATCTAATCTCATAAAATGAGTATTAACTTGGAATCTCCCACTGTCATCATAAAAACTCAAAAAGAATGTGTGTGTAGGGGATGTGGGGGAGGGTATTAGTGCTTCTATCTAGGGCTCAAGAAGATTCAACTTAGAATTATGTATCTTCCAGTTTTTTATACGGGTTCACAATTGCATTAAAGTTATCAGTTGTCAACCCAGAGACTGAAACTTGTTGCAAATTTTAATGTATTTAACAAGAAAATTGAATATAAAAATTATAAATGCAGTTAAATATTTAAATAACTACATAATTTAATTTAAGCTTGTAAATAATTTGATATGTTTGAAAAGAGATCATCAAATATTAATCAAAGCCTCTCCTGGAAATAATAGTTCTTGTTTTACATAACATGTACTCAATTGGTAAATATATAAGATTGACAAAAGATATATAAAGACAAAGAAAATTCGATTTCTAAATTTTGGCTTTATAAATTAACTATTACAACTGGATTCAAGGTAACATCACACGTTACTCGATTAAACTTTCTCAAGTTGGATAAATAGCTAAAGTGTAAGACTAGCAGTGTTAAGAAGATTCTCTTCTATTTCTACTTTATTCTCAATACTGAAGAATTTGGCACCAAATTCTTCATTCCATTAATTGGTTGGAATTCTTTACCATTTTTTAAGTAAAATTTACAACAGTCCTGGACGGTGGAAAGTGCCGATTCTCAAATAACAATATACCTTGTTTATTGTGCTTTGCTTTTTTGTGTGTGGGTGTTTTTTGTTTTGTTTTTTGTTTTCATAAATGGAAGGTTTGTGGTAACCCTGCATTGTCAAATGATGATTAGCATTTTTTAGAAATAAAATATTTTTAAAAATAAGGTATGTGACAATGATTTTTAGACGTAATGCTATTACAAGCTTAACTGACTAAAGTATAGTATAAACATAACTTCTGTATGCACTGGGAAACCAAAAAGTTCATGTGACTTGCTTTACTGCAATATCTGTTTTATCGTGGTGGTCTAGCACTGAATCTGCTATATCTCAGAGGTATGCCTGTATCTCAGAGGTAGCTCGGGTAAGAGAAACCAGAAACATGTGCTCTAGTGCCAGCTACTGAAAAACAAAAGAAAGGTCTCTAATTACTAAACTTGAATGTTTAGAATCAAGTGAAATAACAGCTCTACCTAAAGATGAAAGCTTTGCTACTTCATATGCACAAGCAGAGGAACAATTCATCAAGTACCATATAAAACCATGGGACACAGTATCACAGAAAGAAAATAATAGTTCTCCAGAAGCCATGCTTAAAGTTATGGAGTATTGTGATATAACTGATAGAGGATTCAAAATGGCCCCTATGAAGAAACTAATGAGCTATAAGAAAACTTAGAGGCAGTTCAATGAACTCAGAAGTAAAATTAATAAACAGATAGAATACTTTACCAAAGAGACTGAAACTCTAAAACAGAACCAAATAGAAATTATGGAGCTAAAGTATTTAATAAACGAGACAAAGAAATATTGGAAAGTATTGGAAATAGAGCAGACCATATGGAAGAAAGAATTAGTGAGCTGGAAGATAGAAATTTAGAAGTGATACAAGTAGAAGAGAAGAAACAGCTAAGATCTAAACCAATGGGACTTTCCTGGCAGTCCAATGGTTAAGACTTTGCCTTCTAATGCAGGGAGTGCAGGTTTGATTCCTGGTCAGGGAGCTAAGATCCCACATGCCTCAGGGCCAAAAAATCAGAACATAAACAACAGAAGCAATATTGTAACAAAGTCAATAAAGACTTAAAAAATGATCCACATCCAAAAAAATCTAAAAAAAATTAGAAACTAAACTATGAAGAAATTCTATGAAGACTGTCTGACTCTATGAGGAAGGGAAACATAAGGATAATGGGTATCCCAGAAAGAAAAGAGAGGGAGCAGGAAGCAGAGAGTTTATTTAAAGAAACAGTAACTGAGAACTTTCCAAATCTGGGAAAGAAACATATACAAGCCTGTGAAGCTAGAGAACGCCCAGTTACCTCAACACAAAAAGACTCTCCAAAACACATTATAGTAGAATTGTCAAAAGTTGAAGACAGAGAAAGAATGTTGAAGGCCCTCAGGTAAAAAAAGCAGCAACCTATGAAGGAAAGCACAATAGACAATCAGCAGATTTCTCAGCAGAAACTCTACAAGGCCAGGAGACAATGGAACGACATTGTTACAATACTGAAAGATAATACCAAAAATAATCTTACATACTAAAATACTTGACATACTTAGAATACTGAAACTGTCTGCCAAGAATACTCTATCCAGCAAAGTTATCATTCAGATATAAAGGAGAAATATCCTTTTTTTGGGGGGAGCTGTCTTCTCATGCAAGGGAAATGAAAGCAAAAATAAGCAAATGGAATTACATCAAACTAAAAAGCTCCTGCATAGCCAAGGAAACTATCAATAAAGTTGAAAAGACAGTCTACTGAATGGGAGAAGATATTTGATATCCATTAGGGGATTAATATTCAAATATGGAAAGAATTCAAACAACTTAACAACAAAACCCCCCAAACAACCCGACTAAAAATGGGCAGAAGATCTCAATAGACATTTCTGTAAAGAAGACACACAGATGGGAAACAGGTAAATGAAAAGATGCTAAACATTGCTGTACTAGGGAACTGCAAATCTGAACTATAATTGGAATTATAAAGCTATTATCAAAAAGGATAGAAATAACAAATGTTGGAGAGAAGGTAGAGAAAAAGAACACTTATATACTGTTGCTGGGGTCGTAAATTGGTGAAGTCACTGTGGAAAACAGTATGAAGATCCTCAAAAAATTAAGAATAGAACTATCTTATGATCCAGCCAATTAATATCCACCTCTGGGTATTTATCTGAAATGAACAAAAACACTAGCTCAAAACAATATAGGCGTCTCTATGTTCATTGCAACACTGTTAACAATAACCAAGAGATGGAGACAGCCTAAGAGTCCAAGGATAAAAGAATATAGAAGATGTGGTTGGTATACACACACACACACACACACACACTCACACACACACACTCATTCAAAGATACCATTTAGTTCAGTTCAATAGCTCAGTCGTGTCCGACTCTTTGCGACCCCATGAATCGCAGCACGCCAGGCCTCCCTGTCCATCACCAACTCCCGGAGTTCACTCAAACTCACGTCCATCGAGTCGGTGATCCCATCTCATCCTCTGTCATCCCCTTTTCCTCCTGCCTCCAATCCTTCCCACCATCAGAGTCTTCTCCAATGAGTCAACTCTTCATTAAAAAGATAAAATCTTGCCATTGGCAAAAACACGAATAGACCTTGAGAATATTATGCAAACTGAAACAAATCAGAGGGAGAAAGACAAAAAGCATGTGACTTCATTCACATGTGAACTATAAGACAAATAAATAATTTAACAAACAAAAACAGACACATAGACACAGAGAACAGAGCAGTGGTTACCAGGGTGGGAGGGCAAAAGCAAAATTAGTAAAGGGAGTTGACTGTAAGGGGAGGAGTGGAAAATTTGTACAGAAGTTGAAATATCATGTTGTACATGTCAAATGTACATTATGTTATAAACCAATGTAACCTCAATAAAGAGTAGGGGAAACCAAGTATATTATCGTCTCACTTTTTTGTAAATCTCTAAATTTGTTCTGGAAAACAAGGTTCAGTTAAAAAAAATTCATTGTCTTTCAAATACAAAAGTTGCAAAAATGGAAACACTTGCATCAACTATTCTGATGGAAGTCCAGGTCCAACTAGAGAGCGTGTGTGCTGTGGTTTGAGAGTGACTGGCAGGCTACAGTCCATGGGGTCTCAAGAGCAAGACATGACTTAGCAACTAAACAACACCCCAGGAAGGAAGGCTATACCCCTAAACTATTAGGAAATAAGCCAGTCATTTCATTTCTTGAGTTCGTAAAGACTTTTCTGAGCTAGAGATGTTAAATGCCTTATGTGTTTGGAAGCCTTGGAAAAATGTGTAGAGAAGAGGAATAATGAAAAATAAGGAATTATACCATTTCTTCTTCTTGTTTTCTGGGTGGAACATTTGACTTCTATCACAATTTGATTCTGTTAAACTTAAGTTAGAGATTTTCCTTCCTTTTTATAATAGAACAGTTTTGTAACTGTCATCCTGAGCTAATCTTTTTCACTTTCCTCCTACTTGCTGTGTCGGATATAAGTAAACCTGGGGTTTGCCTCATTTGTTAATGATGGATGTTGGATTGTAGCTGTGAGCTATATTTGTAGTGCCAAGAATTTGGGAATATTATAAGTTCGTAAAAAGTTTCTATTTTGAAAAATTTAAGTGTTATCTAATAAGATATATATGTACATGATACAATAGTGAGACATTCATGTACTCTCACCCAAAGTGTCACAAATATCAGCAGTTGTCATAAATGTTTCAAATATTTTAATAAAAGAAAAAAATCATTAAAATATATGTCCTGGAAAAACACTAAATATACACAGAATTTCCATTCCAAGAATTCATTATTGTACTTTGAATCTAGTAGAAAGTTAAGAACGATAGCCTTGGCAAAAGAACAATGAAAAGTATAGTACAAAGCTTTGAGAAACAGGAAATTAATAGAAATCTGTACTCTTAAGAGGAAGCAGAAAACATCACATGTGTTTCCTCCCATGGTGTCAGTAAGTAATTTACTTCAAAAAGGATACAGAAGAGGGGAAAAAAGGATACAGACAGACTAAAACACAACCTTGAGTCTATCTTTCCTGGAAAAATACAATCCTATACACATACACACACACACACACACAAACATGCTAATTTGCCTCCAGGTTTTTCTTTCTGGAACTTCCAAAGTCATTTAGAGGTCAAATGTACTTCAGTTCTAATTTTTTTGCCTCTTACTGTCTAAACAGCCGTTGCCATATCATTTATTATTATAGCCCTTGACTTAGAGAGTTGAGTGATCCATTACAACCTAGTACATTATTTTACATTACATAACCTAATACATTACATTACATAGTGCTGTTAGTTCTTATCACTAATTGTTTTATAATTTTATATCTTGTCTCCCCAGCTGGACTGTAAATTCTTTCATAAAAGATTGGTGCTATGATTTTGAAGTCCCAGAGCTTAGTGACTCAAAGAGTTGTGCATCTTGTAAATCTTCAATAAACACAGGTTTAACTAGTATTTTTATTGCATTTAATTAGTGGTTTTCTGTATTTTTGTAAATGCCCTCTATTCCTGATACCATCACTAAATTAGGTTAACATTTAAAAGCCCAGCTCAAGTCCATAGTTCTGCAAGAAGCCTTTTCAGGTGCACCAAACGATATTTTTAATCCACATAGTTCTTATAGGCTTATAACTCTTATGTTTTAGTTTATATGGTACATTATATTTACATTTAAGTTATGCTGTAACTTACATTTATATATTTGGTGGGAACATATGATGCAAAGATAAAGGCTCGATAAAGGACAGACATGGCATGGACCTAACAGAAGCAGAAGATAAGAAGAGGTGGCAAAAATACACAGAAGAACTGTACAAAAAAGATCTTCATGACCAAGATAATCACGATGGTATGATCACTCAGCCTGACATCCTGGAATGTGAAATCAAGTGGGCCTTAGAAAGCATCACTATGAACAAAGCTAGTGGAAGTGATGGAATTCCAGTGGAGCTATTTCAAATCCTGAAAGATGGTGCTGTGAAAGTGCTGCACTCAATATGCCAGCAAATTTGGAAAACTCAGCAGTGGCCACAGGACTAGAAAAGGTCAGTTTTCATTTGAATCCCAAAGAAAGGCAATGCCAAAGAATGCTCAGACTACTGCACAATTGCACTCATCTCACATGCTAGTAAAGTAATGCTCAAAATTCTCCAAGCCAGGCTTCAGCAATATGTGAACCGTGAACTCCCTGATGTTCAAGATGGTTTTAGCAAAGGCAGAGGAACCAGAGATCAAATTGCCAACATCTGCTGGATCATGGAAAAAGCAAGAGAGTTCCAGAAAAACATCTGTTTCTGCTTTATTGACTATGCCAAAGCCTTTGACTGTGTGGATCACAAGAAACTGTGGAAAATTCTGAGAGATGGGAATACCAGACCACCTGATCTGCCTCTTGAGAAACCTATATGCAGGTCAGGAAGCAACAGTTAGAACTGGACATGGAACAACAGACTGGTTCCAAATGGGAAAAGGAGTACATCAAGGCTGTATATTGTCACCCTGCTTATTTAACTTCTATGCAGAGTACATCATGAGAAACACTGGACTGGAAGAAACACAAGCTGGGATCAAGATTGCTGGGAGAAATATCAATAACCTCAGATATGCAGATGCCACCACCCTTATGGCAGAAAGTGAAGAGGAACTAAAAATCATCTTGATAAAAGTGAAAGAGGAGAATGAAAAAGTTGGCTTAAAGCTCAACATTCAGAAAACAAAGATCATGGCATCCGGTCCCATCACTTCATGGGAAATAGATGGGTAAACAGTGGAAAGTGTCAGACTTTATTTTGGGGGACTCCAAAATCACTGCAGATGGTGGCTGCAGCCATGAAATTAAAAGACGTTTACTCCTTGGAATGAAAGTTATGACCAACCTAGATAACATATTCAAAAGCAGAGACATTACTTGGCCATCAAAGGTCCGTCTAGTCAAGGCTATGGTTTTCCAGTGGTCATGTATGGTTGTGAGAGTCAGACTGTGAAGAAGGCTGAGTGCTGAAGAATTGATGCTTTTGAACTGTGGTGTTGGAGAGGACTCTTGAGAATCCCTTGGACTGCAAGGAGATCCAACCAGTCCATTCTGAAGGAGATCAGCCCTGGGATTTCTTTGGAAGGAATGATGCTAAAGCTGAAACTCCAGTACTTTGGCCACCTCATGCGAACAGTTGACTCATTGGAAAAGACTCTGATGCTGGGAAGGATTGGGGCAGGAGGAGAAGGGGACGACCGAGGATGAGATGGCTGGATGGCATCACGGACTCGATGGACGTGAGATTGAGTGAACTCCGGGTGTTGGTGATGAAAATAGAAGCCTGGCGTGCTGCGATTCCTGGGGTCGCAAAGAGTCGGACACGACTGAGCGACTGAACTGAACTGAACTGAACTGAACTGAACCATGCTGTGGGCAGTTTGACCAGAGATGACAGCAAGTGTGCATCTTGAAGTCAGAGGCCGTCCACTGACTGGTTATAGGACTTAGTCATCGAGGTTATAGGATGCCATGCATGGAGGATGATGTGGAATAACTTTAATAATTCAAACCCTCCAACTCTCAGTTTTTTCATCTATTAAACATGTGCAACTGGATCTAACCTGGAGGAATTATTGTAAGAATTAAATGAGATAATGTGTTACATGTAACCATATATTAAATAGAAAACGTTTATTTCAGGACATATCATTGGCATTTGCCTGTCTTTTAGCTTTCCATAGACTTAGTGAGTGTTTTTTTACATTTTTTCTTTTCCTTTGAAGGATAATAAACCCAGTTCACCTTTCATGCCTTCATTCACTACCACTTATTTCATTCACAGCACTTATTACGATGTATATTTTTTGGCGTGCCCATCACCTTATGGTCAGTATATTTCTCTAGACATCCACGCATCCAATAAACCCTGTGTATTGTTCACCTCCATGATCTATGTGTGCTTTACACCGAGCCTGACAACCCACATGAATCTTTTTCTGTGGGTTATGAAGTCTAAGCTACATAGCACAGGCGACACTCTGTCACTTGTGTGAGTCACCTTCAGGACAAAAAGAAACAATCTCCTTCCCACTCAGACCCTAATAATGAGATAAGAAGGATAAATTATCCTTTCCTCTGAGGGGTGTTGGAGACACACTGGCAGGAATAGGTGGGAAATTCCTCCCCCATGCTGGGAAGCTCATTGGCCCCTGAGTAATGTCTATTAACTCCTTCAGGACAAAAGGACTCATTTCCAAAGGACCTTCTTAAGCAGGGTTTTCTAATATTTGAGTGCATAAAAATATTTAAGTGCATAAAAAATCACCAAAGGAGTTAAAAATGCTGCTGGTAAACTAATTTGTTAGGGGATAGTGCACAGGAATCTGCATGTATTAGTCTCAACTCTCCTTCTCCCCATTATACTGATGCAGGTGGTCCTCTGCCCCTACCAATAATTCTCTTCTCCAGATTGGTCAGCATCTTCCTTGGCAGGGCCAGGTTAGTCCCACCCTCTGTAATACTAATTGGGTTGGTAGGATGATACCTTTATGGCTCAGTTGGTTGCTCTGCAACATTAACCCTAATGGGACCAAAAGCAATCATTGGAGTTAGTCACTTAGATCCTCAGCAGTTTAAAAGATGAATTCAAGACCCAGAAATTCTGTCCAGTTCCAGAGGATGCACTTTTACTGGGGTTATGTCCAGAAAAAGAGAAAATTGGGGAAACATTAAAAAACCATGACATATGCTAAGCGGGTAAAAGACCCAAGGACTCTGAAGGCATTGGGATAGGGGCTATCTTCAGATAGCTGTAGCACGGCCATCATAATTGGGGGTGAGAAGCAATGACTGTGTGTGGCCCCAGAAGGCAAAACATATTTCTCCCTGCAGATTGTATCCTGATCTATATTCAGTGCCAAGGTTTGTCTCACATATATCCCTGGGATCATGATGACATCAATGTACAGCAAAAATTAAATTTCAGTAATGATCAAAATGTTATTAAATCGTTGAAGCTGAGAACAATACTTTAGTCTCTAGTCATTGGGAATAGTCCTAGTACTTTCCTCATCCTTTATCCACGTCTTTGCTCACTCAATTTCCACTCTCTAGGGTGTGTTTTACTTCTCTGCCTGGTAACCTCATATTTATTATTAAAGTTAGATAATGCCTCTAAGAATTCCTCCTTTATTTCCAGGCAGAGCAAATTCTCCATGGGGCTCCTGCGATTTTGCATGTCTTATGAGTGAGGTATGAAGTGTCCGTTTGTTTCTGGTTGTCTTTTTAAGGGTGTTTAAACAGCCAGCAGTCTTGGAAGATAGACAGAGTGTCTCTCTCTCTGAAGAGGAAAGAGTAGCGCTTTCATACTGTATAGAATCAAAGATTCAGGTTCCCTAAACTCAAGGCAACCTCAGCTGTGACGCAAACATCCGGATGGATCTCTTCAAATCACCTTTGTGGGAATTGCTGGGCAAGAGAAGTGACACAAACATGAAGTCCATGTTTGTGTCATGAGTAATAGAATTCTTTGTCTTCGATCCAGAAGTATGACTGATGTCTTCTCTCAGCTTCCATGAAATTGTGTTAGGCTAACTCATTAGCTTGCAAGGAGGGTAAAAGCTCTGATCCATCACAGTTCTCCGTAAGTGGCCTTCCAGTTAACTGCTTTTATCATAGTATTATTCATATCCAGTGTTAAAATAATCAGTGTATACTGTGAAGGTTTCACTGGAAGAAAGTGACCGTTTTGGTGTTTCTGCTTGTATGTGTACCTCACGTGATGCAGTGAAAGTTTACAGAGAAAACAATTATCATTAGAAGAATTCTTTTGCCTCAACTGAACTGAAGATTCAGTAGATTGAATTGAATTCAGTTATTATTATTTGCCATCCCTCCCACTAAACACACTTGTTGAAAGTAAGAAAAATTTCTGAGAATAGAGAAGAACAGTAGAGGTGAAAGTAAGGATGAAACTATGAAAAATTAGGAGCAATGTAAGGACACGTATTTACAGATGGGAGAAAGGTCCCGCAGGGGATGAGCAATAGGTGGGCTCAAGGGAACATTATTTAAGCCCATCCATCCAAGGTGCCAACCAGGAACTCGTAATTTTTTCAACTAATTCTACCTCCACTTGTTTCCTAATGGTCATTTCTAATGACTTCCTAATCTAGCATTCTAAGCACTGAGAATATAGACTCAGAATCAGAAATATACTTCCTCCAACAGACACATTCCTAATTAGTATTGATAAACTATTCTAGCATTTTTTCTTCTAAACCATGAATCCATTTCTCCATCTAGATCTCCGGTTATCCATTACCAGTCAAGAGGAGTTGATAAATGCGATACAGTTGATGTTTGCCATTGCAGACAAGTCCCCCAGCCCTACAGCCCTGTGGTTCTCCCACTTCCTTTGCCCTCCCTCCTGCAAAGTAAGTCGGGAGAAAAGTGCCTATAATATGAGAAACACACCAGAGGAATGTCTTCTAAATTCCATCTGGGCACTGTCTTCTCCACATCTGGAGCTTCTGAGGCATTGGGAAAATGCGTTGGAGATCTCTGAGGAAATTTACCAAATGTGGTTTACCATGTGACTGAGCGAAGATGGGAGACGTGGGGGAGTTGGGCTGTCTGCCAGATGTCCTCACTGGCCTCCCATGTCATGCGTTCTTGCCCATCAGCACCACAGCCTTCTCATAGAGGAGTATGTGGTTTGGCTCCGTCTGCTTAGAGCCCACATTTTCTTCTCCCACAATGAAGCATTTTGGATAATCATCCAATAATGAGATGATCATAAGGAAGAAGTTGAAATCCCAGGTCATGCTGTCTTCCCTGGATAATTGGGTGGTACAGCAAAGATTGTCATGTGGTGTTTAAAGATGACTTCATTCTCATGAGGATGCATGGCAAGAAGGGCCCCCAAAATTTCACAGAATTCTGACAGTCAAGCACAAAACCAAATATTTATTTACAAGAATTTTTGTTCCAGTATGGTTCAGAATAGAAAAAGAATCTAAAGAAACTTGAAATTAACAACAATAAGCGTTCTGTTACATAGTTTATTTGATGCCAATATGTTGGAACAGTACTATTTAAGTATTTTTTAAATCATGTTTAAATAGAAACTTATTCAAGTGAGAAAATATCTTTGAAATACTTTAGGAGATAAGTGAAAAAGTGAAAGTGAAAGTCACTCAGTTGTGTCCGACTCTTTGTGACCCCATGAACTATACAGTCCATGGCCAGAATACTCCAGGCCAGAATACTGGAGTGGATAGCCTTTCCCTTCTCCAGGGGATCTTCTCAACCCAGGGATTGAACCCAGGTCTCCCATATTGCATGCAGACTCTTTACCAGCTGAGTCATAAAGGAAGCCACAAGGAGATAAAGGAAGACCAAAAAGACTGTATATAGTACAATCCTCATTTTATGGCATATATGAAAGATACTTATGCAAAGATATTCACGGTGATTTTACTAGAAGGTAGAAATCATGAATCAATTATTTATTTTATCTCTTTTTTTTGTAGTTGAATTATTTTTGTACATTGACTAATCATTATGCATGCAATCAGAAAATATACATATTAATAACAAAAAAAATAAAAAACAAAATCTCTGAGAAGGATGGTGTGCTCTTTTTGAGAAATGTTAAATAAGTTTGAGAGAAAGCTGAAAGCCTAATAAAATAGGTATTGAAATCATGGTAATGGATAAACAACTTAATATTGTAAAAACATCACTTCTTCCAAAGGTGATCTATAAATTTAGACAAATTCAATCAAATTCAAACAAGTTTGTGTGTACGCATGTATTGTTGTGCAGTCGCTAAGTCGTGTCCAACTCTTTGCAACCCCATAGACTGCAGCATGCCAGGCTTCCCTGTCCTTCACTAGCTCTCAGAGTTTGCTCAACCATGTAGAAATTAAGTGAAAGTGAAAAGTCACTCAGTCATGTTCAACTCTTTGAGACACCATGGACTATACAGTCCATGTAATTCTCCAGGCCAGAATACCAGAGTACGTAGCCATTCCCTTCTGGGGATCTTCCCAACCCAGGCATCAAACCCAGATCTCCCACACTGCAGGCAGATTCTTTACCTGCTGAGCCACCAGGGAAGCTGCCTATTATTTATGTGAGAAATGAAAAGATCCAAGAATAACTAAGTTAATTTTGCAGAGGAAACATAAATCTGAAAGTCTTAAACTATTAGATACAAAGACTTGTTCATTTCAGTTCAGTTGCTCAGTCGTGTCCGACTCTTTGCGACCCCATGAGTCACAGCACCCCAGGCCTCCCTGTCCATCACCAACTCCCAGAGTTCACTCAGATTCACGTCCATCGAGTCCGTGATGCCATCCAGCTATCTCATCCTCGGTCATCCCCTTCTCCTCCTGCCCCCAATCCCTCCCAGCATCAAAGTCTTTTCCAATGAGTCAACTCTTCGCATGAGGTGGCCAAAGTACTGGAGTTTCAGCTTTAGCATCATTCCTTCCAAAGAAATCCCAGGGTTGATCTCCTTCAGAATGGACTAGCTGGATCTCCTTGCAGTCCAAGGGACTCTCAAGAGTCTTCTCCAACACCGCAGTTCAAAAGCATCAATTCTTCAGCTCTCAGCCTTCTTCACAGTCCAACTCTCACATCCATACATGACCACAGGTAAAACCACAGCCTAGACTAGATGGACCTTAGTCAGCAAAGCAATATCTCTGCTTTTGAATATGCTATCTATGTTGGTCATAACTTTTCTTTCCAAGGAGTAAGCATCTTTTAATTTCATGGCTGCAGTCACCATCTGCAGTAATTTGGAAGCCCCCAAAAATAAAGTCTGACACTGTTTCCACTGTTTCCCCATCTATTTCCCGTGAATTGATGGGACCAGATGCCATGATCTTTGTTTTCTGAACGTTGAGCTTTAAGCCAACTTTTTCACTCTCCTCTTTCACTTTCATCAAGAGGCTTTTTAGCTCCTCTTCACTTTCTGCCATAAGGGTGGTGTCATCTGCATATCCGAGGTTATTGATATTTCTCCCAGCAATCTTGATTCCAGCTTGTGTTTCTTCCAGTCCAGCGTTTCTCATGATGTATTCTGCTTATGAGTTAAATAAGCAGGACGACAATATACAGCCTTGACATACTCCTTTTCCTATTTGGAACCAGTCTGTTGTTCCATGTCCAGTTCTAACTGCTGCTTCCTGACCTGCATACAGATTTCTCGAGAGGCAGGTCAGGTGGTCTGGTATTCCCATCTCTTGAAGAATTTTCCACAGTTTCTTGTGATTCACACAGTCAAAGGCTTTGGCATAGTCAATAAAGCAGAAAGAGATGTTTTTCTGGAACTCTCTTGCTTTTTCCATGATCCAGAGGGTGTTGGCAATTTGATCTCTGGTTCCTCTGCCTTTTCTAAAACCAGCTTGAACATAGGAAGTTCATGGTTCATGTATTGCTGAAGCCTGGCTTGGAGAATTTTGAGCATTACTTTACTAGCATGTGAGATGAGTGCAATTGTGCAGTAGTCTGAGCATTCTTTGGCATTGCCTTTCTTTGGGATTGTTATAGAGCAGTTAATCAGTTTCAGTGGGGGAATGGTGCAAGAACAGACAAATAGACCAATGGAACAGAAAGAAGAGTCCGGAAACAAACCACATACAGTCACTTGATTACTCAGTGCACTGGGGAAAAATTGGTCTTAATAAATAATGCTGTATCAAACAGATATCCATACGAAAAAAAATTTCACCTCTACTTCTCAGTATAAACAAAATTAATTCCAGATAGACAAATGTTATGACAGATGACATCATAAAATTTCAAGCCTGAAGTACAGGAGAATATCTTTATGACTTGGCAAAGATTTCCTAAATAAAATACATTAGAAAGCACTAACCATAAGAAGCAAATACATTGGATTATGTTATAGTTTAAGATATCAGTTCATCAAAAGACATCACTAGTGAAAAGACGAGAGCTTCAGAATGGGAGAAGATATCTGCAAAACTTGTATCACAATAAGGTTTATATACAGAATACGTATATTTTTAAAACTTATAGGAAGAAAAAATCAAGTCGTGCAACAGGAAAAAACAGACAAAAGGCATGAAAAAATGCTTCTCAAAGTAAAATATTCAGATGGCCAATCAACATAAGAAAAGGTGCTCACCTTTACAGGTTATTAGATAAATGCTAATTAAAAACAAGTTAAACATTAATTCACAATTACATGAATGGCTAAAATGAAAAAGACAAGGAGAACAATAGCTCAAATATACATTGAGTAGAATGAATATATAAATTATGGTGTTTTCATACAATATCAGTAAAACAAAACATTATTGCTACATGCAACAATGTGTGATTTTCACAAAAATAATACTTAATCAAAAATGCCAGTAAAAACTGCATGATTCCATATATATATAATTAGAAAACAAGAAAAATCACCTATGTATTATATAAGGATAGTGGTCAGCCTTAGAAGGCTAATGCCTGGAAAGGCCATGAAGATGCTGGCAATGTTTTATTTTTTAACTTGGATGCTGATTACCTGGTATGTTCACTTATTAAAAAAAATCCTTAAGCTGCATACTTGTATGTGTTATACTTTAATATAATGTATACTGTTAGAAAAATTGCTGAAGAAACCATTTTTATGTTGTAATTAAGTTATATAGTGGAAGATATTAGAATATGATTTTTAAGAAAAAGATTAAAGATAACCGACCTGGCCTCAAGTTTCCATGAGTGCTGAAGTGTTAAAACCTAGGCGGGACACAAGTTCCAAACATGTTTTCCTCTTTGAGTTTCCTGAACTCTGATCCGGTTCTTCCAGTAAATTCTCGACTTGGTTGCTCTCTGATCTTCGTGATACAGTTCTCAGCTGCCTGCCTGCCTCCAGCTTCGCTCAGCCCCATATGTGACCCCCAGGTCCTCACTCCATGGACTGGATTTATTCATGTCCTATCTATGACTCCATCTTCTTGATTTTTACCACTCTATCAGCAGCCTCTGATAAGCTTTTAGTCTGAATTTATCACTATTCAGATGAACACTGATAGGAAAAATAAAAATAGTAAAGATTTATTTTACAGAAAACAATAGTTCTCTCTCTGGGTTCTAGCTTTTGTAAAGCTATGAGAAATGAAAAGCACAGAATCTTTATCACAGAAAAAAGACACTAGGGCAAGAGTTGTAAAATCAAATACTCAAATGGGCCAGGCAAATTAAAAATGATAAATTTCTGTAAATGAATTTATTTTCCTATTAAAAGAAAAACACATACTTATTTCTATTTTTTCTAAAATTATAAAGCTCTTAGTCTAAATCTGTGGTACAGGGAAATATGTATTTACTATATATTTGAAGAGTTGCTGCTGCTGCTGCTGCGAAGTCACTTCAGTTGTGTCTGACTCTGTGCAACCCCATAGATGGCAGCCCACCAGGCTCCTGCGTCCCTGGGATTCTCCAGGCAAGAACACTGGAGTGGGTGGCCATTTCCCTCTCCAGTGCATGAAAGTGAAAAGTGAAAGTGAAGTCATTCAGTCGTGTCCGACTCCTAGCGACCTCAGGGACTGCGGCCTACCAGGCTCCTCCGTCCATGGGGTTTTCCAGGCAAGAGTACTGGAATGGGGTGCCATTGCTTTCTCCAATTTGAAGAGTAACAGCAAATAAAATCATTAAGGGCAGCTCCTCTTAGGGCAGACATGAATAGGGGCAAAGTATAGGGCTCATGACTTGCTGAAACAGGTAGCTGATATTCTGATCCACCATATGATGCTGTGGGAAAAATACAGATCTACTGCAAGCGGAGTTAGAACCTATTTTTTTAGGTAAAATCCCCAACTCCTACATTTTAATTAAAAACCTTAAAAGACTCTGAAAGTCAAATAAAAAATGCCTGGGTCTGGATTTGGCCAATGAACTGTTAGTTTGTAACCCCTGTTATGGGCTAGTTGCATATTCATTAAACTCATCCCTGTATTAAAGAAATTTCAGAGGAATATCCAAGATGACAATAACCAGACATGCTGCTGCAGCATACAAGTTTTGGACCAAACGTGTAAGGGTCAATTCAAGCACTAGTTCTCAGATCCAGAGATGGAAATGAGGTTTAAGTAAGTAAGCCAATTCATTCATTCACTCAATGAGCAGTTTTGAGGTAGCTGCTCCCCAGATGTGCTTCAATTTGACACAATTAGAATTATTTAATTACTCTGAAGTAAACAACCAAATATAAGCAAGTGCACAAACCAGGAAAACTTTTGGCCAAATGACAGGCCAGGACTTAAAATTCAGAAACTTTGACCCCTCTTTGGGAAAGCTTTTTGGGATCAGCTTTTATGGTAGTTACTTAGGGGTTAGTCCTGGAGGCTAGAGGGAAAATGAAAGCCTCTTGAAGGCTGACCTTTCAAACCAAAGTCCAGCCATTTCTCAATTCACGTTCAAGATAAAGAAACAGAAGATAGAGAAAAAGTTCACTAGACACACACAGTTAAATAAATTCATGCAGAATAACATTTCGAAGTGGACATGCAGTTAGAACTAAGATTGTAAGAGCTAAGGAGAGATACAAGGACAAAGTAACAAATACCTAAGTCATCCTGCTATTCCATGTCCTAGTTTTTGATTTAAAGAAAAAGGCACAAAGAATACAATGTCTGTCATCCCAGTAGCCTTTTTTTCCTCCTTTCTGTAATAGGAAGAGAGTTGAGGTCACTATTCTTTTTTATCTTTCTTTCTTTCTTTCTTTTTTTTTTTTTACTGTTCCTATCTCTGGGGTTTAGTTTTTCCTTACATATACAGGCCAGTCTTTAATAAATATTTTGCTTCTCACAATACCACCCAAGGACTCAAACATTAATTATTTCAAACGCCAGTAATTACTCTTTTATGTAACATCAGTTCTCCAAGCTACTCAGGGGCTTCCCAAAGATGTTGCAGTTGCCAATTCAAACCAGATTGAATGCAGAGCTGAAGTGAATTCTTTCCTGGAACCAAAGGGCGTCTTTCTGAACTTTGTTTACAGAATTTAATTTCTTCTCTCTTCAGTTCCAACAGAACTTGTGACAAAGAAATATGAAAACATTCTTTAGCAATTCCGAGGTCAAGACCATAAGACCAAAAGGGGCCTTGCGGTTTGTTCCTTTTTATCAACATTTGGTGCAGAAGAAAAAGGATTGTTAAATTCCCCTGTATTGAGGTAGTCAAAATCATGTCTGATTCAGGAAAAAAAAAAACAAACCAGAAAAACTTGGATAGGATTTTGTTTACCTAGACCTCACCCTCAATAGAAAGGAATGGAAATGCTTGGCAAGTTCTGTCCACCCATGTTCCTTCTCTGTACTCTCTTCTTCTACCCTGCTACTGCTGCTAAGTCACTTCAGTCGTGTCCGACTCTGTGTGACCCCATAGATGGCAACCCACCAGGCTCCCCCGTCCCTGGGATTCTCCAGGCAAGAACACTGGAGTGGGTTGCCATTGCCTTCTCCAATGCATGAAAGTGAAAAGTCAAAGTGAAGTCACTCAGTCGTGTCCGACTCTTAGTGACTCCGTGGACTGCAGCCCACCAGGCTTCTCCATCCATGACATTTTCCAGGCAAGAGTACTGGAGTGGTGCCATTGCCTTCTCCATCTTCTAGCCTAACATCTGCTTATTCATGGGTATAGAATGGTGCCTTTGTTAGCTTAGCAAAAGGCTTCCTGTCTCCTGGATCTCTCAGCAGTGACAGTCTCTAGAAGATCATCTCTGAGGATCACTATTATGATGGAAAATGCTTAGATTTGGAGTCGGGATTCTTGCTGAACAAGACAATTTCAATAGCCTCAGTTTTCTTATCTGTATCACGAGAATAAAGACTCAAAACCATTATCTATAGCTACAGTCAAAATTAGATGAAGAATATGAAATATCCAGAATGGTACCTTAGGCAAAGCAAGTTGAATCTGAATTCCTAAGAGAAATGCATCTTGAACATTAATCACAATGTTGTATGTTATTCACAAAACTGTAGAATTGTCAACTTGAATTATTTCTCAATATGTGTCTCTTTTATTTGTTAGAAAAAGCCTGAATATTCTAGAATTTTAATAAATTAAGCACATATTATTTTTTCAGAAGAGACTCGGGCTGCAAGTTATGCTGCTAGGAATACTAGTATGCATGCAAGTATACTAAGTTGCTTCTGTCATGTCAGACTCTTTGAGAACGTGTGGACCCTGAGCCCCACCAGGTTCCTCTGTCCATGGGATTCTCCAGGCAGGAATACTGGAATGGGTCGCCATGCCCTCCTCCAGGGGATTTTCCTGGCCTAGGGATCAAACCCACATTTTTTACATCTCCTGCACTGTGTTCTTTACCACTAGAACCACCTGGGAAGCCTGAATACTAGTATACGGCAAGTCAAACACATTCCCTCACGTCCCCATGGACACATAAAAGTTTAATTCCAAGTTAAACTATCTAGAAAATTAATATGAAGGTCAAAATGGGACAGTTTTTCTAGTTGAAAACCCTGTTTATTTATTCTTTAATCCAAACATTTTACAAATCTGAAAAAGAGGTTGATTATATTTTAAATATTCACTTCGGCCTATTTGGTTCTGTTTGGTTAAAGGGTGATGGGATTTGGCCAGGCTTTTTTCCCAGAATCAAGAGTCATTCTCTGAGGAAGAGCAGACTCACTCACTGTCTTGAAACACTGATGGTCTGTACTATTCACTAGACTATGCGGGGAAACTGCATGCCTATAACCTTTCTCTTTTTTTTAATCTTCTACTAACATATAACATACTTACAGAAAGGTGTACACATCATAAAGAGTATGAAAGTGAAAGTGAAGTTGCTAAGTCATGTCCGACTCTTTGCTACCCCAAGGACAGTAGCCTACCAGGCTCCTCCATCCATGGGATTTTCCAGGCAAGAGTACTGGAGTGGGGTGCCATTGCCTTCTCCAGGGGATCTTCCCAACCCAGGGATTGAACCTGGGTCTCCTGCATTGCAGACAGACGCTTTATTGTCTGAGCCACCAGGGAAGCCCTTCTTAAGAGTATAGCTCGACAAAATTTTAATAAACTGATTACATCCATGTAACTAGCGCCACCCCCCCCCCAAAAAAAAAAAAAAAAAAAACGGACCAACACCAGGAACTCAGAAATCTCCTGATGCCCCTCCCCATCTCTGCCCATCCAGAGGGTAACCTTATAGCTGCTGCTGCTACTGCTGCTAAGTCACTTCAGTCGTGTCTGACTCTGTGTGACCCCATAGACGGCAGCCCACCAGGCTCCTCCGTCCATGGGATTTTCCAGGCAGGAGTACTGGAGTGGGGTGCCATTGCCTTTTCTGAACCTTACAGCACATGGGGTTTTACCAGTTTGCATACATTACATAAAATGATTCATACAGTATGTGTGGCTTTTTGGTCTGGCTTCTTTTACTCAACAGTATATTTGTGAGACTGATTCATATGTTTGCACCTATCCATAGATCAATGTAGCATTTCATTGTGTGACTGTATCACAGTTGGTTTGCCTATTGTGCTGATGCATATTTATCTTTTTTCTCCTTCCAGCTTTGGGATTTCACAATTAGTGCTGTAAAAAGTATTCTGGTGCTGGCCTTTTGATAAGCATATGTATGCATTTCTGTTGCTTACATACCTAGAGGTGGTACTTGAAAATTTAAAAATAAGCCTGTCTTTATCTTTGGTCAGTTCAGTTCAGTTCAGTCACTCAGTCGTGTCCGACTCTTTGTGACCCCATGAATCGCAGCACACCAGGCCTCCCTGTCCATCACCAACTCCAGGAGTTCACTCAAACTCATGTCCATTGAGTCGGTGATGCTATCCAGCCATCTCATCCTCTGTCTTCCCCTTCTCCTCCTGCCCCCAATCCCTCCCAGCATCAAAGTCTTGTCCAATAAGTCAACTCTTAGCATGAGGTGGCCAAAGTATTGGAGTTTCAGCTTTAGCATCACTCCTTCCAAAGAACACCCAGGACTGATCTTCTTTAGAATGGATTGGTTGGATCTCCTTGTCGTCCAAGGGACTCTCAAGAGTCTTCTCCAACACCACAGTTCAAAAGCATCAATTCTTCAGTGCTCAGCTTTCTTCACAGTCCAACTCTCACATCCATACACGACCACTGGAAAAACCATAGCCTTGACTAGACGGGCCTTTGTTGGCAAAGTAATGTCTCTGCTTTTCAATATGTTATCTAGGTTGGTCATAACTGTCCTTCCAAGGAGTAAGCGTCTTTTAATTTCATGGCTGCAATCACCATCTGCAGTGATTTTGGAGCCCCCCAAAATAAAGTCTGACACTGTTTCTACTGTTTCCCCATCTATTTGCCATGAAGTGATGGGACCAGATGCCATGATCTTCGTTTTCTGAATGTTGAGCTTTAAGCCAACTTTTTCACTCTCCTCTTTCAATTTCATCAAGAAGCTTTTTAGTTCCTCTTCACTTTCTGCCATAAGGGTGGTGTCATCTGCATATCTGAGGTTATTGATATTTCTCCCAGCAATCTTGATTCCAGCTTATGCTTCTTCCAACCCAGTGTTTCTCATAGATAATGCCAAACAGCCATCCAAAAATGGTTGTGCCAAAATCTATTCTTATGAACAATATATGAGAATTCTCGTTGACCCACCTCCTTGTCAACACCTGCTATTGTCAGCCTCTTTCATGGTAGGCATTCTTCTGAGTGTATCGTTATTATATGGAAATCACGTGTGTGCAAGTGCATATATATATTCAGTCATGTCTGGCTCTTTGTGACCCCATGGACTGTAGTGTGCCAGGCTCCTCTGTCCATGAGATTTCCCAGGCAAGAACACTGAAGTGTTTTGCCATGCCCTCTTCCAAGAAGAAGTATAGTTGTAGAAGTAATTTCTAGGATCAAGAATCACACTCCCACAGAGAAGAGCTGCTTACATAATCTTCACAAAGACACATTTTATCACAGTATAGCTGTGAGATATTGGCCATAGCTTACAGTTTTTGAAACCAAGTCTCAGATGTATTGAAGCCACAAATAAGCTGATTATCTTTCCAGTAGTACTCTTCCTGTCCAGAAGTGGCACACCTAATGATTGCTAACAACTTTGTAAATAGACGCTGGTCATTCTCAAAGGCAATGAAAAAGGGTGAGTGGATGGATCACCACAAAGCCTTCAGGGAGATCAGAAAGAACTTTATGGGCATTTCCAATGGTACCTTTATAAATTTATCATTACTTGATACAAGAATTCCTTTTATTTTATTGAGGTACTTATTAAGCATAGAGTCTAGAACCAGGCTGCCAGGGTCTGACTCCTGATTCTCCTGTTTACTAGCTGTCTTACCTTGCCCAAGCTTTTTAGTCTCCCCAGTTTCCTCATATGTAATGTGTGGGAAATAATAGTATATGATAAGAGTTGTCATGAAGGTTACATGTGAGTTAAATGAGCTATATGAAGTGCTTAGAATACTGCTTGGCACATGGTAGGCATTATTCAAATATTTGCCTCTATTTCATAATGTTATGTCATGAAACTATACCCCATCACCTAAGAGAACCCTCCAATAGTTCTCAAAACCTGATATTATATGTGGACAGACTATGGCCAAAAGAGACATTATCAGCCTTAGACCAAGTCAGGAGTCATGAATTACCAAGTTAACCATGCTGATCAGTGTGACTTCTAGGATCTCTTGCATCTGTAAGATTCTCTAATTCTAGTGAGTATTGAAATAAGAAATGTGGCTTAATATTTATGCTTGCAAGCTTTTTAATCTTGAAACTTCTTGCTATTTCAAGGATGAAAGAGATCAGATAGAGAAGACCAATACCCTGAGTACCTTGTGGTACTTATCCAGAAGTCAATCAAAAAATAAAGGTTAGTCTAGTTAAAAAGTTTTATGTGTTGGGTGCATTGCTGATAATAATAAAAAAACAAAACTGCCCAGTGATAAAGGGAAATTCAGTGTGTGGATAGTCAGGTTTTGGGCACATTGTTTCGGGAAAAATCAACAGTCTGGGTAGATTGTCTACTAGACACGCATAGAAATAATGTCCTAAGGTCATCTTTGAATCCAAGCCTCAGAAAGACAAATAATTTGCAGGAAAAACTCTCTGAAATGGTCAGAGAATGTAACTTCAACACCAGCCTGGAAATTTGAAATGCTCAACTATAAAAAAGTTGACCCCTACATGACAGAAAGCTGACAAATTAGCATGAACCCATTCCTAGTCTAACAAAGACTGATTTGATTCTCATCAGACATTGTTGTTCAACTGAGAGAGACTATTTCTGAACATTTGATAATAATTCTACAACCTCACAAAGATTTTCTACTTTTGCAAATAAAACCTCTAAATAATTCTGGAACCCTGCCCCTTCTTTAAGTCTGTATCTGGTCAATTGTTTTTGTTGGCACACACACACACACACACACACACACACACACACACAAATACATCAATTTCTATCACAAATGATTCTAAAAAGTATCTCTTCAGATCTTCTTACTCTTAATTTTCTGGTATACTACATGAAAGAAGCTTGATAAGTCTGATTAGCAGATAATCCTAAAAGTGTGAAATAGGTGCCTCTTAAGCAGTTTTTAAGGAAAATTTTCCTGTTGCTTATTGAAAGAGATCCCTTCAAACATGTCTGAATTTTTAGAATGCACAAACAATGGGACTTCCCTGTGGGAAACTCAATAATTCACTTGCAATTTGTAAGTTCACTGAAGGTAAATTTGCTGAATGAGACTGAAAGCATCACCATTTCAATAGGAGGCTGTTTGTGGCAGTGATTAAACAGATCAACTTATTAAATCTAACCCTGAGTGATTTAACCAATGTATTCATTGCAACAATTAAAAGACCAGTTGTACACTCCATGCAGCATAGCTGCTTAAACAGCTATAGTTCCTCAATGGTTATTTTCAGACCAGATTGCTTACATTTTAGTCTCCTTTATAAACCATTTCAAGCTCTCAATTTGTATTAATGACAACACTTTAGCCAATAGAATATACTGCAAGGATAGACTCAATTTCAGTTAAAAGGGCTTTAATTATTACATAAGGAATGAGATATGTTGAGTGTACAAATTAGGTTTGAATTTTATAGCCAAAGTTCCATGAAAATCATGGGCAATATTAAAGCTGCAAGTAAATGCCAGCTTTTCTTTATTGAGCCAATATGCAAAGTTTGTTTTGAAGGCATCCATGTTTTATTTTAAGCACCACTTCATCTGTCTTTGCAGTTGTTAATACAAAATCGAATTCATGACAAGATCATCTTGGACCACTGCTCTCTCCATTCTTTCTTTTCTTTCCTATATCCCTTGGATTACTGCTCTTCCCATCTTTTCTCTTCCTTCCCATGTTTTTCTCCTACTGTTTCCTCATCAACCCTCATAGCTTTTCTCATCTTCAATACATGGGATAGGTCCTACTTATTAGCATTTTCAAATCAATTAAGATAAAAGCCATCTGTATTTCAAACCCACTATGTTATAAACTGTCTACTCTAAAAGACTGTGTTCAGGAAATGGAATGTTAGCTAAAATATATTTTCATTAATATACTATTCTTCATAGTTAAGATGAGGGCTTGGCCTCTGGCCAGAATGTAAGCTCCCATGAGAACAAGGAGTTATTTCTTACTATATAATGGATATTTGAGTTTTTTCTTACAATTTGGATACTATTACTATGGACTTTAATGACTGTACAGCAAACATCTTTACATTTATCAACATTAACAAGTCATTCTAGAATATTCTATGTGCCAGGCAACACATATGACAGCTGCACAATTGCAATTATAATCCGTTTATGAGTAGGGGGACAAATCCCAATATAAAGTTGGGGGTTGGCACAGGTATAAGGAAAAGAAAAGTTTAAGGGGATATGGTGGAAAATTTGAATTGGGTAAGTATTTTCAGGTTCACAAAGGAGAATATGGAACAACCTTGAAGGGCTGATACAAATGTGAACAATCTGAATTCATCAATGATGAACATAACGTAACTCCAAGCAGGAAGCAAGTCCAAGGTGAGCTGGGTAAGGTTCCAAGGTTGGAGGTTGTGGTATTAAGAACCAGTAAAGATCTGCCTGCAATGCAGGAGAAACAGGAGACAAGGTTTGATCCCTGGGCTGGGAAGATTCCCTGGAGGAAGGCATGGCAACCCACTCCAGTGTTCCTGCCTAGAAAATCCCACGGACAGAGGAGCCTGATGGGCTAGAGCCCACAGGGTTGCAAAAAGTCAGACATGACTGCAGTGACTGAGCAAAGATATTGTAGAAAACCAAGCAGTAGGAAATTAAGGCGCGAGAGGCCCATTTTCTTAAATGGCTCTTTCTGAAAGGCTTCCCAAAGCTAACTCAATCTCCTGCTTCAGACTTCAGGCTTCGACCAACTTTGCAGTCTGAGTGACTCTCTCACCCCTCCCGCTGTTGATCTTTGTCCTGTCACACTGTTTGCATCAGCCATAGCACTTACCATGATGTGAATTTATCGTAATATGTCTTTTACCTCTCACTGATGGGAGCTCCATGAGGTCAGCACTGTGTCAATCTTTTTCATCACTGTAATCCTCAGAGAAGTGCCCAGCACACAACTGTTGAATGATAGATTGATTAACTGACTGAAGGAATGAAAAACTGAAAGAACTGATTTGCTTCGGGGGAGAAGCAATAAACCTAATGGATGAGATAGCAGATGGAAAGATTAGTATTCAAATTTGGGCTTGGAACAAGTACAGGCTCTATGTAATCAAGCGACTCAAGGTCTCTGCCTCTCCATTGCCTCATTTATAATTTGGGTAATATTTCTTACCCTTCTCTGTGGTTGTGAAGACAAAGGAGATATTTTATGAGACAAGATTTAGCATAGTATTTGTATTAGTTATCTTTTGTGTTGTTGTTATTCAGTCACTCGGTTGCATTTGACTCTTTGTGATGCCTTGGACAGTGCCCTGCCAGGCTCCTCTGCCATGTGGTTTCCCAGGCAAGAATACTGGAGTAAGCTGCCATTTCCTTCTCCAAGGTGTCTATTGTTAAGTAACAAATTGTAGTTGACCCTTGAATAACATGAGCTTGAACTGAATGAGTCCACTTACACATGGATTTTTTTTCCCCATTAAGTATGTACTACAGCAGCACATGATCCGAGAATAGGGAGGAACCATGGATAAGAAGGGCCAACTGTAAGTTATAGTCAGATTTTTCAGTGACCAAAGGATAGGTTCCACTAAGCCCTAGTGATGTACAGGGTAAACTGTACCCAAAAACATGAGAACTGGAAACAAAGAACATTTATTATCTCACCAGGTCCAGAATCTGGGAGATGCTAAGCCAGGTCTCTCACAAGGCTGCAACTGAGGTGTTAGCTGAGGCTGAAGCCACCTCAAGGCCCATCTTGGAGGATCTGCTTCCAAGTTCACCCATGAGCCTCTCTGAGGACTGTCTCATAACATAGCAGCTGGCATCCCCCACAGTGAGCACTCTAAGAGAGAGCTGAGAGAGCTCAGGACAAATCAATCATTATAATCTAATCTCAGAAGTGATATCCCACCACTTAGTCATGTTCTGTTTGTTCAAAGTGAGTTACTGGTTCTGCCTCACACTCAAGAGGAAGAGTTTCATCAGGGCAGCGGAGGTAGGTATCAATCAATGTAGCCATCTTAGAGGCTGCCTACCACAATGCCTGAACAGTAATAATAATAAGCTAACATTAAACATGGTTTACTGCCTGCTAGCAAAAGTACTTTATGTGTATTATCTATTTAATTCTCATACAGTGCTGTGAAGGAGGTAGAATTGTAAGCCTCACTTAATGGATGAGGAAACTGTGGTAAGCCCCAATGATACTAGTAGCATCCTCGGGCTTTAAAACACAATAATCTGGCCCCAGGATCATGGTCTTAACCTCATTGCTAAACTTCCTCCCAGAGAAGAGTTTAATAAATGGCAGCTGTTACCATTAAATTCAAGGACCATGAGTGTAAAAGATGATTCAAGGAGCAGAGGCAAGGAAAGACCCAGAAGACAGGTAGCTGGATTCAAGAAACTGAGAGAAGGAGATGAAATGTCACATCCAGGAGAAAACACAATTTCTTATGGGTTAAGACAGGGATTATTGCTACCATGAGAGAATCTTGGTGGTTAAATGATACATGATTAACTCAAATATAAAACAGCCTTGGTGAAGACAGAATCATAGCTTTACAATACAGAACAGCATCGTAGGCATGGATCCCTGGGCAAGATTTTTAGAACCTTAATTTGCCACAATATAATAATAAAATATTATCATTTTTTTTCTAGTGTAGGGGCATTCAGGGTAAACGTTTTGGGACTCCCAGACTAAATTATTGTTTGTGGTTAGAGGGACAGGGGGGAAAGAGTATTTGCTGAAATGGCATGTACCCTTTCATCTGTTTCCCTAAATATACAAATATGTTTCAGAAAACATCCATGATTCAAGAGCCAAGTTTGCATCACACTCCTGGACAGGAAATAAGGACTCTGCACATGACACCTGGTAAACTGTCTGGCTATTCAGGACCTTCGGAACACTTGCTATGATCCTGGCAAAAGTGAATTATTGAAGAGAGAAACAGCAGCCTCTCCCTTCTAAGCTAAACAAATGGTCAAAACATTTGGTTAGAGGACAGAAAACAGCGGATAAAGGTAATTTCGTCTGAACTCATGCTCGCTAGCCATTTCCAAAAAGTTTCAAAGGAAGCCACAGCTGGTGGTCAGATAATTATCCACTAGTGGTAGCAAAGCCATAGAAGAAACTGACATGGACCACTGAATTTTTTAAGGAAACAGAAAGAAAAATGATTCCTTGACCACTCTCTAACTCAGCACCAGAATGTGAAGCAGAGAAGTATGAATAACATGTAACAATTTCTTTTTTTCAAAGTATGACTCACTTTAAGAAATGTAGTGTGAAATTTTTAAGTTGGAGAATAAATTATTTTAAGGGTGACTACTGCATTTATAAGCATTGTTTAATTTAGGAAAAGATTCTGGTAAGACTTCAGAGTTTCTATTTTTCAGAAGTTTACTTGGAATTGTGACATTGCAAATTTTTGGAGCTGGAGAGAACGTTGGAGGTCAAAGAATGTCTGAAAAGTATGTTTGAGGAAGAAGGAGATCAAAATGCTGCTAGTAAAATAAAGTTTTACCCTATATTTCTGACTGGTCAGAAATGAGATTAGGACAAGGATAGGCTGGATGTATGATGGAATATGCTTCTTTCCCTAAAAAATTTTTACACATGACTAAGGCATCTGGTCCCATCACTTCATGGCAAATAGATGGGGAAACAGTGGAAACAGTGTCAGACTTTATTTGGGGGGGGGGGGCTCCAAAATCACTACAGATGGTGATTACAGCCATGAAATTAAAAGACGCTTACTCCTTGGAAGGAAAGTTATGACCAACCGAGATAGCATATTAAAAAGCAGAGACATTACTTTGCCAACAAAGGTCCATCTGGTCAAGGCTATGGTTTTTCCTGTGGTCATGTATGGATGTGAAAATCGGACTGTGAAGAAGGCCGAGTGCTGAAGAATTGATACTTTTGAACTGTGGTGTTGGAGAAGACTCTTGAGAGTCCCTTGGACTGCAAGGAGATCCAACCAATCCATTCTAAAGGAGATCAGTCCTGGGTGTTCATTGGAAGGACTGATGCTAAAGCTGAAACTGCAATACTTTGGCCACCTCATGCGAAGAGTTGACTCATTGGAAAAGACTCTGATGCTGGGAGGGATTGGGGGCAGGAGGAGAAGGGGATGACAGAGAATGAGATGGCTGGATGGCATCACCGACTTGATGCACATGAGTTTGGGTGAACTGCTGGAGATGGTGATGGACAGGGAGGCCTGGCGTGCTGCGGTTCATGGAGTCGCAAAGAATTGGACACGACTGAGGGACTGAACTGAACTGAAATGAAGAAGCTGGGGCTTTTCTTCAGGATTCATTATCCAAGGAGTTTACCAGTAGCCAGCACTTCAAGTTCTTGCCCCATTAGCCCAGTTAAAATAAACTCTTTTTTTTTTTTTTTTTTTTTATTGGCTGCACTGGGTCTTTGTTGCTGCATTTTTTTCTAGTTGCAGCGATCAGGGGCTACTCTCTAGATGAGGTTCTTATTTAGGTGGCTTCTTATTTAGGTGGCTTCTCTTGATGCAAAGCACAGGCTCTATACTGAGGGCTTGGTGGCTCAGACAGTAAAGCAGCTGCCTGCAATGTGGGAGACCCGGGTTCGATCCCTGGGTTGGGAAGATCCCCTGGAGAAGGAAATGACAACCCACTCCAACACTCCTACCTGGAAAATCCCATGGATGTGGGAGCCTGATATGCTACAGTCCCAGGGGTTGCAAAGAGTCAGACAAGACTGAGTGACTTCACTTGCCTAATAAGTAGCTGTGGCTTAGAGTAAAGATGCACAGGAAAAACCTTTCAGGAATCCTTATGTTGTATTTATTACATTTCCCTTGTCCCAAAGCAGTTTCAATGAAACTTTTTATACATGAAGAGAGTTTCATGTTGAAATTCTCATAAAGGAGTGGGATCTCAGAGCTGTTGAAAACTACGGAACTCTATAATATTATTTGAGTACTCCTATAGCACTAGTTTATACTTCACCATCAAAGTCAATATAAAATATTTAAATAGAAACCCTTTGAAGGCAGAGTTCAGTCTACCTCATCTTTGTATTCCTTGCTCCACCCAAGGTGCTCAGTGAGTTTCCATGAACATTGACTGGTGATTGGTAACACTACTTAGTGCAGCTCCGGATCGGCATGTCCACCTCCAGATACCTACACGCTCTCCGTCTCACAACCTGAGAAAATCACAGCCACATTCAGGAGTCAGAACCATCCACAGAAGTTTGGGAGTCCTCACTGATTCATGAAAGCACATGTCTGTTATTTAGTTAATTTGTTTGTTGAGCGTCGTCATGTTGGTCAGTGTCCCAGGTGCTGAGGATCTAAAGATAAACAAGACACAACAGCTTGCAAAAAAAAGGGCATATTTCTTTTACACTAAAAACGTGACTCATTTCATAACATTTCTGTGTACATACAAATTGCCAGAAATATATTTGTTACAGCTCTGTACATCTAGAGTCAAACAAACAAAAAGTACTCAAAATCTATCACTTATCTATATAGAAAGTACATCTCATCTTTGCAAATGAAGTTGAACACACATAAACAGGCAGCTGTAGCAAAGCTAAAATGATAAATACAGCCACTTTCCCAAAAATGATTGAAGTTCCAGATCTATTTTATCACTTACCAGGCACATAAACTTGCACAAGTCATCTGCAAAAGGCGTGAATGAAATTTGTCCCACATTACTATAGTCCCAGCATTCAGCCTATAGTAAATACACAATAAATATTTCTTAAGTAAATCACTGAATAAACATGTATCTTATCTATGTTATAAAACATCTTCTTATTTTCTTAGAATATAAAAAACCCTGGGAGATCATCCTTTGGAACGGAAAGATGAAAGTGTGAAATCACTTTCATTCAACAAATAGTTTTTGAACACTTAATCAGTTCAGTCACTCAGTTGTGTCAGACTCTTTGCGACCCCATGAACCATAGCATGCCAGGCCTCCCTGTCCATCGCCAACTCCCAGAGTTCACCCAAACCCATGTCCATTGATGATGCCATCCAACCATCTCATCCTCTGTAATCCCCTTCTCCTCCTGCGCTCAATCTTTCACAGCATCAGGGTCTTTTCCGATGAGTCAGATCTTCACATCAGGTGGCCAAAGTATTGGAATTTCAGCTTTAGCATCAGTCCTTCCAATGAACACCCAGGACTGATCTTTAGGATGGACTGGTTGGATCTCCTTGCAGTCCAAGGGACTCTCAAGAGTCTTCTCCAACTCCACAGTTCAAAAGCATCAATTCTTTGGCACTGAGCTTTCTTTCTTTTTTTTTAATTTAAATTTATTTATTTTAATTGGAGGCTAATTACTTTACAATATTGTATTGGTTTTGCTATACATCAACATGAATCTGCCATGGGTGTACATGTATTCCCAATCCTGAAGCCCCTTCCCACCTCCCTCCCCATACCATCCCTCTGGGTTATCCCAGTGCACCCCAACCATCCTGTATCCTGCATCGAACTTAGAATGGCCATTTGTTTCTTATATGATATTATACATGTTTCAATGCCATTCTCCCAATCATCCCACCCTCTCCCTCTCCCACAGAGTCCGAAAGACTGTTTTATACATCTGTGTCTCTTTTGTTGTCTCGCATACAGGGTTATTGTTACCATCTTTCTAAATTCCATATATATGCATTAGTACACTGTATTGGTGTTTTTCTTTCTGGCTAACTTCACTCTGTATAATCAGCTCCAGTTTCATCCACCTCATTAGAACTGATTCAAATGTATTCTTTTTAATGGCTGAGTAATATTCCATTGTGTATATGTACCACAGCTTTCTTATTCATTCATCTGCTGATGGACATCTAGGTTGCTTCCATGTCCTGGCTATTATAAACAGTGCTGCAATGAACATTGGGGTACACGTGACTCTTTCAATTCTGGTTTCCTCGGTGTATATGCCCAGCAGTGGGATTGCTCATAAGGCAGTTCTATTTCCAGTTTTCCACACTGTTCTCCATAGTGGCTATACTAGTTTGCATTCCCACCAACGGTGTATGAGAGTTCCCTTTTCTCCACACCCTCTCCAGCATTTATTGCTTGTAGACTTTTGGATAGCAGCCATTCTGACTGGCGTGAAATGGCACCTCATTGTGGTTTGGATTTGCATTTCTCTGATAATGAGTGATGTTGAGCATCTTTTCATGTGTTTGTTAGCCATCTGTATGTCTTCTTTGGAGAAATGTCTATTTAGTTCCTTGGCCCATTGTTTTATTGGGTCGTTTATTTTTCTGGAACTTAGCTGCAGGAGTTGCTTGTATATTTTCGAGATTAGTTGTTTGTCAGTTGCTTCATTTGCTATTATTTTCTCCCATTCCGAAGGCTGTTTTTTCACCTTGCTTATAGTTTCCTTTGTTGTGCAGAAGCTTTTAATTTTAATTAGGTCCCATTTGTTTATTTTTGCTTGTATTTCCAATATTCTGGGAGGTGAGTCATAGAGGATCCTGCTGTGATTTATGTTGGAGAGTGTTTTGCCTATGTTCTCCTCTAGGAGTGTTATAGTTTCTGGTCTTACATTTAGATCTTTAATCCATTTTGAGTTTATTTTTGTGTGCGGTGTTAGAAAGTGATCTAGTTTCATTCTTTTACAAGTGGTTGACCAGTTTTCCCAGCACCACTTGTTAAAGAGATTGTCTTTAATCCATTGTATATTCTTGCCCCTTTGTTGAAGATAAGGTGTCCATAGGTGCGTGGGTTTATCTCTGGGCTTTCTATTTTGTTCCATTGATCTATATTTCTGTCTTTGTGCCAGTACCATGCTGTCTTGATGACTGTGGCTTTGTAGTAGAGCCTGGAGTCAGGCAGGTTGATTCCTCCAGTTCCATTCTTCTTTCTCAAGATTGCTTTGGCTATTCGAGGTTTTTCGTATTTCCATACAAATTGTGAAATTATTTGTTCTAGCTCTGTGAAAAATACCACTGGTAGCTTGATAGAGATTGCATTGAATCTATAGATTGCTTTGGATAGTATACTCATCTTCACTATATTGTGAACATGGTATATTTCTCCATCTATTAGTATCTTCTTAGATTTCTTTCACCAGTGTTTTATAGTTTTCTATATATAGGTCTTTAGTTTCTTTAGGTAGATATATTCCTAAGCATTTTATTCTTTCAATTGCAATGGTGAATGGAATTGTTTCCTTAATTTTTTTTTCTACTTTCTCATTATTAGTGTATAGGAATGCAAGCGATTTCTGTGTGTTGATTTATATCCTGCAACTTTACTATATTCATTGATTAGCTCTAGTAATTTTCTGGTGGAGTCTTTGGGGTTTTCTACGTAGAGGATCATGTCATCTACAAACAGTGAGAGTTTTACTTCTTCTTTTCCAATTTGGATTCCTTTTATTTCTTTTTCTGCTCTGATTGCTGTGGCCAAAACTTCCAGAACTATGTTGAATAGTAGTGGTGAAAGTGGGCATCCTTGTCTTGTTCCTCACTTTAAGGGAAATGCTTTCAATTTTTCACCATTGAGGATAATGTTTGCTGTGGGTTTGTCATATATAGCTTTTATTATGTTGAGGTATGTTCCTTCTATTCCTGCTTTCTGGAGAGTTTTTGTCATAAGTGGATGTTGAATTTTGTCAAAGGCTTTCTCTGCATCTATTGAAATAATCATATGGCTTTTATTTTCCAATTTGTTAATGTGGTGTATTACATTGATTGATTTGTGGATATTGAAGAATCCTTGCATCCCTGGGATAAAGCCCACTTGGTCATGGGCTTTTTAATGTGTTGTTGGATTCTGATTGCTAGAATTTTGTTAAGGATTTTTGCATCTATGTTCATAAGTGATATTGGCCTGTAGTTTTCTTTTTTGGTGGCATTTTTGTCAGGTTTTGGTATTAGGGTGATGGTGGCCTCATAGAATGCGTTTGGAAGTTTACCTTCCTCTGCAATTTTCTAGAAGAGTTCGAGTAGGATAGGCGTTAGCTCTTCTCTAAATTTTTGGTAGAATTCAGCTGTGAAGCCATGGACCTGGGCTTTTGTTTGCTGGAAGATTTCTGATTACAGTTTCAATTTCCGTGCTTGTGATAGGTCTGTTAAGATTTTCTATTTCTTCCTGGTTCAGTTTTGGAAAGTTGTACTTTTCTAAGAATTTGTCCATTTCTTCCATGTTGTCCATTTTATTGGCATATAACTGCTGATAGTAGTCTCTTATGATCCTTTATATCTCTGTGTTGTCTGTTCTGATCTCTCCATTTTCATTTCTAATTTTCTTGATTTGATTTTTCTCCCTTTGTTTCTTGATGAGTCTGGCTAATGGTTTGTCAATTTTATTTATCCTTTCAAAGAAACAGCTTTTGGCTTTGTTGATTTTTTTCTATGGTCTCTTTCGTTTCTTTTGCATTTATTTCTGCCCTAATTTTTAAGATTTCTTTCCTTCTACTAACCCTGGGGTTCTCCATTTCTACCTTTTCTAGTTACTTTAGGTGTAGAGTTAGGTTATTTATTTGACTTTTTTCTTGTTTATTGAGGTATGCCGGTATTGCTATGAATTTTCCCCTTAGCACTGCTTTTACAGTGCCCCATAGGTTTGGAGTTGTGTTTTCATTTTCATTTCTATGCACATTTTGATTTCTTTTTTGATTTCTTCTGTGATTTGTTGGTTATTCAGAAGCGTGTTGTTCAGCCTCCATATGTTGGAATTTTTAATAGTTTTTCTCCTGTAACTGAGATCTAATCTTACTGCATTATGGTCTGAAAAGATGCTTGGAATGATTTCAATTTTTTTGAATTTACCAAGGCTAGACTTATCGCCCAGGGTGTGATCTATCCTGGAGAAGGTTCCTTGTGTGTGCCTGAGAAAAAGGTGAAATTCATTGTTTCGGGGTGAAATGTCCTATAGATATCAATTAGGTCTAACTGGTCTATTTATCATTTAAAGTTTGTGTTTCTTTGTTAATTTTCTGTTTAGTTGATCTATCCATAAGTGTGAGTAGGGCATTAAGGCACTCGGCTTTCTTTACAGTCCAATTCTCACATCCATACATGAGCACTGGAAAAACCATAGCCTTAACCAGATGGGCCTTTGTTGACAAAGTAATGTATCTGCTTTTTAATATGCTATCTGGGTTGGTCATAACTTTCCTTCCAAGGAGTAAGCATCTTTTAATTTCATGGCTGCAATCACAATCTGCAGTGATTTTGGAGCCCCCCAAAATAAAGTCTGACACTGTTTTCACTGTTTCCCCATCTATTTCCCATGAAGTGATGGGACCAGATGCCATGATCTTCGTTTTCTGAATGTTGAGCTTTAAGTCAACTTTTTCGCTCTCCTCTTTCACTTTCTTCAGGAGGCTTTTTAGTTCCTCTTCACTTTCTGCCATAAGGGTGGTGTCATCTACATATCCGAGGTTATTGATATTTCTCCCAGCAATCTTGATTCCAGCTTGTGCTTCTTCCAGCCCAGCGTTTCTCATGATGTGCTCTGCATAGAAGTTAAATAAGTAGGGTGACAATATACAGCCTTGATGTATTCCTTTTACTATTTGGAACCAGTCTGTTGTTCCATGTCCAGTTCTAACTGTTGCTTCCTGACCTACACTTAATATAACACATATAATACATGCCAGAGCCCGTGCTGAGCTCCATTGATCAAGTGATGAGCAGACAGACTCATGCTGGAGGAAGGTAAATTACAAGAGTATTTCAGAAATGGAAATACTAGAGTATTGTTATTTACTTTAAAAAGAACACAAATGATATGCTGTCTGGCTCTGAAATTGCATCATTTTCCCTCATGAGTGGTAACTGGTGAGCATGCCAACTTTGAAAATGATCCTGTTTTCATCTATAGTAATTTCACTTTTCTCTTTCTTCTAATCCTCTTTGTATTTTCTCTCTGTATATATTTTTGGTCAAGCCATATGCATCGAAATAATCCTTGTCAAGGATAACTTTCAAATATGTTTTATAACCAGCAGTTCAGTGACACAGGTCACGGTGCTGAAGCCCAGGTCTGGGTGTCCCTTGTTATTCTACATGTTACCTCTTTAGACACAAAGAGATTACGAAAAGATTCTGAGAAAGGTCCTGAGGAAAGGGCTGCAGTGGCAGATGATGGAAGGATTTGGGTTCAGGATAGTATCTACCTATCCACGCTATAAGGTAGTATTTCAACACCATAAATGGCACTGCCATGCCAGATGCGAAAGAAAGCATCTGCATAGTTAATGTCTGGCTACAGCAGAGCTTCATGTAATGTGAAGCTTTAAGAATGTTTGCTCTGCTTCCATATGCTTTGCGAAATGAAAACAATCACCATTAGGACCCATATTTCATAGGAGCCATGCATGGACTCACATATAAACTTTTGGCTTTTTATTGAAATGACAGCTTCTAGTTTGTGTTATAAAGTTGGGTAGAAATCACAGTCTTTGATGTTTCCTATTCTCCCTGGAAATAGGGTTTTAAACTTTCTATGCCAACTTTCATACTGTTTACACCCATGGACCTAGTCCCGTGGATTTCCCAAAATGGCAAGTAGTGCACTAAAAGTACCAAGAAGCTAACATTTAAGTTATGATTATATCCTGTTTATGTGAATTGTTGCCTATTTAAAAAATAGTCTGGGTTGCTTCTGGTTGTTTGGAGTAGGAGGAAGAATTAAGGAAAACAGGAATAACCTTGTTTGCCTTTAGTTCCAAAGGGGAAGCTCGTTTCACTATAAAGGATTGGGTAATATTGGAGGAATCAAGGGGAGGCGCCTTTGGAAGGTGGTGTTCCTGAGGCTTAGAGAAATGGGAACAGCGAGGGCAATGAGGCCTCTCCATGAAGACAGGCAGCTTGGTGGGCAGTGGAGGGAAAGTCCACTGAGCACTCATCCATGAGTGGCCAGGAGGACAAGAAGTAATTCTGAGGAAAAATAAGGCAGAAAATGATCTTGACTCACTTGGACTTCTGGTTTTGTCCCATATTAATGGTCACTGTAATCTTGAGTCATTAAGTGCAGTGAAAAGATTTTTGTGTTGCTGACAAAATGAAGAAAATGGGAATTTGACCTATTGAAATAAAGTGATTGTTCCTTTCTTTCTCCCTTCTCCCTTCCCTGTTGTTTTCTTCCCTTTCTTCCCGCTTCCTCCCATTCTTCTTCCTTTCCTTTTCCCCTTTCTTCCTCCTCTCTCTTTCCTCTGAGGGAAGGAAAGGGCTGTGTTCAGTTGACTCTCATGAGGCTTAACTCGCAAGTCCATCTGGTTTCTCTAGAAATTAAATCTCATTAGGAGCCAATGTGTCCCTACCACAGATAACTAATCCCTTGAACAGATCCCTTTCCAAAATTGCAATATCTGGAAAGACTTTCCCATTTGTCAGCCCTATTCATGCCTCTCTCCTCAACCCCTACCCAAACACACATGTGAAGATGACCTTCAGGTATAAAGCTAAGCTAAGAAGAAACCCATGACCTGCTCATTTTTAGAATAGAACAGACCATCAATGCTCTCACCACTGTTTTCACATTTTCTAGTGTATTACCTATCATAAAAGAGGCATCCAGAGGAAAAAATAATTCTTGAATAAATTATGACAAACTCACAAATATAGTCTAAATACAGACTTTCTTCAGTGTCACATTTCCATGGAACAGCTTCAGTTTCCTGGGTAGTTTCACAACAAAATTAATTGCCTTTATCAAGTTTTATCATTTTTACAACAGACATTTATTCATTTACAAGTGCTGGTGGGGATAAGTAGTGAGCAGAGAGCCAGATTCATCCATTTTCTTTTCAGCAAGCATTACTCACGTCAAATACTGTGCGCCAAATATAACTGTAAACAAGATAGAATCTGTGGGTGTCCTGGAAGAGCTTACCTTCTATTGGGTTACTTCAGCGGCTCAGATCGGGAACGGGCCCGACTCTCCAGAGCTAAGTGATTCTCTCCAATGTATTATTCAAAATTTTCATTACTCTGCATTGTGGATAGTCACTGTCTCTAGCTGAAAACTGCAGAAGTGAAAGTTATGAACACTAAACTTAGACTGCAAGTACATCGAAGCCACTAGCACCTCTAAAGCAGCTAGGAAGCTGGTTTTACCTTCCAGAATCAGTGTCACTTCCTTATACTGGGGAAGTGATATTGCTTTAATGTGCATCTTTTTAGCCCCTAAACAAATAATTTGGAGCTTAAAATTTACTCTCCCCCTCCCAGTAGCAATAATTAAAGAAAACCCTAGAGCTCAGACAACTGACACATATTCAGCAGTATGCATGCTATGACTTACGTTTCCCAGGAGTGAGCATAAATTTGCACTGTTTTTACCACATTCATAGGTCCAGTTTTCTCTGTTAAACAATGGCTAACATGTAAAAATCAGTTCATGGGTGTGGTTCATGGCCTGGAACATGGTCAAGCCCCCGTGGGACTGGCAATTATTTGTGGTGAGTCTGGAACCACAGTGCAATCTGTTCCTGGGCTCACACCCAGGCAGGCCTTGCCCAAAGAATTGTGTGTGTGTGCCATACTCGGGAAGGAATTAAGACAGGCTGGAACCTGGGACTTGGAACCCTTTGCTGTAAAGCTTGCACCTGGACAAACAGCTCCTCAAACTACAAAATACAAAGAAACTACAAATGACTAAAAATACTTGTGCCTGTGCAGTTGGGGCAATTTCTAGACAAAAGATACAAAAAGACCAAAAACTCCAACTGCCAATTCTGAAGAGCCAGTAGCATAAGCAGGGTACTGCACATGCCCTTGGCACTCAACACCACCCAGTTCAGTTCAGTTCAGTTCAGCCGCTCATTTGGGTCTGACTCTTTGCCACCCCATGAATCGCAGCAGGCCAGGCCTCCCTGTCCATCATCAAATCCCGGAGTTCACTCAAACTCACGTCCATCAAGTCAGTGATACCATCCAGACATTTCAACCTCTGTTGTCCCCTTCTCCTCCTGCCCCCAATCCCTCCCAGCATCACAGTCTTTTCCAATGAGTCAGCTCTTCGCATGAGGTGGCCAAAGTACTGGAGTTTCAGCTTTAGCATCACTCCTTCAAAAAAACACCCAGGACTGATCTCCTTTAGAACGGACTGGTTGGATCTCCTTGCAGTCCAAGGGACTCTCAAGAGTCTTCTCCAACACCACACTTCAAAAGCATCAATTCTTTGGCGCTCAGCTTTCTTCACAGTCCAACTCTCACATCCACACATGACTACTGGAAAGACCATAGCCCTGGCTAGTCGGACCTTTGTTGGCAAAGTAATGTCTCTGCTTTTCAATATGCTATCTAGGTTGGTCATAATTTTCTTTCCAAGGAGTAAGTGTCTTAATTTCATGGCTGCAATCACCATCTGCAGTGATTTTGGAGCCCCCCAAAGTAAAGTCTGACACTGTTTCCACTGTTTCCCCATCTATTTCCCATGAAGTGATGGGACCAGATGCCATGATCTTCATTTTCTGAACGTTGATTTTTAAGCCAACTTTTTCACTCTCCTCTTTCACTTTCATCAAGAGGCTTTTTAGTTCCTCTTCACTTTCTGCCATAAGGGTGGTGTCATCTGTATACCTGAGGTTATTGATATTTCTCCCAGCAATCTTGATTCCAGCTTGTGCTTCTTCTAGCCCAGCATTTCTCATGATGTACTCTGCATAGAAGTTAAATAAGCAGGGTGACAATATACAGCCTTGACGTACTCCTTTTCCTATTTGGAACCAGTCTGTTGTTCCATGGCCAGTTCTAACTGTTGCTTCCTGACCTGTATATAGGTTTCTCAACAGGCAGGTCAGGTGGTCTGGTATTCCCATTTCTTTCAGAATTGTCCACAGTTTATTGTGATTCACACAGTCAAAGGCTTTTGGCATAGTCAATAAAGCAGAAAGAGATGTTTTTCTGGAACTCTTTTGCTTTTTCCATGATCCAGGGGATGTTGGCAAATTGATCTCTGGTTCCTCTGCCTTTTCTAAAACCAGGTGAACATCTGGAAGTTCACTGTTCACGTACTGCTGAAGCCTGGCTTAGAGAATTTTGAGCATTACTTTACTAGCGTGTGAGATGAGTGCAATTGTGCAGTAGTCTAAGCATTCTTTGGCATTGCCTTTCTTTGGGATTGGAATGAAAACTGACCTTTTCCAGTCCTGTGGCCACTGCTGAGTTTTCCAATTTTGCTGGCATATTGAGTGCAGCACTTTCACAGCATCATCTTCCAGGATTTGAAATAGCTCAACTGGAATTCCATCACCTCCTGTAGCTTTTTTCATAGTGATGCTTTCTAAAGCCCACTTGACTTCACATTCCAGGATGTCCAACTCTAGGTGAGTGATCACACCATCATGATTATCTGGGTCATGAAGTTCTTTTTTGTACAGTTCTTTTGTGTATTCTTGCCACCTCTTCTTAATATCTTCTGCTTCTGTTAGGTCCATACCATTTCTGTCCTTTATTGAGCCCATCTTTGCATGAAATATTCCCTTGGTATCTCTAATTTTCTTGAAGAGATCTCTAGTCTTTCCCATTCTGTTGTTTTTCTCTATTTCTTTGCATTGATCACTGAGGAAAGCCTTCTTATCTCTCCTTGTTGTTCTTTGGAACTCTGCATTCAGATGCTTATATCTTTCCTTTTCTCCTTTGCATTTCACTTCTTTTCTTTTCACAGCTATTTGTAAGGCCTCCCCAACAGTCAATTTGCTTTTTTGCATTTCTTTTCCATGGGGATGATCTTGATCCTTATCTCCTGTACAATACCACCCAAGGGATAGACAAAAGACCTAAGCTACCCACCCCCACCCAACTCCTGGACACACCTCTAACCTCACCCTGTAAAGGAACAAGCTTGCCCCTCCCTCAGGGACAGAGCAAGGGAATCTGTTGTATTTTTTGCTCTCTGGGAGAGCGATTCCCTTCGTTCCTTTACAGAGTGAGGGTAGGGGTGTGTCCAGCTACAAGGGTCCCTAAGGCCTTGCCTGAGTTTCTTGTCTGGCTTCTAGTCAATTTCTATTGATTGTGGAAGGTCAAGAATCCTGGTTGGTATCAGAATGGCTTTAGATCAAAACAAACAAATGATTAAAAATCATTATGGCTAAAGTTTTTATGAAATTATTGAACCAAAAAAGAACATCCAAGGTCAAGAAGCTGGGACCATTGAGGCCAAAAATTTTTAATGAATAAATAATAAGGGATGAAGGTACAAGGGAAAATCAATAATCCAGTATCAGAGTTAGGTACCAATCCTGCCAAAGAAAAGTGGTCCAGGTGTACTGATGCACAGTTAAATGTGCAAAGGTCTAAGAATTGGTTTGTGAACATTGCGCATGTTCTAAACTTCTTGTGCCCTGACACAAAATGGCATCATAGACGTACGCAGAAAGAAGTGTAGCCAGTTTGGATGGATTATTTGACTCTTCTGGGGGGCGGAATTTGCACTCAGTTTCCCATTCTTAATGGCTGAACTTCCAAGTTCCTATCTTCTCCTCTTCCTAGAGTAAGTTATAACCATTGTAAACATGAAGAAGGCTCTTAGTGCATTTTTGTCCCTTTTTTTGAGCTCTGAATATCATTTGAAATGGTGGTAAAAGGACAGAATAATGTAAATAATTGTGACTATCTGGAGGTCAATAGTGCTCTCAATCATTCAGATGATTAAATAAATCTAGATTTTATTTTCCAGGCCAAGAATATGTCAAGATGATTTAGTGTATTTTCCCTCTGTGTGTGTGGAATCATGTGTGTGTCAAATTAAACATTTTTAGAGCACATTAATCAAATTCTTTTTAAAAGAAATGGAAAATAATATATCCCTCTTCATCAAGATTCTCAAGACATCTAACCCCTAGGAATGATTTTAAATTTAACTTAACATACAAGTTCCCAAGTAAAACTCTCCTCCAAATAAATTTGTTCAAAACATGTCTTCTGACATTCCATCCATTTAGAGAGGTTTATGAGGAAGCTTGATTGAACAAGCTTTAGGTAGATAAGGCATCTTCATTCTCTAATGAGGACCCAAATCAACAAGCCACCAAATAAATAAAAAGGAAGATAAAGCAGTGTTAGATAAGTGGAAGATAAAGATGAATCAGCAGCCCCTAGTCTTACACTTGAATGTGCCTTAAGACTTAAGTTGAAAACATCATTGTAAATGTTTCCTGGCTGCTTCAGTTACAACCCAATTGGGTTTCTCCCATGACTTAGTTACAGCACACGTCACTTTGTCATATAGCTATTTGTACATGTGGCAGAAATTTATTGCAAAGTAGTAATAGCTGTATTCTCCACTTCCTACAACTCCTCTCCCTCAAAGTCTGAGGTTGGCCTGGCCCTTTCCTTGTTTAAGAAACCACTGGGGGGGTCAACCAGTGCCTGAGGGGAAGGTCTCAGGGCAAAACCACAAAAGAACCATCTCTGGGCTATGAATTTAAAAACTGAGAGGAGGGGCTAAAACTGAAAGATTTGGAAAATAGGTGAATTGCTTTCTCCTTCTCTTATTATCTACCAGACCAAGAAAATACTCTGTGGACCTGGGAAAGAGGAGAAGAAAGATATGCCAGGAAATGAGAATAAAGGAATAAGCAGAGAAGAGTGAAGTCAACATGAAGATATTGTTAGGTTGGTAAAATGGGGAAAAGAGGTCCAAAATGGCGGTGGCTAAAAGACAAGGAAGGGAAAAGCCTGCGAAAATAGAACAAAAGAAGGTCCCAGGACCGGAGTGAAGACCTCAGGTAAAACAAACAACACTCCTGGCTGGCCCAATTTGCATAGAACAGGCCCAGGGAGAGATAAACATATAAATAGAAGAGCCAAAGCTAGCGCTCTCTCTCTCTCTCTCTCTCTCTCTCTCTCTCTCTCTCTCTCTCTCTCTCTCTCTCTCTCTTGCCCTGGGGCGCTCTTCTCCTCGAGTCTTTGGATCGATGTGCCCTCACACCTCGAAGATGGATTTTCCTGCTATCTTCTAAATAAAATAGAGCTGTAACATTGAGCTGTAACACTGATTTGTCTAAGAGCTATAACATGGTTATAGCTCCAAGACCTGAGAGCTGCAACACGCCGAGGGGGCTTTAATGTCCGTCACTCCAAATCTTTGTTGTGACAAGACAAAGAACAGAGGAACATACACTCGCGTGACAATACGATCCACCTTCATATGGGGAGAAAAGACCCTGGTAGAGGGACTAGAAATCACGAGTAAAGTGGTGTTGTGTGAGTCAAGGAGTGGAAGGAAAAGGAGACTGTGATCAGAGAACGGTTCATTCATTTTTCTGCTGTAGAACATTCCCAGTAGGTGTAAAGAGCAGATATGGCCACAGGTACATAGAGGAAAATGAAAACAAAGGCCACTGCATAGAGAATATCAAGGAATACTGACATGAGGGAACGACCTGAGTAATTGCACTACCCTCTTATTTACACAGAAAAAGGGTCTCCATCCTGCCTGTGAGTGGGATGCCAGCTATCCACTGATGGCACAGCAGGGCAGAAAGGACTTGCCTCATTGAAACAGACACTGTCCTCCCCATGAAACAATAAAGTTATGCAATGTAAAGAAAGTAGAGTGGGATGCGACAGTGAGCGAACCTTCTAGCCGCATGAGGAAAGTTAATGATGCAATCAGGGATGGGGGTAGAGCAGCTGGAGGACAGCTGAGGGCAGAGAAGTGAGTCATGGTAACTCTTCATGAAAGGCCACCAGACTCTCACCACCTGCCCTCAGCCAGGGCTGGCCGAAGTTCTAAAAGTGTCCAAGAAGGCGACCCAGTTCCAAAGACCACATTTGTGGCGAACTGCAGCCTCTCTCCCTAAGTGTTTCTGGAAGTGTGGGAACAAACATCATCTCTGGCCTCCAGAAGAACGTGCTACGGCTGAATTGCTTTCAGTCTTGGAAGATGCTGGCGTCAGAGACTCTTATTTTCTCCAGTCATTAGAGTGTATTCAAATCAAGGCACGCCTTTTTCCTCAGCTTTTCCCATTTCCTCAAACGTAGGCGATCAAACCTCTCCCACACATCTGTCTCCACTAAACTGTGCCAGGCAGCCTCAGGGGGCGGATGCTGTCAGTTTCCGTTTGCTAGCATCAATACTTATCAGCAAAATTCCTTTTATCGCACACTGTAATTTATTGACATGTCCCACGGACTGGGGCATGACATCTTGGGGTGGGGCAGGCATTATTTTGTCTAGCACACTCAGCTTCATTTATCTGTAAAGTGAGAGTAATAATGCTACCTACCTTGCAGGTAGTAATAATACTACCTACACATTGCTTTGGACAGTGTTTGGCATTCTCTTAAAGTTATAGCTTATTGTTGGCAGAGTTGTACCCAGGTGAGATCCAGGAGTGGGCAGAGGATAGGGGGTAAGGACCGTGTTTTACAGCTCTGTGCAAGGAAAATTCTGTGAAGCTCAGAGCTAGAAATTCAATCTGAATTTGAATCTTGCTTCATCACTGATAGCTTCATCACCTTAGAAAATGAACATTTTTTTTGAGCCTCAATTTCTTCATCTGGAAAAAGGAGACAGTAATATTCAGCTTAGAGAGTTTATAACTTCCCTGCTAGCTCAGATGGTAAAGAATTTGCCTGTAATACAAGAGACCCATGTTCGATCCCTGGGTCAGGAAGATACCCTGGGGAAGGAAATAGCTACTGACTCCAGTATTCTTGCCTGGAGAATTTCATGTATGCAGGAGTCTAGCGAGCTACAGTCCATGGGGTTGCAAACAGTCAGACGTGACTGAGAGACTAACACTTGACACAGTCTATGGCAAGATTACATGTATAAAATGCCTGGTAAATGACAGTACATGATCAGATAATAAGTCCACTTGTCCCCCCTCCCAGCCCCCCCCCCCACCACCACTTATCACTTTTTTCCTTATATTTATATAAGTGCCATGTCCTGGGGTCTCTGACAGTGCAGAACATAATGTGTCATCTTATATTCTACTATGAAATTACTAAGATTACACTAGACTCATGATTTTTTTCCTGCAAGTTGACTTTTAATCTTTCACTGTTACTTTTTCCCAATGAGTTCTACTTCCTTGCATTATTTTGGTTTCCATCTCCATTCATTAGATAACATTTACCATGGAAAGACAAATTCTTGGGAATACTAGATTCTGGAACCCCTAATAAGAATGCTAGATATTATCATGGTCAAACTCACATAGTGTGCACCCAAGGGTTTTTGAATCATTCACTGTTTTGAAATTATCCTTCACATGTATAAACTAACTCAATACAAATGCAGATAGATATAAGGCTGGTTCCTGGAAAGATCATGTAATCTTGTTCCTTGAGAAATCCAAGCATGATATACCCAAAGATATTTACTTATTATGATTGATTATCTTCTACATATTCCTCATGTATGTATTAAAAATCTAGTAGGACAGTAGTTCTTAAATTTTGCTACCCATTGGAATCACTTGGGAGTCTTAAAAAATACAGGGTTGTTTTTTTTTGCCACTTTCAAAGTGTGCAACTTAATTGATACAGGATTTGACCTGAGCATAGCATTTTTCCCAGATGATTTCGATGTTCAGCAAAGTTTGGAAACTGCTGTCTGAAGCTAGTACCTACCCAGGAGTCATTACAGAAAAGACATGTGTTTATATGTTATTCAGCTTGAGTTTCACCAATTCATTCAATAAATATTTGTATACTGAGAGATACTGCATTGTTAAAATATATTATTTTTACTAGTACTAATTCATCGGACGTGACTGAAGTGACTTAGCATGCAGTTCATCTGTATTTTCTTTTATAATTAGGAAAAGTGCCTCCACTCAAGGTGGAGCATAGAATTTGTTAAGTCAAATGAACAAATTTTTTTGGTAAAAGGTAAACATTACAAACTATATGACAGAATAGCCTGTATCTCTTTTGTTTTCCCTCTCTTAGGACACTCTGCTTTTAGCCACATACCAAAGTACAAAAGCAAGCCAAGTGGAGGGCTATATGCATGTGTGTGTGTGTTCACACTTGTATATGTGTACATATTTCTGTCCAGGGGCAGCCAGGCTTACTTGGGGCTTGTAAAAGACACAATGACACAATTCTGTGTCACATTCGCCTCATCTGCTACTAACCTCAATCCCCTTTTACCTTTTATTTCTCTCTCCTCATCCCTACTCTTTGTGGAAATAGCAGAGCATCCATCACACAGCGGGTTATGGAATAGGTGCCCACATTTTTCAGATTTATTTATTTGACTGGGCATGGTGGCAGAATACGGTTGGAATATATTTAATATGGAGCCAAAAGTACCTGCTAATATAAATATTTGCCTTTAGCATTAGCTAGCTACCTGGCTACTTAGGGGAATCATTGGAAGAACTTAAAAAAACAAAACATTAATGCCAATGCCAGGGTCCCATCTAAACAAATAGATTCTGTGTCCATTGTTTCGAGTGGAGTCCAAATTTAGGACATTCATATTTTGCCATATTCTTCTTCTCCTTTCCTCCCTTCCTCCTCCTCCTCTTTCTCCTCTCCTCACTTTTTCCTCAAAGCTCCTTAGGCAACAATAATACAGAACTTGATATCAGAGCTGGAAGGAAAAAGTAATATATTTCTAGGCAATGATGGTCAAGGAAGGAAACATTACCACCTATATATGAATGCAATAACCTGCACAGATACAGCATAAAACAAATGAAAGTGCATTCATTAGATTAAATCATATGAGGTCATTGCTTCTGTGTGTGATCAGTTTAAATTAAGGGTTATTGGGTCAGCATCTACTATGCACCTGGGTGATGCGACAAAGGTCCATCTAGTCAAGGCTCTGGTTTTTCCAGTGGTCATGTATGGATGTGAGAGTTGGACTATAAAGAGGGCTAAGTGCCAAAGAATTGATGCTTTTGAACTGTGGTGTTGGAGAAGACTCTTGAGAGTCCCTTGGACTGCAAGGAGATCCAACCAGTCCATCCTAAGGGACATCGGTCCTGGGTGTTCACTGGAAGGACTGATGTTAAAGCTGAAACTCCAGTATTTTGGCCACCTGATGCAAAGAGCTGACTCATTTGAAAAGACCCTGATGTTGGTAAAGATTGAAGGCAGGAGAAGGGGACGACAGAGGATGAGATGGTTAGACGGCATCACCGACTCAATGGACATGAGTTTGGGTAAACTCCAGGAGTTGGTGATGGACAGGTAGGCCTGGCGTACTGCGGTTCATGGGGTCGCAAAGAGTCGGACACGACTGAGTGACTGAACTGAACTGAACTAATGCTACATGGGTCTTTGCTAATGTCTCCAATCTAGCAGTCTACTCAGTCAATTGTAACTCTTTCCCAACACGTCTGCTATTCCCATGATGCGGAATTTTTGATCCAGACATCACCAGCTCTTTTTGTGTGCTCTCAGGGTTGACCAATAGAGTCTCACACGTGGTTGGTGCTCATTGACTCTTTATGGGTTGACTGTAGAAGTGAGCAATTAAGTTAAACGCTGAGAGTCATGAAGTGTGCAGGAAAAGACACAGTCTAACTCCCACATTCATGGAATTTATAATCTCATGTGAGAGTCACATGGAAAATATATCCATGGCTTCCCAGGTGGTCTCCAATGCGGGAGACTTAAGAATCATGGGTCCAATCCCTGGACTGGGAAGATTCCCTGGAGGAGGCTTGGAAACTCACTCCAGTACTCTTGCTGGAGAATCCCATGGATACAGGAGCCTGACAGGTTACAATCAATAGGGTCACAAAGGGTTGGACAGGATTGATGCGGTTTTGTTGTTGTTCAGTCACTCAGTCATGTCCGACTCTTTGCAACCCCATGGACTGTGGCATGCCAGGCTTCCTTGTCCTTCACCATCTCCCAGAGTTTGCTCAAACTCATGTTCATTGAGTCGGTGATATCATTTGACCATCTTGTCCTCTGTCATCCCCTTTTCCTCCTACTTTCAATCTTTCCCATCATCAGGGTTTTTTCCAATGAGTCAGCTCTTCTCACCAAGTGGCAAAAGTATTGTAGCTTCAGCTTCATCATCAGTCCTTCCAATGAATATTCACAGTTGGTTTCCTTTAGGATGGACTGGTTTGATCTCCTTTCTTTCCAAGGGACTCGCAAGAGTCTTCTCCAAGACTCTGAGCCAGAGAACGCTCAGAAGGTGCAAACAAAACTCTGTGTGCTCCAAGACCCAGGAAAAGGAGCAGTGACCTCCACAAGAGACTGAGGCAGACCTGCCTTTGAGTGTTTGAGTGTCTCCTGGGAAGGGGCATCAGCAGTGGCCTGCCACAGGGACTGGGACTCTGGCAGCAGCAGTTCTGGGAGGCACAGCATGTGGCAGAAGTCCTCTTAGAGGAGGTCACTATTAACCCCACCTTAGAGCCAACAAGCAGGTGACCCACAAACTGGATAATAATTATACCAAAGAAGTTCTAACACTGTTGTGAAAGGTCTAGTCCCCACAGCAGATTTCCCAACCTGAGGATCCAGCAAAAGGACTGAGAACCCCCAGGGAACTTGACTTTGAAGGTCAATGGGATTTGATTACAGAACCTACACAGGACTGAGGAAACAGAGGCTGTTGGAGGGCACAAACAAAATCTTTCTGGCACCGGGACCCAGGAGAAAGGAGCAGTGACCCCACAAGAGACTGAGCCAGACTTGCCTATGAGGGTTCAGGAGTCTCCAATAGAGGCATGGGTCGACAGTGGCCTGCCACAGGGTCAGGGACACTGACTGCAGCAGTCCTGGCATGCTGATATAAGTCCTTTGCAGGTCGCCATTAGCACCATTACCCCTACCAGAGTTTGGCCTCAGGTCAAACTACAGGGAGGGAACACAGCCCGACTCATCAGCAGAAAATTAAAGATTTACTAAGCATGGCCTTACCCACCAGAGCAAGATCTAGTTTCTCCCACAACCATCCCTCCCATTAGGAAGCTTCCACAAGCCTCTTATCCTCATCCATCAGAAGGCTGACAGAATGAAAACCACAATCAAAAAAAAAAAAAAAAAACAACTAACCAAACTGATTACATGGATCACAGCCTTGTTTAACTCAATGAAAATATGAGCCAAGCCATGTAGGGCCACCCAAGATGGAGGGGGGTCATGGTGGAGAGTTCTGACAAAATGTGGTCCACTGGAGAAGGGAATGACAAACCACTTCCTCATTCTTGCTTTGAGAACCCTGTGAATAGTATGAAGCGATTTAGCATGCAAAATTAGAAAGTAACATGGGACATCCTCCCCGCCAAAAATTTGTTAAAGCAATTGAGGGGCAAGGTCTCTGGTCAAGAAGGGGAAAAATAATATGTATCATCATGGCTGATTTGCATTGTTATAGCACAGAATCCATCACAACATTATAAAGCTATTTCCTCCAATTAAAAAATAAATTAAAAAAAAAAGAAGGGGAAAAATAATCATGGGACTAAGGAGTTAAGGAGGAAGGCTTTGAGAAGGAAATGAAACTTGAACTCAGTATGGAAGTTGTGGCAGAATTTGAAGGATTAGAATAGTAGCAGGCATTGTGTAAAGTGAGAATTACAATGTGGAAATGATAGCAATGGATGCCCACTGTAACATCTGAGTAAGGATCTTGTTGTCTATCCAACTGACAAGAGCAACATAGATTTAAAAAAAAATAAATAAACCATGTGACAATAAACTTTGATGAGTGGGATTTGTTCACCACTGCATTCTTAGTTCCTAGAAATGTGTGGTCTATAGTAGGCTCCTAATAAATATTTGTTGAATAAATGACTAACTGTATAAATAACTAAATGAAAAATGAAGGAAGGCATGAAGAATCAGTATTCATCAGGCATTTATTTATTGCTCAAATTTATTAAGTACCTACTGCTTGCCTGGTTATATGCTAGAAATAAGAGACACAAAGATGAATATAATTGTAGTCTCTATTGTCATACTCAGTGGTTCTCAAACTTTTATTTGCCTAAGAATCACCTAAGGAGTTTAGTAAAAATGAGGATTCTTGGGATTTACTCCCTAGATATCTCAGAGATTCTGACTGAAAATGCTGGGGGTGGGGCTTAGGAATACACATTTGCATAATTTTTCTTCCCCTGGATACTGAGTACTCTGAGGATTATACTGAGAGAAATTCTTGCCAAGAAGAAAAGATCTAACATGCACCTCACCAAAGAAATCTCCCAATAACTGTGAATATCAGGTAAAAGGTGCTGTAATAGAGACTCTCTCAGGGAGTGACAGTGGGTTTATTACTGAACTGAGTCCTGAGTATTGAGTCAGCTTCTAGAGAGTCAGCAGGAAAAGAAAGAAGGAAAAGCAGGAAGGTGTGAAAAAAACCAGAACATTCAGGAAATGGCAGTTGGCTTGGTACAAAGATTTGATGTATCTTGGGATGCACCAAATTCTCTCAATAATCTTGATAGATAGTATCTTGGCTGCTTGGCCTAGCATTGTTAGAAAAGAAAGGACAAGCAATGCTTAAATCAGATGAACCAGTTAAAAACCTGGGAGGATTATGAAACAGAGAGACCACCACCATATGACTGTGATCATGCTTCCACAAGTCTATCTCTAGCCCACTGCTTGATGTAAGTTCACAGATTAGTACGATTAGTGGGATGCTTACTTCTCTAATTATAGGACCTTTGGTTCTCCAGTGTTGGAAAAATTGAGTTCGAAAAAGCAGAACAAAACACTTTCTTGGTACTGACTTCCTCTGTACCAAGAATGTTCTTTTGTTTAATCAAGAAAATGTGACCTTTCACTTTACTTATCAAGAAAGGAACGCATTTCCAACTAAGTACAGATCATTCAGATACACTTCTTAAAAGAGGAGTTTGGGCTGTTTAGAAAAGACAGTTGAACACACCCTTTGGTCCATCCATGTAAATCTGTAGGCTAATCTATAATTATACTGTCTGGAAAGAATACAGAACATGATTCCAACATCTAGTTGTTTTTTTTTTCCTCCTGATTCTCCTTTTGACACCAAACCTTTGGGAAGAGAATTTTGTGAGTTATCCCAGAAGAGAGAAGCAAGCTGACAGAAAACTACAATTCAGCCTGAGTCTATTGAGTATTAGTGTAATACAAGATTCATCCTCCTGTGTAATTTAGATGCTTCAGCTCAGGCAGGCTTGGTGATTCCTCAAATATGAGACAAGCTTAAGAAAAAGACTGTCAGTCACAAACTGGGGAGATGCTAGGGACAAAGCTCCCAGGCTACCCATCTCTGAAAATAATTATTAATTTAAAACACAGTCATCATCTTATGGGACTTCTACAACTGCAGAATGTTTGGAGGGGCTGTTTTCTTAGCCCTGTGGCTTGGATGTGGGACACTATCTCCTCGGCTTCCTGGAATGGATCATCACCTTTCTAACCTAGCCACACACAGGCTGATAGCACCAGTGCATGTTAGTAAGGGCTTCAGAGGCTGGGGGATGGGGAGTTGTTATTTCATCAGTCACAGTAGAAGAGGTTCCCAAGTGACCAAAAGGTAGGTTTTTTTCTTTTTTCAAGTTGAATTTCTTCTGCCACATTTAACCAAGGCTCCACCCCAGGTGACTGACCTCCTATCTGAAAGAAGCATCATTTAGGGGTTGCCCTCCCTACCTAAGCTGCTCCCTCCAAGATTTCTCTCTCATGGGGGTACAGTTACTCCAGTCCCCTGCAGCATTTCATGGCTATTTTTTAAGGGACAAAATGGTTTCTTTCACATATACAGCCTGCCACAAGATGCTATTCCTTTTAACAATCAGAACAGTTGAGTGTTTCTACCTCATTGAATGCTCTTTTTTTTTTTTTTCTTTTGAACTGTCTTCTGTTTCCACACCAAACATACTGGGTTTCACTGTGCTAGACAGTGGAAGCAAAAAGTGTTAGTCACTCAGTCATGTCCGATACTTTGTGAACCCATGGATTGGACTCAAGCCCGCCAAGCTCCTCTGTCCATGGGATTCTCCAGGCAAAAATACTGGAGTGGGTTGCCATATCCTTCTTCAGGGGATTTTCCCAACCCAGGGGTTGAATGGGTCTCCCTCATCGCAGGCAGATTCTTTACTGTCTGAGCCAACAGTGCACTCTTCCTTCTTATCCCTTTGAATTTAGAAGCAAATTAAAAAGCCTAAGTTCTGACTTATTTTGGTGCCTGTGACCAAAAGTAGGGGCTTCATCTCCCACCACTAGGACCTTATTTGTGTATGCTCGAACTTGAAGACCTGAGTCACACTTAAGAAGCTTCATTTCACTGGATTGATATAGGCATCTCTGAACTGGACTTCTTCCTTGGGTCTTGTTCTCTATTGTTGCTTCATTTATCCTCTTCTCTTTCTCTTGAAGTATTTTTATGTACAATCAAATCAATGGGAACTTGAAAGGAGAAGACATTTAATCCTTTCAACCCCAGTTAGGTCTGATTTCCCAAACTGCACCTCATAGCATTTTGTGGTATGTTTCTTGGAAAAAGTATAAACAATTATATAAGGCTTTCCCATTCCTATATGTGTGTGGTCACCATACAAATCCAGTAACTATGTATATCACCAGTCACCAACAACCTTTGCAGTACTACCAGGTTTTGTCCCAAAATGGCAGTTATTTTAAACTTTCATGATGATATAATTCTCAAGGCTGGCCCTGAAAGGTCATGGAGTAATTGACAGCCTTTGTTTCTTGATCTACAAGGCCAGGTACCCTATGGCAGATGCTATTTGTACATTGATCCCCATGAAGGATCCCTGCAGACAGTTTCCATTCAGGGCAATGGTTTTCCTGCAGCTTTTTACCTAAGACTATCTGTTCACCTTATATTTAGGCTATGCATAGAACAGCAAGAAATGTCAAATAGTAAGGTGTCAGGAAGGAACCTTGCCTGTTGAGGAAGAAAAGATTTCTTGTCCCTCTAGGGACAATTCTGAAGCGTGTTCTGAACAGTTTTTCAGAGAGTGCCCAGTAGGATTGAATCCCAGTGAAGCTCAGCCATCATCTGACGATGAATTTACCCTTCATTGGTTCTGGCCTGTCTCCTTTCCTCCTGCTCTTGGCATGCTTTCTGGGATCACCTTCAAAAGAAATTTACAGTGAAAACCTTATATCTGGGTTTTCTCTAAATAGTACCCAAATGAATACAGATCCCAAGCAAGTATGAGACCTGTTCTAACCACAACCCAAATCATTCTCCTTATGATCAGGAACTATAATGCATAACAATCTATGGTTTCTTGCAGCATATTGCCTTGACTAGGGTTTCCAATGAACAATTGATAGCACCCCCCATACTAATGTTTCACGCTATCACCAGGGATTTCTGTGTTGGCAGGCAAAACAAAAAGACCATGAACCAAACGAGTGTACCTGCCTTCCCCCAAGAAAGGCTCCAGGTCTTTAGTAAAAGGTTTGTACACAAAGGCTGGGATGAACGCCAACTTCTGGCCTTTTCTTACAAGAGTTTCTTAGACATTTTTATTACACCCATACAAGGTTATTTATTCCTTATTCTTCATTAGGAGCATTGGCTCTTGAATGATCTTTCCCCCAGGGGTTGTACTGCCTCGTGCAGAATGTTTTCCACAACTTCTGCCCAACACTAACGTAGTGTTTGGGGAATCCAACCAGAGAAGAAAATCCCACGTGTGGTCCTTCAGGTCCTAAATCTCAGATGATTATGAGCTTTGGATAGCAGGCCTCCTGGAGGTAGTTGCCCTTCCCACCCGACATGAGGTGCTCAGACAACACACTTCAGTTTTCTGAAGAGAGCTGCAGTCAAAGTTCAGGCCTCACCCCTCAAAATCAAGCCAACCATGCTTATACTCACACCTGCGTCCCTAACCCAGATGCCTCCTTCTGGTGTCTCAGCCGAGGTACTTCCTAGGTGTCTTCTATATCCAGAGTCTTGGCTAAGTCACTTTTCTCCACTCTGATCCAGTGCTTTCTCTACTCCTAGCCTGTTCCCCTTTTCCTACCCCTGACCACCAGGTTCATAAAGAGAAGGACCCCTTATTTATTTACGGGGTCTTATTCTACCGTGAGATCACTCTTCCCACCTGTACTGCGTGTCACGTCTGATCCTAGCTGGGTGCTGTTCCATGGGAAAAGTTGGAACACTGGGAAGCCAGTGCTTCTTTTGGGGGCCTCTTGCTTGTGCAGTCACAGTGAGTGATTAAAGGCTTGATTGCCACTTTCCAGTTTGGCTCATTGCCCTAAGTGACCACTTTGACAGCTAGAAGCTCAACAACCATCTGCTGACCATCACAGCCCATGTTGGACACTCGGTTCACAGTGACCCGAGTTGGACACTTCACAGTAAAAGCATACACTTGGTTGGATTCTGGAGAAGGAAATGTCACCACAGACATGGCAAGGAAATGCTCCTCTATTTAAGTATCACAGTCATAATTCCAAAAGGTAACACCTAGATCTTTCGGGACCTCCTTAGCCTTTGGTGTTTGTTTTTTTGTTTGTTTAAACTTGATTCCAATCCCCAATGTCTTAGTCTGGGTTTTTCCAGCACCCTCCTAATGATGTCTATAAATTCTTGTTCTTACTTCCTCATGGCCCTTTTTCTCCTATGCTGACTTGAGGCAAATGCACTTTTAATCTAGATGCAAATTTCTTTTTGCCAAAATCTGCCAGAAATGCAGTCTCACCAAGCATACTGTGATTTTTGGCTTCCTTAATATTTTGCGGGGTCACATTTATCTAGGGTGAAAATTCCACTATGCACAACCCAGGGCTTCCCTGGTAGCTCAGCTGGTAATGAATCCGTCTGCAATGCAAGAGACCCCAGTTCCATTCCTGGGTCAGGAGGATCCCCTGGAGAAGGGACAGGCTAAGCACTCCAGTGTTCTTGCATTTCCCTGATGGTTCAGATGGTAAAGAATCCACCTGCAACATGAGAGACCTGGGTTCAATCCCTGGGTTGGGAAGACCCCTTGGAGGAGGACATAGCAACCCACTCCAGTATTCTTGCCTGGAGAATCCCCATGGACAGAGGAGCCCAGTGGGCTACAGTCCATGGGGTTGCAAAGAGTCAGGCATGACTGAGTGACAAAGCACAGCACAATCCTGGGATGTTTTCCAGCTGCCCACTCCAGGGAGTTCTCTCCTGGGAGCAGCTGTGACTGGGCCACATGTAGTTTCCAGCTCTCCTAAGAATTCTGTGGGGGGTAAAAATGACTTTTTCAAATACCATGAGGGTGATTCTCACTTCCTTCCACCTCCAGTTTCCCCTCATACCACAGATTCTTCTATTTCTCTTCCTTTAAACTCCTTGAACTATTGCTCCCATATCAGAGTCAGCATGAACTTCTCCCTCTTCACGTTTCCAAGATCTGAGAGGGAGGAACTAAAGAGGCAAACACTGAAGTGGGTAAGTTAGACGAGGCTATGGCAAAATCTTGGAACACTTGCAAGTGAAGGATCTGTGTCCTCGTACAACTATAAATGTAGTAAATGAGTCCACACTCCTTATCTATAAAGTAAGTATAAAGAAGGCATGGTTTTCTCATTTTACAGACAAAAGCATGGGTTCAGAGAGAGGTGATGCAAATTTCCCATTATCAAATACCTTGGAAGTTGTGGAGTTGAGATTTAAACTCCTGTTGTGGTCTTCACACCAATGCAACTTTTCCAGTCAGTTGATTTATTTGCTCATCATTTTGATGAAGAGTTGTATTGGTGTCGAGACCAAAACAGGAATTTAAATCTCAACTCCACAACTTCCAAGGGGTTTGATAATGGGAAATTTAAATCACCTCTACTTACTTTATAGATCAGTTCAGTTCAGTCACTCAGTGGTGTCCGACTCTTTGTGACCCCATGGACTGCAGCACACCAGGCCTCCCTCTCCATCACCAGCTCCTGGAGCCTACTGAAACTCATGTCCATTGAGTCGGTGATGCCATTCAACCAACTCATCCTCTGTTGTCCCCTTCTCCTCCCACCTTCAATCTTTCCCAGCATCAGGGTCTTTTCCAAGGAGTCAGTTCTTCACATCAGGTAGCCAAAGTATTAGAGTTCCAGCTTCAACATCAGCCCTTCCAATGAATATTCAGGACTGATCTCCTTTAGGATGGACTGGTTGGATCTCTTTGCAGTCCAAGGGACTCTCAAGAGTCTTCTCCAACACCACAGTTCAAAAGCATCAGTTTTTCGGCACTCAGCTTTCTTTATAGACCAGTCATCACATCCATACATGACTATTGGGAAAACCATAGCTTTGACTAGATGGACCTTTGCTGGCAAAGTAATGTCTCTGCTTTTTAATACACTGTCTAGGTTGGTCATGGCTGCAGTCACCACTTGCAGTGATTTTGGAACCCAAGAAGATAAAGTCTCTCACTGTTTCCATTGTTTCCTCATCTATTTGCCATGAAGTGATGGGACTGGATGCCATGATCTTCATTTTTTGAATGTTGAGTTTTAAGCCAATTTTTTCACTCTCCTCTTTCACTTTCATCAGGAGGCTCTTTAGTTCTTCTATGCTTTCTGCCATAAAGGTGGTGTTATCTGCATATCTGAGGTTATTGATATAACTTTACAGATAAGGTGAGTAAAATGTTTAGCATCTGTGCCTAGGACACAGTGAGCACTTTATTGTATCTATCCTTATCCCTGGAAAAATGTTAAATTTTTAGCTGGAAATGCTTATTTAATGTTTCTGGCTCCCAGTCATACAGTCCATAAGAAACATTTCCTTGAAGGTTCCTAACAGATCAAGTGAAACCATCCTGCTTTTCTGCTCAAGTGTGTGGAACACAAAATCACATGCAGCTCCTTCTTTTACACCTGAAAATGTTTCTGAAGAGATAGTCCATTGTGGAGTGTGAGCAAATAGTTGAAGATGAAGTTTGCATTGATTTTAAAACCACTATGCCTGCAAGTGATTGATTTTTTTTATTGAGCTCTTTTTGTTTGTGTGAGCTCTTTTTGTTTGTTTGTTCTTTTATGTTAAAGCTTCAGGATGCTCTGACTTGTTTTAGTTAATTACAGATACTTAGGGTCATTAACTTGAAAAGCTATAGCTTTTCAGCATCAAATTTCCTTGAATTTCACTTTTATTCCAACTAAAAGATTCAAAAACAAGAAATCACAAGAGACCATGTTCCCTTCTTCTCAAAAGAAATACAAAAGAAACTTAATAACACATGTTGATAGTTCTCATAAAAATAAAGTGTGCAAAATCATACATTAAGCATTTCACGTTCAGTCCCCATTTTAGATAAAATACTTATAAAGAAAAAAAATACTTATAAAGAGTCATAAATGTACTATGCACAAAGAAGTGATTATAGTATTATGCATATTTTATTATGGGAAATTTCAAATATTAAAGTGGATAGAATAGGATAATGAATCCCCCATACCTCAGCTATTATCAACTAATGGCCAATCTTAATTTCTCTCTAGTCCCACCTGTTTTATTGAATTCTTTTTAAAATGTGGTTTTGTGGAAGAACCAAAGCAGATTACAGTTTCAAGAGAGAGTGAGTAAATGAAATATTTCCTGGCTTCTTATTTGGTACTGAGGTTGAAGGCAATTCATTGCCACTGAATCATAAGGCAAATGGTCCTCTTGAGTGGGGTCTCACTTTTTTATAGCCGGTTTCCACAATCTGGGGCTTCCCTTGTGGCTCAGCTGGTAAAGAATCTTCCTGCAACACAGGAGACCTGGGTTTGATCCCTGGGCTGGGAATATCCCCTAGAGAAAGGAAAGGCTTCCACTCCAGTATTCTGGCCTGGAGAATTCCATGGACTATACAGTCCATGGAGTCGCAAAGAGTCAGACACGACTGAGTGACTCTCACACTTCCACATTCTGAGCAAAATGAAGGGGAAATTAAAACTGCAAACAACTCTTGCTATAATTTTCAATGCATTTGATCAGAACTTTAATTTTCTTCCTACCTTTACTAAATCATTTCCTCAATGTACTTCTCTAGGTTGCATTTGTTGACTTAATGAAAAAGAGGATTTCAGGAGTAGCGAAGTGATCACTTAGGAAAAACAGGCCTAGTGGATTTAACACGGAGAAGGCAATGACAACCCACTCCAGTAGTCTGGCCTGGAAAATCCCATGGACAAAGGAGCCTGGTAGGCTGCAGTCCATGGGGTTGCGAAGGTCGGACACGACTGAACGACTTAACTTTCACTTTTCACTTTCATGCATTGGAGAAGGAAATGGCAACCCACTCCAGTGTTCTTGCCTGGAGAATCCCAGGGATGGCAGAGCCTGGTGGGCTTCTGTCTATGGGGTCGCACAGAGTCAGACATGACTGAAGCAACTTAGCAGCAGCAGCAGCAATAAATTTAACAATTGCAGGACATCCTCACATTATCATAAAACATTATATTAATATGTCTTCAAAAATACTACACGAATGGCAACACTCTGACACAACAAAGAAACAAATGGAGATAGCTTATATACTGATGTTGTATAAAATATATCATTATTTAGAAATTTTTCTCCACTATAACAACAATAGCCTCAGACATGAATATAGAATTTGTCAATTTATCTCTTAAAACTACTGAATGTTTGTAGTCCTGAAAACGATACAATGTTATACTAACCTTAGTATAAATTGGCAAATTTCATATTCATGTCTGAGGCTGTTGTTGTTATAGTGGAGAAAAATTTCTAAATAATGATATATTTTATACAACATCAGTGTATAAGCTATCTCCATTTGTTTCTCTGTTATGTCAGAGTATTGCCAATCATGTAATATACTAAGAGTAATGAATACAGGTTGGCTGCGTGGAGGGGCCTAGAGGAGCTATCCCACGTTGAATGTCAGGAAGGGCAGTGGTAAGAAGATACCCCTCGTCCAAGGTAAGGAGCAGCAGCTGTGCTTTGCTGGAGCAGCTGTGAAGAGATACCACATGCCCAAGGTAAGAGAAACCCAAGTAAGTTGGTAGGGGTTCCAAGAGGGCATCAGAGGGCAGACACACTGAAACCATACTCACAGAACACTAGTCAATCTAATCACATTAGGACCACAGCTTTGTCTAACTCAATGAAACCAAGCGATGCCCACGGGGCAACCCAAGACAGGTGGGTCATGGTGGAGAGGTGTGACAAAATGTGGTTCACTGGAGAAGGGAATGGCAAACCACTTCACTATTCTTGCCTTCAGAACCCCATGAACAGTATGAAAAGGCAAAACGATAGGATACTGAAAGAGGAACTCCTCAGGTCAGTAGGTGCCCAACAAGCTACTGGAGATCAGTGGAGAAATAACTCCAGAAACAATGAAGGGATGGAGCAAAAGCAAAAACAATACCCAGTGGTGGATGTGACTGGTGATAGAAGCAAGGTCGAATGCTGTAAAGAGCAATATTTTTAGGAACCTGGAATGTCAGGTCCATGAATCAAGGCAAGTTGGAAGTGGTCAAACAGGAGATGGCAAGAGTGAACGTCGACATTCTAGGAATCAGCGAACTAAAATGGACTGGAATGGGTGAATTTAACTCAGATGACCATTATATCTACTACTGTGGGCAGGAATCCCTCAGAAGAAATGGAGTAGCCATCATGGTCAACAAAAGAGTCTGAAATGCAGTACTTGGATGTAATCTCAAAAACAACAGAATGATCTCTGTTCGTTTCCAAGGCAAACCATTCAATATCACAGTTATCCAAGTCTATGCCCCAAGCAGTAACACTGAAGAAGCTGAAGTTGAATGGTTTTATGAAGACCTACAAGACCTTTTAGAACTAACACCCCAAAAAGATGTCCTTTTCATTATAGGGGACTGGAATGCAAAAGAAGGAAGTCAAGAAACACCTGGAGTAACAGGCAAATTTGGCCTTGGAATGTGGAATGAAGCAGGACAAAGACTAACAGAGTTTTGCCAAGAAAATGCACAGGTCATAGCAAAACACCCTCTTCCAACAACACAAGGGAAGACTCTACACATGGACACCACCAGATGGTCAACAATGAAATCAGATTGATTATATTCTTTGTAGCCTAAGATGGAGAAGCACTATACAGTCAACAAAAACAAGACCAGGAGCTGACTGTGGCTCAGATCATGAACTCCTTATTGCCAACTTCAGACTTAAATTGAAGGAAGTAGGGAAAACCACTAGACCATTCAGGTATGACCTAAATCAAATCCCTTATGATTATACAGTGGAAGTGAGAAATAGATTCAAGGGTATAGATCTGATAGATAGAGTGCCTGATGAACTATGGACTGAGGTTCGTGACATTGTACAGGAGACAGGGATCAAGACCATCCCAATGGAAAACAAATGCAAAAAAGCAAAATGGCTGTCTGGGGAAGTCTTACAAATAGCTGTGAAAAGGAGAGAGGCAAAAAGCAAAGGAGAAAAGGAAAGATATAAGCATCTGAATGCAAAGTTCCAGAGGATAGCAAGAAGAGATCAGAAAGTCTTCTTCAGTGATCAATGCAAAGAAATAGAGGAAAACAACAGAATGGGAAAGACTAGAGATCGCTTCAAGAAAACTAGAGATACCAAGGGAACATTTCATGCCAAGATGGCCTCGATAAAGGACAGAAATTGTAGGGACCTAACAGAAGCAGAAGATATTAAGAAGAGGCGGCAAGAATACACAGAAGAACTGCACAAAAAAATCTTCAAGACCACGACAATAATGATGGTGTAATCACTCACCTAGAGCCAGACATCCTGGAATGTGAAGTCAAGTGGGCCTTAGAAAGCATCACTATGAAAAAAGCTAGTGGAGGTGATGGAATTCCAGTGGAGCTATTTCAAATCCTGAAAGATGATGCTGTGAAAGTGCTGCACTCAATATGCCAGCAAATTTGGAAAACTCAGCAGTGGTCACAAGACTGGAAAATGTCAGTTTTCATTCCAATTCCAAAGAAAGGCAATACCAAAGAATGCTCAAACTACCGCATAATTGCACTCATCTCACACGCTAGTAAAGTAATGCTCAAAATTCTCCAAGCCAGGCTTCAGCAATACGTGAACCGTGAACTCCCTGATGTTCAAGCTGGTTTTAGAAAAGGCAGAGGAACCAGAGATCAAATTGCCAACATCCACTGGATCATGGAAAAAGCAAGAGAGTTCCAGAAAAGCATCTCTTTCTGCTTTATTGACTATGCCAAAGCCTTTGACTGTGTGGATCACAATAAACTGGAAAATTCCGAAAGAGATGGGAATACCTGACCATCTGACCTGCTTCTTGAGAAATCTGTATGCAGGTCAGGAAGCATCAGTTAGAACTGGACATGGAACAACAGACTGGTTCCAAATAGGAAAAGGAGTGCGTCAAAGCTGTATATTGTCACCCTGCTTATTTAACTTCTATGCAGAATACATCATGAGAAACGCTGGACTGGAAGAAACACAAGCTGGAATCATGATTGCCGGGAGAAATATCAATAACCTCAGATATACAGATGACACCACCCTTATGGCAGAAGGTGAAGAAGATCTAAAAAGCCTCTTGAGGAAAGTGAAAGAGGAGAGTGAAAAAGTTGGCTTAAAGCTCAACATTCAGAAAACGAAGATCATGGCATCCGGTCCCATCACTTCATGGGAAATAGATGGGGAAACAGTGGAAACAGTGTCAGACTTTATATTTTGGGGCTCCAAAATCACTGCAGATGGTGATTGCAGCCATGAAATTAAAAGATGCTTACTCCTTGGAAGGAAAGTTATGACCAACCTAGATAGCATATTCAAAAGCAGAGACATCACTTTGCCAACTAAGGTCCATCTAGTCAAGGCTATGGTTTTTCCTATGGTCATGTAAAGATGTGAGAGTTGGACTGTGAAGAAGGCTGAGTGCTGACGAATTGATGCTTTTGAACTGTGGTGTTGGAGAAGACTCTTGAGAGTCCCTTGGACTGCAAGGAGATCCAACCAATCCATTCTGAAGGAGATCAGCCCTGGGATTTCTTTGGAAGGAATGATGCTAAAGCTGAAATGCCAGTACTTTGGCCACCTGATGCGAAGAGTTGACTCATTGGAAAAGACCTTGATGCTGGGAGGGATTGGGGGCAGGAGGAGAAAGGAACGACAGATAATGAGATGGCTGGATGGCATCACTGACTCGATGGACGTAAGTCTGAGTGAATTCCGGGAGTTGGTGATGGACAGGGAGGCCTGGCATGCTGCGATTCATGGGGTCGGAAAGAGTCGGACACAACTGAGCGACTGAACTGAACTGAATGAATACAGGTTAAGAAAGAACTGGCCAGAAGAACTCACACAGTTAAAGTCAAGATTGAAACATGGAAATAAAAATATCATTAGAGAACAAAGCAAGACTTGAAATTCCAGGCGGATTTTCAACTAGAGTCTCAACTGAGTAAATCTAAAGATCTTCTCAATTTATGCTATGAAAATAACAGCACCCAAAGATGTTCTACCTTTTCATCATAAGCATTATCAATTCCTTGTTAACTCACCATTCGGAAAATATTGCACAAAGCCTCTTAGGCATGAATTTCCATACTGGAATGAATTAGTAACCAAGATCATTAAAATATTGAAAAAATAAATGAGACATGCCTCAAGAATTAAGCATGCCAACTTCCTTGGCAGCTAGCCTGGATGTAACTCATAGTCACTTTCATAGGCTCTGGAACAACTAACCTAGTCTTTTGTTTCAATGACATCTTTTTATGTGGAATATCCTTCTGTTCTCCAAAGAGAAATCTTACTTCCCAGAGTTTTAGTCTCTTCCTTCTCCCATTATCATGACACTGGATTCTGTTACCTTTGCCTGATGTCTTTTCTCTGATTACAACACATAAACAGAGGGAGCAACTGGGTACTGACTGATGAGAAAGCTCTCAGACCCCTTCTCTGAGCAGCCTTCATCTCTCACACACCAATACCTCAAATGATGCCACTAGAATCACTTCTGAGAGTTAACTGTCACCTCTTCACCTGACCTCAAAGAGTCAACTTATTCCACTCCAGTGCAATGGGGAATTCAGAAAGAGTGAGATTCTGACTTGAGGATAGGAACCAGTTCTCATCCATTTCCATATACTCAGTATGTGCCTGTCATGTGGTAGGTACTTAGTAAAAGGGCAGTGAAGTGAAAATTAACAAAATAAAATATTTGATGAGGAAATGCTAAAATAAGGGAGAAAAGGTCCTGAAAGTGAAAACCAGAAACCCACCATCTTTACTTCTTTGCTACAGAGGGTCCTTGAAGTTCAAACTCACTTGTCAGATGCCACCAAATGCTTTCTGTTAACAGGTTTGTAAGAGCAAACTGCCCTGCTTCCTGGGTACCAGGCTTCCAACCTCTCTAGTCTAGACGTCCCTGATAATTTAGATGTTTCTCCAGGAACCTGGATCTGCAGACTATTGCATAAGCAGAAAGTACTTTCTACCTGTCTGAGGAGTGAGAAGAAAATGGATCAGTCTACAGGGCATTGGAAAGGGAGAAGGAAAGGAATTAGAAGTATGAATAGCAGAACTACTGCAGAGGAAAACTTCGTGGAAAGTAAGCAGAAATGGATAGTTTTAAGGAAAACAATTTTGAGATCTCTGTTTGTTTCCACTGACTTTAAAACTCCAAAAATCAGAATAAACCCCCATATGCACTTTAGATTCAGCAACTTATTAGCATTTTGCCATGCTTCCTTTTTTTCTCTCTCTCTTTCCTCCTCTTACCCTCATTCAAGTGGAATCCCATAACAAAGTGACCTTGATCCCAAAGTTTCACAGAACTTGGTGAGAGCGCACTTGTAATTCATATTTGCATACATCTATTTTTCCCCCAAGCCGTACTCATGTTTTCAAAGTGAGTCCAGTCCTGGCTCTATACAGTGGATGGAACTAAAGCCCTATCCCTTTTCAGGCCTTGAACAGCCCAGACTCCTGATTATTTTATGGCTCTTTTGAATGAAAATTGGAGAATATGAATAAGAAGGAAGAGGTGAGGGAATTCTTTGGTGGTCCAGTGGTAAAGAACCCACTTGTCAATGCAGGGGACAGAGTTCAATCTCTGGTGCAGGAATAGTCCACATGCTGTATAGCAACTAAGCCCAGGCACCACAACAAATTAAGCCCACTCTCTAGAGCCGGGGCTCCAAAACACGTGAAGCCATCAGAGTGAAAAACCTGTGCACTGCAGCTAGAGAGTAACTCCCACTTGCCACAACTAGAAAAAGCCTGTGTACTGCACCAAAAACCCAGCATGCCCAAAAATAAATAAAGAAAAAGACGGAAGAGGTGAGGGGCGGAAAGCTGCCGGGAGCCAGCGTGAGGAACTCCGCCCGTGGCAAAGGTCGTGAGGACGGAGGCTCGGCATACGCAAAGGCAGGATCGAGCCTCAGGAGACACCCTGTTCCCGAGCATCTACCCCCAAAACCAGAGTCTGCCTACTTTACTGCTTTATGCTCGCACCTAAACCTCTGACTTTACGGGGGGCTGTCCCCCATCACCTCTCTCGGAGAAGGAGTTAACTTACAGCTCCCGTTAATAAAAATTCCTGGGCGTGACAAGAGTGTTTCAGCTTACAAACTCCTCTGAAGGTTCTCTAGCCTGCCTGAAAGCAGGTTCATCCGGCCACATGTGATTGTTCACAGCCTCCCAACCGTGAGAGGCACAAGATGTTTTAAACTTTCTAAATACAGACTCTTTTGAGAAGTTAGAAAATTATTAGTATAGTACTAGTGGTGAAGGGTTTTCATTTGTTGGGCCAATATTTGCTGCCAAGTCTCCATATTCCCTGCCCTTATACACATTAATGAGTATAACTAGCATATAGGGGAAATAAGTATTAACCTTTGATATTAATCATGTTAAACCTTAGGCTAAGTAAATTCCTTTCTTGATTATAACCCCCTGCACCCTCACCTTATAGGAATGCAACTTTATCTGGTACCTTTGGAGGGTGGCACCTGGTTTAAAGAAAAATCACCCCTGGAAAATAAGTTTTCTGGTTGACTGACGATTATCAGAAAGAAAGGGCCGTAAAATGTTAGCAGGCTCCCCGGCCAGAAGATGATGTAAAGCCACCTAAGATCTTTTGTATACATTTATATGAAGCACCTGATCTTGATAAAGGTTAGGACTGCTGACCCCCGCGTGACTTTGAAATTTCCATTTGTCTCTATGTGTAACAAAAGGTATATAAGCAAACCTGCAAAATAAAGAAATCGGATCAGTTCCTGGAAAGACTGATTCCCCCATGTTGTTCTTTCTTGTTCTCTGTTTTTCTGGCTGAATTCCCATCTGGAGCGTGGATGCCCACCAAGCCTGCTAATTATGCCTGGGCTTCTAAGATCCGACCGGGGAAGCCTTAGTGTCTCCTCTCCTTCAGGAGAACGGGAGGATGCCTGTGGCCTATGTAGGTGGTGCAAACGTCTTGTCTCGAAGTTTTATTGGTATTCCATGTAAACCAAGTTATTCAGCCTCTTTTCTCCACTAATTTTCCTACTACACTATTCTTTCCTAATCTCTCTTTATATTTCTAATTAAATAACTCTTTCCTAGGATGCTGACTCCATCCCCACTTCGAATTACCCTGGATCCACCGGGGCTGGACCCAGACAGAAAGCCAACACCTGTTGCCCCACATGCACATGGATTTGTAGAAAGAAGGATGTTTTTCCACATCCTCTTATGATCTTAAACTCAGAGAAGACACCAAGGACCAGCTAATATAAAAATGTACACAGAACTAAAATCTGTGGACTTACCAGTTGTTCTTCCCTACTGTGGAAGTTACCATTTGTCAGATTTTATCCTCCACTTAGAAATATGGAACAATCATGCAGAATCATTTAGGTCAACCACCAATCTTACAGATACAGGAAGTAAGGTCCAGAGAGAAGTGACTTGCTAATGTTGGTGTGGCTTGTAAATATCAGAGTCAGTACTTGGACAAGTGGTTTCCTGGGCTCAGTTTGGTGTCCTTTCTTCCATACCACTCCTTTTCATAAAACTTCCCTGGAAGTTTAATTTGATGTTCTGTCAAGTAAGGTGCTTAAAATAACTTACCAAATTCACAGTTCATGAGTCAGCAGTTACATGAGTGGAAGAAAAATAAACAAGAGGGAGAAATCTAATGACAAGCATTCTGGATAAATAACTCAAAGGGGTGAGGATACAATGCAGTTTATAAATGAATTTAAAATTTCTCCTTAAATAAGTCAGACATGACTGAGCACACGCATCATCATCATCGCATCTCCTTAAACAAACACTTTGGTTGAAATATATTGAGATGCTGTCCTCATGCACCAGGCTGTGACTCAAAGCCACTTTCATTTTGGGAGGATCTAGCAAATGTGGTCCGAGAATTCTATACCATCCAAACTGTTGTACCTGAGTGAAGGGAAACAAGAAGCATTGTCAAAGACTGAGTTTATCCTCACTCAGCCTTGCTAAAAAGGTGGGGAACATTGTAAATCAACTATCTTTCAATTAGAACAGAGAAAAAATGGAATATAAACAACAAGTTCCTGTTGCATAGCACAGAGAACTATATTCAATATCTATGATAATGGAAAAGAATATATATATTTTTTAAAATTTATATACATACCTTGATGCTGAGAAAGATTGAGGGCAGGAGGAGAAGGAGTTGACAGAGGATGAGATGATTGGATGGCATCACCAACTCAATGGACGTGAGTTTGACCAAATTCAAGGAGATAGTGAAGGGCAGGGAAGCCTGGTGTGCTGCATTCCATAGGGTTGCAAAGGGTCAGACATGATTTAGTGACTAAACAACAATACATACATATGAATGAATCACTTTGCTGTACAGCAGTAATAACACAGCACTGTAAATCAACTACTTCAATTTAAAACTTAAAATTTTAAAAATGCAATGAATGAATATAGTTCGGGAAGAAGGATTTGAATTCAGAAAGATGGTGCATTCTATACTTTCTGTTCATAGTCAAATATTTCAAAGTTGAAAATAAGAGAATAAAAAAGTGATACTGAAACTTAAAGTTAAACTAAAGATGGTCAAAAGGTACAATTTTCTAGTCATAAAATAAATTAATCCTGGGACTATCACATACAGTATGGTGGCTATAATTAATAATACTGCATTGTATATTTGAAAGTTGCTAGGAGAATACATCTGAAAAGTTCCCATCACTCAAAATACTTTGTAACTATGTGCGGTTATGGATGTTAACAAGATTTATCATTTTTCAATATATACAAATATCAAATTATTATATTGCACTCCTGAAACTAATATAATGCTAGACGTCAATTTTATCTCAATGAAAATGGAGCTCTAATATACTCAATAATCCAGCGAGTATTTTTGTTAGAAGGCATATGACACATAGAGTTTAGAGAACCGGGGCTTCTGAGGAAAATAAATGCTGACAAACTAAGATAGCAGATGAAACAGCTAATGGCAGGAAATCAGGCATCTTCCATCTAAGAGCAATTATGTTTTGCTGTTTTATTAATTCAGAAAACATGTCAATGCATTAGAAATTAAGGATACAGATGAATTAAGCCTGGCTTTCATTCTCAGGGTCTTCCCTCATGGCTCAGACTGTAAAGAATCTGCCTGTAAGGCAGGAGACCCAGGTTTGATTCCTGGAGAAAGGAATGGCTACCCACCCTAGTATCATTCTTGCTTAGAGAATTTCATGGACAGTGGAGCCTGGTGTGCTACAGTCCATGGGGTCACAAAGAGTTGGACATGACTAAGTAACACTTGCTTTACTTTGCTTCATTCTCAAGCTGATTAGGGAAATAGGACATGACGGTCGGAATTTCAATACAGACTATAAGAAGGTTTTAACAGACTGTGGACTTGTAGATGTTAAACCCTGGTGACCAGGAAGCAGAAAAAAAGTATAACTCTCCACGGCAGGATGTATTCAGGCTGGGGCAACTAGAAGGTTGATTCTAATATTACGTTTGTAAGGTTTCAGTGGTAGCTGGAATCAGGAAGGAAATTAAATTTGTAAGAATGGGGTGTGGTGGAAAATCTTATCTTAATAATCATGTCATTTCCTTCTCTGGAGCTCATATTTCTATTCTATAAAAGGGAGCTTAAAAAATGTATTCACAGAATTACTTAGACGATGCCAAGGATTAATATTGTAGCCCTTTTACTCAATTTAGCCATCAAGTGCCCCACAGGGGAGAATGCTAACTGGAAGGATTCATCCAAATCATGTTAATCTTAATCTCTAATTCCTAAATCTCTAACTATCCATTCTTCATTGCCAATCCTCACTTCAATTCAATCATCATTTTTGAAGGCTTTCTTCATGTCTGGTCTTAGCATATGAAGATTAATAAACACACCCATTCTGTCACTGAGGAACTTCAAATTCTTTCCCTAAAAGTTTTCCTTGTATTCATATAGCATCTTGTTTATATCTTTAGGACATAAATCTTTATTAATATCTTGCTGCTGCTAAATCACTTCAGTCATGTCTGACTCTGTGACCCCATAGACAGCAGCCCTCCAGGCTCCGCCGTCCCTGGGATTTTCCAGGCAAGAACACTGGAGTGGGTTGCCATTTCCTTCTCCAGTGAATGAAATCGAAAAGTGAAAGTGAAGTCACTCAGTCATGTCCGACTCTTTGCGACCCCATGGACTGCAGCCTACCAGGCTCCTCCATCCATGGGATTCTCCAGGCAAGAGTACTGGAGTGGGGTGCCATTGCCTTCTCCATCTTATAAAAATAATTATCCCACTGAACTTGGAAGGAGAGTTACCCTCATACCACCAAATTACAAGCTTTCTTTGAGTGATGTCAACCTAATTCTTATTCAGTTTTGTATCTTCAAACTTGTATTAAAAAATGCCTGCCATAAAACCATGCCCAATAATTGCTTTTGTTGTTTATTTGTCTTTCTTGAATTGAAAATGATCATAAAAATAATATTGAATGCAAAATCACTGGATTTATGTTACTGTAGTTCCAGTATTCCTAGAAGATTTTTGTTTTATTCTCAACATACACAAATTGGTTTATGTATGATAGTTATCATCATTAAAGGATTCCATAGAATGGTTTGTGTTTGTTTAAGTGATGTGGATTGTTTATCAGATTAGGGTATCACTTCTATTTCTCTTCTGTCTTTCCACACCTAATTCCCTAGAACTAGTAGTCTCACAACAAATTGCCCTTTCTTTCCTATATGGAAGAGTCATGGTTTATTTCTACCACTTCCTTTTCCTGACATAAACTCATTCCTAGTATAGTAGGTTTGGGGGACTTCCTTGGTGGTCCAAGGGTTAAGACTACCCCTTCCAAAGCAGGGGATGCAACTTTGATCCCTGGTTGGGGAGGTAAGATCCCACATGCCTCATAGTTATAAAACCAAAACCTAAAAACAGAAGTAACAGTGTAACAAGTTCAATAAAGACTTTAAACATGGTCTATGGTCCACACAGACCTGTAGAATCTCATGGACAGAGGAGCCTGGTGGGCTACCGTCCATGAGATCACAGAGTCGGACACGACTAAAGTGACTGAGCACATGGTCCACATTAAAAAAAAAAAAAAAGATTCTGCAGGCCTCCCTGGTGGCTCAGCAGTGGAGAGAACACCTGCCAATGCAGAAGTGCATTCAACCTCTGATCCAGGAGGATTCCACCTGCCTTGAGGCTACTAGGCCCATGTGCCACAGCTGCTGAGCCCACGCGCTGCAACTACTGAAGCCCTCACACCCTACAGCCTGCACTCTGCAACAAGCCAGCCCATCACAGGGAGAAGCTTATGTACCTTCCTAGAGAGTAGCCTCCATTCACTGCAACTAGAGAAAGCCAGGGCTTCTCAGTTGGCTCAGTAGTAAAAAAAAACTCGCCTGACAATGCAGGAGACATAAGAGATGTGGGTTCGATCCCTGGGTCAGGAAGATTCCCTGGAGAGGGAAATGGCAACCCACTCCAGTATTCTTGTCTGGAGAACCCCATGGACAGAGGAAGCTGGTGGGCTATAGCGCATGGGGTCACAAACAGTCGGACATGACTGCAGCTACTTAGCACATAGCAGGGAAAGCCCATACAGCAATGAAGACCCAGCACAGCCATAAATAAATAAATAAAATATGAATAAACATTTTAAAAAATCTTGAAAAAAAGAAACTCAGTCTTTAGTTTTAATGCCAAGCATTAGATAGACATTGCCTAAAGTTCTAAACTGGAGTATAAAACTTTGACTAATGGATCTCCAGCTAACTCTGACAAGCTGTACCTGAGAAAACAAAATGGACTTTTCAAGGGACAAAGAATCCTATGTAACATACTTATTAGCTTCAGAAAATGAAAGGGTAAGAATAAACTTAAGCCCTCCTCAAATGTAACACTGTTTTCCTTCCAGAAGCTATATTATATGTGCAACTGCCTAGGGTTCAGTTGGGTAACAGAAAAAAATCTAACTTAATGTTATTTTTTTCAGCAAACATCTACTCATCTCTAGCCCAGATCAAAATTCTATGTTTGCAGAGAGACAGGCTACAAAGGTAAATTAAATAGACTTATGTTCTCCACAGGACGTTTACAGTCTTAAGTTTATACTAAAGTGAATTCACCAATGGCAGGAACCCAGGGCGCTATGGTAGGTTCATTGATTTGTGGGTAATTATCACAAAAGGAATACAGTGCGCGACAGGAATTCAAAGAAGGAAGAGAGTGATAGTTTACGGTGAACGATGTCAGATTCATGATCTCCAAAGATTTAGCTTCAGGACCAGGGACCAGGCTTGATCACTCAAGAGCTTTTGTGTAGCAGAGTTTTATTAAAGTACGAAAAGGGACAGTGAAAGCTTCTGACATAGACATCAGAAGGGGGACGGAGTGCCCCACTTACTAGTTTTGCTGCTGCTGCTGCTGCTGCTGCTGCTGCTGCTAAGTCGCTTCAGTCGTGTCTGACTCTCTGCGACCCCATAGACAGCAGCCCACCAGGCTCCTCTGTCCCTGGGATTCTCCAGGCAAGAACACTGGAGTGGGTTGCCATTTCCTTCTCCAGTGCATAAAATTGAAAAGTGAAAGTGAAGTCACTCAGTTGCGTCCGACTCATAACGACCCCATGGACTGCCTCCTACCAGGCTCCTCTGCCCATGGGATTTTCCAGGCAAGAGTGGTCCTATCAAGGCCTTATATAGTTTTACCAGACCAACTCCCACAACATACTTAAGATAACAAGATTAGTCAGTAGGTCCTTGTTAAGGAGAAACATGTCCTTGAGCAAGATACATTGTTATATTGACTAAGACAAAGCAATATAGAAAAAAGTTTGTCTTTTTCTCCTTCAAAGCCCCAGACGCCTTTCTCCTTCTTGAGGGCTCTGGACCCCTTTCTCCTTCTTGGAGACCCCGGACTTCTTATCAACCTGCCTAGGAATTGACTCTCTCAAGAGACCATCTATATTTGGAGTAATCAAGGAAGAATCTAGGTGCATTTGAGTTGAACACTGAAGATATGGATACTATTGATATTTGGAGAGGAGTTATCAGAATGAAACCCTGAATATTCACTGGAAGGACTGATGCTGAAGCTGAAGCTCCATTACTGTGGCCACCTGACTCAAAGAGCTAACTCAATGCAAAAGACCCTGATGCAGAGAAAGATGAAGGCAAAAGGAGAAGAGGGTGGCAGAGGATGAGATGGTTAGATAATATCACTGATTCAATGGACATGAATTTGAACAAACTTAGGGAGATAGTGAAGGACAAGGGAGCCTGGTGTGTTGCAGTTCATGGGTTGCAGAGATTCGTACATGACAGGGACTAAACAACAACAATCAGAATGAAAATCCAAACTTTAAGGGATAATGCAAACAAAGGCATTCTTATAAATAAGAACCAAGGCTTAACTGAATCTTAATTTGCCCGTATTAAAATTTCACTAATTTTTCATTCATCTGTATAACCCATTTTTCAAACAAATGTAACAGGTAGATCTTTTTGGAATGTGTCTGACTGCTTATGAAATGTATTCATTCAGTTAACTGCTCTTATTCTGTGTTCAGAATTGTGCCAATTAATAGAGTTAGAGAGATGGAAGCCACTGCCTGTTCTCAAGGTAACTGGTTTAGTTAGTGAGGAAGACAGATTAGTAAACATGTTGCAAATCACACACATAATACCACAATTTGAAATTTTCTGGACTTGGGAATAAAAAGTCAAGTGTGAAAGAAAATGATTTTTAATGACCCTCCCCAAAGAATCTATTAATCTTCAAAATTAAAAGAAATTTTTAAAAACTCTAGAATAGAGAACAGTGGGGGTGAAGGGCAAAGGAACTCAAGTGTCTAGAGCAAGAGGAAAGGATAATGAGTCAGAAAAAAGTATTAAAAGAATCTGGGGTGAGTCTTGTTGTGAGAAGAGTAGGACTTAAAAAGAAAAGAAAATTCCTGGGATTCAGACAAAGAAAATATTAGTGTCCAGAAAATTGGAAAGAGTGAAATAAAATACATACTTATTTAAGTATGCATTCCAAGACTATGTATACCAGTAGCTGGCATGCAGGTATACCATGCAATTTGGGGGTTTGAACATTAAACCTAAACATATGGACTCTATATGATTATATGATCCAATTAAAAGAATGCACAGAGGAACTGAATAGACATTTTTCCCAAAGAAGGCACACAGATAGCCAAAAGGCACATGAAAAGGTGTTCAGCATCACTAATCATTTGGGAAATGCAAATCACAGTCATAGTAAGATATCACCTCACACCTGTTAGAATGGCTATTATCAAGAAGACAAGAAATAACAAGAGTTGATGAGGATGTGGAGAAAAAGGGAACCTTTGTACACTGCTGGAGAGAATGTAAGTTGGTATAGCCACTCTGTAAAACATTGTGGAGGTTCCTCAAAAATTAAAAATAGAACTGTCATATGATACAGCAATTCCACTTCTGGATATTTAGTCAAAGGAAACAAAAACACTAATTTGAAAGGAGGAGAAGGCAATGGCACCCCACTCCAGTGCCCTTGCCTGGAAAATCCCATGGGCAGAGGAGCCTGGTGGGCTGCTGTCCATGGGGTCACTAAGAGTCGGACATGATTGAGCGACTTCACTTTCACTTTTCACTTTCATGCATTGGAGAAGGAAATGGCAACCCACTCCAGTGTTCTTGCCTGGAGAATCCCAGGGAAGGGGGAGCCTGGTGGGCTGCTGTCTATGGGGTCGCACAGAGTCGGGCACGACTGAAGCGACTTAGCAGCAGCAGCAGCAACACCTTGTTCACAGCAGCATTCTTTATGATAGTCAAGACATGGACACAACCAAAGTGTCCATCAGCAGATGAATGGATAAAGATGTGGTATATATATATACAAGAGAATATTACTCAGCCATTAAAAAGAAGGAAGTTTTACCTTTTTAGATAGTCTGGGTGACTTTGAAAGCATTATGCTAAGAGAAATAAGTCAGACAGAGAAGAAACAAATAACATTTGATCTCACTTGTAGGTGGAATCAAAAACAAACAAATAAAAACTTTTGGCAACAATAATCTCTCTTTTCAGCATGGTTTCTGAGCTGTAAAGATATGAGCAAGGACAAGTATTTTGCAGTGAGTAAACATTTTGTCAGACTTTATTTTCCTGGGCTCCAAAATTGCTGCAGATGGTGAGTGCAGCCATGAAATTAAAAGACACTTGTTTCTTGGAAGAAAAGCTATGATAAACCTAGACAGTATTTTAAAAAGCAGAGACATTACTTTGCCAACAAAAGCCCTTCTAGTCAAAGTTATGGTCTTTCCAGCAGTCATGTATGGATGTGAAAGCTGGACCAAAAAGAAGGCTGAATGGCGAAGAATCGATGCTTTTGAACTGTGGTGTTGGAGAAGACTCTTGAGTCCCTTGGACTGCTAGGATATCAAACCAGTCAATCCTAAAGCAGATCAGTCCTGAATATTCACTAGAAGGGCTGATGCTGAAGCTGAAGCTCCAACAGTTTGGCCACCTGATGCAAAGAGCCTACTCTTTAGAAAAGACCCTGATGCTGGGAAAGATTGAAGACAGGAGGAGAAGGGGACAACAGAGGACAAGATGGTTGGATGGCATCTCTGAGTCAATGGACGTGAGTTTGAGCAAGCTCTGGGAGATGGTGAAGGGCAGGGAGGCCTGGTGTGCTACATTTCATGGTTTTGTGAAGAGTGGGACGTGACTGAATGACTGAACAACAACAAAACATTTTGTCAGGATGATGGGAGAGTCTGCTTGAGAATGAAGCCAACGAATAAGAACGCAGAGCTGAGAGATAGAAAGAGATGGCTTTTAATGATATCCTTTGAGTATATTTAGGCATATCTGATTCATGGGGTCACAAAGAGTCGGACGCTACTGAGCGACTGAACTGAACTGAACTGATGAGTCCTACTCCTGACTAAGATATCCAATAAATCCATAAAATATTATTTCTCTTGAACCTAGTTTAAACTGAGTTTCTGTCACTTATAAGCAAGAGACTTAATAGAGGCCCACTGGCAAAATTCTGGAGCTCCCTCTTGCCCCTGCTTCCTCCTGAAATCCAATGACATAGACATATCTAGTCAGCTCTTTGTGAGAGCAGTTCCTCTGTAGGTAAGTAAATGAACCCTTTGAGATGGGGCTGCCTACGAGTCATCCAGTCTCCATACGGCTGGACTGTTCATTTTCTCATTTGTGTTTTGTTTTTAAACATAGGGATTGTTTTAAATAAAATGCAATGCATTTCTTTCTAAAGAGGTCAGAATCATTTTAACTAATTTTGCTTCCTTTGTATATGGGTTTTGAAGATGAGTGATCTAATCAGGTCAGCACTGGAGAGTTTTGTTTCATCATAAGAGGCAAATTTCCATAGTTATTCCTCCTTTAAGAGGCAGTAGGATCCCAAATGATGATAGCTGAAGCTGAGCAAAGACGTTATGTAAGTCACATGGAGGAAGTGGTCACTGTAAGAATTTTGGGGTAGTCAGCAGGGACTGTTGCCATTGCCTCCACTTCATCTATTTTTACTCTGTTGAAAAATAAGTCTAATATAAGGGTTCATTTGTCATTAGTAAGTTGACACCTCATGTCTGCAAATGTCAGATTTCAAGGATAATACTAATGAGATTATAAATAAAGAAGGCGGAACAGGATGCTTGAATTTCATGAGAGATGGAGAGAGAGAACAAAACAGTTGTGCAAGTACATTCAGAACATCATTCCAAATAAGGAAAACGCTACTTACAGAAGCAAAGTCAGTTGGTACTATTTTGCAAGTTAACAGTAAACCAGACTAGCTTTCAGTTCAGTCGCTCAGTCGTGTCTGACTCTTTGAGAGTACACCAGGCCTCCCTGTCCATCACCAACTCCCAGAGTTCACTCAGACTCATGCCCATTGAGTCCGTGATGCCATCCAACCATGTCATCTGCTGTTGTCCCCTTCTCCTCCCACCTGCAATCTTTCCTAGCATCAGGGTCTTTTCAAATGAGTCAGTTCTTCCCATCAGATGGCCAAAGTATTGTAGTTTCAGCTTCAGCATCAGTCCTTGAATATTCAGGACTGATTTCCTTTAGGATGGACTGGTTGGATCTCTTTGCAGTCCAAGGGACTCTCACGAGTCTTCTCCAACACCACAGTTCAAAAGCATCAGTTCTTCAGGGCTCAGCTTTCTTTATAGTCTAATTGTCACATTCATACATGCCTACTGGAAAACCATAGCCTTGACTAGACAGACCTTTGCTGGAAAAGTAGTGTCTCTGCTTTTTAATATGCTATCTAGGCTGGTTATAACTTTTCTTCCAAGGAGCAAGCGTCTTTTAATTTCATGGCTGCAGTCACCATCTGCAGTGATTTTGGAGCCCCAAAAATAAAGTCTGACGCTGTTTCCACTGTTTCTCCATCTATTTCCCATGAAGTGATGGGACCAGATGCCATGATCTTCGTTTTCTGAACGTTGAGCTTTAAGCCAACTTTTTCACTCTCCTCTTTCACTTTCATCAAGAGGCTTTTTAGTTCCTCTTCACTTTCTGCCATAATAGTGGTGTCATCTGCATATCTGAGGTTATTGATATTTCTGGAAATCTTGATTCCAGCTTGTGCTTCATTCAGTCCAGCGTTTCTCATGATGTACTCTGCATATAAGTTAAATAAGTAGGGTGATAATATACAGCCTTGATGTACTCCTTTCCCATTTTGGAACCAGTCTGTTGTTCCATGTCCAGTTCTAACTGTTTCTTCTTGACCTGCATACAGATTTCTTGGGATGCAGGTGAGGTGGTCCGGTATTCCCATCTTTTTAAGAATTTTCCACAGTTTGCTGTGATTCACACAGTCAAAGACTTTGGCATAGTCAAAAAAAGCAGAAGTAGATGTTTTTCTGGAACTCTCTTGCTTTTTTGATGATCCAACAGATGTTGGCAATTTGATCTCTGGTTCCTCTGCCTTTTCTAAAATCGGCTTGAACATCTGGAAGTTCATGGTTCATATACGGTTGAAGCCTGGCTTGGGAGTGTGTGAGATGAATGCAATTGTGTGGTAGTCTGAACATTCTTTGACATTGCCTTTCTTTGGGATTGGAATGAAGAGTGAACTTTTCCAGTCCTGTGGCCACTGCTGAGTTTTCCAAATTTGCTAGCTTATTGAGTGCAGCACTTTCACAGCATCATCTTTCAGGATTTGAAATAGCTCCACTGGAATTCCATCACCTCCACTAGCTTTGTTTGTAGTGATGCTTCCTAAGGCCCACTTGACTTCGCATTCCAGGATGTCTGGCTAGCTTTACCATTCAGTTATAGGGAGATAACAAGCCTGGTGTAATCAATTCATACAGAACAGAGAATAAGTATCTTTCAAGGCCCAATTGTGGCTCAGCTGGTAAAGAATCCACCTGCAATGCAGGAAACCTGGGTTCAATCCCTGGGTTGGGAAGATCCCCTGGAGAAGGAAAGGGCTACCCACTCCAGTATTCTGGCCTGGAGAATTCCATGAACTATACAGTCCATGGGGTTGCAAAGAGTCGGACACGACTGAGTGACTTACACTTCACTTCACTTCAGTCGGTACAGAATTGGTGTGTAATTTTGGACTTTCCATGTTAGCAAGCAACTCGACGGCCATATTGGGTATAAAACTATCACTAGACAGAAACTCACAGCCTAGGCAACCACTCAGAATCACACACAAGAATCAAAATTCTTTAGAAACTATATACTTCTTTTTGTGACATGACAGATGTAGAAATCACAATACTTAGTTTTATGACATTTGAAGTCTGGTTTAATAGGCTCTGAGGCACAACATGGAATCCTAAACCAAAGTTGATAGCTCAGTGCACTCAGAAGAATGATTAAAGCAAACAAGTGTTTTTCAAGTTTGATTATTTATCTAGCTCTGTAAAAAGGAATTGTAAGAGAAAAATAAGCCATGTGTCCTATCCCTCTCACAAGCTTTTGGTTATCAAATATCAAATTGCATAGAACAGTTAGAAGTGATCAGTAACAGGAGAGATCACTGAGGGTGAAACAGAACCAATCTGAGACCAGCAGAACCGGTAGAATTTGGTTACTCTGGATCTGTAGAGAGAAGACTGTTCTGGATTGGGGAGTGTGTGTGTGTGTTTTCATGTATTGTGTCCTGTGGGTTTTAGAGGTACCATAATGGCACCAATCTGACTGGAAGAAATAAATAGTGCTCAGGTTTTTATAGTGAAGTAGGTTCAGATGAAAAAGGCCCTAAGAGACAAGGCAGGAGGGTAGACACTTGATAGGGGAGGGAGCAATGAGTCAGTATAATTCACTGGAGAGGAGAAAGGGTGGTGTGTTACTTTCTGATGGCTGCTGTAGCAAGCTACCACAAACACAGAGGCTTAAAAAGAGCACAAATTTATGATCTTACAGGTTGAGAAATTAGTACTCCCAACACAGTGCTGTGTTTCTTCTGGAGGCTCTATGAAAGAATCTGTTTCTTTGCCTTTTACAGCTTCTAGAAGCTGCCTAGATTCCTTGGCTCATTGCCCCTTCTTCCATCTTCAAAACCATCAATCATACCACTTTAACCTCTACCTCCAGCCCTCATATCCTTCTCTGACTCTTCTGCCTTTATCTTCTTTTAAGGACTTTTGTGATTATGCCAGGATCATCTGGATAATCCAGAATACTTTCCCTATGTTAAGACTCTTAACTTTATTACATTATATCACCCTCTTACCATGAAATGTAGCATACTTGTAGGTTCTGTAGATAGGTTATGATCACTTTGTGGGGAGCATTAGTCTGCCTACCACCTATGGAAGAGTGACTTAATCCCAACCCTGAATCAGTAAATCACTATCAGCTTTTAAAAGTTGATGCTAATACAAAGATGCTGAGTAGAAGAATATAACAGGCTTCATTACTTATAATGACTGCTCTTGGTACATCTCTGTGTTTCTGATATACATATCAATTCTAGAAACCAGCAGCATAGAAGAGAATACTGTACTATGGGCCCACCAAAAGCAATTCAGACTAGTCCAGCACATGAGAATTCTGCAGGCATAAACAACCAGGATGGAGCATGGTTGCTGGTGAATGGAAAACTGAAGTATTTTGTTCAGAATGGAAAACTGAGACTTTAGGAAATGGTACAGACATATCTACAATGAGTGACCACAGGAAGGAACTGGATCATGTTAACAAATGCACTGAGTATTTAATTTCACTTCTCCTTTTACATGAGTGGGGTTTTTTTCCTTTATAAATTTTTTTTTAATTTTAGTTTTTTATTTTTTAAATTTTAAAATCTTTAATTCTTACATGCATTCCCAAACATGAACCCCCCTCCCACCTCCCTCCCCATAACAACTTTCTGGGTCATCCCCATGCACCAGCCCCAAGCATGCTGCATCCTGCGTCAGACATAGACTGGCGATTCAATTCACATGATAGTATACATGTTAGAATGTCATTCTCCCAAATCATCCCACCCTCTCCCTCTCCCTCTGAGTCCAAAAGTCCGTTATACACATCTGTGTCTCTTTCCCTGTCTTGCATACAGGGTCGTCATTGCCATCTTCCTAAATTCCATATATATGTGTTAGTATACTGTATTGGTGTTTTTCTTTCTGGCTTACTTCACTCTGTATAATCAGCTCCAGTTTCATCCATCTCATCAGAACTGATTCAAATGAATTCTTTTTAACGGCTGAGTAATACTCCATTGTGTTTATGTACCACAGTTTGCTTATCCATTCATCTGCTGATGGACATCTAGGTTGTTTCCATGTCCTGGCTATTATAAACAGTGCTGCAATGAACATTGGGGTACATGTGTCTCTTTCAATTCTGGTTTCCTCGGTGTGTATGCCCAGCAGTGGGATTGCTGGGTCATAAGGTAGTTCTATTTGCAATTTTTTAAGGAATCTCCACACCGTTCTCCATAGTGGCTATACTAGTTTGCATTCCCACCAACAGTGTAGGAGGGTTCCCTTTTCTCCACACCCTCTCCAGCATTTATTGCTTGCAGATTTTTGGATCGCAGCCATTCTGACTGGTGTGAAGTGGTACCTCATTGTGGTTTTGATTTGCATTTCTCTAATAATGAGTGATGTTGAGCATCTTTTCATGTGTTTGTTAGCCATCCGTATGTCTTCTTTGGAGAAATGTCTATTTAGTTCTTTGGCCCATTTTTTGATTGGGTCGTTTATTTTTCTGGAATTGAGCTGCATAAGTTGCTTGTATATTTTTGAGATTAGTTGTTTGTCAGTTGCTTCATTTGCTATTATTTTCTCCCATTCAGAAGGCTGTCTTTTCACCTTGCTTATAGTTTCCTTTGTTGTGCAGAAGCTTTTAATTTTAATTAGATCCCATTTGTTTATTTTTGCTTTTATTTCCAGAATTCTGGGAGGTGGATCATAGAGGATCCTGCTGTGATTTATGTCTGAGAGTGTTTTGCCTATGTTCTCCTCTAGGAGTTTTATAGTTTCTGATCTTACATTTAGATCTTTAATCCATTTTGAGTTTATTTTTGTGTGCGGTGTTAGGAAGTGATCTAGTTTCATTCTTTTACAAGTGGTTGACCAGTTTTCCCAGCACCACTTGTTAAAGAGATTGTCTTTACTCCATTGTATATTCTTGCCTCCTTTGTCAAAGATAAGGTGTCCATATGTGTGTGGATTTATCTCTGGGCTTTCTATTTTGTTCCATTGATCTATATGTCTGTCTTTGTGCCAGTACCATACTGTCTTGATGACTGTGGCTTTGTAGTAGAGCCTGAAGTCAGGCAAGTTGATTCCTCCAGTTCCATTCTTCTTTCTCAAGATTGCTTTGGCTATTCGAGGTTTTTTGTATTTCCATACAAATCTTGAAATTATTTGTTCTAGTTCTGTGAAAAATGTGGCTGGTAGCTTGATAGGGATTGCATTGAATTTGTAAATTGCTTTGGGTAGTATACTCATTTTCACTATATTGATTCTTCCAATCCATGAACATGGTATATTTCTCCATCTATTAGTGTCCTCTTTGATTTCTTTCATCAGTGTTTTATAGTTTTCTATATACAGGTCTTTAGTTTCTTTAGGTAGATATATTCCTAAGTATTTTATTCTTTTCGTTGCAATGGTGAATGGAATTGTTTCCTTAATTTCTTTTTCTACTTTCTCATTATTCGTGTATAGGAATGCAAGGGATTTCTGTGTGTTGATTTTATATCCTGCAACTTTACTATATTCATTGATTAGCTCTAGTAATTTTCTGGTGGAGTCTTTAGGGTTTTCCATGTAGAGGATCATGTCATCTGCAAACAGTGAGAGTTTTACTTCTTCTTTTCCAATTTGGATTCCTTTTATTTCTTTTTCTGCTCTGATTGCTGTGGCCAAAACTTCCAGAACTATGTTGAATAGTAGCGGTGAAAGTGGACACCCTTGTCTTGTTCCTGACTTTAGGGGAAATGCTTTCAATTTTTCACCATTGAGGATAATGTTTGCTGTGGGTTTGTCATAGATAGCTTTTATTATGTTGAGGTATGTTCCTTCTATTCCTGCTTTCTGGAGAGTTTTTATCATAAATGGATGTTGAATTTTGTCAAAGGCCTTCTCTGCATCTATTGAGATAATCATATGGTTTTTATTTTTCAATTTGTTAATGTGGTGAATTACATTGATTGATTTGCGGATATTGAAGAATCCTTGCATCCCTGGGATAAAGCCCACTTGGTCATGGTGTATGATCTTTTTAATGTGTTGTTGGATTCTGATTGCTAGAATTTTGTTGAGGATTTTTGCATCTATGTTCATCAGAGATATTGGCCTGTAGTTTTCCTTTTTTGTGACATCTTTGTCAGGTTTTGGTATTAGGGTGATGGTGGCCTCATAGAATGAGTTTGGAAGTTTACCTTCCTCTGCAATTTTCTGGAAGAGTTTGAGGAGGATAGGTGTTAGCTCTTCTCGAAATTTTTGGTAGAATTCAGCTGTGAAGCCATCTGGACCTGGGCTTTTGTTTGCTGGAAGATTTCTGATTACAGTATTAATTTCCGTGCTTGTGATGGGTCTGTTAAGATTTTCTATTTCTTCCTGGTTCAGTTTTGGAAAATTGTACTTTTCTAAGAATTTGTCCATTTCTTCCACGTTGTCCATTTTATTGGCATACAACTGCTGATAGTAGTCTCTTATGATCCTTTGTATTTCTGTGTTGTCTGTTGTGATCTCTCCATTTTCATTTCTAATTTTATTGATTTGATTTTTCTCTCTTTGCTTCTTGATGAGTCTGGCTAATGGTTTGTCAATTTTATTTATCCTTTCAAAGAACCAGCTTTTGGCTTTGTTGATTTTTGCTATGGTCTCTTTTGTTTCTTTTGCATTTATTTCTGCCCTAATTTTTAAGATTTCTTTCCTTCTACTAACTCTGGGGTTCTCCAACTCTTCCTTTTCTAGTTGCTTTAGTTGTAGAGTTAGGTTATTTATTTGACTTTTTTCTTGTTTCTTGAGGTATGCCTGTATTGCTATGAACTTTCCTCTTAGCACTGCTTTTATAGTGTCCCACAGGTTTTGGGTTGTTGTGTTTTCATTTTCATTAGTTTCTATGCATATTTTGATTTCTTTTTTGATTTCTTCTGTGATTTGTTGGTTATTCAGAAGTGTGTTGTTCAACCTCCATATGTTGGAATTTTTAATAGTTTTTCTCCTGTAATTGAGATCTAATCTTAATGCATTATGGTCAGAAAAGATGCTTGGAATGATTTCGATTTTCTTGAATTTATCAAGTTTAGATTTATGGCCCAGGATGTGATCTATCCTGGAGAAGGTTCCATGAGCACTTGAAAAAAAGGTGAAATTCGTTGTTTTGGGGTGAAATGTCCTATAGATATCAATTAGGTCTAACTGATCTAATGTATCATTTAAAGTTTGCGTTTCTTTGTTAATTTTCTGTTTAGTTGATCTGTCCATAGGTGTGAGTGGGGTATTAAAGTCTCCCACTATTATTGTGTTATTGTTGATTTCCCCTTTCATACTTGTTAGCATTTGTCTTACATATTGTGGTGCTCCTATATTGGGTGCATATATATTTATAATTGTTATATCTTCTTCTTGGATTGTTCCTTTGATCATTATGTAGTGGCCTTCTTTGTCTCTTTTCACAGCCTTTGTTTTAAAGTCTATTTTATCGGATATGAGTATTGCCACTCCTGCTTTCTTTTGGTCTCTATTCGCGTGGTATATCTTTTTCCAGCCCTTCACTTTCAGTCTGTATGTGTCCCTTGTTTTGAGGTGGGTCTCTTGTAAGCAGCATATAGAGGGGTCTTGTTTTTGTATCCATTCGGCCAGTCTTTGTCTTTTGGTTGGGGCGTTCAACCCATTTACGTTTAAGGTAATTATTGATAAGTATGATCCCGTTGCCATTTACTTTATTGTTTTGGGTTCGGGTTTATACACCCTTTTCGTGTTTCCTGTCTAGAGGATATCCTTTAGAATTTGTTGGAGAGCTGGTTTGGTGGTGCTGAATTCTCTCAGCTTTTGCTTGTCTGTAAAGCTTTTGATTTCTCCTTCGTATTTGAATGAGATCCTTGCTGGGTACAGTAATCTGGGCTGTAGGTTATTGTCTTTCATCACTTTAAGTATGTCTTGCCATTCCCTCCTGGCCTGAAGAGTTTCTATTGACAGATCAGCTGTTATTCTTATGGGAATCCCCTTGTGTGTTATTTGTTGTTTTTCCCTTGCTGCTTTTAATATTTGTTCTTTGTGTTTGATCTTTGTTAATTTGATTAATATGTGTCTTGGGGTGTTTCGCCTTGGGTTTATCCTATTTGGGACTCTCTGTGTTTCTTGGACTTGGGTGATTATTTCCTTCCCCATTTTAGGGAAGTTTTCAACTATTATCTCCTCAAGGATTTTCTCATGGTCTTTCTTTCTGTCTTCTTCTTCTGGGACTCCTATAATTCGAATGTTGGAGCGTTTCATATTGTCCTGGAGGTCTCTGAGATTGTCCTCGTTTCTTTTAATTCGTTTTTCTTGTTTCCTCTCTGATTCATTTATTTCTACCATTCTATCTTCTATTTCACTAATCCTATCCTTTATAAATTTTTAATGTAAGTTGTTATTTTGGTCACATGGATGAAGAAAATGTCCATGGATCTATTTCATTGCAGTGAAAGGGAATGCTATTTCTAAATGACTTCATAATGGCTGACTCAATCATTCTTTTAATGACTATATACTGTAAACCAACTTGGTGACAAAAAAATGACATTTAATCCATAATCTCAAAGATTTCATGGTCCAGTAATCTTCATGATAATTATGTGAGATAGATGTACCATTACTCACTTTTAAGTAAAAGAAGAAAGTCTCAAAAAGTTAAATAATTCATCCAAGGTCATTCAGCTAAGAAATGACAAGGAGGAATTTGAATGAACATTCATGTAAAGGTAAGGCCCATTTTTTCCCACTACATGATGTGGCTTTTTTCTGGGCTCAGACCCTTTTATAAAAAAGACTTTACACAGACTTTATACCTTGATATTTTTGGCTCCTATTCTATAAAGTGTTCATATTCACTAAACCAAAGATGGTTCATAACTGAAAAACTTTACAAACTTCTTATTTCCATCAGTCTTATGCAATATGGCCCTGTAATTCTGGGATGTGAGAGCTGGACTGTGAAGAAGGCTGAGGGCCGAAGAATTTGTGCTTTTGAACTGTGGTGTTGGAAAAGACTCTTGAGAGTCCCTTGGACTGCAAGGAGATCCAATCAGTCCATTCTAAAGGATATAAGACCTGGGATTTCTTTGGAAGGAATGATGCTAAAGCTGAAACTCCAGTACTTTGGCCACCTCATGCAAAGAGTTGACTCATTGGAAAAGACTTTGATGCTGGGAGGGATTGGGGGCAGGAGGAGAAGGGGACGACCGAGGATGAGATGGCTCGATGGCATCACTGACTCGATGGATGTGAATCTGAGTGAACTCCGGGAGTTGGTGATGGACAGGAAGGCCTGGTGTGCTGCGATTCATGGGGTCGCAAAGAGTCGGACATGACTGAGCGACTGAACTGAACTGAACTGAACTGAATTCTGAAATTCACTGACTCACCTGTGAACTGTGGTTGTGGTGCTTTCCACCTTACACTGATGCATATAGTTAATAATATAAAAAATTGGCAAGAGAATTTTACAGCCAGTAGTTGCAAAGAGTCAGGCACAACTTACTGCCTGAACAAATTATCTCAGGTGGCTCAATGTTAAAGAATCTACCTGCCAAGCAGGAGACTTGTGTTCAATTCGTGGATCGGTAACATCCCCTGGAGAAGAAAATGACAACTCACTCCAGTATCCTTGCCTGGGAAATCCCATGAACAGAGGACCCTGATCGGCCACAGTCCATGGGGTCGCCTAAGAGTCAGACACAACTTAACAACTAAACAGCAACAACATTAAATCTGTGGCACAGGGCTAACAGTAGGAGAAACTATTGATTAACGGGCTGACTACCTCTCTCATTAGCTGTGAGGTCTGTGGCCGAGGCTGTGTCTTCACAACTCTCTAGCTCCAGCTCTGAACCAACATCTGTAGGTTTTCAGTAAACGTTTAGAAAAATGATTTATTCAGTCAAACTCCTACTCATTTTCAAGGGTCCCCCATGCTACACTTCCACTTACCTCCTTTTGAAGTCTCTCCTATCCGCTAGCCAAGCAAACGCAGAACATCACACACAAGGGTGCTGTTTACAGTGAAGTGCCAAAGCCATCTCAGACCAGATCCTGCAAGCCGATTATAAAACGTTCAGGAACTTACCGAGGCCGCTGTTAAACTAAGGTAAAGTAAATTACATAAACTTGAAATCAAGTTGATTATATTAAAAATAAAGACAATAAGCAAAACTCATCACTTCCTAATTATTTTACTGTATTTTTATTGCCCATGCCCTTAAAATTCTTTATGCTAATTTCAACTGTACAGTACAGATTCTATATAATCATGTGCTACTACTGTGAATCTCTTCCCAGCTCTACATTCAGTGATGTCACATTGGAAGCTTAAAACAAGCCTTGGAGTTTTACAACATGGAAACTGGCAAACACTACTGGACAGAGTGTGGTTTGTTGTTTTGCTGATTGTCTAGACTAGAGGTCAGTCCCCTTTTTCTGTAAAGAGCCAGATAATAAATATTTACAACTTTATAAGCCATCCAGTCACAGCTGATCAACACATGCTATAGGTTAAAAGAAGTCACACACAACACGGAAATAAATGAATAAGCTTGTGTTCCAATAAAACATTCTTTCAAGTAAGGCCAAGGTGTTTTGGGATGGTGGGTAGATTTTGTTGCAGTTTGACAACCCTTGGTCTAGTCTTAAGAAACGTTAACATTGAGGGTTAAACTTAAAAGTTTAAACAGTGTCATAACTGTTATATTATGAGTAATACCAAAAATTGAGGATTATTTTCCCAGTGTTCTAAAACTATTATCCAATTTAGTAATAAGTTAGTCAGATAACTAACGAAAGAGTGAAGTTACTTTTACCTGACTCATTAAACACATATGAAAATATCAATAAACATCCCTGTCAGAACTACATTCCTTTGCCATCTGTAACTATAGTTGGACTACAGATATGAGAGTTCAGCCAAAATCACTGAAGGCCTTCTTTGAGAACTGGTTACATGGAATTTACAATGGAACATAATCTGAAAATATATATATATATAACTGAATTACTTAACTGTACACCTGAAAAAATATTGTATATTTTATTGTTATTTTATTTGTAAATTGTATGCTATATATCCGTTATCCTAAGATTTATAATAAGTATATGTATGCATAAATGCTATGCCCTTGGTCCTCAGCTGTAATTCAATGTCTATTACTTAGAAGGTAGTATTTAATTATATCTGAGTCTTCCAGTCAAGTAACACTCCATGGACCCCAACCTCAAATTAATATCTAAAACACAAGTTTTATGAAAGAAATTGTATACCTCATACAGATACACCCATGGACACAGAAGCCTCATAGTTTACAGTCCATGGGGTCAAAAAAAGTCAGACACGACTGAGCAACTTCACTTACAGATACTGCAAGGAGAGTTAAACTAAATTCTTTGGATAATTAAAAATTGCTTACACAATGCTGCTGCTAAGTCGCTTCAGTTGTGTCTGACTCCGTGCAACCCCGTAGACAGCAGCCCTCCAGGCTCCCCTGTCCCTGGGATTCTCCAGGCAAGAACACTGGAGTGGGTTGCCATTTCCTTCTCCAATCCATGAAAGTGAAAAGTGAAAGTGAAGTTGGTCAGTCGTGTCTGACTCGTAGCGACCCCACAGACTGCAGCCTACCTGGCTCCTCCGTAGCTTGTCTTTAAAAGTCCTTCTAGACAAGCTTTATTACTGTTTGGTCTGTTGTAATTAATCCAGTTATCTTTTACTCTGTGGAAGCACAGCTGGCTTGATTCAATTACATTCATAGAGTAGGTTGAAAACCAAAAGACAACTTCCTGGAATAAGATGGCCTTAAAAGGGAGAGACAGCATTTGGTCACTCACCCTCCTCCTCAGCTTTGAGAAGTCATTATCTCTGCCAGGAAAGACATTGCTAGTTTGTTTAAATTATCTAAGACTAAAAGATTAGAGAATAGTTTAGAACCTCAATGTGGTTGTAATGAAGACAGAAAGAAGTGTACGACTCTGAGACCGCATGGACTGTACATAAAGAAATAAAGGTTTTTTTTTTATTAATGGAATTTTCCAGGCAAGAATACTGCAGTGGGTAGCCATGCCCTTCTCCAGGGGATCTTCCCAACCCAAGGGTTGAACTCAGATCTCCCGCATTGCAGGCAGATTATTTACCATCTGATTCACCAGGGATGCCCCTGATGAAGACATAGTGGTAGAAGAAAAAAATCATCTCCAGATACAGATAATAGAAAAAGGTAGGTAATAGGAAAAAAAGAAGAGTATAATGATTGCAGCTCTGCTTTAGCACTCAGACTAGTGTGTGGGATAGGATAAGTGTGGTCAGGTCAGTCTTTACCACCTCCGAACGGGCTTCCCTGGGGAATTTCAGTGGTACTATCACGAAAATTCAGGCTACATTCCCGTAACTCCATTGTGTCCAAAACAAGACTCTGGCAGATACCATCTTGTATTGCCACTGTTTTCCTGTCTATTGTTCCATCTGTGAACAACTTGGCAGTAAGGGTGGTGACCTATTTATCTTCGTAATTCAGTTTCTAAAATAGTGGCTGAAGTGAAGTCAATGTTCCATAAAGGGGCACCACCTGGATACATGAAATGGAATTAGGGCGCTTCTGAGAAATCTGGGCGCCCTGCTACCAGTTTCATGTTCTGATGTAATTTAAAAGTCTCATCCCACAATGCTATGAGAGCAATGAAGCGGAAATGACTAAAATAATTCTGATTTAAAAAAAAATTGAAACAAAAGGATATTAAATGTTTGCCCAAAGTCATAAATATGGTAGGTGGAAGAGTCAAGAATAAACTCCCAAACCTAAAGCAACTTTGAGAATCCTAATAATAATGTAGATTCGGGGAGTTTAGGAAACAAACTTGAGCATCATTTCAGTAATCAATGGATTACAGAAGTTGCAGATATAAGAAGGTTGGCTTTAAAAGAATAATAAGTAATTCAATTTTGAAGAAAATAATAATGAGTAGTTTTATTTTGGTTGCTTCAAGTTAGTTAAATGCCTAAAATTCCAATAATTAGTTTTATTCCATAGAAGCCGTCTTAAGGAACAGTTCCTCTTTGCTTCATGTGAAACAAAATGATTATTTCATCCTATTACAAGGGTTGGTTAATTTGACGACCGCAGCCCACTGTTAACATGTTCATCTGCCATGGAATGCAGGCCAGGCATACAGAGAGCAGGGCTTGACAGTTGTAGTTATGTTCTGGGGAAATAGTTCTTAGCCCTTGCTGGACATCACATCACGTGAGGAATTTTTAATGGCACAGATGCCCAAACCAGAAGCCAGAATATTTTTATCAGAATCTTTGGGGGTGCCACCCATGTATCAGAAGGCTCTTTGAGTGACATAAATGTGCAGCCAAAATTGAAAATCTCTTTATTAATAGGTCTTAATGCAGTAGTAACAAGCAACATTTTGTCAAAAGGAGTGGAATGAAAAAGAAAATATAAGAGGGTATTCTGCATAATAAAGACACGGTTTGTTTTAGTAAAACTTTAGTTTCGCTTTTGTGTCTATGTGTGCTTGAACTGTGCTGCAACGTAAAACACAGTCAGTATATGCTGTGTTCTAGAACATTCAGTGAATACTGATTTGGGTAGGTGAGACTCTGTGATTGGGTCTTAGCAGGCAGAGGTGGCAGGAGAATCATGTAGGGAGGGCATTGTTCTCATCTCCTTCTCTATTCCACATAAAACCAGGTTGGTGGGTCAGTCAATCTTTAGAAAATTAAATTCATTTGATGAATTGGCAAACTGTCTCAGACTTCCTGGCATAGGGAAAAATTTGTGTTTTGATGGAAAACTATGTATCTTCTCTAGCCTATCTTTCTAGGGTATCTTATTTAATTCTATGAAAGCTATTGTACAACTCTGAAAAAGGATAGATGGCGAATAGAAATGAATGCTTATCTGTAAACATGCAAATTCTGTCCTATCCAAGAGAGCTTCAGCTAACTTACCTCCCCACCTTAGAAGAGGCTAAAGAGCAATGTCTGCCCATGCACATGCATTTCCACACTCCTTCATTTCATGAGAATTTCTGCTTTGTTAATTCCCTGATAGCTCAGCTGGTAAAGAATCTGCCTGCAGTACGGGAGACCTGGGTTCGATCCCTGGGTTGGGGAGATCCTCTGGAGAAGGGAAAGGCTACCCACTCCTATTCTGGCCTGGAGAATTCCATGGACTGTATAGTCTACAGGGTGGCAAAGAGTCGGACACGACTGAGTGACCTTCACTTCACTCAACTTCCTTTGAGCCAGTTATAAAGCATTGCGATTCCTTCATTATGAATTAAATAAGACGTTTAACACATGTTCACTTCTCCATCTCTGTAAGAGTTTGATCTTATACTTTTTTGAACATTAACTTTTAATAGTGATAATTCCCTCTTCAGAACAACGTGGCAGGCCTTTGTATTTTGTGGTCTCCTTGCTCTGTGGGCCAAAAGGACACCACTTCATGACCACACACCACTCTTGCAACCTGCCTCAGTGCAGCCACAAAACACAATCTGAATTCACCACAGTTGTCAGGCTTGGATCTGACCCAAGAAAGTCATGCCCACAACTAAGGTTAAGTAATACCATGGCGTATGTGTGGTTTCATGTAAAACAGAATGAATGCTGATGAAATCTTGGAAATCAAATTGTAAGGAAAACTGCTGAATTTACTAATTTATCTTTTCTATTTTTTTTTTTTCTAACAGGCTCAACTTTCAGTATGTTTCCCAGTCATGTGATTTATTTATTTCAACAAGCATTAACAGAGAACTTTTTTCTCGCATCATGATATTAATAGAAAAGACACACTGAAAAATCCCCCCCTAAAAATACCCAGAAATTAAACAAACATCCTTTAAAACATACAGCTAAACTTTAAAGAAATAGAGAAAAGGATGCTAGAACAATTAGATATCCTCTACAAAAAAAAAAAAATTATATATATATATAGGCATAAACTTGGCACCCTTTACAAAAATTGACTCAAAAAGGATAGACATAAGTGTAAAACGCAAAACTAAAACTCCTAAAAGATAACACAGGAGAAAATCAATACGACCTTGGATAAAACTTTTGTTTTGTATTTCAGTTTGCATTTCATCATTACATTGCATTTCAGTCTTGTATTTCATGAGTGCAACCAGTTTACAGATTGGCAGATAGATGTTTACAGACTATCCACACTACCACATTACAATGAGGTTTTATACTTCTAACAGCTTTTCTATGGTTTGTCCTATTTTCAGAGCCATCTGAAGCTTGAAATTCAAAATCAAAGTCCTTTTTTTAAAAAATACTTTCATTTCCCATTGACTTCTAAAATTCCCTACAGCCTATATTAAATGTTTTCTTTTTTCTTATGTGAGTATAGAGGTCCTCAACTTAGGACCTGTGTTGGAATTACCTGGGAAAGCTTTAAAAATCCTAACACCTGAGTCCCAACTCAAATATTTTTATTTGATTGATTTGGGATAAGGCCTGGACATCAGTGTTCTCAGGAGATCCCAGGTAATAATATTATATAGGGCTTGGTGGGACTTCCCAGGTGGAGCTAGTGGTAAAGAACCCACCTGCCAATGCAGGAGACATTAAAGACGCAGGTTTGATCCCTGGGTCAGGAAGATTCCCTGGAGGAAGGCATGGCAACCCTCTCCAATATCCTTGCCTGGAGAATCCCATGGACAGAGCCTGGTGGGCTAGAGTCCATAGCGTTGCAAAGAGTCAGACGTGATTCAAGGATTTAGCATGCATGCATGTAAGATATGGTGATGACTTTTTAGATACAACACCAAAGGCGTGATCCACAAAAGAAATCATTTATACACTACACTTTGTTAAAATTAAAAGGCTTCTTCTCTGTGAAAGACATTGTCAAGAGAAATAAAATACAAACCACAGACTGGGAAAAAATATTTGCAAAAGACATGTCTGATAAAGGACCATTATCCAAACTGCACTAAAATTCTTAAAACTCAACAAGAAAACCAACACAATTACAAAACGGTTATAAGATCTCACCAAAAATGATATCAGTTTAATCAGTTCAGTCGCTCAGTTGTGTCTGATTCTTTGCGACCCCACGGACTGCAGCATGCCAGGCTTCCCTGTCCAACACCATTTCCCAGAACTTGCTTTCCCAGCATCACGGCCTTTTCCAATAACTTAGTTCTTCACATCAGGTGGCCAAAGTATTGGACTTTCAGCTTCAGCATCAGTCCTTCCAGTGAATATTCAGGACTGATTTCCTTTAGAATGACTGGTTGGATCTCCTTGCAATCCCAGGGACTCTCAAGAGTCTTCTCCAACACCACAGTTCAAAAGCATCAATTCTTCTGTGCTCAGCTTTCTTTATGGTTCAACTCTCACTTTCATACATGACTGACCACTGGAAAAACCATAGCTTTGACTAGATGGACCTTTGTTGGCAAAGTAATATCTCAGCTTTTGAATATGCTATCTAGGTTGGTCACAGCTTTTCTTCCAAGGTGCAAGCATCTTTTAATTTCATGGGTGCAGTCACCATCTGCAGTGATTTTGGAGCCCCCCAAAATAAAGTCAGCCACCGTTTCCATTGTTTCCCTATCTATTTGTCATGAAGTGATGGGACCAGATGCCATGATCTTCATTATTTGAATGTTGAGTTTTAAGCCAACTTTTTCACTCTCCTCTTTCACTTTCATCAAGAAGCTCTTTAGTTCTTCTTCACTTTCTGCCATAAGGGTGGTGTCATCTGCGTATCTGAGGTTATTGATATTTCTCCTGGCCATCTTGATTCCTGTTTGTGCTTCATCCAGTCTGGCATTGCACATGACATATTGTGCATGTATGTTAAATAGGCAGAGAGACAATATACAGCCTTGACATACTCCTTTTCCAATTTGGAGCCAGTCTGTTGTTCCATGTCTGGTTTAACTGTTGCTTCTTGACATGCATACAGATTTCTCAGGAGGCAGGTAAGGTGGTCTGGTATTCCCATCTCTTTAAGAATGTTCCACAGTTTGTTGTGATCTATACAGTAAAAGACTTTGGCATAGTCAGTAAAGCAGAAGCAGATGTTTTTCTGGAACTCTCTTTCTTTTTTGATGATCCAGCAGATGTTGGCAATTTGATCTCTGGTTCCTCTGCCTGTTCTAAAACCAACTTGAACATCTCGAAGTTCATGGTTCACGTATTGCTGAAGAATACTGGCTTGGAGAATTTTGAGCATTACTTTACTAGCGTGTGAGATGCGTGCAATTGTGTGGTAATTTGAGCATTTTTTGGCATTGCCTTTCTTTGGGATTGGAATGAAGACTGAACTTTTCCAGTCCTGTGGCCACTGCTGAGTTTATATTGAGTGCAGCACTTTCACAGCATCATCTTTTAGAATTTGAAATAGTTCCACTGGAAGTCCATCACCTCCACTAGCTTTGTTTGCAGTGATGCTTCCTAAGGCCCACTTGACTTGGCATTCCAGGATGTCTGTATCCAGCTTTGCAGGCCAGTGGAATTTGATTACAGAACTTCCACAGGACTGGGGCAACAGATTCTTGAAGGGCACAAACAAAACCTTGTGTGCACCAGGAGCCAGGAGAAAGGAGCAGTGTCCCCTCAAGAGACTGAGCCAGACTTGCCTGTGAGTGTCCAGGAGTCTCTGGCAGAGGCAAGGATGGACAATGGCCTGCTGTGGGGTCAGGGGCACTGAATAAGGAGGTCCCCATTACCCTCATTAACCCTATCATAGTTTGGCTTCAGGCCAAACAACAAGGAGGGAACACAGCCCTGCCCATCAGCAGAAAATTGGATTAAGTGATTTACTGAGCATGGCCCTGTCCATCAAAACAAGACCCAGATTCCCCCATAGTCAGTCTCTCCCATCAGGAAGCCTCCACAAGCCTCTCATCCTTATCCATTAGAGGGCAGACAGAATGAAAGAAGATATACAGGTGGCAAACAAACATATGAAAAGATGCTGGACACCATACGTCTTTAAGAAATTGTAAATGAAAACAACATTGAGATACACCACTACATGCCTAGCAGAATGGTCAAAACACAAAACACTGGCAACACCAAAAGTTCATGAGGTTATAAAGCAATAAGAACTCATTGTTGATGAGAATGCAAAACAGACAGCTTGGAAGACAGCTTCGCAGTTTCTTACAAAACTAAACAGACCTTTAAATGTAATACACAGTAATTGCGCTCTTTGGCATTTACCCAAAGGAGCTGAAAACTTTCGTCCATACAAAAACTTGCACACAAATCTTCATAGCTGCTTTATTCATAATTTCCCAGAACAGAAAGCAACAAAGATATCCTTTAGTAGGTGAGTGAATAAATAAACTGTAGTGCATCCAGACAATGGATGAACTAAACAATGGATTTCTAAAAAGAAATTAGCTGTTTAACCATGAAAAGACACATGGGAAACTTAAATGCAAATTACTAAGTTAAAGAAACCAATCTGAAAAGGCTATATATTCTATGATTCCAACTCTATGATATTCTGGAAAAGCCAAAACTATGGAAGCAGTAGAAAGATCAGTGGTTCCCAGGAATTAAGAGGGAGGGTTGGACTATTAATAGGTGGGACACAGAGGATTTTTAGAGCAGTGAAACTATTCTGTATGATACAATAATGAGGGGTATATGTCATTATACCTTTGTCAAAACCCATAGAATGTGTCCACTAAAAAGATGTACAACTTGAGAGTTGTGAATTAAGTTTTATTTGGGGCAAAATGAGGACTGCAGCCCGGGAGGCCGTATGTCAGATAGCTCTGAGAGCCTGCTCCAAAGTGGCAGTGGGGGAAAGTCAATGTATAAGGTTTTGGTGAAGAGGGAGTTCAATATCATGAAGCACTCATTTTACAAAAGGTTTTTTGTTAGTCATGAGGATCTGATATCACTAGGAAGGGATTTAGTTCTTTTCTAGATATGAGGAGATGAAAAGATTGAGATCATAAAATCTGTTCCTAAAAGCATCCAACTATCTAAAGAACTGTCCCACCAGATTCCCTGGAGCACAGAGTGCCTCACTCCACCCTGAATTCCAGGGGTTGTTGAAGGTCGTCAGCTACAGCAGCATGGGGTTTAGTCTCTGCAGAGGCAGATGGCAAACGCCCTTGTTGTTCAGTCGCTGGCAATGCTCTGGTAAGTGCCAATTTGTGTTGACAAATGTACAACACGAAGAGCGAATCCTGATACGAACTGTGGACTTTGGGTGATCATGATGTGTCAATGTACTAGTCAACATGGGGAGCTGATAGTGGCGGAAGCTCCTGGGGGCAGTGAGGGGCAGGGCAGGGTGTGTATATTAGGAATTTTCTGTGCTTTTCTCTGTTTTGCTGTGAACCTAAAATTGCTCTAAACAATAAGTCTGATTGAAAAAAGAAAGAAAGAAAACAGGAAAATGAAATCAATGTTAATCTTCCCACAAGAAAAATACCAATCTTAAGACTATTTTAAAAGTTATATACAAGAACTAGAACAAATAATTTCAAGATTTGTATGGAAATACAAAAAACCTCGAATAGCCAAAGCAATCTTGAGAAAGAAGAATGGAACTGGAGGAATCAACTTGCCTGACTTCAGGCTCTACTACAAAGCCACAGTCATCAAGACAGTATGGTACTGGCACAAAGACAGACATATAGATCAATGGAACAAAATAGAAAGCCCAGAGATAAATCCACACACATATGGACACCTTATCTTTGACAAAGGAGGCAAGAATATACAATGGAGTAAAGACAATCTCTTTAACAAGTGGTGCTGGGAAAACTGGTCAACCACTTGTAAAAGAATGAAACTAGATCACTTTCTAACACCGCACACAAAAATAAACTCAAAATGGATTAAAGATCTAAATGTAAGATCAGAAACTATAAAACTCCTAGAGGAGAACATAGGCAAAACACACTCAGACATAAATCACAGCAGGATCCTCTATGATCCACCTCCCAGAATTCTGGAAATAAAAGCAAAAATAAACAAATGGGATCTAATTAAAATTAAAAGCTTCTGCACAACAAAGGAAACTATAAGCAAGGTGAAAAGACAGCCTTCTGAATGGGAGAAAATAATAGCAAATGAAGCAACTGACAAACAACTAATCTCAAAAATATACAAGCAACTTATGCAGCTCAATTCCAGAAAAATAAACGACCCAATCAAAAAATGGGCCAAAGAACTAAATAGACATTTCTCCAAAGAAGACATATGGATGGCTAACAAACACATGAAAAGATGCTCAACGTCACTCATTATCAGAGAAATGCAAATCAAAACCACAATGAGGTACCACTTCACACCAGTCAGAATGGCTGCGATCCAAAAATCTGCAAGCAATAAATGCTGGAGAGGGTGTGGAGAAAAGGGAACCCTCCTACACTGTTGGTGGGAATGCAAACTAGTACAGCCACTATGGAGAACAGTGTGGAGATTCCTTAAAAAATTGCAAATAGAACTACCTTATGACCCAGCAATCCCACTTCTGGGCATACACACCGAGGAAACCAGAATTGAAAGAGACACATGTACCCCAATGTTCATCGCAGCACTGTTTATAATAGCCAGGACATGGAAGCAACCTAGATGTCCATCAGCAGATGAATGGATAAGAAAGCTGTGGTACATATACACAATGGAGTATTACTCAGCCGTAAAAAAGAATTCATTTGAATCAGTTCTGATGAGATGGATGAAACTGGAGCCGATTATACAGAGTGAAGTAAGCCAGAAAGAAAAACACCAATACAGTATACTAACACATATATATGGAATTTAGGAAGATGGCAATGACGACCCTGTATGCAAGACAGGAAAAAAGACACAGATGTGTATAACGGACTTTAGGACTCAGAGGGAGAGGGAGAGGGTGGGATGATTTGGGAGAATGGCATTCTAACATGTATACTATCATGTAAGAATTGAATCGCCAGTCTATGTCTGACGCAGGATACAGCATGCTTGGGGCTGGTGCATGGGGATGACCCAGAGAGATGTTGTGGGGAGGGAGGTGGGAGGGGGGTTCATGTTTGGGAACGCATGTAAGAATTAAAGATTTTAAAATTTAAATAAATAAATAAATAATAAAATAAAAGTTATATACACCCAAATGCTCAAATGACAAATAATTCTGATCTTATGCAAAATATACCATAGCATAAAAAATGAAGGAATGATCGACCATTCATTTCATTAATCTAGCACAATCTTGACACCAAGCTTCTGAACACAGAAACACGGACACTGGACCAAACCACACCTTATTGCCTTGTGTTATTGTAACTTGCACCGTTTCTTTGTTCTCATTAGCATGTTTATTTATCCAGGAGTCACCTGCTCAGGCAAATGGTTACTTGACTCTTCATTGTAGGGATTTCCCGGAAGACTCATCATCTCCTCAGTGTGAAACATCAACAGTTTACAACCCAACAGTCTTCGAATCTTTCGCTGCCTTACCACTAATCCTGGACTGTTGGATCTTAAATTCTTACCCAGTCCTAATCAGCCCTGCCTCCTTTAAAAGACCTGCCTTTAAATCAGACTTCTAATTTAACAAATTCTGATCTTACCTTCCATCTTCTCAGAGTTTCTGTCAAGGATTTGCAGGGCTGGCATTCTCATGAAATTGTCAGTTTGTCTGATCAAATGTTTGAGGAGCCAGATTTTGACATTTTGGAAAGAGAGTACTAAAAAGGAAACTGATAGTACTTTTTGGAAAGATAGTACTAAAAAGAAAATCAGGCCAGTCTTACTCATATACTGTGCACAGTCCTCAGTCGTGTCCAACTCTTTGCAACCCTTTGGATGATAGCCTGCCAGGCTCCCCTGTCCATGGGGGTTTTCAGGCAAGAATTCTGGATAGGTTGCCATTTCCTTCTCCAGGGGATCTTCCCAACCCAAGGATCAAGCCCGCATTTCCTGTGTCTCCTGCATTGCAGGTGGATTCTTTACCTGCTGAGCCATCAGGGAAGTGGATAGATGCAAAACTCCTAAACAAATTCGCATATAACTGAACATAGGAATGTATAACAAGTAAAATGTGATAACCAAGTCTGGTTTATCCTAAGAATGCAAAATTGGATTAATATTAAAATATCACTGTAATTTAATACATTAACAGATTGAAGGAGAAAAATTATACAATCAACTCAGTAGATGTAAAACATCTTTCAATAAAAATAATAGCCATTCAAAGAAAAGCAAGTCTCAGATCAAATCACACATTTCTTAAACAAATATTTATCTATAAGATTCAAAATAGCTTATATAACCTGTTCTAAGCCCTACACATGACCTAATAGTCTTAGGTCGGTACATCACTAAGGATATGTAAAGTAAACATACCTACTAGTAAAACACTGAAAGCTTTCTTTGTAAGATCACACTTAAACTAGGGAACATCCATTACCACTTTTTCTTTTTAATATTATGCTAGAAGTCCTAGACAATGAGTAAAAAAAACAAAAATATATAGGCTACAAAGGATAAAATAAAAATCTCTTAAATAAGATGGTAAAATTATAATCTTTTATAAGAATTTGGCTGAATATAAAATCATAATAATAAATTATTTGCATTTCTATAAAATAGTGAGTAAGAAAAAGTTTGTCATTACAGTAACTTCCATAAATATAAAGTACATGATAATAAATCTAACAAAAGTGTATAAAATATTTATATAAATTTTTAAAAATTATATTCAAAAGGAGTAAAGACTAAGTAAATGATGAGATAAAGCAGAATCGATATATTAAAAGATTTAATATCACAAAGTAATCATTCTCCTCAGATTCATCTAGGGATTCAAAGTGATTCCAATTAGAAAATCAGCAACATTTCTATTTTTTGTAGAAATTGACAAGATAATGTGGAAAATAAAAATTCTAAGATAGTCAAAACAATCCTAAAATCAAAGAACAAGGAAGGGTAATGCTTTTCACTGCTGCTGCTGCTGCTGCTGCTGCTGCTAAGTCACTTCAGTCGTGTCCGACTCTGTGTGACCCCATAGACAGCAGCCTACCAGGCTCCCCCGTCCCTGGGATTCTCCAAGCAAGAACACTGGAGTGGGTTGCTATTTCCTTCTCCAATGCATGAAAGTGAAAAGTGAAAGTGAAGTCGCTCAATTGTGCCCGACTCTTAGTGACCCCATGGACTGCAGCCTACCAGACTCCTCCATCCATGTGATTTTCCAGGCAAGAGTACAGGAGTGGGGTGCCATTGCCTTCTCTGATGACTTTTACTAGACATCTATAATTACAAGGTTGTAATGATGAACATAGTATATTATTATCTCAAGAAAAATAAAAATATCAATGAAATAGAATATATAGCCTAGAAATGAATGTATATATACATGTACATTTATTATATATGTGAATGTGTAAATCAGTGGAGATGGATTTTTTTTTAATAGTGCTGGGAAAATGGTCATCCATATTTTAAAACATAAAACTGGATACTTATTTCAATCAAAAGATCACTCAAAATCCTAGTAGCTTTTCTGTAAAAATTGACAAATTGACTCTAAAATGCCTATGGCAATTTAAGAGACCCAGAAGAGCCAAAACAAACAAAGAGAAAGGACAGAGTGGGAAGATTATACTTCCCAATTAAAATCTTTGCTTTAAAGTTATAGGAATAAAAACAGTTTTGCGCTGGTGTTGGGACAGCAAATAGATCCATGAAACAAAATAAAAGTCCATCATTAGACTCACTCATGTTTGGTTAATTGTTCTTCAGCAGAAGTAAATTTGATTTAAAAATAAACAATTCAATAATAACAGTGAACTAAAATATTGGGTAATTTATGCAAAATGAGAGTGACAAGATTTATAGCATTCCAAGGTCATTATGCTCTTTAGGTGGAGAAAAACAAATGTTAACTTGCTTGACTTTCTAATGGGAAGTATACATTTTCTAAACGGTTAGCTTAACCACTAAAATAGAATGCAGTAGAAATAAAATGTATGACTTAAAATCATAAAGGGACATAAAAGTAATTTGTTTAAAGTTCATCCAAAAGAGTACAGAAAAAGATTTTCTAAATAAAACATAGAAAATTATGCGTGTGGGGGGGCTAAATCACTTCAGGAATCATGTTGGCCTCTTTGTGTATTCTTCCTCCAGGCAAGAATACTGGATGGATTGCTATGCCCTCCTCCAGGGCACCTTTCCAACCCAGGGATCGAACCCACATTTCTTCTGTCTCCTGCATTGGCAGGAGGGTTCTTTACCACTATTGCCACCTGGAAAGCCCAGAAAATTGTTTATGCTTTTGCTGTGTGCAACCCCACATCCAAGGAGCAGTGGCTGCATGGGTACTGGAGGGCCTAGAGGAGCCATCCCACGTGGAAGGTCAGAAACGGCAGGGGTGAGGAGATACCCTTCGTCCAAGGTAAGGAGCAGCGGCTGCACTTTGCCGGAGCAGCTGTGAAGAGATACCCCGTGCCCAAGGTAAGAGAAACCCAAGTAAGATGGCATCAGAGGGCAGACACACTGAAACCATACTCACAGAAAACTAGTCAATCTAATCACACTAGGACCACAGCCTTGTCTAACTCAATGACACCAAGCCATGCCCGCGGGGCAACCCAAGATGGGTGGGTCATAGTGGAGAGGTCTGACAGAATGTGGTCCACTGGAGAAGGGAATGGCAAACCACTTCAGTATTCTTGCCTTCAGAACCCCATGAACAGTATGAAAAGGCAAAATGATAGGATACTGAAAGGGGAACTCCCCAGGTAGGTAGGTGCCCAATATGCTACTGGAGATCAGTGGAGAAATAACTCCAGAAACAATGAAGGGATGGAGCCAAAGCAAAAACAATACCCAGTGGTGGATGTGACTGGTGATAGAAGCAAGGTCGAATGCTGTAAAGAGCAATATTGCATAGAAACCTGGAATGTCAGGTCCATGAAACAAGGCAAATTGGAAGTGGTCAAACAAGAGATGGCAAGGGTGAACGTCGACATTCTAGGAATCAGCGAACTAAAATGGACTAGAAAGGGTGAATTTAACTCAGATGACCATTATATCTACTACTGCGGGCAGGAATCCCTTAGAAGAAATGGAGTAGCCATCATGGTCAACAAAAGAGTCCGAAATGCAGTACTTGGATGCAATCTCAAAAATGACAGAATGATCTCTGTTCGTTTCCAAGGCAAACCATTCAATATCACGGTAATCCAAGTCTATGCCCCAACCAGTAACGGTGAAGAAGCTGAAGTTGAATGGTTCTATGAAGACCTACAAGACCCTTTAGATCTAACACCCAAAAAAGATATCCTTTTCATTATAGGGGACTGGAATGAAAAAGTAGGAATCAAGAAACACATGGAGTAACAGGCAAATTGGCCTTGGAGTACAGAATGAAGCAGGGCAAAGACTAACAGAGTTTTACCAAGAAAATGCACTGGTCATAGCAAACACCCTCTTCCAGCAACACAAGAGAATCTACATATGGACATCTCCAGATGGTCAACACCGAAATCAGACTGATTATATTCTTTGCAGCCAAAGATGGAGAAGCTCTATACAGTCAACAAAAACAAGACCAGGAGCTGACTGTGGCTCAGATCATGAACTCCTCATTGCCAAATTCAGACTCAAATTGAACAAAGTAGGGAAAACCACTAGACCATTCAGGTATGACCTAAATCAAATCCCTTATGATTATACAGTAGGAGTGAGAAATAGATTTAAGGGCCTAGATCTGATAGACAGAGTGCCTGATAAACTATGGACTGAGGTTTGTGACATTGTACAGGAGACAGGGATCAAGACCATCCCCATGGAAAAGACATGCAAAAAAGCAAAATGGCTGTCTGGGGAGGCCTTACAAATAGCTGTGAAAAGAAGAGAGGTGAAAAGCCAAGGAGAAAAGGAAACATATAAGCATCTGAAGGCAGAGTTCCAAAGAATAGCAAGGAGAGATAAAGCCTTCCTCAGTGATTAATACAAAGAAATAGAGGAAAACAACAGAATGGGAAAGACTAGAGATCTTGTCAAGAAATTGGAGATACCAAGGGAACATTTCATGCAAAGATGAGCTGGATAAAGGACAGAAATGGTCTGGACCTAACAGAAGCAGAAGATATTAAGAAGAGATGGCAAGAATACACAGAAGAACTGTACAAAAAAGATCTTCAACACCAAGACAATCACGATGGTGTGATCACTCACCTAGAGCCAGACATCCTGGAATGTGAAGTCAAGTGGGCCTTAGAAAGCATCACTACGAACAAAGCTAGTGGAGGTGATGGAATTCCAGTGGAGCTATTTCAAATCCTGAAAGATGATGCTGTGAAAGTGCTGCACTCAATATGCCAGCAAGTTTGGAAAACTCAGCAGTGGCCACGGGACTGGAAAAGGTCAATTTTCATTCCAATCCCAAAGAAAGGCAATGCCAAAGAATGTTCAAAGTGCCACACAATTGCACTCATCTCACATGCTAGTAAAGTAGTGCTCAAAATTCTCCAGGCCAGGCTTCAGCAGTACATGAACCATGAACTT